>NC_142436.1:112788750-114051666 GCF_059453495.1 Arachis ipaensis
AAATTCTTACCTATATGTTTAAAGAACAAGAAGAGCAAGGGTTTGACTTAAGGGAATTAAAACGCCAGAAGTTATCTCTTGAAGGACTAAGCACCCCACAGATCAGAGGAACACCCACTTCCCAGAATAAAGGTTGTTAAATTCCAATTTCTGCTTTAATTCTGTGATAGTGTCATTATAGAAGTTCACCTTAGGAGTCATATAGTAGTAATTAGTATCTATTTTGATTTTACCTCCAATTAAGCCATAGTTTATTTTTCTCATCATCAGCAAACATGAATAAAATAGTAGATCTTTTGAATAAGAGGCAATAAAATTTTGAGTTTTAATAAGAGAAATTCTAATTAGTTACATGTGATGGCAATACTTTTTGTCTTCTGAATGAATGCTTGAGCAGTGCATATGTCTTTTGAATTTGTTGTTTAAGACTGTTAAATATGTTGGCTCTTGAAAGAATGATGAACATGAGACATGTTATTGATAATCTGAAAAATCATAAAAATGATTCTTGAAGCAAGAAAAAGCAGCAAAAAAAAAAAGCCAATAGCCCTTAAAACCAAAAGGCAAGGGTAATAAAAAGGATCCTAAGGCTTTGAGCATCAGTGGATAGGAGGGCCTAAGGGAATAAAATCCTGGCTTAAGCGGCTAATCCAAGCTGTCCCTAACCATGTGCTTGTGGCGTGAAGGTGTCAAGTGAAAACTTGAGACTGAGCGGTTAAAGTCAAGGTCCAAAGCAGAAAGAAGAGTGTGCTTAAGAACTCTGGACACCTCTAATTGGGGACTTTAGCAAAGCTGAGTCACAATCTAAAAGGTTCACCCAATTATGTGTCTGTGGCATTTATGTATCCGGTGGTAATACTGAAAAACAAAGTGCTTAGGGCCACGACCAAGACTCATGAAATAGCTGTGTTCAAGAATCATCATACTGAAATAGGAGAATCAATAACACTATCTGAATTCTAAGTTCCTATAGATGCCAATCACTCTGAGCTTCAATGGATAAAGTGAGATGCCAAAACTGTTCGGAAGCAAAAAGCTACTAGTCCCGCTCATCTAATTAGAATCTGAGCTTCACTCAAAACTCTGAGATATTATTGCTTCTCAACCTATTAGTCTTCTATTTTATTTGTCTAGTTGCTTGAGGACAAGCAACAGTTTAAGTTTGGTGTTGTGATGAGTGGATATTTTATACGCTTTTTGGGGTTAATTTCATATAGTTTTTAGTATGTTTTAGTGAGTTTTTAGTTTGTTTCCACTAGTTTTTAGGAAAAATTCATATTTCTGGACTTTACTATGAGTTGTGTGTTTTTCTGTAATTTCAGGTATTTTTCTGGCTGAAATTGAGGGAGCTGAGCAAAAATCTGATTCAGGCTAAAAAAGGACTGCTGATGCTGTTGGATTCTGACCTCCCTGCACTCAAAGTGGATTTTCTGGAGCTACAGAACTCGAAATGGCGCGCCTCTAATTGCGTTGGAAATTAGACATCCAGGGCTTTCCAGCAATATATAATAGTCCATACTTTGCTCAAGGATAGATGACGTAAACTGGCGTTCAACGCCAGTTCTCTGCCCAATTCTGGCATCCAGCGCCAGAAAAGGATCAAAAGTTGGAGTTCAATGCCAGAAATTGATCCAAACCTGGCGTTGAACACCCAAAACAGCCTTATGCACGTGAAATGTTTAAGTCTCAGCCCCAGCACACACCAAGTGGGCCCCAGAAGTGGATCTTTGCACCATCTGTCATAGCCTACTCACTTTTTGTAAACCTAGGCTACTAGTTTAGTATTTAAACAACTTTTAGAAACTTATTTTGTATCTCATGATATTTTTAGATCTGAAATTTGTACTCTTAGACGGCATGAGTCT
This sequence comes from Arachis ipaensis, assembly GCF_059453495.1. Lineage (NCBI taxonomy): Eukaryota > Viridiplantae > Streptophyta > Magnoliopsida > Fabales > Fabaceae > Arachis > Arachis ipaensis. Next base: position 112,790,616 of record NC_142436.1, read on the forward strand.
CTAAACTCCATTGTTGGGGGTGAGGAGCTCTGCTGTGTCTCGATGAATTAATGCAAGTATTCCTGTTTTCTATTCAAACATGCGTGTTCCTATCTAAGATATTCATTCGCACTTCAACATGAATGTGATGAACGTGACAATCATCATCATTCCCCCACGAACGCGTGCCTGACAACCACTTTTGTTCCACCGTAGAATGAATGAATATCTCTTGGATCTCTTAATCAGAATCTTCGTGGTATAAGCTAGATTGATGGCGGTATTCATGAGAGTCCGGAAAGTCTAAACCTTGTCCGTGGTATTCCGAGTAGGGCTTTGGGATTGAATGACTATGACGTGCTTCAAACTCGTGAGTGCTGGGCATAGTGACAGACGCAAAAGGATAGTAAATCCTATTCCGGTACGATTGAGAACCTGCAGATGATTAGCCGTGCGGTGACAGCGCACCTGGACCCTTTTCACTGGAAGGATGGATGGTAGCCATTGACAACGGTGATCCACCAACACACAGCTTGCCATAGAAGGACCTGCGTGCATGAATCAGAGGACAGAGGAAAGCAGAGATTCAGAAGACAAAGCATCTCCAAAACTCCAACATATTCTCCATTACTGCATAACAAGTAACCTTTAACCCATACTCTCTTGTTTATTCGCAATTCAACTGATAAATACAATTGACTTCCTGACTAAGAATTGCAAGATAACCATAGATTGCTTCAAACCAACAATCTCCGTGGGATTCGACCCTTACTCACGTAAGGTATTACTTGGATGACCCAGTGCACTTGCTGGTTAGTGGTACGAGTTGTGAAAAGTGTGATTCATAATTTGTGCACCAGTAGCTCATTTGACTTTCCTTCACTTGTTAGAGGATGACTTATTGAGATTGATCTTTACAATTATCATGTTGTGGTTAGTAACAAGGATATAGATCCTTAACCATCAACCCTTGCCAAGACCTTTTTTACTATTAGAGTTTCATTTACTTTCTTGCAATTTATCTTTCATGTCCTTTATCACAAAAACCCAAAATATGCATTTCATAACCAATAACAAGAACACTTCCCTGTAATTCCTTTGACAGACGACCCGAGATTTAATACTTCGATTATTTTTATTGGAGTTTGTACTTATGACAAACAATTTTTTGGATGAGAGGATTATTTGTTGGTTTAGAAACTATACTTGCAACGAGAATTCATTGAGGAATTCTAAACCACGAAAAATCCGTTCATCAAAATCCAACTCATTTCTGAGGCTATTTCATGTAGAATTCAAGAGGGGTAAAAGGGGGAGCAATTAGATTAGATTAGGACCATGCTTTAGGTAGTTTCTAGAATTAGGCTAGAATTAGGTTAAACTCTCTTTAATTTCGGTTTTAATTCTTGTTTTCATTTTGTTTTCTTTACAATTTCTTGTTCTTATATCTTTGTTCTTCTTAGTTTTCTTGTTAATTTTCCCTTGAGCCTCTTTTATGTCTATGAGCACTCTTGTTACTTTCATTTTCATTTAATGCAATTTAAGTTTTATGTTCCTTTATTGTTTAATTGAGTTGTTGTTATTGTTTCCTTGCAATTGGGTAGTTGTAGAATTTATATTTCTTGCAATTTAACATGCTTTCCTTTTATGCCTTCCAAGTGTTTGACAAAATGCTTGGTTGGATGTTAGAGTAGTTTTTGAGCATTCTTGGCTTGGAAAGAAAAATTAGGTAATCTTGAGTCATTAATACCCAATTTAGATTAGTAATCTAGAGTTGTTAGTTAATATTGTTTCCATTGACTCTAATCTCTTGCTAATTCAATTAGTAAGTTGATTAGGACTTTTGGATTAAGATTAACTAGTCTTATTTGACTTTCTCCCATGTGAAGATAACATTATACCTTCTTCCAATGTTAGAGATGACTAAATAGGATTAGCTCTTGATAATTATTGTAATATAATTAATGACTAGGATAGAAAACTTTGATTCTCAATCCTTACCATGAATGTCTCTCTTTATTAATTGCTTTCTTTAGTTGTTTGATTTACATTTCTTGCCATTTAATTTATTGTCCCCTTATTTGCAAACCCCCTTTGATACCATAACCAATATTGTGCATACCTCACTGCAATTCCTTTGAGAGATGACCCGAGATCTAATACTCTCGGTATTTTTATTGGTTCACTCGTGACAAACAAATTAAACTTTGATTGAGGATTGTGTGTTGGTTGGGAACTATACTATCAACGGAATTATTTGTGTGAAATTTCTAACTGACGATTTTGCTCCATCAAGTTTTTGGCACCATTGTCAGGGAATTGCAATGTGTGCTTGTTATTGGTTATTGTACATATGTTAATATTGTGAATAGTTTGCCCTTTCGTTGGTTTGCTTGTTTGAGTTAGTAGTTAGATTTTATCTCTTTGTTTCTTGTTGCTTTTTGCTTTTGTTTTTCTACTATGAATTCTCATCCTTTTGGATATGAGTTTGGTTCTAACTATGTTGTAGGGAATGAAAGCTACAATGACAACATGCATCAAGGATGGAGCAATCAAAGGTGTGAGAATCCTCAAACATTTGATCAACCTTCATGGCAACAACCTCCACCATTGTATTATGATCAAGAGCCATACCATGATGCATACCAATCTAATGTGTGCGATGACCCTCATTGTGATTGTCAACCACAACCACCACATACATATGACCCCTTCCCTCAACATAGCCCTCAACAACCCTACTCACAAGCCCCATACCACCACACACCTCCATATAACCCTAATTCTTATCCACTATACCAACCACCTTATAAGTCATATGAACCATACATAGAACCACAATAATTCCACCACAATTACTCCCAAGAACCACCTCGATATACACCATCTCCATACCCTTACCAAGATGAACCACCTTCTCATTATGAACCCTTTTCCCCAAACAATCAACCCTCTTTTCCACCACCTCCTCCAATGGATGAAGCTCTCCAAACCTTCTTACAAGAACAACGAAGAGATATTAGCTCTTATATCCAAAGGCAAGAAGAGAAGCAAAAAGAGCTAAAGAAGCTAGAGGTCATGGTTGCTACCATGGCGGAAGCCAGTAACCACATGGCCTCCCACCTAAGCTCATGCATCCTAAGTGCTCCCATTGATAAATGTGAAGGATCAACCAAGGAGCATAGTGATGGAGTGAACTTGAAGCTTCAAGGTGAAGAAGAAGAGTTGAAGCGAGAATTGCAACAAGGGGAGGGAGTAGAGACAATTGATCCGGAAAGAGTAGTTGAAGATTTAGGAGATGTTGAAAGTCCTTGGGAATGTAGAATTATAGAGCCCTCATCCAAGAAGCTTGATATTGATGTTGAGGAGGGTGTACAACCTCCAAGGCATATCATGGTTGAAGACTTTGAAGAGGTTGATCAAGAGATGGATTCAAGCATTCATGAGTTTCTATCTACAATTGAATCCTCTCCCATTTGACATGAATTTGAGGTCATAGAAGAATGTGCACAACCTCCCATACCCTTGGTAAGCAATGAAGAAGAGATTGAATTGGAAGAAAGCTACCAAGAATAGGAGGTTAAAATTGAAGAAGCTTGCAAAGAGGTGGAAGTTGTCAAGAAAGAACACAAGGGAGTAGAGCTTGCAAGACCATTGGAGACACCTCTCCCCAAGCCATCACTATCCATCCTTTCATTCAAGTGGGTAAATCTCTTATCTCTAAGCTTTATTATCCCACTTGAATATGGTTTGCTTGAGACGGATGGTCAACTTAGAGCTCTTTGTGGCTTTAAGAGCAAAAGGGAGATGGTTAGTGGTTGGAAACATCATTCTAGGTTCAATATGGTTGCATGCTCAAAGTTGAACTGCAAGGGTTGGAGTCATGCTACATTGAATGGGTCTAGGAAGTTATTTGGAAGCTTAAGTGAGAATTCCAAGACTAAACCACTTGGATGGAATCACCATGATCAACTTGAAGACGGTTGTGAAAACAAAGTGTGGGATCCCGGATTACAATATGAGGATCAACTTTGGGAGCCACAAGCTTGTGAAAAACTCTATCAAGGCTTGATGCAAATGATTGAGAATCTTGGAGCACAATGGAAGACCAAGCATTGGTGGATGTTCAAGGATGCATTTAAGCGCAAGCCACCTTGACAAGGAGCTCCCCATAAGTCCAACATAAGGACAATAAATAAAAGTGCTAGGTGGGAGACATCCCACCATGGTAACATCCTTTCATTTTCTCTTTCTGTACATATTGGCAAATTAGTTTAATTTCATGTTTAGTTTAGTTTGTTGAGTTTATTTGGGAGTCTAGTATGTTAAATAAGGTTTTATGGTGTTTTGGTAGCTGTCTGAGTGTTTGGAATGCTTAGTTTGGTGCTAGAACTTGAAAAATTTTGAAAAAACAGAGCAACGGCCACGCGCACGCGTCACCCCATGCGTGCGCGTGACACCAGCATTTTAGCCTCTCACGCGTATGCCTGATGAGTATTTTTGACGGTCTAGAATTTCACAATTGAAATCTCGTCGAAGTATAGTTTCTAAACCAACAATAATCCTTTCATATAAACATTTGTTTGTCACAAGTACAATCCCCTAAAATTATAAACTGAAGTATTTAAACCTCGGGTCGTCTCTCAAAGGAATTGTAGGGTAGTGTTCTTGTTATTGGCCATGGACATGTATATTTTGGGGTTTTGGATAAGGAACATGAAAAGCAAATTGCAAAAGAATTCAAATGACAAAAAGGTCTTGGCAAGGTTTGGTGGTCAAGGATCTCTATCCTTATCACTAACCACAATATGATAATTGCAAGGATCAATCCCATTAAATCATCCTCTAACAAGTAAAGGAAAGTCAAATGAGCTATATCAATCTAAGTCCAAAAGTCCTAGCTATTCACTAATTGAATTAATGAGAGCTAGAGTCAATGGCTACCAACTATAAATCACTTGGACATTAGTAACTCAAGAATTCCTAAGCTACCTTTCCAAGCCAAGAACATAAAATTCTACTCTAATATATTCTCAAGCATTTTGACAAACACTTGGAAGGCATAAAAGGAAAGCATAGTAAATTGACAACAAGAATGAAATCTAACAACAATTATTACAAAGAATTAACAACAACAATAAAAAAGAATATTATTGACATGAATTACTTCAAATTGAATTGAAAGAAAATAAAAGGAACAAGAGTAGATCAACAACAAGTATGAAAGCAAAGTAGAAGAAATTACAACAAAAGAATAGAAGAATGATGAATGTAACAACAAAGAATTGAGAAGTAGAAGTAGAAGAGAGCATGAATTAAAACCTAGATCTAAGATTATTGAACTAAACCTAATCCTAATTCCTACAGAGAAGTGAGAGCTTCTCTCTCTAAAACTAACTAAAACTAATCCTAATGAGCAAGAAATATGTCAAAAGATGCATTCCCCTTCAATCCTTGGTCCTTTAGAGCATTTTGGCACCAAAGTTGGTTGCAAACTGGGCCCCACAAGTTCTCAGAATTCACTGGGCACGTTTTCACTTTAAAATCACGTGCCAGCATCGACGCGTACGCGTAGAGCACGCGTGCGCGTCCCTGGAGTTTTCGCGATCCAGATGTGCGCGTACATTGCGCGTGCGCGTAGATGGTTGCACCTCAAATCTTTGGCTTTTCCATGTGTTCTCCACTTTGAATGCTTTCCTCTTCACTCGTTTGATCCATTTGTAGCCTTTTCAACCTGAAAGCACTCAACAAGTAAATCAAGGCATCTAGTGGAATCAAAGGTGAATTAAAATCATCAAATTAAAGGTCTAAAAGCATGTTTTCACACTTAAGCACAAATTAAGGGAGAATCACAAAACCATGCTATTTCATTGAGTAAATGTGAGAAAAGTTTTTAAAATGCTCTAAATTCAACACAAGATAAACCCTAAAAATGGGGTTTATCAACCTCCCCACACTTAGACTATAGCATGTCCTCATGCTATACCAAGAATGAAGTAAAGGGTATGGCATTTATTCGATGGAACTAAGCTATATGCAAACTATCTAAATGTAACTACCTAGATGATTGCAATTGCTTGGTCAAAACAAAATCAACTTCCAAGAGAACGTATGTAAGCATAAGGGCTAAAGCAATGAGAATCAAATCCAACCCACAATTGTATTGAAGAATCAAAAAGGATTTACAACTTGTATGAATAAGAATGATTATGGTGAATACATGTAATTAAGCAATCTAACCCTCACCAGATGTGCATCGCTCTAGTCACTCAAGTGTTTAGGGTTTGATTCACTCAATTTCCCCCTAATCATGCTTTCCAAGATTTGTTCTTCATCTAACAATCAATAATTATTCAATGCATGATTATAATTATCATGAGGTCTTTCTCAATGGTTGTAATGGGGCTAGGGTCAAGGTATGGTCATATATGGTTAAGTGAGCTAGATTTTGAATCTTTGATTAACCTAGACTTTCCCACCTAACCTATGATAACCTATACAATTTAAGTTCTAATCTAACTACCCATTTCTCACTTTTTCACATACTCATGCATTTCCTTTTGCATTTCTCAACACTTATGCATTGATTCTTATTGAACTTTTACTTTGGGGCATTTTGTCCCTTTATTATTTCTTTCTTTTCTTCTTTTCTTTTTCTTCTTTTTCTATGTATTTTTTTCTTTTCCATATTCTTTTTCTTTTTGTCTTTTTCTTTTCTTTTTATTTTGTTTTTATCATTTTTCTTTCAAGAGCACCAATGCATAAGGTCTAACATTTTATTAATACATGAGCATGTACCCAATTTCCAAATATATAAAAATACAAAGCATCCTTTTATCCCATCTAATGTTCCCAAATCTCCCCAAACTTGAATAATGAACACTCTCACTAGCCTAAGCCAATCAAAGATCCAAACAAGGGACTTTTATTGTTTTTCGCTTTAGGCTTGTAATGTGCTAAAATAAAGAACAATAGGGTTAAGCATAGGCTCAAAATTGGTTAACAATGGCAGGTAAAAGGTAGGCTTATTTGGATGAGTGAGCTAATGAAATAATGGCATCAATCATATAAATTCATGAATATAAGGAATAATGGACATAAAGAATTAAGCAAATCAAGGATCACAATCATAGAAAGAGAATAATAACACAAAAAGGGAAAATAAGTGGTTATAAGATGTAACCACATCATTAGACTCAAATCTTACTTGCTTGTGTTCTTAGCTCAAAACATGTTTCACAAAATATATATGATTCAAGCAAGTTCCACAAAAATTTCTAATCAATTGGGGTGGTGCCCTATAGATAAATTCTTTGGAAAATTTTATTGTTTTGACTAAGCTTATCCCAAATTCAATGTTGTGAATTAGAAATTTAAAATCTCCTTACTTTATTCCCTTTCTTTAATCAAAACAATTTTCTTATGCAAAAAGGATAAACTTAGGTTTCACAATCCAAAATGTTTTTTTAATCACAACCACTAAGCCAAAACAACTACATAAAGCAAAAATACACTAAAATATGAAATATCTAGAATGCAAGGTGCAAAATGCAACAAAATAAAATAAAAGTATCTCAAAATAACAAATATATACAATAATCCAAAAGTGCGATAAAAATAAAGTGCAAAGTACTAAAATAATGCAAAATAAAAGATAAATGTCTGAACTTATCATCCAGAATAGCTAATCCACCGACGACAACGACGGTGACCTCCCCACACTTAGAATGGAGCATCGTCCTCGATACTACTGCTCAGGCTCAGTGTGAAGTGCAATTGTCGGATCTGGCTGGGTCTCAGGATGTGGCTCCTTAGCGGGCTGCTGTGCCTCCGGGGTGGCCTGTGTCTGTGATGGTGCCTCTGTCTGAGCTGGTTCCGCCTCATGCTCCTCGGCCTGCTCTTCCTCTGATGCAGAAGAAGGGTCAGAAAGAGGGGCCAACTCAACACCCAATGCCATGAACATCTGATCCATCCTGTCCAGACGTCGTATAATACGGTGCTCACTGCGCTCCATAAAGCGGAACAGATGCTGGACTAGAAGGTAAGTTGGCAGAGGTGCTGGCGATAGTGGTGCTATCGGTGCTGCTAGGGCTGCGAGTCCTGCTGCTACTGAGGATGAGGCGCCGGGTGTCGCGGCTACTCTGGCTCTAGAGCGACGCCGAGAAGGGGGTTTCTCATGCACCCACTCCCCCCACGGAATCACTTCCATCTTTCCGTGGACCGGGGGTGGTATCTCATCATCTACCTCCCATGGGGCTCCGGCTAGCTGAATCATCGCGATGACCAAGGTGGGAAAGGGAAGTAAGCCACGGACATGTGCCCGCCACATGTATCGCCTGATCAAGCGAGGAAAGTATACCTCCTTCCCCTCCATAACATATCCGATCAGGACGAGCATGTCGATGGGGATCTCTGTAAAGTGGGTGGTCGGCATGACGTAATGGGCAAAGATCTGCTGCCACGTTCTAGCCTCCCTAGAAAGATGAGTAAACAGCATCCCTTTGGGCTTCCTGTTGTCAGCGTCCATCACCCACGGGGCATCCAGGGTGGCAATAATGTCCCTCAGAGCATTATAGTCAAAGGTCATGCAATGTATGGCTACCTCTGCCTGCTCAATGGCATCCGTGCCACCAGTCCTTGGCAAACAGCCGAGTCTATCCTGAATAGCTGCCTCTGTAACCAATACCTGCCCGCCTCGCAGGTGAACCGACTCAAGGGTGTGTCTAAAGAAGTTACAATAAAATTCCTTCACCCATGAGGAGTTCACCCTGCCTAGCTCCCTATCAATAAAGCCTAGGCCCATCCCCTGAATACGTGTCGTAATGGCTCACCTCAAGTCAGTTGGGAGGACCAGTTTCTTCTCTATATTCAGATTCTTTTTCCGCTATGTCGAAAAGTGGAGCTCGCAGTGTAGGTTAGGAAACCTATACGCTTCTGTAGGCGGTAACTATTGGTTCGCTTTGTCCTCATCATTAAGAGAGTTCTTTGCATAGTCATAGTAAGGAGAAAGAGTGGAGGGCTAAGGCTTCTTGCGCTTCCTTGAGGTAACCTTAGATTTTTCTCTGTCGGCCATCCTGAAAAAGAGATATACATGATATAAATAATTAAGCCACGTAGAGCAAAAGAAGCAAGGCATTAAGCATATATAGAAGGCAAGATGATAGACATATTCATGAAGTGAGGTAAAAAGGATAGAATTCTTGGAAAGTAAGCACAAGTCATAAAACAATCAAAACCATGAACCAAGAATCCAAGCAATATGTGCGCAATACTTGTTTATTAAGCTCAATAAGTGTCATACCCAAAGGAATGGGGAACGAGTTAGTTTTAAACTAAAAAGGAAAGTCAATTGGTTAATCAAGTTAGAAGTTAGAAAATCGGCTCAAAGATTAGTGGCATGACGGTTATCGGCTCAATCACGATGAATGCAAAAAATGAGAACAACAAGCACACTCACATTCATGAGGACGATGCAGTCATTGATGATGAAATATGAAATATTGCACAAAAGCATAGAATTGAAAAGCAAGTCATCAGTCAATGTCATGTTCACTAAATGGGCAATAATTGGTATAGAAAGAGTGAAATATGCACTTTATGTAACTTAAAACAAGTTAAGAACTAATTTGAGTTAAAAGTGTCACACAAGTGGAAAGCACCAATCATTGCAAGGGACTGAACCATATTCAAAACAATTGCAAGTCAAGATCAAATGGTGAGTTTAGCATGAGTCAAAAAGTATTTGATTTAACTTGAGAAGTGAAGGAATATGAAGTTTTAGTGCATATCACGGGAAGCAAAATGGACACGGAAATGCTAATCCAAGTCGCCTAAGAATTGAACTTTGTGCACGTCAAGGAAAACTCAATTCCAAAGGTGTCAAATTCAATTATAGGTAACAAGTTTAAAACCAAAACAATTTTTAAAAAATTTGGGCAGCATTCCGACAGTAAATTGGACGTTCCCGGATAGCGAAAAGCAGCAATTTAACACATATGAAATATCAAAGCATAAGTGCAGGCAGCAGCAAGCTCAATCGCACAAGTAAATTGCAGCAAGGCAGTATTGACGCAGCATAGCAGTAACAATATGTATATAGACATCACCAAATAGAAACCAAGTAGTTTACATTCAGAAAATAAACAGGAACAGAGCACTTATCAGGCCTAGAATCCTCTAACCACATCCTATCTACCTAACAGCATACATGTCTACCTAACCTACAAACAGAATCCAGACAGCTAATTTAATCTAACATTAACTAATAAAATTACTAAAAGAAAGCAAAGAACAGAGCATACGGCAAGGGGGAAACCTGAGGGGTAGCAAGACAGAAATGGGAATGGAAGGGTGAGAGGGCGAGGGATTGTAGTGCCGCTCAGGAGTGGTGGCGGCGGAGCTTGCGGCTGCGTAGAGAGGACAGAGTCGCAGAGTAGAGTTGGAGAACAGAGAGTGGCACAGGGGCAGAGGAGGAGAGTGATGGTGGTGGTTTCGCACGTCGCTGGCGGCAGTGGGGGCACGCGGCGGTGTTGGGCGGAGGAAAAATGGGGGTTACGGTGGATAGTAAGAGAAGAGAGGCAGAGGTGAGAGGAGAGGGACGGAGGAGAGAAAAAGAGAAGTAGGAAGAGAGGGAGGGGCCGGCGGTGTCGACGGGTCGCCGGACGGTGATGGTTGTGGCGGTTGAGGGTGGTTCAGGGAGTTGGCGGAGCAGAAAGGGTGAATGGAGCGTTGGAAGAGAGAGACAGGAAAGACACAAATGGCAAGGGTTTCTCGCGTGGGTGGGGTATTAGGGATTTTGAATCCATGCGTACGCGTCTTATGCGCGTACGCGTGGGTGGTGCGAAGAGGAGATGGACGCGGAAGCGCTAGGTGTGCGTATGCGTGAGTGAGGAATGGGTGCATTGACGCGTATGCGCGATGTACGCGTCCACGTGGGTCGCAGCTTGCACGTGAATCATAATGCTCGTGCCACAGTCGCACAACTCTCGGGTGGGAGTATGGGTTTCACGTCAACCCATCGACGCGACGCGTGCTATACGCGTACGCGTGCGTGCCCTTGCGCCCCACGCTCAGCGTTTGCGCCGTGTTCGCGTAACTCTCTGGATCCATGTATGGATCTGTATTCCCTCATCGACGCGTATGCGTACAGCGTGCGTATGCGTCCCAGCTTTTTTTTTTATAAACACTAAAAACAGCTAAAAATCTCCCTAACATTACCTTCAACTCTAAATCAACCAAAAATGCAAAATTAATAAAATTTTCCAAAGCAACCAAACATAACTTGCACCTTAAGCAGGTACAATCAAAACATTAAGAGAAGACTACAATGAAGAGGAAAACTACCTATAATGGCAACTCAAATCACTTATTAATCAAGTCTACAAGAGGAAATAGAAAGAGTTTACCATGGTAGGGTGTCTCCCACCTAACACTTTTATTTTAAGTCCTTAAGTTGGACATTTTGGGAAGCTCTTTATCAAGGTGGCTTGTGTTTGTACACATCCTTGAATCTCCAAGGATCTTTGCTCCGCAAATGGTTGACAGAAATTCCAACCGTCTTCACCAAGCTTGGGTGAAGTTCGACCCAAGTTATGAGGTCCCAAGGTTGGTCTCCGTGCTCCGATCCGGGATCCCATATCTTATTTTCACACCCGTCTTCAAGTTGGTTGTCATGGTTCTTCCATCCTGGTGGTTGACACATAGAATTCTCTTGAGCACACCAAAGTCTCCTCCTAGACCCACACAAATTTGCATTCTTCCAATCATGGTCCTTATGCTTTAGAGCTTTGACCCTAATGAGCGTAATTCCAAACTTCCAACCACTACACAACTCTTTCTTATTATTAATTCTGCAGAGAGCTCTAAGTTACCCATCCGTTTCAATTAATCCATATTCAAGTGAGAAGGTGAAACTCAAAGGTAAGAATGTTATCCACTTGAATGTTGTGTTGGATGGTGATTTAGGAAGGAGAGCCTCCCCACACTTATACAATACGAGGTCTCTTCCTTTGGGCTCTTCCTTAGTTATTTCCACCTCTTAACAACCTTTTTCAATTTCTTCTTGCTTGTCAACTCCTTCAACAAGGATACCAATATTACTTGGTTTGGAGTTGTCTTCAATAACGTCAATTACACACCTAATGGAAGATGATTCAATTTTGGATAAAAAGTCATTGATGATTGACTCCATCTCTTGATCAACCTCTTCATATTCTTCAATTTTGATATGCTCCGAAGGTTGTTGAGATTCCCATGGTGGTTCCACATCTCCTAAATTTTCAACCACATCTCCCTTTTCTTCAATAAATGTAGGTTCCTCCAATTGTTCCAACAAAAAACAAAACTCCTCTTTCTCCACCGGATTGTCCAACCTCTTCTTTATGCTTTTCTCTTCTTTGGATCCTTCACATATGGATACGAAAGCACCTTGAGTGTACATGCATTGGTAGGCTAAGGTGTGCACTACCTTAGTCAAGTTAGTCACAAACTCTGGTGTGTTCCTTTGCATATCCGCTTGTCCTTGAAGTAGCAAGGTGAGCGAATCATCTATTGGGGCTTGGGGTGGATAAGAGGGTTCATTATTTTGGAGAAAAGGTTCATAATAGGAAGGTGGTTCTTCTTGGTATGTGTAGGGAGATGTTATGTAATGAGGTGGTTCTTGGTAGTAATCATAATAAGGTTGTGGTGGTTCTAAAGGTTCTTGCTCATAGTGGTCACAAGGGAACGGTATGGGTGATTGGTCATATGATGGATATGGGTCATAGGACGGTGCTTGGTAAAGAGAGGCTTGTGAGTATGGTTGAGGCTCATGTTGAGGATAGGAGGCATAGGCATATCATGGTGGTAATTGATTTTCACAAAAAGATTCACCATAGCCATTGAATTGACATACATTAGGATGGTGGTTATACCTATAAGTATCCGGAGGTTGTTGCCAATAGGAGTGATCAATTCCTTGAGGTTCCTCCCATCTTCGTTGGTTCCATCCTTGATACATGTGGTCATTGAAGTTCACATTCCCTACAACACAATTAGAACCAAACTCATGGCCAAAGTGATAATTCATAGTGGAAACAAAGGCAAACTAACTAAGTCTAAGAAACAAGTGAAAGAGAGACGTATTTACAATATTCACATATATACAATAACCAATAACATAACACCATTGCAAATCCCCGGCAACGGCGCCATTTTGATGAGTTGATTTTTGACGGTCTAGAATTTCACAATCGAAATCTTGTCGAAGTATTGTTTCTAAACCAATAATAATCCTTTCATACAAACATTTGTTTATCACAAGTACAACCCCCTAAAATTATAAACTGAAGTATTTAAACCTCAGATCGTCTCTCAAAGGAATTGCAGGGTAGCGTTCTTGTTATTGGCCATGGACATGTATATTTTGGGGTTTTGGATAAGGAACATGAAAAGTAAATTGCAAAAGAATTCAAATGACAAAAAGGTCTTGGCAAGGTTTGGTGGTCAAGGATCTCTATCCTTATCACTAACCACAATATGATAATTGCAAGGATCAATCCCATTAAGTCATCCTCTAACAAGTAAAGGAAAGTCAAATGTGCTATGTCAATCCAAGTCCATAAGTCCTAGCTATTCACTAATTGAATTAATGAGAGCTAGAGTCAATGGCTACCAACTATCAATCACATGGACATAAGTAACTCAAAAATTCCTAAGTTACCTTCCCAAGCCAAGAACATAAAATTCTACTCTAATATCTTCTCAAGCATTTTGACAAACACTTGGAAGGCATAAAAGGAAAGCATAGTAAATTGACAACAAGAATGAAATCTAACAACAATTATTACAAAGAATTAACAACAACAATCAAAAAGAACATTATTGACATGAATTACCTCAAATTGAATTGAAAAAAAAATAAAAGGAACAAGAATAGATCAACAACAAGTATGAAAGCAAAGTAGAAGAAATTACAACAAAAGAATAGAAGAATGATGAATGTAACAACAAAGAATTGAGAAGTAGAAGTAGAAAAGGGCATGAATTAAAACCTATATCTAAGATTATTGAACTAAACCTAATCCTAATTCCTAGAGATAAGTAAGAGCTTCTCTCTCTAAAACTAACTAAAACTAATCCTAATGAGCAAGAAATATGTCAAAAGATGCATTCCCCTTCAATCTTTGGTCCTTTAAAGCATTTTGGCGCCAAAGTTAGTTGCAAACTGGGCCCCACAGCTTCTCAGAATTCACTGAGCACATTTTCACCTTAAAATCACGTGCCAGCATCGACGCGTATGCGTACAGCAAGCGTGCGCATCCCTGGAGTTTTCGTGATCCACGCATGCGCGTACATTGCGCGTGCGCGTGGATGGTTGCACCTCAAATCTTTGGCTTTTTCATGTGTTCTCCACTTTGCATGCTTTTCTCTTCACTCCTTTGATCCATTCGTAGCCTTTTCAACCTGAAAGAACTCAACAAGCAAATCAAGGCATCTAGTGGAATCAAAGGTGAATTAAAATCATCAAATTAAAGGTGTAAAAGCATGTTTTAACACTTAAGCACAAATTAAGGGAGAATCACAAAACCATGCTATTTCATTGAGTAAATATGAGGAAATGTTAATAAAATCCTCTAAATTCAACACAAGATAAACCCTAAAAATGGGGTTTATCAACCTCCCCACACTTAGACCATAGCATGTCCTCATGCTATACCAAGAATGAAGTAAAGGGTATGGCATTTATTTGATGGAACTAAGCTATATGCAAACTATCTAAATGTAACTACCTAGATGAATACAATTGCTTGGTCAAAACAAATCAACTTCCAAGAGAACGTATGTAAGCATAAGGGCTAAAGCAATGAGAATCAAATCCAACCCATAATTGTATTGAATAATCAAAAAGGATTTACAACTTGTATGAATAAGAATGATTATGGTGAATACATGTAATTGAGCAATCTAACCCTCCCCGGATGTGTATCCGCTCTAGTCACTCAAGTATTTAGGGTTTAATTCACTCAGTTTCCCCCTAATCATGCTTTCAGAGATTTGTTCTTCATCTAACAATCAATAATTATTCAATGCATGCTTATAATTATCATGAGGTCTTTCTCAATGGTTGTAATGGGGATAGGGTCAAGGTATGGTCATATATGGTTAAGTGAGCTAGATATTGAATCTTTGATTAACCTAGACTTTCCCACCTAACCTATGATAATCTATACAATTTAAGTTCTAACCTAACTACCCATTTTTCACTTTTTCACATACTCATGCATTTCCTTTTGCATTTCTCAACACTTATGCATTGATTCTTATTGAACTTTTACTTTGGGGCATTTTGTCCCCTTATTATTTCTTTCTTTTCTTCTTCTCTTTTTCTTCTTTTTCTGTGTATTTTTTTTCTTTTCCATATTCTTTTTCTTTTTGTCTTTTTCTTTTCTTTTTCTTTTCTTTTTATCATTTTTCTTTCAAGAGCACCAATGCATAAGGTCTAACATTTTATTAATACATGAGCATGTACCCAATTTCCAAATATATAAAAATACAAAGCATCCTTTTATCCCATCCAATGTTCCCAAATCTCCCCAAACTTGAATAATAAATACTCTCACTAGCCTAAGCCAATCAAAGATCCAAACAAGGGACTTTTATTATTTTTCGCTTTAGGCTTGTAATGTGCTAAAATAAAGAACAATTGGGTTAAGCATAGGCTCAAAATTGGTTAACAATGGAAGGTAAAAGCTAGGCTTATTTGGATGAGTGAGCTAATGAAATAATGGCCTCAATCATATAAATGCATGAATATAAGGAATAATGGACATAAAGAATTAAGCAAATCAAGGATCACAATCATAGAAAGAGAATAATAACACAAGAAGGAAAAATAAGTGGTTATAAGATGTAACCACATCATTAAGCTCAAATCTCACTTTCTTGTGTTCTTAGCTCAAAACATGATTCACAAAATATATATGATTCAAGCAAGTTCCACAAAAATTTCCAATCAATTGGGGTGGTGCCCTATAGATAAATTCTTTGGAAAATTTTATTGTTTTGACTAAGCTTATCCTAAATTCAATGTTGTGATTTAGAAATTTAAAATCTCCTTACTTTATCCCCTTTCTTTAATCAAAACAATTTTCTTATGCAAAAAGGATAAACTTAGGTTTCACAATCCAAAATGTTTTTTTAATCACAACCACTAAGCCAAAACAACTACATAAAGCAAAAATACACTAAAATATGAAATATCTAGAATACAAGGTGCAAAATGCAACAAACTAAAATAAAAGTATCTCAAAATAACAAATATATACAATAATCCAAAAGTGCGATAAAAATAAAGTGCAAAGTACTAAAATAATGCAAAATAAAAGATAAATGTCCGAACTTATCATCCAGAATAGCTAATCTACTGACGACAACGGCGGTGACCTCCCCACTCTTAGAATGGAGCATCGTCCTCGATACTTCTGCTCGGGCTCAGTGTGAGGTGCAATTGTCACATCTGGCTGGGTCTCAGGCTGTGGCTCCTTAGCGGGCTGCTGTGGGTCCGGGGTGGCCTGTGTCTGTGATGGTGCTTCTGTCTGAGCTGGCTCTGCCTCATGCTCCTCGGCCTGCTCTTCCCCTGATGCAGAAGAAGGGTAAGAAAGAGGGGGCAACTCAACACCCAATGCTATGAACATCTGATCCATCCTGTCCAGACGTCGTATAATGCGGCGCTCACTGCGCTCCATAAAGCGGAACAGATGCTGGACTAGAAGGTAAGTTGGCAGAGGTGCTGGCGATAGTGGTGCTATCGGTGGTGCTAGGGCTACGAGTCCTGCTGCTACTGAGGATGAGGCGCCGGGTGTCGCGGCTACTCTGGCTCTAGAGCGACGCCGAGAAGGGGGTTTCTCATGCACCCACTCCCCCCATGGAATCACTTCCTTCTTTCCGTGGACCGGGGATGGTATCTCATCATCTACCTCCCATGGGGCACCGGCTAGCTGAATCATCGCGGTGACCAAGGTGGGAAAGGGAAGTAAGCCACGGACATGTGCCCGCCACATGTATTGCCTGATCAAGCGAGGAAAGTATACCTTCTTCCCCTCCATAACATATCCGATCAGGACAAGCATGTCGATGGGATCTCTGTAAAGTGGGTGGTCGGCATGACGTAATGGGCAAAGATCTGCTGCCACGTCCTGGTCTCCCTAGAAAGATGAGTAAACAGCATCCCTTTGGGCTTCCTGTTGTCAGCGTCCATCACCCACGGGGCATCCAGGGTGGCAATAATGTCCCTCAGAGCATTATAGTCAAAGGTCATGCAATGTATGGCTACCTCTGCCTGCTCAATGGCATCCGTGCCACAGTCCTAGGCAGACAGCCGAGTCTATCCTGAATAGCTGCCTCTGTAACCAATACCTGCCCGCATCGCAGGTGAACCGACTCAAGGGTGTGTCTAAAGAAGTTACAATAAAATTCCTTCACCCATGAGGAGTTCACCCTGCCTAGCTCCCTATCAATAAAGCCTAGGCCCATCCCCTGAATACGTGTCGTAATGGCTCACCTAAAGTCAGTTGGGAGGACCAGTTTCTTCTCTATATTCATATTCTTTTTCCGGTATGTCAAAAAGCGGAGCTCGCAGTATAGGTTAGGAAACCTATACGCTTCTGTAGGCGGTAACTGTTGGTTCGCTTTGTCCTCATCGTTAAGAAGGTTCTTTGCATAGTTATAGTAAGGAGAAAGAGTGGTGGGCTAAGGCTTCTTGCGCTTCCTTGAGGTAACCTTAGATTTTCCTCTGTCGGCCATCCTGAAAAAGAGATATACATGATATAAATAATTAAGCCACGTAGAGGAAAACAAGCAAGGCATTAAGCATATATAGAAGGCAAGATGATAGACATATTCATGAAGTGGGGTAAAAAGGATAGAATTCTTGGAAAGTAAGCACAAGTCATAAAACAATCAAAGCCATGAACCAAGAATCCAAGCAATATATGTGCAATGCTTGTTTATTAAGCTCAATAAGTGTCATACCCAAAGGAATGGGGAACGAGTTAGTTTTAAACTAAAAAGGAAAGTCAATTGGTTAATCTAGTTAGAAGTTAGAAAACCGGCTCAAAGATTAGTGGCATGACGGTTATCGGCTCAATCACGATGAATGCAGAAAATGAGAACAACAAGCACACTCACATTCATGAGGACGATGCAGTCATTGATGATGAAATATGAAATATTGCACAAAAGCATAGAATTGAAAAGCAAATCATCAGTTAATGTCATGGTCACTAAATGGGCAATAATTGGTATAGAAAGAGTGAAATATGCACTTTGTGTAACTTAAAACAAGTTAAGAACTAATTTTAGTTAAAAGTGTCACACAAGTGGAAAGCACCAATCATTGCAAGGGACTGAACCATTGGTGCACGAAATTGTGATCTCAGGCAACGGCGTCAAAAACTCTGTACGCACGTCTTAATAAATTGTTTTTCATTCACAACTTCGATACAACTAACCAGCAAGTGCACTGGGTCGTCCAAGTAATAAACCTTACGTGAGTAAAGGTCGATCCCATGGAGATTGTTGGTATGAAGCAAGCTATGGTCACCTTGTAAATCTCAGTTAGGCGGATATAAAATAGTTATGGAGTTTTCGAACATAAATAATAAATAGATAGAAAATAAGGATAGAAACACTTATGTATATCATTGGTGAGAATTTCAGATAAGCGTATAGAGATGCTTTCGTTCCTCTGAATCTCTGCTTTCCCGCTGTCTTCATCCAATCAGTCTTACTCCTTTCCACAGCTGGCTTTATGTAAGGACATCACCGTTGTCAATGGCTACTTTTAATCCTCTTTGGAAAATGGTCCAAATGCTCTGTCACAGCACGGCTAATCATCTGAGGTTCTCGATCATACTGGAATAGGATTCACCCTCCTTTTGCGTCTATCACTACGCCCAGCACTCGCGAGTTTGAAGTTCGTCACAGTCATTCAATTCCAGAGTCCTACTCGGAATACCACAGACAAGGTTTAGATTTTCCATACTCTCATGAATGCCGCCATCAATCTAGCTTATAACACGAAGATTCTGATTAAGAGATCCAAGAGATACTCATTCAATCTAAGGTAGAACGGAAGTGGTTGTCAGGCACGCGTTCATAGGGAATGATGATGATTGTCACGTTCATCACATTCAGGTTGAAGTGCGAATGAATATCTTAGAAGCGGAATAAGTTGATTTGAATAGAGAAACAGTAGTACTTTGCATTAATTCATGAGGAACAGCAGAGCTCCACACCTTAATCTATGGAGTGTAGAAATGCTACCGTTTGAAAATACATAAGTGAAATGTTCAGGCATGGCCGAATGGCCAGCCCCCAAAACGTGATCACAGGATCAAAAATACAATCCAGGATGTCAAATACAATAGTAAAAAGTCCTATTTATACTAAACTAGTTACTAGGGTTTACAGAAGTAAGTAAATGATGCATAAATCCACTTCCGGGACCCACTTGGTGTGTGCTTGGGCTGAGCTTGAATGTTACACGTGTAGAGGCTCTTTCTGGAGTTGAACGCCGGGTTGTAACGTATTTCTGGCGTTCAACTCTGGTTTGTGACGTGTTTCTGGCGTTTAACTCCAGACAGCAGCATAGAATTGGCGTTCAATGCCCTTTTACATCGTCTAAACTCGGTCAAAGTATGAACTCATATACATTTCTGGAAAGCCCTGGATGTCTACTTTCCAACGCAATTAGAAGCGCGCCATTTTGAGTTCTATAGCTCCAGAAAATACACTTTGAGTGCAGGGAGGTCAGAATCCAACAACATCAGTAGTCCTTCTTCTACCTCTGAATCTGATTTTTGCTCAAGTCCCTCAATTTCAGCCAGAAAATACCTAAAATCACAGAAAAACACACAAACTCATAGTAAAGTCTAGAAATGTGAATTTAACATAAAAACTAATGAAAACATCCCTAAAAGTAACTAGATTCTACTAAAAACATACTAAAAACAATGCCAAAAAGCGTATAAATTATCCGCTCATCACAACACCAAACTTAAATTGTTGCTTGTCCCCAAGCAACCAAAAATCAAATAGGATAAAAAGAAGAGAATATACTATAAATTCCAAACTATCAATGAAACATAGCTCCAATTAAATGAGCGGGACTTGTAGCTTTTTGCCTCTTGAATAGTTTTGTCATCTCACTTTATCCATTGAAGTTCAGAATGATTGGCATCTATAGGAACTCAGAGTTCAGATAGTGTTATTGATTCTCCTAGTTCAGTATGATGATTCTTGAATACAGCTATTTTATGAGTCTTGGTTGTGGCCCTAAGCACTTTCTTTTCCAGTATTACCACCGGATACATAAATGCCACAGACACATAATTGGGTGAACCTTTTTAGATTGTGACTCAGCTTTGCTAAAGTCCCCAATTAGAGGTGTCCAGGGTTCTTAAGCACACTCTTCTTTTGCTTTGGGCCTTGACTTTAACCGCTCAGTCTCAAGTTTTCACTTGACACCTTCACGCCACAAGCACATGGTTAGGGACATCTTGGTTTAGTCGCTTAGGCCAGGATTTTATTCCTTTAGGCCCTCCTATCCACTGATGCTCAAAGCCTTGGGATCCTTTTTATTTACCCTTGCCTTTTGGTTTTAAGGGTTATTGGCTTTTTGCTCTTGCCTCTTGGTTTTAAGAGCTTTTGGCTTTTTCTGCTTGCTTTTTCTCTTTTTTTTTTCGCCTATATTTTTTTTTCTTTTTTTTTCTGCAAGCTTTGTTCTTTGCTGCTTTTTCTTGCTTCAAGAATCATTTTTATGATTTTTCAGATTATCAAATAACATGTCTCCTTATCATCATTCTTTCAAGAGCCAACATATTTAACATTCTTAAACAACAACTTCAAAGGACATATGCACTGTTCAAGCATTCATTCAGAAAACAAAAAGTATTGTCACCACATCAATATAATTAAACTAAGTTCAAGGATAAATTCGAAACTCATGTACTTCTTGTTCTTTTGAATTAAAACATTTTTCATTTAAGAGAGGTGATGGATTCATAGGACATTCATAACCTTAAGACAAAGTTTACTAAATACTAATGATCATGTAATAAGACACAAACATGGATAAGCACTTAACATAAAGAAAACGAAAAACAGAGAATCTAAGAACAAGGAATGAGTCCACCTTAGTGATGGTGGCGTTTCCTTCTTGAGGAACCAATGATGTCCTTGAGCTCTTCTATGTCTCTTCCTTGTCTTTGTTGCTCTTCCCTCATTGCTTTTTGATCTTCTCTAATTTCATGAAGGATGATGGAGTGCTCTTGATGTTCCACCCTTAATTGTCCCATGTTGGAACTTAATTCTCCTAGGGAGGTGTTGATTTGCTCCCAATAGTTTTGTGGAGGAAAATGCATTTGAGGCATCTCCGGGATCTCATGGTGATGAGCATGCGTCTCTTGAGATCCATGAATGGGCTCTCTTGCTTGCTCCATCCTTTTCTTAGTGATGGGCTTCTCTTCCTCAATGGGAATGTCTCCTTCTATGGAAGCTCCAGCTGAGTAACATAGATGGCAAATAAGATGAGAAAAAGCTAGCCTTGCCCCAGGAGAGGGCTTTTCGACTATTTTGTAGAGTTCAAGGGAGATGACTTCATGAACTTCTACTTCCTCTCCAATCATGATGCTATGGATCATGATGGCCCGATCCACAGTAACTTCAGATCAGTTGCTAGTGGGGATGATGGAGCGTTGGATGAACTCTAACCATCCTCTAGCTACAGGCTTGAGGTCCAGTCTTCTTAGTTGAACCGGCTTGCCTTTGGAGTCAATTTTCCATTGAGCTCCTTCCACACATATGTCCATGAGGACTTGGTCCAACCTTTGATTAAAGTTGACCCTTCTAGTGTAGGGGCATGCATCTCCTTGCATCATAGGCAAGTTAAACGCCAACCTCACATTTTTCAGACTAAAATCTAAGTATTTCCCCCGAACCATTGTAATATAATTCTTTAGGTTTGGGTTCTTACTTTGATCATGGTTCCTAGTGATCCATGCATTGGCATAGAACTCTTGAACCATTAGGATGCCGACTTGTTGGATGGGGTTTGTTAGAACTTCCCAACCTCTTCTTTGGATTTCATGTCGGATCTCTGGATACTCATTCTTCTTGAGTTTGAAAGGGACCTCGGGGATCACCTTCTTCTTGGCCACAACATCATAGAAGTGGTCTTGATGAGCTTTGGAGATGAATCTTTCCATCTCCCATGACTCGGAGGTGGAAGCTTTTGTCTTCCCTTTCCCTTTTCTAGAGGATTCTCCGGTCTTGGGTGCCATCAATGGTAATGGAAAAACAAAAAGCTTATGCTTTTACCACACCAAACTTAGAATATTGCTCGCCCTCGAGCAAGAGAAGAAAGAATAAATGAAGAAGAAGAAGAAAATATGGAGGAGAGGGGTGAGGGGTGTATTCGGCCAAGAAGGGGAAGAGAGGGTTGTGTTGTGTGAAAATGAAGAAGAATGGAGGGCTTTATATAGGGAAGGGAGGGTTTTGGGTGGGAAATTGATTTTAAATTTTGAAGGTAGGTGGGGTTTATGAGGTAGGTTTATGGGGAAGAGTGGATGGATGTGAGTGGTGAAGTGGTTATAGGGAAGAGAGATTGAGGTGATTGGTGAAGAGTTTTGGGAAAGAGTGTTTATGGGATTGTGTGAAAGAGGGGTGAGAAGAAGTGAGTGGAGGTAGGTGGGGATCCTGTGGGATCCACAGATCCTGAGGTGATCCTGTGGGATCCACAGATCCTGAGGTGATCCTGTGGGGTCCACAGATCCTGAGGTGTTCAAGGATTTACAACCTTGCAACAAATTAGGCATGCAAAATGCCCTTGCACACAACTCTGGGCGTTCAGCACCAGATTGGTGCTTGTTCTGGGCGTTGAACGCCCATTTGTTGCCCATTTCTGGCGTTGAACGCCAGAACCATGCTTGTTCTGGGCATTCAGCGCCAGCTCTTCTCCAGGGTGCAATTCTGGCGTTTAAACGCCCAGATGCTGCCTATTTTGGGCGTTCAGCGCCAGAACCATGCTCTGTTCTGGCGTTGAACGCCAGCCAGATGCTTCTTACTGGCGTTTAAACGCCAGTAAGGTCTTCCTCCAGGGTGTGATTTTTCTTCTGCTATTTTTGATTCCGTTTTCAATTTTTTATATTTATTTTGTGACTCCACATGATCATGTACCTATACAGACATATAACTAATAAAAATATAATTAAATAAAAATTGGGTTGCCTCCCAACAAGCACTTCTTTAATGTCAATAGCTTGACAGTGGGCTCTCATGGAGCCTCATAGATGTTCAAAGCATTGTTGAGACTCCCCAATACCAAACTTAGAGTTTGGATATGGGAGTTCAACACCAAACTTAGAGTTTGGTTGTGGCCTCCCAACACCAAACTTAGAGTTTGACTGTGGGGGCTCTGGTTGACTCTGTTTTGAGAGAAGCTTACTGTGCCTCTTTTCCATGTTTACAGAAGGGTAACCTTGAGTTGTAAACACAAGGGAGTCCTCATTCAATTGAAGAACTAATTCACCTCTGTCAACATCAATCACAGCTCTTGCTGTGGCTAGGAAAGGTCTTCCAAGGATGATGGATTCATCCTCATCCTTCCCAATATCTAGGATTATGAAATCAGCAGGGATGTAAAGGCCTTCAACCTTTACTAATATGTCCTCTACTTGTCCATAAGCCTCTTTTCTTGAGTTGTCTGCCATCTCTAATGAGATTTTAGCAGCTTGCACCTCCAAGATTCCCAGTTTCTCCATTACAGAGAGTGGCATGAGGTTTATCCCTGAACCAAGGTCACACAGAGCTTTTTCAAAGATCATGGTGCCTATGGTACAAGGTATTAGGAACTTTCCAGGATCCTGTTTCTTCTGAGGCAATGTCAGTTGATCCAGATCACTTAGTTCATTGGTGAACAAGGGAGGTTCATCTTCCCAAGTCTCAATACCAAATAATTTGGCATTCAGCTTCATGATTGCACCAAGGTACTTGGTAACTTGCTCTTCAGTAACATCCTCATTCTCTTCAGAAGAGGAATATTCATCAGAGCTCATGAATGGCATAAGGAGGTTTAATGGAATCTCTATGGTCTCTAAATGAGCCTCAGATTCCTTTGGTTCTTCAGAGGAAAACTCCTTATTGATCACTGGACGTCCCAGGAGGTCTTCCTCACTGGGATTCACGTCCTCTCCCTCCCTTACAGGTTCGGCCATGGTAATTAATTCAATGGCCTTGCACTCTCCTTTTGGATTCTCTTCTGTATTGCTTGGGAGAGTACTAGAAGGGATTTCAGTGATCCTTTTACTCAGCTGGCCCACTTGTGCCTCCAAATTTCTAATGGATGACCTTGTTTTATTCATGAAACTCACAGTGGCCTTAGATAGATCAGAGACTAAGTTTGCTAAATTAGAGGTATTTTGTTCAGAGTTCTCTGTCTGTTGCTGAGTGGATGATGGAAAAGGCATGCTATTGCTAAACCTATATCTTCCACCATTATTAAAGCCTTGTTGAGGCTTTTGTTGATCTTTCCATGAGAGATTTGGATGATTTCTCCACGATGGATTATAGGTGTTTCCATAAGGTTCACCTAAGTAATTTACCTCTGCTATTGCAGGGTTCTCAGGATCATAAGCTTCTTCTTCAGAAGATGCCTCTTGAGTACTGTTGGATGCAGCTTGCATTTCGTTCAGACTCTGAGAAATCATATTGACTTGCTGAGTCAATATTTTATTCTGAGCCAGTATGGCATTTAGAGTATCAATTTCAAGAACTCCCTTCTTCATAGGCGTCCCATTACTCACAGGATTCCTCTCAGAAGTGTACATGAACTGGTTATTAGCAACCATGTCAATGAGTTCTTGAGCTTCTGCAGGCATTTTCTTTAGGTGAATGGATCCACCTGCAGAAGTATCCAATAACATCTTAGCTAATTCAGACAGACCATCATAGAATATATCCAGGATGGTCCATTCTGAAAGCATGTCAGAAGGACACTTTTTGGTCAGTTCTTTGTATCTCTCCCAAGCTTCATAGAGGGATTCACCTTCTTTCTGTCTGAAGGTCTGAACATCCACTGTAAGCTTACTCAGCTTTTGAGGAGGAAAGAACTTGTCTAAGAAAGCCTTGACCAGCTTATCCCAAGAGTTCAGGCTATCCTTAGGTTGAGAGTCCAACCATATTCTAGCTCTGTCTCTCACAGCAAAAGGGAGAAGCATGAGCCTGTAGACTTTAGAATCTACTCCATTAGTCTTAACAGTATCACAGATCTGCAAGAATTCAGTTAAGAACTGAAAAGGATCTTCAGATGGAAGTCCATGAAACTTGCAGTTTTGCTGCATTAGAGAAACTAATTGAGGTTTCAGCTCAAAATTGTTTGCTCCAATGGCAGGAATGGAGATGCTTCTTCTATGTAAATTGGAATTAGGTGCAGTAAAGTCACCAAGCATCCTCATTGCATTATTATTATTTTCGGCTGCCATCTCCTCTTCCTGTGTGAAAATTTTTGAAAGGTTATCTCTGGATTGTTGTAATTTAGCTTCTCTTAGTTTCCTCTTCAAAGTCCTTTCAGGTTCTGGGTCTGCTTCAACAAGAATGTTCTTGTCCTTGCTCCTGCTCATATGAAAAAGAGGGACAGAAAAATAATAATAATAGGATCCTTTTTACCACAGTATAGAGGTCCCTGTGTGAGTAGAAGATAAGAAGAAGAAAAAAATCCGAACACAGATGGAAGAGGGGGTTCGAATTTGGGTGAGATGAAGTGTTAGTAGATGAATAAATAAATAGAAGGAGATAAGAGAGAGAGAGAATTTTCGAAAATAATTTTTGAAAAAGAGTTAGTGATTTTCGAAAATAGTTTTTGAAAAAGGTTAGTAATTTTTCGAAAATTAAAAATTAAAATAATTAGTTAATTAAAAAGAAATTTTGAAAAAGAGGGAAGATATTTTTGAAAATTAGAGAGAGAGAGAGAGAGAGAGAGAGAGTTAGTTAGGTAGTTTTGAAAAAGATAAGAAACAAACAAAAAGTTAGTTAGTTAGTTGAAACAAATTTGAAAATCAATTTTGAAAAGATAAGAAGATAAGAAGTTAGAAAAGATATTTTAAAATCAAATTTTTGAAAAAGATATGATTTTGAAAAAGATAAGATAGAAAGATATTTTTGAAAAGATATGATTGAAATTAGTTTTGAAAAAGATTTGATTTTTAAAATCACAATTAATGACTTGATTCACAAGAAATCACAAAATATGATTCTAAAACTTAAAGTTTGAATCTTTCTTAACAAGTAAGTAAAAAACTTGAAATTTTTGAATCAAAACATTAATTGATGATATTATTTTCGAAAATTAGGAGATAAAGATAAGAAAAAGATTTTTGAAAAATATTTTTAAAATTTTTGAAAATAACTAAGAAAAATGAAAAAGATTTTAAAAAGGATAAGATTTTTAAATTGAAAATTTGATTTGACTCATAAAAACAACTAGATTTTAAAAATTTTTGAAAAAGTCAAATCTAATTTTCGAAATTTTAAGAGAGAAAAAGGGGAAGATATTTTTTTGATTTTTGAATTTTTAATGATGAGAGAGAAAATCATGAAAATGATGCAATGCATGAAAGTTATGGATCAAAACAATGAATGCATGCAAGAATGCTATGAATGTCAAGATGAACACCAAGAACACTTTGAATGTCAAGATGAACATCAAGAACTTATTTTTGAAAAATTTTTAATGCAAAGAAAACATGCAAGACACCAAACTTAAAAATTTTTCATGTATAGACACTATGAATGCAAGAATGCATATGAAAAACAAGAAAAGACACAAAACATGAAAACATCAAGATCAAACAAGAAGACTTACCAAGAAAAACTTGAAGATCATGAAGAACACTATGAATGCATGAATTTTTCGAAAATTTTATGCAAACTTTAAAACATACAATTGACACCAAACTTAAAATTGACTCAAGACTTAAACAAGAAACATGAAAAATATTTTTGATTTTTTTTTATTTTCTAATTTTTTTGTATTTTTATTTTATATTTTTCGAAAATTAGTGTGAAAAAAGAAAAATAAGGATTCCAAAATTTTTAATATGAATTCCAGGAATCTTGTACTCTTAGTCTAAAGCTCCAATCTGAGGGTTAGGCATGGCTTAATAGCCAGCCAAGCTTTAGTATGCTATTACATGCATTGAAGTGATTAGTTGAAGACCAATCCTAAAGCAGTTTGGATATGGCTTTACAGCCAGATAGGATTCAACATGTTACCATGAAACTCTAGAATTCATTCTTAAAAAATTCTGAAATAATTTTCGAAAACAAAGGGAAATTTTTTGAAAGATTTTTGAAAAAAAATTTTTTTTGAAAACTTTTTGAAAATAAGAAGAAAATTACCCAATCTAAGCAACAAGATGAACCTTCAGTTGTCCAAACTCAAACAATCCCCGGCAACAGCACCAAAAACTTGGTGCACGAAATTGTGATCTCAGGCAACGGCGTCAAAAACTCTGTACGCACGTCTTAATAAATTATTTTTCATTCATAACTTCGATACAACTCACCAGCAAGTGCACTGGGTTGTCCAAGTAATAAACCTTACGTGAGTAAGGGTCAATCCCACGGAGATTGTTGGTATGAAGCAAGCTATGGTCACCTTGTAAATCTCAGTCAGGCGGATATAAAATAGTTATGGAGTTTTCGAACATAAATAATAAATAGATAGAAAATAAGGATAGAAACACTTATGTATATCATTGGTGAGAATTTCAGACAAGCGTATAGAGATGCTTTCATTCCTCTGAATCTCTGCTTTCCTACTGTCTTAATCCAATCAGTCTTACTCCTTTCCACGGCTGGCTTTATGTAAGGACATCACCGTTGTCAATGGCTACTTTTAATCCTCTCTGGAAAATGGTCCGATGCGCTGTCACTGCATGGCTAATCGTCTGGAGGCATCACCCTTGTCAATGGCTGCATCCTATCCTCTTGTAAAAATGGTCCAAATGCTCTGTCACAGCATGGCTAATCATCTGAGGTTCTCGATCATACTGGAATAGGATTCACCCTCCTTTTGTGTCTGTCACTACGCCCAGCACTCGCGGGTTTGAAGTTCGTCACAGTCATTCAATCCCAGAGTCCTACTCGGAATACCACAGACAAGGTTTAGACTTTCCGGACTCTCATGAATGCCGCCATCAATCTAGCTTATACCACGAAGATTCTGATTAAGAGATCCAAGAGATACTCATTCAATCTAAGGTAGAACGGAAGTGGTTGTCAGGCACGCGTTCATAGGGAATGATGATGATTGTCACGTTCATCACATTCAGGTTGAAGTGCGAATGAATTTCTTAGAAGCGGAATAAGTTGAGTTGAATAGAGAAACAGTAGTACTTTGCATTAATTTATGAGGAACAGCAGAGCTCCACACCTTAATCTATGGAGTGTAGAAACTCTACCGTTTGAAAATACATAAGTGAAAGGTTCAGGCATGGCCAAATGGCCAGCCCCCAAAATGTGATCACAGGATCAAAAATACAATCCAGGATGTCAAATACAATAGTAAAAAGTCCTATTTATACTAAACTAG
Source organism: Arachis ipaensis (assembly GCF_059453495.1). Lineage (NCBI taxonomy): Eukaryota > Viridiplantae > Streptophyta > Magnoliopsida > Fabales > Fabaceae > Arachis > Arachis ipaensis. Next base: position 112,819,222 of record NC_142436.1, read on the forward strand.
TTACTAGGATTTACAAAAGTAAGTAAATGATGCATAAATCCACTTCCGGGACCCACTTGGTGTGTGCTTGGGCTGAGCTTGAACGTTACACGTGCAGAGGCTCTTTCTGGAGTTGAACGCCAGGTTGTAACATATTTCTGGCGTTCAACTCTGGTTTGTGACGTGTTTCTGGCGTTTAACTCCAGACAGCACCGTAGAACTGGCGTTCAACGCCCTTTTACGTCGTCTAAACACGGTCAAAGCATAGACTATTATACATTGCTGGAAAGCCCTGGATGTCTACTTTCTAACGCAATTGGAAACGCGCCATTTTGAGTTCTGTAGTTCCATAAAATCCACTTTGAGTGCAGGGAGGTCAGAATCCAACAGCATCAGCAGTCCTTCTTCTACCTCTGAATCTGATTTTTGCTCAAGTCCCTCAATTTCAGCCAGAAAATACCCGAAATCACAGAAAAACACACAAACTCATAGTAAAGTCCAGAAATGTGAATTTAACATAAAAACTAATGAAAACATCCCTAAAAGTAACTAGATTCTACTAAAAACATACTAAAAACAATGCCAAAAAGCGTATAAATTATCCTCTCATCAACCATATTCAAAAAAATTGCAAGTCAAGATCAAATGGTGAGCTTAGCATGAGTCAAAAAGCATTTGATTTAACTTGAGAAGTGAAGGCATATGAAGGTTCAGTGCATATCACGGGAAGCAAAATGGACACGGAAATGCTAATCCAAGTCACCTAAGAATTGAACTTGGTGCACGTCAAGGAAAACTCAATTCCAAAGGTGTCAAATTCAATTCTAGGTAACAAGTTTAAAACCAAAACAATTTCTAAAAAATTTGGGCAGCATTCCGACAGTAAATTGGACGTTCCCAGATAGCGAAAAGCAGCAATTTAACACATATGAAATATCAAAGCATAAGTGCAGGCAGCAACAAGCTCAATCGCACAAGTAAATTGCAGCAAGGCAGCATTGACGCAGCATAGTAGTAACAATATGTATATAGACATCACCAAATAGAAACCAATTAGTTTACATTCAAAAAATAAACAGGAACAGAGCACTTATCAGGCCTAGAATCCTCTAACCACATCCTATCTACCTAACAGCATACATGTCTACCTAACCTACAAACAGAATCCAGACAGCTAATTTAATCTAACATTAACTAATAAAATTACTAAAAGAAAGCAAAGAACAGAGCATACGGCAAGGGGGAAACCTGAGGGGTAGCAAGACAGAAATGGGAATGGAAGGGTGAGAGGGCGAGGGATTGCAGTGCCGCTCAGGAGTTGTGGCGGCGGAGCTTGCGGCTGCGTAGAGAGGGCAGAGTCGCAGAGTAGAGTTGGAGAACAGAGAGTGGCACAGGGGCAGAGGAGGAGAGTGATGGTGGTGGTTTCGCACGTCGCTGGCGGCAGTGGGGGCACGCGGCGGTGTTGGGCGGAGGAAAAATGGGGGTTACGGCGGATAGTAAGAGAAGAGAGGCAGAGGTGAGAGGAGAGGGACGGAGGAGAGAAAAAGAGAAGTAGGAAGAGAGGGAGGGGCCGGCGGTGTCGACGGGTCACCGGACGGTGATGGTTGTGGCGGTTGAGGGTGGTTCAGGGAGTTGGCGGAGCAGAAAGGGTAAATGGAGCGTTGGAAGAGAGAGACAGGGAAGACGCAAATGGCAAGGGTTTCTCGCGTGGGTGGGGTATTAGGGATTTTGAATCCATGCGTACGCGTCTTATGCGCGTACGCGTGGGTGGTGCGAAGAGGAAATGGACGCGGAAGCGCTAGGTGTGCGTTTGCGTGAGTGAGGAGTGGGTGCATTGATGCGTACGCGCGATGTACGCGTCCGCGTGGGTCGCAGCTTGCACGTGAATCATAATGCTCGCGCCACAGTCGCGCAACTCTCGGGTGGGAGTATGGGTTTCACGTCAACCCATCGACGCGACGCGTGCTATACGTGTACGCGTGCGTGCCCTTGCGCCCCACGCTCAGCGTTTGCGCCGTGTTCGCCTAACTCTCTGGATCCATGTATGGATCTGTATTCCCTCATCGACGCATATGCGTACAGCGTGCGTATGCGTCCCAGATTTTTTTTTTATAATCACTAAAAACAGCTAAAAAACTCCCTAACATTAGCTTCAACTCTAAATCAACCAAAAATGCAAAATTAATAAAATTTTCCAAAAGCAACCAAACATAACTTGCACCTTAAGCAGCTACAATCAAAACATTAAGAGAAGACTACAATGAAGAGGAAAACTACCTATAATGGCAACTCAAATCACTTATTAATCAAGTCTACAAGAGGAAATGGAAAGAGTTTACCATGGTAGGGTGTCTCCCACCTAACACTTTTATTTTAAGTCCTTAAGTTGGACATTTTGGGAAGCTCTTTATCAAGGTGGCTTGTGTTTGTACACATCCTTGAATCTCCAAGGATCTTTGCTCCACAAATGGTTGACAGAAATTCCAACCGTCTTCACCAAGCTTGGGTGAAGTTCGACCCAAGTTATGAGGTCCCAAGGTTGGTCTCCATGCTCCGATCTGGGATCCCATATCTTATTTTCACACCCGTCTTCAACTTGGTTGTCATGGTTCTTCCATCCTGGTGGTTGACACATAGAATTCTCTTGAGCACACCAAATTCTCCTCCTAGACCCACACAAATTTGCATTCTTCCAATCATGGTCCTTATGCTTTAGAGCTTTGACCCTATTGAGCGTAATTCCAAACTTCCAACAACTACACAACTCTTTCTTATTATTAATTCTGCAGAGAGCTCTAAGTTACCCATCTGTTTCAATTAATCCATATTCAAGTGAGAAGGTGAAACTCAAAGGTAAGAATATTATCCACTTGAATGTTGTGTTGGATGGTGATTTAGGAAGGAGAGCATCCCCACACTTATACAATGCGAGGTCTCTTCCTTTGGGCTCTTCCTTAGTTATTTCCACCTCTTAACAATCTTTTTCAATTTCTTCTTGCTTGTCAACTCCTTCAACAAGGATACCAATATTACTTGGTTTGGAGTTGTCTTCAATAACGTCAATTTCACACCTAATGGAAGATGATTCAATTTTGGATAAAAAGTCATTGATGATTGACTCCATCTCTTGATCAACCTCTTCATATTCTTCAATTTTGATATGCTCCGAAGGTTGTCGAGATTCCCATGGTGGTTCCACATCTCCTAAATTTTCAACCACATCTCCATTTTCTTCAATAAATGTAGGTTCCTCCAATTGTTCCAACAAAAAACACAACTCCTCTTTCTCCACCGGATTGTCCAACCTCTTCTTTATGCTTTTCTCTTCTTTGGATCCTTCACATGTGGATACGGAAGCACCTTGAGTGTACATGCATTGGTAGGCTAAGGTGTGCACTACCTTAGTCAAGTTAGTCACAAACTCTAGTGTGTTCCTTTGCATATCCGCTTGTCTTTGAAGTAGCAAGGTGAGCGAATCATCTATTGGGGCTTGGGGTGGATAAGAGTTTTCATTATTTTGGAAAAAGGGTTCATAATAGGAAGGTGATTCTTCTTGGTATGTGTAGAATGAGGTGGTTCTTGGTAGTAATCATAATAAGGTTGTGGTGGTTCTAAAGGTTCTTGCTCATAGTGGTCACAAGGGAACGGTATGGGTGATAGGTCATATGATGGATATGGGTCATAGGACGGTGCTTGGTAAAGAGAGGCTTGTGAGTATAGTTGAGGCTCATGTTGAGGATAGGAGGCATAGGCATATGATGGTGGTAATTGATTTTCACAAAAAGATTCACCATAGCCATTGAATTGACATACATTAGGATGGTGGTTATACCTATAAGTATCCGTAGGTTGTTGCCAATAGGAGTGATCAATTCCTTGAGGTTCCTCCCATCTTCGTTGGTTCCATCCTTGATACATGTGGTCATTGAAGTTCACATTCCCTACAACACAATTAGAACTAAACTCATAGCCAAAGTGATAATTCATAGTGGAAACAAAGGCAAACTAACTAAGTCTAAGAAACAAGTGAAAGAGAGACGTATTTACAATATTCACATATATACAATAACCAATAACATAACACCATTGCAAATCCCCGGCAATGGCGCCATTTTGATGAGTTAATTTTTGACGGTCTAGAATTTCACAATCGAAATCTTGTCGAAGTATAGTTTCTAAACCAACAATAATCCTCTCATACAAACATTTGTTTGTCACAAGTACAACCCCCTAAAATTATAAACCGAAGTATTTAAACCTCGGATCGTCTCTCAAAGGAATTGCAGGGTAGCGTTCTTGTTATTGGCCTTGGACATGTATATTTTGGGGTTTTGGATAAGGAACATGAAAAGTAAATTGCAAAAGAATTCAAATGACAAAAAGGTCTTGGCAAGGTTTGGTGGTCAAGGATCTCTATCCTTATCACTAACCACAATATGATAATTGCAAGGATCAATCCCATTAAGTCATCCTCTAACAAGTAAAGGAAACTCAAATGAGCTATATCAATCCAAGTCCATAAGTCCTAGCTATTCACTAATTGAATTAATGAGAGCTAGAGTCAATGGCTACCAACTATCAATCACATGGACATTAGTACCTCAAAAATTCCTAAGTTACCTTCCCAAGCCAAGAACATAAAATTCTACTCTAATATCTTCTCAAGCATTTTGACAAACACTTGGAAGGCATAAAAGGAAAGTATAGTAAATTGACAACAAGAATGAAATCTAACAACAATTATTACAAAGAATTAACAACAACAATAAAAAAGAACATTATTGACATGAATTACCTCAAATTGAATTGAAAGAAAATAAAAGGAACAAGAATAGATCAACAACAACTATGAAAGCAAAGTAGAAGAAATTACAACAAAAGAATAGAAGAATGATGAATATAACAACAAAGAATTGAGAAGTAGAAGTAGAAGAGGGCATGAATTAAAACCTAGATCTAAGATTATTGAACTAAACCTAATCCTAATTCCTAGAGATAAGTGAGAGCTTCTCTCTCTAAAACTAACTAAAACTAATCCTAATGAGCAAGAAATATGTCAAAAGATGCATTCCCCTTCAATCCTTGGTCCTTTAAAGCATTTTGGCGCCAAAGTTAGTTGCAAACTGGGACCCACAGCTTCTCAGAATTCACTGAGCACATTTTCACTTTAAAATCACGTGCCAGCATCGACGCGTTTGCGTACAGCAAGCGTGCGCGTCCCTGGAGTTTTCGCGATCCACGCGTGCGCGTACATTGCGCGTGCGCGTGGATGGTTGCACCTCAAATCTTTGGCTTTTTCATGTGTTCTCCACTTTGCATGCTTTCCTCTTCACTCCTTTGATCCATTCGTAGCCTTTTCAACCTGAAAGCACTCAACAAGCAAATCAAGGCATCTAGTGGAATCAAAGGTGAATTAAAATCATCAAATTAAAGGTGTAAAAGCATGTTTTAACACTTAAGCACAAATTAGGGAGAATCACAAAACCATGCTATTTTATTGAGTAAATGTGAGAAAAGATTAATAAAATACTCTAAACTCAACACAAGATAAACCCTAAAAATGGGGTTTATCAATGCCTCACCCACGCGTACAAGTGACCACCAGGTTTTTCATGCTCCCACACAAATTCAAGAGAGTTACGCGCGTTTTGGGCTTGAATTGTGCCTCTAGCACAAAATCCACCCACGCACGCGTCACCTCACGCGTATGCGTTGCCTCTCACTGATTTGACCATCACGCGTACGCGTGACGCACGCTTACGCGTCACACCCCTTTCACCTCACCACGTTTACGTGTCACTCCATGCGTACGCGTGGGAAACCTGTTCCATCCACCTCCATTTCTTCTCATCTTTCCATTTCTTTCCTCCTTCTCTCTTCTCCTCTTTTCTTTCCCTCCCTCAACCTGCATCCAACACTACCAATCACCATCTATCATCATTTCTTTTGGTTAGTTAGTTATTTAGTTAGTTTAATTTCTGTTTAATTTTCTATTTTTCATGATAAGTGTTGGATTATTGATTTTGTTTGCTGCTTATTGCTGCTTATTATTAACTTGATGCTATTTTAGCATAATTGTTTTTGATATTCATTGTTGGATGTCTTTTATTGAAGTTACAATTTGTTACTTGGTTTTGAATTTTTCATGCTTAACATTTGTGAATATCAAGTATATGTTACATTTCCTTCAATCATCTTAACTCTTTTGAATTGCATGTTTTGGTCACCATGCATTCATCATCCATTGTTAGGCAATTGTGTATTATCAATGCATTTTTTGTTAGGTGATGCTTGTTTATGATTGACCGTTATTTACATCATCTATTTCATGCATTGAGATTTTGGAATTGTGAAATTGGATCAAAAACTTACCTAGTGACATATTTTTGAGCTTTCTAAGCTTTGTGGACCATGCTTGCTATGTGATTGATTTTCACTTCAATCTTCTTTTTCCTAAGTTCCATAGCATCCATGCCCTCCACCTCTATGTCACTTAGGTGTTGCAAACAAACTTCAATATGAGTCATTGTTTGATGTATGAGTTCTATATTTCATTCAGTTCACTAAGTTTACTTAGACATCAATCAATGTCCATTCATTATCCGATTCACAATTGTTTGATTTTTCCTTGAATGCTTTTATGCTTCTTTATTGCTTGTTTGGTTGTCTTAACCTTCAAGTTTTCTTTAAAGTATTTCAAGCACACTAGAATGAGTGAAGTGCACCCTTCTTTTATATAATTGTGCCATGGCTTTTAAATACTAGGGTGTGAGTTCTAAACCGCGCGCAATCTTAGAATTCGCAACCTATTTTTCATCAATGTCACACTAATTCACTTACTCTATTCTAGTGGTTCTTACCTCATTCCAACAATTTATGCTTCCTTGCTTTTGCATTTTCTCATCTTACTGTGCTATTTTCTATTTTTCATGGATGAGTCATCATAAGCAAAAATGGAAGCATGAGAAAGAACACGCAGCAGCCAGTTGATCCACCAGCTGAAGGTGGCAATCCGTATAGTCGCCGTACCCCCTTGCTCATCTTTGAATACACCGAGGACAATGTAAAGTTTTAAGTGTGGGGAGGTCGTCCGACCGATCGACGTTTTTGAGTGACAAATTTCTAATTCCAACACTTTTACATTTCATTTTTAGGTCTTTTAGGATTTTTTGTTGCATTTTCTTATTTTGCGTATATATATAATAAGCTTAGCCAAAATAATGAAATTTTCCAAGAAATTTATCTATAGGGCACCCCAATTGAATTGAAAAAAAATTATGTTTTGAGCTAAGAAGACATAAGCATATGAGTTTTGAGCCTAATTGTGTGGTTACATCATATAACCACTTATTTTCATTCTTGTGTGTATTATTCTCTTTCTATGATTGTAATCTTTGATTTGTTTGATTCTTTATGTCCATTATTTTGTGTATGAATGCACTTATATGATTGAAGCCATTCTTTCAATTAGCTCACTTACCCAAATAGCCTTACCTTTTATCTTCCATTGTTAGCCAACTTTGAGCCTATGCCAAACCCATTTGTTCTTAATTTTAGCACTTACAAGCCTTAAGGCGAAAAAAAATAAATGTCCCTTGTTTGGATCTTTGATTAGCTTAGGCTAGTGAGGGTGTTTATCATTTGTGGGAAATTTGAGAACATTGGTTGAGGTAAAAGTGTATTTTGAGTTTTTCATTGAAAACATTGGGAATTGGGTACATACTCATATATTAGTTATGTTTAAACCGTATGAATTGGTATATTTGTATATAATTCATCAAAAAGAAAAAGAGAAAAATAAAAAAAAATAAAAAGAAAAAATATAGAAAAAGAAAAAAAAGGAAGAAAAAAAAAGCAATAAAATGGGGATAAAATACCCCAAAGTGAAGCTTAATAATAACCAATGCATATGTGTTGTGATAAAAGAGAGAATGCATGAGTATGTGAAAAAGTGAAGAATGGGTAGTTATGTTAGCATTTAAATTGTATAGGTTGTCATAGGTTACGTGGGAAGTTTAAATTAGTCAAAGATTCAAATTCTAGTCCACTTAACCAAATATAATCCTACCTTGACCCTAGCCCCATTACAACCCATGGATAAGTCCTCATGATAAATTTATGCATGCATTGAATAATTGTTGATTGTTAGATGAAAAACAAATCTTAGAAAGCATGATTAGGGGAGGATCGAGTGAAATCAACCCTATACACTTGAATGACTAGAGCGAATACACATCCGGTGAGGGTTCGATTGCTCAATTACATGTTTTTCACCTATGATAATCTCTTTTCTTGAAAGTTGTAAATTCTTTTCAATAACTCAATTTAATTATGGATTTGACTTGGTTGTTAATACCTTTATCCCTTGTGTTCATATATGTATTCTTGGGAATTGATTTATTTTGACCAAGTAATTGCATGCATATAGATAGATTGCATGTAGATAGATTGCATATAGATAGTTTGCATTGAATAAATGTTGATACCTGGTGCACGAAATTGTGATTACACTTTTCATAACTCCGCACAACTAACCAGCAAGTACACTGGGTCGTCCAAGTAATACCTTACGTGAAGCAATCTATCAGGAGATTAATGATAAAAGTGATTGTATTTATGAAAAATAAATAACATGAAATAAATAGTACTTGTGATTCAGTAATGAGAAACAGGCTGAGGTTCTGGAGATGGTCTGTCGTCTGAATATCTGCTTTCCTACTGTCTTCTTCTCCAAACACGCATGGCTTCCTTCAATGGCAAGCTTTATGATCCTCTCGGATGAAAAATACCAAATACGATCTCTACACGGCTAATCAACTGTTGGATTTCTCGTCTCGGATGAAAAATACCATGTACAGCTACCGCACGGCTAATCATCTGTCGGTTCCCACTAGCGTCGGAATAGGACCCTTGTCCTTTTGCACACTGTCACTGCGCCCAACATTTGCAGGTTTGAAGCTCGTCATAGTCATCCCTTCCCAGATCCTACTCGAAATACCACAGACAAAGTTTAGACTTTTCAGATCCCAAGAATGCTGCCAATTGGTTCTAGCTTATACCACGAAGGTTCTAACCTCCGGACTCGGTCCATGGATCAGAAACCCAAGAGATACGCACTCAAGCTGTCGCCCAATGACTACGTTGAGCTCAGATAGAACGGAGTGGTTGTCAGGCACATGTTCATAGGGTTGAGGATAATGATGAGTGTCACGGATCATCATATTCTCCATATTGAAGTACGAGTGAGTATCTTAGAATAGAATCAAGCGTGATTGAATAGAAAACTGTAGTAATTGCATTAATCCATTGAAACACAGCAGAGCTCCTCACCCCCACCTATGGATTTTAGAGACTCATGCCGTAGAAGATACAATATGAAGTGTAAAATTTCATGAGTTCCAAAATGAATCTTTAAAAGTAGTTTTTATACTAGACTAGTAACTTAGGTTTACAGAAAATGAGTAACTAAGTGCAGATAGTGCAGAAATCCACTTCCGGGACCCACTTAGTGAGTGTTTGGGCTGAGCTTTCAAGCTTTCACGTGCATATGCCTCAAGTTGGAGTTAAACGCCACCCTGGGTGCCAGAATGGGCATAAAACGCCGAAATGTGCCAGTTCTGGCGTTTTACGCCAAAAAGTTTTTGGCTGGGTTTTAACGACAGTTTGGGCCATCAAATCGCAAGCAAATTATGGAGTATTATATATTGCTGGAAAGCCCAAGATTTCTAATGTCCAACGCAATTGAGAGCGCACCAATTAAGCTTCTGTAGCTCTAGAAAATCCACTTCGAGTGCAGGAGGGTCAGAATCCAACAGCATCTGCAGTCCTTTTTCAACCTCTGAATCATATTTTTGCTCAGGTCCCTCAATTTCAGCCAAAAAATACCTGAAATTACAGAAAAATACACAAACTCATAGTAAAGCCCAGAAATGTGATTTTTGAATAAAAACTAATAAAAATATACTAAAAAGTGACTAAAATATATTAAAAACTATATAAAAACAATACCAAAAAGGGTATAAATTATCTGCTCATCACAACACCAAACTTAAATTGTTGCTTGTCCCCAAGCAACTAAAAACAAAATAGGATAAAAATAAGAGAAAGTACAATAATTTCAAATATCAGTGAAGCTCAGTTACAATTAGATGAGCGGGACTACTAGCTTTTTGCTTCTGAATAGTGTTATTGACTCTCCTAGTTCAATATGTTGATTCTTGAACACATTTACTTTATGAGTCTTGGCCGTGACCCTAAGCATTTTGTTTTCTAGTATTACCACCGGATACATAAATGCCACAGACACATAACTGGGTGAACCTTTTCAGATTGTGACTCAGCTTTCCTAGAGTCCCCAGTTAGAGGTGCCCAAAGCTCTTAAGCACACTCTTTTTGCTTTGGACTACGACTTTAACCGCTCAGTCTCAAGCTTTTCACTTGACACCTTCACGCCACAAGCACATGGTTAGAGACAGCTTGGTTTAGCCGCTTAGGCCAGGATTTTATTCCTTTGGGTCCTCCTATCCATTAATGCTCAAAGCCTTGGATCCTTTTTACCCTTGCCTTTTGGTTGAAAGCGCTATTGGCTTTTTTCTGCTTGCTTTTTCTTTTCTTTTTTTTCTTTTTTTCCACTAATTTTTTTCCGCAAGCTTTTGAATTTCACTGCTTTTTCTTGCTTCAAGAATCAATTTTATGATTTTTCAGATTATCAATAACATTTCTCCTTTTCCATTATTCTTTCAAGAGCCAACAGTTTTAACATTCATAAACAACAATATCAAAAATATGCACTGTTCAAGCATTCATTGAGAAAACAAAAAGTATTGCCACAACATCAAAATAATTAGATTATTTTTAAGATAGAATTCGAAATTCATGTGCTTCTTTTTCTTTTGCAATTAGAAACATTTTTCATTTAAGAAAGGTGAAGGATTCATAGGACATTCATAGCTTTAAGACATAGACACTAGACACTCATGAAGATATGTAGCATAGAAATCGAAAAACAGAAAAATAAAAACAAGGAAATTAAAGAACGGGTCCACCTTAGTGATGGCGGCTAGTTCTTCTTCTTGAAGATCTTATGGAGTGCTTGAGCTCCTCTATGTCTCTTCCTTGCCTTTGTTGCTCATTTTCCTAGAGGTTTCTCCGGCCTTAGGTGCCATTAATGGTTATGGAAAGCAAATAGCTGAGCTTTTCCACACCAAACTTAAAAGGTTTGCTCGTCCTCGAGAAAAATAGGATAGAAGGGAGTAGGAGAAGAATATGCAATTAATTTTGAAAACTTATTATTGTATGCAAGAAAAATTAAAAAGAGTTGAAAAGAATCTGAAAAGATATGTAAGTTTTGAAAATGTTTTGGAAAGAATTGAAAAGAATTGAAAAAGAATTAAAAAGGATTGGAAAGATTATTAATTTTTGAAAATAGAAATTGAAAGATGAACGTTTAAAATATGTTTGGTGCAAAAAAATTGTGAATTAAAACATGAAAAATTGAAAAAAAATGATTTGGAAACAAAATTACCTCCCTTGTATCATCCTGGCATTAAACGCCCAGAATGCTATCCATTCTGGCGTTTAACGCCCACTTGACTGCCTTTTTGGGCGTTTAACGCCCAGCCAGATACCCTGGCTGGCGTTAAATGCCAGAAATCCTTCTTTACTGGGCGTTTTTCTGAACGCTCAGAATGCTGCCTGCATAGGCATTAAACGCCCATTCTGCTATCCTTACTGGCGTTTAAACGCGAGTAAGCCTGTCCTCCAGGGTGTGCTATTATTTATTCCACTTTAATTCTGCAGTTGTTTTTGTGACTCCACATGATCATCAACCTAAAGAAAACATAAACTAACAATGGAAAATGAAATGAAAAATTAATTATCATAGATAAATAAGATTGAGTTGCCTCCCAATAAGCGCTTCTTTACTGTCTTTAGCTGGACTTTTACTGAGCTTTTAATTTAGTCTCAGTTTTGAGCATTCTTACTCAACATTGCCTTCAAGATAATGTTTGTGCTTACTGTAGCTCATCCGGGAAAGTTTCAGAGATCTCAGTAGGAAGAGGGGACGCCCCTGCTACTGGCTCTATCCAGGACAGGTGGTCAACTACTTGGTTCTCTGTCCCTTTTTTGTCTCGTATTTCTATATCAAACTCTTGCAGAAGCAACACCCACCTTATGAGTCTCGGTTTTGAATCCTGCTTTGTGAGGAGATATTTTAGAGCAGCATGGTCAATGTACACAACCACTTTTGATCCTACTAAATATGATCTGAACTTGTCAATGGCATAAACCACTGCAAGCAACTCCTTTTCTGTGGTTGTGTAATTCTTCTGTGCGTCATTTAAAATGCGGCTTGCATAATAAATGACATGCAGGAGCTTGTTATGCCTTTGTCCCAATACTGCACCAATGGCATGGTCACTAGCATCACACATTAGTTCGAATGGTAATGTCCAGTCTGGTGTAGAAATGACTGGTGCTGTGACCAGCTTAGCTTTCAGAGTTTCAAACGCCTGCAGACACTCTGTGTCAAAGACAAATGGCGTGTCAGCAGCTAGCAGATTGCTCAGAGGTTTTGCAATTTTTGAAAAATCTTTTATAAACCTCCTATAGAATCCTGCATGCCCTAGAAAGCTTCTGATTGCCTTAGCATTGGTAGGTGGTGGTAATTTTTCAATTACCTATACCTTAGCTTGATCCACCTTTATCCCCTTGTTCGAAATTTTGTGTCCAAGGACAATTCCTTCAGTCACCATAAAGTGACATTTCTCCCAGTTTAAAACCAGGTTAGTCTCTTGGCACCTTTTTAGAACAAGTGCTAAATGGTCAAGACAGGAGCTGAATGAGTCTCTAAATACTGAGAAGTCATCCATGAAGACTTCCAAAAATTTATCTACCATATCAGAGAAGATAGAGAGCATGCACCTTTGAAAGGTTGTAGGTGCATTGCACAGACCAAATGGCATCCTTCTGTAGGCAAATACCCTAGATGGACATGTGAATGCCGTTTTCTCTTGGTCTTGAGGATCTACTGCAATTTGGTTGTAACCTGAATAGCCATCCAAAAAGCAGTAGTATTCATGGCCTGCTAGTCTCTCTAGCATCTGGTCTATGAATGGTAAAGGAAAATGATCCTTCCTGGAGGCTGTATTGAGCCTTCTGTAGTTAATACACACACGCCACCCTGTAACTATTCTTGTAGGAACCAGTTCATTCTTTTCATTATGTACTGCTGTCACGCCTCCCTTCTTGGGGACAACTTGGACAGGACTCACCCAGGGGCTATCAGAAATAGGATAAATAATCCCAACCTCTAGTAACTTAGTGACCTCTTTCTACACCACCTCCTTCATGGCTGGATTCAGCCGCCTCTGTGGTTGAACCACTGGCTTAGCATCATCCTTCAATAGGATCTTGTGCATGCATCTGGCTGCGTAATGCCCTTAAGATCACTTATAGACCACCCAAGAGCTGTCTTTTGTGTTCTTAGCACCTGAATTAGTGCTTTCTCTTCCTGTGGCTCTAAAGTAGAGCTTATGATTACTGGAAAAGTGTCATCTTCTCCCAGAAATACATATTTCAGGGATGGTGGTAGTGGTTTGAGCTCAGATTTAGGAGGCTTCTCCTCTTCCTGAGGAGTTTTCAGAGGTTCTTCTGTTTTTTCTGGTTCCTCCAGATTAGGCTAAACATCTTTAAAAATGTCCTCTAGCTCTGATTCAAGACTCTCAATCATATTGACCTCTTCCACCAGGGAGTCAATAATATCAGCACTCAGGCATCTTTTGATGTCTCTGGATGCTGCATAGATTTGAAAACATTCAACTTAAACTCATCCTCATTGACTCTCAGGGTTATCTCCCCTATTTGGACGTCAATGAGGGTTCGTCTAGTTGCTAGAAAAGGTCTTCCTAGAATGAGAGTTGCACTCTTGTGCTCCTCCATTTCCAGCACTACAAAGTCAGTGGGAAAGGCAAATGGCCCAACCTTGATAATCATGTCCTCAATTATGCCTGATGGGATTTCAATGGAGCCATCAGCAAGTTGGAGGCATATCTGGGTTGGTTTAACTTCATCAGTCAAACCAAGCTCTTTGATAGTGGATGCAGGTATTAGGTTGACACTTGCTCCAAGATCACATAGAGCTGTCTTGGTACAATTATCTTCTAATGTGCATGGTATCATAAAGCTTCCGGGATCTTTAAGCTTCTCTGGTAAGCTTTTCAGAATGACTGCACTGCATTCTTTAGTAAGGAAAACTTTTCAGTTTCTCTCCAATCCTTCTTATGACTTAAGATATCTTTCATAAACTTAGCATAAGAGGGTATTTGCTCAAGTGCCTCTGCAAACGGAATCTTTATTTCAAGAGTCCTGAGATAGTCTGCAAAGCGGGTAAATTATTTATCCTATTCTACTTGCTGGAGTTTCTGAGGATAAGGCATCTTGGCTTTATATTCTTCAACCTTAGTTGCTGTAGGTTTACTTCCTACAGAAGTGGTTGGAGAGGCCTCCCAAAGGTGGTTGTTATCAGTACTTGCAGGTATCTGATCCCCATTGGCATTTGAATGCCAGAATTGGGTGCTGTATGGGCGTTTAACGCCAGATTGTCACCCTTTTCTGGCGTTTGGACGCCAGACTTGGCTATCCACTGGGCGTTCAACGCCAATTTCTTACCCTTTTCTGGCGTTTGAACGCCAGAATCCTTCCTCTCTGGGCTCTTACTGTCCTCAGAAGGATTTTGGGCAGTGGTTTGGTCATCCTTTGTCAGCTGTTCCTTTCTTGGCTTTCTGCTACCTTGAGTTGAAATATTTAATGTCTTTCCACTCCTTAAATGAACAGCTTGGCACTCTTCTGTTATCTGTTTAGATAACTGCTGTCTTGTCTGATTCAATTGTGCTTCCATATTCTTGTTAGCCTTTTTAGTGTATTGTAGCATCTCTTTAAATTCTGCTAACTGTTTTGTTATAAAATGCAATTGCTGATTGAGTTCATCAACTTGTTTTGGAGGACTAAGTTCAGTGGATACTTCTTTAGCCTCTTCTTTCATGGAGGATTCACTACTTAAGTATAGGTGCTGATTTCTAGCAACTGTATCAATGAGCTCTTGAGCCTCTTCAATTATCTTTCTCATATGTATAGATCCACCAGCTGAGTGGTCTAGAGACATCTGGGCCTTTTCTGTAAGCCCATAGTAGAAGATGTCTAACTGCACCCATTCTGAAAACATTTCAGAGGGGCATTTTCTTAGCATCTTTCTGTACCTCTCCCAGGCATTATAAAGAAATTTATTACCCTCTTGTTTAAAGTCTTGGATGTCCAGCCTTAGCTGTGTCATCCTTTTTGGAGGGAAATATTGATTCAGGAATTTGTCTGATAGTTGTTTCCATGTTCTTATGCTTGCTGTGGGTTGGTTATTTAACCACCTCTTAGCTTGATCCTTTACAGCAAATGGAAACAGTAATAATCTGTAGACATCTTGATCTACTTCCTTATCACGTACTGTGTCAGCAATTTATAAGAACTGTGCCAGAAACTCAGTAGGTTCTTCCTGTGGAAGACCGGAATACTGGCAATTTTGCTGCACCATGATAATGAGCTGAGGGTTTAGCTCAAAACTGCTGGCCCTAATGGGGGGTATACAGATACTACTCACATAGGAAGCATTAGTGGGGTTAGCATATGACACAAGAGTCCTTCTAGACTGTTTATTTCCACTTGAGTCCATAATGGAGAAAGGGAGATGATGTAGATTAAAAATATTATTCTTTTATTATTATTATTATTATTATTGTATACCGAAATTAAAGGAAAATAAAATAAAATAAATGAAAAGTCGAATATAAGTTCAAAAATTAAAAAAAAATTGAAAACTAAAATAATTAATTAATTAAAAAGATTTGAAAAAAAAATGTGGGTTAGGATTTTCGAAAAATGAAGAGAGAGAAATTGGTTAGAAAGTTTTGAAAAAGATATGTCTAATTTCCAACGCAATTGAGAGCTTGCCAATTGGATTTCTGTAGCTCCAGAAAATCCACTTCAAGTGCAGAAGGGTCAGAATCCAATAGCATCTGCAGTCCTTTTTCAGCCTCTGAATCAGATTTTTGCTCAGGTCCCTTAATTTCAGCCAGAAAATACCTGAAATTATAGAAAAAAACACAAACTCATAGTAAAGCCCAGAAATGTGATTTTTGAAAAAAATTAATAAAAATATACTAAAAAGTGACTAAAACATACTAAAAACTATATAAAAATAATGCCAAAAAAGCTATAAATTATCTGCTTATCAATACCCTTTGTCTCTTTCTTGAGTTTAGCATGAGAGTCGATGCCGTCATGTCTCGTCGCCGTTGAGTCATCAAGAGAGAGACGCAGATGACAGAGGAGGCCGCGTATGGAGGGGAGCTTGCTGCCATCACTGTTACTGAGATGCCGACGCTGTTGCCTCTATTTACGCCGCAGATGCCGCCGGGCACTGCCGCTAGAAGGCCATCGGAGTTTGTTAGAGATGTCATTCTGGTTTTGCCACAACTTGCCCAAGTTACTGCTCGTCCCTGTTCTCTGTTCAACCTACGCTAGAGCACTATGTCATCGAAAAAGCACTACTGAAACGGGGCTAGATTCACCCGTAAGCTACTTGTGGGGTTGCTACAGTTCTAATTTCCGTGGGTTTTGACATTAAGGTAGGAGATTTATTTTAAAATTAACCGTTTTAATTTATGAATGCCAATGAAGTTTAGTGAGTAACTGCAAATAATTTATAAATGTCTTGTTTGATTAATTGATGAAAATTGACGAAATTGAGATTGTTAGTGATTGTGAATATAATTGAATGTGATGAAATCACGATTAATTGTGTGTTATTTGTTAAATTTATTGAATTTGGTGATGAAATTGGTTAATTTATGAGAATTGGTTGAATTGTGGCTGTGAATTGTGATTAATTTGATATTGTTTATTAAATTGAAATATGATGAGTTAATTATTCAAGAACTATTGTTTTGATAATTGATGAATTGAGTTTGGGTTATAGATGTGATTTTGACTGGTTTCATTGTTGTGAGTGATTAGTTGGTGAGATTGGTTTTGGTTTGAGGCTTTGATTGTTACTGGTTTTCTTATGGTTTTGAGATTACTGGAAACTCTTATTTTAATTGATTATGTCAAGTTGGTTGCTATTGAATTCTCTTGAATTGTTCATTTAATGACACTGTGGAGGTTGTTAATGCTGATTTGTGATTAACTAGAATTGGGTTTGAGAACTGTTAAAGAATTGAAGTTTGATTATTAAATCGATTTTCTTGAAAACTAAATTTTAAGATAAAACAATAACTTTGAGGACGAATTAGTAACTTGATAATGAACGAAATTATATGAGGTTAAAGGTTGATTTTTGAGAAATTCGTTATAAATTTTTGAAGTCGGACTGGTTCACTTGTAAGGAATGATTGATGGATTATGTGGGAATTGTGAAGTATAATTGAATTATTAAATATTATGAATTGCAAATTCCAATTGATTGAGAATCCTCTGTTTGGTAATTATTAAGAAAAGGGCTGGTGAATTGTTGAGAAAGAGGGAACCCATAAGGGTGGCTAAGTCCGAGTTTTAGAGTAGGTACTGCCGAAATTTTATAAAAATTTGAGGTTTTGTTTAAAATATTATTTTATAAAAATTTGGATTTTCAAAATTATATTATTTGATTTTGAATTTATTGAGAAAAATAGATTTTGTTTTGAGTTTTATTTGTTGAGAAAAATATTATGTTTGAGTTGGATTTATTACGACAAGGATTTTGTTTTGAGTTGATTTATTAAGAATAGAATAAAATATGTTTTGAGTTTTATTTAGTTAAGGAAAGAATGATACTATTTTGAATTCAATTTACCAAGGAAAGGTTTATGTTTCGATTTTGAATTATTTACGAAAGGAATTACATTTTGAATTCGATTCAATATGAAAAGAGTTATGTTTTGGGCTTGAAATAAAGGATTACCTTTTGAGGAGTTTGGTGAATTTATAATATTTGAATTTGAATGGTAAAGAGAGATGAATTTTGAGTCTTTGGGACGTTAGTAAACTTGAGAAAGAGTTTTATTTTATTACTTTTAATGAGAAGGTTATGTTTTGAAAAGTATTTAATAAATTTAAAATAAATGATTTTCTTGAGTCTTTTGATAGAGAATTAAACTAGAAAATAATTTTAAAGTTGGTTGAGTTCAGATTGCTAAAGTAGAGATTATGAAATGATTTTATGGTTAAAATTTTTATGGACAAATGCTTGAGGATGTTAAGAAAGGTTTAAGGAAATATGTTAATAATTCAAAGAGAAAGAGTAATCGGAGCAGAGTAAAGAGACAGAAAATAGAGGTAATTATGAGAAGAATGAAGGGGTAATGCTCAAAAACTTGGTGTGCGAAATCGTGATCGTTCCTTCCTTGGTAACGGCACTAAAAACTCAATATGCACGTTCATGATCTAATATCTGTTTCTCAACTTCGTACAACTAACCAGCAAGTGCACTGGGTCATCCAAGTAATAAACCTTACATGAGTAAAGGTCGATCCACGGAGATTGTCGGCTTGAAGCAAGCTATGGTCACCTTGTAAATCTCAGTCAGGCGGATTCAAATGGTTATGGTGAATTGATAATAAAAACATAAATAAAATATAAACTGGGATAGTGGTACTTATGTAATTCATTTGTGAGAATTTCAGATAAGCGTATAGAGATGCTTTCGTTCCTCTAAACCTCTGCTTTCCTGCTGTCTTCATCCAATCAATCCTACTCCTTTCCAAGGCAAGCTTTGTGTAGGGCATCACCGTTGTCAATGGCTACTTCCCATCCTCTCTGTGAAAATGGTCCAATGCGCTGTCACTGCATGGCTAATCATCTGGAGGTTCTCGATCATACTGGAATAGGATTCACCCTCCTTTTGCGTCTGTCACTATGCCCAGTACTCGCGAGTTTGAAGTTCGTCACAGCCATCCCTTCCCGGATCCTACTCGGAATACCACAGACAAGGTTTAGACTTTTCGTATCTCAGGAATGGCCATCCATGGGTTCTAACTTATACCATGAAGATTCTAATATCTCGGACTTGGTCCTCTGTATTAGATATCCAAAAGATACTCATTCTAGCTTGTTTGCATGTAGAACGGAAGTGTTTGTCAGGCACGCGTTCATAGGTGAGAATGATGATGAGCATTACATAATCATCACATTCATCATGTTCTTGGGTGCGAATAGATATCTTAGAATAGGAATAAGCTTGAATTGAATAGAAAAACAGTAGTACTTTGCATTAATCTTTGAGGAACAACAGAGCTCCACACCTTAATCTATGGTGTGTAGAAACTCTACCGTTGAAAATACATAAGTGATGAAGGTTCAGGCATGGCCGAATGGCCAGCCCCCATAAAGGTCTAAGATAGCATAAAACTAATCAAAGATGATCCGAAGATAGTAAAAAGTCCTATTTATACTAAACTAGTTACTAGGGTTTACAGAAATGAGTAAATGATGCAGAAATCCACTTCCGGGGCCCACTTGGTGTGTGCTTGGGCTGAGCTTGAAGTTTACACGTGAAGAGGTCTTTCTTGGAGTTGAATGCCAGTTTGTAACGTGTTTCTGGCATTGAACTCCACTTTGCAACTTGTTTCTGGCGCTGAACGCCAGACTGCAATTGGAAGCGCGCCATTTGGAGTTCTGTAGCTCCAGAAAATCTACTTTGAGTGCAGGGAGGTCAGAATCCAACAGCATCTGTAGTCCTTCTTCAACCTCTGAATCTGATTTTTGCTCAGGTCCCTCAATTTCAGCCAGAAAATACCTGAAATCACATAAAAACACACAAACTCATAGTAAAGTCCAGAAATGTGATCTTTAATTAAAAACTAATAAAAATATACTAAAAACTAACTAAATCATACTGAAAACTATGTAAAAACAATGCCAAAAAGCGTATAAATTATCCGCTCATCACAACACCAAACTTAAATTGTTGCTTGTCCCCAAGAAACTGAAAATCAAATAGGATAAAAAGAAGAGAATATACTATAAATTCCAAAATATCAATGAAACATAGCTCCAATCAGATGAGCGGGACTTGTAGCTTTTTGCCTCTTGAATAGTTTTGGCATCTCACTTTATCCATTGAAGTTCAGAATGATTGGCATCTATAGGAACTCAGAGTTCAGATAGTGTTATTGATTCTCCTAGTTCAGTATGTTGATTCTTGAACACAGCTAATTTATGAGTCTTGGCCGTGGCCCTAAGCACTTTGTTTTCCAGTATTACCACCGGATACATAAATGCCACAGACACATAACTGGGTGAACCTTTTCAGATTGTGACTCAGCTTTGCTAAAGTCCCCAATTAGAGGTGTCCAGGGTTCTTAAGCACACTCTTTTTTTGCTTTGGACCTTGACTTTAACCGCTCAGTCTCAAGTTTTCACTTGACACCTTCACGCCACAAGCACATGGTTAGGGACAGCTTGGTTTAGCCGCTTAGGCTAGGATTTTATTCCTTTAGGCCCTCCTATCCACTGATGCTCAAAGTCTTGGATCCTTTTTATTACCCTTGCCTTTTGGTTTTAAGGGTTATTGGCTTTTTGCTCTTGCCTTTTAGTTTTAAGAGCTTTTGGCTTTTTCTGCTTGCTTTTTCTTTTTCTTTCTCTTTTTTTTTTTGCCATTTTTTTTCTTTTTTTTTCTGCAAGCTTTTTGTATTCACTGCTTTTTCTTGCTTCAAGAATCATTTTTATGATTTTTCATATTATCAAATAACATTTCTCCTTTTCATCATTCTTTCAAGAGCCAACATATTTAACATTCATAAACAACAACTTCAAAAGACATATGCACTGTTCAAGCATACATTCAGAAAACAAAAAGTGTTGCCACCACATCAAAGTAATTAAACTAGTTTCAAGGATGAATTTGAAACCATGTACTTCTTGTTCTTTTATTTTTAGAATAGTTTTCATTTAAGAGAGGTGATGGATTCATATTCATAACTTTAAGGCATAGACTCTTAGACACTAATGATCATATAGTAAAGACACAAATATAAATAATCATAAAGCTCAAAATCGAAAAACAGGAAAATAAATAAACAAGGAGATTAAGGAATGAGTCCACCTTAGTGAGGGTGACGTCTTCCTCTTCTTGAAAAACCAATGGTGCTCTTGAGCTCCTCTATGTCTCTTCCTTGTCCTTGTTGCTCCTCCCTCATAGCTCTTTGATCTTCTCTAATTTCATAGAGGATGATGGAATGCTCTTGATGTTCCACCCTTAGTTGTCCCATGTTGGAACTTAATTCTCCTAGGGAGGTGTTGATTTGCTCCCAATAGTTTTGTGGAGGGAAGTACATCCCTTGAGGCATTAGTGGTTATGAAAAAAAAGCAATGCTTTTTCCACACCAAACTTAAAATGTTTGCTCGTCCTCGAGCAAAAGAAGAAAGAAAGGATGAGAAGAAGGAGAGATGGAGGTGTGTTGATGGTTTGAATTTGAGTGGGTGAGTGTAGGTGGGTTGTATGATGGTTTTAGGGGAGTAATGGATGTGAGTGGTGAAGAAGTGATGGGGAAGAGAGATTGAGGTGATTGGTGAAGGGTTCTTGGGAAAGGGTGATATAGGATTATGAGAAGGGAAGGTGAGTGGAGGTAGGTGGGGATCCTGTGGGGTCCACAGATGCTGAGATGATCCTGTGGGGTCCACAGATCCTGAGGTGTCAAGGATTTGCATCCCTGTACCAATTAGGCATGTAAAACGCCTTTGCAAACGCTGAATTGATGCTTGTTCTGGGCGTTCAATGCCCAGATGCAGCATGTTTCTGGCGTTGAACGCCAGTTCTATGCTTGTTTCTGGCGTTCGGCGCCAGCTTTATGCTCTGTTCTGGCGTTGAACGCCAGCCAGATGCTCCTTACTCGCGTTTAAACGTCAGTAAGTCCTTCCTCCAGGGTGTGATTTTCCTTCTGCTGTTTTTGATTCTGTTTTTAATTTTTATTTTTATTTTCGAAATTTAACTTTAAATTTTAATTTTTATTTTTCGAATTCTTTCACCTCTCATCTCCTTCAATTTATTTATTCATCTAGTAACACTTCTCTTCCATCCGAAAATTCGAACCCCATCTCCCTCTCTGTGTTCGAGTTTTTCCTCTTCTCTTCCTTACATTACATTCTTTTCTTCTTCTACTCACATAAAGGAATCTCTATACTGTGACATACGGTGCCAAAAACTTGGGGCACGAATTGCGAATCACACTTTTCGCAACTCGTACCACTAACCAGCAAGTGCACTGGGTCGTCCAAGTAATACCTTACGTGAGTAAGGGTCGATCCCACGGAGATTGTTGGTTTGAAGCAATCTATGGTTATCTTATAAATCTTAGTCAGGAAATCAATTATAATTATCAGTATGGATTGTGAAGAATAAAAGAGCATGGATTAAATACTTGTTGTGCAGTAATGGAGAATATGTTGGAGTTTTGGAGATGCTTTGTCTTCTGAATCTCTGCTTTCTCCCTGTCTTCTTCTTCACGCATGCAAGGTTCCTCCTATGGCAAGCTGTGTGTTGGTGGATCACCTTGGTCCAGGTGCGCTGTCACCGCACGACTAATCATCTGTCAGTTCCCACTCATGCTGGAATATGATCCATTGATCCTTTTGCGTCTGTCACTACGCCCAGCCCTTGTGAGTTTGAAGCTCGTCACAGTCATTCAATCCCTGAATCCTACTCGGAATACCACAGACAAGGTTTAGACTTTCCGGATTCTCAAGAATGCTGCCAATGGATTCTAGCTTATACAACGAAGATTCTGATTAAGGAATCCAAGAGATATTCATTCAATCGAAGGTAGAATGGAGGTGGTTGTCAAGCAAGCGTTCATAGGTTGAGGATGATGATGAGTGTCACGGATCATCACTTCCATTATATTGAAGTGCGAATAAACATCTTAGATAGAAACAAGCGTGTTCGAATAAAAAACAGAAATAGTTGCATTAATTCATCGAAACACAGCAGAGCTCCTCGCCCCCAACAATGGAGTTCAGAGACTCATGCCGTCAAAGAGTACAAAGTTCAGATCTAAAATGTCATGAGTTACAAAATAAATCTCTAAAAGTTGTTTAAATACTAAACTAGTAACCTAGGTTTACAGAAAATGAGTAAACTAAGATAGATGGTGCAAAAATCCATTTCTAGGGCCCACTTGGTGTGTGCTGCGGCTGAGACTTAAGCTTTACACGTGCCTAGGCTGTTTCTGGAGTCAAACGCCAGGTTGTAACCTGTTTTTGGCGTTTAACTCCAATTTGTAACATGTTTCTGGCGTTTAACGCCAGACTGCAACATGGAACTGGCGTTGAACGCCAATTTACGTCGTTTATCCTTGAGCAAAGTATGAACTATTATATATTGCTGGAAAGCCCTGGATGTATACCTTCCAACGCAATTAAGAGCGTGCCATTTGGACTCCTGTAGCTCCAGAAAATCCATTTTGAGTGCAGGGAGGTCAGAATCCAACAGTATCTGCAGTCCTTTTTCAGCCTGAATCAGATTTTTGCTCAGCTCCCTCATTTTCAACCAGAAATTACTTGAAATCATAAAAAAATACACAAACTCATAGTAAAGTCCAGAAATGTGATTTTTATTTAAAAACTAATAAAAATATAATAAAAAGTGACTAAAACATATTAAAAACTACCTAAAAACAATGCCAAAAAGCGTATAAATTATCCGCCCATCACAACACCAAACTTAAATTGTTGCTTGTCCCCAAGCAACTAAAAACAAATTAGGATAAAAAGAAGAGAATATACAATGAATTCCAAAAACATCTATGAAGATCAATCTTAATTAGATGAGCGGGGATATTAGCTTTTTGCTTCTGAATAGTTTTGGCATCTCACTTTATCCTTTGAAGTTCAGAATGATTGGCATCTATATGAACTCAGAATTCAGATAGTGTTATTGATTCTCCTAGTTCAGTATGTTGATTCTTGAACATAGCTACTTTATGAGTCTTGGCCATAGCCCTAAGCACTTTATTTTCTAGTATTACCACCGGATACATACATGCCACAGACACATAACTGGGTGAACCTTTTCAGATTGTGACTCAGCTTTGCTAAAGTCCCCAATTAGAGGTGTCCAGGGTTCTTAAGCACACTCTGTTTTTGCTTTGGATCTCGACTTTAACCGCTCAGTCTCAAGTTTTCACTTTACACCTTCATGCCACAAGCACATGGTTAGGGACAGCTTGGTTTAGCAGCTTAGGCCATGATTTTATTCCTTTAGGCCCTCCTATCCACTGATGCTCAAAGCCTTGGATCCTTTTTATTACCCTTGCCTTTTGGTTTTAAGGGCTATTGGCTTTTTGCTCTTGCCTTTTAGTTTAAAGAGCTTTTGGCTTTTTCTGCTTGCTTTTTCTTTTTTTTGCTCTCTTTTTTTTTCGCATTTTTTTCTGCAAGCTTTGTTCTTCACTGCTTTTTCTTGCTTCAAGAATCATTTTTATGATTTTTCAGATTATCAAATAACATTTCTCCTTTTTCATCATTCTCTCAAGAGCCAACAATTTTAACATTCATAAACAACAAATTCAAAAGACATATGCACTGTTCAAGCATTCATTCAGAAAACAGAAAGTATTGCCACCACATCAAAATAATTAAACTATTTTAAAATTCAAAATTCATGTACTTCTTTTTCTTTTTCAGAAAACATTTTTCATTTAAGAAAGGTGATGGATTCATAGGACATTCATATCTTTAAGACATAGACACTTAGATACTAGTGATCATGTAATAAGACCCAAACATAAATAAACATAAAGCATAGTAAACAAAAAACAGAGAAATAAGAGCAAGGAGATTAAGGAACGGGTCCACCTTAGTGAGGGTGGCGTCTTCCTCTTCTTGAGGAACCAATGGTGCTGTTGAGCTCCTCTACGTCTCTTTCTTGTCTTTGTTGCTCCTTCCTCATAGCTCTTTGATCTGCAGTCAAATGCTCTACCACTAAACTATGGACCCTTGAGATGAACCTCTCCATCTCTCATGACTCGGGGGTCGAAGCAACTGCCTTCCTTTTCCTCTTTCTAGAGGTTTCTCCGGCCTTAGGTGCCATAAATGGTTATGGAAAAACAAAAAGCAATGCTTTTACCACACCAAACTTAAAAGGTTTGCTCGTCCTCGAGCAAAAGAAGAAAGAAGTGGAGAAGATGGAGGAGATGGAGGTGTGTGAATGGGTGGGTTTGGGAGGGAAATGGTTTGAATTTGAATGGTGAGGTAGGTGGGGATCCTGTGGGGTCCATAGATCCTGATGGAATCCTGTGGGATCCACATATCCTGTAGAGGATCTTGTGGGGTCCACAGATCAAGTGGGGTCAAGGACTTAACATCCCTGCTCCAATTAGGCGTGTAAAATGCCCTTGCTGTGCAATCCTGGCGTTTAACGCCAGACTGCTGCTTGTTTCTGGTGTTAAACGCCCAAATGTAGCCTGTTTCTGGCGTTTAACGCCAGGCAGATGCTTGTTTCTGGCGTTAAACGCCAGCTTGGTGCTTATTTCTAGCTTTAAACGCCAGACAGATGCTTGTTTCTGGCGTTTAAACGCCAGACTGCTCTCCTCCAGGGTGTGCTATTTTCAATGCTATTTTTCGTTCTGTTTTTGATTTTTTTTTTTTCAGTAGTTTTTGTGACTTCACATGATCATCAACCTAATAAATCATGAAATAACAAAAAGAAAATAAAATAGATATGATTAAATAACATTGGGTTGCCTCCCAACAAGCGCTTCTTTAATGTCAATAGCTTGACAGTGAGCTCTCATGGAGCCTCACAGATAATCAAAGCAAGGTTGGAATCTCCCAACACCAAACTTAGAGTTTGGTTGTGGCCTCCCAACACCAAACTTAGAGTTTGAATGTGGGGGTTTTATTTGACTCTGTATTGAGAGAAGCTTTTTATGCTTCCTCTCCATGGTTACAGAAGGAGAACCTTGTGTCTTATAGTTTGCAATGTCTGCAAACCACAGAGCTTCCTGAATAGAAAACAATTGCTCATCCGAAAAGGTTTCAGAGATCTCAGTAGGAGGGGGGATGCTCCTGCTACTGGTTCTATTCGGGAGAGGTGATCAGCTACTTGATTCTCTGTCCCTTTTTTGTCTCTTATTTCTATATCAAACTCTTGCAGAAGCAACACCCATCTTATGAGCCTGGGTTTTGATTCCTGCCTTGTGAGTAGATATTTAAGAGCAGCATGGTCAGTATAAACAATCACTTTTGATCCTACTAAGTATGATCTAAACTTGTCAATGGCATAAACCACTGCAAGCAATTCTTTTTCTATGGTTGTGTAATTTTTCTGGGCATCATTTAAAACACGGCTAGCATAATAAATGACATGCAGAAGCTTGTCATAACTCTGCCCCAGTACTGCACCAATGACATGGTCACTGGCATCACACATTAGTTCAAATGGTAATGTCCAGTCTGGTGCAGAAATAACTGGTGCTGTGACCAACTTAGCTTTCAGAGTCTCAAACGCTTGCAGACACTCTGTGTCAAACACAAATGGCATGTTAGCAGCTAGCAGATTGCTCAGGGGTTTTGTAATTTTTGAAAAATCCTTTATAAACCTCCTGTAGAATCCTGCATGCCCCAGAAAGCTTCTGATTGCCTTAACATTAGCAGGTGGTGGTAATTTTTTAATTACTTCCACTTTAGCTTGATCCACCTCTATCCCCTTGTTTGAAATTTTATGCCCAAGGACAATTCCTTCAGTCACTATAAAGTGACATTTTTCCCAGTTTAAAACTAGGTTGGTCT
Organism: Arachis ipaensis; assembly: GCF_059453495.1. Classification (NCBI taxonomy): domain Eukaryota; kingdom Viridiplantae; phylum Streptophyta; class Magnoliopsida; order Fabales; family Fabaceae; genus Arachis; species Arachis ipaensis. The sequence continues at coordinate 112,846,012 of NC_142436.1, forward strand.
CTTGGCATCTTTTCAGAACAAGTGCTAAATGGTCAAGGCAGGAGCTGAATGAGTCTCCAAATACTGAAAAGTCATCCATGAAGACTTCCAGAAATTTCTCTACCATATCAGAGAAGATAGAGAGCATGCACCTCTGAAAGGTTGCAGGTGCATTGCACATACCAAAAGGCATTCTTCTGTATGCAAATACTCCAAATGGACATATGAATGCTGTTTTCTCTTAGTCCTGAGGATCTACTGCAATTTGGTTATAACCTGAATAGCCATCCAAAAAGCAGTAGTATTCATGACCTGCTAGTCTTTCTAGCATCTGGTCTATGAATGGTAAAGGGAAGTGATCCTTCCTGGTGGCTATATTGAGCCTTCTATAGTCAATACACATACGCCACCCTGTAACTGTTCTTGTAGGAACCATTTTATTTTTTTCATTATGAACCACTGTCATACCTCCCTTCTTAGGGACAACATGGATAGGACTCACCCAGGGGCTATCAGAAATAGGATAAATAATCCCAGCCTCTAGTAACTTAGTAACCTCTTTCTGCACCACCTCCTTCATGGTGGAATTTAGCCGCCTCTGTGGTTGAACCACTGGCTTAGCATCATCCTCCAATAGGATCTTGTGCATGCATCTGGCTGGGCTAATGCCCTTAAGATCACTTATGGACCACCCAAGAGCTGTCTTGTGTGTACTTAGCACCTGAATTAGTGCTTTCTCTTCCTGTGGGTCTAAAGCAGAGCTTATGATTACAGGAAAAGTGTCACCTTCTCCCAGAAATGCATATTTCAGGGATGGTAGTAGTGGTTTGAGCTCGGGTTTAGGAGGTTTCTCCTCTTCCTGAGGAGTTTTCAGAGGTTCTTTTATTTCGTCTGGTTCCTCCAGATCAGGCTGAACATCTTTAAAAATGTCCTCTAGCTCTGATTCGAGACTCTCAGTCATATTGACCTCTTCCACCAGGGAGTCAATAATATCAATGCTCAGGCAGTCGTCTGATGTGTCTGGATGTTGCATAGCTTTGACAACATTCAACTTAAATTTATCCTCATTGACTCTCAGGGTTATCTCCCCTTTTTGGAAGTCAATGAGGGTTCGTCTAGTAGCTAGGAATGGTCTTCCTAGAATGAGAGTGGCACTCTTGTGCTCCTCTATTTCCAGCACTACAAAGTCAGTAGGGGAGGTAAATGGCCCAACCTTGACAATCATGTCCTCAATTATGCCTGATGGGTATTTAATGGAGCCATCATCAAGTTGAAGACAGATCCGGATTAGTTTGACCTCTTCAGTCAAGCCAAGCTTTCTGATAGTGGATGCAGGGATTAGGTTGATGCTTGCCCCAAGATCACATAAAGCTGTCTTGGTGCAATTACCCTCTAATATGCATGGCATCATAAAGCTCCCGGGATCTTTAAGCTTTTCTGGGAAGCTTTTCAGAATGACTGCACTGCATTTTTCAGTGAGGAGAACTCTTTCAGTTTCTCTCTAATCCTTCTTATGACTCAAGATATCTTTCATGAACTTGGTATAAGAGGGTATTTGCTCAAGTGCCTCTGCAAACGGAATCTTTATTTCAAGAGTCCTCAGATAGTCTGCAAAGCGAGCAAATTACTTATCCTGCTCCTCTTGGCAGAGTTTTTGAGGATAAGGTATCTTGGCTTTGTACTCCTCAACCTTGGTTGCTGCAGGTTTATTTCCTACAGAAGTGGTTGGAAAAGCCTTTTTAGAGGGGTTGTTATCAGCACTTGTGTGTGTCTGATCCCTCACTGGCATTTGAATGCCAGGGTTAGAAGCTTGATTAGCGTTGGACGCCAACTTCCTACCTATTTCTGGCGTTTGAACGCCAGAACTGAGCTTCGATTGGGCGTTTGACGCCAGCTCCTTGCCTGTTCCTGGCGTTTGAACGCCAGAGTTATTCCTCTCTGGGCTCTTACTGTCCTCAGAGGGATTTTGGATAGCAGGTTGTTCATTTCTTGGCTTTCTGCTGCCTTGAAGTGAGGTATTTAATGTTTTCCCACTTCTTAATTGAATTGCTTGGCACTCTTCCGTTATTTGTTTTGATAGCTGCTGTTCTGTTTGCTTCAACTGTACTTCCATATTCAAATTATCTATTCTTGTGTCTTGTAGTATCTCCTTGAATTCGGCCAGCTATTTTGTTAGAAAGTCTAATTGCTGATTGAATTCAGTAATTTATTTTGCAGGACTGAGTTCAACAGTTACTGTTTTAGCCTCTTCTTTCATGGAAGATTCACTGCTTAGGTACAGATGCTGATTCCTGGCAACTGTATCAATAAGCTCTTGAACCGTCAGTTGTTCAAACTCGAACAATCCCCACCTACTCCACCTTTTCTTCTCTACTCTTCCCACCTTTTCATAACACTCTTCCCCAAATACCCTTCACCAATCACCTCCATTACTCTTCCAAAACCATCATACAACCTACCTACACCCACCCACTCAAATTCAAACCATTCACACACCTCCATCTCCTCCATTTTCTTCTTCTTCTACTCACTTCTTTCTTCTTTTGCTCGAGAACGAGCAAACCTTCTAAGTTTGGTGTGGTAAAAGCATTGCTTTTTGTTTTTCCATAACCATTTATGGCACCTAAGGCCAGAGAAACCTCTAGAAAGAGGAAAGGGAAGACAAAAGCCTCCACCTCCAAGTCATGGGAGATGGAAAGATTCATCTCAAGGGTCCATAACTCAGTAGTAAAGCATTTGACTGCAGATCAAAAAGCTATGAGGAAGGAGCAACAAAGACAAGGAAGAGACATAGAGGAGCTCAAGAGCACCATTGGTTCTTCAAGAAGAGGAAGACGCCACCCTCACTAAGGTGGACACGTTCCTTAATCTCCTTATTCTTATTTCTCTGTTCTTCGTTTATTATGCTTTATGTTTATTTATATTTGGGTCTTATTACATGATCACTAGTATCTAAGTGTCTATGTCTTAAAGATATGAATGTCCTATGAATCCATCACCTTTCTTAAATGAAAAATGTTTTCTGAAAAAGAAAAAGAAGTACATGAATTTTGAATTTTAAAATAGTTTCATTATTTTGATGTGGTGGCAATACTTTTTGTTTTCTGAATGAATGCTTGAACAGTGCATATGTCTTTTGAATTTGTTGTTTATGAATGTTAAAATTGTTGGCTCTTGAAAGAATGATGAAAAAGGAGAAATGTTATTTGATAATCTAAAAAATCATAAAAATGATTCTTGAAGCAAGAAAAAGCAGTTCAATTAAGAAGTGGGAAAACATTAAATACCTCACTTCAAGGTAGCAGGAAGCCAAGAAAAGAATAAACTGCTATCCAAATTCCCTCTGAGGACAGTAAGAGCCCAGAGAGGAATAACTCTGGCGTTCAAATGCCAGAAACAGGCAAGGATTTGGCGTCAAACGCCCAATGGAAGCTCAGTTCTGGCGTTCAAACGCCAGGAACAAGTAAGGAGTTGGCGTCCAATGACACTCCAGCTTCTAACCCTGGCATTCAAATGCTAGTGAGGGATCAGACACACACAAGTGCTGATAACAACCCCTCTAAAAAGGCTTCTCCAACCATCTCTGTAGGAAATAAACCTGCAGCAACTAAGGTTGAGGAATATAAAGCCAAGATACCTTATCCTCAAAAACTCCGCCAAGAGGAGCAGGATAAGCAATTTGCTCGCTTTGCAGATTATCTCAGGACTCTTGAAATAAAGATTCCATTTGCAGAGGCACTTGAGCAAATACCTTCTTATGCCAAGTTCATGAAAGAGATCTTGAGTCATAAGAAGGATTGGAGAAAAACTGAAAGAGTTCTACTCACTGAAGAATGCAGTGCAGTCATTCTGAAAAGCTTTCCAGAAAAGCTTAAAGATCCCAGAAGCTTTCTGATACCATGCATATTAGAGGGTAATTTCACCAAGACAGCTTTATGTGATCTTGGGGCAAGCATCAACCTAATACCTGCATCCACTATCAGAAAGCTTGGTTTAACTGAAGAAGTTAAACCAACCCGGATATGTCTCCAACTTGCTGATGGCTCCATTAAATACCCATCAGGCGTGATTGAGGACATGATTGTCAGGGTTGGGCCATTCGCCTTTCCCACTGACTTTGTAGTGCTGGAAATGGAGGAGCACAAGAGTGCTACTCTCATTCTAGGAAGACCTTTCCTAGCAACTGGACGAACTCTCATTGATGTCTGAAAGGGGGAAGTAACCCTGAGAGTCAATAAGGATGAGTTTAAGTTGAATGCTGTCAAGGCCATGCAGCATCCAGACACACCAAAAGACTGCATGAAAGTTGATCTCATTGACTCTTTGGTAGAGGAGGTCAACATGGCTGAGAGTCTCGAATCAGAGCTGGAAGACATCTTTAAAGATGTTCAGCCTGATTTGGAGGGTTCAGAGGAATTGAAAGAGCCTCTGAGACTTCCTCAGGAAGAGGAGAAACCTCCTAAACCCGAGCTCAAACCATTACCACCATCCCTGAAATATGCATTTCTGGGAGAAGGTGACACTTTTCCAATGATCATAAGCTCTGCTTTGAATTCACAGGAAGAGGAAGCACTACTTCAAGTGCTAAGGACACACAAGACAACTCTTGGGTGGTCCATAAGTGACCTTAAGGGCATAAGCCCAGCTAGATGCATGCACAAGATCCTATTGGAGGATGATGCTAAGCCAGTGGTTCAACCACAGAGGCGGTTAAATCCAACCATGAAGGAAGTGGTGCAGAAAGAGGTCACCAAGTTACTGGAGGCTGGGATTATTTATCCTATTTCTAATAGCCCCTGGGTGAGCCCTGTCCAAGTTGTCCCCAAAAAGGAAGGCATGAAGTGGTTCATAATGAAAAAAATGAACTGGTTCCTACAAGAACAGTTACAGGGTGGCGCATGTGTATTGACTACAGAAGGCTCAATACAGCCACCAGAAAGGATCATTTTCCTTTACCATTCATAGACCAGATGCTAGAAAGACTAGCAGGTCATGATTATTACTTCTTTTTGGATGGCTATTCAGGCTACAACCAAATTGCAGTAGATCCCCAAGATCAAGAGAAAACAGCATTCACATGTCCATCTGGAGTGTTTGCTTACAGAAGGATGCCATTTGGGCTGTGTAATGCGCCTGCAACCTTTCAGAGATGCATACTCTCTATTTTCTCTGATATGGTGGAAAATGTTTTAGAAGTCTTCATGGATGACTTCTCAGTATATGGAGACTCATTCAGCTTCTGTCTTGATCACCTGACACTGGTTCTGAAAAGATGCCAAGAGACTAACCTGGTTTTAAACTGGGAAAAATGTCACTTTATGGTGACTGAAGGGATTGTCCTTGGGCACAAGATTTCGAACAAGGGAATAGAGGTGGATCAAGCTAAGGTAGAGGTAATTGAAAAATTACCACCACCTGCCAATGTTAAGGCAATCAGAAGATTTCTGGGGCATGCAGGATTCTATAGGAGGGTTATAAAGGATTTTTCAAAAATTGCAAAACCTCTGAGCAATCTGCTAGCTGCTGACACGCCATTTGTGTTTGACACAGAGTGTCTGCAGGCGTTTGAAACTCTGAAAGCTAAGCTGGTCACAGCACCAGTTATTTCTGCACCAAACTGGACATTACCATTTGAACTAATGTGTGATGCTAGTGACCATGCCATTGGTGCAGTACTGGGACAGAGGCATAACAAACTTCTGCATGTCATTTATTATGCTAGCCGCATTTTAAATGATGCCCAGAAAAATTACACAACCACAGAAAAAGAATTGCTTGTAGTGGTTTATGCCATTGACAAGTTTAGGTCATACTTAGTAGGATCAAAAGTGATTATGTATACTGACCATGCTGCTCTTAAATATCTACTCACAAAGCAGGATTCAAAACCCAGGCTCATAAGATGGGTGTTGCTTCTACAAGAGTTTGATATAGAAATAAGAGACAGAAAGGGACAGAGAACCAAGTGGCTGATCATCTATCCCGGATAGAGCCAGTAGAAGGGACGTCCTTCCCCTCTATTAAGATCTCTGAAACCTTTCCGGATGAGCAATTGTTTGCCATCCAGGAAACACCATGGTTCGCAAACATTGTAAACTATAAAGCTGCAAGGTTCATACCCAAGGAGTACAGCAAGCAACAAAAGAAAAAATTAATTACTGATGCAAAGTACTACCTGTGGGATGAACCATATCTCTTTAAGAGATGTGCAGACGGAATAATCCGTAGGTTTGTGCCTAGAGAAGAAGCACAGAAGATCCTATGGCATTGTCATGGATCACAATATGGAGGACATTTTGGAGGTGAGCGAACAGCCACAAAAGTCCTCCGATGTGGCTTCTACTGGCCCACTCTCTATAAAGACTCCCGAGAGTTTGTGCGTAACTGTGATAGCTGCTAGAGAGCTGGTAATCTGCTTCACAGTTACGCCATGCCTCAGCAAGGAATCTTAGAGATTGAGTTGTTTGACGTATGGGGTATTGACTTCATGGGGCCTTTCCCACCATCATACTCAAACACTTATATTCTGGTGGCAGTCGACTATGTATCCAAATGGGTAGAGGCCATTGCCACACCCACTAATGATACTAAGACAGTGCTGAAGTTCCTCCAGAAACATATCTTCAGCAGGTTTGGTGTCCCTAGAGCACTAATTAGTGATGGGGGCACTCACTTCTGCAACAAACAACTTTACTCTGCTATGGTCCGGTATGGAATCAGTCACAAGGTGGCAACTCTGTATTATCCACAGATAAATGGGCAAGCTAAAGTCTCTAATAGAGAAATAAAAAGAATCCTAGAATGGACTGTAAGTACCCGTAGAAAGGATTGGGCGAGAAGCTTGGATGATGCTCTGTGGGCTTACAGAACAACATTCAAGACTCTTATAGAGACCTCTCCATACCAGCTTGTGTATGGTAAGGCCTGTCATCTGCCCGTGGAACTGGAGCATAAGGCCTACTGGGCAACCAGATTCCTAAACTTTGATGCCAAATTAGCTAGAGAAAAAAGATTGCTCCAACTGAATGAGCTAGAGGAATTCAAACTCACTGCTTTCAAAAATGCCAAGCTTTACAAGGGGAAAGCAGAGATTCAGAAGACAAAGCATGTCCAAAACTCCAACATATTCTGCATTACTGCATAACAAGTATTTAATTCATGCTCTTTTATTTTCCGCAATCCAAACTAATAATTATAATTGATTTCCTGACTAAGAATTACAAGATAACCATAGATTGCTTCAAACCAACAATCTCCGTGGGATCACCCTTACTCACGTAAGATATTACTTGGACGACCCAGTGCACTTGCTGGTTAGTGGTACGAGTTGCGAAAAGTGTGATTTTGTGATGAGCGGATAATTTATACGCTTTTTGGCATTGTTTTTAGGTAGTTTTTAATATGTTTTAGTCACTTTTTATTATTTTTTATTAGTATTTAAATAAAATTCATATTTCTGGACTTACTATGAGTTTGTGTGTTTTTCTGTGATTTCAGGTAGGCTGAAATTGAGGGAGCTGAGCAAAAATCTGATTCAGGCTGAAAAAGGACTGCAGATGTTGTTGGATTCTGACCTCCCTGCACTCGAAATGGAATTTCTGGAGCTACAACAGTCCAAATGGCGCGCTCTTAATTGCGTTGGAAAGTAGACATCCAGGGCTTTCCAGTAATATATAATAGTCTATCATTTGCTCAAGGATAGATGACGTAAACTGGCGTTCAACGCCAGTTCCATGCTGAAGTCTGGCGTTCAGCGCCAGAAACAGGTTACAAGTTGGAGTTCAACGCCAGAAATAGGTTACAACCTGGCGTTCAACTCCAGAAATAGCCCAGGCACGTGAGAAGCTTAAGTCTCAGCCCCAGCACACACCAAGTGGGCCCCAGAAGTGGATTTCTACACTATCTATCATAGTTTACGCATTTTCTGTAAACCTAGGTTACTAGTTTAGTATTTAAACAACTTTTAGAAATTTATTTTGTACCTCATGACATTTTAGATCTGAACTTTGTACTCTTTGATGGCATGAGTCTCTAAACTCCATTGTTGGGGGTGAGGAGCTCTACAGCGTCTCGATGAATTAATGCAATTATTTATGTTTTCCATTCAAACACGCTTGTTCCTATCTAAGATGTTCATTCGCGCTTCACTATGAAGAAGGTGATGATCTGTGACACTCATCACCTTCCTCAATCCATGAACGTGTGCCTGACAACCACCTCCGTTCTACATCAGATTGAATGAGTATCTCTTAGATTTCTTAATCAGAATCTTCGTGGTATAAGCTAGGATTGATGGCGGCATTCATGAGAATCCGGAAAGTCTAAACCTTGTCTGTGGTATTCCGAGTAGGATTCAAGGATTGAATGGCTGTGAAGAGCATCAAACTCACGATTGTTGAGCGTAGCGACAGACGCAAAAGGATCAATGGATCTTATTCCGACATGATCGAGAACCAACAGATGATTAGCCGTGCTGTGACAGAGCATTTGGACCATTTTCACTGAGAGGATGGGAAGTAGCCATTGACAACGGTGACACCCTACATACAACTTGCCATGGAAGGAGCCTTGCGTGTGTGAAGAGGAGTACAAGAGAAAAGCTGAAATTCAGATGACAATGCATCTCCAAAACTCCAACATATTCTCCATTACTGCATAACAAGTATTTATTTCATGCTCTTTTATTCTTCGCAATTTAAATTGATAATTATAATTGATATCCTGACTAAGAGTTACAAGATAACCATAGATTGCTTCAAGCCAACAATCTCCGTGGGATTCGACCCTAACTCACGTAAGGTATTACTTGGACGATCCAGTGCACTTGCTGGTTAGTTGTGCGAAATTGTAAGAAATAGTAATATTGACATTGACATACACAATTTTGTGCACCAAGTTTTTGGCGCCGTTGCCGGGGATTGTTTCCAAACTATCAATGAAACTTAGCTCCAATCAGATGAGCGGGACTTGTAGCTTTTTGCCTCTTGAATAGTTTTGGCATCTCACTTTATCCATTGAAGTTCAGAATGATTGGCATCTAGAGGAACTCAGAGTTCAGATAGTGTTATTGATTTTCCTAGTTCAGTATGTTGATTCTTGAACACAGCTACCTTATTGGTCTTGGCCGTGGCCCTAAGCACTTTGTTTTTCAGTATTACCACCGGATACATAAATGCCACAGACAGATAACTGGGTGAACCTTTTCAGATTGTGACTCAGCTTTGCTAAAGTCCCCAATTAGAGGTGTCCAGGGTTCTTAAGCACACTCTTTTTTTGCTTTGGACCTTGACTTTAACTGCTCAGTCTCAAGTTTTCACTTGACACCTTCACGCCACAAGCATATGGTTAGGGACAGCTTGGTTTAGCCGCTTAGGCCAGGATTTTATTCCTTTAGGCCCTCCTATCCACTGATGCTCAAAGCCATGGATCCTTTTTATTACCCTTGCCTTTTGGTTTTAAGGGCTATTGGCTTTTTGCTCTTGCCTTTTGGTTTAAAGAGCTTTTGGCTTTTTCTGCTTGCTTTTTCTTTTTCTATTTTTTTCGCTATTTTTTTTTTACATTTTTTTTTTGCAAGCTTTTGTATTCACTGCTTTTTCTTGCTTCAAGAATCATTTTTATGATTTTTTAGATTATCAAATAACATTTCTCCTTTTCATCATTCTTTCAAGAGCCAACATATTTAACATTCATAAACAACAACTTCAAAAGACATATGCACTGTTCAAGCATACATTCAGAAAACAAAAAGTATTGCCACCACATCAAAATAATTAAACTAGTTTCAAGGATGAATTCGAAACCATGTACTTCTTGTTCTTTTGTAATTAAAACATTTTTCATTCAAGAGAGGTGATGGATTTATATTCATAACTTTAAGGCATAGAAACTTAAATACTAATGATGATGTAATAAGACACAAACATAGATAAACATTTAACATAAAAAGCGAAAAACAGAAAATTTAAGAACAAGGAATGAGTCCACCTTAGTGATGGTGGCGTTTCCTTCTTGAGGAACCAATAATGTCCTTGAGCTCTTCTATGTCTCTTCCTTGTCTTTGTTGCTCCTCCCTCATTGCTCTTTGATCTTCTCTAATTTCATGAAGGATGATGGAGTGCTCTTGATGTTCCACCCTTAGTTGTCCCATGTTGGAATTTAATTCTCCTAGGGAGGTGTTGAGTTGCTCCCAAAAATTCTGTGGAGGAAGGTGCATCCCTTGAGGCATCTCAGGGACTTCTTGGTTACGAGCTTCTTCATGCGTCCCTTGAGATCCATGAATAGGCTCTCTTGTTGGCTCCATCCTTTCCTTAGTGATGGGCTTATCTTCATCAATGAGAATATCTCCCTCTATGTCAATCCCAGCCGAATTGCATAGATGGCAAATGAGGTGAGGAAAGGCTAACCTTGCCATAGTGGAGGACTTGTCAGCCACCTTGTAAAGTTCTTGAGGTATAATCTCATGAACCTCCACTTCCTCCCCAATCATGATACTGTGGATCATGATGGCCCGGTCTACAGTAACTTCAGACCGGTTGCTAGTGGGAATGATTGAGCGTTGAATAAACTCCAACCATCCTCTAACTACAGGCTTAAGGTCCAGTCTTCTCAGTTGAACCGGTTTGCCTTTTGAGTCAATCTTCCATTGAGCTCCTTCCACACATATGTCCATGAGGACTTGGTCCAACCTTTGATCAAAGTTTACTCTTCTTGTGTAGGGGCGTGCGTTCTCTTCCATGATTGGCAAGTTGAATGCCAGCCTTACATTTTCCGGACTGAAATCTAAGTAGTTCCCCGGAACCATGGTGAGCCAAGGCTTTGGATTTGGGTTCACACTTTGATCATGGTTTCTAGTGATCCATGCGTTTGCATAGAACTCTTGAACTATTAGGATTCTGACTTGTTGAATGGGGTTAGTTAGGGCTTCCCAACCTCTTCTTTGGATCTCATGTCGGATCTCCGGATACTCATTTTTCTTGAGTTTGAAAGGGACCTCAGGGATCACCTTCTTCTTGGCCACAACATCATAGAAGTGTTCTTGATGGGCTTTGGAGATGAATCTTTCCATCTCCCATGACTCAGAGGTGGAAGCTTTTATCTTCCCTTTCCCTTTTCTAGAGGTTTCTCCGGTCTTAGCTGCCATCAATGGTAATGGGAAAACAAAAAGCTTATGTTTTTACCACACCAAACTTAGAAAATTGCTCGTCCTCGAGCAAGAGAAGAAAGAAAAGAAGTAGAAGAAGAGAAAATATGGAGGAGAGTGAGGGGGGTGTATTCGGCCAAGGTATAGAAGGTAGGGTTGTGTTGGGTGAAAATGAAGGATGGATAGAGGGGTTTATATAGTGAGGGGGGAGGGAGTAGGTTCGGCCATATTGGGTGGGTTTGGGTGGAAAAGTGATTTTGAATTTTGAAAGTAGGTGGGGTTTATGGGGAAGAGTAGATGGATGTGAGTGGTGGTAGGTGGTAATAGGGAAGAGAGATTGAGGTGATTGGTGAAGGGTTTTGGGGAAGGGTGTTTATTGGGAAGAGAGGATGAATGTTGAGAAGAGGAAAGGATATAAGTGGAGGTAGGTGGGGATCCTGTGGGGTCCACAGATGCTGAGATGATCCTGTAGGGTCCACAGATCCTGAGGTGTCAAGGAATTGCATCCCTGTACCAATTAGGCATGTAAAACGCCTTTGCATGCAATTCTGGCATTTAAACGCTGAATTGATGCTTGTTCTGGGCGTTCAACGCCCAGATGCAGCATGTTTCTGGCGTTGAACACCAGTTCTATGCTTGTTTCTGGCGTTCAGCGCCAGCTCTATGCTCTGTTCTAGTGTTGAACGCCAGCCAGATGCTCCTTACTGGCGTTTAAATGCCAGTAAGTCCTTCCTCCAGGGTGTGATTTTCCTTCTATTGTTTTTGATTCTATTTTTAATTTTTGTATTTATTTTGTGACTCCACATGATCATAAACCTAATAAAACATGAAAGAACAATAAAAATAAAAATAAAAATAGATAAATAAAAATTGGGTTGCCTCCCAACAAGCGCTTCTTTAATGTCAATAGCTTGACAGTGGGCTCTCGTGGAGCCACACAGGTGATCAGGTCAATTTTATAGACTCCCAACACGAAACTTAGAGTTTGGATATGGGAGTTCAATACCAAACTTAGAGTTTGGCTGAGGCCTCCCAACACCAAACTTAGAGTTTGACTGTGGGGGCTTTAGTTGACTCTGTACTGAGAGAAGCTTTTCATGCTTCCTCTCCATTGTTACAGAAGGAGATCTTTAAGTTTTAAACACAAGGTTGTCCTCATTCAGTTGAAGGACCAACTCTCCTCTGTCCACATCAATCACAGCTCTTGCTGTGGCTAGGAAGGGTCTTCCAAGGATGATGGATTCATCCTCATCCTTTCCAGTGTCTAGGATTATGAAATCAGCAGGGATGTAAAGGCCTTCAACCCTTACTAGCACGTCCTCTACTAGTCCATAAGCCTATTTTCTTGAGTTGTTTGCCATCTCTAATGAGATTCTGGCAGCTTGCACCTCAAAGATTCCCAGTTTCTCCATTACGGAGAGGGGCATGAGGTTTATCCCTGACCCAAGGTCACATAAAGCCTTCTCAAAGGTCATGGTGCCTATGGTACAAGGTATTAAGAATTTTCTAGGATCCTATTTCTTCTGAGGTAATGTCAGTTGATCCAGATTATTCAGTTCATTGATGAGCAAGGGAGGTTCATCTTCCCAAGTCTCATTATCAAATAATTTGGCATTTAGCTTCATAATTGCACCAAGGTACTTGGCAACTTGCTCTTCAGTAACATCCTCATTCTCTTCAGAAGAAGAATACTCATCAGAGCTCATGAAGGGCATAAGGAGGTTCATTGGAATCTCTATGGTCTCTAGATGAGCCTTAGAGTCCTTTGGTTTCTCAGAGGGAAACTCCTTGTTGATCACTGGACGTCCCAGGAGGTCTTCCTCATTGGGATTCACGTCCTCTTCCTCCCCTGTAGGTTCGGCCATGATTGTTATATCAATGGCCTTGCACTCTCTCTTTGGATTCTCTTCTGTATTGCTTGGGAGAGTACTAGGAGGGGTTTCAGTGATTCCTTTACTCAGCTGGCCCACTTGTGCTTCCAAATTTCTAATGGAAGACCTTGTTTCATTCATGAAACTCACAGTGGCCTTAGATAGATCAGAGACTAAATTTTCTAAGCTAGATGGATTCTGCTCAGAATTCTCTGTCTGTTGCTGAGTGGGTGATGGAAAAGGTTTACTATTGTTAAACCTGTTTCTTCCACCATTATTAAAGCCTTGTTGAGGCTTTTGTTGATCCTTTCATGAGAAATTTGGATGATTTCTCCATGAGGGGTTATAGGTGTTTCCATAAGGTTCACCCATGTAATTCACCTCTGCTATTGCAGGGTTCTCAGGATCATAAGCTTCTTCTTCAGAAGATGCCTCTTTAGTACTGTTAGATGATTCCTTCAATCCATTCAGACTCTGAGAGATCATATTGACTTGCTGAGTCAGTATTTTATTCTGAGCCAATATGGCATTCAGAGTATCAATTTCAAGAACTCCCTTCCTCTGAGGCGTCCCATTACTTACAGGATTCCTCTCAGAAGTGTACATGAACTGGTTATTTGCAACCATGTCAATGAGTTCCTGAGCTTCTGCAGGTATTTTCTTTAGGTGAATGGATCCACCTGCAGAATGGTCCAATGATATCTTTGATAACTCAGACAGACCATCATAGAATATATCCAGGATGGTCCATTCTGAAAGCATGTCAGAAGGACACTTTTTGGTTAGTTCCTTGTATCTCTCCCAAGCTTCATTGAGGGATTCTCTTTCTTTCTGTCTGAAGGTTTGAACATCCACTCTAAGCTTGCTAAGCTTTTGAGGAGGAAAGAACTTGGCTAAGAAAGTCGTCACCAGCTTATCCCAAGAGTTCAGGCTATCTTTAGGTTGAGAGTCCAACCATACTCTAGCTCTGTCTCTTACAGCAAATGGGAAAATCATAAGCCTGTAGACCTCGGGATCAACCCCATTGGTCTTAACAGTATCACAGATCTGCAAGAATTCAATTAAGAACTGAAAGGGATCTTCAAATGGAAGTCTATAAAACTTGCAGTTTTGTTGCATCAGAGAAACTAATTGAGGTTTAAGCTCAAAGTTGTTTGCTCCAATGGCAGGAATTGAGATGCTTCTTTCATGTAAATTGGAATTAGGTGCAGTGAAGTCACCAAGCATCCTCCTTGCAGTGTTGTTAGGTGCGTCTGCCATCTCCTTTTCTTGTTCGAAAATTTCTGTAAGGTTGTCTCTAGATTGTTGTATTTTAGCTTCTCTTAGTTTCCTTTTCAGAGTCCTTTCAGGTTCTGGATCAGCTTCAACAAGAATGCCCTTTTCCTTGTCCCTGCTCATATGAAAGAGAAGAGAACAAGAAAAGAAGAGGAATTCTCTATGTTACTGTAAAGAGGTTCCTTATTGTTAGTAGAAGAAGAAAGGGAATAAGAGTGAAGAAGAATGGATAATCCAAACACAAGGGTAAGGATAGGAGCAGAGATATGAGATGAAAAGAAGTGTTAGTAGATGAATAAATAAATAGAAGGAGATGAGAGAGAGAAATTTTCGAAAATAATTTTTGAAAAGGAGTTGATGATTTTCCAAAATTAAAAGGGAAATAAAATTAAAATTAAAATTTAAAACAATTAATTAATTAAAAAGAATTTTTAAAAAAGAGGGAGGTATTTTTGAAAATTAGAGAGAGAAGAGTAGTTAGGTGGTTTTGAAAAAGATAAAAAATAAACAAAAAGTCAATTAGTTAGTTGATTGAAAAAGATTTGAAAATCAATTTTGAAAAGATAAGAAGATAAGAAGTTGGAAAAAATATTTTAAAATCAAATTTTTGGAAAAGATAAATTTTGAAAAAGATATGATATAAAGGATATGATAAAAAGATATGATTAAAATTAATTTTGAAAAAGATTTGAATTTTAAAATCAAAATTAATGACTTGACTCACAAGTAATCACAAGATATGATTCTAGAACTTAAAGTTTGAATCTTTCTTAACAAGAAAGTAACAAACTTGAAATTTTTGAATCAAAACATTAATTGTTAATAATATTTTCGAAAATTATGAGATAAAATTAAGAAAAAGATTTTTGAAAAATATTTTTAAAATTTTTGAAAATAAATAAGAAAAATGAAAAAGATTTGATTTTTTTGAAGAAGATTTTGAAAAGATAAGATTTTTAAATTGAAAATTTGATTTTACTCATAAGAAACAACTAATTTTGAAAACTTTTTGAAAAAGTCAACTCAATTTTTGAAAATTTTGAATAAAATAAGGAAAAGATATTTTTTTTATTTTTGAATTTTTAATGAAGAAAAAGAAAAACATGAAAAAGACTCATAACATAAAAATTATGCATCAAAACACATAATGCATGCAAGAACACTTTGAATGTCAAGATGAACACCAAGAACACTTTGAAGATCAAGATGAACATCAAGACTTATTTTTGAAAATTTTTAAGAAAAGAAAAACATGCAAGACACCAAACTTAGAAATTTTAAAACTTTAGACACTATGAATGCAAAAATGCATATGAAAAACAAGAAAAGATGCACAACAAGAAAATGCAAAGATCAAACAAGAAGACTGGCAAGAACAACTTGAAGATCAAGGAAGAACAAAGAACATGCAATTCGAAAATTTAAAGGAAAATAAAAACATGCAGTTGACACCAAACTTAAAACATGAAACTAAACTCAAACAGAAGACTAAATCATGAAGTTATTGGTTTTAAAAATTTTCGAAAATAATTAAGAAAAAGGAAATAAGGATTCTAAAATTTTAACAAGAACAATAATAAAAGACTCTGACCCAAAAGACAAAATTTTCCTAATCTAAGCAACAAGATGAACCGTTAGTTGTTCAAACTCGAACAATCCCCGGCAACGGCGCCAAAAACTTGGTGTGCGAAATCGTGATCGTTCCTTCCTTGGTAACGGCGCTAAAAACTCAATATGCACGTTCATGATCTAATATCTGTTTCACAACTTCGTACAACTAACCAGCAAGTGCACTGGGTCGTCCAAGTAATAAACCTTACGCGAGTAAGGGGTCGATCCCACGGAGATTGTCGGCTTGAAGCAAGCTATGGTTACCTTGTAAATCTCAGTCAGGCGGATTCAAATGGTTTTATGAATTGATAAATAAAAGATAAATAAAATATAACTAGGATAGAGATACTTATGTAATTCATTGGTGAGAATTTCAGATAAGTGTATAGAGATGCTTTCGTTCCTCTGAACCTCTACTTTCCTGCTGTCTTCATCCAATCCTTCCTACTCCCTTCCATGGCAAGCTTTGTGTAAGGCATCACCGTTGTCAATGGCTACTTCCCATCCTCTCTGTGAAAATGGTCCAATGCGCTGTCACTGCATGGCTAATCATCTGGAGGTTCTCGATCATACTGGAATAGGATTCACCCTCCTTTTGCGTCTGTCACTACGCCCAGTACTCGCGAGTTTGAGGTTCGTCACAGCCATCCCTTCCCGGATCCTACTCGGAATACCACAGACAAGGTTTAGACTTTCCAGATCTCAGGAATGGCCATCCATGGGTTCTAACTTATACCACGAAGATTCTAATATCTCGGACTCGGTCCTCTGTATTAGATATCCAAGAGATACTCATTCTAGCTTGTTTGCATGTAGAACGGAAGCGTTTGTCAGGCATGCGTTCATAGGTGAGAATGATGATGAGCGTCACATAATCATCACATTCATCATGTTCTTGGGTGCGAATGGATATCTTAGAATAGGAATAAGCTTGAATTGAATAGAAAAACAGTAGTACTTTGTATTAATTCATGAGGAACAGCAGAGCTCCACACCTTAATCTATGGAGTGTAGAAACTCTACCGTTGAAAATACATAAGTGATAATGGTCCAGGCATGGCCAAATGGCCAGCCCCCATGAAAGTCTAAGATAGCATAAAACTAATCAAAGATGATCCAAAGATGTAAAATACAATAGTAAAAAGTCCTATTTATACTAGACTAGCTACTAGGGTTTATAGAAGTAAGTAATTGATGCAGAAATCCACTTTCGGGGCCCACTTGGTGTGTGCTTGGGCTGAGCATGAAGCTTTCACGTGGAGAGGTCAATTTTGGAGTTGAGCGCCAGTTTGTAACGTGTTTCTGGCGTTGAACTCCACTTTGCAACTTGTTTCTGGCGCTGAACGCCAGACTGCAACATGGAACTGGCGTTCAACACCAGTTTGTGTCATCTAAACTCGGGCAAAGTATCGACTATTATATATTTTTGGAAAGCCCTGGATGTCTACGTTCCAACGCAATTCGAAGCGCGCCATTTGGAGTTTTGTAGCTCCAGAAAATCGACTTTGAGTGCAGGGAGGTCAGAATCCAACAGCATCTGCAGTCCTTCTTCAACCTCTGAATCTGATTTTTGCTCAGGTCCCTCAATTTCAGCCAGAAAATACCTGAAATCACAGAAAAACACACAAACTCATAGTAAAGTCCAGAAATACGATTTTTAATTAAAAACTAATAAAAATATACAAAAAACTAACCAAATCATACTAAAAGCTATGTAAAAACAATGCCAAAAAGCGTATAAATTATCCGCTCATCACATCAAAAATTTTGGAGGGAAAACACCAAGGAACACCAAACTTAAAAATTTTAAGATCAAAACACAAGGAAGACTCAAGAATACTTTGAAGACTCACAAGAACACAAGAACATGAAGAAAGAACACCAAACTTAAAATTTTTAGAAAACTAAAATAAAATTTTTGAAAACTAAAGAAAAGTTAACAGGAGAACACCAAACTTAAAGTTTGGCACAAGATTTATTCAAAGAAAATTTATTTTTGAAAAATTTTTATTAGAGAAATTAGAGAAAACAGAAATAGTTGCATTAATTCATCGAAACACAGCAGAGCTCCTCACCCCCAACAATGGAGTTCAGAGACTCATGCCGTCAAAGAGTATAAAGTTCAGATCTAAAATGTCATGAGGTATTCCGAGTAGGATTCAGGGATTGAATGACTGTGACGAGCTTCAAACTCACAACGGCTGGGCGTAGTGACAGACGCAAAAGGATCAATGGATCCTATTCCAGCATGAGTGGGAATGCTTAAGCAGTAGCAACAGCAAGAATAATGTAACGATTAAAGATATGTCTATGAAGAAAGATATCAAGTGATTTGTTTAATTTTTGCCACAGAAGAGCAAAGTGATATTTGTTTGGTTTCTGCCAGAGAAGAGCAGAAAGTTCTTTGTCTGCCACAGTAGAGCAGATATTGCCTGTTTGTTTGATTTCTGCCATAGTAGAGCAGATACTGCCACAGTAGAGTAGTCTATTTTCTGCCTACTTTCCTGCCATAGTAGAGCAGAGGCTGCCACAGAAGAGTAGCTATTTATTTGTGCACGGGTTGGAAAATCATATCTGGAATAACGTGGATTTGTGACTGGATAATGTCGGGATACAGGTAGATAACCGAAACATGAGCTCATGGCCTGCTTAGGACAGACATGCATCACAATGTTTGTGCATTTACATTTGGTTGTGTTTGCTTATATTGTTTCTTTGTGTTTGTGTTGTTTGTTTTATTGTGACTTGTTTGTGTGTTGAATTGAGTCTCTTACTTGTGCTAGTAATTTGTGAATGTATTGAGATGATTAATTATTGTTGTGGTGACTGAGAATCAATTATGTGGCTGACAGATGTTTAATATGACAAGTTTTGCGATGAAAATATGTTTTGGCTTTAGAAATTTAAAGAAAGTAATTAATTATCTAAAGTAAGATTAAAAAGTATTTTCAAAAGTTTGACAAAAATGGTTTTATTAAGTAAAGTTAATTATTTGTATGGTAATCATTACTTTTATGGAATTCCCATTCCCTACTGAGAATGTGTAGTTTGTTCTCACCAAAAAATCTTCCACCCTTTCAGTGACACAGGTTCGAAGACTCAGTTTGAAGCTGCGGGCAATTATAGAATTTATTTATGAATTAAGTTTTTTTCATAGAATTTCCTCGCTCTTGTTGCTTTAGTTTTAATTTTATACAGAGGGATAGGAGTTGTATCTGATTTCATTTAAATTCTCTTGTATAATGTTTATTATTATTAATAATTATACGATTATTATTACTTGGTGATGCTTGACATATGATTTTAATTAGTAAAAAACAAAATTTTCTGGCATTTTCTATAAAACTGAAACGTGATATCGAACTAAAGGCTCAATATTAAATAGTTAATAAGAGAAATAGGTTAGAAACGCCTTATTTTTGGTACGATCATGACGTACTGGAAGTTAGGTTGTTACATTGGGGACAAAAATGACACTTTACTCTAAATATAGTGAATGAATTCCTCAATTTATATACCCTTGTTTCCTCTCTTACTTTGGTTTATTTTGTAACTAAACTTCTCAAGATACACTACTACATTTTACACATTTAGTAACATTTATCTTGTAACATTTATTAAAATGTTAGTAATTATAATAAAATTAAATATTAAGTAACATTTTTAATAAAATGTTAGTAAATGGGTTTAATTTTTATAAAAAGTTTACAAAAACTGTCTATTCCTAATTTCATAAATAAAAAAAATTCTTACTACTCTGAAATCGAATCCACCATCACTCTCAGTCTCACTCTCAGTGCTCTGAATTTTTCAATCTCGCTCTGCCTCCTCAATCTCTCAGTTCTCTGAATCTTTCATTCTTGTTCTGCCTCCTCAATTTTTGGTTTTGCCTCTTCTCGATCTCTCACTCTGCCTCATCGATCTCATGCATGATTCAATCGCAGACTCAATCTCATTCCAGTAAGGTAATATTTGAAATCATAAGTGTTTCTCTTCAAATTCCTAGGGTTTGATTTTCATAGTTGTTGCTGATTCTTTAAATCTCTTCAAATCGGAAGAGTCTGAGTTTAGTAAAAATGAACTAATTCTCTCTTTAAATCTGTAGAAGTTTTAATCCAATTAGCTCCATGAGAATTGAATAGCTAATTGATCTTAATGAATTTGTTGACTCGTGATCTAGCAAGTTGGTGTGGGAAATCGTGATTCACACTTTTCACATCTCCACACAACTAACCAGCAAGTGCACTGGGTTGTCCAAGTAATAAACCTTACGTGAGTAAGGGTCGATCCCACGGAGATTGTCGGCTTAAAGCAAGCTATGGTCATCCTTGTAAATCTCAGTCAGGCGGACTCAAATGATTATGAGGTTTTGATAATTAAAATATAAATATAACATAAAATAAAATAAAGTTACTTATGTAATTAATTGGTGGGAATTTCAGATAAGCGTATGGAGATGCTTTGTTGCTTCTGAACCTCTGCTTTTCTATTGCCTTCTTCCAACAGTGCGTTACTTCCTTCCATGGCAAGCTGTAGGATCCTCTCAGTGAAAATGGTCCTCTACGGTTTCTGCACGGCTAATCAACTGTCGGATTTCTCGTCTCGTATGAAAAATACCAGGTACAGCTACCACATGGCTAATCATCTATCGGTTCTCGCTGGCATCGGAATAAGATCCATTGATCCTTTTGCACACTGTCACTTGCGCCTCACATTTGCAGGTTTGAAGCTCATTACAGTCATCCCTTCCCGGATCCTACTTGGAATACCACAGACAAGGTTTAGACTTTTCGGATCCCAGGAATGCTGCCAATAATTCTAACCTATACCATGAAGATACTAATCTCACAGACTCGCTCCGTGTATTAGATATCCAAGACAATATACTCCGGCTGTCGTCCAATGACTACATTGAACATCATGTAGACCGCTTTGTGGTTGTCACGCAAGCGATCTTGGCTAAGCGAGTAACGAAGATTGGGTGATTATCACGGGTCACCCCTTCATTCTGACTTAACTAAATTAAGTACGAGTGTATATCTTGGAGAAAAAGTAGGCGTGAATTGAATAGAAAAATAATAGTACTTGCATTAATT
The DNA here is from genome assembly GCF_059453495.1 of Arachis ipaensis. NCBI lineage: Eukaryota > Viridiplantae > Streptophyta > Magnoliopsida > Fabales > Fabaceae > Arachis > Arachis ipaensis. The sequence goes on from NC_142436.1 coordinate 112,866,984, forward strand.
CATGAAGAATAGTAGAGCTCTACACCTTAATCTATGGGGTGTAGAAACTCCACCGTTGAAAATATATAAGTGAAAAAGGTCTAGGCATGGCCATGAGGCCAGCCTCCAAATGTGAAAAGATGATAAAAGTTACATATGATTCAAAAAGATGATCTAAAATAAATCTCTAAAAGTAGTTTTTATACTAGACTAGTAGCCTAGGGTTACAGAAAATGAGTAACTAAATATAGATAGTGCAGAAATCTACTTTTGGGGCCCACTTGGTGTGTGCTTGGGCTGAACATTGAAGCTTTTTCGTGCATAGGCTGTTCTTGGAGTTAAACGCCAGCTTTGGTGCTAGTCTGGGCATTTAACTCCAATTCTGGTGCCAATTTGGGCGTTTTACGCCAGGAAGTTTTAGGCTGGCTTTGGACGCCAGTTTGGGCCATAAAATATCGGGTAAAGTATGGACTATTATATATTGCTAGAAAGCCCAGGATGTCTGCTTTCCAACGCAATTGAGAGCATGCCAATTGAACTTCTGTAGCTCCAGAAAATTCACTTCGAGTGCAGCAGGGTCAGAATCCAACAGCATCTGCAGTCCTTTTTCAGCCTCTGAATCAGATTTTTGCTTAGGTCCCTCAATTTCAGTCAGAAAATACCTGAAATCACAGAAAAACACACAAACTCATAGTAAAGTCCAGAAATGTGATTTTTGAATAAAAACTAATAAAAATATAATAAAAAGTAATTAAAACATACTAGAAACTATGTAAAAATAATGCCAAAAAGGGTATAAATTATCCGCTCATCACAACATCAAACTTAAATTGTTGCTTGTCCCCAAGCAACTAAAAACAAAATAGGATAAAAAGAAGAGAATATATAATAAATTTCAAATATCAATGAAGCTCAGTTCCAATTAGATGAGTGGGACTTGTAGTCTTTTTGCTTCTGAACAGTTTTGGCATCTCACTTTATCCTTTGAAGTTCAGAATGATTGGCATCTATAGGAACTCAGAATTCAGATAGTGTTATTGATTCTCCTATTTCAGTATGTTGATTCTTGAACACAGCTACTTCATGAGTCTTGGCCGTGACCCTAAGCATTTTGTTTTCCAATATTACCACCGGATACATAAATGCCACAGACACATAACTGGGTGAACCTTTTCAGATTGTGACTCAGCTTTGCTAAAGTCCCCAGTTAGAGGTGTCCAGAGCTCTTAAGCATACTCTTTTTACTTTGGACCACGACTTTAACCGCTCAGTCTCAAGTTTTTCACTTGACACCTTCACGCCACAAGCATATGGTTAGGGACAGCTTGATTTAGCAGCTTAGGCCAGGATTTTATTCCTTTGGGCCCTCCTATCCATTATGCTCAAAGCCTTGGATCCTCTTTTCCCTTGTCTTTTGGTTTAAAGGGTTATTGGCTTTTTCTGCTTGCTTTTTCTTTTTCTTTCTTTTTTTTCTCTTTTTTTTTTGCTACTTTTTTTTGCAAGCTTTTCACTGCTTTTTCAGATTATCAATAACATTTCTCCTTTTCAATATTCGTTCAAGAGCCAACAATTTTAACATTCATAAATAACAATATCAAAAATATGCACTGTTCAAGCATTCATTCAGAAAATAAAAAGTGTTGCCACCACATCAAAATAATTAGATTATTTTCAAGATGTAATTCAAAATTTATGTACTTCTTTTTCTTTTTCAAAAAACATTTTTTTTTTCATTTAAGAAAGGTGAACGATTCATAGGATATTCATAGCTTTAAGACATAGACACTAGACACTAATGATCATGTAATGAAGACACAAACTAGACAAAACATAAAGCATAATTTTTGAAAAAACAGAAAAAATAAGAACAAGGAAATTAAAGAACGGGTCCACCTTAGTGATGGTGGCTAGTTCTTCCTCTTGAAGATCTTATGGAGTGCTTGAGCTCCTCTATGTCTCTTCATTGCCTTTGTTGCTCCTCCCTCATGGCTCTTTGGTCTTCTCTAATTTCATGGAGGATGATGGAATGCTCTTGGTGCTCCATCCTTAGTTGCTCTATGTTGAAACTTAATTCTCCTAAGGAGGTGTTGATTTGCTCCCAATAGTTTTGTGGAGGAAAATGCATCCCTTGAGGCATCTCAGGGATTTCATGATGAGGAACTTCCTCATGCTCTTGTTGAGGTCCATGAGTGGGCTCTCTTGTTTGCTCCATCCTTTTCTTAGTGATGGGCTTGTCTCCTTCAATGAGGATGTCTCCCTCTATGACAATTCCAGCTGAATTGCATAGGGTGCAAATGAGATGAGGAAAGGCTAACCTTGCCAAAGTGGAGGGCTTGTCCACCACCATGTAGAGTTCTAGGGATATGATCTCATGAACTTCTACTTCCTCTCCATTCATGATGCTATGGATCATGATAGCCCGGTCTATTGTAACTTCAGACCGGTTGCTACTAGGAATGATAGAGCATTGGATGAACTCCAACCATCCCCTAGCCATGGGTTTAAGGTCAAGCCTTCTTAGTTGAACCGGCTTGCCTCTTGAGTCTCTCTTCCATTGAGCTCCTTCCACACAAATGTCCATAAGGACTTGGTCCAACCTTTGATCAAATTTGACCCTTCTAGTGAAAGGATGAGGATCTCCTTGCATTGTTGGCAAGTTGAATGCCAACCTCACATTTTTCGGACTAAAATCCACGTAATTCCTCCGAACCATTGTGAGCCAATTCTTTGGGTTCGGGTTCATACTTTGGTCATGGTTCCTAGTGATCCATGCATTAGCATAGAACTCTTGAACCATTAAAATTCCGACTTGTTGAATGGGGTTGGTGAGAGTTTTCCAACCTCTTCTTTGAATCTCATGTCGGATCTCTAGATATTCACTCTTTTTGAGCTTGAAGGGGACCTCAGGGATCACCTTTTTCTTGGCCACAACTTCATAGAAGTGGTCTTGATGGACCTTTGAGATGAATTTCTCCATCTCCCATGGCTCGGAGGTGGAAGTAATTGCCTTCCTTTTCCTCTTTCTAGAGGTTTCTCCGGCCTTAGGTGCCATTGATGGTTATGGAAAAATAGAAAAGCAGAGCTTTTTCCACACCAAACTTAAAAGATTTGCTCATCCTCGAGCAAAATAAGAAAGAAAGGAGTAGAAGAAGAAGAAATGGAGGAGATGGAGGGTAGTGAAGGTTTTGGCCAAGGGGGTAGTAGTGTGTATGATGTGTGAAATTGAAGGTAGTGAGGAGGGGTATTTATAGGGTAGGAGAGAGGGGGAATTTGGTCATGAAGGGGTGGGTTTGGGAGGGAAATGGTTTAAATTTGAATGGTTAGGTAGGTGGGGTTTTATGATTGATGGATATGAGTGGTGAAGATATTTTGGAGAAGAGGGTAAGATTTGATAGGTGAAGAATATTTGGGGAAGAGTGTTATAGAAAGGTGTGAAGAGGAGAGGAGAAGAGGTGGGGTAGGTGGGAATCCTGTGGGGTCCACAGATCCTGAGGTGTCAAGGAATTTTGCTCCCTGCACCATTCTGGTGTTCAAACGCCCACTGTGTGCCAATCCTGGCATTTAACGCCAGCTCTGCTACCTTTCCTGGCGTTAAACGCCCAGAATGCTGCCAGGCTAGGCGTTAAACGCCCATTCTGCTATCCTTACTGGCGTTTAAACGCCAGTAAGTCTGTCCTCCAGGGTGTGCTATTTTTTATGTTGTTTTTCATTTTGCTTTAATTCTGCAGTTGTTTTTATGACTTCACAAGATCATCAACCTAAAGAAAATATAAAATAATAATGGAAAATAAATAAATATAATTAAATAACATTGGGTTGCCTCCCAATAAGCGCTTCTTTAATGTCAATAGCTTGACAGTGAGCTCTTAGAGAGCTTCACAGAGACTCAGAGCTTGATGATGGCCTCCCAACACCAAACCTAAAAGTTGAGAGTGGGGGCTCTATTTGACTCTGTATTGAGAGAAGCTTTTCATGCTTCCTCTCCATGGTTACAGAAGGAGATCATTGAGCCTTAAACACAAGGTAGTCCTCGTTCAATTGAAGGACTAACTCTCCTGTGTCCACATCAATCACAGCTCTTGCTGTAGCTAGGAAGGGTCTTCCAAGGATAATGGATTCATCCTCATCCTTCCCAATGTCTAGGATTATGAAATCAGCAGGGATGTAAAAGCCTTCAACTTTTACTAAGACATCCTCTACAAGTTCATAAGCATGTTTCCTTGAATTGTCTGCCATCTCTAGTGAGATTCTTGCAGCTTGTACCTCAAAGATCCCTAGTTTCTCCATTACAGAGAGTGGCATGAGGTTTATACTTGAACCAAGGTCACACAGGGCCCTTTTAAAGGTCATGGTGCCTATGATGCAAGGTATTAAGAACTTTTCGGGATCCGGTTTCTTCTGAGGTAATTTCTGTTGAACCAAAACATTCAGTTCATTACTAAGTAATAGAGGTTCATCCTCCCATGTCTCATTACCAAATAACTTGGCATTTAGCTTCATGATTGCTCCTAGATACTGAGCAACTTGCTCTTCAGTAATATCTTCATCCTCTTCAGAGGAAGAATACTCATCAGAGCTCATGAATGGCAACAGAAATTTCAGTGGAATCTCTATGGTCTCTATATGAGCCTCAGATTCCTTTGGTTCCTCATCAGGGAACTCTTTAGTGGCCAGTAGACGTCCAGCAATGTCTTCCTCACTGGAGATCACTGCCTTTTGACTCTCTCCAGTTTCGGCCATGTTGGACGTGTTTATGGCCTTGCACTCTCTTTTTGGATTCTCTTCTATATTGCTTGGGAGAGTACTAGGAGGAATTTCAGTCACTCTTTTACTCAGTTGACCTACTTGTGCCTCCAAATTTCTAATGGAGGACCTTGTTTCAGTCATGAAACTGAGAATGATCTTAGATAGATCAGAGACTATGGTTGCTAAGTCAGATTGGCTCTGCTTAGAATTCTCTGTCTGTTGCTCAGAAGATAATGGAAAAGGCTTGCTATTTCCAAACCTATTTCTCCCACCATTATTATTGAAGCTCTGATTAGGCTTCTGTTGATCCTTCCATGAGAAATTAGGGTGATTTCTCCATGAAGGATTATAGGTGTTTCCATAGAATTCTCCCATGTAATTCACCTCTTCTATTGCAGGATTCTCAGGGTCATAAGCTTCTCCTTCAGGGGAAGCTTCTTTAGCACTGCCGGATGCAGCTTGCATTCCAGTCAGGCTCTGAGAAATCATATTAACTTGCTGAGTCAATATTTTATTCTGAGCCAATATTGTATTCAGAGTATCAATCTCAAGAACTCATTTCTTCTGAGTTGTCCCATTATTCATAGGATTTCTTTCAGAAGTGTACATAAACTGGTTATTTGCAACCATTTTAATGAGTTCCTGGGCTTCTACAGGCGTCTTCTTCAGATGAAGAGATCCACCAGCAGAATGATCCAATGACATCTTGGACAATTCAGACACACCATCATAGAATATACATAAAATGCTCCATTCTGAAAGCATGTTAGAAGGACACCTTCTGATCAATTGCTTGTATCTTTCCCAAGCTTCATAGAGGGATTCACCTTCCTTCTGTCTGAAGGTTCGGACTTCCACTCTAAGCTTGCTCAACTTTGAGGTGGAAAGAATTTGGCCAAGAAAGCATTGACCAACTTTTCCCAAGAGTTCATGCTTTCTTTAAGTTGTGAGTCCAACCATATCCTAACTCTGTCTCTTACAGCAAAGGGGAAAAGCATAAGTCTGTAGAGCTCAGGATTAACCACATTGGTCTTAACAATGTCACAGATTTGTGAGAATTCAGCTAAGAACTGATGAGGATCTTCCAATGGAAGTCCATGAAACTTGCAATTCTACTGCATTAGAGAAACTAATTGAGGCTTAAGCTCAAAGTTGTTTGCTCCAATTGCAGGAATTGAGATGCTTCTTCCATAGAAGTCAGAAGTTGGTGCAGTAAAGTCACCAAGCACCTTCCTTGCATCTCCACCATTGTTGTTATTTTCAGCTGCCATAACTACTTCTTTTTTGAAAATCTCTATTAGGTCCTCTTCAGAGTGTTGTGCTTTAGCTTCTCTTAGCTTCCTCTTTAGAGTCCTTTCAGGTTCAGGATCAGCTTCAACAAGAATGTTCTTATCCTTATTCCTGCTCCTATGAAAAAGAAGAGAACAGAGAAGAAGAGGAATCCTCTATGTCACAGTATAGAGATTCCTTTATGTGAGTAGAAGAAGAAAAGAATAAAAGAATGAGGTAGAGAGAATAAAGAGAATTCGAACACAGAGAGAGAGGAAGGGTTCGAATTTTAAGAAGAGAAGTGTTAGTAAATAAATAAACAAATAGAAGGAGATGAGAGAGAGAGAGAGAGAGAGAGAGAGAGAGAGAAAATTCGAATATTAATTTAAAAGAAAAAGAAAAATATTTTTGTTTTTATTTTAATTATTGGTTAGAATTCGAATTTAAGAAGGGAAATAAAAGTAATTTGAAAACTAAATAAATTAATTAATTAAAAAGATTTTTGAAAAAGTTTTTTAGTTAGTTTTCAAAATTAATGAGAGAGAAAAGTAGTTAGGTAGTTTTGAAAAAGATAAGAAATAGTAAACTTTTTAAAATTAAAACAAACAAGTCAAGTGGTTAATTGAAAAAGATTTGAAAATAAATTTTGAAAAGATAAGAAGTTAGAAAAGGATTTTGAAATTAAATTTTGAAAAAGATATGATTGAAATTCATTTTGAAAAAGATTTGAAAAGGAAATTCAAAAGATTTAATTTTTGAAATTAAAGTTGATTACTTGACTAACATAAAACTAAAAGATATGATTCTAGAATTTAAAGATTAAATGTTAGCAATAATTTTAAAAATATGAAATAGAAATTAAGAAAAATATTTTGAAAATTAATTTAAAGATTTTTGAAAACATTAAAGGAAAAATAAAAAAGATTTTATTTTTGAAAAAGATTTGAAAAGATAGAATTTTTAAATTGAAATTTTGACTTGACTAACAAGAAACAACCAAATTTTAAAAGTTTTAACTAAATCAACCCAAAATTTTGAAATTTATGAGTAAAATAAGGGAAAGATATCAATTTTTTTTTTGAATTTTTAATATGGAGAGAGAAAAACACAAAATGACACAAAACATAAAAGTTTAAGATCAAAACAATGAATGCATGCAAGAACACTTTGAATGTCAAGATGAACACCAAGAACACTTTGAAGATCATGATGAACATCAAGAACATATTTTTGAAAATTTTTAAGAAAAAAAAGACATGCAAGACACCAAACCTAAAAATTTTTAAACTTTGGATACTAGTAATTCAAAAATGCATATGAAAAATAAGAAAAGACACAAAACAAGAAAAATTAAAGATCAAACAAGGAAAATTATCAAGAACAACTTGAAGATCAATGAAGAACACAATGCATATATTTTCGAAAATTAAAGAAAAATTAAAGCATGCAATTGACACTAAACTTAAAATTTGACACAAGAAACACAAATTTTTGGTTTTTATGATTTTTTAAAAAAAAATTTGTATTTTTCGAAAATTATTTTGGAAAAGAAAATAAAGGGATACAAAATTTTTAATAAAAATTCCAGGAATCATGCAATGTTAGTCTAAAGCTCTGGTCCAAAAGAATTAGACATGGCCAAATAGCCAGCCAAGCTTTAGCAGAGCATTACATACAACAGCCAAATTGATGAGAACCAAAAGGCTCCTGCAAAGATAAGTGGAAACCTCGGTCCAAAAGATTAGACATGGCTTAACAGCCAGCCAGGCTTCAACATATCTTATGAAACTCTAGAATTCATTCTTAAAAATTCTGAAGAACAAATTTTTTTGAATTTTTTGAAAACTAAATTTTTTTTTTGTATTTTTTTCCAAATTAAATAAAAATTAAAAAGCTTAAACATAAAATAAAAGTACCTAATCTAAGCAACAAGATGAACCGTCAGTTGTCCAAACTCGAACAATTCCCAGCAACGGCGCCAAAAACTTGGTGTGGGAAATCGTGATTCACACTTTTCACATCTCCGCACAACTAACCAGCAAGTGCACTGGGTCGTCCAAGTAATAAACCTTACGTGAGTAAGGGTCGATCCCACGGAGATTGTCGGCTTGAAGCAAGCTATGGTCATCCTTGTAAATCTCAGTCAGGCGGATTCAAATGGTTATGAGGTTTTGATAATTAAAATATAAATATAACATAAAATAAAATAAAGTTACTTATGTAATTCATTGGTGGGAATTTCAAATAAGTGTATGGAGATGCTTTGTTGCTTCTGAACCTCTGCTTTCCTATTGCCTTCTTCCAACCGTGTGTTACTTCCTTCCATGGCAAGCTGTAGGATCCTCTCAGTAAAAATGGTCCTCTACGGTTTCTGCACGGCTAATCAACTGTCGGACTTCTCGTCTCAGATGAAAAATACCAGGTACAGCTACCGCATGGCTAATCATCTGTAGGTTCCCGCTGGCATCCGAATTGGATCCATTTATCCTTTTGCACACTGTCACTTGCGCCCAACATTCGCGGGTTTGAAGCTCATTACAGTCATCCCTTCCCGGATCCTAATCGGAATACCACAGACAAGGTTTAGACTTTTCGGATCCCAGAAATGCTGCCAATAATTCTAGCCTATACCACGAAGATACTAATCTCACGGACTTGGTCCGTGTATTAGATATCCAAGAGAATATACTCCGGCTATCGTCCAATGACTACATTGAACATCATGTAGACCGCTTTGTTGTTGTCAGGCACGCGATCTTGGCTAAGCGAGTAACGAAGATTGGGTGGTTGTCATGGGTCACCCCTTCATTCTGACTTAACTGAATTAAGTACGAGAGTATATCTTGGAGAAGAAGTAGGTGTGAATTGAATAGAAAAATAATAGTACTTGCATTAATTCATGAAAAATAACAGAGCTCTATACCTTAATCTATAGGGTGTAGAAACTCCACCGTTGAAAATACATAAGTGAAAAAGGTCTAGGTATGGCCATGAGGCCAGCCTCCAAACGTGAAAAGATGATAAAAGTTACATATGATTCAAAAAGATGATCTAAAATAAATCTCTAAAAGTAGTTTTTATACTAGACTAGTAGCCTAGGGTTACAGAAAATGAGTAACTAAGTGCAGATAGTGCAGAAATCTACTTCCGGGGCCCGCTTGGTGTGTGCTTGGGCTGAGCATTGAAGCTTTTTCGTGCATAGGCTATTCTTGGAGTTAAACGCCAGCTTTGGTGCCAGTTTGGGCGTTTAACTCCAATTCTGGTGCCAGTTTGGACGCCAGTTTGGGCCATCAAATCTCGCGCAAAGTATGGACTATTATATATTGCTTGAAACCCCAGGATGTCTACTTTCCAACGCAATTGAGAGCGTGCAAATTGGGCTTCTGTAGCTCCAGAAAATCCACTTCGAGTGCAGCAGGGTCAGAATCCAACAGCATCTACAGTCATTTTTCAGCCTCTAAATAAGATTTTTGCTCAGGTCCCTCAATTTCAGTCAGAAAATACCTGAAATCACAGAAAAATACACAAAATGATAGTAAAGTCCAGAAATGTGATTTTTGAATAAAAACTAATAAAAATATAATAAAAAGTAATTAAAATATACTAAAAACTATGTAAAAATAATGCCAAAAAGGGTATAAATTATCCGCTCATCACAGGTCAAATTAAAGGAGATGTTTAATTTGAGGAGGTAGGAACCCTAAAATTGATTGTGATGGGGCGAGGAAAGATTGCGATTCGAAGGATCGACAATTCAACAAGCCGGCAAGTAACATTTTCGAAGAGAAGGAATGGATTGCTGAAGAAAGCTAAAGAATTATCTGGCAAGGAAAGAAGCTCTCTCTTGTTTCCTCCGCCGCTGCCGGTGGCACCGCGGCAGCGCTCATTGCCACCTCTGACGACCCCGCAACAGCTCTCAGGTTCTGCGCCACCGTTCCCCACCGCCTCCTCCGCGACGCCGTCACTGCCGCCAACATTGCGTTCGGTAAATAAACTGTAGATCTAACAGAAACTTCGTGGTTCCCGAAGTTTCTGCAAATTTAAAAATTCTTATCAGTTTTATTGATTATTTATTTATTTGTTCTTGGCTTCAAAGCTCAATCCTACTTCTTTTACCTTATTGAATTCTGTAAATTTGGATGCTAGTTTTGAGTTTGGGTTTTTGTTACTAAAAGTTTGTTTGGGGTTAAAGTGATTGACAATGTTGCACATCAATTTGTATTGTCTTTACCTTATTTGAATTAATAGTTCAAATTTGAATTAAGGTTTTGAGTTGTGAATTATGAATTTATGATGTTTCTACGCCTGTTTTCACATTGGTTTATTCACAAACATTATTTTTTGAGTGAGAATGAAGCTTGGAATAATGAAATGTGGTTTGCTGTGTCGTTGTTTTGTTAGATTATGAATATTCACTGCATGGATTGCGTGAGGAAAGAATTGAGAGGGAGATGGTCAAGCATTAAGTTCACCTCCGGTCAGCAGAGAAACTTCGAGACTTGTGTTTTAAGAACGGTGGGATTTATATAAAGCTTGGGCAGCATCTTGGGAAGTTGGTATACTTCCTTTGCCTCTCCTTTTTGTTTGAATAGAAAAAAATATATGGTGATAACTGACTTTACCAATTGCAATCGTCCTCAGTGATGCAAAGGGAATACTCTGTTTGTTCTTTTATATGTTTATTTATGAACAGGAGTACTTGGTTCCTCAAGAGTATGTTATAACATTGAGGGAATCTATGCTAAATAGATGTCCAGTTTCTTCATATGAGCAAATATGTGAAGTATTCAAGAGGGAGCTTGGAGACACACTGGAAAATGTATAAATATTTTTGTTTGATTCATTTGTCCTTTATGTGTGTTATTTTTCTCCAGTCATGGTTGCGACTTTTCTCTTGAAATATTACTATTGTGGTGGATGAGTTTTGCTTTTTTAATTATGTAGATATTTGCTGAGTTTGACCCAATTCCAATAGCAAGTGCTTCCCTTGCACAAGTCCATGTTGCCCGCACACATGATGGCCAAAAAGTTGCTGTGAAGGTTAAAAATAATGCTAATATTTCTTGATCATCTATTATTGAATATTTTGAATCATCTTTCTTCTGCATGAACATGTGTGTTAGTGTTTTTGCTGGGAATATTTCTTCATTTAAAATTTTTCTGTTGTTGTTCAGGTTCAGCATGCTCACATGCTAAATTTACTTTAAGATGATCAAGACAAAAACTGTTGATGGAGTTCATAAACTAGAGTATTAACTTTCTGTGCTTTTTTATTTGTCTATTGCTAGTTCAGTGATTGTAACTAATTATAATTAATTGTTTCAGGAGAGGTTCCTTACAGAGAAGGACAATCAATTAGGGTGATTCTAGATGGCATTGACAAGAATGGAAAGCCTCACAAGCTCGGATTGTATTCTATTGCTAGCAGTGCTCTTGGTGATCTTGGTATTGTATTCTATTACAGAGAAGGATAATCAATTAACTTATTCTTTTCATTGTTTGCTACAGTTGCAGGAGTCAAGCAAGTACCAGTACCATGAGCAACTTTGGGATTCTCCTTTCAGCCTTGCCTTACCCAGCTGAGTTAGGTTGCTTTAGACATGTAAACTTGCAGATTAGTATGAGGAACCCTTCATTATTTAAAATTTCCATAGGAACTTCCATTATTTATTTATTTGGTGATTTCAGGATCTAGTGACAGGAATTCCGACTTGGCATCAAAGGCCACAATCTCCTCCATAGTAAATTTTCACAGGAATTCCAACTTGGCATTGAATTTGTATATAGGACAATTGTTTATGCTGTTGTCTTCCTAAGATGTGTTCTGTTCCATAGTGCTTCATTGGAGCAGGGACAATTTTCACAGTTCTTGCAACATTGAGTAATGTTTATAAAGTTTAAGTGCTATAAGTATTTTTTTCCATTTTATTTGCATCACGAAGCAAATTTGTACAATGATTATTGATTAATGAAAGTGGCTATAAAAATTTCATTTTGTGAATTTGTGAATTTAATGAAATATTTCATGTTGTAGTAATTAATTTTAGTATATTTATATTATGTATAATATAAAATAAAAAATAAAAAATAGTATAATATAAGTAAAAAAATGTTACTAAAGATCTTTTGTAACATTTTTTAAGTGTTACAAAAAATATCTATGGTAATATTTTTTGAAGTGTTACAAAAAATATCTATGATAACATTTCTCTAAGTGTTACATAAAATATCTATTGTAACATTTTTTAAGTGTTACAAAAAATATCTATGGTAACATTTTTCTAAGTGTTACAAAATATATCTATTGTAACATTTTTTTAAGTGTTACTAAGAAAGGTCTATTGTAACATTTCTCATAATATTACTATAGAAGATCTATTGTAATATTTTTATTAAATGTTATTAAATTATTAGAAAAATATTAGTAAAACTCTTTAGTAACATAGGGTATATTTAACATTTGTTAAAATGTTACTAATATACATAGCTAATATTTTAATATGATTTGGTAACATTTTTTAAATGTTAGTAAAAGTCAATTATGTAGTAGTGATAGGACAAGTCACAACAAATAGTCAATAAGACTATTTTGTATCGCCAAAAGTGGAGGGATCTATCAAAGACAGATAGCTTCACACCTTTGGTCTCAAAGTTAGGATTCTCAAAATTCATCAAAAAAACTTGCACCATGTATTTTTTTCAAAGTTACATTCATAGAAAACTTTTTCCTGCACACTACATTGATAAAGTTTCACATATTTGTGAACCTGCAGAATGTAACGACCCAATTTTCAATATGTTTAAATCATACCGGAAACTGAGTGCTACCAATTTGTCTTTCTAATTATTATCTATTATTTATCATATGAGCCTGATTCGTTGTTAAAAGTGTAGTTAATTTGCGAGGTATTTTTTTAAATCATTTGGGTTAATAAACTGAATCATTCATAATCAACTCACAACTGATAACAAATAAAACAGTTATAAACAACCACACATAAATACATCACAAGCAGCTAACAACATTCAGTGATCTAGCCTTTATCAGAGTATAGACTTTTAGTTAGAACACCCCTAGATATAGCTAGATAATAACTATATACATATACATACATACAACATCCCAGGTCCTGACCTGTTTAAGAGGTCCCTAAGCTGGCACCTAGGCTAGCCTAGACTCTATAATCACCTAGTCCCTCTAAACTACTAAAGCGAGGGAAAGTACGTTCTAAGTCTTCAAAACTCAAGTCAAGTGGAACGTCATCAAAGGGTAGAACATCATCTGTTACTCCTCTGCACGATCAGACATTGCTATATGACGTCTCTCTGGTACCTCATCAAGTAGCCACACAACAGGAGTCTCGTACATAGGATTTAGGTTAAAGTTTACATACAAACGGGGTGCAGACATTGGCTGGTCTCATTGTATATACATATAAACAGAGAACGAGATTCACCCTAGACTCAGAAAACTATCTAGAGTGGAATCCTCTTTACAGAGCCATCATCAACGAACTACGGTAAGGTACTCTTACTTCCATCTGAAGGGGGAAGGAAGAGAGAAGGGGTAAGAATTGGGGAGTTCTTAGTAGGGTCGGGGTTATTAGTTACGTTCATTAATTCTATGTCGTTTAGCAGACTATTAGCAGAATACAAAGAAGCAGTAAATAGAAAACACAGATAAGTAGAGAAGATAGAGAAAACAGATAGCAGAACACAAACAGAAGAATACAAGAAAATAACACAAACACAAAGAATAGAATACACACAAAGAAAACATACATTCATACAACAAACATAATGGAAGAAATGCACAACCAAGTATGATGCATGTCTAGCCTTAATGCAGGTAATGAGCTCATTTGTCGGTTACATACCCGCTCCCGACGTTACCCGAAGCAGCTGAAACGGGTATGGTTTTCCAGTTAGCATAGGTACAATTCTCACTAACTGACGTATGTGTCATATCCTCTGTAAGCAGACTCTGCCTTACAGGTGACGGCATTCTAGCCGTGTATGAAATCATATACTCTGTAAGCAAATCCTTGCATTACAGGTGTGGCATTCTAGCCGTGTATGAATTAATATCCTCTGCAAGTGATCCCAGATTATCAGTTGCAGGTATAGCTCTCAATAGCTGTGTAGCACTGGAAAACGTTCTGTGGTCGTACCACTATTTATCTGACTGCCTCAACGCAGCAGATGAACAAACAAATAACTCTGGAGTTGCCTTAATGCAACAAATGTACACAAAACAAATATCTCTTTGTTGTATTACTCATCTCTTTTATCTTTTTACTCTACTCTGATTTCTCTGCTTAACGTATGTATTTAAAGCTTATGTAAATTTTGGTATGAATAGTTATCATGTCCCAATTATAGGTTCATTAAGTCTATACTGAAATAGTTTAACTTTTCATATTATACCTAATCCTAGTCGCAACTCAAGTACTAACTAAGTTGCCCTAGTTCGTTCACTAGTCTCTGTCTGTTTTTCTGTCATTAAAATTTTACAGACTTTTTCTTTGGTTTTTATCTTTTCTTTAACTTTTTATCTTTTCTTTATCTTTGCCTCACTAACATGTTATTACCATTCCCTAAGTGTTTTATGAAGGTAATTATGAGATTCTGCACTTAAAGTTGTCTTTCTAAAGCTTTTACAGAAAACTGCCTTTTCTGCATTATTTTATTATTTTTATTAAAATATTATTTTTAATTAAATATTATTATTTAATATTTTATTATTATTTATTATTTTATCATTAAATTGTCGAAAATTATCTTGCCTTTACCTTTTCACTTTCAAAATTAACTTTTTACCCGGGTAACTTTTAATATTTCTACTTTAACCGCCCTAACTTTTAGAAATTACCAAATAACCCCTCAAACACCAAAATATTTACTTCCTTGCCCTTTCTAAGATCTAAAAGGTGTTCTTCAATGTTCTTCATCACACTCAAAGTGTTCTTCGTGTTCTTCGTAAATTCTTCAGATTCTTTCTCTGTTTTTACCTGTTTTTCAGTCTTTTCAGCAACCGATTTTTATCTTAATTCATAATAAATTAGCAGCCACTAAAATCCCATCTTTTCTACATGATTTTAAAACAAATTGAACCTCAATTTAGGCCTAGGGTTTCATTTTTCCAGCTGCTCCAAGAACATGAACTTTAAAGCTTGAATTTCATCAAATTTCATCAAAATTTCACCAAATTTTCACCAAGAATCAATCATATATGCAACCAATTTTTAGCAAAGCCAAATCATGCAGCATTCACACAACTCAAACACAAATAATCAAGATTAATTTCGTTACACCCTACCTTGATTTGCTGCTCCAAATCCGGTTACTCTTTGAAGTGTTCTTAAAGCACTTTTTCCTCCTAAAACACATCAAGAACAACTTTAAAACTCTAAACCATCAACTAAACGAAGTTCAGTAGCATCTTAGGAAGGTTATCCTCACTTTAAACGTGCAGGAAATCAAAGATCTTTGGCCCACAAGTGAAGCTAAGCAAGAGATCTAAGGAAGAACATCAAGAAAATACTTGTTTAACCATGCTTCCTTCAAAACCGAATTGAAGAGGGAGGGAGACAGCCATCTCACCTTATTTCCAGCCTTGATATGTTATATGGTTATGTAGAGGAAGAAGAGAGGATCATTTTGGTGAAATCGGAGTTTTGATTTGAGTTTTAGTTCAGAAGAAATCAAGCTTTGAAGATTAAGTGTTCATGAAAGTTTCTCTCTTTTCTCTCTTGTTATTTTCGGCCAAAATGATGAAATGAGACAGAATTGGAGGTCTTGGGGGTGTAAGGTGAGTTGTGATTGGCTGGCTTGGAGGTGGGTTAAAATAATATTAAAATATTTCTGGTGTACAACTACTAAAACTAGATGTATCGGAACACTCGTAAAAACATCTCTAAAAATTATTTTCTGAGCTACTAGCATAAATGACACTAATAACATATTTATTATGGGAATAAAACATGTATAATATGGCGTTAGCATTGCTAAAGTCATCAGAGAGTTCTGGTGCTAAGCTGCACCAGTAAACTGTGAACCCGGTTAAACCGATTTTCTGTTTTTAACTAAAACAGACCAGGTAACCTTATAATTTCATTCAAGCATATTCTAATACTAATATAATGATAATATTATACTATTATCTCTCTTATCTCATGAATCGAGTCCGGTTCGTCAAACTGAGACTACTTACGAAAAACCGAATCAAAACTCCTAACCGATACGGTTCAAAAACTAGGTTCTTCGTGACCGCGTTATCGAGCTTGCCTCAGAAAAGGTTCTAGCTTAAGGATGACATAATGACAATGAGTATCGAGATACTTGTTGATATAGAAGAGGTGTTCTCTTTACTAATCTTCCGGAGAAATTCGTGCCTTTAGAAAAGATCTCGCGTACTCGAAAATCAGGGTTGTTACACAGAATCCTCTAAGGAGTAACACAATACCATTGTGCATATTGTTGGAATACTATGAATCTATACAATACAAAGGAGGCAAAGAAGAAGAAGCATCTTATCCTGGCTGAAAAGAGGAGGAGATTGAACGAAGACGGGCAAAAGGGTTTCTTAAATCATAATCTGAATTATTTATTCAGGTATAATAATCTGTTCCAAAACAAGTATGACTAATTTTGAAGTGATTTGCAGAAAAGATTTGCCTCCAGAACTGGCCAAATACTACTACAAAGGGTTCTGTTCATATGCTTTAGGGAAACTTGACATCCCTAAAATGGAAGCTACTCACATCTATTTACACAGGCATGTGTTCATTCTTGTGCTGCATCTATATAATATTCAAACTTGAATCCTTTTTATGTAACTAAAAAAATGTGTTTAGATATTTTACTTTGTAGTACTAGGACAAGAGGTCGAATCCATGGAAATAATACATGAAGTTGCTTTATTTTTTCATGATGTGTGTCTTGCAAAAGTAGAAGTTATCATGTGTATAGGAAATATAACTCAGCATATACAATGCAGGACAAGAGAGTGATCCTATAACTGCACATACACCACTTGGCAAGAAAATTAGTCCAATTGGAGTAACAGAGCAACATACTATTTGTGTAGTTCACAGGTGAAATAATGCCATCCCAGGTGATTTCTTTATCTATATATTGAACCAAATAAAACTAAATATCATTAAAACTTCAGTCATTCACACATTTTGATATAATTATCTAACAACGTTCTTTGCTTGCTTTAGTTTTTCGTCCAAGTCATACTTGGGAACAATCTGAACATATGTCGGATCCAATTCAATATGTTCAATGTCTCAACATGGGAGAACCACATCATGTAACTTAATCAACCACAACTAACACTAATATTGCTACACCAGCCATAGTGGAAGATCGATCAGTCAGAGCTAAGAAAGGTTTGATATCAAGTAATAATATCAAATATCATAGCTATCTGCATTATGTGTAGGTTGCATGAATGCATGTCAAATCACTTTCATGAATTATACAGTAGACAAAGGAATAGTAGTTTGTGAAAACTATATATAGCAATTTGGCTTAGATAAAAACACTTTCATGTACGAATGTGCTTTAAAAAATACTTGCAAAATATAAAACAGCCAACATATATGTAAATTTTCTTTACCTATAGTTTGTATATCTTAGGGAGCCTACCATGACCGAACTACAATTAGCTATGAATACTTCTTCAAACTGTATAGCATGTGGAGGTTGATAACTAAACAAATTATAGAGAATATGAATTAACTCCAATGGAATAAAATAACGACAAGGTCAACTATGTATCAGTGTCCAATGAATTAGGGGTTTTAGCAAGTTCCTTCATTATTCTCCAGCTACTTTTTAATTTATTGAATTTGTTGTCTTACTATAAATCTATTGATTCTTATAGTTTCCATGCTACATGATATATATATAATGGCGGAGCTTAGTATGGATAATTGGGGGCCATGACCACCGAAAGTTCTTATAAAGTCTTCAGTAATAAAATTATATAGAATATGCTTAAAGTTCAGTTGGCAAAAGTTTTATATACCATATTAAGTATCTTGTATTCAAGTTTTAAACTCTTCAATTTGTACTATTTTTTCTTCAAATTCGTTGATTAATAGGCTATCTAATTTTTCTTCAAATTAGTAGATTAATGGGCTATGTAACTATTTTTCTTCAAATTCGTCAAACTAATAAACTAACTTAAAAGGGGTTCTATAAAGTAATTGATACAATAAAACTCATCATCATGATCATTATAATAATTACTTCATTTTTTTTAATGCTATTTTATGTGTTATTCATTTAATTTTATTTTTTTACATAAAATATTAGAATATTCTTTAACTATTGGTGTGATTTTATTAGTGTACACTAATGGAAAATTTTCTTAAGTTATAACTTTTAAATTTTTAATCTTTCAAACTAAGTTCTAAGTAGTTATTTTTTTTCATATCATCTTTAAGAAATTGAACAATTCTTTTATGTCTAATTAATTTGGTATTATTTTTTGCTTTGTAAGTTTTTTAATTAAATTGTCTCTAAAAAATATATTCAATGTTCAATAAATATTATAATTTTAATATTTATCATTCTAACTAAAAGAAATTTAGTTTTGGTTTAATTATTGAATATTTTAAACTGTACAAGACTCAAAGAGTACTATTTTAAAATATTTTATAAAATTATTCATTTTTTATTATCTTAGTGACAAACTCTAAAAATTTATTTTCAAAAATTTTGTTTCCATATAAATAATATTATGTATTTTCTATGTTAAAGTTTTGGCCTCCTCAAAAATATTTTTGAAATTCCACCACAGTGCATTAAGGTACCACATTTTACAGGCGAAAATTATCATTAGTTTTTATTTTATTTTAATTTAAAAACAAATAATCTGCTTCTTAAAAATTACAGCGAGTGTACGAGGAAAGTTTACCCCTCCCATACAAGTACCAAGTCAAAACCTTAGAGCAGATGAAACAGTTGGAGAAGAAGATTAAGCAGGTGTGTAACCGAAATTTATGGAACAACATCACTATTTTTTTGTATTAAAACAAAACAATGTATTTGTGGAACCTAACATCATATTTTAAAACAAATAATATGCTTCTTAAAAATTACAACGAGTGCACGAGAAAAGTTTTTCCGTCGCATACAAGTACCAAGTCAAAACTTTCAGACAGAGGAAATAGTTGGGGAAGAAGATGAAGCAGGTGCGTTAATGAAGTTTATGGAACAACATTATTATTTTTTTTGTATTTAAACAAAAAAAATGTTTTTGTGGAAACTGACATCATATTTTAAACTATGAAGTCGCCCAATTTACATAGTATACACAGATTAGATCCAGAGTAATGCAAGTTCCTTTATTACTTTGCAACTACTTTTTTAGTTAACTTTATTTAATTTGTTGTCTTACTATAAATCTATTGATTTTAATAGTTGCCATGCTACATGAGATACATGCAATGGTAGAGTTTAGTGTAGACGATGGGGGACTATGGCCCCTAAAGTTTTTTTAGAGTGTTTAGTAATAAAATTATATAGAATATAATTAGAGTTTAGTTGACAAAAGTTGTATGCACTATACTAAGTGTCTTGTGTTGAAGTTTTAAAGTCTTCCATTTTTACTATGTTTTTGTTCAAATTTGTAGATTCATGGGCTATCTATTCTTTTTCGAAGTTGGTAGATTAATGGGCTATCTTAAAATTTTTCTTCAAATTGGTCGGACTAATGCACAAACCAAAATGGCCTTTTATAAAGTATTTGATACAATAAAACTCATCATCATAATCATTATAATAATTACTTTATTTTTTTAATGCTATTTTATGTCATTTGGTTTTATTTTATTTATTTACACAAAATATTTAAATATTCTTTAACTATTGGTGTAATTTTATTAGTGTAGACTAATGGAGAATTTTTATAAGTTACAACGTTTAAATTTTTAATCTTTCAAACTAAGTTCTAAATAATTATATTTTTTCATATCATCTATAAGAAATTGAATAATTCTTTTATCTCTAATTAATTTGGTATTATTTTTTGCTTTGTTAGTTTTTTAATTAAATTGTTTCTAAAAGTATTCAATATTCAATAAATATTACAATTTTTAATATTTATCATTCTAACTAAAAGAAATTTTGTTCTGGTTTAACTATTGAATATTTTAAACCGTTCAAGACTCGAAGAGTACTATTTTAAAATATTTTATAAAATTATTCATTTATTATCATCTTAGTAACAAAATCTAAAAAGTTGTTTTCGAAATAAAATTTTGTTTCCATATAAATAATATTATGTATTTTATATGTTAAAGTTTGGCCTCCTTAAAAATATTTTTGAAGTTCTGCCATAGTGTGTTAAGCTATCACATATTACAAGCAAAAATTATCATTAGTTTTTATTTTATATTAATTTGAAAACAAATAATCTGCTTCTTAAAAATTATAGCGAGTGCACAAGGAAAGTTTATCTGTCACATACAAATACCAACTCAAAACCTTCAGGCAAATGAAACAGTTGGAAAAGAAGATGAAGCAGGTGTGTAACCGAAATTTGTGGAACAACATCATTATTTTTTTGTATTAAAATAAAACAATGTATTTGTAGAACCTAACATCATATTTTAAACTATGAAGTCACCCAACTGATAGAATATTCACTGATTAGATGCAGGACAAGCAGAACAACATTATGATGATGACAATGAACTTGAAGAGATCACTCAAGGTAACATTGCATTTAGTTATTCTGATTTTTATACCAAGCTGAAACCGTTATAAGCATAACATGTGTTACATATTTTAGAAGTCTCATATCTTAACTTTGGCAACCCTGATTATGAATGCCAACATTGTGGAGCCACGTTTTGGTTTGAAGAATGTCTAAACAAGCACTGCCATGAGAGAGTTCCAAAATTTGGCCTCTGTTGTCGTCAAGGTCAGGTGAAATTACCATTACTCCAACAACCTTCGAAAATTCTTCATCAGTTACTATCGGGCTGTGATGAAAAAATCCATCCACTTTCAAAAGAACACCCGTACATACAATAGTATGTTTGCTTTTACGTCTTTTGGTGGAAAGATAGACAGATCCATTAACCACAGCAAAAGACCGCCAACATTCCTACTTCATGGCCAAAACTACCATTTGATGGGTAGTTTGTTACCACAGGAGGGAAGTCCTGCTAAATTTGCACAATTATATATTTATGACACAGAATGAAATCAACAGTAGAACTACTGTTGTTAGGTACCTAACCATGGCAAAGCTATATTCCAAAAAAAAAAGTATTGTAACCTTATGTACCAATTTCCATTTAATAATCATTATTTTATTGGGATTGGAGCTCTGATAACAACACAGACCATCTAGACAAAACCATTGTTGCTGACCTTATGAAGATGCTTGACACATACAACGTGCTGGCAGAGACATTTCGAATGATGCGTGAAGTTATGAAATCTAATCTAATTCGCGATATTCAACTTAGATTGATTGGAAAACGAGACAAGGATGGAAGAAGGTATAATTTGCCATTTGTTGATGAGATTGCGAGGTTGGTGGTGGGAGATTTTGATGTGTCAATGAAAGAGAGAGATATCATTATTGAAACGAGATCAGGAGCACTATAGTGAGTTTTAGAACTAAACCCATCATACTTGGCACTACAATATCCTCTATTGTTTCCGTACGAGAAAGATGGTTGGCGTGAAAGTATCCCATTGAACAGACCACAGAAAAATACAAATGCTAAACATGCAAACATCAGTATGAGGGACTTTTTTGCATTCCGAGTTCAGCACAGACAATCAAGCAAAGGTGCTTTATTGTTTTCTAGGCGTCTATTTCATCAATTCCTAGTCGATGCATTCTCAATGGTTGAAGTAGCAAGATTGAAATACGTCTATACAAAGCAAGAAAAGCTAAGAGCTAAAATTTACAAGGGTCTTAGAAATGCAGTTCTTAATGAGAAAACAGAAGCATCCTCTCTAAGCAAATGCATTGTCCTACCAGCAACCTTTATCGGGGGAGCCAGATACATGATACAAAATTACCAAGATGCTATGGCAATATATAAGTCTATCGGGTATCCAGATTTGTTCATTACAGTTACATGCAATCCTCAATGGGAAGAGATTCAACGTTATTGCAAGGAGAATAATTTATAGTTAGAAGATAGACCTGATATTGTTTACAGATTATTTAAAGAAAAGTTGGACATGTTGATTAAGGATATTCACAAAAACAAATTATTTGGAATATCGACTATAGGTAACATGCAAAAAAGTTTATTTAATTAGAACAACATTTCATGTTATTTAAGTAAAGCTTAATTAACATATTGCAAATTGTTTCGTTGTAGTTATATACACAATTGAGTTCCAAAAGCGTGGATTGCCTCATGCACACATATTATTATTTCTCGCTGCTCAAGATAAGTTTCCTGCTCCTAAAGATATTGACAGGACTATTTTAGCTGAGATTCCGGATCGAACTTTGGACCCAAAATATTATGAAGCAGTAAAGAGTCAAATGATGTATGGTCCATGTGGAATTGCTAGAAAAAATTCACCTTGCATGGATAATGGATGTTGTTCTCAACATTTTTCGAAGAAGTTTGTTGTATTTACCACAATAGATCATGATGGATATACAGTTTATAGGTGTCGCAATGATGGCCGAACGATTGACATTTCTGGAATTCCTCTAGACAATTGCTATGTGGTACCACATAATCAACACTTGCTGTTAAAATATGGAGCTCATATCAACGTTGAATGGTGCAATCAATCACGTTTCATAAAATATCTCTTTAAGTATGTTAACAAGGGAAGTGATCGAGTGACAACTTTTTATTAAAGTTCAAAAGACAACGATCCCACCGTTAAGCCTGTTGATGAGATTAAGTTGTTTTATGATTGCCGGTATATTTCTCCATGTTAATCTGCATGGACAATATTTGCTTTTAATATTTACTATTGGAAGCCATCTGTTGAGCGACTAAGCTTCCACTTACCAGATGCGTAGACAATGTTTTTTGAAGACGAAGATGACTTGTTAACTACTGTAAATAAAGCAACAATTTGAGAATCCATGTTTGTCGCTTGGTTCAAGGCAAACAAAAAATACGAGATTGCAAGACAGCTAACTTATAATGAATTCCCAAGTAAATTTGTTTGGAAGCGCAATGCCAGGATATGGGAACCAAGGAAAAGAAATGTTGTCATTGGAAGGCTCTTTTTTGTCCCTCCGACATCTAGAGAATTATACTATCTTAGAATGTTGTTAACATTGTTCAAGGTCCAAATGTAACACCACAATTAACCCAAGCCTTACCTCTAGCCGTAAAGCAAGGGTTAACCAAAGGTTACGAAAATTCTAAGGCTTATACATATTTATAAAGAAATAATAATATAATCTAGAAGCCCGATGAAGGAATAAAGCTCAAAGTTAGGGTATGAAAAGCGCAAAACGCATAAACAGAGCAACTAACTTAAAGCACAAGAAATAGATACAATTTATATCAAAATATCATAGTATAATGTCATAAGGATCTAGCCACGACTCGCGGAGTTTAAGCCGGCTAGCCATATATACCGACAAATAGAAGACTGTAGTTCAAAAGGGCGTATACAAGTTTTGTTCCCTCAAATAAAAGCCTCTAGGCAAAACAAAATACAAAAGTGAGAGTAAAAATTAAAATAACCAAGATGACAACAAAATAGAATAAGATCCTCCGCTCTGCGACCATCACCCAACTCACTGCGGTAGGTTGCGACCTGCATCTGAAAAACAACAACAATGTATGGAATGAAAACCGGAGGTTCTCAGTATGATAACAGTGCCCAATAATGTAAGATGTAAGGCTCCGAGACGCTAAAAGCAATCCTAGAACTTCACATCAAACCGATATTCAAGCTTAGAATAAAATAAATAAATATTCAAGGAACTTAAACCATAACCGGGTTATCTAAACTTAGGGAAATTCTAACTAATACTAATCACGCCGTTGTATCCCACAGCCTTTGCCAACCTTACCTCCTTGCGATCTCATCGCCACTGCCTACCTAACCTCCTTAGCACCAGACAATCACAATATAAATGCAAGCAAGTAAAACACAAGTAGAAGCATATAGAGCAAGTAGTTCAAGTAAGCAAATAGGCATGTTATTCATTTAGGCATACAATTTCAAGTCGGCAAAGCATACAGACAGATAGAAAATGCACATGATGCATGTCTATCCTATTGGCTCGTGATATCACTTGTCAGTCCATAAATGCCAACCCGACACATCCTTTCGGTTGTAGCTTTTCTACCACGCCCACGGATATAGTGCCGGGCACACTCTACTGACCCACGGATATAGTGCCGGGCACACTCTATTCACCAACGGATATAGTGCCGGGCACACTCGCATGCGTAATCCAAGAATATAGTGCCTGGCACACTCTTGCAGCAGAAAAGGTCATTAATCATAATTCATTCCCAGGGATATAGTGCCCTACACACTATCATGCTTAACCGAAGGATATAGTGCCTGGCGCACTCTCAACATTCAACAAGTTCATCAACCTCACATCATCACCATTCATCACCATTTCTCATCTCAAATCACTTTCAATTATCAATTCTCAACATTCCAAGGATATAGTGCCTGTCACACTTCCCTTCAATATCCATCATCAATTCATAATTTTCATCCCAAACTCATCAGTTCCTCAGTATCTCAATTCCAGTACCATTCTCCTTTCTCACTCCACCAAGCCCATCCTCAGTACACCAGAAACCTAAACCTCCGTTTGCTAACTTTTTAAAATAAAACCCAAATAAATTCTCCTAAGACCTTTCCCATGATCCAACGCCCAAAAACAAGCCCAAGAGTCTTAAAATGGTGTTATAGAAGCTTACAACCATATCGGGAAGGTGAAACAGTTGAAAACAAAGTTTAAAATTATGAAACAGGACGTGTGCGTCCGCACAGGGGTGTGCGTGCGCACATCTAGGAGGATTTTGAAAGTGTGCATATGCATAGGGGTGTGCGTACGCACAGGTACTAAAATATACAAGTCTATTCACTCGCACAAGCTGTGCGAGCGCCCCAATAGACGACCCTTCCTGACTTGTGCGTGCGCACAGGGCTGTGCGTCCACACAGGTCGTAATCCTTTATTGATGTGCGCGCGCACAACCTATGCTAGCGCTGCCACCAGAGCCCTTTCTCTTGCCTGTGCGTACACACAGGTCGGTGCGTCTGTACAGGATAACATTTTCGCAGGGTTGTGCGTGCGCACAAGGCTGTGCGTGCACACATATCAAAAATCCTGAAATTCTGCAACTTTGCAGAATTTCAGATTTTCAACACCAACTTTAAATGATCATAACTTCCTTTACAAAATTTCAAATTTTGCAAACTTTATATCAAATCGAAGGGTTTTCAATAATCTTCAAATATAAACCAAGTTCAACAAATTTTGAAGTCTGAGGCAAAAGTTATGATCAGACAAAGTTCACCAAAAATCTATTTTTACCCAAAAATCACATAACCTCAATTTTAACCAAACCTCAATCCAATACCAATCAATCACATATCAACCAAACCAAAACAGCCCAGAATTCATACAAACACTACCTCAACCATTTTCTCACTCACACAACCTTCTAACCATTCAATAATTCTAAATCCAACCTAATTCACATTTTCCAAATATCCATTAACCTTATTATCATCAACATAACTTCTCACCACTTCCATCATTATTTCAACTATACCACATCCAACATCTAATATCTCCAATTATCAACCCCTTTAACACTCATCAATCCACACATCAAATATAGAACACTATAATCAATCTTCCACCAACACCTTCACCAATCATCATTCTTTCACTATCAATCTTCATCAACAACCTCATTCATGCTTTGTACCAATAATCAACAATATACATTCATTCAAAATTCAATATACCTCATACCTCAATATCATTATTTAACAACATTCACAACATCAATTCATCAAGCATCATCAACCAACCAATATCAACAACCACTATAAATCCTCATCAATTCCAACAATTTATCACCATATAATAACTAACATTAACCAACATCATAATACATCATTAGCACCAATAATCCTCAACAATTACCATCATCATACATATGCCACAACAACCACATATTCAGTTCAATCCTATCCTATGGGCCACTAGCCTAAGTGTCCATGAAAATTACATATTACATAAAGAAAACTGAAACCATACCTTGGCCGATTCACAAACGCACCAAACACCAAAACGAAACCACCAAGCTTGATCCAAGGCCTCAACCAACTCCAACAAACACCAAAGCTCAAACTAACAACACATATATATACCAACATCAAGACCTAAGATACATAAAGCAACTAAACACAAAGGTTTAGTGAAACTTTACCTTACCCAACATGATTAGGGGTAAAATCCAATATTTACCCGCTACTAGAGATCACCTAAACAACTAAAACCACAAAATCTACTCAAAACCATGACCTCAAAATCGCAGAAATATAGGGCACAAAACTGGGAGGAGAGACGCGATTTTTTACCAGGTTTCTTTGGATAGAAAGGTAGAGCTCGACGAGAGCTTCGTGTGGCCACAAACGGCTCGTCAATTGGAGCTCCGGATCAAAAGTTATGGCTCCTGAAAGTGGAGGATGAATAGTGCTCCCATGGCTTCTCTTCTCTCTTCTCTCATAACCGAACTCTCTCTCTCTCTTTAATGAAAATGAGCTGAAAGCTCATTAAAGGAGACTTATATAAGTTGGGCTTGGGCCCAACTTAGGCCCGGTCCAACCCGTTAGCGTTTTTAGCCCATTTGGCCCAACTTTGAGCCAAACCTTTAACACTAACGCCCGGTTTTTTATTCCTAATATTTTTCTAAAGTTTTCGACTGTTCTCACTTTTTCTCGCACAGAACCGGACAGACTTAAATCGGTTCAATCGGTTCAACTGCTGGTTCGCAGTTTTTTACAATTTTTTGCAGAAAACACATTTTCTTTCTCAGAAAAACCTACTGAGTCCAAAAATCATACTTAAATCCCCAAATTCTCATTCTAACTTTCCGGTACTTACTTTGGGTATTTAAATTATTTTATTCGTGAAAAACCTGGTTCATACACCAACAAGTTATAAGGATCATAGAATATATAGGGGTATTGTGTACTTATCATTTAGAGATGCATGCTATGCAAGAGGCTTACTAGATGACCATCAAGAATACATCGATGCCATTGAAGAAGCAAGCCATTAGGAATCTGGTCATTATTTATGGAAGCTTTTTGCAACTCTGTTATGGTCAAACTCAATGGTTCGACTAAAAGTCTGATAAACCCCAATTTTATGGTTTATCTTGTGTTGAATTTGGTGGCTTTTATCAACTTATCTCACATTTATTCAATGAAATAGCATGGTTTTGTAATTCTCCATAATTTGTTCTTAAGAGTTAAAAACATGTTTTTTTAGGCCTTTAAATTGCTAATTTTAATTCACTTTAATTCTATTCGATGCCTTGATATGTTTGTTAAGTGATTTCAGGCTTATAAGGTTAGGATTGGATAGAGGAAGTGAAGAAGAAAGCATGCAAAGTGGAGAATTCATGAAGAAATGAGGATTTGCTTAATTGAAGGACACGTGCACGCGTCATCCACGCGTACGTGTGAGGAGGACAGTAATGGCCACGCGCACGCGTCACCCACGTGTACGCGTAAGAAGGAATTTCGGCAAGCGATGGCACGCGTCAACCACGCGCACGCGTGATGCTGATCATGTGACCTCATTAAAGTGAATACACTGGGGGAGATTTCTGAGCTTTCTAGGCCCAAATCCAACTCATTTCTGAGACTATTTGATGTAGAATTCAAGATTGGACAAAGGGGGAGCAATTAGATTAGCTTAGGACCATGCTTTAGGTAGTTTTCTAATGAGAGAAGCTCCCTCTTCTCTCTAGAATTAGGTTAGAATTAGGTAAATTTCTCTTAGATCTAAGGTTTAATTCTTGTTTTCATCTAGTTTTCTTTACAATTTCTTGTTCCTACATCCTTGTTCTCTTAATTTTACTTGTTAATTTCTCATTTTGGTTACTTTTATGTTCATGCACTCTTATTAATTTTCATTCTCTTTAATGCAATTTTGAGGTATTTCATGTTCAATTTGCTTTCCTTAGTTGTTATTGTTAATTTCTTGCATTGGGTAAGTTGTAGATTTATTATTCTTGTAATTTTATGATGTTTTCCTTTTATGCCTTCCAAGTGTTTGACAAAATGCTTGGTTGGATGTTAGAGTAGCTTTTTGAGCATTCTTGTCTTGGAAAGAGAAATTAGGCAATCTTGAGTCATTAATACCCAACTTATGTTGGTGATCTAGAGTTGTTAGTTAATATTATTTCCATTGACTCTAGTCTCTTGCTAATTCAATTAGTAAGTTGATTAGGACTTATGGACTGAGATTAACTAGTCCTATTTGACTTTCTTCCTATGTTGAAGATAACATTGTACCTTCTTCCGATGTTGAAGATGACTTAATAGGATTAGATCTTGTTAACTATTGTATGATAATTAATGACTAGGATAGAAAGTCTATATTTTCAATCCTTGCCATGAATGTCTCTATTTATTACTTGCTTTCCTTAATTTTTTTCTTTATTTGATTGTCATTTAATTTGTTGTCTTCTTATATACAAACCACCCCTTGGACCTCATAACCAATAATGCGCATACCTCACTGCAATTCTTTTGAGAGACGACCCGAGATCTAATACTCTTGGTATTTTTATTGGTTTGCACTCGTGACAAACAAGTTAAACTTTGATTGAGGATTGTTTGTTGGTTGAGAACTATACTTCGATGAGTTTATTTGTGTGAAATTCCTAACCGACGAAAAAACTTCTATCAAGTTTTTGGCACCGTTGCCGGGGAATTGCAATGTGTGCTTGTTATTGGTTATTGTATATATGTGAATATTGTGAATATGTTTGCCTTTTGCTTCTTCGTTAGTTGTTTCTAGTTTTAGGAGTCAATTTTCATCAATTCTTGTTAGCATTTGTTTTTATTTTCTCTTGTCACTATGAATTCTCACCCCTTTGGCTATGAGTTTAGTTACAACTATGTTGTAAGAAATGAAAACTTTAATGAGGATGTGCATCAAGGATTTGGGAATCAAAGGTGGGAGGAGTCTCAGTCATACGGACAACCTTCTTGGCCACATCCTCTGCCGATTTCTTATAGGTATAATCCAACTCCTAATGCATATCAACCTAATAGATATGGTGACCCTCATTGTGATTGTCAACCACAATCACCATATGCATATGACCCTTTCCCTCGACATAGCCCCCAACAACCCTACTCACAAGCCTCATACCACCATTCACCTCCATATGATCCTAACCCATATCCACTATACCAACCACCATATGAACCATACTTAGAGCCACCATCATTTCAACACCAATACTCCCAAGAGCCACCATTTCCTTATACACCACCTCAAGACTCTCAGCAATATGAAACACCCTCCAACTACAATACCTTTCCCTCAAACAATGAACCCTCTCTTCTACCACCTCCTTCATTTGAAGAAGCTCTCCATGCCTTCATTCTAGAACAACAAAGAGATATTAGCTCTTATATCCAAAGGCAAGAAGAGAAGCAAAAGGAGCTGAAGAAGCTAGAAGTCATGGTTGCTACCATGGCAGAAGCCATTAACCACATGGCCTCCCACCTAAGCTCATGCATCCCAAGTACTCCCATTGACGAATGTGGAGGATCAACCAAAGAGCATAGTGAGGGAGTAAACTTGAAGCTTCAAAGTGAAGAAGGGGAGTTGAAGCAAAAATCACAAGAGGAGGAAGTAGAGATAATTAAACTGAAGGAAGTGGTTGAAGATTTAGGAGATGTTAAATGCAAAGAGGAATCTCAAGTTGTAGAGCCTTCTTCCATGAAGTTTGGAAGTGATGTTGAGGAGGCTATTGCACAACCTCCAAGGCACAATGTGATTGAAGAATTGGAAGAAGTGGGGCAAGCAACAAGTTTCCCTATTTATGATGATTCCGCATCAACATATGATACTTTTGAGCTTGACAAATCCTTCCCCATTGAACTTGGAATGGATGTTGAGGTAGATTTCACTCAACCTCCTATTTATGACTTGAGTGATGGGGAAAAGCTAGAAGAAATTGGTGAGGAAGAATGTGAACTTGAGGAAGCTTGGCAAAAGGTAGAGCTTGAAGCATCTTGTCAAGTGGTGGAAGCCCTTAGAAGAGGATGGACGGGAGTGGAATGTGCTTTATCAAGACTGTTGGAAACTTCTCTACCTAGGCCGCCACCTAATCTTTCATTTGAGTGGGTAAAACTTATCACTCTTACCTTTATTATCCCACTTGAATTTGGTTTGCTTGAAACGGATGGCCAACTTAGGGCGCTTTGTGGAATGAAGCGTAAGAGAAAGATGTTTAGTGGTTGGCGTTGTAAGTCTAGGCTCATTATGGTTGAGGCTTCAAGAATTAGATGTAAGGGTTGGACTAGTGCTAAATTGAATGGTTCTAGGAGGATAGTTTAGTGCCTAAGTGAGAATTCTAAGAACTTGCCACCCGGAGAAAATTACCATGATCAACTTGAAGACGAGTGTGAAAACAAAGTTTGGGATCCCAGATTACAAGATGTGGATCAATTTTGGGAGCTCCAAGCTTGTGAAGAACTCCATCAAGACTTGGTTCAATTAATTGAAAATCTTAGAGCACAATGGAAGACCAAGCATTAGTGGAAGTTCCAAGATGAATTCAAGCACAAGCCACCTTGATGAGAGCTCCCCATAAGTCCAACTTAAGGACAATAAATAACAGTAGTAGGTAGGAGACACCCCATCATGGTAAACTCTTTTTATTTTTCTATTTTGTAAATATTGGTAAAATAAGTTTAATTTCATGTTTAGTTTATTTAGTAGTCTAGTATGTTAAATAAGGTTTTATGGTGTTTTGGTAGCTGTTTGGAGGTTTGGAATGCTTGGTTTGGTGCTAGAACTTGAAAAATTTTGAAAAACAGAGCACCTAGACACGCGTACGCGTCACACACGCGTATGCGTGACCCCAAGTTTCTAACCACTCAGGCGTATATCTCGCCCACGTGTACGCGTGACCCCCCAAAATTTTCAGGCCCAGTACAAAAACCGAAGAGTTGTGCGCGTAGTGTGCTGAAATTGTGCCTCTAGCACAATTTTGATGCACACGTATGCATCATCTGTTTCTCTCTACACTATCACGCGTGTGTGTCGACAATGCGTACGCGTGACCTGATGCGTACGCGTGAACCCCTACCCTATTTCACTCATTTCTTCTCTTCTCTTCTGTCCATTTCTTTTCTTCTTTTCCCTTCTCCTCTTTTCTTTTCCTCTTTTAACCATTATCCAACACTACCAATCACCATCTAGATCCATCTCTTATAGTTAGTTAGTTAGTTAGTTATTTAGTATGTTTAATTTATGTTTATTTTTCTGTTTTTCATTATAAGTGTTGGATTATTAATCTTGTTTGCTATATGTTGCTGCTAATTACTGATAAGATGTTATTTTAACATTATTGTTGTTAATTTTCATTGTTGGATTTCTTTGTTGAGGTTTCAAGTTGTTACTTGGTTTTGAACTCTTCATGCTTAAGATTTTTGGATACCAAATACATGTGACATTGCCTTCAAAGCATTTTAAATCTTTTGAATTGCATGTTTTGGCCACCATGTGATTTGATTTCATTATCTATGATGAGGTAATTTGTGTATTATTAATGCATTTTTTGTTAGGTGATGCTTGTTTATGATTGACCCCTATTCACATCACCTATTTAATGCATTGAGATTTTGGAATTGTGGAACTGGATCGAAAGCTTACCTAGTGACATATTTTTGAGCTTTATAAAGCTTTGTGGACCATGCTTGCTATGTGATTGAGTTTAATTTCTATCTTCTTTTTCCTAAGTTCCATATCACCCATGTGTTCCACCTCTATGTCATTTAGGTTTTGCAAACAAACTTCAATATGTGTCATTGTTTGATGTGTGAGCTTTATATTTCAATTGGTTTACTAAGTTTACTTGCACATTGGTGCACGAAATTGTGATCTCAACGGCGCCAAAAACTTGGTACGCACGATTGTAATCTCAATTCCTTTTCACAACTCCGCACAACTAACCAGCAAGTGCACTGGGTCGTCCAAGTAATAAACCTTACATGAGTAAGGGTCGATCCCACGAAGATTGTCGGCTTGATGCAAGCTATGGTCATCTTGTAAATCTCAGTCAGGCAGATTCAAATGGTTATGAAGTTTTGATAATTAAAAGATAAATAGAACATAAAATAAGATAGAGGTACTTATGTAATTCATTGGTGGGATTTCAGATAAGCGTATGGAGATGCTTGTTGCTTCTAAATCTCTGCTTTCCTACTGTCTTCATTCAATCATTCATACTCTTTTCCATGGCAAGCTGTATGTTGGGAGATCACCGTTGTCAATGGCAACCGTCCATCCTCTCAGTGAAAATGGTCCAAATCCGCTGTCACCGCACGGCTAATCATCTGTCGGTTCTCACTCATGTTGGAATAGGATCCATTGATCCTTTTGCGTCTGTCACTACGCCCAACACTCGCGAGTTTGAAGCTCATCACAGTCATCCCATCCCAGATCCTACTCGAAATACCACAGACAAGGTTTAGACTTTCCTGATCTAAAGAATGCTGCCAATTGATTCTATCTTATACCACGAAGACTCCGATCTTTCAGAATGGAGGCTAAGAGATATGCATTCAAGCTCGTTTTCATGTAGAATGGAAGTGATTGCCAGGCACGCGTTCATAGGTGAGAATGGTGATGAGTGTCACATAATCATCACATTCATCATGTTCTTGGGTGCGAATAAATATCTTAGAATAAGAATAAGCTTGAATTGAATAGAAAAACAATAGTACTTTGCATTAATTCATGAGGAACAGCAAAGCTCCACACCTTAATCTATGGGGTGTAGAAACTCCACTGTTGAAAATACATAAGAACAAGGTCCAAGCATGGCCAAATGGCCAGTCCCCTAAACGTGATCAAGAGATCAAAAGTGATACAAAGATGGTCTCAAAAATGATCCAAAGATGTAAAATAAATCCCTAAAAGTAGTTTTTATACTAAACTAGTAGCCAGGGTTACAGAAAATAAGTAACTAAGTGCAGATAGTGCAGAAATCCACTTCCGGGGCCCACTTGGTGTGTACTTGGGCTGAGAATTGAAGCTTTCACTTGTAGAGACTCTTCTTGGAGTTAAACACCAGCTTTGGTGCCAGTTTGGGCGTTTAACTCCAGCTTGTAACTCAGTTCTGGCGTTTAACGCCAGAATAGGGCAGGAAGTTGGCGTTTAAACGCCAGTTTGTGTCATCGAAACGCGGGCAAAGTATGGACTATTATATATTTCTGGAAAGCTCAGGATGTCTAATTTCCAACACAATTAAGAGCGCACCAATTGGGTTTATGTAACTCCAAAAAATCCATTTTGAGTGCAGGGAGGTCAGAATCCAACAGCATCTGCAGTCATTTTTCTGCCTCTGAATCAGATTTTTGCTCAGGTCCCTCAATTTCAGCCAAAAAATACCTGAAATCACAGAAAAACACACAAACTCATAGTAAAGTCCAGAAATGTGAATTTTTCTTGAAAACTAATAAAAATATTGTAAAAACTAACTAAATCATACTAAAAACTACCTAAAAACAATGCAAAAAAGCGTATAAATTATCCGCTCATCACAACACCAAACTTAAATTGTTGCTTGTTCCCAAGCAACTGAAAATCAAATAGGATAAAAAGAAGAGAATATACTATAAATTCTAAAATATCAATCAAACTTAGCTCCAATTAGATGAGCGGGACTAGTAGCTTTTTGCCTCTGAACAGTTTTGGCATCTCACTTTATCCTTTGAAGTTCAGAATGATTGGCATCTATAGGAACTCAGAATTTAGATAGTGTTATTGATTCTCCTAGTTCAGTATGTTGATTCTTGAACACAGCTACTTTATGAGTCTTGGCCGTGGCCCTAAGCACTTTGTTTTCCAGTATTACCACCGGATACATAAATGCCACAAACACATAACTGGGTGAACCTTTTCAGATT
The DNA here is from genome assembly GCF_059453495.1 of Arachis ipaensis. Classification (NCBI taxonomy): domain Eukaryota; kingdom Viridiplantae; phylum Streptophyta; class Magnoliopsida; order Fabales; family Fabaceae; genus Arachis; species Arachis ipaensis. The sequence goes on from NC_142436.1 coordinate 112,901,156, forward strand.
GTGACTCAGTGATGAGCAGATAATTTATACACTTTTTGGCATTATTTTTACATAGTTTTTAGTATGATTTAGTTAGTTTTAGTATATTTTTATTAGTTTTTAATTAAAAATCACATTTCTGGACTTTACTATGAGTTTGTGTGTTTTTCTGTGATTTCAGGTACTTTCTGGTTGAAATTGAGGGACTTGAGCAAAAATCAAATTCAGAGGCTGCAGAAGGATTGCAGATGCTGTTGGATTCTGACCTTCTTGCACTCAATGTGAATTTTCTGGAGCTATAGGAGTCCAAATGGCGCGCTCTCAATTGCATTGGAAAGTAGACATCCAGGGATTTCCAGCAATATATAATACTTTGCCCGAGTTTAGATGACGCAACCTGGCGTTCAACGCAGCTTCCTGCCTTATTCTGGAGTTAAACGCCAGAAACAGGTTGCAAAGCAGAGTTAAACGCCAGAAATAGGTTACAACCTGGCGCTTAACTCCAAAAGAAGCCTCTACACATGAAAGCTCAATGCTCAGTCCAAGCACACACCAAGTGGGCCCCGAAAGTGGATTTCTGCATCATTTACTTATCTCTGTAAACCCTAGTAACTAGTTTAGTATAAATAGGACCTTTTACTATTGTATTAGACATCTTTTGATCATGTTTTGATGATTGAACCCTCTTTGGCAGGCTGGCGATTTGGCCATGCCTAGACCTTGTTCTTATGTATTTTCAATGGTAGAGTTTCTACACACCATAGATTAAGGTGTGGAGCTCTGCTGTTCCTCATAAATTAATGCAAAGTACTATTGTTTTTCTATTTAACTCAAGCCTATTTCTTCTCTAAGATATTCATTCACACACAAGAACATGATGAATGTGATGATTATGTGACGCTCATCATCATTCTCACTTATGAATGCGTGCCTGACAAACACTTCCTTTCTACATGCAAACAAGCTTGAATGTGTATCTCTTAGCCTCCTGATCGTGAGATCAGAGTCTTCGTGGTATAGGCTAGAATTATTGGCGGCCATTCTTGAGATCCGGAAAGTCTAAACCTTGTCTGTGGTATTCCGAGTAGGATCTGGGAAGGGATGGCTGTGACGAGCTTCAAACTCGCGAGTGCTGGGCGTAGTGACAGACGCAAAAGGATTACTGAATCCTATTCCAGTATGATCGAGAACCGACAGATGATTAGCCGTGCGGTGACAGCGCATTTTGGACCATTTTCACTGAGAGGACGGGATGTAGCCATTAACAACAGTGATGCCCTACATAAAGCTTGCCATGGAAAGGAGTAGGAATGATTGAATGAAGACAACAGAAAAGCAGAGATTCAGAAGGAACAAAAGCATCTCTATACGCTTATCTGAAATTCTCACCAATGAATTACATAAGTATCTCTATCCTGTTTTATGTTTTAATTATATTTTAATTATTAAAACTCTATAACCATTTGAATCCGCCTGACTGAGATTTACAAGGTGACTATAGCTTGCTTCAAGCCGACAATCTCCGTGGGATCAACCCTTACTCACGTAAGGTTTATTACTTGGACGACCCAGTGCACTTGCTGGTTAGTTGTGCGAAGTTGTGACAAAGAACTAAGATTATGAATGTGCGTATTAAGTTTTAGCGCCGTTACCAAGGAATGAATGATCACGATTTCGTGCACCAAGATTTTGGCGCCGTTGCCGGGGATTATTCGAGTTTGGACAACTGACGGTTCATCTTGTTGCTCAGATTAGGTAATTTTATTTTAATTTTAAGCTTTTTATTTCTTATTTTCGAAAAATACAAAAAAAAAATTTCTTCTTTTTCGTTTTTCCCAAAATAATTTTTGAAAAATACCAAAAAAAATTGATAAAATCATAAAAACCAAAAATATTGTGTTTCTTGTTTGAGTCTTGTGTCAAATTTTAAGTTTGGTGTCAATTGCATCTTTTTTATTTTTCTTAAAATTTTTGAAAACTCATGCATTTGTTCTTCAAGATCTTCAAGTTGTTCTTGATGAATTTCTTTGTTTGATCTTTAAATTTTTCTTGTTTGGTGTCTTATCTTGTTTTTCATATGCATTTTCAATTTGTTAGTGTCTAAAGTTTGAAAATTTCTATGTTTGGTGTCTTGCATGTTTTTCTTTTCTTAAAAATTTTCAAAAATAAGTTCTTGGTGTTCATCTTGACATTCAAAGTGTTCTTGGTGTTCATCTTGACATTCAAAGTGTTCTTGCATGCATCATGTGTTTTGATTCATAATTTTCATGTTTTGAGTCTTTTGGTTGTTTTTCTCTTTCTTCATTAAAAATTCAAAAATAAAAAAAATATATTTCCCTTATTCTCTCATAAATTTTCGAAAATTTGGTTTGATTTAGTCAAAAAGTTTTTAAATTTAATTGTTTCTTATGAGTCAAGTCAAATTTTCAATTTAAAAATTCTATCTTTTTCAAATCTTTTTCAAAAATAAAACCTTTTTCATTTGTTTTTACATATTTTTCGAAATTTTTTATTTTTATTGATTTTCAAAATCCTTTTCTTATTCTTACTTCATATTTTCGAAAATCTCACTAACATTTAATGTTTTAATTCAAATATTTTCAAGTTGTTACTTGCCTATTAAGAAAGGTTCAATCTTTAAAATCATATCTTTTAATTTCTTGTTAGTCAAGTAATCAATTTTAATTTTAAAAAATCAAATCTTTTTAATTTCCTTTCCAAATCTTTTTCAAAATAAATTTCAATCATATCTTTTCAAATCATATCTTTTTCAAAAATCAATTTCAAAATCTTTTCTAACTTCTCATCTTTTCAAAATTGATTTTCAAATCTTTTTCAATTAACTAATTGACTTTTTGTTTGTTCTACTATTTCTTATCTTTTTCAAAACCACCTAACTACTTTTCTCTCTCTAATTTTCGAAAATCACCTTCCTCTTTTTCAAAATTCTTTTAATTAAATAATTGTTTCAAATTTTAATTTTAATTTTATTTCTTCTCTTAATTTTCGAATTTTAACTTTAATTTTAAAATAAAAACAAAAATATTTTTATTTTATTTTAATTAATTTTTGAATTTTTCTCTTCCCCTTCTTCTATTCTTTTCTTCTTCTACTCACATAAAGGAATATCTATACTGTGACATAGAAGATTCCTCTTCTTTTCTGTTCTCTTCTTTTTCACATGAGCAGGAGCAAGGATAAGGACATTCTTGTTGAAGCAGATCCTAAACCTAAAAGGACTCTGAAGAAGAAGCTAAGAGAAGCTAAAGCACAATAATTCAGAGAAAACCTTACAGAGAATCTCGAAAAAAAAGAAGGAGACATGGCCAAACCCAACAACAATGCAAGGAAGATACTTGGTGACTTTACTGCACTAAATTTCAACTTACATGGAAGAAGCATCTCAATCCCTGCCATTGGAGCAAACAATTTTGAGCTAAAGCCTCAATTAGTTTCTCTGATGCAACAGAATTGCAAATTTTATGGACTTCCATCAGAAGATCATTTCCAGTTCTTAACTAAATTCTTGCAGATCTGTGATACTGTTAAGACCAATGGGGTTGATCCCGAGGTCTACAGGCTTATGCTTTTCCCGTTTGCTGTAAGAGACAAAGCTAGAATATGGTTAGACTCTCAACCTAAAGATAGCCTGAACTCTTGGGATAAGCTGGTCACAGCTTTCCTAGCCAAGTTCTTTCCTCCTCAAAAGCTTAGCAAGCTTAGAGTGGATGTTCAAACCTTCAGACAGAAACAAGGTGAATCCCTCTATGAAGCTTGGAAGAGATACAAGCAACTGACCAAAAAGTGTCCTTTTGACATGCTTTCAGAATGGACCATCCTGGATATATTCTATGATGGTCTGTGTGAATTATCAAAGATGTCATTGGACCATTCTGTAGGTGGATCCATTCACCTAAAGAAAATGCCTGCAGAAGCTCAGGAACTCATTGACATGGTTGCAAAAAACCAGTTCATGTACACTTCTAAAAGGAATTCTATGAGTAATAGGACGCCTCAGAGGAAGGGAGTTCTTGAAATTGATACTCTGAATGCCATATTGGCTCAGAATAAAATATTGACTCAGCAAGTCAATATGATTTCTCAGAGTCTGAATGGATTGCAAGCTGCATCCAACAGTACTAAAGAGACATCTTCTGAAGAAGAAGCTTATGATCCTGAGAACCCTACAATAGCAGAGGTGAATTACATGGGGGAACCCTATGGAAACACCTATAATCCCTCATGGAGAAATCATCCAAATTTATCATGGAAGGATCAACAAAAGCCTCAACAAGGCTTTAATAATGGTGGAAGAAACAGGTTTAGCAATAGCAAACCTTTTCCATCATTCACTCAGCAACAGACAGAGAATTCTGAGTAGAATCCATCTAGCTTAGCAAATATAGTCTCTGATCTATCTAAGGCCACTCTAAGTTTCATGAATAAAACAAGGTCCTCCATTAGAAATTTGGAGGCACAAGTGGGCTAGCTGAGTAAAAGGGTCACTGAAACCCCTCCTAGAACTCTCCCAAGCAATACAGAAGAGAATCCAAAAAGAGAGTGCAAGGCCATTACCTTACTTGGTGTGGCCGAATCCAGAGAGGAGGAGAAGGACGTGAATCCTAGTGAGGAAGACCTCCTGGGACGTTCACTGACCAATAAGGAGTTTCCCTTTGAGGAACCAAAGGAATATGAGGCTCATCTAGAGACCGTAAAGATTCATTGAACCTCCTTTTACCATTCATGAGCTCTGATGACTATTCTTCCTCTGAAAAGGATGAAGACATCAGTGAAGAGTAGGTTGCTAAATATCTAGGAGCCATCATGAAGTTGAATGCCAGTTTATTTGGTAATGATACTTGGGAGGATGAACCCCCCTTGTTCATCAACGAACTCAGTGCATTGATAAGGCAGACATTGCCTCAGAAGAAACCGGATCCCGAAAAGTTCTTCATACCTTGTACCATAGGCACCATGACCTTTGAAAAGGCTCTATGTGACCTGGGGTCAGGCATAAACCTCATGCCACTCTCTATAATGGAGAAACTGGGAATCTTTGAGGTACAAGCTGCAAGAATCTCACTAGAGATGGCAGACAAATCAATGAAATAGGCTTATGGATTAGTAGAGGACTTGTTAGTAAAGGTTGAAGGCCTTTACATCCCTGCTGATTTCATAATCCTAGACACTGGGAAAGATGAGGATGAATCCATCATCTTTGGAAGACCCTTCCTAGCCACAGCAAAAGCTGTGATTGATGTGGACAGAGGAGAGTTGGTCCTTCAACTAAATGAGGACAACCTTGTATTTAAAACTCAAGGATCTCCCTCTATAACCATGGAGAGGAAGCATGAAAAGCTTCTCTCACTGCAGAGTCAACCAAAGCCCCCACAGTCAAACTCTAAGTTTGGTGTTGGGAGGCCACAACCAAACTCTAAGTTTGGTGTTGAACCCTCACATTCAAACTCTAAGTTTGGTGTTGGGAGATTCCAACAATGCTCTGAACATCTGTGAGGCTCCATTAGAGCTCACTGTCATGCTATTGACATTAAAGAAGCGCTTGTTGGGAGGCAACCCAATGTTATTTAATTATATCTATTTTATTTTTATTGTTATTTCGTGTTTTATTAGGTTGATGATCATGTGAAGTCACAAGAACAACTGAAAAATTAAAAACAGAATCAAAAACAGCAGAAGAAACAGCACACCCTGGAGGAAGAGCATTCTGACGTTTAAACGCCAGAAACAAGTATCTGTCTGGCGTTTAACGCCAGAAACAAGCACCAAGCTGGCATTTAATGCCAGAAACTAGCATCAACCTGGCGTTAAACGCCAGAAACAGGCAGCAGTCTGGCGTTAAATGCCAGTATTGCATACAAAGGGCGTTTTGCACGCCTAATTGGAGAAGGGATGCTAAGTCCTTGACCCCACTGAATTTGTGGACCCCACAGGATCCCCACCTCTTCTTCTCTCCTCTTCACACCTTTTCATAACTCTCTTCCCCAAATACCCTTCACCAATCACCTCCATACCTCTTCCCCAAATACCCTTAACCACTTACATCCATCCACTCTTTCCCAAAAACCCCACCTACCTACAAATTTAAATTCATTTCCTACCCAAACCCGACCCCATGGCCGAACCCTAAACCTACCCCTACTCTATAAACCCCTCATTCCTTCTTCATTTTCACACAACACAACCCTTTCTTCTTCCCCTTGGCCTAATACACACCTCTCTCTCTCTCTCTTCCATTTTTCTTCTTCTTCTCCCTCTTTCTTTCTTCTTTTGCTCGAGGACGAGCAAACATTTTAAGTTTGGTGTGGTAAAAGCATTGCTTTTTTGTTTTTCCATAACCATTTATGGCACCTAAGGCCGGAGAAACCTCTAGAAAGAGGAAAGGGAAGACAAAAGCTTCCATCTCCGAGTCATGGGAGATGGAGAGATTCATCTCAAGGGTCCATAGCTCAGTAGTAGAGCATTTGACTACACAACAAGAGCATGAGGAATTCCCTCACCAAGAAATCCCTGAGATGCCTCAAGGGATACATTTTTCTCCAAACAACTATTGGGAGCAACTAAGGATAGGAGCACTAAAATCACTAGGAAGGAGCAACAAAGACAAGAAAGAGACATAGAAGAGCTCAAGAGCACCATTGGTTCTTCAAGAAGAAGAAGACGCCACCCTCACTAAGGTGGACCCGTTCCTTAATCTCCTTGTTCTTATTTTCCTGTTTGTCGTTTAATATGCTTTATGTTTATGTTTGTGTCTTTACTATATGATCATTAGTGTTTAAGTGTCCATGTCTTAAAACTATGAATGTCCTATGAATCCATCACCTCTCTTAAATGAAAAATGTTCTAATTATAAAAGAACAAGAAGTACATGAATTTCGAATTCATCCTTGAAATTAGTTTAATTATTTTGATGTGGTGACAATACTTTTTTTTCTGAATGAATGCTTGATCAGTGCATATGTCTTTTGATATTGTTGTTTATGAATGTTAAATATGTTGGCTCTTGAAAGAATAATGAAAAGGAGAAATGTTTTTGATAATCTGAAAAATCATAAAATTGATTCTTGAAGCAAGAAAAAGCAGTGAATACAAAAGCTTGCGAAAAAAAAAAGAAAAGAAAAATGGCGAAAAAAAAGAGAAAGAAAAAGAAAAAGCAAGCAGAAAAAGCCAAAAGCTCTTTAAACCAAAAGGCAAGAGCAAAAAGCCAATAGCCCTTAAAACCAAAAGGCAAGGGTAAAAAGGATCCAAGGCTTTGAGCATTAATGGATAGGAGGGCCTAAAGGAATAAAATCCTGGCCTAAGCGGCTAAACCAAGCTGTCCTTAACCATGTGCTTGTGGCGTGAAGGTGTCAAGCCAAAAGCTTGAGACTGAGCGGTTAAAGTCGAGGTCCAAAGAAAAAAAAAAGAGTGTGCTTAAGAACCCTGGACACCTCTAATTGGGGACTTTAGCAAAGCTGAGTCACAATCTGAAAAGGTTCACCCAGTTATGTGTCTGTGGCATTTATGTATCCGGTGGTAATACTGGAAATCAAAGTGCTTAGGGCCACGGCCAAGACTCATAAAGTAGCTATGTTCAAGAATCAACATACTGAACTAGGAGAATTAATAACACTATCTGAATTCTGAGTCCCGATAGATGCCAATCATTCTGAACTTCAATGGATAAAGTGAGATGCCAAAACTATTCAAGAGGCAAAAAGCTACAAGTCCCGCTCATCTAGTTGGAGCTAAGTTTCATTGATATTTTGGATTTATAGTATATTTTCTTCTTTTTATCCTATTTTATTTTCAGTTGCTTGGGGACAAGCAACAATTTAAGTTTGGTGTTGAGATGAGCGGATAATTTATATGCTTTTTGGCATTATTTTTACATAGTTTTTTAGTATGATTTAGTTAGTTTTTAGTATATTTTTATTAGTTTTTAATTAAAAATCACATTTCTGGACTTTACTATGAGTTTGTGTGTTTTTCTGTGATTTCAGGTACTTTCTGGCTGAAATTGAGGGACTTGAGCAAAAATCTGATTCAGAGGCTGAAGAAGGACTGCAGATGCTGTTGGATTCTGACCTCCATGCACTCAAAGTGGATTTTCTGGATCTACAGAAGTCCAAATGGCGCGCTCTCAATTGCGTTGGACAGCAGACATCCAGGGCTTTCCAGAAATATATAATAGTCCAAACTTTTCTCGAGTTTAAATGACGCAAACTGGCGTTCAACGCCAGCTTCCTGCCCTATTCTGGAGTTAAACGCCAGAAACAGGTTGCAAAGCAGAGTTAAACGCCAGAAACAGGTTACAACCTGGCGTTTAACTCCAAAAGAAGTTTCTACACATGAAAGCTCAATGCTCAGCCTAAGCACACACCAAGTGGGCCCCGGAAGTGGATTTCTGCATCATTTACTTATCTCTGTAAACCCTAGTAACTAGTTTAGTATAAATAGGACCTTTTACTATTGTATTAGACATCTTTTGATCGTGTTTTGATGATTGAACCCTTTTTGGGAGGCTGGCCATTCGGCCATGCCTAGACCTTTTTCTTATGTATTTTCAACGGTAGAGTTTCTACACACCATAGATTAAGGTGTGGAGCTCTGCTGTTCCTCATGAATTAATGCAAAGTACTATTATTTTTCTATTCAACTCAAGCCTATTTCTTCTCTAAGATATTCATTCGTACACAAGAACATGATGAATGTGATGATTATGTGACGCTCATCATCATTCTCACTTATGAACGCGTGCCTGACAAACACTTCCGTTCTACATGCAAACAAGCTTGAATGTGTATCTCTTATCCTCCTGATCGTGAGATCAGAGTCTTCGTGGTATAGGCTAGAATTATTGGCGGCCATTCATGATATCCAGATAGTCTAAGCCTTGTCTGTGGTATTTCGAGTAGGATCTAGGAAGGGATGGCTGTGACGAGCTTCAAACTCGCGAGTGCTGGGCGTAGTGACAGACGCAAAAGGATTACTGAATCCAATTCCAGTATGATCGAGAACCGACAGATGATTAGCCGTGCGGTGACAGCGCATTTTAGACCATTTTCACTGAGAGGACAGGATGTAGCCATTGACAACGGTGATGACCTACATAAAACTTGCCATGGAAAGGAGTAGGAATGACTGGATGAAGACAATAGGAAAGCAGAGATTCAGAAGGAATAAAAGCATCTCTATACGCTTATCTGAAATTCTCACCAATGAATTACATAAGTATCTCTATCCTGTTTTATGTTTTAATTATATTTTAATTATTAAAACTCTATAACAATTTGAATCCGCCTGACTGAGATTTACAAGGTGACCATAGCTTGCTTCAAGCCGACAATCTCCGTGGGATCGACCCTTACTCACGTAAGGTTTATTACTTGGACGACCCAGTGCACTTGCTGGTTAGTTGTGCGAAGTTGTGACAAAGAACTAAGATTATGAACGTGCGTATTAAGTTTTCAGCGCCGTTACCAAGGAATAAACAATCACGATTTCGTGCACCACTCAGCTTTGCTAGAGTCCCCAATTAGAGGTGTCCAGGGTTCTTAAGCACACTCTTTTTGCTTTGGATCACGACTTTAACCGCTCAGTCTCAAGCTCTTTACTTAACACCTTCACGCCACAAGCACATGGTTAGGGACAGCTTGGTTTAGCCGCTTAGGCCAGGATTTTATTCCTTTGGGCCCTCCTATCCATTAATCCTCAAAGCCTTGGATCCCTTTTACCCTTGCCTTTTATTTTAAAGGGTTATTGGCTTTTTGCTCTTGCCTTTTGGTTTAAAGAGCTCTTGTCTTTTTCTGCTTGTTTTTTCTTTTTCTTTCTTTTTTTTCTTTTATTTTCGCCATTTTTTTTCGCAAGCCTTGTTTTTCACTACTTTTTCTTGCTTCAAGAATCAATTTTTTTATTTTTCAGATTATCAATAACATTTCTCCTTTTTCATTATTCTTTCAAGAGCCAACAATTTTAACATTCATAAACTTCACTATCAAAAATATGCACTGTTCAAGCATTCATTCAGAAAGCAAAAAGTATTGTCACCACATCAAAATAATTAAACCAATTTCAAGGATGAATTCGAAATTTATGTACTTCTTGTTCTTTTGTATTTAGAAAATTTTTCATTTAAGAAAGGTGAAGGATTCATAGGACATTCATAGCTTTTAGGACATAGACACTAGACACTAATGATCATGTAGTAAAGACACAAACATGAATAAACATAGAGCATAGTAAACGAAAAACAGAAAAATAAAGAACAAGGAAATTAAAGAACGGGTCCACCTTAGTGATGGCGGCTAGTTCTTCCTCTTGAAGATCTTATGGAGTGCTTTAGCTCCTCAATGTCTCTTCCTTGCCTTTGTTTCTCCTCCCTCATAGCTCTTTGATCTTCTCTAATTTCATAGAGGAGGATAGAATGCTCTTGGTGCTCCACCCTTAGTTATCCCATGTTGGAACTCAATTCTCCTAGGGAGGTGTTAATTTGCTCCCAATAGTTTTGTGGAGGAAAGTGCATCCCTTGAGGCATCTCAGGGATTTCATGATGAGGAACTCCCTCATGCTCTTGTTGAGGTCCATGAGTGGGCTCTCTTGTTTGCTGCATCCTTTTTTTAGTGATGGGCTTATCCTCTTCAATAAGGATGTTTCCCTCTATGACAATCTCAGCCGAATTGCAGAGGTGACAAATGAGGTGAAGAAAGGCTAACCTTGTCAAAGTGGAGGACTTGTCAGCCACCTTGTAGAGTTCTTGAGGTATAATCTCATGAAATTCCACTTCCTCCCCAATCATGATACTATGGATCATGATGGCCCGATCCACAGTTACTTCGAATCAGTTGCTAATAGGAATGATAGAGTGTTGGATGAACTCCAACCATCCTCTAGCCACAGTCTTAAGGTCATGCCTTCTCAATTGAACCGGTTTGCCTCTTGAGTCAATTTTTCATTGAGCTCCTTCCACACATATGTCCATGAGGACTTGGTCCACCCTTTGATCAAAGTTGACCCTTCTAGTGTAGGGGCGTGTGTTTTCTTGCATCATTGGCAAGTTGAACGCCAACCTTACATTTTCCGGATTGAAATCTAAGTATTTCCCCTAAACCATTGTAAGCCAATTCTTTGGATTCGAGTTCATACTTTGATCATGGTTCCTAGTGATCCATGCATTTGTATAGAACTCTTGAACCATTAAGATTCTGACTTGTTGAATAGGATTGGAGAGAACTTCCCATCCTCTTCTTCTAATCTCATGTCGAATCTCCGGATACTCACTTCTTTTGAGCTTGAAAGGGACCTCAGGGATCACCTTCTTCTTTGCCACAACTACATAGAAGTGGTCTTGATGGACCTTTGAGATGAATCTCTCCATCTTTCATGACTCGGAGGTGAGTTCGGCCAAGGGGGTATAAGGTGTTTGGGATGTGTGAAATTGAATGAGGAATGAGGGGTATATATATAGGAGTGGGGGAGGGTTAGGTTCGTGTATTTGGGGTTGGGTTTGGGAAGGAAAAAGGATTTTGAATTTGAAGGTAGGTGGTGTTTTGGGGAAAAGTGAATGAGGTGATTGGTGAAGGGTATTTGGAAAAAGATATGGAGATGATTGGTGAAGGGTATTTGGGGAAGAGTGTTATGAAAATGTGTGAAGAAGAGAGAGTGGGTTGAGGTTGGTGGGGATCCTGTGGGGTCAACAGATCCTGAGGGGTCAAGGACTTAGCATCCCTGCTCAATTTAGGCGTACAAAAACGCCCTTAGAGTGCACTTCTGGCGTTAAACGCCAGGTTGTTGCTTGTTTCTAGCGTTTTACGCCAACTTTTCTCCCTTTCTTGGCATTTAACGCCAACTTGATGCTCTGTTCTGGCGTTAAATGCCAGTCTGGTGCCTGTTTCTGGTGTTTAACGCCAGCTTTTTGCCCTATTCTGGCGTTAAACGCCAGTCTGGTGCCTGTTTCTGGCGTTAAACGCCAGTCTGGTGCCCATTTCTGGCGTTAAACACACAGAATGGTGCCAGACTGGGCGTTTAACGCCCATTCTACTACTTTTACTGGCGTTTAAATGCCAGTAAGCTCATCCTCCAGGGTGAGCTATTTTTAATGCTGTTTTTCATTCTGTTTTTGATTTTTCAGTTATTTTTGTGACCTCACATGATCATCAACCTAAAGAAAACATAAAATAACAATGGAAAATAAATAGATATAATTAAATAACATTGGGTTGCCTCCCAATAAGCGCTTCTTTAATGTCAATAGCTTGACAGTGAGCTCTCATGGAGCCTCACAGATAGTCAGAACAGGGTTAGGGCCTCTCAACACCAAACTTAGAGTTTGGTTGTGGCCAACCAACACCAAACTTAGAATTTGAATGTGGGGGTTTTGTTTGACTCTGTATTGAGAGAAGCTTTTCATGCTTCCTCTCCATGGTTACAGAAGGAGAACCTTGAGTCTTGAATACAAGGTAGTCCTCATTCAACTTAAGGACCAACTCTCCTCTGTCAACATCAATTACAGCTTTTGCTGTGGCTAGGAAGGGTCTGCCAAGGATGATGGATTCATCCTCATCCTTCCCAGTGTCTAGGATTATGAAATCAGCAGGGATGTAAAGACCTTCAACCTTTACTAGCATGTCCTCTACTAGTCCATAAGCATGTTTCATTGATTTGTCTGCCATCTCTAGTGAGATTCTTGCAGCTTGTACCTCAAAGATTCCCAGTTTCTCCATTCCAAAGAGTGGCATGAGGTTTATCCCTGACCCCAGGTCACAAAGAGCCTTCTCAAAGGTCATGGTGCCTATGGTAAAAGGTATGAAGAATTTTTCGGGATCCGGTTTCTTCTGAGGTAATGTCTGCCTCATTAATGCATTCAGTTCATTGGTGAACAAGGGGGGTTCATCCTCCCAAGTCTCAGTACCAAATAACTTGGCATTCAGCTTCATGATTGCTCCTAGATATTTAGCAACTTGCTCTTCAATGATGTCTTCATCCTCTTTAGAGGAAGAATATTCATCAGAGCTCATGAATGGCAGAAGAAAGTTCAATGGAATCTCTATGGTCTCTGTATGAGCCTCAGATTCCTTTGGTTCCTCAAAAGAAAACTCCTTTCTGTCCAGAGGACGTCCCATGAGGCTTTTCTCACTGGGACTCACGTCCTCCTCACTCCCTCCAGGCTCGGCCATATCGGTCATGGTTATGGCCTTGCACTCTCTCTTGGGATTTTCTTCTGTATTGCTTGGGAGAGTACTGGAAGGAGTTTCAGTAATCTTCTTACTCAGCTGACCCACCTGTGCCTCCAAATTTCTAATGGAGGACCTTGTTTTATTCATGAAACTTAGAGTGGCCTTAGATAGATCAGAGACTATATTTGCTAAGCTAGATGGATTCTACTCAGAATTCTCTGTCTGTTGCTGAGTGAATGATGAAAAAGGTTTGCTATTGCTAAACCTGTTTCTTCCACCATTATTAAAGCCTTGTTGAGGCTTTTGTTGATCCTTCCATGATAAATTTGGATGATTTCTCCATGAGGGATTATAGGTGTTTCCATAGGGTTCCCCCATGTAATTCACCACTGCTATTGTAGGGTTCTCAGGATCATAAGCTTCTTCTTCAGAAGATGCCTCTTTAGTACTGTTGGATGCAGCTTGCAATCCATTCAGACTCTGAGAAATCATATTGACTTGCTGAGTCAATATTTTATTCTGAGCCAATATGGCATTCAGAGTATCAATTTCAAGAACTCCCTTCCTCTGAGGCGTCCCATTGTTCACAGGATTCCTCTCAGAGGTGTACATGAACTGGTTATTTGTAACCATTTCAATGAGTTCCTGAGCTTCTGCAGGGGTTTTTAGATAAAGAGATCCTCCTGCAGAATGGTCCAATGACATTTTTGACAACTCAGACAGACCATCATAGAATATACATATGATGCTCCATTCTGGAAGCATGTCAGTAGGACACCTTTTGATCAATTGCTTATATCTTTCCGAAGCTTCATAGAGGGACTCACCTTCCTTCTATCTGAAGGTTTGGATTTCCACTCTAAGCTTGCTCATCTTTTGAGGTGGAAAGAATTTGGCCAGGAAACACTGACCAGCTTTTCCCAAGAGTTCAGGCTTTCCTTAGGTTGTGAATCCAACCATGTTCTAGTTTTGTCTCTTACAGCAAAAGGGAAAAGCATAAACCTGTAGACCTCGGGATCAACTCCATTGGTCTTGACAGTGTCACAGATTTGCAGGAATTCAGCTAAGAACTGATGAGGATCTTCCAATGGAAGTCCATGAAACTTGTAATTCTGTTGCATTAGAGAAACTAATTGAGGCTTAAGCTCAAAGTTGTTTGCTCCAATGGCAGGAATTGAGATGCTTCTTCCATAGAAGTTAGAAGAGGGTGCAATAAATTCACCAAGCATCTTCCTTGCATCTCCACCATTGTTATTGGGTTCGGCCATATCCTCTTCTTTTTCGAAAAATTCTGTCAGGTCCTCTCCAGAGTGTTGTGCTTTAGCTTCTCTTAGTTTCCTCTTAAGAGTCCTTTCAGGTTTAGGATCAGCTTCAATAAGAATGTCTTTATCCCTGTTCCTACTCATATAAAAAAGAAGAGAACAGAAAAGAAGAAGAATCCTCTATGTCACAGTATAGGGATTCCTTTATGTGAGTAGAAGAAGAGAAGAATAGAAGAAGGAGAAGAGAAAAATTCAAACACAGAGAAGAAGAGGGGGTTCGAATTTTTAGTGGAAGAGGAGTGTTAGTAGATAAATAAATAAATAGAGAGATGAGAGAGGGAGATTGAATTCGAATTTAAATTAAAATAAAAGGAAAAATATTTTTTTGTTTTTATTTAAATTATTGGTTAGTATTCGAAAATTAAAAAGAGAATTAAAATAAAATTTGAAAAAGATAAGAAATAGTAATTAATTTATTTAGTCTTCAAATTTTAGAGAAAAGATATGACTGAAAATCATTTTGAAAAATATTTGAAAAAGAAATTTAAAAAGATTTTTTAAATTAAAGTTAATTACTTGACTAACAAGAAACAAAAAGATATGATTTTAAAATTTAAAGATTGAAACTTTTCTTAATAGGCACGTAACAACTTGAAATTTTTGAATAAAATTGAATGCTAGCAATAAATCCGAAAATATGAAATAAAAATAAGAAAAAGATTTTGAAAATCAATTTCAAATTTTCGAAAATATGAAAGAAAAAATGAAAAAGATTTGATTTTTTGAAAAAGATAGAATTTTAAAATTGAAAATTTGACTTGACTCATAAGAAACAATTAAATTTAAAAAAATTTATGACTAAATCAATTCAAATTTTTGAAATTTATAAGTGAAATAAGGAAAGATATATTTTTTATTTTTGAATTTTTAATGAAGAAAGAGAAAAACATAAAAATGATGCAAAATATGAAAATTTAAGATCAAAACAAAGAATGTATGCAAGAACACTTTGAATGTCAAGATGAACACCAAGAACACTTTGAATGTCAAGATGAACATCAAGAACATGTTTTTGAAAATTTTTAAGAAAAGAAACGCATGCAAGACACCAAACATAGAAATTTTCAATGTTTAGACACTAACAAATTGAAAATGCATATGAAAAATAAGAAAAGACACAAAACAAGAAAATGCAAATATCAAATAAGGAAAATCATCAAGAACAACTTGAAGATTATGAAGAACTCCATGCATGAGTTTTCAAAAATTTTAATGAAAATTAAAAATATGCAATTGACACCAAACTTAAAATTTGACACAAGACTCAAACAAGAAACATCAAATTTTTGGTTTTTATGATTTTATTAATTTTTTTTTGTATTTTTCGAAAATTATTTGGAAACAGAAAAATAAGGATTTCAAAATTTTTTAATAAGAATTCCAGGAATCATGCAATGTTAGTCTAAAGCTTCAGTCTATAAAAAATATTAGACATGGCTAGCTAAGCTTCAGCAGGACATTACATACAACAGCCAACTTGATGGGAATCAATTAGCTCCTGTGATGATAAAAGCATCATCTGAAACTCTAGAATTCATTCTTAAAAATTCTGAAGAACAAATATAAAATATATATTATTATTATTTTTTTGAAATTTTTTTCGAAAATAAAAAGAATAAAAACAAAAAGCTTAAAATTAAAATAAAATTACCTAATCTGAGCAACAAGATGAACCGTCAGTTGTCCAAACTCGAACAATCCCCGGCAACGGCGCCAAAAACTTGATGCACGAAATTGTGATCTCAACGGCGCCAAAAACTTGGTAAGCACGATTGTAATCTCAATTCCTTTTCACAACTCCGCACAACTAACCAGCAAGTGAACTGGGTCGTCCAAGTAATAAACCTTACGTGAGTAAGGTCGATCCCATGGAGATTGTCGGCTTGAAGTAAGCTATGGTCATCTTGTAAATCTCAGTCAGACAGATTCAAATGGTTATGAAGTTTTGATAATTAAAAGATAAATAGAACATAAAATAAGATAGAGATACTTATGTAATTCATTGGTGGGATTTCAGATAAGCGTATGGAGATGCTTGTTGCTTCTGAATCTCTGCTTTCCTACTGTCTTCATTCAATCATTCATACTCCTTTCCATGGCAAGCTGTATGTTGGGGGATCACCGTTGTCAATGGCTACCGTCCATCCTCTCAGTGAAAATGGTCCAAATGGGCTATCACCGCACAGCTAATCATCTGTCGGTTCTCACTCATGTTGGAATAGAATCCATTGATCCTTTTGCGTCTATCACTACGCCCAACACTCGCGAGTTTCAAGCTCGTTACAGTCATCCGATCCCAGATCCTACTCAGAATACCACAGACAAGGTTTAGACTTTCTGGATCTCAAGAATTCTGCCATTTAATTCTAACTTATACCACGAAGACTCCAATCTTTTGGAATGGAGGCTAAGAGATATGCATTCAAGCTCATTTATATGTAGAACGGAAGTGGTTGTCAGGCACGCGTTCATAGGTGAGAATGGTGATGAGTGTCACATAATCATCACATTCATCATGTTCTTGGGTGCGAATGAATATCTTAGAATAAGAATAAGCTTGAATTGAATAGAAAAATAATAGTACTTTGCATTAATTCATGAGGAACAGCAGAGCTCCACACCTTAATCTATGGGGTGTAGAAACTCCACCGTTGAAAATACATAAGAACAAGGTCCAGGCATGGCCGAATGGCCAGCCCCCTAAACGTGATCAAGAGATCAAAAGTGATACAAAGATGGTCTCAAAAATGATCCAAAGATGTAAAATAAATCCTTAAAAGTAGTTTTTATACTAAACTAGTAGCTAGGGTTACAGAAAATAAGTAACTAAGTGCAGATAGTGCAGAAATCCACTTCTGGGTCCCACTTGGTGTGTGCTTGGGCTGAGCATTGAAGCTTTCACGTGTAGAGACTCTTCTTGGAGTTAAACGCCAGCTTTGGTGCCAATTTGGGCGTTTAACTCCAGCTTGTAACTCAGTTCTAGCGTTTAACGCCAGAATAGGGCAGGAAGTTGGCGTTTAAACGCCAGTTTACATCATCAAAACTCGGGCAAAGTATGAACTATTATATATTACTGGAAAGCCGAGGATGTCTACTTTCCAACACATTTGAGCGCGCACCAATTGGGTTTCTGTAGCTCCAGAAAATCCATTTCGAGTGCAGAGAGGTAAGAATCCAACAGCTTCTGCAGTCTTTTTTCAGCCTCTGAATCAGATTTTTGCTCAGGTCCCTCAATTTCAGGCAGAAAATACCTGAAATCACAAAAAAACACACAAACTCATAGTAAAGTCTAGAAATGTAAATTTTTCTTGAAAACTAATAAAAATATAGTAAAAACTAACTAAATCATACTAAAAACTACCTAAAAACAATGCCAAAAAGCGTATAAATTATCCGCTCATCACACATCAATCAATGTCCATTCGTTATCCAACTCAAAATTGCTTGATTTTTGCTTGAATACTTCTATGCTTTTGTATTACTTGTTTGTTTGTCTTAACCTACAAGTTTTCTTTAAAAGTATTTCAAGCACACTAGAATGAGTGAAGCGTATGCTTTCTTTTGTGTACTTGTGACATAACTTTTAATATCAGTGTGTGTGTTCTAAACCGCATGCAACTTAGAACTCACACACTATTTTTCCTTAATGTCACACTAATTCACTCACTCCATGCTAGTGATTATTACCTCATTCCAACAATTTACGCTTCCTTGCTTTTGCATTTTCTCATCTTACTGTTCTATTTTCTATTTCTCATGAGTGAGTCATCATAAGCAAAAACGGAAGCGGGAAAAAGAACACGCAGCAACCGGTTGATCCACCTGCTGAAGGTGGCAATCTGGAAAGTCACTGTATCCCCTTGCTCATCTTTGAATGCACCGAGGACGGTGCAAACTTTTAAGTGTAGGGAGGTCATCCGACCGATCGGCGATTTTTGGGTGACAATTTCTAATTTTCCAACACTTTCACATTTTAATTTTTTCTGTTATTCTTAGGACTTTTAGAATTTTTTGTTGCATTTTCTTATTTTACATATATATATATATAATAAATTTAGTCAAAATAATAAAATTTTTTAAGGAATTCATCTATAGGGAACCGCAATTGATTTGAGTAAAAAAAATTTTCTTGAACTTCCTTGATTTATATATTGTGAAAAATATTTTTTGAGCTAAGAACACATAAGCATGTGATGGCCGAATGATTGACATTTCTGGAATTCCTCTAGACAATTGTTATGGGGTACCACATAATCAATACTTGTTGTTAAAATATGGAGCTCATATCAATGTTGAATGATGCAATCAATCACATTCCATAAAATATCTCTTTAAGTATGTTAACAAGGGAAGTGATCGAGTGACAACTTCTTTTTATTAAAGTTCAAAAGACAACGATCCCACTATTAAGCCTGGTGAAGAGATTAAGTTTTTTTTTTATGATTGCCGGTATGTTTATCCATGTGAATTTGCATGGACAATATTTGCTTTTAATATTTACTATTGGAAGCCATCTGTTGAGTGACTAAGCTTCCACTTACCAGATGAGTAGACAATGCTTTTTAAAGACGAAGATCACTTGTTAACTACTGTAAATAAAGCAATAGTTTGAGAATCCATGTTTGTCGCGTGGTTCAAGGCAAATAAAAAATACGATATTATAAGACAGCTAACTTACAATGAATTCCCAAGTAAATTTGTTTGGAAGCGCAATGCCAGGATATGGGAACCGAGGAAAAGAAATGTTGTCATTGGAAGGCTCTTTTTTGTCCCTCCGACATCTGGAGAATTATACTATCTTAGAATGTTGTTAAACATTATTCAAGGTCCAACAAGTTATAAGGATCTTAGAACATACAGGGGTATTGTGCACTTATCATTTAGACATGCATGCTATGCAAGAGGCTTACTAGATGATGATCAAGAATACATCAATTCCATTGAAGAAGCAAGACATTAGGGATCTGGTCATTATTTACAGAAGCTTTTTGCAACTCTGTTATGGTCAAACTCAATGGTTCGACCAAAAGTCTGATAAACCCCAATTTGGTGGTTTATCTTGTGTTGAATTTGGTGGGTTTTATCAACTTATCTCACATTTATTCAATGAAACAGCATGGTTTTGTAATTCTCCCTAATTTGTGCTTAAGAGTTAAAAACATGTTTTTTTAGGCCTTTAAATTGCAAATTTTAATTTACTTTAATTCCATTCGATGCCTTGATATGTTTGTTGAGTGATTTTAGGCTTATAAGGTTAAGATTGGATGGACGAACTGAAGAAGAAAGCATGCAAAGTGGAGAATTCGTGAGGAGATGAGGATTTGCTGAATTGAAGGCCACGCGCACGCGTCATTTACGCGTATGCGTGATGAAGACATTAATGGCCATGCGCACGTGTCACCCACGCGTACGCGTGAGTAGAAATTTTGGCAAGCGACGCGCACACGTCGACCATGCGTACGTGTGATGCTGATCACGTGACCTCATTAAACTGAATACGCTGGGGGCGATTCTGAGCTTTCCACGCCCAAATTCAACTCATTTCTGAGGCTATTTGATGTAGAATTCAAGATTGGACAAAAGGGGGAGCAATTAGATTAGCTTAGGACCATGCTTTAGGTAGTTTACAAGAGAGAAAAGCTCCTTCTTCTCTCTAGAATTAGGTTAGAATTAGGTTAATTTCTCTTAGAACTAGGGTTTAATTCTTGTTTTCATCTAGTTTTCTTTACAATTTCTTGTCCCTACATCCTTGTTCTCTTAATTTTACTTGTTATTTTCTCATTTTGGTTACTTTTATGTTCATGCACTCTTGTTAATTTTCATTCTCTTTAATGCAATTTTGAGGTATTTCATGTTCAATTTGCTTTCCTTAGTTGTTATTGTTAATTTCTTGCATTGGGTAAATTGTAGATTTATTATTCTTGTAATTTTATGATGTTTTCCTTTTATGCCTTCCAAGTGTTTGACAAAATGCTTGGTTGGATGTTAGAGTAGCTTTTTGAGCATTCTTGGCTTGGAAAGAGAAATTAGGCAATCTTGAGTCATTAATACCCAACTTATGTTGGTGATCTAGAGTTGTTAGTTAATATTGTTTCCATTGACTCTAGTCTCTTGCTAATTCAATTAGTAAGTTAATTAGGACTTATGGATTAAGATTAACTAGTCCTATTTGACTTTCTTCCTATGTTGAAGATAACATTGTACCTTCTTCCGATGTTGAAGATGACTTAATAGGATTAGCTCTTGTTAACTATTGTATGATGATTAATGACTAGGATAGGAAGTCTATATTCTCAATCCTTGCCATGAATGTCTCTCTTTATTACTTGCTTTTCTTAATTGTTTTCTTTATTTTATTATCATTTAATTTCTTGTCTTCTTATATGCAAACCACCCCTTGGACCTCATAACCAATAATGTGTATACCTCACTACAATTCCTTTGAGAGACGATCCGAGATCTAATACTCTCGGTATTTTTATTGGTTGGCACTTTTGACAAACAAATTAAACTTTGATTGAGGATTGTTTGTTGGTTGGGAACTATACTTTGACGAGATTATTTGTGTGAAATTTCTAACCGACAAAAAACCTTCTATCAAAGTCGTACATTTCCCAATATCAAGAATAATCAATCTGTAAGAGAAGGTGTCTCTCAAAACAAACTTATCATGGATGAGCTTTGTTATGATCGACGTTCATTGGATCAACAATATAAAAATTACTTATTGCAAATGACGACAGAGCAAAGACATGTGCATGATCAGATTATTAATGCAATAAACTCGGATTGTGGTAAATTATTTTTATTATATGGACATGGTGGCACTGGGAAGACATTCATTTGGAAAACTCTTGCAGCTGGACTTAGATCAAAAGGTGAAATCATGTTAACCATTGATTTAAGTGGTGTTACATCTCTTTTATTGCATGGAGGCAGAACAGTACAGTCTAGGTTTGCAATTCCTCTCACACTAGATGAATATTGCACTTGCAATATCAAACAAGGTACTCCTTTGGCAGAATTAATCATAAGAACAAAGTTAATTATTTAGGATGAAGCTCCTATGATGAATAGATTCTGTTTTGAGGCACTAGATCAAACGATGAGAGATTTATTGCGAGTTAACAATGAATCAAGCTCAGGAATAACCTTTGGAGGAAAAAATAGTTATTCTAGATGGAGACTTTAGCCAAATACTTCCAGTGATAACAAAGGGATTTAAGCAAGATATTGTTAATGCATCAATCAATTCATCCTATCTTTGGAAACAATGTAAGTTACTTAGGTTAACACAAAATATGTGTCTAAGAGCTACTACTGGAGATGAAAACACTAAAGATTTAAGGCAATTTGCAAATTAGATTCTTGATGTGGGTGATGGAAAACTAGGAAAATTATAAGATAGTGCTAGTGTTATCAGTATTTCACCATAGCTTCTTATAAAGGAATTTCATGATCCAATTGAGGCAATTGTTCAAGCTATCTATGGTGATTACTTAAAAGACTCAACTAATTTTAGTCATCTTCAAGGTCGCATAATATTAGCTCCAACTACTAACATTGTTGAAGAGGACAATCACTACATGCTTTCTTTGAACAATAACGAAATGAAAACCTACTTGAGCTCTAACTCAACTTCCTTTAAAGGTGGTAATAAAACATTTGACAATCTTCATACTCCTGAATTTTTGGCAACTATCAAAGCTTCAGGTCTTCCAAATCATGAGCTCAATTTTAAAGAGGGATGCCCTGTAATGCTTATTCGAAATATTGATCATTCAGCAGGACTTTGTAATGGCACAAGATTAGTCATCATTAAATTAGGTGAAAAGATTATTCAAGCAGAGGTGTTATCAGGAGATAACACTGGTGACAAAGTTTTCATTCCTAGGATGACTTTGACTCCCTCTGATGCAAGATTACCTTTTAAATTTCAACGGAGACAATACCTGATGATACTGTCTTATGCCATGACTATTAATAAAAGTCAAGGACAATCTTTAAATCAGGTCGGATTTCTTCTTAAACACCCTGTCTTCACACATGGTAGCTTTATATTGCGATCTCGCGCGTCACAAATAAAAATGGTTTGAAGATTGTGATCTCACATGATGTTTCAAACAACTCAACTAAAATGAAGAATGTGGTTTATTACGAAGTCTTTAAGAATATTTGATCTCATTCTGAAAATGCATACTCTATTGACTAAAGAATCAAGTAAGACCAAACTTTCCAAATTGTCATATTACAACTATCGTATTCAAATTTACAATCCCATTTCTATAGTAAGACTAAACTTTTCAAATTGTCATATTAAAACTATCGTATTCAAATTTACAATCCCATTTCTATATATGTCTTTCTATCTCTATATTGTTATCTTAAGTCAGCTCTATCTAATATTTTCTTCTATCCATAATAAAAATTATCCCTTATTCCTGCATTCTATAAAGCTATCTTCATAACTTCACCAATAATTTATGAAAGTATATTGCATATAAATATTTTCACTTTCCATGTGTCTACTGTTTTTGACATTTCTAATAAAAAAAAGTAAACTTTCTCAACATGCTAAAAACTCATTATTGATATCATTGCAGGGGATGACCTGTTTACATAGATTTAGAAGTTCATTTGGAGCAAACCATGTATGATCCCTATGTCTGCTAATGTATTTATCATTTTTAATATTAAGTACCACAAAATAGATTCACTATACCTTTGGAACCACTTGCAACAATGACTCATCCAGACAACTTCTTTCGAAAACATCCATGACAAATATAAATGCGTCGATAATTGATCATACGGTCACACACACACACACATAAATTTTCTCCTATCATAAAATGTGGGTATTAATACAAGCATAACGACAAGCTCACTATATAAATAATTCCCAATTATGACTTGCACATAATGTCTAATTTATTACTCCATTACAATTATACGACACTAGTGCTTTCCAATGTACCATATGGCAAACTTACCATCTTCGAATTAACTCTAATAAATATTGAAAATAAGTTTTGAAACTTTGTTATTGATACTAACAAATATCCATACAGACTTTGCCTTTAGGATGCATAACTACTTCCATGTTTACCGCGCGGAAGCGCGGGTGGATAACTGATACGTGAGCATCTTTCCAATCTTTTTCTAGTGAATTTGCATTTAATTTGTTGAGTTTAATCAAGAATTAATTATCTTTTAGCCACTATGGATGCTACTTTGAGCTGTGTGCAATTCTGTTTATTTTAGATATTATTTGGTTGGATTTGAGGAAGCTTGCACAAATGGAATCAGCACAAGAATTAAAGGAGATGACAGCAAAGAGCGACGCGTGCGCGTACCTGACGCATGCGCGTACCTGACACGTGCGTGTGATTTGGAGCTTTCCATGGCGACATGTGTGCATACCTGATGCGTACGCGTGACACACAAAGAAGACCATCGACGCGTACGCGTGACGTGCGTCACGTGCAGAAAATGCTGATTCCTATTAATTTTGATTTAAACTTTAACTTTTAATAGGAAAGGATATTATTTTAGTTTAGAAGATAGATTTTTAATTAATTATGATTAGATATAAAAGGGGATTCGAATTAGTTAACTTTTCATTCCACCTCAGCCCAATTTACAATCCTTATTTTCTCTCTGAACCATGAGCAACTAAACTCCACTGTTAAGGTTAGGAGCGCTGTCTATTGTATGGATTGATACTATTATTCTTCTATTTTAATTCATGTCTTGATTTATATTTCAAGAATTATTTTCGTTCTTTATTTTATGAATTTGGGTGGAACGGAAGTATGACCCTCTTTCTAATTGGGTTCTTGTATAACTTGGAAAAGCTCTTTACTTGAACAACATCTTGAAAACAATTTCTCCTAAATTCAAATTTTTTGGACTTAACGGGATACATGACATATAATCCTCTTATATTTGGATAATTAGGATTTTTGTAGCATAATAACTAGAATTAAGCTTCACCCCCTAATTGGAATTAATTGACCAAAGAATTGGCGGTTGATGAATTTTAGAGGAGACTAGAAAGGTCTAAGGAATTAGGGTCTAGTCACATATAGTTTGCCATGAATTAAATCTTGCATGATTAGAATAAATTAATAAGAAAAGTCAATCCGAAAAATAGATAACTCTGAAGCCTTAACTGCCTTCTCCATATTTTATTCCCAACTTATTTATTTGCCTGTCTTCTATTTAATGCTTTTTGAACTCTCAAACACTATTTTCTGTTTGTCTAACTAAGTAAATTAATCAACCATTGTTGCTTAGTCCATCAATCCTCGTGGGATCGACCCTCACTCACCTAAGGTATTACTTGGTACGACCCGGTGCACTTGCCGGTTAGTTTGTGGTTTATAAAATCCGCACCAAGTTTTTGGCACCGTTGCCGGGGATTGATAGTGATTAACAACTATTAGTTGTTTGATTGCTTAGATTAGGCTTTAGTTTTAATTTTTTTAATTTTTACTTTAGTATTTTTGAAAAAAAAAAGAAAATAAAAATAAATAAATAAATAAATAGCACTAATATTTTTTCTTAATTTCTGAAATTAAGTTTGGTGTCAACTAGTTAATTCCATTTTAATTTTCTTGTTTATTTTTCCTGTTTATTTTCGAAATTTTTATTTATTTATTTAGTATTTCTATTTTATTATTTTACACAGGTTACCTCACTGGGAATTCTCTGCACTGTGATGTAGAGATTCCCATCTTTTCTTGTTTTTCTGTTTGTTTATGCACAGGAACAGAGACAAGGAACCTCTCTTAGACTTTGATCCTGAACCTGAAAAGACTTTCAGGCGGCATTTGCAACAATCAAGACTTTACAGGGCTGCATAATCCACTATGGATCCTAATAATGCTGTTAATACCAATGTGGCAAATCCGAATGAGAATGATCAACAAAGGAGAGTGCTTGGCTCTTACTCTGCTCCTACTGCAGATCTTTATGGAAAAAGCGTTGTGGTGCCTCCTATAGCTGCGAACAACTTTGAGTTGAAGCCACAATTGGTCACCCTGGTGCAACAAAACTGCCAGTATCATGTTCTTCCCCACGAAGACCCAAATCAATTTATTTCTAATTTTCTGCAAATTTGTGATACTATGAAAACAAATGGAGTGAACCTAGAGGTGTACAAACTCATGCTCTTCCCATTTGCTCTGAGGGATGGAGCAAATCTATGGCTAGATTCCAAATCCAAGGAGAGTTTGGATACTTGGGACAAGGTTGTTACTGAGTTTCTTACTAAGTTTTTCCCACCAAAGAAGCTGACTAAGCTTAGGGTGGAGGTTCAGACCTTCAGGCAGAGGGATGGTGAAACTCTTTGTGAAGCTTGGGAGAGGTACAAGCTACTGATTAGACAATGCCCTCCAGACATGTTCTCTAAATGGACCCAACTAGACATCTTTTATGAAGGCTTGGGTGAAATGTCGAAGATGTGCTTAGATAATTCTGCAGAGGGTTCATTGCACAAGAAGAAGACACTAGAAGAGACTATTGAGCTGATTGAATTGGTTGCTAGCAACCAATATTTATACTCATCTAACAGGAATCTTGTGAACTCTGAGACTCCTCAGAAGAAGGGTGTTATGGAAGTAGAAGCTCTTAATGCTCTTCTTGCTCAGAATAAGCTTATGTCTCAGCAAATAAGTATACTTACTTAACATATGGGTGGCATGCAAGTCTCAGCTATCAAAACCCAAAACTCACCTCAAGAGGTCCCTTATGACATGAAAGGTAATTTTGTGCAAAATGATAATTATGATTATGCTCAATCCTCTTCTGAATAGGTCAATTACGTGGGGAGTGCTCCTAGAAATCCCAATAATGATCCATATTCTCATACCTACAATCAGGGGAGGAGAAATCACCCAAATTTTGGATAGAAGGACCAACCTCAGAAACCTCAGAATTTCAATAATAATTCTCAGGGCGGCATCCAACAGAACAATCACAATAACCACCAATTTCAATCTCATCAACAACAACCACCTCAGTAGGCAAATTCTAAATCCCAAGAAGATTCTAATTGGGAGATGATGAGGAGTTTTGTGCAGGAAACCAGAGCATCAATCAAGAATTTGGAGATTCAGATGGCTCAAATAGCCACAAGAGTTAATAAAATTGATCAGAGGACCACTAATAGCCTTCCTGGTAACACAATTCCAAATCCAAGAGAGGAATGCAAGGCTATCACCTTGATAAGTGGATAAGTAGCAAGTATTAAAGCACAAGTTAATGAGGAGCCAGTTGAAAAAGAAGACCCATCTCTTGACACTTATCCTACACTGCCAAAGGCTCCTGAGTACAAGCCTAAAATGCCATATCCTCAGAGACTTCAAAAGGAGACCAAGGACAAGCAGTTTTCAAAGTTCTTGGAAGTCTTCAGAAAATTAAAAATAAATATTCCTTTTACTGAGGTTTTGGAGCAAATGCCTCTCTATGTCAAGTTCATGAAGGAGTTGTTGTCAAAGAAGAAGCCTTTAGGGGAGATGAGATAGTGGTCCTGACTAAAGAATGCAGTGCCATAATTCAGAATAACTTGTTAAGGAAGCTGCCAGATCCAGGGAGCTTTCAAATTCCATGCACCATTGGGAGCATAACTTTTGAGAAAGCCCTATGTGATATCGGGGCAAGCATAAATCTAATGCCCTTATCTGTGATGAAGAAGTTGAAAATCCAAGAGGCACAACCCACAAGGATAGCATTACAGATGGCAGACAAATCTATAAAGCCTGCAAATGGATTAGTGGAGAATATCTTGGTCAAAGTGGGTAAGTTCTTCCTCCCAGCAGATTTTGTGATTCTTGACATAGGGGAGGATGAGAATGCCTCTATAATTCTAGGAAGACCATTTCTAGCCACTGGGAGAGCTCTAATTGATATAGAAGTGGGTGAATTAGTACTCAGAGTGCATAATGAGCAACTGGTCTTTCATGTCTTCAAAGATATACATTCAGCAGGTAAAGAAGAGAGGTGCATGCAGACTGAGCTTATTGATCCAAACCTTCAAGAACCCCCTGATGACGGACAGAAGAATCTACAGCTCAAACCTCCTTTAGTGACAACCGATAAAATTTCTCCTGACATCAAACCTAAGTTTGGTGTCGGGAATGCATCATCCACCAAAGAGGAGGTCCCCAAAAAGAAGAAAATACCCAGGAGATGGAGAAACAAAAAGATCCCACTGAAGGTTTCTCCCCAGGAATGAAGGTGGTGTTGACTAGTAATCCAGTGTGGATTTATACAGTAAACAGAATCCTCTCTCTGGAGCATATTGAGCTGATTTATAGAGACACAGGAAGGAAGTTCAAAGTAAGGGGTGAAGAACTGAGCCCCTATGATCCTCCTCCTTAGAAGAGCTGACCGTCAAGCTAGTGACGTTAAAGAAGCGCTTGTCAGGAGGTAACCCGATAATTTCGTATCCTTAGTTATTTTTCGTAGTAGTAGTTTTCTTACTTATTTGACTTTTATTGAGTTTTTACTGTTTTCTGATCATGTAGCTATTTTAGAACAGGAACCGAACACAAAAAAAACGAGCACACGACGCATACGCGTCATATGTGTGTGCATGAAAAATAAAATTGAACAGAAAGTTGTGCAGGAGTGGTGCTAGTGGCGTGAGCGTCGTTTGTGATTTTAGCCATCCACGCGCCTGACGCGTACGCATGACCCTGAAAAACGGCGTAAATGGGTGTATGGCCAGAGAGTTATGATGGTGTGGGGCTGGAATGGTGCTGGGAGCACAAGTCCCATCACGCGTACGCGTCCCTGACGCGTGCGCATCCTTTCCGAAATTGGCCATCCATGCGTGCGCGTGCATGACGCGTGCGTGTGCATGACGCGTGCGCGTGCATGACGCGCACGCGCCATCTGAAAATTTTGGTTCCCAGGCCACGCGAGCAGAGAGTTGTACGTGTGCACGGCCGCCTTTGCGCAATTCACAGAAACCAAGGGCACGCGTACGCGTCACTTTCAAAATCTGGCGACCCAAGCGTATGCGTGCTGTACGCGTGCGCGTCGCATGCGATGCCCAAATTAAACCCCTCAGCGCCTGATTTCAAATCATCTACCCCCAATCCTAATTCTCTCTTGTTCTTTTATCCTTTTATTCTTCTTTCATCATACAATTTTTTTTATGTCTTTTTTTTATGTCCCTCTCTGTTTTCAGTTCGTCTTTGCTTGAGGACAAGCAAACCTTTAAGTTTGGTGTTGTCACTTCGCTTATGGCTTTTCTATGGGACCAAAGGGAGGCAAATCATCTTCACTAAGGAGCATAGCCAGATGAATGAGATGGCCACCAACATAACTAAGGTGGTTGAGTTCTTTTCATTCTATATTCCTTCCCGCTCTTACTATGTTATGTTCCTGTTTTCTGCTATTTTGCTTTGTTTATTGCATGATCCTTTATTAGTTAGATTCCTAGATTCGATTTTAGTTCTGTTATTTTGAAATTTTCTGTTAATTGCTTTAATGTTGAAAGGTGTCTCATGTATTACCCACTAAGCTTGAAATCAAAAAGAAAGAAGAAAAAGGGGATGTAATGTATGAGAAATTGAGTTAATTTTTTTTTCTAGAGTAGTCTCATTTATTCAAATGTGGTAGTATTTTCTGTAACTCTAAATGCATGACATGAACAATGCATATTTAAATTTGAATCAAAGAATGTTGATGTACAAGGAACAGGGATTTAGATAATTATTATGATTTCTCTGAAATAAACAAAAATTTAATCCTTGAAGGAAAAGAAACAACACAAAAAGGATATAAAAGCAAGGTCCAAGGCTCTGAGCATCAATGACTAGGGAGGTCAGACATGATTAAAATCTCAAAGAGTTGTTTCCCTAGTCATATGCTTGTGGTGTTCTTGTGTCAAGTAATCCTTGAGACAAAACATTTAGAGTCGAGATCAATTGCAATTAGCAGAGTATGCCAAAGGCTTTGAGCACCATTGTCTGGGAGTAGCTGAAAGAAAAATCAGAACTTCAAAAGAGCTCCCCAGTTAAGTGCTTGTGGTGTTTCTGTGTCAAGCGAAGCTTGAGACAAAACATTTAAAGTCACAGCTAGGCTCAAGGTGCAAAGCACCAAAGAAAAGAGAATCAAAGAAAAATTGATGTGTTCAAGGGTTAAATTGAGTTACAAAAGATTAGAGAATTCATAATATTATCCGGATTTTAATTCCGAATGACAGTGACATCCTTTTGATTCAAAAGAGAGTGAGATGCCAAAACTATTCAAGATTGCAGTTGTAAACCCCACTGTAAGAAGAGACATGAACTTAATCGAACTCTCATTCTCATGCAAATTCACACTCTAAGCCTATATTAGTTTGGTTGCTTGAGGACAAGCAACAATTCAAGTTTGGTGTTGTGATGCGTGAACATCTTTCCTATCTTTTTCTAGTAAATTTGCATTTAATTTGTTGAGTTTAATCAAGAATTAAGTATCTTTTAGCCACTATGGATGCTACTTTGAGTTGTGTGCAATTCTGTTTATTTTAGGTAGCATTTGGTTGGATTTGAGGAAGCTTGCACAAATGAAATCAGCACAAAAGCGAAGAACGACGCGTGCGCGTACCTGAAACGTGTGCGTGATTTAGAGCTTTCCATGGCGACGCGTGCACGTACCTGACGCGTACGCGTGACACACGAAGAAGACCATCGATGCGTACGCGTGACGTGCGTCACGTGCAGAAAACACTGATTCCTATTAATTCTGATTTAAACTTTAATTTTTAATAGGAAAATATATTATTTTAGTTTAGAAGATAGATTTTTAATTAATTAGGATTAGATATAAAAAGGGATTCGAATTAGTTAACTTTTCATTCCACCTCAGCCCAATTTACAATCCTTATTTTCTCTCTGAACCATAAGCAACTAAGCATCCAATGTTAAGGTTAGGAGCTCTATCTATTGTATGGATTGATACTATTATTCTTCTATTTTAATTCATGTCTTTATTTATATTTCAAGAATTGTTTTCGTTCTTTATTTTATGAATTTGGGTGGAACGGAAGTATGACCCTCTTTCTAATTGAGTTCTTGTATAACTTGGAAAAGCTCTTTACTTGAACAACAGCTTGAAAATAATTTCTCCTAAATTCTAATTATTTGGACTTAACGGGATACGTGACATATAATCCTCTTATATTTGGATAATTAGGATTTTTGTGGCATAATAACTAGAATTAAGCTTCACCCCTTAATTGGAATTAATTGACCAAGGAATTGCCGGTTGATGAATTTTAGAGGAGACTAGAAAGGTCTAAGGAATTAGGATCTAGTCACATATAATTTTCCATGAATTAAATCTTGCATGATTAGAATAAATTAATAAGAAAATTCAATCCGGAAAATAGATAACTCTGAAGCCTTAACTGCCTTCTCAATATTTTATTCCTAACTTATTTATTTGCCTGTCTTCTGTTTAATACTTTTTGAACTCTCAAACACTATTTTCTGTTTGTCTAACTAAGTAAATTAATCAACCATTGTTGTTTAGTCCATCAATCCTCGTGGGATCGACCCTCACTAACCTGAGGTATTATTTAGTACGACCCGATGCACTTGCCGGTTAGTTTGTGGTTATAAAATCCGCACCAATAGCTAGTATATGATTGATGAACAGACTTTTGTGTGGTCTAGAATTCACAATTGAAATCTCGTTGTAAGTATTGTTTCTAAACCAACAATAGTCTTTACATACAAAAATTTGGTTGTCACTAGTACAAACCCCTAAATTTATAAACCGAAGTATTGAACCTCGTGTCGTTCTCCCTAGGAATTGCAACAAAGTGTCTTGTTGTTGGTTATGGAGCTATGTTTGGAGTTTTTGAGATATTAGACATGAAAAGTAAATGGCAATGAAAATAAACTAACAACTAGAAAGCTCTTGGCAAGGTTGTGAGAATTAGAAGTCCTATCCTAGTTATCCTCCTCAATTGTGATTACAATTGTCTATTGCTACCACTTAGTTAACCTCTAACTATGAAGGAAAGTCAAGTGGATGAATCAACGTGATTCCACAAGTCCTAGCCAACTCCCAAAGGAAAGACTAGCTTTAGTGGTATCCAAATCAATTAGCAACTTCTAATTATCAATCAACAAGGGAATTAGATAACTCAAGCGTCACCAATTACTCTACCATAGCCAAGAGGAACAAAATCTACACTAAAATCCAACCAAGCATTTCATCAAACACTTGGAAGGCATAAAATAAAAGCATAGTAAAAAGTGCAAGAAAAGTAAATCTACACTACTCAATTGCAAGAAATTAAACAACAACAAATCAAATGAACAATAAAGGAACATGAAAACATAAATTGCATTAAAGAGAAATAAAAGAACAAAAGTGCATCAACATAAAAGTAAAGGATTACAAAAATTAAATGCAAAACTAGAAAGAGGAAAGGTAGAAGAAGAAGAATGATGATCATTGGTGAAAACATGTAGTTGAGCATCAAACCCTTACCAGATGTGTTTGCACTCTATTCGCTCAAGTGTGTAGGGTTGATTCACTCAATTCTCCCCTAATCATGCTTTCCAAGATTTATTTTCCTTCTAACAATCAATATTTATTTCATGCATGCATACAAGTATCATGAGGTCTTTTCATAGGTTGTAATGGGGCTAGGGTCAAGGTAAGGATGCATATTTGGTCAAGTGAGCTTGAAATTTGAATCTTTGATAAGCTTAAACTTTTCACCTAACCTATGACGTCCTATACAATTAAGTTCTAACCTAACTACCCATTTTTTATTTTTTCACATACTCATGTATTTTCTTTTCTTGTTCACAACACTTATGCATTGATCTTATTGAGCTTCGCTTTGCTTTGGGGCATTTTTGTCCCCTTTTTATTTCTTCTCTTTTTCTATTTTTTTCTTTCTTTCTTATTTTTTTCTTTTTCATATATATATTTTTTTTCTTTTGTCTTTCTCATCATTTTTTTTCAAACTATATACAAGAGCATCAATGCATAAGGTCTATACATTTGATTAATACATGAGCATGCACCCAATTCTCAAATATTTACAACAAAAATACAAAACTACCCTTTTATTCACCCAATGTCCCAAGGTTCCTACACTTGAATGATACACACACTAGCCTAAGCTAATCAAAGATCCAAACAAGGACTTTTATTGTTTTTCGCTTTAAGGCTTGTAATATGCTAAAATTAAGAACAAAGTGGGTTAATCATAGGCTCAAATTGGCTAACAATGGAGGATAAAAGGTAAGGATATTTGGGTAAATGATGGCCTCAATCATATAAATGCATGAATACACAAAATAATGGACATAAATAATCAAACAAATCAAAGATTACAATCATAGAAAGAGAATAATGCACACAAGAAGGAAAAATAAGTGGCTATATAATGTAACCACACCATTAGGTTCAAAACTCACAAGCTTGTGTTCTTAGCTCAAAAATCATGTTCTACAATATATATATGATTCAAGCAAGTTTTATGAAAAGTTTTCACTCAAATCAATTGGTGCCCTATAGATAATTTCTCGAAAAATTTTATCATTTTGACTAAGCTTATTGTGTATATATATATATATATATATATATATATATATATATATATATATATATATATATATATATATATATATATATATATGCAAAAATAAGAAAATGCAAGTAAAAATCCTAAAAACCTAAAATAAAATTCAAAAGTGTTGGAATTAGAAACTTGTCACCCAAAATCACCGAACGGTCGGACGACCTCCCCACACTTAAAAGTTTGCACCATCCTCGGTGCATCCAAAGATGAGCAAGGGGGTACGGCGACTCTCTGAATTGCTACCTTCAGCTGGTAGGTCAACCGGTTGTTGCGTGTTCTTTCTTCCGCTTCCATTTTTGCTTGTGGTGCGTCATCATGAAAAAACAAAAATATAACACCATAAGAGAAGAAAATACAAAAGCAAGGAAGCATACATTGTTGGAATGAGGTAATTCACTAGAATTGAGTGAGTGAATTAGTGTGACATTAATGAAAATAGGAATGTGTGAATTATAAATTGCCCCCTTTCAGAACACACATTAGCATAAAAACTTATGTCACTAAAGAAGCATGCACTTCACTTATTCTAGTGTGCTTGAGATGCTTTAAGTAAGCTTGTAAGGTAAAACAAGCATTAAAGAAGCAAGAGAGCATTCAAGCTAAAAAGCATATGGATGCATATAATCATGAAACACAATGTATTAAAGTAAATGCTCAACATCCAATATCAAGAAGAGTTACAAGCTCGAAGGCAATTCTCATCACTTGGTATCCTTAAAAGGTAAGCATGAAAAACTCAAAACCAAGTAGCAAAATATAACCTCAATTAAGGAATCCAACAAAGAGTATGAACATAATGATGTTAAGATAACATCCCTTTTAGCACTTAGCAACAATTAATGGTAAACAAGATTAATAATCCAACACTTACAATGAAAAGGGAAAAAATAAAAGAAAATTAAACTAACTAACTGATTAACTAACCAACTAACTAATTAACTAACTAAATAACTAATTAACTAACTAAAATAAATGGTTATCAATGGTGTTTGGGAGTGTTGGATGAAGGGTAGGAGAGGGGAAGAAGAAAGGAGAAGGAAAGAAATGGAAAGAGGAGAAGAAAAGAGGTGAAGTGAAGAGGGGCATCCGCGCGTACGCGTACATGGCGCGTCCGCGTCGATGGGTTATTTTGAGAGTGGCGCGTACGCGTCATGTACGCGTACGCGCGAGTGGTTTTGTGCCTCGGGCACAGTGCGCACACAATGTGGGCATAACTCTCGGGTCAATGTATGGTGGAGTGAGATTTTGCAATCCACACGTACGCGTACAAGGCGCGTCCGCGTGGATGGGCAAAAATGCTTGATGCACGCGTACGTGTGCAGTGCGTGTACGCGTGGATGGTGCTCTATTTTTCAAAAATTTTTCTATGTTTTTGCACCAATCCAAGCATTCTAAACCTCCAAACAGCTACCAAAACACCATAAAACCTTATTTAACCTACTAGACTACCAAATATAGTCAACAAAATTAATCAAAACATGAATTTAAACTAATTTTACCAATATATACAAAAGAAAAAAAGGAAGAATTTTACCATGGTGGTGTGTCTCCCACCTAGCACTTTTGTTTATTGTCCTTAAGTTGGACTTATGGGGAGCTCCTCTCAAGGTGGCTTGTGCTTGAAGCTATCTTGGAACATCCACCAATGCTTGGTCCTCCATTGTGCCCCAAAATTCCTCATGGATTGACCCAAGTGTTGATGGAGTTCTTCACAAGCTTGGGGCTCCCGAAATTGATCCTCATGTATTCCCGGATCCCATATCTTGTTTCTACATCCATCTTTGAGTTGATTATCATTATTCCACTTGGGTGGCACAATCTTGGAATTCTCATTTAAGCAACTAAACAACATCCTAGACCCAAGCAATTTAGTTCTACACCAACCATTGTAATTAAGCTTTGACCGTGTAGCCATCATGCACCTAGAATGATATTTCCAACCACTAGCCATCTCCCTTTTGCTCTTAAAGCCACAAATATATCTAAGTTGACCATCCATTTCGAGCAAACCATATTCAAGGGGAATAATAAAGCTTAAGTACAAGGAATTTACCCACTTGAATGAAAGAATGGATGGTGATGGCTTGGGGAGAGGTACTTCCAATGTCCTTGCAAGCTCTACTCCCTTATATATATTCTTCCTTGATTGCCTCCACCTCTTCATAAACTTCTTCAACTTCAATCCTTTGTTCATCAATTTCATCTAGCTCTTCTCCATCACTCAAATCATAAATGGGAGGAAGGGAAAAATCTACTTCCACATTGCTTTCCATCTCTTTGGAAGAAGGTTCTTTAAGTTCAAAGGATTCACCACCAAGATGGTTGGATGCATGATCTTCATCACCAAGGAAACTAAATTCTTGCTCTACTCCTTCCAAGTCTTCATTCAACAATTGTCTTGGAGGTTGTGCACTCTCCTCCTCAACATCAAATTCAATCTTCTTGGAGGAATTTTCTTCAACTCTAGTTTCCCAAGGAGGTTCCACATCTCCTAAGTCTTCAACCACTTCTTCCTCTTCTTCAATGATCATAGGCTCCTCCAATTGCTCTAATACAAAATAACATTCCTCATGTTCCACCGGAGTTTCCAATCTCTCCTTCATGCTATGCTCTTTAACTAATTCTCCACATGTGGCCATGGGAGTGCTTTGAGTGCTCAAGTATTGGGAGACTAAAATGCGTACTACCTTGGTTAAGGTAGCCACAAATTCTATTGTCTCCTTTTGCATTTTTCCTTGCCCTTGAAGTATAAGGCTAAGGGTTTCATCAATTGAGGATTGGGGTGGATAAGAGAGTTTAATGTCTTGGAGAAAGGGTTCATGATAGGAAGGTGGTTCTTCTTGACAAGGTGGTGGTGTATAGTGAGGTGGTTCTTGGGAGCATTGATATTGGAATGGTGGTTCCATGTATGGCTCAAATGGTTTAAAAGGTGGTTGGTATGGTGGATATGGATCAAGGTCATATGAAGGTGTTTGGTGAAAATAGGCTTGTGAGTATGGTTGAGGTTCATGTTGAGGATATGACTCATAGGCATATGGTGGTGGTTCTTGAAAGTCACAAGGAGATTCACCATAGCCATTGGATTGATATGCATCATAGAATGGCTCTTCTTCATAGTGCATTGGTGGAGGTTGTTGCCATGAAGATTGATCATATGCATATGGCTCCTCCCACCTTTGGTTGTCCCATCCTTGATACACATCCTCATTGAAGCTTTCATTTCCTACAACATAATTGTAATCACACTCATAGCCAAAGTGAGAATTCATAATGAAAAGAGAAAATAAAATTCAAAAGCTAATAGAAACATAATGAAACAAAGTCCTAGACTAGCAAAGACTAGCAAGCAATCTAAAAATCAAGCTATTCACAATATTCACATATATACAATAACCAATAACACAACACCATTACAATTCCCCGACAACGGTGCCATTTTGATGAACGGACTTTTGTGTGGTCTAGAATTCACAATTGAAATCTCGTTGTAAGTATAGTTTCTAAACCAACAATAGTCCTTTCATACAAAAATTTGGTTGTCACTAGTACAAACCCCTAAATTTATTAACCGAAGTATTGAACCTCGGGTCGTTCTCCCTAGGAATTGCAACAAAGTGTCTTGTTATTGGTTATGGAGCTATGTTTGGGGTTTTTGAGATATTAGACATGAAAAGTAAATGGCAATGAAAATAAACTAACAACTAGAAAGCTCTTGGCAAGGTTGTGAGAATTAGAAGTCCTATCCTAGTTATCCTCCTCAATTATGATTACAATTGTCCATTGCTACCACTTAGTTAACCTCTAACTATGAAGAAAAGTCAAGTGGATGAATCAACGTGATTCCACAAGTCCTAGCCAACTCCCAAGGGAAAGACTAGCTTTTGTGGTATCCAAATCAATTAGCAACTTCTAATTATCAATCAACAAGGGAATTAGATAACTCAAGCGTCACTAATTACTTTACCATAGCCAAGAGGAACAAAATCTACACTAAAATCCAACCAAGCATTTCATCAAACACTTGGAAGGCATAAAAGAAAAGCATAGTAAAAAGTGTAAAGAAAGTAAATCTACACTACTCAATTGCAAGAAATTAAACAACAACAAATCAAATGAACAATAAAGGAACATGAAAACATAAATTGCATTAAAGAGAAATAAAAGAACAAAAGTGCATCAACATAAAAGTAAAGGATTACAAGAATTAAATACAAAACTAGAAAGCGGAAAGGTAGAAGAAGAAGAATTGCAAAGAGAAAAGTAAATCAAAGCATGAAATTAAACTAGATCTAAGAATTCTTAATCTAGATCTAACCTACTCCTAATTCTAGAGAGAAGAGAGAGCTTCTCTCTCTAGAAACTAACTAAAAGCATAATAAAACTAAACTAATGACTAGATGTGTAAGTATGTTAATTCTCCTTCAATCCTTGGCTTAAATAGCATCAGAAATGAGTTGGATTGGGCCCACAAGGCTTTAGAATTCGCTGGCCACGTATTGCTTTAAGTGGATCATATGGCACCAACGATGTGTGCACGTACAGTGCGCGTACACATCACCATACGTATAGCAACTATGGCAAATCTTATATCGTTTCGAAGCCCCAGATGTTAGCTTTCCAACGCAACTAGAACCGCATCATTTGGACCTCTGTAGCTCAAGTTATGGTTGTTTAAGTGCGAAGGGGTCGGCTTGACAGCTTTTGCGATTCCTTCATTTCTTCATGAGTTATCCATTTTTACATGCTTTTCCTTCATTCCCTTGATATCTTTGCCTCCTAAATCTGAAATCACTTAACAAACTTATCAAGGCATCTAATAGAATCAAGGTGAATTAAGATTAAATAATTAAGGCCCTAAAAAGCATGTTTTCACTCTTAAGCACAATTAAAGGAGAATTTACAAAACCATGCTATTTCATTGGATAAATGGGAGAAAGGTTGACAAAACCCTCTAAATTCAACACAAGATAAACCCTAAATATGGGGTTTATCAATGATATATGCATACTAAATTTCAACCCCAATAACAAGAGCGAACAATGCAATTACAAAAATACTTGTACTTGATCCCAGGTTACAAAGCAAACCTCATTCAGTGAACTTATATTTTTTTATCAGTCTCTGGGACACGTGTCTAAAGACTAAGCTGCCACGAATGCCAAAAAGCACAAGCGTTTAGGGCGTCTCATTTCGAGAGGCATTTTCTAAAAATCACCATATTTCATTCTATTTTTGACACTCGAATAGGCAAATATATTTATTGTTTCTCAAAGTTTATTTATTTCAGCACCATACGTGTGCTCTTACTGTAGCACTTGCCTTCAAATTTCTTGTTGCAGTTGGCATATCTTCATCAATAAAAAGTTTGTTTGTTTGTTTTACTTTACTCTCTTATCATAGAAATTATGACTTATTTTTTTATATGTTAATTAATCTTTTATTTTATTTTTATTCTATCTAGGTGCTATGAACTGTGCAGTTCAAGTTCTCAATACTTCTCTCACTGATTCACTATATAGTGAGTTGGTTTTTGATGGCTGTGTCGAATTATGCACTAAGTTTGCTCCATGCATCTCCTTCCTCAAAATCCATTCACATGTCTTCTTTGTTTATACTTGGCTTTGTTATGTCTCTATCTGGCCTTGCTAATGTCAGCTTGAAGTAGAATAGGTAAACCAACTATATATCATTTGTTCTATTTTTTATTTATTTATTTGTTTGTTCTTTATGTTTTATTCAGGTTACTCTTAATTATTTGTTATCCCTGCTATCTTTCTTTGTGTTCAGCATTGGTTTCTATTAGATGGCAAAAATTACAGTAATATCTTCAATAATTGTGGCAGAGTAGTGTGCATTATACAGGAACAATATTTCTTGTCCTAAGGTAACTACATTGCCATTCACATTGGTTCTACCTCTGCATTTGACATAAATAGGAGAGTATTTTATGCGTGGTTTTGTGCAAGATATTTAACTCATATTAATATATGATCCAATAGTTATGCTTCTTATTTATAAGACTTTTAAAGTATAGTAGTTGGCTAAGTTAACTACTTTTAGTTGTCAGTGGTCTAATAAGGATTAGAACTTGTTCCTTGATGACCGTGATAAACCACGTTTTTAGGGTTTATCTTGTGTTGAATTTAGAGTATTTTATCAACCTTTTCTCACATTTATTCAATGAAATAGCATGGTTTTGTGATTCTTCCTTAATTTGTGCTTAAATGTGAAAACATGCTTTTAGACCATAATTTGATGATTTTTAATTCACCTTTGATTCCACTAGATGCCTTGATTTGTTTGTTAAGTGATTTCAGGTTGAAAAGGCTAGG
Organism: Arachis ipaensis; assembly: GCF_059453495.1. Classification (NCBI taxonomy): domain Eukaryota; kingdom Viridiplantae; phylum Streptophyta; class Magnoliopsida; order Fabales; family Fabaceae; genus Arachis; species Arachis ipaensis. The sequence goes on from NC_142436.1 coordinate 112,940,568, forward strand.
AATGGATCAAAGGAGTAAAGAGGAAAGCATGCAAAGTGGAGAACACATGAAAAAACCAAAGATTTGGTTGCGCTCATCCACGCGCACGCGCAACAGACGCGCACGTGTGGATTGTAAAAACCACATGGACATGCACGCGTGCTGTACGCGTCGGTGCTGGCACGTGATTTTTGAATGAAAACGTGCCCATCGAATTCACAGAAGCTATGGGGCCCAATATAAACCAACTTTGGCGCCAAAAAACTTAAAAGGACCAAGGATTGAAGGGGATTGCATCTTATCATTCATTCCATCACTTCACACATTAGGATTAGTTTAGAGTTTAGTTTTAGAGAGAGAAGCTCTCACTTCTCTCTAGGATTAGGATTAGGTTTAGGTTAATAAACTTAGATTGAGGTTTTAATTCATGCTTTCATCTATTTCTACCTCTCAATTCTTTGTTGTTACATCTTGTTCTTCCATTCCTTTGTTGTAATTTCTTCTACTTTGTTTCCATACTTTGTTGTAGATCTACTCTTGTTCTTTTTATTTTCTTTTAATGCAATTTGAGGTAATTCATGTTAATTGTGTTCTCTTTGATTGTTGTTGTTAATTCTTTGCAATAAGTTGTTGTTAGATTTCATTCTTGTTGTCAAATTACTATGCTTTTCTTTAATGCCTTCCAAGTGTTTGTCATAATGCTTGAAAGGATGTTAGAGTAGAATTTTATGTTCTTGGCTTGGGAAGGTAACTTAGGAATTCTTGAGTTGCTAATGTCCAAGTAAGTGATAGTTGGTAGCCATTGACTCTAGCTCTCATTAATTTAATTAGTGAATAGCTAAGACTTATGGACTTGGATTGATATAGATCACTTGACTTTCCTTAACTTGTTAGAGGATGATTTAGTGGCATTCATCCTTGCAATTATCATATTGTGGTTAGTGATAAGGATAGAGATCCTTGACCACCAAACCTTGCCAAGACCTTTTCATCATTTGAATTCCTTTTCCATTTACTTTTCTTGTTTCTTATTCAAAACCCCAAAATATACATGTCCATAGCCAATAACAAGAATACTACCCTGCAATTCCTTTAAGAGATGACCCAAGGTTTAAATACTTCGGTTATTAGATTCATTAGGGGTTTGTACTAGTGACAAACAAATTTTTGCATGAAAGGATTATTGTTAGTTTAGAAACTATACTTCGACGAGATTTCATTTACGAAATTCTAAACCGTCAAAAATCCATTCATCAAAATGGCGCCGTTGCCAGGGAATTGCAATGGTGTTATGTTATTGGTTGTTGTATATATGTGAATATTGTGAATATGCTGGTCTTCCACTTGTTTGTTAGTTCTTATTAGCTTTAGGACTTAGTTAGTTTGTTTTTGCTTCCACTATGAATTCTCACCTTTTGGTTATGAGTTTGGTTCTAATTGTGTTGTAGGAAATGTAAACTTCAATGACAACATGTATCAAGGATGGAACCAACAAAGATGGGAGGAGCCTCAAGGAATTGATCACTCCTATTGGCAACAACCTCTGGATACTTATAGGTATAATCATCATCCTAATGCATGTCAATTCAATGGCTATGATAAATCTTTTTGTGACAATCAACAACCACCATCATATGCCTATGAATCCTATCCTCAACATGAACCTCAACCAAACTCACAGGCCTTTCCTTACCGAGTACCTTCCTATGACCCTTATCCATCATATGACCAATCACCCATACATCATCCTTATGACCATTATGAACAAGAACCTTTAGAACCACCACAACCCTATCATGATTACTACCAAGAACCACCTCAATACACACTATCTCCATACCCTTACCAAGAAGAACCATGGTGCACGAAATTGCGATCATCAACAATGGCGCCAAAGACTTGGTGCTCTCAAACGTGAATCACACTTTGTCACAACTTCGCACAACTAACCAGCAAGTGTACTGGGTCGTCCAAGTAATAAACCTTACGTGAGTAAGGGCCGATCCCATAGAGATTGTCGGCTTGAAGCAAGCTATGGTCACCTTGCAAATCTCAGTCAGGCGGATTCAAATGGTTATGGTGAATTGATAATAAAAAGATAAATAAAACATAAAATAAAGATAGAGGTACTTATGTAATTCATTAGTGAGAATTTCAGATAAGCGTATGGAGATGCTTTCGTTCCTCCCGAACCTCTGCTTTCCTGCTGTCTTCATCCAATCATTCCTACTCCTTTCCATGGCAAGCTTTATGTAGGTCATCACCGTTGTCAATGGCTACATCCCGTCCTCTCAGTGAAAATGGTCCAAAATGCACTGTCACCGCACAGCTAATCATTTGTCGGTTCTCGATCATACTGGAATGGGATTCAGTAATCCTTTTGCGTCTGTCACTATGCCCAGCACTCGCGAGTTTGAAGCTCGTCACAGCCATCCATTCCCAGATCCTACTCGGAATACCACATACAAGGTTTATACTTTCTGGATCTCAAGAATGGCTGCAAATAATTCTAGCCTATACCACGAAGACTCTGATCTCATGGAATGGAAGGCTCGGTTGTCAGGCGAGGCAACCATGTGTCATGAACCAGAAGGCTAAGAGATATGCACTTAAGCGATTGCAAGTAGAACGGAGGTGTTTGTCATGCACACGTTCATGGGTGAGAATGGTGATGAGTGTCACGGATCATTACCTTCCTCAGGTTGAAGAACAAGTGTATATCTTAGATAAGAAATAGGCTTGAATTGAATAGAAAAACAATAGTACTTTGCAATAATTCATGAGGAACAGCAGAGCTCCACACCTTAATCTATGGTGTGTAGAAACTCTACCGTTGAAAATACATAAGAACAAGGTTCAGGCATGGCCGAATGGCCAGCCTCCATAAAGGTCTAAGATAGCATAAAACTAATCAAAGACGTCTAATACAATAGTAAAAGGTCCTATTTATATCAGACTAGTTACTAGGGTTTACAGAAATGAGTAAATGATGCAGAAATCCACTTCTGGGGCCCACTTGGTGTGTGCTTGGGCTGAGCATTGAGCTTTATACGTGTAGAGGCTTTTCGTGGAGTTGAACTCCAGTTTGTAACCTGTTTTTGGTGTTTAACTCCACTTTGCAACCTGTTTCTGGCATTTAACTCCAGAATAGGGCAGAAAGCTGGCGTTGAACGCCAGTTTGCGTCATCTAAACTCGGGCAAAGTATGGACTATTATATATTGCTGGAAAGCTCTGGATGTCTACTTTCCAACGCAATTGAGAGCGTGTCATTTGGAGTTCTGCAGCTCCAGAAAATCCACTTTGAGTGCAGGGAGGTCAAAATCCAACAACATCTGCAGTCCTTCTTCAGCCTCTGAATCTGATTTTTGCTCAAGTCCCTCAATTTCAGCCAGAAATTACCTGAAATCACAGAAAAACACACAAACTCATAGTAAAGTCCAGAAATGTGAATTTTATTTAAAAACTAATAAAAATATACTAAAAACTAACTAAATCATACTAAAAACTATGTAAAAACAATGCCAAAAAGCGTATAAATTATCCGCTCATCACAACACCAAACTTAAATTGTTGCTTGTCCCCAAGCAACTGAAAATCAAATGGGATAAAAAGAAGAGAATATACTATAAATTCCAAAATATCAATGAAACTTAGTTCCAATCAGATGAGTGAGACTAGTAGCTTTTTGCCTCTTGAATAGTTTTGGCACCTCACTTTATCCCTTGAAGTTCAGAATGATTGGCATCTATAGGAACTTAGAATTCAAATAGTGTTATTGATTCTCCTAGTTCAGTATGTTAATTCTTGAACACAGCTACTTTATGAGTCTTGGCCGTGGCCCTAAGCACTTTGTTTTCCAGTATTACCACCGGATACATAAATGCCACAGACACATAATTGGGTGAACCTTTTCAGATTGTGACTCAGCTTTGCTAGAGTCCCCAATTAGAGGTGTCCAGGGTTCTTAAGCATACTCTTTTTTTGCTTTGGACCTTGACTTTAACCGCTCAGTCTCAAGTTTTCACTTGACACCTTCACGCCACAAGCACATGGTTAGGGACAGCTTGGTTTAGCCGCTTAGGCCAGGATTTTATTCCTTTAGGCCCTCCTATCCACTGATGCTCAAAGCCTTGGATCCTTTTTATTAACCTTGCCTTTTGGTTTTAAGAGCTATTGGCTTTTTGCTCTTGCCTCTTGGTTTAAAGAGCTTTTGGCTTTTTCTGCTTGCTTTTTCTTTTTCTTTCTTCTTTTTTTTCGCATTTTTTCATAGCTCAAATGGCGTTTTAGAAACTGTCTTTGTTGGAACTCTATTTAATATATACGCAGCTGTCTTAAGGGCTTCACTTCACAAGGATAAAGGAAGATTGGAGTTGCTAAGCATACTCCTCACCATATCCAGCAAAGTCCTATTTCTTCTTTCAGCTACACCATTTTGATCTGGTGTGCCAGGCATGGTGTATTGTGCCACAATACCATGCTCTTGAAGATACTACTTTACAAATGGACCAGGTGCTTGCCCACTTCCAGTATATCTCCCATAGAATTCTCCACCTCTATCTGATCTCACGATCTTAATTTTCTTTCCGCATTGTTTCTCTACTTCAGCTTTATAAACTTTAAAAGTGTCCAATGCCTCATATTTATTATGAAGCATATAGAGATACATATATCGTGAATAATCATCAATAAAAGAGATGAAGTATTTCTGACCACTTAAGGACATATCAGGACAACATATGTCAGTGTGAATTATTTCTAATATGTCAGAACTCCTCTTAGCACCTTTTTGAGACTTTTTGGTTTGCTTTCCCTTAATGCAATCCACACAAGTATCAAAATCAGTAAAGTCTAGAGTTTCAAGAACTCCATCACTTACTAATTTCTTTATTCTCTCAATGGAGATGTGTCCCAACCTTCGGTGCCATAACATGGAGGATTTTTCATTCATACCATTACCATGCATAACCATAAGATTAGATGGAACATTATTAGTTAAATGGACTTTAAATAAATCACCAATTAAAGTACCACGTCCAATAATATTAGAATTTTTAATAATGTCAACAGAATCATCATAAAAATTTATACATAATCCTTGTTTTACAAGCTTAGATAAAGAAATCAAATTTTTAGAAAAATCTGGAATATAAAAGGTTCTTTCTAAATCTAAAATAGAACCAGTACTTAATACAAGCCTAAATGTTCCAACAGCTTCCACACGTGAACGCATCCGATTGCCCATATAGATGTTTAGTTCACTTCCTATAGGTTTCCTTTTCCTTATGAAACCCTGCATGGTATTTGAAATATGAATTTCAGCACCAGAATCAATCCACCAAGTGTCATGATATATTTCAACAAAATTAGATTCAAAACACACTGAAGGAATAAGATCACAAAGGTTAGTACCTTTCTTTTCAAGCCAAACTTTAAATTTTGGGCACTCCTTCTTCATGTGTCCTTTCTTTTTACAAAAGAAACACCGTGCACTTTCTTTCTTCATAGGATGGGATACAATACCCTTTTCTTTCTTCTTATGAGCTTGCTTTTTACTACCCTCATTTGTCACTAATAGTGCACTTTCACCAAATTCCTGAATTAGCCTTCCTTCCTCTTGCACACACATCACCAGTAATTCGTTAATGGACCATTTTTCATTATGTGTGTTATAAAAAATCTTAAATGGTCCGTATTGGGAAGGAAGAGAATTCAGAATAAGATGTACCAGAAATGAGTCAGAGATCTCAACCTCTAAAGCTTTCAATTGTGCTGCAATGTCTCTCAACCTCATGATGTGTTCACGCACACCTCTTATGCCGGTAAGCCTCATAGATGACAATTGTGTCATTAGGGTGCTTGTAAGTGCCTTACTAGAAGACTCAAACTGTTCATCAATAGCCTTCATATAATCCTTGACATTCCTACAATCAGGAATTGAACCTCGGATACTAGCTGAAATACGAGACTTAATGAACATCATACTTAAACGGTTGGATTTCTCCCACCGTTCGTATAATGCTACCTCGGCTTGAGAACTAGTATCAGTAGGTGTCGGAGGCTCTTCCTACCTCGACTTGTTATATAATATTATATAACAACTTCTCTCTTCCACCGTCTTCTCTTTCTTCTTCTCTCTCTTTTTTTTTTAATTCAAGAATAAGAAAACTTATGGGAATCATGGAAAATTATACTATTATGAAGAACAACTATCACACAAATTTAGAAGATTCCTTCTGGAAATATTATTTATTATTCCCTCTTCTTATGGTACGTCAACTTTAATTTCAATAGTTTTTCTTACTTATTTCAAAATTCATACTATACATTCTTGTTTTGAAAATAATTTATCAAAATAATGCACAGTAATTAAATTTTGAAATGACAAGGTAGAGACAATTTTGCTCTGATACCACATATTAGATTTCTTTATAAAACCAGTAATTTATGTACCTTCAGCCATTGCCAATAAATTCTTTGATTTAATTTGGAACTTCCAATTCTTGAATCACAGAGAGTCAGATGGAATCATGGTGTATTTTTTTTGTTCTTATGATCAGAATTGGGGACCCAAATTTTATAAAGTTTATGATGAACAGTCGTGTTTTTTCCATCAAAAAACAGACCAACTGTCAATATAATAATGAATAATTACAATACCACCCAAACTAATTTCTATATTAACAAATTGGACCACAATTAGAATAAAAATTCTAACAATTTGTGGTTTGTATTAAGTAATAGAAGTAGAAGTATATTATGCTGATATAACTATCTCATATTTTTTGAATAGTTCTTAAAACGTTTGACCCTGACCAAGAAAAAGAAAGCAACGGCATGTGATCTATCCCCTTTGACATTGTTATTAAAAACAGATTAAGTGGCATGAGTCTCAAATTCACAATAATTACGACACAAATTGTACCAATTAAATCACAATAAAATTATCCTCACCCAATGCTTCCACTATATCACATCTTCTTGTCTTGAAGCTTCTGCGATGCAAGAGTTTTTGCGGATATATGCCTCTCTTCTCCCTCATGCAATCATTTCTCATATGCAATACTTTACACATGTAGTTTTCCTGGAGAAAACAAAAAGTAAATTAGCGTTGGTTTTAAACATGGTTATAATTAATTATTTCTAATTTTATGTCGAACAAATATTCAAACTAAGCCATTAAAAAAGAGCAACTAATGTTTATAATAAGACTTCTTATCAATTTTAGGAGGAGGTTTTGGAAGTGCAATTTCGACTATCATGATGTGCATATTATTTACAAGCCTTGCAAGTCTTGTTTTTCTTCTGTTATTATTCAATTGCCATTTTTTACTACCTTTAATATGTTTTTCATGTCCTTTGATGTTTGAATGTTTAGAAAGAAGAATGTCAATATTTTCAGAAATATTGATGCCAATAAAAGAATCTAACTTGTCCCTTTTACTTGGGAGGAGATCACCTTTTATTTTAGTCAGTTGTGACTCAATTTCTAATCCTCAATTTATCACAAGTTGTAATTTTTTCTGTAGATCTACTGACCGTATGCATGCATTTAAAATGAGCATCAATATGGCTGATAGAATATATTCTTAAGCTTTTCTTTTTTGTTAAGCTTAAAATCATAATAAAATGAACGATTCATCTTATGCTAATTTTAAAATTGTTAATAAATATTCGAGTATTTGCATCTATGATCAAGATTTTCAAATCTTTTGAATAATTTTGGGGTTTTCTTTGTGTGCAACCTATATTATCGTAATTTTCAACATATTCTTTAAATAATTGGTAAGATTTTAAAGTTCCTGTATTTGCTTTGTCATAGGGAGTGATGAGCGGATATTTTTTATGTTTTTTGGTACTATTTTCATATAGTTTTTAATATGTTTTGTTTAGTTTTTATTGAGTTTTTATAGGTTTTAGTGTTAAATTCACATTTTTGGATTCTACTATGAGTTTTTATGTTTTTGTACAATTTCAAATAATTTCTGGCTGATATTGAGGAGTTAGAGCAGAAGTCTGATTCTGAGACAGAGAAAGCACTGCAGATGCTGTCTGGATCTGACCTCCTTTCACTCGGAAGATCTTTTCTGGAGCTATATAAGTCCAAATGGAATGCCCTCAACGGCTACGGAAAGCTGATTTCCAGAGCTTTTCAGCAATATATAATAGTCCATACTTTGTTTCGGATTAGAAGGCCCAAAACTGGCGTTCAACGCCAATTACCTGCCCCCTTCCAGGCGTCTAGCGCCCACAGAGCAGAATCCAGCATCCAAACGCCCAGAGAGGACCCCCTAGCTGGCGTTCCACGCCCCAGAGACCTCATAGCACATGGATCTCTTCAAAGCTCAGCCCAAACACTCACTAAGTGGGCCCCAGAAGTGGATTTTAGCACTAAAAAGACCGTTTTACCCTTACTAGTCATTAGTTTAGTATTTAAAGTAGAAGATCACACTTTGTTAGGGATCTTCGCCCATCATTCATCATAATTTCGTGTATCACTTTGTTTTTCACATCAGTATGAGTTTCTAAACCTCCTAGGTTGAGGGGAGGAGTCCTGCTGAGTCCTATGAATTAATAAAAGTATTACTGTTTCTTCTTCGGTCCGTGTTTGATTTATTTCTAAGATGTATATTCGATCTTCAACATGGTGAATAGGATGATCAGACAATCAGCTCTGTTCATCATACTAAGACGAACGTACCTGACAAATACCCGCGTCTACTTGGGTTCGTGTGAATACGTGACTGAAAAGCATGAGCCAACAGTTATATTTATACATCTCTCAGACAGTTAATCCACGACTTCGTTGGGGACTTCTCGAGACACCAGTTCAGCCGATTTTCGGGGAGATTAGGGTCTCCGTGGTATAGGCTAGAATCCAAAGAAGCAGCATCCTCTGATCTAGAAGATTCGACCTTGTCTGTGGCATTTTAAGTAGGATCGCCAAGAGAATGAACTACTAGAGTTTCACCGTTCGTCAGATTGGATGACCACGGCCAATGGCGTTCAATCTGTAGCAGAGGAGATCAATGACCACGGCCCATGGCGTTGATCACATACAACCTGCCATAGAAGAGATCATTCACAAGCAAAGACAGTAATACCAGAGTTAATTCAAAAAGGCTAAGCAACTCCAATTCATAATCCTATTCCTATTATTGATTCCAATAATCTCACAAATATTTATCTATCATCTTCTGATCAGCCTGACTAAGACCTGCAAGATAACCATAGCTTATTTCAAACTACAATTCTCGTAGGATCGACCCTGAGTCACTCAGATATTACTTGGATGATCCAATACACTTACTGGTACAAGTACGAAGGTGTGGGGATTCGTGCTACCATGGGACCAATAAGATTTTATGAACATTATTTACACCCCTTGTTGATCTCAAAAATTGTCTCTTTCTAGAAGTAGTAATACATCTTTGCGACCTATGTGAAATTGACCGTCATATTTTCCTTCTTTCTCTTAAAAATAATCTTTGTTATACATCCTTCTCTTGTCAATACTCTTTTTCCATATTTCGATAAACTTTTTTTATCAACTACTAATTCGGCTAGAACTACGTACTTTCTTTTCCACTTCAAAATCTTCTTTTAAGCAAATAATATATTTCCACCGAACATTTTGTTTATCTTTTATTTTAGTTAAATTGCATATACTAAAACCAGCCGCATGTGCATACTTTTTGTAAACTTCTCTTCCATCTTGAGTCATGTTAAAGACCATGCCAACTTTCGATTTCAATTCATCTTTACATTTTGGAATCCATTCTTTTAATTCATTTGCTATATCATTTAAATCATTTGAATGCTATCTAAATTAATTTATTGTCTTGAATTTTATTAAAATATACCAACAAATAAATTAAAATTTTATTTAATATGTGTAAAAAGAACTTAAATTTAATTAATTTTACACAAATTTTATAAAATAAGAAATTAGATTTATATAACTAAAAATAATAAACTTTCACATAATTAAAAGATTATATACAAATAGCGCTTTTAAAAAAAATTAAAATATATAGAAACATACACGTACTGGGATCAAATTCATTCACACTATGGATAAAAAAGGACACATACAATTCTTTATACTTTGAATGAATATGAATAGAAACAGACAAATATACTTTATGAGTAGTGAGTGTGAGTCTTAGAAAAAGTGATCTTAGGATACTTTATGACCACTAACAAGAATTAAAAAGAGAAAAAGCAATGAAAAAGAATTAGGAATGGCGTAGTGATCATTGAATAGTGTTACGATGATAGAAAACGTTTGTATCGGTTTTAGGTTATCAGAGTTTGGTGTCACGTGATTTTTTTTAAAAAATTAAGTTTAATTTTGGCCATTAAATTTAATCTATCTAATGGTAATAATTATATTATTTTTGTATAAAAAATCTATTCTCAATATATATATGTGTGTGTGTGTGTACCGTCTCTGGTGGCTTCATTTTTCAAGTTGCTAAGATGGCTATAAGGCTCAAATTAGTAGGAAAGAGACACGTGCGTGGAAGATGGAGTTGCATGGGACGATGATTTGACCATGTTAGAGGAACCATAAGTTTGGAAATCAAGCATTGTAGATGTTTTAGTGAATGTTTAGTTTACACGACTAATTAAAGGAATGGAAGAGGTTTTGGATGCAAAACACGGCACAGAGAAGGCGAGGCAACGTCGCTTGGAGAGGTGGTGCCGCCGACGATTTGAAGCTACAGGATGGGAAGAACATAAAAATTAGTCATTGATCAGTTATTTATATAGAACGACACATGCAAATATACACGAATATATATGTAACTTATTTAATAACAAATTTTAGTATTTATATAACACTTCTGAAAATCTAATTCAAGTATCTTTACTGTATCCATGCTCACAAATCTTTATTGTTATTCCTATGCATCTTAAAATCTCCGACACATTAAGCCATTTGAAAATAAGAAATGATATTTGGTTTATATATTTAGTATACACAAGGTAAAAAATAAAATAAAGGTATAATATAATTTCAATTGAAAAATTGGTGCAAACAACATTGTTTGTTGTATATTAATAATTAGCAGTTAGCACAACCTGAATGACATTAACTTGTAAGCAATAATTTATCCCCCAAAAAGTAAAGCAACATTTACAAGTCTATATATATATTCAGCTATAAAAGGTTTTTAAAATATAAGAATTTATTTAAAAACCACTCTACAAAGATGTGACAAAGCAATTTTCTTTTGACATTGAATAGCTTCCTTTTGAAAGGATTAAGTTTTTTCATGAGTCCTAGCTAGTAGTGGCCCTTCTTCCTCCATATCTCTCATCACACAACAACAGATCAGGCATTGAGGAAAATAAGGTCACCCATAGTACGGACATTTCCATCAAGAAGCTGATCAAGTGACCTTCCTTTTCTTGTACGAACTCTCCCTGTTTGCTTCAACAACTCATCCAACCTTCTCTTCTCATCAACAACATCTGGATTTGCTGTCCCAAGCTTTGATTCCCTCATCTCCACTATGTAATCCAGAATGTCAATTGCATCATCCACCCTAAATCAAACATCAAAACCATATCATGACCAATATGTTTTTTTGCTACAAAAGTTTCATCTCATGTCAAGAAATGTCAACATCCTTAGTCATAGTTTGCCATTGTAAATTGGACTTTGAGTACTAGTGACATGACTTGATTTTATGAACTAGTAATATACAACATTGTAAAATGAATATAACTTCGCGCGATGTTGTCATCTCTAACAATAATTAATATAACTAATTTTGTTAAATCAATGGTTAAGATGCTAACGTAGCAAAAGAAAAACAAAGGGGTGTGTTTACATTATACCTGCCAAGTCCATCATATGCTCCAGCAAGATTGCTATACACTCCAAGAGTTTCAGAGTTATATGGTCCATACTCTTGTTCCAGAACAATCTTTGCTTCTTCAAACAATTCTACAGCCTCTTCCAAGGCATGAAGCTGCACACAAGCAAGTCCCATTTGATTAAGAGCGACGCCAAAGTATGCTGATTTCTTATCTCCGCTGGCACGAAGCTTCGAGATAGCATTCTCCATAGCATCATAGCATTCTTGATATCTCCCCAACATATAGTTGATAACTCCAATTTGAGCTTCAATTCCTGCAATAGTTCGTTGTTGTCCAGGCACATCCTTCAGTATCACAAGTGCCTTGTGGAGCAAGTTAAGTGCCTTTTCAGGCTCACCCATCGACTCGTAGATAACCGAGACATTAGTTAGACCAATGGCAATGTCCTCTGGCGGGACACCAGCTTCTGGATTCTCATAGATCCTAAGCGCGCTTTGGCAATAAAACCTTGATTCCTTTAGCTTCCAAGTCCTGTTATACAATTCAGCTAACCGCACATAGACTGATGCGACCGCAGGATGATTCTCTCCTTTGCTGGCTTTGAAGACCTTCAGCGCTTTCTGGAATGCCACGATGGCTTCATCATATCGAGCCAATGATATAAATGTATCTCCAATGCTACAATCAACAGATGCCACCTCTACTTCTTGGCCATTTGCCACCATTGCCAAGCTGGCTAAAACAAGATGCTCCAGTGCAGCTTCATGATTTCCCTTTGTTTCGCATATAAGTCCCATTAACCTCCTATCGGCTGCTTCTTCGAGAGATTGGGGGGAACCATTTTCCCTATGAATGTCAAGAGCCATTTGGCATAGCCTCTCTGCTTCATCTAATTGAAATGCTTGAACATTGGCTTCAGCAACATACCTACAAGTCTCACCAACTCTTGGATCTGTTTCCCCCAAAACCTGCTTCTGTAGTTCAAGCCCTTCAGAGTAATAGATAATTGCATTCTTAATTTGGCCTAGCATAGCATACGTATCTCCCAGTTGCATGTAACCAGAGAATTTAGCAAGGGCATTTTGTAATCCTTCCTCAACAACAGGAATCTCAATTGAGCATTCAATTATTGGAATTGCCTTATCATATTGGCCCAAACTGCAATATATTGCTGCTGTAACATGTAAACACATAACCAAATCTAAACTTCTCTTTCCATTAGCAACCTTCTCGAATATTCTCAACGCTTGAAGAGCCGCTTCAAGCGCTTTCTGTGGGTTATCCCCTACTGACATAAAGTCCCTTGCCTGTTTTAGAAAAACATGTCCCATTTCAGGCTTATCCAATATCGATGATCGAGGCGAAAAATCAGCACCATTTTTGGAACCTGATGTGGTTAAAGGAGGTTTTGATCTGTTCATGCTAGTTTGTGTCTTCAAAACGCTCTCATTCTTAATTCCAGCAGGAGGCTTTGAAGCTGGAGTAGTCCTTACCTTGGATAAGGATTTTGTTAGTACTGAAAGGCCGAAATTTGGTAATCCTTTGTCTGCCTTTCTTGGACTATCCGTTGAAGATAACAAAGAATCAATTCTAGGCTCATCACCAAAAGATCCACAACTTCTTATTGAAGGTGAATTATCAGCACCATCCCAGACATGTTCCGAAGAGGAAACACCAACCCCATGAATTGGAAACTTTGTACCGGAAAAAGTCCGGTGATGAAGTTTTTGTGGACTCAAGGGACTCCTTGGTGACTTGTTTGTAGTTATGGCTTTCTTAGAAGGTAATGGCTTTGCAATCCCATTCATTTCATGGACTCTCCCTTCATCTTGATATTCATTTGCAACATTTATTGGCATTTTCAGCTCTGTGTGAAGCAAAATTAGCAAAACAAAAAAATGAGACATAGATAAATAATATTTGCCAACAAAAAGCAAGTTCATGCCAATGCCTAACATTGAGAATCTAAAACAAAAATGGTGAAACAAAATTCAATGGATGGTGACAAAATATGATCAATTGTTTATTATGGTATTTAATTAATAAGGAAAGATGTAATGTCTATGCATGCTACAAAGGTATTAGACGACTTGAAAGCATTATTATCAAAACTAAAGCCATAAACATACTTGTAATTTGATATAATCAAATTAAAATTTAATTGATGTGCAATTTCTTTTATATTATCCTTGTTTGTGTTGAGAGGAATAATAGAAGAAGGGAATAATGAAAAAGATGTACCTTAATAATGTGGATGAAACCAAGCAATGATGTGAAAATGGATATGAAGGAAAAGTCAAATTAAAGGGGAAAATCTTTTTGCTTTTGTTGTTTTGAATTTTCCCCTTAAATTTTGTAATGAAAGATTACATACAATATATACGTGAAAGAGAAGGAGAAAGGGAGGGTTGAGAGAACAAGTAATAGGAAGGAATAATAATAAGAAGAAGAAGAAAAGAAAAGAAATGGTGTAAAAAGGGAAAAAAAAAGTTTTTGATTTTTCCAGAGCTGGAATAGAATATTAAGGAAAGAGAAAAAAGAAAGAAAGAGGGGGCAATCTAGCCGTGCGCAAAACCTACCTTCCTTGTCTCTTTTTTCGTTTTCTTCTACCAGTCAAACTTTTTATCAGTATGCCACGTTGGTTCTGGTATTTTTTTTTTTCTTTTTTATGTTTAATTTTGCCTTTTTAGTGAAAGACACTTTTGCCATGCTAAAAATTTTAAGTTTCGATCATATGAAATTCGTGAGAAAACTTAACCATTAAAATTATTAAATAATTTAATATATTCTAATAAAAGATAATATAATATAATTAAATTATTATTTAATAATTTTTAATTATTAATTTTATATAAAAATAATTGAGTGTTTACCAAAATTTGTATCTTAATCTTTAAAAAGATTTTATAATAGTAAAATCTAATTTAAAAGTAAATATCTTTTCTTTATAAAAATTCTCATACGATGATTTGAATTATAATTATTTTTATGTGATAATACATAATTAAGTGTAGGTGCATCCTATGATAAAGAAAAAAAATAATAAATAGATGAAGTTTTACTATGATAAATAGTTAGATACTTTTTCTAGGAGAATGTATTATTTTACTTTTATTAAGTTTTTAAAATAATTATACATAATATTTTTCATTTTCTTCGTACAACAACTTTTTTATCATAAAATTATTCTTAAGAGTATATATAATTTTTTATATAAAAATAAGGTAATAGAAATTAGGGTACTAAAGCATTGTAAATATTACATATATCACTTAAAACTAAAAACGTAACGTGTATGTCCTCGTTCCTGTAAATCAAATTAGGGTTCATTAAATTTCAAATTTTAATAATAAATAGAATGAGACCATATCGATTTAGTAAGAAATTCTATAACGAAGACATGCGCGTAATGTTTTTGATTTTAGGTGATGTATATAATATTTGAAATACTTTAGTTTATTGGAGTAATTTACCCTAAAAATTATGAATACTAGCCATATTTTTAATGCACACTACGCATTAGCAAAAGCAAAACATAATTAAATTTTATATTAATAGTGTAAGTAATCATCAAAATAATAAATAATAAGTATGATTGATAAACGTATAAAATATTTACACTATCGGTATATCAAAATTAAATTTATATAGTTATTTTTAAATACGTTCACAAAAAATTATACCAAAGGAAGAGTAAAGTGTGCGAGTTTGAATTTTGAAATGTTCAATATACTATTATATTTAAGGTTTACGCATGATTTTGCAAGATTTTAACCAACGAAGCAAAATTGCAAAACTTAATTTCAAGTATCATAAAATGGATAATATTAAGCCAAGTTCTCTTAAACATACTTTTTCTTCGTGCCTCTTTGCGGATGGAAAAAATTAAAAGAATGACAAATTTGACAACATGCTGAAGTACTAATAATTCAAAGGAAAATTAATGTTACTCTGATTGATCATAGTTTGATTATACGCTCACATTAACCCTAATTTAAGTCATAGTTAGTTAACCGTTTTGCCTCGATTTTAGTTTTTTCATTTTGGTAGGAAGTGTCAACCAAACTTGTTATAATTGAGAAAAGAGGGGAAAAAAAAAAAAAGAAAAAGAACAAATGAAGGGCATGTGATTCCCCTTAACCCTTTTAATTTTTTTTCTTTGATCTCCCAAACTACATTTCTCTCCTTTCTAAGTCTCATCTCTTTCCTCTTCTCATTTCTTTTCTTTGCAACATCACACAACAACACCATCAAAATCACTTTCTTCGTCTTAGTTTATTCTCCTTTTTTCTATTCTATCTTTGTTTATTTAAATCTCATTTCTCACAACTCCAATCATAAAGTTTCATCTTAATGAGTGAGAGAAGTACTTAATTTTTGAATTTCAATTATTATTGAGACTTCAAAGTAACTCTTTAACTTAATAATTAGCTATATTTCTAATTTTTGTCATCTCTATACTTATGAACAAACATAAATTCCAATTAGGGTTAGAAAATAGGACTTTTGTCAAATTGAGCAAGATTATATTAATTGACAACATTATTAGTTCATTGACGAGTGCTAAACACCGATTTAGAAAATTTATAAGTTTAAAAGCTCATGTTTTATTGTAGCTCTAAACCGGAATTCAACACTCTTCAAAGTTTAGTGAAATGATAACAAATTTAAATCAAATACCGAGAATTTAATCCCAGGTCATTCTTCCTAAGGAACACAATCGAGTGCATTATCATTGGCTATGGAAAAATTGGGAGTCTGGATCATAATTAACAAAAATTTAAATAGCAAGAAATTAAAGAGCAAGCAATATCTAAATGACAAAAGAAATTAAACTAAGAACAATTAAGATAATTAACTAGAAAATGAAAGTAAATTCAAATGCTAAAATGATCTTGGTAAGGGTTGAAGGTTAAGGACCATTATCCTTGTCACCAACTACAACATAATAATTATAAAGAGCAAACCAATTCGTTAATGATAAACCACTATTTTATGATATATTTTGGACTGAATTGAGTGGGTTTTATCAACTAATCTCACACTTATTCATGTAAATTGCATGTTTTTAAGTTTTCTTCCTAATTTTGTGCTATGATTGAAAACATGTTTCTTAGGCCTTGTAATTGTTAATTTTTAGTTCTCCTTTATTATCATTTTATGCCGTGATGTGTTTGTAAAGTGTTTTCAGGTTTACAAGGCATGAATGGCTTAAAGGATGAAGATGAAGCATGTTAACGTGGAAGGAACACAAGAAATTGAAGACTTTAGGAGCGAGGATCGACGCGCACGCATGGCTGATGCGTGCGCGTGACCAGGAGCGTCATTCAGTGACGCGTATGCGTGACTGACACGTACACGTGACCAGCGTAGAAGTTCAGCGACGCGTACGCGTGGCTGATGCATACGCGTGACAAAGCGTCACGTGCTGCACTTAATAGAACTCGTTGGGGGCGATTTCTGGGCTGATTTGGACCCAAATCCAAGCCCGAAAACACAGACTAGAGGCAGTGATGGAGCTGAGACTGAAGACACTTCACTTTTCACTTTAGTTTTTGATTAGTTTT
Source organism: Arachis ipaensis (assembly GCF_059453495.1). NCBI lineage: Eukaryota > Viridiplantae > Streptophyta > Magnoliopsida > Fabales > Fabaceae > Arachis > Arachis ipaensis. Next base: position 112,957,944 of record NC_142436.1, read on the forward strand.
GGAATTGTAGAGAGAGAAACACCTATTTTTCTCTAGGATTTTTGATGTTCTTAGTTTTGTTTGGATTTGGATCTTGAGAGAGCTGCTACTACCTTCAATTGGAGTCATTGTCTTTATAGTGTTCCTCTCTATTACTTCTATTACTTTTTTTTTTCATTTAATTGCTTTGAATTCATGTTTAGATCTTGTTATTTTTGAATTTTATTAATGCATTAAATTATTTTATGTTTAATCTAAGTACGTGTTTGATTTTGGTTAATTATTGTTCGTGCCATTTTTTATTTAATTAATTTTTCACAATTATCATGTCTTTTATTTACTCCTATTATGTTGTTATGAAAATGACATTCATGTTAATGGAGTAGACCTTCCAACTTGGCTTAGGGGTTGATTAATTGGGGTCCCTTGAGTTGTGATACTCAAGTATTAATTTGTAATTGGACATTGCTGGCTAACTCAATTCTCACCAACTCTAGTCATTCCCCATGAAGTGACTAAGACTTTTGAGGTAGAGTTAGTGAAGCCACTTGACTTTTCTTCAATTGTTAGAGGATAACTAAGTGGGAGCAATGAACATTTACTATTATACTTAGGAAAGACAACAAGGATAGAAACTCTAAGTCCCCTAACCAAGGCCTTTTATTTTAAATGCATATCACCTCTTGTTATTCATTCATTACTTTAATTTCTAGTTATTTATTTTTCCGTTCTCAAATTCAGAAAATATTCAGAAAATTCCTAACCAATAATTTGCATCCTGTGTCAACTTTTAGGGAAACGACCCGGGATTCTACTCCCGGTTATTTATTCTTAATTGTGACACAATTTAAATTGATAGTGAAAATTTCGTCAGTTAAGACTGTACTTGCAACGCTATTTTTATTAGAAATTCTTAACTGGCATTTTTCCTCCCATCAATTTTTGACGCCATTGCCGGGAAATTGCATATGTGTGCTAAGTTATTGGTTTGTGTAAATATATTTATATTTACATAATTGCATTTTTTCTTTTATTTGTGTGTTTTTCATTTATTAGTAATATTTATTATTTATTTTTCTTAGTATGTTTTTTTATTGAATGACGCGTTCATTACCGGATCCGAGCCTAGCCGCATTTGATCCTAAAACTGAAAAAACCATTTCACATATTAGGCGAGCTCGGCGTAGGTTAGACTCCGAGGGTGGTGAAGGGGTTTTTCCCAATTCACCAACCTTACCCGAGGTTGAGTCTGAAGCGTCATTTGAGGAAGAAACTAACTCCTCTCCTACTCAGTCCATTGACGCCTCTTCTGTTGATTTAGGTACAGATACTATGGCAGCTCCTAGAAGGATTACTCTCAAGGAAGCGGGAGCTCCAGATTTTACTCTTCAACCATATCAAGCGCGTCATCCGAATTTGACTGCTGATTTTGAACTGAAGATCGCATTGATTAATCTACTGCCTAAATTCCATAGTTTACCCGCTCAAGAGCCTATCTAGCATCTTATAGATTTTCAAACAGCTTGTTCAACTACTAGGCAGTATGGTACGGATTAGACTGCTGTTTGGTTATATGCCTTCCCATTTTCTCTAGAGGGAAAGGCAAAGGAGTGGTTCTACACTCAATCTGAAGCTGTTGTTACTAATTGGGATTTGCTTAGAAGGGAATTCTTGGACAAGTTCTTTCCACCGGAGGTCACAGATAGATTGAGGAAGGAAATTTCCTGCATCATTCAAGGTGAATCGGAGACTCTCTATGAGTATTGGGAACGCTTTAGGAATCTCATAGACTCGTGCCCCCATCACATGATTGACTAGTTAGTGTTAATTAGCTACTTCTGCCAAGGCATGAAGCCTTGAGACAAGACCCTCTTGGATGCTGCGAGTAATGGTTGGTGGGGACATTATCGTCGGTTAGGAATTTGTCAAAATAGGGACCACTTCGTTGGTAGCACAGTCCCAACCGACAATCAACTCCCAGCCATAGTTTGGAAGGACAGAAGATGTCACAATTCAAAACCAATATAAATTGGGAATTTTACTTCCCGGGTCGTCTCCCAAGGACCTAGTGATCAATGAGTGTGCAATTTTAGTTGTGAAGGCAACAAGATTTTCAATGAAGATATGAACAATTAAAGAAATAAAAGAACATTCAAAATTGCAAGTAATAAACTAATAAAGGAATTAAAGAACTGGATATGTAATATAGACAAGTAAGCTATAAAAGTAATTGATGTATGTATGTGTATGTATAATTCAAAACATAAATCAAGTCTTGCCTTGGGATGAGTTAGGGACCTTTTCTTGTTGAAACCACAACTATGACAATTGTAATGGATTAATCTTACTTAGTTAACACTCACATCGGAGAGTAAGTCAAGGAGCATAGTTGTCCTTAATCCACAAATCCTAACTCACTTGCTAAATACCTTAGCAACAAGTTAGCTTTAGTGGAAACAAAAACAATTAACAATCCAAGAATTATCACTAAATGTTGAACATTCTAACTCTAGAAACCCAATTGCTCATTTTTCCCAAGCCAAGAGGTGGAAATTTAGCCCATAATTAAACTTGACATTTCCACAAACACTTGGTGGGTAAAAATGCAAAACATGAGAAAATTAAGAAAATGCTTGAAACTAAGAACAACAAATGGTCAAAATCAACAATACCAACTCAATCAAGCATATAACAATCATCAATCATCAAAATCATCACAAGAAATCAAAATTGGAAAAAGTATATATATATATGACTTTAATTACAAGAAAGAGTAGCAAATTGTAACAAAAAGGAGTAACAATTAAGAGATACTTACAATGGAGGCTAGCATAATCCAAGATAAAAAATGGAAATGGTACTTGAAATGTAAAACCCTAGTATAAACCCTAATGGAGATGAAAGAAAACTTAGAGAAAAACTACACTAAAACCTCCTACTACTACTCCTAAAACTATCCTAATAATATCCTATGGTGTGCAATTGTTTTCCCCCTTCATTATGAGCTATTGGCTTCAGATTTAGGTCTCCAATCCATCAAAAATGCGAGTCACGTGCATTTTTAATGAAGGCATGTGCGGGAACTTGTGCGTACGCACAGACGTGTGCGCACGCACATTCGGCTAAAATATCTGGTTGTGCGCACGCACACTTCGCGATGCTCAGGATGGTCGTGCGACGCGTAAGATGCTTCTCGCTCGCACGCTTCGCTCTGCTTTGGTTCCTGTGCGTACGCACGCAGGTCTGTGCATAAGCACACATCGCTTTGCTCTCCTCCTTTGATTCTTCATGCTTCCTCCTCTTTGCATGCTCCTCTTCCATTCTCACCAAGCCATTCCTACCTTATATATCTGAAATCACTCACAAACAACATCAAAGTATCGAATGGAAGGCAAATAGAATAAAACAGGCTAAATTAGGCACAAAAGAGCATGTTTTCATAATTAAGCACAATTTAGGAGGAAAGGTCAAAAGCATGCTATTTAATGGAATAACTGTAGGTTTATATGATGAAATCCACTCAATTCTAACAAAAAATTATCGTAAAATATGGATTTATTAATTCCCTCACATTTTAACACTAGCATGGCCTCATGCTAATCACATTCAAAGGAGATAGATGAAAGGGAAAATAATTTATTCAATGTATTACCTATATGCATGCATCTAACCTAGATATTACCTACTAATGTCTATTCTATCAAAATTTGGTAGAAACAACCCATGAAACTCCAATCAATCCCATGAAAACCTTAGGGCCAAGGCAAAAGTCAATGCACTATGATCAATGTCCAAATAATTGAATTGAGATTTTCAAAGCTAACAAACAAACAACTTGCAAGAAGGTACAATATAAGGAACATGAACATAGAATTGAGCGATCGAACCCCGCACCGGATGTGTTTACACTCTATTCGCTCAGTGTTTAGGGTTTAATCACTCAATTCTCCTTTAATCATACTTTTCAAAGATTTGCAAATCATCTAGCAATCAACTAATATTTGATGCAAGAAAAACAGATATCATGAGGTCTTTGGAGGGTCGTAATGGGGCTAGGGTCAAGGTGGGATTAATATGGCTAAGTGGACTTAGTGAATTGTATCTTTGATTAGCTCAAGTGTCTACCTAATCTTATACCATCCTCTATACACATAACAAAACAACCTAACTACCCATTTATCTCCTTCTCACAAATTCACTCCTGCATTTTCTTCTCAAGACATAGACATATGCATCCTTTATTCATCATTTTATTTCATACACTATTATGCACAAAAATTGATTTGATTGATTTTTCATTTTTTTTATATTAACAATTCCTTGTTTTGTCAACAAGAGAGATTCATATGTCTTGAATAATGAATGCATGAGTATTGACCATTTTCCAAATTTTCACAATGAATATCCCAAATAATCTCATCACCAATGTTTCCCAACAATTTTTTCCCACACTTAGAGTACGCACATTACTCCACCCAAGCTAATTGATGTGTGAGAATTTATTGTCGGTCTAGAATTGATCAAAATAGGAATCATTTTGTTAATAGTATAGTTCAAACCAAAAATAAACTCTCGCAATCAAAGTTTGAATGCTCTAAAGAGATGTCACATTACAAAACAAATTATTATTAATCGAGAGTATTTAGCTCCCGGGTCGTCTTCTCTAGGAGTTGCAATGAAATATCATATTATTGGCTATGGGAGATTTTTTTTTTTGGGTTTTGGTTGAAAGATGCAAGAAATGTAAATGACAATAAATGAAACAAGCATAGAATTAAATGAAAGCAAGTAAAGACAATGAAAATGGAAATTAAATGACAAAAAGGGCTCTTGGTAGGAATTGGGGGATTAAGGATTCCTATCCTAGTTATGGACCACAAATATGGTAATTGTGCGTGAATTAATCCCAATTAGTGAACCCTACATCGAGGATAAGTCAAAGGGGCATAATTGATTCCAATCCCTAAGTCCTAGTCAACACTACTGGGTCACTTATGTAGCGTTTGGTGGAGAGACAGAGACAGAAAGACTGAAACTGAGAGATAGAGACTAAGAGACAGAGATTGAAATAAATCTCAGTATTCTGTTTGATGCAAAGTGGGAGACAGAAACTAAAAGAAGAATAAAACTCTAATTTAATTTGCACAAAGGGTAAAATTAGAATTAATTAATTAAAATAAGGGTATTTTAAGTATAAAATGTTATTAAAGTTTCAGTCTCCATCTCTAACAATTTTAGTCCTCTGTGTTTCTACTTTTTGGAGGTACAAAAATACAGAAATTTTAGGGACAGAGACAGAAATTTTAGTACCAGTCTCTGAACCAACAAACATGATACTGAGTCTCAGTCTCCCAGTCTCTGTCTCAGTACCTCAAAACAAACGCTACCTTAGAGTCAAGGGAAACCAAACCAATTAACAATTCTCACACAATGCGGAATGAACATCCATATCTCAATTTCACCCAGTCACCTAATTTTCCAACCAGGAGTATGAAAAACTAGGTAAAAACCCAACCAAGCATTTTGTCAAACACTTGGTGGGCATGAAAGGAAAGTATGATAAAATAACAAGAAATAATAAATGCTACAACTACCAAGCAAGGAAAGTAAAGATACCAACTCAACAAAGCAATAAATGACATGAAAACATAAATTGCATTAATTGTAAATTAAAATAACAAAGTGTCATAAACATAAAAGATAAAAGACATGAAATAACAAATAAAAGTAAAGAACAAAGATGCAATAACAATAAATGACAAGGAAAAGTAAATGAAAACAAGAATTAAAAGTAGAAATTACAGGAAATTAAACTAAGAACCCTAATTCTAGAGAGAAGGGGGAGGTTCTCTCTCTAGAAAACAACCTACATAATGCTAAATTAACCCTAATTTCTCTCCTCCCCTTTTTCACATGGAGTGAGGCTCTTTGATATAAGAAGAATCAGCTTCAGAAGGTCCAAAAACTGGGCTCTGGAGGCCCAGAAATCGCCCCCAGCGATTTTCATTAAGTGAGTCACGTGCTGGGATATGTGTGTACGCACACTAGGTTGTGCACACGCACACTCCAATGTGCGCTTCTCCTTTGTTTTCTTCATGTTTTCTCCCTCTTCCATGCTTTTCTTCCACTCTTATCAAGCCATTCCAACCTATTATACCTGAAATCACTCATCAAAACCATCAAGACATCGAATGGGATAAAAGTGGGATAAAAGTTATTAAATTAAGCACAAAATAGCATGTTTTCACAATTAGGCTCAATTAAGGGAGAGAGCACAAAAGTATGCTATTTGGATGAATAAATGTGGGTTTATATGATGAAATCCACTCAAATCAAACCAAAATATATCGTCAAATATGGATTCATCAATTCTCCCACACTTAAACAATAGCATGTCCTCATGCTAATCACAATCAAAGGATAAGGATAAGGAGGGAAAGCAATTTATTAAATGCAACTACCTACATGTATGCAACTATAATAAATACTATCCATCTATATATATACTATAGTTCCTATTGAGTTTGGCAAAAACAAACAAAAGAATCTCAATCAATCTAAAGTTGGAACTTAGGGCCAAGGCAAAGAAAATATAGCAATATAATCAATATCCAAAGATTTGATTTGAAATTTTCAAAATCTAACAAGAAACTTGCAAGAAGATACAATATAAGAGATGGAATCATAGAATTGAGCAATTGAACCCCTCACCGGATGTGTTTACACTTTAGTCGCTCAGTGTTTAGGGCTTAATCACTCAATCCTCCTTTAATCATGTCTCTCAAAGATTTTCAAGTCATCTAACAATCAATTAATATTTGATTAATGAATGCAAATATCATGAGGTCTTTGGAGGGTTGTAATGGGGCTAGGGTGAAGGTAGCATTAATATGGTTAAGTGGGCTAATAGATTGGATCTTTGATTAGCTCAAGTATCTCACCTAATCCTATATCATCCTATATACATAACAAAACAATCTAACTACCCATTTATCCTCTTTCTCACATTCACTCATGCATCCTCTTTCTAATTCACACACATATGCATCCTTTATTTATATTGTTATTTTCTTTTTTTTTCTCTTTTTTTTATAAACAAAGTATGTACACTAAAATTTTCTTTTCTTTTATCATTAAAAAGAGATGCATATATTTTAAGTATAAATGCATGAGTGTTTAACCACTTCTTCAAATTTCACAATGAAAACCCAAACTAACTAACTACCAATGTTTCTCATAAATTCCTCCCACACTTGATTAACACACACACACACACACTCAAACTCAAGCTAATCAAAGATACAATTCATGGACATAATGGTCTTTCACTTAGGGTGAATGATGTGCTTAAAATGAGAACAAAGGGGAATTAAAAGGCTCAAAAATAGTTTTCAAGGGTAGATGTAAGGGTTGGCCATATGGGTTAAGTGAGTTCAATTCAAAAAATGGCCTCAATCATACTAAAGGCATTCAAAACAACAAATATAGGACATAAAGATTCAAGCAAATCAAAGATTACAATCATAAAAGGAGTATAACACACAAGAACAAAAATTGTAGTTGAAAATGTGCAACCACTCAATTGAAGCTCAAATCTCACTAGGTGTTTTTGTTCAAGCTCTTTTCTATGTTCCATAAAAATACTTCAAGCAAGTTCAAAAACAAATTTTCAAATCTAATCAATGGAATTCCCTAAAAGGGATTTCTTGAAAATTTTTTGTTGTTTTCACCAAAATTATTTCCTATACTAGGCAATCAAACAAATACAAATATTTACTAAAATAAAACTATAAGCAAGCTAAGATATATACCAGCAAACCAAGCAAAATGCAGTGAAATACCAACAAATATTCTCACAAGATGAAACTACTAAAAAACTAGAAAAATAGTGCAAAGTGTTGAGAAAGAGAAAGTTTACACCCCAAAATTGACGGATCCTCCCCCACACTTAAACGTTGCACGGTCCTCCGTGCATGCACTCAATCCGGGGGGTGAAGAGGTATGAGGCTGCACCTTCAGCTGGTGGGCACCTGGGGCTCTGGGTGCTGTATAAAACAAATAAACAAGAATTGAGGAAAAGTAAGATGTGTGTGGTAGATAGAAGACAATGTGTGTATTCTAAATGCACACGGTTTAGAACACAATACATTGGTCAGTTAAAAAGGTAACCACATAATCAACAGAAAAAATATGAATTCCTCAATTAAGTGGCCTAAGTTGCAAGTAAAGAGAAGCAAAAATTAAGGCACAAATAAACCTAGGTAGCCACAACTAAAGTGAATTGATTAAATAAGACATTGGTTATTGAAGTTGTGCAAGTGAAAGCGCAATGTGAATAGAAAATGGCACAATCAACAATAACCAATCCAATGAAGAAAGAGAAACTACTTATTCATCATGACACAGAATGCAATAGTCACATAATCAAGGTACATGTTGCAAAAAGTGATAAGCTTGATAAGAATCAAGTTAAGTCACTCAAACAAATGCAAAGCATTAACGAGAAACAAGTACCGGATATGTGATGAATTTGATATGAAAATTATGATGAACAAGTAATTTCAACTCAACTCACTAAAGTAAAAGTGCACAATTCATAATGCCAAACAAGGATAAAGTTTAATGTATATGGTACCTGCAACATATGAACCAAACTCACAATTCATCTAAGCATTAAAGAAGGCTTTAATACTTAGTGCACATATTCATCAACAATTAAACCAAAATTTAAGCAAGAAGCAACCCAATCAATATCAATCAAGCACTTGCAATTTATTTAATTAACAAAGAAATAAACTAAATCTAATATAATTACTAAAAAATGAAAATGAAATGCAATGAAAATTAAGTAGAACAAGTAGAAAAGTAGAGGAAAAACAAGAAAAGAGAGGGATGGAGGGGAGTGGAAGAGAAAAGAAGAGAAGAAGAGAAGTATAGTGGGTGAAAACAGGGGCGTGCATACGCACAGGTATGTGTGCGTACGCACACTAGGTGCAAAGTGGGTTTATGCGCGCGCACAGCAGCGTGTAGGCGCTGCGAATAGAAGGAAATTTGGTGTCTGTGCACGCGCACAAGAGATGTGTGCGGGCGTACAAGAGGGAAAAGAAGGGGTGTTCCCACGCACAAGGGGTGCGTGCGTTGCGAGCAGAGGGGTTGTTGAGGATTATGCATGCGCATGGGTCTATGTGCACGCACAGTAAGGTTTTTTTTATATGGGTTGGATCATGTGTGCACGCGCACACAGGTCCGTGCGCGTGCACAGGAGCAAAAAGGGGTATGGGTTCATGTGCACGGGCTGTGCTAGCACTCCCAACAGAGCGGGTGCAAGGGAGTGTGCAGACGCACAGCTATGTGCACTCTCACAGAGAGTGCGAAAAATGGTATGTGTGCGTACGCACGAGCGTATGCGCACGCACAGGACGCTTAAAACAGGGGAGCGCCCATGCACACGCTATGCTGGCGCTACAAACAAGGGGTATTACCATGCATGTGCGTGTGCACAGGTCTGTGCGTACGCACCGGACGCAGAATATAGAAGTTGTGTGCGCACGCACAAGTGTGTGCGCACGCACAGATGCCCTGTTTTTCAAAAATTTTTCTTTCAAATTCTAAGGTACCAAGCCTTAGCTCAATCAAAACTCAACATCAAAACATGCAAGAACCCATAAATTCATAATCCAAACCAAAATTAACCTATCTATACTCAAAATTAAACTAATTCTAAGATAACCAATCAAACAAAAATGCAATTAAGCCAAAATATATACAAAAGGAGAAGAGTTAGAACAATGTTAGCATGGTGGGGTGTCTCCCACCTAACACTTTAGTTTAATATCCTTAAGTTGGACTTATGGAGAGCTCTAATGGAGACTTGTGCTTGTATTCATCTTGGAGCTTCTAACAATGCTTGAATCTCCAAAATCCCCAATTGATTGCACCAAGCTTGGATGGAGTGTCCAACAAGCTATGAGCTCCCAAAAAGAAAAACAAAAAGCAAATAAGAAAAACATATTCACAATATCAACATATTCATAATAGCAACCAAAAATAAGCAAGTAACATATGTACAATAAACAAAAAAAATAAGCTATTCACAATATGCACAATAGCCAACAACAACACCATTGCAAGTCCCTGGCAATGGTGCCAATTTGATGAGTGAAAATTTGTTGTCGGTCTAGAATTGATCAAAATAGGAATCATTTCGTTAATAGTATAGTCCAAACCAACAATAAACTCTCACAATCAAAGTTTGAATGCTCTAAAGAGATGTCACATTACAAAACAAATTATTATTAACCGAGAGTATTTAGCTCCCGGGTCGTCTTCCCTAGGAGTTGCAATGAAATATCATATTATTGGCTATGGGAGATTTTTTTTGGGTTTTGGTTGAAAGATGCAAGAAATGTAAATTACAATAAATGAAACAAGCATGGAATTAAACGAAAGCAAGTAAAGGCAATGAAAATGGAAATTAAATGACAAAAAGGGCTCTTGGTAGGAATTAGGGGATTAAGGATTCCTATCCTAGTTATGGACCACAAACATGGTAATTGTGAGTGAATTAATCCCAATTAGTGAACCCTACATCGAGGATAAGTCAAAAGGGCATAATTGAATCCAATCCCTAAGTCCTAGTGATGCGCGGGAATTTGTCTTTCGATAAATTTCCTTCCGGCAAGTGCACCGGATTGTCGTCAAGTAAAAACTCACAAAAGAGTGAGGTCGAATCACACAGAGATTGGTAAATCGATCAATTACAATTGGAGAATTATACTAGTTGAGCAAAATCAGAATTTAATTGGGATTGCAGAAAGTAAAATTGGCAGGAAACTTAAATTGCAAGAAATTAAAGGAACAGAAAATTAAATTGCAAGGAATTAAAGTGCAGAAGTTAAATTACAAGAAATTAAATAGGAAGGGGGAATCAGCATAAAATTAAAGGCAGAAAGTAAATAGAATGGGTAGATCAGAGATGGGGGAATTCATTGGGTTCAGAAGATGTCTAATTCTCCGGATCAAATTCATTTTTAACTCTTCCACAATCAATACATTCATTGATCTCATTGGTAATCTTAAGTGATTGGATCCCAATTTCTTGGCTCACCAATCTCTCTAAGCATGAACAATTTCCCAATTCCTTGATTTAAGTGCTCATGGGAAGAGATGAAGTTTGGTCACTGATTATACCACACAAATTTATAGATCAAAGTGTTGGTAGGATTACATGTTACTATATCCATCCAAACCCCAATCTAATCCAATGTGAGAAAGCATTTCTAGCATGATCTCCTCATTCCTCTTCCAAGGTTCCGAGGAGATCCAATTATGAATAGCTTCTTTTCCAACATAACTATCCAATTGGATGAAGAACAAAAGCTTTCTAGTAAAATCAAGAGAAAAGAAAGAATAAGATGAATGAAAACTAATATTGATCCATTGAATTACACAGAGCTCCCTAACCCAATGAAAGGGGTTTAGTTGTTCATAGCTCAATTCAATTTACAAAGAAAAGAAAATGCAGAAAAGTAAGAAAGTACAAAAGGAAAAATTGCAGAAAAAAAAGTACATCAAACTAAAGGAAAAATTTGCAGATGAAAATGAAAATCAGGGTCTGAAACCCCAGAGCCCCTTCAGGGCCTCCCGAGAAGCTCCTTCAATCTTCAACAACACTTCTATTTATAACCCTCTTCTCATCTTCAATTGGATCAAGTATTTGGATGTGGGCCTTGGCCTTGATTGAAGCAATGAGGAATGATTCTTAGTGATAGGCATTGGAAACTAACTTTCATATTCTGTATAGGTGCAATTTGGAATTTTATTGGCTTTAACGTTGGTGATCACGTTTGAGAGCAAACGTTGAGCCAAACATCATTTGAAAAATGGTTTCTGGTTTGCTGTCATTGATGTTTAACTCAACGTTGGAGGACCAACGTTCTGCTATTGACGCGTACACGTGACCTACGCATACGCGTGCACGTGGTTGGGCTGAAAAAGAATGTTTACACGTACGCGTCACCGACGCGTACACGTCGATTCAAAATTCTCAACTCCAACTTCTGAAATTTTATCACGGACATTGGAGGCTAACGTTTGAGGTAACATTGGACCTCCAACGTTCGCACATCCACGCGTGCGCGTCACTGACGCGTGTGCGTAGATGCCAAATTTTCAAGTTCCAAACTGAATGTTGCAAATCAAGCTTTGGGACGTCACTTTGTCCTCTTGTCAACGTTGTAAATTGAATTCCCACTATAGACTATTATATATGGTTGGAAAGCTCTAAATATCAGCTTTCTAACCCAACTAGAATCACCTCAATTAGACATCTACAACTCAAGTTATACTCCTTCGAAAGGGACAAGGTCGCTGGCGTCGGAGTGCAACATTGGAGGCAACGTTGGACCTCCAACATTTGCGCCAATGCCAGATTCGGAAGCTCAAATGTGCTGTCCACCCCATATTATTATATATTATTGGAAAGCCCTGAATGTCTACTTTCCAAAGCAGTTGGAAGCGCATCATTTGGAGCTCCACAGCTCGAGTGATACTCCGTCAAAGGTGCAGATGTCAACTGGCCTTACTACAGGTTGGTACCATGTTCGTTTATGCACTTTTCGGGGCTGTTTTCTCCCTCCATTTTAGTGTCAACCATGTAGTGCCATATATTCTTGGAAAGCTCTTGATTCCTACTTTTCAATGCTTTTAAAATCAACTCATTTGTAGCTCTTTAGCTCAAGTTATTCTTGTTGGAAATATACCCCTTCAGGCTGTGGGGAGTGACATTTCCAGCAACGTTGGAGCACCAACTTTGGCTCCAACGTTGCTTCCCTTTGCCTCCTCTCATGGCCTTCTTGTTGCTTCTTTGCCTTCCCTTTTCTTAGCTTCCTTTCCACCTATCATTAACCAAACAAAATGCATGAAATCTTTGCTAATCTCACAAGAAATTACATAATTCATAATCAACAAGTAAACATAGCAAAATTCTTATGAAAATGCATCAGAATAACAATGTTTGATTAAATCAAGGCATGCATGAATTTCTCATCCAAATACTTACTTATTACCTAAGAAATGCATGAAACTACTCTAAAACAAACTAAAAATGGCTTGTGAAACTAGCCAAGATGCCATGGCATCACAACACCAAACTTAAATCTTGCTTGTCCTCAAGCAAGTGATAAAACATGAAAATACAAGAGATACAAGTCCTTATTCAGAGAATTCAAATCCTTGGTTCATGGAGTTTCATGCATGACAACTTAGGTTCATGTTCATGCTGGTTTCTAAGCTCTCATATGCTCTTGAACTCTCACTCTATTGCCTTTCTATGAGACTCTTATTCTTGATCCTTAACTTCTCTGTTTTTGTTTTCTTTTCTTCTTTAGAGCTTATTGCTTTCTGTAGCTAAGTGTTCTGTGTTGAGGCAACTCTTTAGGATAGGTTTTCAGCCAACACTCCCAAACCAGTTGGTTTAAGGTGCTAGGTATTGAAACACCCCTAAGGACTTAATTACCCAAGTCTCTCCTCAGCACATACACACCATAGGCACATGGTTTGTTATTCATTCCTTAGACCATGGTGTCCAGCACCTCTTTGGGTTACTAAATGCCTTGTGACAAGGTTGCTCTTGATAGTGGACTTTCAGTTGACAATCCCAGGTTAGTTAACCCAAGTTGTCAAGTGATAAAGCACTCCTAAGAGAAGGTCCTTCCACAAAATCACCACAGACACATGCCTCAAGATCCAAACTATTGGTTCCTAGCTTTATTTTTCTGCTCTTTTCTTTCTTTTTCATTCTCTTTTTCTCTTTTTAGGATATGAATTACTTCATTCAAGTCTCATAGAATGAACTTCAAGCTCATAATTCAAGAGATATCTTAGCCCTTTTACCTTATTGATGAACCACTTTAGCTAACAAATACCACCACAACACTAGGACTTTATTCTGCACATTGGATTTCACTCTTGTTTTTCACAGCAAATTCTCATAAACTCTTTTATTGAGCTCAAGAACACAGCATACAATTCAAGCAGGATGACAGTGAAGTAGGCACTTAGACTAGCAGCCCAAAATGACAATAAACAAAAAAAATAACAAAATGTAAGGGTTCATGAAATCAGGATACAATCATACTTCCAATTTAAGCACTACAAATTAGAGACAGTTAAGTACAATACAACCTCTTGGTGTCTTCTTGTTTCTCCTTTGTCATCATCATCCATAAATTTTACACCCTTCTTTGTCTCCTTGGATGATGGTGCATAGTTTTTTCAAAAGATTGCTTGACTTCCTGCAAAGTGATTGGAAGTTGCTTGTTCCCAAGCACTTGAGAAATAGTTAGCATGTATGTATGTTTGTGATTTTCTGGACTCAGGTTGGTGTGTGAACACCAAACTTAGTTCTTTGCCTAATGTAGCAGATTGAATACATGCAGAGAACCTCATGTGCTTTTATTAAGAAAACAACTATAAACTAGAAAAACAAACTATGAACTAGAAATTACACTATTGTTAAGTAGTTTCCCTGATTGGTTGGAGCTAGTGACTATTAATACCAAGGGTTGAAATGTGCTTTTAATAAAATTTTTGGTGGAACACCAAACTTAGAATCTTACATTCACCCTTTGAATTGTTTTGGTGTGGAACACCAAACTTAGCTCCTTGCAATACAGAGAAGTCTACTTAACTCTTTTATTGAAATAACTAGGAAAAGAAAACTACCTTTGGTTGGGTTGCCTCCCAACAAGCGCTCTTTTATTGTCATTAGCTTGACATTTTGGTCATGAATTTCTTTTTCTTCTTCCAGTTTGTTAAGAGGAATGACCTCCAGTGGAAAAAGGAGCCAGTTGATGCCCCTTGTTGTGAGTGACTCCTTCCAGCAAGCTTTGTTTTGTGATTGTCTTGAGTGAAATTGCTTGTTGGATCAGCAGTTAGATTGTTCTTTGACCTTCTCTTCTTCATGGATATGGTCCCTTGTTTCTCGGTCACAATCCTCATTTTGGTGCTTGTTTCTACTGCCTTCACATCTTTGATCTCAGGACTTGGGTGTTTTTGGACAATTGGAGAATCTTTTTCATCAAGAGCTTCTAGAATTGGTGGCTCACTTGGTACAAGGATCTCTTTCACTTGCTCTACCAATTCTTCAATTTCACCCTCATTAAGCACTTCTCCACTCCTTAGACTGATGGCATGATATTCTTTCCCTGGCCAAGGGAAGACATTGGTTGATTTCTTAACAAAATATTGTGCCAATTGTCTCATTTGCTCTTCCTGATTTCTCCTTGAGATCTCCACATCTTAAATCACCTCTCTTATATTTTGCCCTAAAAACTCACTGAGTTGGGCAATGAAGTGGTATCTCTTGGAGAATTATTCTATTGCAACTTCTAGGATATTTTATGGAGGTGCATTGGTTTGAAAATTATGGAATGTTAGTCCTTGATACATGGGGTATGCAACATTAAAATCCCTTCCCAAGTCAAAATTTCTGCAGTTGTCATAATAATATGAACTATGTTGTGGCTCTGGGAAGTATCCCATTTCAGCTTCTTGATTCTCCCACCCACCATGAGCATAATAACTTAAATCATTCTGTGGTGGTGAGGAGTTTCTCCTGAATTTTGATTGTCCAGAATATGATCGATGCTTCCTTTTTTCTTGCAAGATGCCCTGTCGCAAATAATAATCACCAAAAGACATTGGAATTTCTATAGTGCGGTAATATCATAAACAGCTAGTGGTTAGTGTGCTAACAAGTGAATGAAGAAAGATAATCGACTAAAATTGCAGAAATTAGCAGTAATCAAATTGAAACAAAAACTATTAACAAAAGAAAAGAAATATTGCTCAATCTAGTTATCCTCCAATTTAATAATTGTCAATACAAAACCAATCCCCGGCAACGGAGCCATAAACTTGATGCGCGAGAATTTGTCTTTCGACAAATTTCCTTCCGGTAAGTGCACCGTATTGTCGTCAAGTAAAAACTCACAAAAGAGTGAGGTCAAATCCCACAGGGATTGGTAGATCGATCAATTACAATTGGAGAATTATACTAGTTAAGCAAAATCATAATTTAATTGGGATTGTAGAAAGTAAATTTGGCGGGAAACTTAAATTTCAAGAAATTAAAGGAACAGAAAATTAAATTGCAAGGAATTAAAGTGCAGAAGCTTAAATTGCAAGAAATTAAATAGGTAGGGGGAATCAGCATGAAATTAAAGGCAAAAAATAAATAGAATAGGTAGATCAGAGATGGGGGAATTCAATGGGTTCAGCAGATGTATAATTCTCCGGATCAAATTCATTTTCAACTCTTCCGCAATCAATGCATTCATTGATCTCCTTGGCAATCTTAAGTGATTGGATCCCAATTCCTTGGCTCACTAATCTCTCTAAGCATGAACAATTGCCCAATTCCTTGATTTAAGTGCTCATGGGAAGAGATGAAGTTTGGTCACTGATTATACCACACAAATTCATAGATCAAAGTGTTGGTAGAATTACATGTCACTATATCCATCTAAACCCCAATCTAATCCAATGTGAGAAAGCATTTCTAGCATGATCTCCTCATTCCTCTTCCAAGGTTCCGAGGAGATCCAATTATGAATAGCTTCTTTCCCAAGAAAACTATCCAATTGGATGAAGAATGAAAGCTTTCTAGTAAAATCAAGAGAAAAAAAAGAAGAAGATGAATGAAATCTAATATTGATCCATTAAATTACACAGAGCTCCTTAACCCAATGAAAGGGGTTTAGTTGTTCATACCTCAATTCAATTTACAAAGAAAAGAAAATGCAGAAAAGTAAGAAAGTACAAAAGGAAAAATTGCAGAAAAAAAAGTACATCAACTAAAGGAAAAATTTGCAGAGGAAAATGAAAATCAGGGTCTGAAACTCCAAAGCCCCTTCAGGGCCTCCCGAGAAGCTCCTTTAATATTCAACAACACTTCTATTTATAATACTTTTCTCATATTCAATTAGATCAAGTATTTGGATGTGGGCCTTGGCCTTGATTGAAGCAATGAGGAATGATTCTTAGTGATGGGCATTGGCATCTAACTTTCATATTCTGTATAGGTGCAATTTGGAATTGAATTGGCTTTAACGTTGGTGATCACATTTGAGGGCAAACGTTGAGCCAAACGTCCTTTGAAAAATAGTTTCTGGGTTGCTGTCATTGATGTTTGACTCAACGTTGGAGGGCCAACATTCTGCTATTCACGCGTACACGTGACCTACGCGTACGCGTGCGCGGGGTTGGGCTGAAAAAGTATGTTTACGTGTACGCGTCACGCGTCGATTCAAAATTCTCAACTCCAACTTTTGAAATTTTATCACGGACGTTGGAGGCTAACATTTGAGGTAACGTTGGACCTCCAACATTCGCACATCCACGCGTGTGCATCACTGACGCATGCGCGTGGATGCCAAATTTTCAAGTTCCAAACTGAATGTTGCAAATCAAGCTTTGGGACGTCACTTTGTCCTCTTTTCAACGTTGCAAATTTCATGCCCACTATAGACTATTATATATGGTTGGAAATCTCTGAATGTCAGCTTTCTAACCCAATTAGAATCACCTCAATTGGACATCTGCAACTCAAGTTATGCTCCTTCAAAGGGGACAGGGTTGCTGGCGTCGGAGTGCAACTTGGAGGCAATGTTGGGAACATTGCCAGATTCAGAAGCTCAAACGTGCTGTCCACTTTCCAAAGCCCTGAATGTCTACTTTCCAATGTCGTTGGAAGCGCATCATTTGGAGCTCCGTAGCTCGATTGATACTCCGTCGAAGGTGCAGAGGTCAGCTGGCCTTACTACAGGTTGGTACCATGTTCGTTTATGCACTTTTTGGGGCAATTTTCTCCCTCCATTTTAGTGTCAACCATGTAGTGCCATATATGCTTGGAAACCTCTTGATTCCTACTTTACAATGTATTTAAAATCACCTCATTTGGAGCTCTGTAGCTCAAGTTATTCTTGTTTGAAAGTATACCCCTTCATGCTATGGGGGGTGACGTTTTCAGCAACGTTGGAGCACCAACTTTGGCTCCAACGTTGCTTTTCTTTGCCTCCTCTCATGGCCTTCTTGTTGCTTCTTTGCCTTCCCTTTTCTTAGCTTCCTTTCCACCTATCATTAACCAAACAAAATGCATGAAAGCTTTGCTAATCTCACAAGAAATTGCATCATTCATAATCAACAAGTAAACATAGCAAAATTCTTATGAAAATGCATCTGAATAACAATGTTTGATTAAATCAAGGCATGCATGAATTTCTCATCCAAATACTTACTTATTACCTAAGAAATGCATGAAACTACTCTAAAACAAACTAAAAATGGCTTGTGAAACTAGCCAAGATGCCATGGCATCCCAACACCAAACTTAAATCTTGCTTGTCCTCAAGCAAGTGATAAAACATGAAAATACAAGAGATACAAGTCCTTATTTAGAGAATTCAAATCCTTGGTTCATGGAGTTTCATGCATGGCAACTTAGGTTCATGTTCATGCTGGTCTCTAAGCTCTCATATGCTCTTGAACTCTCACTCTATTGCCTTTCTATGAGACTCTTATTCTTGATCTTAACTTCTCTGTTTTTGTTTTCTTTTCTTCTTTAGAGCTTATTGCTTTCTGTAGCTAAGTGTTCTGTGTTGAGGCAACTCTTTAGGATAGGTTTTCAGCCAACACTCCCGAACCAGTTGGTTTAAGGTGCTAGGTATTGAAACACCCCTAAGGACTTAATTACCCAAGTCTCTCCTCATCACATACACACCATAGGCACATGGTTTGTTATTCATTCCTTAGACCATGGTGTCCAGCACCTCTTTGGGTTACTAAATGCCTTGTGACAAGGTTGCTCTTGATAGTGGACTTTCAGTTGACAATCCCAGGTTAGTTAACCCAAGTTGTCAAGTGATGAAGCACTCCTAAGAGCAGTACCTTGCACAAAATCACCACAGACACATGCCTCAAGATCCAAACTATTGGTGCCTAGCTTTATTTTTCTGCTCTTATCTTTCTTTTTCATTCTCTTTTTCTCTTTTTAGGATCTGTATTACTTCATTCATGTCTCATAGAATGCATTTCAAGCTCATAATTCAAGAGATATCTTTGCCCTTTTACCTTATTGATGAACCACTTTAGCTAACAAATACCACCACAATACTAGGACTTTATTCTGCACATTGGATTTCACTCTTGTTTTTCACAGCAAATTCTCATAAACTCTTTTATTGAGCTCAAGAACACAGCATACAATTCAAGCAGGATGACAGTGAAGTAGGCACTTAGACTAGCAACCCAAAATGACAATAAACAAAAAAAAACAACAAAATATAAGGGTTCATGAAATCAGGATACAATCATACTTCCAATTTAAGCACTACAAATCAGAGACAGTTAAGTACAATACAACTTCTTGGTGTCTTCTTGTTTCTCCTTTGTCATCATCATCCATAAATTTTACACCCTTCTTTGTCTCCTTGGATGATGGTGCATAGTTTTTTCAAGAGATTGCTTGACTTCCTGCAAAGTGATTGGAAGTTGCTTGTTTCCAAGCACTTGAGAAATAGTTAGCATGCATGTATGCTTGTGATTTTCTGGACTCAGGTTGGTGTGTGAACACCAAACTTAGTTCTTTGCCTAATGTAGCAGATTGAATACATGCAGAGAACCTCATGTGCTTTTATTAAGAAAACAACTATAAACTAGAAAAATAAACTATGAACTTGAAATTACACTATTGTTAAGTAGTTTCCCTGATTGGTTGGAGCTAGTGACTATTAATAACAAGGGTTGAAGTATGCTTTTAATGAAATTTTTGGTGGAACACCAAACTTAGAATCTTACATTCACCCTTTGAATTGTTTTGGTGTGGAACACCAAACTTAGCCCCTTGCAATACAGAGAAGTCTACTTAACTCTTTTATTGAAATAACTAGGAAAAGAAAACTACCTTTGGTTGGGTTGCCTCCCAACAAGCGCTCTTTTATTGTCATTAGCTTGACATTTTGGTCATGAATTTCTTTTTCTTCTTCCAGTTTGTTAAGAAGAATGACCTCCAGTGGAAAAAGGAGCCAGTTGATGCCCCTTGTTGTGAGTGACTCCTTCCAGCAAGCTTTGTTTTGTGATTATCTTGAGTGAAATTGCTTGTTGGATCAGCAGTTAGATTGTTCTTTGACCTTCTCTTCTTCATGGATATGGTCCCTTGTTTCTCGGTCACAATCCTCATTTTGGTGCTTGTTTCTACTGCCTTCACATCTTTGATCTCAGAACTTGGGTGTTGTTGGACAATTGGAAATTCTTTTTTATCAAGAGCTTCTGGAATTGGTGGCTCACTTGGTACAAGGATCTCTTTCACTTGCTCTACCAATTCCTCAATTTCACCTTCATTAAGCACTTCTCCACTCCTTAGACTGATGGCATGATATTCTTTCCCTGGCCAAGGGAAGACATTGGTTGAGTCCTTAACAAAATATTGTGCCAATTGTCTCATTTGATCTTCCTGATTTCTCCTTGAGATCTCCACATCTTCAATCACCTCTCTTATATTTTGCCCTAAAAACTCACTGAGTTGGGCAATGAAGTGGTATTTCTTGGAGAGTTCTTCTATTGCAACTTCTAGGATATTTTATGGAGGTGCATTGGTTGGAAAATTATGGAATGTTAGTCCTTGATACATGGGGTATGCAACATTAAAATCCCTTCCCAAGTCAAAATTTCTGCAGTTGTCATAATAATATGAACTATGTTGTGGCTCTGGGAAGTATCCCATTTCAGCTTCTTGATTCTCCCACCCACCATGAGCATAATAACTTGAATCATTCTGTGGTGGTGAGGAGTTTCTCCTGAATTTTGATTGTCCAGAATATGATCGATGCTTTCTTTTTTCTTGCAAGATGCCCTGTCGCAATCAATAATCACCAAAAGACATTGGAATTTCTATAGTGCGGTAATATCACAAACAGCTAGTGGTTAGTGTGCTAACAAGTGAATGAAGAAAGAAAATTGACTAAAATTGCAGAAATTAGCAGTAATCAAATTGAAACAAAAACTATTAACAAAAGAAAATTGCTCAATCTAGTTATCCTCCAATTTAATAATTGTCAATACAAAACCAATCCCCGGCAATAGTGCCATAAACTTGATGCGCGGGAATTTGTCTTTCGACAAATTTTCTTCCGGTAAGTGCACCGTATTGTCGTCAAGTAAAAACTCACAAAAGAGTGAGGTCGAACCCCACAGGGATTGGTAGATCGATCAATTACAATTGGAGAATTATACTAGTTGAGCAAAATCAGAATTTAATTGGGATTGTAGAAAGTAAAATTGGCGGGAAACTTAAATTGCAAGAAATTAAAGGAACAGAAAATTAAATTGCAAGGAATTAAAGTGCAGAAGCTTAAATTGCAAGAAATTAAATAGGAAGGGGGAATCATCATGAAATTAAAGGCAAAAAATAAATAGAATAGGTAGATCAGAGATGGGGGAATTCAATGGGTTCAGCAGATGTATAATTCTCCGGATCAAATTCATTTTCAACTCTTCCACAATCAATGCATTTATTGATCTCCTTGGCAATCTTAAGTGATTGGATCCCAATTCCTTGGCTCACTAATCTCTCTAAGCATGAACAATTGCCCAATTCCTTGATTTAAGTGCTCATGGGAAGAGATGAAATTTGGTCACTGATTATACCACAAAAATTCATAGATCAAAGTGTTGGTAGGATTACATGTCACTATATCCATCCAAACCCCAATCTAATCCAATGTGAGAAAGAATTTCTAGCATGATCTCCTCATTCCTCTTCCAAGGTTCCGAGGAGATCCAATTATGAATAGCTTCTTTCCTAAGATAACTATCCAATTGGATGAAGAATGAAAGCTTTCTAGTAAAATCAAGAGAAAAAAAAAAGAAGAAGATGAATGAAAACTAATATTGATCCATTAAATTACACAGAGCTCCCTAACCCAATGAAAGGGGTTTAGTTATTCATAGCTCAATTCAATTTACAAAGAAAAGAAAATGCAGAAAAGTAAGAAAGTACAAAAGGAAAAATTGCAGAAAAGAAAGTACATCAAACTAAAGGAAAAATTTTCCAAGGAAAATGGAAATCAGGGTCTGAAACCCCAAAGCCCCTTCAGGGCCTCCCGAGAAGCTCCTTTAATCTTCAACAACACTTCTATTTATAATACTCCTCTCATCTTCAATTGGATCAAGTATTTGGATGTGGGCCTTGGCCTTGATTGAAGCAATGAGGAATGATTCTTAGTGATGCGAATTGGCATCTAACTTTCATATTCTGTATAGGCGCAATTTGGAATTGAATTGGCTTTAACATTGGTGATCACATTTGAGGGCAAACGTTGAGCCAAACGTCCTTTGAAAAATGGTTTCTGGGTTGTTGTCATTGACGTTTGCCTCAACGTTGGAGGGCCAACGTTCTGCTATTCATGCATATGTGTGACCTACGCGTACGCGTGAATGGTCAAATTTGCCATTTCACGCGTGCGCGGCGCGTGCGCGGGGTTGGGCTGAAAAAGTATGTTTACGCGTACGCGTCACGCGTCGATTCAAAATTCTCAACTCCAACTTCTGAAATTTTATCACGGACGTTGGAGGCTAACATTTGAGGTAATGTTGGACCTCCAACATTCGCACATCCACGCGTGCGCGTCATTGACGCGTGCGCGTGGATGCCAAATTTTCAAGTTCCAAACTAAATGTTGCAAATCAAGCTTTGGGACGTCACTTTGTCCTCTTTTCAATGTTGCAAATTTCATGCCCACTATAGATTATTATATATGGTTGGAAAGCTCTGAATGTCAGCTTTCTAACCCAACTAGAATCACCTCAATTGGACATCTGCAACTCAAGTTATGCTCCTTCAAAGGGGACAGGGTTGCTGGCATCGGAGTGCAACGTTGGAGGCAATGTTGGGAACATTGCCAGATTCGGAAGCTCAAACATGTTGTCCACTTTCCAAAGCCCTGAATGTTTACTTTCCAATGTCGTTGGAAGCGCATCATTTGGAGCTCCGTAGCTCAATTGATACTCCGTCGAAGGTGCAGAGGTCAGCTGGCCTTATTACAGGTTGGTTCCATGTTCGTTTATGCACTTTTTGGGGAAGTTTTCTCCCTCCATTTTAGTGTCAACCATGTAGTGCCATATATGCTTGGAAAGCTCTTGATTCATACTTTACAATGTATTTGAAATCACCTCATTTGGAGCTCTGTAGCTCATGTTATTCTTGTTGGAAGTATACCCCTTCATGCTGTGGGGGTGACGTTTCCAGCAACGTTGGAGCACCAACTTTGGCTCCAACGTTGCTTTTCTTTGCCTCCTCTCATGGCCTTCTTGTTGCTTCTTTGCCTTCCCTTTTCTTAGCTTCCTTTCCACCTATCATTAACCAAACAAAATGCATGAAAGCTTTGCTAATCTCACAAGAAATTGCATCATTCATAATCAACAAGTAAACATAGCAAAATTCTTATGAAAATGCATCAGAATAACAATGTTTGATTAAATCAAGGCATGCATGAATTTCTCATCCAAATACTTACTTATTACCTAAGAAATGCATGAAACTACTCTAAAATAAACTAAAAATTGCTTGTGAAACTAGCCAAGATTTTCTGGCATCACCTAGTCAACACTAGTGGTTCACTTAGAGTCAAGGAAAACCAAACCAATTAAGAATCCTCACACAATGCGGAATAGACATCCACAACTCAATTTCACCCAATCACCCAATTTCCCAACCAAGAGTATGAAAAACTAGGTAAAAACCCAACCAAGCATTTTGTCAAACACTTGGTGGGTATGAAAGGAAAGCATGATAAAATAACAAGAAATAATAAATGCTACAACTACCAAGCAAGGAAAGTAAAGATAGCAACTCTATAAAGCAATAAATGACATGAAAACATAAATTGCATTAATTGTAAATTAAAATAACAAAGTGTCATAAACATAAAAGACAAAAGACATGAAATAACATATAGAAGGAAAGAACAAAGATGCAATAACAATAAATGACAAGGAAAACTAAATGAAAATAAGAATTAAAAGTAGAAATTACAAAAAATTAAACTAACAACCCTAATTCTAGAGAGAAGGAGGGCTTCTCTCTCTAGAAAACAACCTACATAATGCTAAACTAACCGTAATTTCTCCCTCCCCCCCTTTTCCACTTGGAGTGAGGCCCTTTGATATAGGAAGAATCAGCTTCAGAAGGTCCAAAAACTAGGCTCTGGAGGCCCAGAAATCGCCCCCAGCGATTTCCATTAAGTAAGTCACGTGATGGGACGTGTGCGTACGCACAGGTGTGTGCATATGCACACAAGCTAATTTTCCTCCTGTGCGCATGCACAGTGGGTTGTGCTTATGCACACATGGCATTTGTTTTCTTCATGTTTTCTCCCTCTTCCATGCTTTTCTTCCACTCTTATCAAGCCATTCCAACCTATTATACCTAAAATCACTCATCAAAACTATCAAGGCATCGAACGGGATAAAAGTAGGATAAAATTTATTAAATTAAGTACAAAACAGCATGTTTTCACAATTAGGCTCAATTAAGGGAGAGAACACAAAAGTATGCTATTTGGATGAATAAATGTGCGTTTATATGATGAAATCCACTCAAATCAAACTAAAATATATCGTCAAATATGGATTCATCACTAATCAAAGAACAATTCAAGGACATCAATGGTTTTTCACTTTAAGGAGAATAATGTGCCTAAAATTAGAATAAAAGGGATTTAAAGGCTCAAAAGGGGTTACAAAGGTGAATGCAAGGGTTGGCTATATAGGTTGGTGAGTTTAATATCAAAAACAGCCTCAATCATACTAAATGCAATCAAACATCAAAAATAGGACATATAGATTCATGTAAATCTAATATCACAATAAAAAAGGAGTATAATCACACAAGAACAAACTTTATGGTTGGAAATGTACAACCATCCATTAGAGCTCAAAATCTCACAAGGTATGTTGTTCTAGCTCTATTTCCATGTTCTATGAAAGGAATACTCCAAGCAAGTTGAAAAACAATTTTTAATTCAATCAATGGTATGCCCTAAGAAAGATTTCATGGAAATTTCTTGTTGTTTCACCAAACTTATTCGCTCTAACATAAAACATGCAAATATTTACTATCATCAAATCATAAGCACTTAAAGAAATATATACAAACAAACTAACAAGGTGCAAAAATTGAAAAAAAAGGAAGCTAAAAAGGAAACTAAAAAGGTATTGCAAAGTGTCCAAGAAAAGAATTTTACCCCCCTTAAGATTGTCGAACCTCCCCCACACTTAAATAGTGCACGGTCCTCTGTGCATACTCCTAATCCGGGAGAAAGGTAACTTGGGGACTCCACCGTCAGCTGGTGGTCAATGGTGTATGGGTTGATCACTTTCATCATCCTCCTCCCCAACTAACTCTGATAAAGCTTTGGGAGTTGGCCCGGGGTCTCCTCCTTGTAGCTTTGCCGCTATCCACTCAAAATGCTTGTGCTTAAGCTGCTCCATATTATGGATACCATGCAAGATGTCTTGGAAAAGGTCTGGAAGAGACCGGAGAAATGGTAAAGGAGTTGATGAAGATGGTGGATTGAATGATGGTGCTGTAGGTGCCTTCCTCTTGGCGGGTATCTCCTTTGATGATCCATCCAAATCACCCCATAGAATGAAGTTGTTGCCTCTCGGTGTCTTGAACATGACGTCTGTGGGTTGCCTCTCTACCCCGCTACTATGGCTAGTCGCGTCACCATCGATGGAAAAGGGATGTTGATCTTTTTCTTTTCAACGAGTTTCCAAATTGATGTCGCATCAAAGGTATAATGGCTATTGTCTTCCCTTCCAGAATAGCCCAAATAGCAAAGTGGTTTTAAATTTGACATGGGTAGCATGGGTGCTAGGGACTATATAGTCGACCACAATCTGATGCCAAATACGCGCCTCGGCATTCAAGTCGGAATAAGCAATACTCATGGGAACAGATTTCCTCCCTTTGCTATATTCCCAACTTGCACCGGGACAGCCAATCTTCTTAAGAATGGGAGCCAAAGACATCTTCCCCTTGAACACATCCGTTTTTATCCTTGAATAATGATCCTTTTAAGGCAGAATGTGGGGAATCTTCGGAATAGTTTCTAGATCCTTGTTGAAAGTGTCCAACATCTTCCCTCGAAGGAATACCGACTCTGCTTCCCAAGCTTGGTGTTTGCGTAGAATTTCAACACCATGGATTTATTAAATTTGATTGGATTTTGCTCAAGAAATCCCCAATGAAGCGAGGCAATCCAGTCATGGATAATCACCTTGTACTTGCTCGGAACCTTCAGTGGCCTCTCCCAATGGATTGTTCTATTCTCAATTGCCTCATATTGGAAGTCGGCTCTTCGGTTAACCAAGGTACTTGGTGTCGCACTTTGGCGATTCATGAACCATGTATTAGGAGGGCGAGTTGTTGGTTGCACAACCAGTGATGTGACCGGTGCTTTACCCTTCTTGCGCATCCTAAAAAGAGAATTAAAATAAGATCAATGAGGAAGCACAAATAAAATGAAGAAAATTCAAATTCTTAATTGGAAGCTTTCAAAATAGTGCGATTTGAGATAAAATAATGTGTGTATTCCAAGAGTGCACGCGGTTAGAACACACACACCGGCTGATTAAAAATGGCAATCGCAATATTAAAATAGTCAAAGCTCAATGCTTCTCAATCAAGTGTTTAAGTTGCAAGACTAAAGATTGAACACACAAGCAAACTTAAACAAGCACCAAATTACTTAATTGAATTCTTGAAGGGGAATGGTTATTGAGGTTGTGGGCATGAAAGCTCATTGATAAGAAAAATGGAGTACAACAACAATAACCATTCAAGCAAGGTAACATGTCATTGATTCATTTTGAAGGATTGAGAATCACATAGACAAGATGCTTAAATTAGCAAAAGATGTTTGATCAAGACATCAAAGAAATGTGAACACTTGTAATGTGATTACTCAATTCAATTGCTAAGATGAACATTGACAAATTTGAATTCAACTAAGGACAATGCATGCACCAACAAAGCACCCATCAACAAAGGAATAGAAGTCATGCAAGACATGGGTGTTTAGAGAAAGTTCAAGAAACAAGGAAATGCATTGGCAAATTCATCATCAACAATCATATTTAAAGTTGCACAAATCATAAGAAATGCCAAACAAGAGAGTGTTGAAAGCATATGATGGCCATCTCACATGAATCAAACAAAAGTTTCACATAGGTATTTCATCAAATAATTAATGTGCATTGTGCAAACTTATGACATTTAAGCTCAAATTCAATCAAAATCAACCCAATGATTCAAACATCAACACTTGCAATACAATGATAACTAAAGAAAGTAATAAATTCAATCTAAATAACATGAAAAAGAAAGGTAAAACAACTTTAAAATATTAACATAAAAAGGAAATAAAAACCTTAAAATCAAAGGGTGAAGAAAGCAAGATGAGAAAACAGAACAATGGCACTTGTTATAGCCACTGCGAGCTCATGGTGGTTGGCTTCATCGGAGATACACCGGAGTTCCACAAGGGTAAAGGAACTCTCCAGTAGAAGAGAAAGAAAAGAAAATGAGAAGAAAGAAAGGTAGAAGAAAGAGAGAAGAGAGAAAAAGAGAGGTAGCGGCTGATGCGCGGAAAACTTGTCTCATAACAAATTTCCTTCGGCAAGTATACCGAATTTGTCGTCAAGTAAAAATTCACAATAGAGTGAGGTCGAATCCCACAGGGATTGATTGATCAAGCAACTTTAATTAGAGGAATGTTCTAGTTGAGCGAATCAGAATTTGAGTTGAGAATTGCAGAAAATTAAATGGCGGGAAAGTAAATAACAGAAAAGTAAATGCTAGAAATAAAGAGCTGAATGTAGATGACGGAAAGTAAATTGCAGAATCTTAAATGGGAATGGGGTAATTGCTCATAAAAGTAAATGACAGAAATTAAAGAGAATGGGTAAGATCAGAAATGGGGAGTTCATTGGGCTCAGGAGATGTTGCATTCTCCGGATCAATTTCATTTTCATCTCTTCCTCAATCAATGCACTCATTGATCTCCTTGGCAATCTTAAGTGATCGAATTACAATTCCTTGTAATTCAATCTCTCAAATCTTGATCAATAGCCAATTCCTTGGTCAATTGCTCATGAGAAGAGATGAAGTATGGTCACTGATTATACCACATGCATTTCCCAAATCAAGTGTTGAGAGGATTATAGTCACATATCCATCCAAACCCAATTTGGTCCAGCATGAGAAAGCATTTCTAGCATGATCTCTTCATTCCTCTTTCAAGGTTCAGAAGAGATCCAAGTTTGAATAGCTTCTTTTCCAAGATAACTACCCAATTGGATGAAGATCGAAAGCTTTCAAGTAAAATCAAGAAAAAAGATAGAAGAAGAATAATGAAAACTAGTATTGATCCATCAAATTACAACAGAGCTCCCTAACCCAATGAAAGGGGTTTAGTTGTTCATAGCTCTGGAAAATGAAAACAAAGATGGAGAATACATGATGAAACTAGAAGTGCAGAGAAAGTAAAATACAGAGAGTAGTTCTATGCCAAGAGGCTCCCTATAATTTCCAACTCCCAAAATAATTCAAAGCTACTCCTATATATACTACTCTTCTGATCTTCTAGTTGGCTCTTCAAGTCTTGGGTATGGGCCTTTGGATCTTGAGTTTGAAGCAGTTATCTTCTTCATTGGGCTTGGCTTTACTTGCAGAGAGAAAGTGTGAAGTGGGCAGAGACTTTAGCTCAGGACGTTAGTGGTGTTATCGTTCAGTGAAAATATGGGTTCGAGAATGTTAGTGACAATCACCTTTTTCACTAACGTTCCTCACCCAAGTAAGAGCCACGTTAACCTCAACGTTAGTGGCACAAACGTTGCCACTAACGTTGCCTCTTTGTCCTTCGCACACGTTATTGGGACTTACCTTTCCCAATAACATTGAGAAGCCTCTTCCTTCCCTACGTTAGAGTCCACGTTAACTTAGTTAACGTGGCTCCTTAACGTAGGCTTGCCAACCTTCGAGAACGTTAGTGACACTTACCTTTGTCACTAACGTTCCAATGTGCCCCTAGCTCCCACGTTAGAGTCCACGTTAACTAGGTTAACATGGCTTCTAACGTGGCCATGCTAGCCATCTCCAACGTTAGTGACAAAGTTGAGTGTCACTAACGTTGGCTCATCGTTTCCTTATCCACGTTAGCTTCCACGTTAACTAAGTTAACGTGGGAGTTAACGTGGCTCATAGTGGCTTGTGTGGGTTCATTCCAACGTTAGTGATAAGTTACGTGTCACTAACGTTGGTGATCACATTCTTGCTTCACGTTAACTTCCACGTTAACTAAGTTAACGTGGGAGTTAACGTGGCTTATGGAGGCTTGGCCAACGTTAGTGACAAAGGTGAATGTCACTAACGTTAGCTTCTCTCTTGCTTCTTAACATTAGAGCCCACGTTAACTAAGTTAACGTGGCTCTTAACGTGGCCACTTATGAGCTTGGTCCAACGTTAGTGACAAAGGTAGGTGTCACTAACGTTGGCTCCATTTCCTTTCCTCCACGTTAGAGTTCACGTTAACTTAGTTAATGTGACTCTTAACGTGGGCAATGATGGCTTCGAGAGCGTTATTGGCGATTACTTTTCTCATTAACTTTACAAGTTAGTCCCATTCCACGATAGGAGTTACGTTAATTAGATTAACGTGGCTGCTAACGTGGTTCTTCCTTGCTTTCTTTGTCCTGAAATCAAGCAATAGAGTGTATCAAAGTTCTAGTCCAAGTCATGGGAAGTACAACATCCAATTTGTCATTAAATTCATGCAAAATCCTCATAAAATCATGTAAAGTGCACAATGTATGCTTGAATCAAGATGTAAGTGAATATCTACCTAAAACTAGCTTATTTTCTAGGGAAATGCATGAAACTACCCTAAAAATAGTAAAGAAAAGGTCAGTGAAACTGGCCAAAATGCCCTGGCATCACAACACCAAACTTAAAGCTTGCTTGTCCCTAAGCAAGTACTGGAGCAAGAGAATGATGAATGGAATGCCAAGAGAAATGAGTCATTCTTGTGGAGGTCATGTCCCTGGTTTTATGGTGGTTTCATGCATATCAACTTAGATTCATTCCTTTACTGGCTTTCAGACCTTTATCATGTCCTAGAATACTCACTGTGATTGCATCCTATGAGACTTTTATTCATTGATCATTTTATTGTTATTTCAGGGCTTATTTGTGTTCTTAGGCTAAGTGCTCTGTAAGGGGGCGACTCTTTAAGATAAGCTTTCAGCCAACACTCCCGAACCAGTTGGTTCAAGGTGCTAGGTGTTAAGACACCCCTAAGGACTTACTCCCTCAAGTCTCTTTCCCCCATACATACACACCACAGGCATATAGTTTATTTATTTTCTTTTCTTGAGACCTTGGTGTCCAGTACCTCTTTGGGTTACTACATGCTCTGTGGTGAAGGTTACTCTTGATAGTGGACTTTCCACTGATAATCCTGAGTTAGTTAACCCAAGTTACCAAGTGATAAGGCACCCCTAAGAGCTTATTCATCCAAGTAGATCCCTCACACAGGAGCACCACAGACACATGCCTCAAGATTAAAACCATTGGTGCCTAGCCTTATTGCTTACTCTTTTTCTTTTATTTTTCAACCTTTATTGTTCTTTCCCTTTTTCTTATTAGGATCTTCTTATTTAGCTAGTCTCATTGGGTGTGTTCAAAGCATAGTATTCATGACAGATAGTTGTCTTCCCACCTTGTGGTTGAACCAACTTAGCTAACTTATGATCACACCATAAACTTATGGACTTACTCCATAGTATGAACTCCACTCTGGTCTTTTGTAAACACTCATTCTCTTTTCATTTGATTTAAAGGAACAAGCATACAAGTAAACCTAGTGATGATGCAGTGACATAAAGACTAGCAAGCATAGACCTCTTCAACACAAAACTTAAAAGACAAAATAAAAAAAAGTTCAAACTAACATGGAAGCAAGTTCTATTTCATACAAGATCTTCCTTATTGAAAACATAGAAAAATATGGATCAAAGAAGGAACTCCACCACCTTTCACTCATGTGGATGCCTATGCTCTCTTCCTTGCTTGTCTTCCTTGTGTCCCTCTTGAGTGCTCGTACTCCCACTCCCTTTGCTTTTTCCAATCAACTTCTTCCAGAAACCACCATCTTCCATCTTCTTCTTTAGTGTTTCCTTCTGTTGTTTCACCTTCCTTTCTTCTTGTTCTACCAAGTCTCGTTGGACCTCATCATATGTAAGGATAGCATAATGTAGATGATGCATATAACTAGACATGTAGTTCAACTTGGCTTGAGTGTTTACGTTGAACTCCTCCCTATGTAGTTGCCGTCCTTTTATGGTGTCCGAACCTTCTTCATTTAATTGTCCAATCAATCCCCTTCAATGCTCCTTTCATTTTCCCTATAAAAAATAAAATAAGAAAAATCACTATCATAAAAAGTTTTTAAACTTTTCGGCTAGAATAATAAAGAAAAATAATTAGATTGTTTATTCATGAACACCAACTGACTAACTAACTGTGTATCCTTATATGCATATTCATGGCACCCTGGGGTGACACCAAACTTAGTTTGGAGCACTGTGATGAAAAGTTCTGTTCAAAGCTCCAAGACTAGCATGCTCTCAGTTGCATTCATGCTTTCTTGGCATGCTTTGAACACCAAACTTGTTCTTCACTATATACTGCCTATTAAGGATTTCACCAAGTGTTTGTCAAGTCTGGGTTAGAATTCATGAATATTGACTTATTCACTATTTTCTAAAAGCATATAAAATATGGGTTGCCTCCCATGAAGCGCTTCTTTAGCGTCACTAGCTTGACGTTTCTCCCTCATCAGGGTGGTTGGTAATGTTTAAAGTCCTCCCCTCTTGCTGTGGACTTATATCCATTGGTTGTATCAATGATCTCTACATGTTCCAAGGAGAGAACTCTGTTGATAGTGAAGACCTTAGGTAACTGAGATGGTACAGTGGGGAGATTAGGGGGGATATCTGGGAAGTAAGCTGAGATCACTTTATCCCCTGGAGAGAAGTCTTCCGTAGGGATCTTCTTGTTCCTCTACCTCCTTGGTACTTTCTTCTTTGTTCCCTTTGATGTTACCTTACTCTTTGTGACCTCTTCTTCTAAGGGAATTTTGTTGTTATCTTCACATGTCTCTGGTGGTTTAGGTTCCCCCAGTTTTTCCTTAAGTTGTGACAACTCCTTATTTCCTTGTTCATCAACCAAGGGCTTTTCCAGATGGGTTGGTTGTGCTTCAGTGCTTGCTTCCTTTGTCAGCATCTCATTATGATCTTTTCTTGGTTCTTTGTTCTCTTGGTCTGCTTCTTGTGAGAATTTAAATACATTAAAGTTGAGTCGTTCATCATGGATCCTCAATATTAGCTCCCCTTGCTCCACATCTATGAGTGCTCTGGCTGTAGCTAGGAATGGTCTTCCCAATATGATTGGGTGAGTGTGACTCTCTTCCATGTCCAGGATGACAAAGTCGGTGGGAAGAAAGTATTTCCCAACCTTTACCAACACATTTTCCACCACTCCTATTGCTTGTTTTTGAGTTTTGTCTGCCAGCCTGATGACTACATCTGTGGGCATTATCTCATTGATCTTCAGCCTCTTCCCCAGGGATAAGGGCATTAAGTTGATGCTTGCTCCCAAATCGCAGAGTGCTTTATCAAATATTATTTCTCCTATGGCACAGGGGACATGAAAACTCCCTGGATCTTTTCTTTTTGTAGGCAACTATGGTTGAATGAGGGCACTGCACTCCTTGTTCATCACTATAGTTTAGCCTCCCTTGAGTGAGCTTTTCCTGGGAAGCAGCTCCTTCATATACTTGATGTATGCAGGCATTTGTTGAATAGTCTTGATGAATGGTATGTTGACATGCAGAGATGCAAACAAATCTAGAAACCTTGAGTATATTCTCTTCTCCACAGAACCATTGAGCAGTTGCGGAAATGGTGCATAGAGTCTCAGCAGCTCCTGTTGTGAGATTTCTGGTTCTTGGTAATCTTTTTCCTCTTTCTCTGCTGAGGTGTCTCCAGGTTGTTCTGCCGACTTGTTTGGCTTGTCCTCAGTCTCCTTATCACTTATAGTGACCATCTTGCAATCTTCCCATCTTACTTTCTCTGTTTCACCTCTCGGATTCTTCTCTGTGTCACTTGGGAATCCATCTATGGGTTTGGGAATCTGCTCAGAGAGATACCCCACTTGAGATTCCAACCTCTTGATTGTATCTCCTTGGTTCTTAAAATTTGCTCGCACTTCCTCCTTGAATGCCTTGTTGTCTTGAATCTCTTTGCCTATGCCTTCAAGTAGATTCTCAATCCTTGAGAGTCTGTCATCAAATGATGGTAGATTGGGATTAGAGGTGGAAGGATGAGGTAAGTTATTTTGGTTTTGATATGAATATGGAGAGGTGTTGTCATGGGGGTGTTGATATGGTCTAGATGTGAAATGTTGATGGGCTGCATTGTTGGGATTTGGGCGTCTTTGATTAGGGCCTTGGTCTTGTTGATTTCCCCACCCAAAGTTTGGGTGATTCCTCCAGCCAGAGTTGTAGGTCTTGGAGTATGGATCATGATTTTGCCTAGGTGAATTCCCAATGTAGTTGACTTGCTCCTGACTTCCCTCTGCTTCTTCATTCACTCCTTCTTGGGTTGTTGATGAAGTAGTGATTGCTGCTACTTGGTTCCTCTCCATCTTCTTGGTTAGGTCAGCCAGCTGCTTGGTAATGAGCTTGTTCTGAGCCAGCAGAGCATCTACATTGTTTAGCTCCATCACTCCTCTCGTGTTACCTCTTTCGGAAGCATATAAGTAGTCGTTCTCTGCTACAGTTTCAATGACATCTGTGGCCTCCTCAATGGTCTTCTTCTTGTTCAAAGATCCTCCGGATGAATGGTCTATGGCCTTCTTTGACTCATAAGAGAGCCCTTCATAGAAAATGTGCAGCTGCACCCATTCATTGAATATATCTGGTGGGCACCTCCTTGTTAGGTCTTTAAACCTCTCCCATGCTTCATACAGAGTCTCACCATCTTGTTGCCTGAAAGTTTGGACCTCAGCTCTCAGCCTATTGATTCGTTGAGGGGGTAAAATCTTGCTAAGAATTTGTTCACCACATCTTCCCAAGTTGTCAATCTCTCCTTTGGGAAAGACTCCAGCCACTTGGCTGCCTTATCCTTGAGCGAGAATGGAAATAAGAGCAGTCTATAGATGTCAGGATGAACACCATTAGACTTCACTGTGTCACATATTCTCAGGAACGTGGTTAGATGTTGATTGGGGTCTTCTTGGACACCTCCTCCTCCGAACAGTTGTTCTGAACAAGGGTGATGAGCTGTGGCTTCAGTTCAAAATTGTTGGCGTGGATGGTTGGCTTTTGAATGCTACTTCCACAGTTTCCTGGGTTTGGATTGATATAAGAGCCTAAAACTCTTCTATCCTCCCCAGCATGATTTGTTCGACCTCCTCCGCCATGGTTGTGAGTTTCTTCTTCATGATGGTTTTCCATGTTTTCTTCCATGTTTGGTTCAAAGTATTCCTCCTCTTCCTCAGCACCAACTACTCTTTTTCCTCTTGCTTCCCTCCTTAATCTAAAGAAGGTCCTCTCAGGTTCAGAATCAAAGGAAGTTGAAGCCCCACTTCTTCTCCCTGTCATACAACCCACAAGTACAAACAAGGAAAATAGATGCAGAAAGTATTTCTGTCAGAATGACTGTAAGTTTGAGTGATGCAATATATCAAACAGTTAGTGGGTTAGTGAAATGAATGGTAAATAACTAAAAACAAAAAAAGTAGGGGGAAGGGAAGAAATTAACCAGAACTGAAAGTAAATTACTCAAACAGAAAATTAAATCAAACAAAACAAAAATGCTCAATCTAGTTATCTTCCAATTTAATCATTGTTGATGCACAATCAATCCCCGGCAACGGCGCCATAAACTTGATGCGCGGAAAACTTGTCTCATAACAAATTTCCTTCGGCAAGTGTACCAAATTTGTTGTCAAGTAAAAACTCACAATAGAGTGAGGTCGAATCCCACAGGGATTGATTGATCAAGCAACTTTAATTAGAAGAATGTTCTAGTTGAGCAAATCAGAATTTGAGTTGAGAATTGCAGAAAATTAAATGGCGGAAAAGTAAATAACAGAAAAGTAAATGCTAGAAATAAAGAGCTGAATGTAGATGACGGAAAGTAAATTGCAGAATCTTAAATGGGAATGGGGTAATTGCTCATAAAAGTAAATGACAAAAATTAAAGAGAATGGGTAAGATCAGAAATGGGGAGTTCATTGGGCTCAGGAGATGTTGCATTCTCCGGATTAATTTCATTTTCATCTCTTCCTCAATCAATGCACTCATTGATCTCCTTGGCAATCTTAAGTGATCAAATTACAATTCCTTGTAATTCAATCTCTCAAATCTTGATCAATAGCCAATTCCTTGGTCAATTGCTCATGAGAAGAGATGAAGTATGGTCACTGATTATACCACATGCATTTCCCAAATCAAGTGTTGAGAGGATTATAGTCATATATCCATCCAAACCCAATTTGGTCCAGCATGAGAAAGTATTTCTAGCATGATCTCTTCATTCCTCTTTCAAGGTTCAGAAGAGATCCAAGTTTGAATAGCTTCTTTTCCAAGATAACTACCCAATTGGATGAAGATCGAAAGCTTTCAAGTAAAATCAAGAGAAAAGATAGAAGAAGAATAATGAAAACTAGTATTGATCCATCAAATTACAACAGAGCTCCCTAACCCAATGAAAGGGGTTTAGTTGTTCATAGCTCTGGAAAATGAAAACAAAGATGGAGAATACATGATGAAACTAGAAGTGCAGAGAAAGTAAAATACAGAGAGTAGTTCTATGCCAAGAGGCTCCCTATAATTTCCAACTCCCAAAATAATTCAAAGCTACTCCTATATATACTACTCTTCTAATCTTCTAGTTGGCTCTTCAAGTCTTGGGTATGGGCCTTTGGATCTTGAGTTTGAAGCAGTTATCTTCTTCATTGGGCTTGGCTTTACTTGCAGAGAGAAAGTGTGAAGTGGGCAGAGACTTTAGCTCAGGACGTTAGTGGTGTTATCGTTCAGTGAAAATATGGGTTCGAGAACGTTAGTGACAATCACCTTTTTCACTAACGTTCCTCACCCAAGTAAGAGCCACGTTAACCTCAACGTTAGTGGCACAAACGTTGCCACTAACGTTGCCTCTTTGTCCTTCGCACACGTTATTGGGACTTACCTTTCCCAATAATGTTGAGAAGCCTCTTCCTTCCCTATGTTAGAGTCCACGTTAACTTAGTTAACGTGGCTCCTTAACGTAGGCTTGCCAACCTTCGAGAACGTTAGTGACACTTACCTTTGTCACTAACGTTCCAATGTGCCCCTAGCTCCCACGTTAGAGTCCACGTTAACTAGGTTAACGTGGCTTCTAACGTGGCCATGCTAGCCATCTCCAACGTTAGTGACAAAGTTGAGTGTCACTAACGTTGGCTCATCATTCCCTTATTCACGTTAGCTTCCACGTTAACTAAGTTAACGTGGGAGTTAACGTGGCTCATAGTGGCTTGTGTGGGTTCATTCCAACGTTAGTGACAATGTTAGGTGTCACTAACGTTGGCGATCACATTCTTGCTTCACGTTAACTTCCACGTTAACTAAGTTAACGTGGGAGTTAACGTGGCTTATGGAGGCTTGGCCAACGTTAGTGACAAAGGTGAATGTCACTAATGTTGGCTTCTCTCTTGCTTCTTAACGTTAGAGCCCACGTTAACTAAGTTAACGTGGCTCTTAACGTGGCCACTTATGAGCTTGGTCCAACGTTAGTGACAAAGGTAGGTGTCACTAACGTTGGCTCCATTTCCTTTCCTCCACGTTAGAGTTCACGTTAACTTAGTTAACGTGACTCTTAACGTGGGCAATGATGGCTTCGAGAGCGTTATTGGCGATTACTTTTCTCATTAACTTTGCAAGTTACTCCCATTCCACGTTAGGAGTTTCGTTAATTAGATTAAGGTGGCTGTTAACGTGGTTCTTCTTTGCTTCCTTTGTCCTAAAATCAAGCAATAGAGTGCATCAAAGTTCTAGTCCAAGTCATGGGAAGTACAACATCCAATTTGTCATTAAATTCATGCAAAATCCTCATGAAATCATGTAAAGTGCACAATGTATGCTTAAATCAAGATGTAAGTGAATATCTACCCAAAACTAGCTTATTTTCTAAGGAAATGCATGAAACTACCCTAAAAACAGTAAAGAAAAGGTCAGTGAAACTGGCCAAAATGCCCTGGCATCAACGGCGGCTGGCGGCAGCGGCACACTGGCGGCAGGGTCACCTGAAGAAGGGCTGGGCAATGGAGCAGCAGCAACAATGGAGAAAAGAAGAAAGAAGAAGCTGCTGGAAGAACAGGGGAGTTGCCCTGTTTAACACCCAGTCGAGGCCTGTGTGTGCGCACATAGGTCTGTGCGCGCGCACAGGAAGGGAAAAAGAGAGGGATGCAAACGCACACAGCATGCGAACGCTACCAACAGTAGGGTAATATCGAGTTGTGCGGGCGCACAAGGCTGTGCGCTCGCACAGATGGCTGAGAACACATTTTTTTTTCAATTTCTTGGGGAAAGGGTCACGTGTGCGTGCGCTTACAAGTCCGTGCGCACGCATAGACGCAAAAAGAGGAATGGGGTTCACACGCACAAGCTATGCTAACACTCCCACCAGAGCGAGCATAAATTCGCGTGCGGCCACACAAGCTTGTGCACTTGCACAGAGAGTGCAAAAAATGGCATGTGTGCGTACGCACAGGACGCTTAAAGCAGGGGAGCACCCATGCATAAGCTGTGCTAGCACTGCGAAAAGAGGGCATTCATGAGAGTGTGCGCACGCACAGGCTTGTGCGCATGCACAGGACGCGATACACAAAGGATTTGTGAGCACGCACAGGTGTGTGCGCATGCACAGATGCCCTATTTTGCAAAAAATTTTCTTCTATTTCTAAGGTACTAAGCCCTAGCTCAATCAATATTTCAACCCCAAACATACAAACATGCAAACATTCATAATCCACAAACAATTTAACCAATCTAACTCAAAAACATAGAAACCAATCCTATGTAAAACAATTCTATCAAAAAGCAATTAAGGTAAAGAACTATGAACAAAAAGAGAAGGGTAAGAACAATGTTACCATGGTGGGGTGTCTCCCACCTAGTACTTTGGTTTAAAGTCCTAAGTTGGACTTGCATGAATTCATTGATCATTTTGGGACTTCTCCATGGAGAAAAATCTCCAACTCCTTGGCATCACTTCCTTCTTCACTAGGCTCAATCATTTGATGATCAATTAAGTCACAACCGAAGATAGAGTATACTTCAAGCGTAGGCTTCTTAGATCCATCCAAAGTGAATTTTACCACCTTGCCATCGGCCTCAAATGAGTATGCACCCGAATGAGCATCCAACTTGAATCGGGATGTCTTCAAAAATGGCTTTCCAAGAAGAATGGATGATAACTTGTCTGAACCAATTGGAGGGGTCTCCAATATATGAAAGTCAACCGGGAAGAGCAATCCTTGGATATTCACCAAAACATTTTCTGCAATGCCTACAACCGACACAATGCTCTTGTCCGCCAATACAAATCTTGCTCCGGACCTCTTCAATGGTGACAACCTCAATTTCTCATAGATAGGAAGGGGCATAATGCTTACACAAGCGCCCAAATCACACATGCAATCCATAAATTCTATCCCACCAATCACACAAGTCACCAAAGATGGACCGGGATCATTATGTGTGCAAACGTCCTTGAGGAACTTGGCATATTTTGGCACTTGTTGAATTGCTTGAAAAAGAGGGCTGGTAACTTCTTTATTCTTAAAAATCTCCACCATATAGGGGTCAAGGTCTTCATGCTTCTTAGCCTTTTTAGCCAAAGTTGGGAAGGGAATTGGCATAGGCTCTTCAAGAGGGTTCTTCCTTTTGGGCTCTTTGATCTTTGATGGTTCCTCCTCACCTCTTGTAGCATTTTCTTCCTCACCTCCTATCACTTCCACCTCTTCTCCTACTTCTTCATTGTGGGGCTCCTTGCTCAAACTTGTAGGCACAACACCAATTTCATCCAACTTGGTGCCACTCCTAAGGGTGATAGCATTAATGCTTCCCTTTGGTTTGGTTGGGGTTGAGAAGGTAGACCACTAGAGGTAGAAGCTTGATGGGCATTTTGAGTGGTCGCGGGAGAAAGAGTCAAGCGGGATAAAGCTTCGGCAATGGTAGCGATATACGTTTCTTGCTTCTTGTGAAACTCTCGTTGCTCTTGTATGAAAGTTTGGAGTGTATCATTCATGTAAAGTTGATTTGAGGGTGGAAATTGATTATTTTCGGTGAAGTTAGGTCTACTATTTGGGTGTTGATATCTTCCTTGATGTTGAGAATATGGTTGTTGGTTGGGTTGGGAATGAGGTGGGCTGTGGTTGGTATAGTGGGTAGTGAGGTTGTGGTGGTTGTTGGTAGGGTTGTTGGTATTGTGGTTGGCCATGGGAAAGTTGGTGATAGTAGACTTGTGTGTTGGGATAGGGTTGAGCTTGGGAGGCTTGGTTGCCTTTGATTAGAGTTATCCTTCCATCCTTGATTTTGGTTTCCCCCATGTTGATGAGATCCTTGATTGTAGTTGGACCTTTGTGGGTAAGAATTTGCTACCGCCAATGTGTTGTCCTCTTGGATTTGAGGGCACTCATCGGTGTAGTGATCTTTGCAAGAACAAATACCGAAAAAAGATCCAGATAATATTATGAATTCTCTGGTCCTTTTACTTCGGATTAATCCTTGAACACAGCAAATTTTCTTTAATTCTCTTTCCTTTGGTGCTTTGCACCTTGAGCCTAGCCGTGACTTCAAATGTTTTTTCTCAAGCTTCATTTGACACAAAAATACCACAAGCACTTAACTGGGGAACTCTCTTGAAGTTCTGATTTTTCTTTCAGTTACTCCCAGACAGTGGTGCTTAAAGCCTTTGGCATACTCTATTACTGTATTTGATCTCGACTCTTAGTGTTCTGTCTCAAGGGTTACTTGACACAAGAATACCATAAGCATATGACTAGGAAAACAACTCTTTGAGCTTTTAATCATGTCTGACCTCCCTAGTCATTGATGCTCAGAGCCTTGGACCTTGCTCTTATTCTTCTTTGGCTATTTCTTTTATTTCAAGGATTAAGCTTTCACTAATTTCAGAGAAGTCATAATAGTTCTCTAAATTCTTGTTCCTTATACATCAACATTCCTTGATTCAAATTTGAATATGCATTGTTCATGTCATTCATTCAAAATCACAATTAATACCACCACATTTAAGTAAATAAGACTACTCTTTGATATAAACTATATTTCTCAAGTAATACATCTTTTTTTTTTCTTTTTAGATTCAAGCTCAGTGAGTGATACATGAGACACCCTTCAGAATTAAAGTCAAATATCGAAATATATAACAGTAAATTAAACTAGAACTAGGAATTGAAATAACCAATGATCATGCAATAACTAAAACAAAACAATAGAAAAATGGAACATAACATAGTAAGAACGGGAAGGAATATAGAATGAAAGGAACTCAACCACCTCAATTATCCTAGTGGCCATTTCATTCTTCAGGCTGTGCTCCTCCGTTAAGATGATTCGCATCCCTTTGGTGCCATTAAAATAAACAAAAAATCCACAAGCGAAGCGACAACACTAAACTTAAAAGTTTGCT
This sequence comes from Arachis ipaensis, assembly GCF_059453495.1. Classification (NCBI taxonomy): domain Eukaryota; kingdom Viridiplantae; phylum Streptophyta; class Magnoliopsida; order Fabales; family Fabaceae; genus Arachis; species Arachis ipaensis. Next base: position 112,998,801 of record NC_142436.1, read on the forward strand.
TGTCCTCAAGCAAAGAAGAACTAAAAATAGGGAGGGACATAAAACGTGCACGGAAGAGTAAAAACAAAAATTAGTACAAAAAAAGAATAAATTGATAAAAGGACAAGAGAGGTTAAAATAATTAAAATATATATATAAGGGGGGTGGAGAGAAAACGTATGTATGATGTAGTTAGTAAGGGTGATATATATATATATATATATATATATATATATATATATATATATATATATATATATATATGGGGAAAGAAGGGAAGGGGAAGTGAATCAGGAAGGGATGCGGGGGAAGGAATCATTGTGATTTGGTGAGGGATAAAAGATTTTGACGCCAAACTTAAAAGATTTGACGCCGAATTTGGATAGATTGAAGTTCAGCGCCAGTGCTTTGGCTTATTTGTGCTCCTTTTATGCGTCGTTCACCACGCTGAACTTGGGAAATCCCAAGTTCAGCGTGGATCTTTTGGCCCAATTGCACTCTCTTTTACGTCGTTCTCCACGCTGAACTTAGAATTTTCCAAGTTCAGCGTGGTCCTTCCATAACCAAATCCAACTCTGTACACACCACTCCACGTTGAACTTGGGAGAGTCAAGTTCAGCATAGACTCTTCCTTACTTGCACCCTTCTTTACGTCGCTCACCACGTTGAACTTGGAAAATTCCAAGTTCAGCGTGGACCTGGCAGAGACTAATTCTTCTTTTGCACACAATATTCGGCGTCGAACTTGACTGAGCCAACCTTCTCCAGGGTGCGCAAAAATTTTTCTAACTGTCCGGTTGATGACAAGTCATTTTATGCTAGTTTTATAAGCATTTTTCATTAGTTTCATTAGGTTTTATGCACTTTCTTGCACAATAAGTAAGTGATTAGAGCGGATTTTCATGATTTTCTTGAATCAATCAAACATCATCTATTTTACACAAAATCACAGGTTTAATGCTAGAATTGATTGATTTTATAAATGATGCAAAGATCTAGTGATTTTGGTGGGACTTTGATTAGTTGTTTGGTTGCTTGTAGGTGAAGAAATGATGAAAAAGGGAAAAGAAGAAATTTTGGCACACTTTGAAGTTTGAGCATGCTTTAGACCTTAGGCCACGCTTTTAAAAGCGTGGCCCATGACAATAAAGCGTTGCATTCGAAGAAGGAACCAACACTCCAAGAAGGCTAGTGTTCGAGAATGAGAGCGTAGCGTTTCCTTTAATCAACATTCTCGTGCCTCTCAAGTCTTGGGGAGAAGGCTCAACTAGGTAGCGTTCAATGTTTTGAACGTAGCGCACCAAAAGGAAGGCTCGCACGAAGCAAACCAAGGTGGCGTTCAAAAGTTCCAACGCTACGTTCACTATCCTTCACTTTTTCGTGCCTCTAAATCAAGGGAAGCAAGGCACACAACCAAGCAACACAAGTAGCATTCAAAGGAGGCAACGGAGCGCTACACTGGAGCTGCCCAATGCGCACCAAATTACTAGAAAAGGAGGCAGCGTTTGGAAAAGGCAACGTAGCGCTCCCTTTTTGCAAATTTTTTGTGCTTCAAGCCTTGGGAGGAAGATTCAGCAAGAGGAAGCGTTCACAATTTGAACGTAGCGTTCAAAGAGTGCTATGAGCAAGGGGGTTTAGCACGTGACAAGGCACACAATGCTAGGTGAACTTAGCGTTCATAAAGCCAAACGGAGCACTCCCCTGGGAGCTAACCACACACACCATGACCCATGCCACTTGAACCAAATCTAACCAGACCCATCTTTCTTCAAATCCAAAAATTAAAAGGCCCACTCCAAGCTTTGAAGACCAAAATAGAAAGTGTATAAATGGGAGTTAATTTAATTTGTAAAGGACATTTAGCTCATTTTTAGTTTTCACTTTTAAATTTTCATTTTGCTTTGAATTTGGGAATTAGGATCGGATCTATTTGCTTTCTGTTTTCATCTTCTTTCTTCTGCAACTTCTACTTTTTGTTTTTGAATTGAGATTGAAAAGCTCCATTGATTCCTGATCTGAGAATCATCTTTGCATTTCTTTCATATAGTTTTGGGAATTGGAGAATTGGATCTAAGTTTCTTTTGCTGTTTTCAATTTCATTTTCTTCTGCAATTTCTTTTTTGCTTGATCAAGGGAGTAATTGAGATCTAGATCTGCTTCTGATCTCATTGCTTTTCTTCGATCTTCAATTTCTCTTTTAGAATTTCATAATTGAGCTAAGTTTTCTTGCTGTGTGTTTCTTCAAGCAATTTTACATTTCTATTTGGCTGTTGAGCTGAATTTCTTCATCTCAGAGCTCTCTGATTCACTTTAGCTTGCATTGTCTTGTTCAATTCTGAATCCCAGTACCCAATTCCTTTTACTCTTCAAGCAATTTATATTTCTTGCACTTTAAGTTTTTACAATTTATTTTTCTTGCAATTTAAGTTTCAGCTCTTTCTAAACAGGATTCAATGACAAGGCTTATTAGGTGGGTGTTGCTGCTACAAGAATTTGACATTGAAGTGAGAGATAGGAAAAGAAATAAAAACTAAGTAGCAGACCATTTGTCAAGAATATCACAAGAAGCTAATCAAGCTCCATATTCAATGAATGAAAGCTTTCCAGATGAACACCTCTTACAAATCCAACAAGCTCCCTGGTTTGCAGACATTGCAAATTACAAGGTTGGAAGGAAGATTCCTCAAGAATTTACCAAGCAAAAGTAAAGAAGCTGCTCAATGAAGCCAAGAAATTCTTATGGGATGAACCATTCTTATTCAAGAGATGTCCAGATAGATTGATTAGGAAATGTGTTCCTGAGAGTGAGATGAGAGACATACTATGGCATTGTCATGGCTCATCTTATGGTAGGCATTTTGGACCAGAAAGAATAGCAGCCAAAGTACTTCAAAGTGGATTTTATTGGCCAACCATCTTCAAGGATTCTAGAGAGTTTGTTCATCAATGCAATGAGTGTCAAAGAGCTGGAGGATTAATAAGAAGGAATGAGATGCCTCAGAACTACATCTTAGAGGTAGAACTCTTTGATCTTTGGGGAATAGATTTTATGGGCCCCTTTCCACCCTCATATTCTTTCAAATACATACTTGTGGCAGTAGAGTATGTCTCAAAGTGGGTGGAAGCCATAGCAACAACCACATGTGATGCACAAATTGTCCTTCAATTCCTTAAGAAGCACATTTTTACTAGATATGGAGTGCCTAAGGGTCTTGTCAGTGATGGTGGTAGTCTGATGAAAGAACTTTTGCGTGGTCTAGAAAATTGCGGATGAATCCTCATTGCAAGTATAGTTTCTAAACCTTTAAAATTCCTTTCATACAAACGTTTTGGTTGTCACAAGTAACAAACCCCTTAAAAATTATTAACCGAGTATTCAAACCTCGGGTCGTCTTCTCAAGGAACTGCAGGGAAGTATGTTCTTATTATTGGCTATAAAGGTTGTAATCGGGGTTTAGAAGATGAGAAGCAAGTGATTTAAATGGCAATTAAAATCAATAAATATCTGTAAAGCAACTTTTGGCAGGGTAAGAGAAATTGGAAGTCCAACTTGGTTATCCCTCTCAACAATAATGAAAGTTGAATCTTAATTCCTCTTAGTTAACCTTTAAAGCAAAGGAAAGTCAAGGGATTAATTAGTTTGACCTTCGAATCCTATTTGTTTCCTAAGAAAAAGTTGGGATTATTGAAGTTCAGTTCAATTAGCAAGATAACGATTATCAATTATGCTGAGTTTGATAATGTTGAGTTACTGATTTCTTAACCAAGACCAAAATGGGAAAAAGTAAAATTGCTGGAATAAAAATGTCCTTAGATGGGAAGCAGAAATATCTTAATTCAAAGAGAACAATAATAAACTGAAATTCCTCAAATAATCATTAATTTAAATCATAACATGGAAACGGTTCATAAGCCAATTTGGCAACATTTATAGATACGAATAAAAGCATTAAAGTAAAAGTAGCATAGAAACATAGATTAAAGTAAATATTAAACCTAGATCGAGAGTCACTCTTAAAAACTAAGAGAAGTCCTAAATCCTAATCCTAAGAGAGAGAGGAGAGAACCTCTCTCAAACTAAATCTAAATCATGGAAAGTGAAAATTGGCGAGCTCTCCCTGAATGAATGCATTTTCCCACTTTATAACCTCTGGTCTATGCCTTCTGGACTTGGATTTGGGCCAAAAAGGGCTTCAGAATTTGCTATGAGCGTTTTTTGCAATTTCTGGTGCGTGGCCTCTGTCACGCGTCCGCGTGGGTCACGCGGTCGCGTCATTCGGAGCTTTTCCTTGCCACGCGGTCGCGTCAGTCATACGACCGCATCACTGCTTCTTTGCACTTGGCATGCGTCCGCGTCGCCCATGCGATCGCGTGGATGCTAATTTCTTCAGAAGCTCCGTTTTGTGATTTCCTTCCAATTTTGTATGTTTCCTTTCCATCCTTTAAGTCATTCCTACCTTAGAAGATCTGAAAAGTACTCAACACACTAATCACGGAGTCTAATGGAATTAAAGGTGATTAAAATAATTAATTTAAAAGCATAGGAAACATATTTTTCACATACATCACATAATAAGGAAGGAGAGTAAAACCATGCAATTAACATGAATAAGTGGTTGAAGGATTGAATAAATCACTCAAATTCAGCACAAAATACATCATAAAATATGGGTTTATCAACCTCCCCACACTTAAACAATAGCATGTCCTCATGCTAAATCCAAGGTAATAAGTAAGGTTAAAGTGATGGAATGTCATGCAATGTAATCTAATCTAAATGCAACTACCTAAATGAATGATGCATCATGCAATTCCAATTTATTCACTCATATATAAAGCTTACAGGTAGTTAAATTAATTTACATTTTCAAGGAGTCATATATGTATATATAGCCGAGCCTTAGATAATCAATAAGCACTTTTACAATTGAGATGGGAGAAAAAGCATTTTATGGACTTGCAAGACAATTAGATAATTCAAACAGAGATAAATGTTAATGAGCTATTGAACCCTCACTGGATTTGTGTTTACTCTCTAGTCACTCAGTGTTTATTGGGTTAATCACTCTATTCTTCCTTTTTTTATTCTTCCTTTCTATAACTTTGTTCTTCATCTAACCAATCAACAATTATAGAATACAGTCATACCAAAAATCATGAGGTCTTTAATTAAGGTTGTAATGGGGCCAAGGTAAAGGTAAGGGTATATGTATAAGGCTAAGTGAGCTAATAAGTGAATCCTTAATTAGACTAAGATCTCACCTAACATACATACTTAGTAAAACAGAATTTCTTTACCTATTTTCCCATACTTTTCCCACTTTTGGATGTTACATGCTCATGTTTCAACTTTTGTTCTTATTCCATGTGCATTGTTTTTATTTTTGCATTTGGGGAATTCTTTTGTATCCCCTTTATTAAATACGGAAAATTTTTTTTTTTAATGCACATGGTAATTTAATCACTTTGATTTCTCATGAGCATGCTTCCCAAAAATTTCTTAGTTGAGTTATTTTATTCTTTTCAATTCTTCTACCTTTTGTTTTTATCATCCATGTTCCCAATAGGTTTCCCACATTTAAACTATTCATAATTTTCTATCTTAAGCTAACCAAGGATTTAACTTGGGATTTTATTTTATTTTTCTGCTTAAGGCTAGTAGTGTGGCTGATAGAATAAAAGGGGATTTAAAGGCTCAAGGGGGATAACAAGGGTGATGTGAAAGGTAGGTTATTTTGGGATAAGTGAGCTAAAATCAAATAATGTCCTCAATCACTCTTTTGGTATGTATCTATATTCTATATTCTATATTCTATAATTGGACATATAGATTAAAACAAAGTAAAGAACATCAGAATGTAAAAGAAGGGCGGAACACACAGGAATAAAAATTATGGTTTAAATGTAACCATACAATTAAGCTCAAAACTCACAGGCTATGTGTTCTCTAGCTCAAAAATCATTTATCACTTATGTATGTCATGCAGGTTTAGTTAAAAATTCTCATTATTCTCAATGTAAAACTTATATTGAATGGCTTTAAAGTTTTAGTGTTTCTCCTTGATGAAATATTGTTAACTTAACTATGTGATGTAATGCTATATATACAAGGTTTATGGATTTAAATCTGTTATGTTCAATTTCCTAGCTTACTTCCTTTTTATATTTTTCAATTTAAACTAAGCTGTCTTATGCTAAAAAGGGTAAGCTATACTAGTTAATCCACTAATAAGTTAGAATTGCAAAATAAACTAAATAACTAAGATATGACTAAAATGCAAAATGCAGAAATAGAGTAAAAATACATAAAAGTAGCAATGTATAAGTACTCAGAAAATAACAATAAAAAGAAAAATACAGAAAAATATCCAAAATAAAAGAAAAGAGTATGTAGTGGTTCACCAAAATAAAACGCCAGAGATGGCGACCTCCCCACACTTAAAATGAAGCATCGTCCCTGATGCTCAGTCAAGCCGGGTGTGAAGGGTGTCATCACTGGTAGGAATGGTAGCTGGTGTCTCTGTGGTGGTGACTGGCTGAGGGTCTGACTGCTGCGGAGGAGGGGCTGTCTGGATGGGGATCTCAGGATCTGCAGCCTGGATCTGCTGGGGTGCTGCCTGCTGGGTGTCTGCCTGCTCTGCCTCTCCCTGGGGATGGGTCTCTGCCTCGGGCTCATCCGCCTCCTCCTCAGATGCCTCGGATGGTGTCTCGGGCTCGGAGAGGATGTCGCTGGATCGAATCATCAGTTTCAGGTGCTCATAGCGTCGCTTGTTGCGACGCTCCATCTGGTCAAGTCGTCGAAACAAGCGGTGCACCAGATGATAGACAGGCTCTGTGGCAGGTGGAGGTGAAGTGGTGGTGGCAGGGGTAGGTGGTGCAGTGGAGGAAGAGGGACCGGCAGATGGTGTAGCTGTATCATAAGTAGTGGCAGTCAGGAAAGGAGGTCTGTAACCCAAGGCCAGGAAGTTCCTGCTATTAGGAATGATCTTCCCGCAGTCCGCGGCGGGTGGCCTCTCATCAACATCCTCCCATGGCACGTCAGCTCGACGGCCCAACTGTGTAACCAAGTATGGGAAAGGAAGAGTGCCTCGGATGTGGACCCTGGCCATATAGTGCCGAATAAAGCGTGGCAGGTACAGGTCCTTACCATCCATCACACACCAAAGGAGGGTGATCATAGCGGCAGGTATCTCAGTCTCGTGAGTACTCGGCATAATGTAGTTGCTGAATATCTGATGCCATAGCCGAGCCTCATCGTTCAAGTAAATCCGCTTGATCCCTTTGGGCATGGTGGTGTTCTGACCCATGATCCAAGGAACTGATGGGTCAAGGGCAATCCGGGCCTTGACTGCATCCCAGTCAAAACGCATATAGCGCATGTCCTCCTCAGCTTTCTGATAGCCATCTGTCTGATCAGTCTTAGGCGGAAGCTTCAGAACCTCTTCTATTGCCTCCTCAGTAACTAAAATCTGCTTCCCTCTGAGGTTCACTGCATCTAGGGAAGTTTTGAAGTAGTTGCAGTAGAATTCCCTAACCTAAGATGCATTAACCTCAGTCAGAGGTCTCTCTAGAAAGAACCAGCCTCTTTGTTTGATCTGATCAGAGGTGTATTGCTGGAGTTCTTCTGTGATCTTCAAAGTTTGCTCTAGGTATAGGTGCCTAGAGTTTGCAAACACCGGATACCTCAGCTCACAGTATCGGTTTGCAAATTTTATTGGATCAGTAGCAGGGAGCAGCTGGTCGGCCTTCTCCTGCTGGGTAAAATTTTTCTCCCACAAAGAGGCATCATGCATGAGGTCGATGATAGACACGAAGGCTTCTCCTCTTTTCCTTTTGCCAGTAGTGGCCTTGCCTTTTCCCTTTCTATGGGAATCCGACATCCTGGAAAGCAGAAAACCAGGATATAATAAAAATGGGAAAGCAAATAGGCAAATAATCAAAGAAAACGCAAAGTGGCAAGGGAGCAATAGGATAAGGAATATGAGTTAAGTAAAATGTGCATTTAGGATTGGTATAGGAGTGAAAAGAAGAAATCACAATCCAAAATGTTATTGAATGCAAGTTAAATAGAAAAAATTAACATCATGCCTTTGTTAGAATGTTAAAAGAAAGTGAAAGAAAGGTTAGGTTGGTTAGAGTTAAAATTAGTGAGTTAGTGAAAAATGTGTTAAAGTAAGAGGCATAATGAAAATAGTTCAAGTAACAAGTAATCACAGGTAGAAGCTATAGGTAACTCATATTCAAAAAAGTAAGACAGTTTGATGATGATTCAAATAGAGATAAAGAAGGCAAAAATAGGAATCAAACATCGAAATTTGAGGCAAACCTCTGATTCTCGGGGTGCTGGATTTGGATATGAAACACGGGGAAGTGGTGGTGCTTGGGAGTGAGTGGATTGGAGCTGGGGTGGAAAAGGATCATATGGTGGCGAATGGTAAAAAGAGGCTTGTGAGTGTGGTGGTTTTAGGTTATGTTGAGAGGATGGTCTATAGGCACGGGTGGGACTTGTTGGTAGTTACAAGGCTGTCCACCATATCTATCAGTTGGGTGTGCGTTGTAGAATGGTCGTTGTCCATGATATCTTGGAGGGTGTTGTTGCCTAAAGGGTTGATTAGATCCTCTTGGCTCCATCCATCCTTGATTGGTCTGACCTTGATGCATATTCCTGCTGCAACTTCTATTTCCTTCAACAAAGTTAGAACCAAACTCAAAGCGAGAGGGGTGAGAATTCATGGTAGCAAATAGAAATAAAAAGGAAAGACAAAAATAAATGAACAAGCAAAAGAAAAATATTTACAATAACCAATAATAAGGCACACGTTAGCAGTTCCCGGCAACGGCGCCATTTTGATGAGAGAACTTTTGCGTGGTCTAGAAAATTGCGGATGAATCCTCGTTGCAAGTATAGTTTCTAAACCTTCAAAAGTCCTTTCATACAAACGTTTTGGTTGTCACAAGTAACAAACCCCTTAAAAATTGTTAACCGAGTATTCAAACCTCGGGTCGTCTTCTCAAGGAACTGCAGGGAAGTATGTTCTTATTATTGGCTATAAAGGTTGTAATCGGGGTTTAGAAGATGAGAAGCAAGTGATTTAAATGGCAATTAAAATCAATAAATAACTGTAAAGCAACTTTTGGTAGGGTAAGAGAAATTGGAAGTCCAACTTGGTTATCCCTCTCAACAATAATGAAAGTTGAATCTTAATTCCTCTTAGTTAACCTTTAAAGCAAAGGAAAGTCAAGGGATTAATTAGTTTGACCTTCGAATCCTATTTGTTTCCTAAGAAAAAATTGGGATTATTGAAGTTCAATTCAATTAGCAAGATAACGATTATCAATTATGCTGAGTTTGATAATGTTGAGTTACTGATTTCTTAACCAAGACCAAAAGGGGAAAAAGTAAAATTGCTGGAATAAAAATGTCCTTAGATGGGAAGCAAAAATATCTTAATTCAAAGAGAACAATAATAAACTGAAATACCTCAAATAATCATTAATTCAAATCATAACATGGAAACGGTTCATAAGCCAATTTGGCAATATTTATAGATACGAATAAAAGTATTAAAGTAAAAGTAGCATAGAAACATAGATTAAAGTAAATATTAAACCTGGATCGAGAGTCACTCTTAAAAACTAAGAGAAGTCCTAAATCCTAATCCTAAGAGAGAGAGGAGAGAACCTCTCTCAAACTAAATCTAAATCATGGAAAGTGAAAATTGGCGAGCTCTCCCTGAATGGATGCATTCCCCCACTTCATAACCTCTGGTCTATGCCTTCTGGACTTAGATTTGGGCCAAAAAGGGCTTCAGAATTTGCTATGAGCGTTTTCTGCAATTTCTGGTGCGTGGCCTCTGTCACGCGTCCGCGTGGGTCACGCGGTCGCGTCATTCGGAGCTTTTCCTTGCCACGCGGTCGCGTCATTCGGAGCTTTTCCTTGCCACGCGGTCGCGTCAGTCATGCGACTGCATCATATACATTCTGCTTAAGGCGCGCGGTCGCATCAGTCATGCGACCGCATCACTGCTTCTTTGCGCTTGGCATGCGTCCGCGTCGCCCATGCGATCGCGTGGATGCTAATTTCTTCAGAAGCTCCGTTTTGTGCTTTCCTTCCAATTTTGTATGTTTCCTTTCCATCCTTTAAGTCATTCCTACCTTAGAAGATCTGAAAACTACTCAACACACTAATCACGGCATCGAATGGAATTAAAGGTGATTAAAATAATTAATTTAAAAGCATAGGAAACATGTTTTTCACATACATCACATAATAAGGAAGGAGAGTAAAACCATGCAATTAACATGAATAAGTGGTTGAAGGATTGAATAAATCACTCAAATTAAGCACAAAATACATCATAAAATATGAGTTTATCATAGCCATTTTTGCAACAAACAGATGGAGAAACTACTTCACAAATATGGGGTGATGCATAAAGTAGCTATACCATATCATCCACAGACCAATGGCCAAGCAGAGCTTGCAAATAGGGAGTTGAAGAGGATTTTGGGGAAAACAGTGGGGAGTACAAGAAAGGATTGGGCCAGAAAATTAAAAGATGCTCTCTAGGTGTATAGAACAGCATTCAAAACTCCTATTAGGAAGTCTCTTTTTCAGTTGTTGTATGGCAAGTCTTGTCACCTCCCTGTAGAGCTTGAGCACAAAGCTTTCTGGGCCACTAAACTCCTCAACCTTGATTTTCAAGCAGCAGGAAAGAAGAGATTATTGCAATTAAATGAATTGGATGAGTTTAGACTGGAAGCCTATGAAAATGCTAAGATATACAAGGAAAAAGCTAAGAGATGGCATGACAGAAGGATTTCAAAGAAAGAGTTTAAACCAGAATAACAAGTACTCTTGTATAACTCCAGACTCAAAGTTTTCCTTGGCAAAATCAGCTCTAAATGGACTGGTCCCTACTTGGTGACAAAGGTTCTTCCTTATGGAAGCCTTGAATTGGTAGATGAAGCAACAAAGAATAATTTCACAGCAAATGGTCACAGGGCAAAGCATTACTTGGGAAGCCATTGGGACAAAGAGAAGGAGATTCAGAAATTAAGCTGAGCAAGAATGAAGGATGTCAAGCTAGTGACATTAAAAGAGCGCTTGTTGGGAGGCAACCCAACCAAAGGTAGTTTTCTTCTCTTAACTATTTCAATAAGAAGGTTAAGTAGTTTTATCTGTATTGCAAGGAGCTAAGTTTGGTGTTGCACACCAAAATAATTTAAGAGTGAATGAAAGATGCTAAGTTTGGTGTTCTACCAAAAATCTCATTTAAAAACACAATTCAACCCTCTGCATAACTAGTTACTAGCTCCAAGCAATCAGGAAAATCACTAAACCACTGTCTGTTTTCTAGTTTTTAGTTGTATTACTTTCAACAAAAGCACAAGGTTTCATGTAACTGATGCAGCATAGACAGTAGCAAGGGACTAAGTTTGGTGTTCTGATTAGCGGATATTTTATACGCTTTTTGGGGTTAATTTCATATAGTTTTTAGTATGTTTTAGTTAGTTTTTAGTTTATTTTCATTAGTTTCTAGGCAAAATTCATATTTCTGGACTTTACTATGAGTTTGTGTATTTTTCTGTAATTTCAGGTATTTTCTGACTGAAATTGAAGGAGCTGAGCAAAAATCTGATTCAGGCTGAAAAAGGACTGCTGATGTTGTTGGATTCTGACCTCTCTGCACTCAGAATGGAATTTCTGGAGCTACAGGAGTCCAAATGGTGCGCTTCTAATTGCGTTGGAAAGTAGACATCCAGGGATTTCCAGCAATATATAATAGTCCATACTTTGCTCAAGGATAGATGATGCAAACTGGCGTTCAACACCAGTTCCATGTTGCAGTCTAGCGTCCAGCGCCAGAAACAAGTTACAAGTTGGAGTTCAACGCCAGAAATAGGTTACAACCTGGCGTTGAACGCCCAAAACAGCCCATGCATGCGAGAAGCTTAAGTCTCAGCCCCAGCACACACCAAGTGGGCCCCAGAAGTGGATTTCTGCACCATCTATCATAGTTTACTCATTTTCTGTAAACCTAGGTTACTAGTTTAGTATTTAAACAACTTTTAGAGATTTATTTTGTATCTCATGACATTTTAGATCTGAACTTTGTACCTTTTGACGGCATGAGTCTCTAAACTCCATTGTTGGGGGTGAGGAGCTCTGCTGTGTCTCGATGAATTAATGCAAGTATTTCTGTTTTCCATTCAAACATGCGTGTTTCTATCTAAGATATCCATTTGCACTTCAATATGAATGTGATGAACGTGACAATCATCATCATTCCTTCACAAACGTGTGCCTGACAACCACTTACGTTCCACCGTAGAATGAATGAATATCTCTTAGATCTCTTAATCAGAATCTTTGTGGTATAAGCTAGATTGATGGCAGCATTCAAGAGAATCCGGAAAGTCTAAACCTTGTCTGTGGTATTCCGAGTAGGATTCAGGGATTGAATGACTGTGACGAGCTTCAAACTCGCGAGTGCTGGGCATAGTGACAGACGCAAAAGGATAGTAAATCCTATTCCGGTACGATTGAGAACCTGCAGATGATTAGCCGTGCGGTGACAGCGCATCTGGACCCTTTTCACTGGAAGGATGGATGGTAGCCATTGACAACGGTGATCCACCAACACACAGCTTGCCATAGGAGGACGTGCGTACGTGAATCAGAAAATAGAGGAAAGCAGAATTTCAGAAGACAAAGCATCTCCAAAACTCCAACATATTCTCCATCATTGCATACAAGTATAATTTGTGTTCTGCCCTTTTATTCCTTGCAATCAAATTTGATAAGTGAATTATTTTATTGTTTTCCTGACTAAGAGTTACAAGATAACCATAGATTGCTTCAAGCCAACAATCTCTGTGGGATCGACCCTTACTCACGTAAGGTATTACTTGGACGACCCAGTGCACTTGCTGGTTAGTGATACGAGTTGTAAAAAGTGTGATTTACTATTCGTGCACCAAGTTTTTGGCGCCGTTGCCGGGGATTGTTTGAGTTTAGACAACTGACGGTTTATTTTGTTGCTTAGATTAAGAAAAAATTTTTCTTTTTGGTTTAGAGTCTTTTATTATTTATACCTTGTTAAAACACTTTAAACTTATAGCTCAATTAGCTAGAGCGTGGTGCTTATGTTCTTAGTAATTGGCTAGCCTATTTTTAAAATCTTTTTCAAAAATAATTTTTTTTTGAATAAATCTTGTGCCAAACTTTACGTTTGGTGTTTTCTTGTTGATTTTTCTTTGTTTTTCGAAAATTTTAGTTTGGTTTTCTAAAAATTTTAAGTTTGGTGTTCTTTCTTCATGTTCTTGTATTCTTGTGAGTCTTCAAAGTGTTCTTGAGTTTCCTTGGTGTTCCTTGGTGTTTTCCCTCCAAAATTTTCGAAAACAAGGAGCATTAGATCTAAAAATTTTAAATCTTGTACTATCTTATTATTTTTCTCTCTCCTCTTTAAATCCAAAAATATCTTTTCTCTCTATTTTAAAGCAAATTTTTGAAATTTACCTTTAAAATTCAGATTTTTATTTCAAAATTTAAAACCTTTTTCAAAAATCATCATATCCTTTTCAAAACTTCCTAACCACTTTCTCTCTCCTCATTTTTTTTCGAAAATCTTCACCTATTTTTATTTATTTTATTTTAATTTATTTTGTTTTCGAAATAAATAAATAATTAAATAAATAAAAATATTTTCTTCTATTTTACATCATCTCCCTTTCTCCATCATGGACCTAAGCGGAAATGAACAGTCCAGGAGGACTCTGGGGTCATATGCTAACCCCTCTACTGCTTCATATGGGAGTAGTATCTGCATACCCTCCATTGGAGTCAGTAGCTTTGAGTTGAATCCTCAGCTCATTATCATGGTGCAGCAAAGTTGCCAGTATTCCGGTCTTCCACAGGAAGAACCTACAAAGTTTCTGGCACAGTTTTTAGAGATTGCTGACACAGTACATGATAAGGAAGTAGATCAGGATGTCTACAGATTATTACTGTTTCCATTTGCTGTAAAAGACCAAGCTAAAAGGTGGTTAAATAACCAACCTAAGGCTAGCATAAGGACATGGAAACAGCTGACAGAAAAATTCCTGAACCAATACTTTCCTCCAAAATGGATGACACAGCTAAGGCTGGACATCCAAGGCTTTAAACAAGGGGATAATGAATCTCTTTATGATGCCTGGGAGAGATACAGAGAGATGCTACGAAAATGCCCCTCTGAAATGTTTTCAGAGTGGGTTCAGTTAGACATCTTCTATTATGGGCTTACAGAAAGAGCTCAAATCTCTCTAGACTACTCAGCTGGTGGATCTATCCACATGAGAAAGACAATTGAAGAAGCTCAAGAGCTCATTGATACAGTTGCCAGAAATCAGCATCTGTACCTAAGCAGTGACCCTTCCATGAAAGAAGAGGTTAAAACAGTAACTGCTGAACTCAGTCCTGTAAAACAAGCTGCTGAATTCAATCAGCAACTGGACTTTCTAACAAAGCAGTTAGCCGAATTCAAGGATAGACTACAAGAGACAAGGATGGCTAAAATAAATATGGAAGAACAATTGAAGCAAACAAAGCAGCAGCTGTCAAACCAAATAACAGAAGAATGCCAAGCAGTTCAATTAAGAAGTGGAAAGACATTAAATACCCCACCTCAAGGCAGCAAGAAGCCAAGAAATGAGCAAACCACCCAAAATCCACCTGAGGACAGTAAGAGCCTAGGGAAAAATAATTATGGCACTAAAACGCCAGAAATTGGGTGGAAGGCTGGCGCTGAACGCCCAGACCATGCTCAGGACTGGCGTTCAACGCCAGAAACAAGCAAGGATCTGGCGTTGAACGCCCAAAAGAAGCACAGTTCTGGCGTTCAGACGCCAGGAACAGATGAGGAGCTTGTAACAGCCCAGACCACCCGCTAGCACGATATTGTCCGCTTTGGCACACAAGGCCTCACGGTTTTGCCTTTGACGATAGGGATGATAGCCTAAGCCTCCCACACTCACTCGTCAAAACGCGTCATGCTAGGGAGAAGTATCCACACCTTTATAAGGCATGCTTCGTTCCCCTCTCCAACCGATGTGGGCCTTACAATCCACCCCCCTAAGGGAGTCCAGCGCCCTCGCTGGCACATCGATCCGGGTTCTGGCTCTGATACCATTTGTAACAGCCCAGACCACCCGCTAGCACGATATTGTCCGCTTTGGCACACAAGGCCTCACGGTTTTGCCTTTGACGATAGGGATGATAGCCTAAGCCTCCCACACTCACTCGTCAAAACGCGTCATGCTAGGGAGAGGTATCCACACCCTTATAAGGCATGCTTCGTTCCCCTCTCCAACCGATGTGGGCCTTACAATTTCTACTCTTTTCAGGCTTCTCGATTAATACTCCTTTTGAAATTACCTATATTTATTTATTAAAAATCCACCTGAGAGTCGTACCACTGTAATATCATTGACTTATGACTCGAGCATAAGGATTTGAATATTAGGGTGTTACATTATGGTATCAGAGCAGTTCGTCCTCGTGAGCCTGAGGGATGGAACTGCTTATGCTTCAATGCATACTCTGAGTCTGTGCCTGTGCTAGTTAGGGTATTTAATCGATACATCTAGCATGAAGTCCATGAGTGTACCTTTGGTACTTTGAAGCACTATACTTCCGATATTGAGACTGATCAACTTGATATCGATTGTTTGGTGTGTATAGGAACCAGATGGCACCTCGTGGACCCGGTCGAGGACGTGAAAGAGATCGTACTAATACGCAGGAACCGAAAATCAACCCGAATAACCCGGTAAACCTTATGGCGGCGTTAGAGAATATGGCTGCTGCTATGCAGGCCACTACGGAGGCTCTTGGGCAACAGATGAACAATAATGGCAATGGCGGAAGGGAAGCTCATGGCCCGATGACACTGGCAACCTTCTTAAAGGTTAATCCACCTAAGTTCAAGGGAACCACCAATCCGACTGAAGCTGATACTTGGTTTCAGGCCATGGAGCGAGCACTGCAAGCGCAGTTGGTGCCTGAAGAGCAGCGTGTTGAATTCGCTACCTATCTACTCACGGGGGAAGCATCGCATTGGTGGCAAGGGGCTCGACGTCTCCTGCAACAGGGGAATGATCATATCACTTGGGATGCCTTCCAGGTGGAATTCTATAAGAAGTACTTTCCGAATTCCGCCAGGACAGCCAAGGAATTGGAGTTACTGCAGCTAAAGCAAGGTGCTATGTCCATATCTGAGTATACAGACAAATTTGAGGAGCTATTCAGGTTTTCCCGCATGTGTCAAGGAGCTCCGGGAGACTTCGAGGAATGGAAATGCATTAAGTATGAAGGAGGGCTCCGGAGCGACATCTTAAGTTCAGTGGGACCAATGGAGATCCGAACTTTTTCAGAGTTAGTGAATAAGAGCAGAATTGCTGAAGAGTGTGTGAAAAGGAGGGTTGCAGAGAAGGGAAGTCATAGAGAGCACAACCAAGGATTCGCACCAAGGGGTCGAGAGTTTAAGGAGAGAGGATACGTACAACACTTTCCCCAATGACAGAATAACTTTGCGACGAGTAAGGAGTCCCAAAGGAATGGTAAGGGAAAACGGGCAGCGGCTGCTTCTGATGTTTCAAGCTGTCAGAGATGTGGAAGTCATCACCCAAATAGACCGTGCCGATTGGGGTTAGGTGTATGTTACAAGTGCGGGTTACTAGGGCATGTATCAAGAAATTGCCAACAAGGAGAGAGTCAGGATGCGGGCCGATTGCGACAGTAAGATTGAGGTAATTGCCTTAATACAAATGGATAAATGCCTGTGATGTAAATGACTTTCTGTTGAGATCGATGTGTTGTGTTTGTTATGTAGTTTGTTGATTTCTGGATTTTTAGTGAAATGGATTGAACTCGTGACTTTTAGTTCCTTTGATTTAAATAGATAAGGGATGGTCCTAAATGATGGATTTGGAAACGTTAATTCGAATTGTCGGTCAAGTTAAGTGGTGGTTTAGTACTTGAGGAAATAAGTGATAGAACTAATACTTGACGAGAAATCAAGGTGGCATAGCAGAAGCTTGCTAAAGCGTTAGCATAGTATGGTAATAATAAGGAAAAGTAGAGCATGATTGGAAATGCTTTATGCTTTGAGTACTTAAAAGTTTAGTGAGCTTATGCAGATAATGATTCTAGGTAATTAGAATTAATTGCGGTTGTGAGCCTTAATGGTTCTGAAACGGATGAGAAAATTATCATTGATGCATAATTGGATTTAGATGATGAGAGAGTGCGAGTTGTCGTGTTTGAGAGATGAGTACCATGATGTTTGGTCATAGTGATTTGGAATTAGATTGAGATTTATAATGATTGGTTTTGAAAGACGAATGTGAAAGCCACTAAATTGAAATACAGATGCAGTACTGAGATTGGTTTGAAGGAGCCCGTGACGGGTGGTAAACTCCAATTTTTGGGGAGGTACTGTTGAAAATTTTTCTCCAAAATATTTAAAAGAGTGCTGGTTATGGTTTTGAGGATAATTTTTTATATGAGTAACTTTAACGAAAGAGATGTATCTCGAATGCTTCTATAGATTATTAAAGGAAAGCGAATTCTCATGATTTTTGTTAAATTGTTATTTCAAACTCATTTGCTTTCTAGAAATGAAAGGGGTTTTTGATTGATGAGTCAGAGACTTTATAATAGCAAGTCATGTAGAAATTCGAAGGTTTGAGAATCAGAAAGTAAGTTTGGAGGTTATGCTTGGAGTTGAGCTGTGATTAGTGGTAATTGGCTTGGCAGAGGGAGAGGATAGTGATGGATGGAATTTTCGAGGGCGAAAATTTCTGTTAGGGGGGTAGAATGTAATACTCGGTCTAACCGAAATTTAGTAAATAATAAGTTAAATAGGAGTGAATATGGTTGGAAGATTTGGCAATTGGAATTTGATAATTTAAATATGATATTTGGATTCAGTGAATTTTTCCGAGTTGGAAAATATAGTTTTCTGCGTAAAAGTGCGCAGTGGAATTTTGACCGGCAGTACCGGCTGAGATCTGTCTGGTACTACAACTGAGGAAATTGATTATGGGTAAATAAGATTAAGAAATGAGGAATTATAATTAGGGAAGGTAGAAATATTTAAAGTGCGATTTAGAGCGCTAATCTTAATGGTTTTGGCCCAAAATTGGGCCAATGGGCAAAAATAAGTGAACCGGGCCTAAGTGGGCCCAAGACCCAACATATATAAATATTAGTTGTGAGCATTTCAGCTCATTTTACCCTAAAAAGAAGGGTTGGGGCGCTGATTTGAGAAGAGAGAAGAGAAGAGAGAAAACCTAACTCTCTTTTTTGTAACAGCCCAGACCACCCGCTAGCACGATATTGTCCGCTTTGGCACACAAGGCCTCACGGTTTTGCCTTTGACGATAGGGATGATAGCCTAAGCCTCCCACACTCACTCGTCAACACGCGTCATGCTAGGGAGAGGTATCCACACCCTTATAAGGCATGCTTCGTTCCCCTCTCCAACCGATGTGGGCCTTACAGAGCTGGCGTCTAACGTCACTCCAGCTTCTAACTCTGGCACTCAATTGCCAGTGCGGGATCAGACACACACAAGTGCTGATGACAACCCATTTAAAAAGGCTTCTTCAACCACTTTTGTAGGAAATAAACCTACAGCAACTAAGGTTGAGGAATATAAAGCCAAGATACCTTATCCTCAAAAACTCCGCCAAGAGGAGTAGGATAAGCAATTTGCTCGCTTTGCAGATTATCTCAGGACTCTTGAAATAATGATTCCATTTACAG
Organism: Arachis ipaensis; assembly: GCF_059453495.1. NCBI lineage: Eukaryota > Viridiplantae > Streptophyta > Magnoliopsida > Fabales > Fabaceae > Arachis > Arachis ipaensis. The sequence goes on from NC_142436.1 coordinate 113,017,591, forward strand.
AGGCACTTGAGCAAATACCTTCTTATGCCAAGTTTATGAAAGAGATCTTGAGTCATAAGAAGGATTGGAGAGAAACTGAAAGAGTTCTCCTCACTGAAGAATGCAGTGCAGTCATTCTGAAAAGCTTTCCTGAAAAGCTTAAAGACCCTGGGAGTTTTCTGATACCATGCACATTAGAAGGTAATTGCACCAAGACAGCTTTATGTGATCTTGGGGCAAGCATCAACCTAATACCTGCATCCACTATCAGAAAGCTTGGTTTAACTGAAGAAGTTAAACCAACCCAGATATGTCTCCAACTTGCTGATGGCTCCATTAAATACCCATCAGGTGTGATTGAAGACATGATTGTCAGAGTTGGGCCATTCGCCTTTCCCACTGACTTTGTAGTACTAGAAATGGAGGAGCACAAGAGTGCTACTCTCATTCTAGGAAGACCCTTCCTAGCAACTGGACGAACTCTCATTGATGTCCAACAGGGGGAAATAACCCTGAGAGTCAATGATGATGAGTTTAAGTTGAATGCTGTCAAAGCCATGCAGCATCCAAACACATCAAAAGACTGCATGAAAGTTGATCTTATTGACTCTTTGGTAGAAGAGATTAACATGGCTGTGAGTCTCGAATCAGAGTTGGAAGACATCTTTAAAGATGTTCAGCCTGATTTGGAGGATTCAGAGGAAATGAAAGAGCCTCTGAAATTTCCTCTGGAAGAGGAAAAACCTCCTAAACCCGAGCTCAAACTATTACCACCATCCCTGAAATATGCATTTCTGGGAGAAGGTGACACTTTTCCAGTGATCATAAGCTCTGCTTTAAATCCACAGGAAGAGGAAGCACTTATTGAAGTGCTAAGGACACACAAGACAGCTCTTGGGTGGTCCATAGGTGACCTTAAGGGCATAAGCCCAGCTAGATGCATGCACAAAATCTTATTGGAGGATAATGCTAAACCAGTGGTTCAACCACAGAGGCGGCTAAATCCAGCCATGAAAGAAGTGGTGCAGAAAGAGGTCACCAAATTACTGGAGGCTGGGATTATTTATCCTATTTCTGACAGCCCCTGGGTGAGCCCTGTCCAAGTTGTCCCCAAAAAGGGAGGCATGACAGTGGTTCATAATGAAAAGAATAAACTGGTTCCTACAAGAACAGTTACAGGGTGGCGCATGTGTATTGACAACAGAAGGCTCAATACAGCCACCAGAAAGGATCATTTTCCTTTACCATTCATAGACCAGATGCTAGAAAGACTGGCAGGTCATGATTATTACTGCTTTTTGGATGGCTACTCAGGCTATAACCAGATTGCAGTAGATCCCCAGGATCAAGAGAAAACAGCATTCACATGTCCATCTGGAGTGTTTGCTTATAGAAGGATGCCATTTGGGCTGTGTAATGCGCCTGCAACCTTCCAGAGATGCATGCTCTCTATTTTCTCTGATATGGTGGAAAAATTTCTGGAAGTCTTCATGGATGACTTCTCAGTATATGGAGACTCATTCAGCTCCTGTCTTGATCACCTGAAACTAGTTCTGAAAAGATGCCAAGAGACCAACCTGGTTTTAAACTGGGAAAAATGTCACTTTATGGTGACTGAAGGGATTGTCCTTGGGCATAAAATTTCAAACAAGGGAATAGAGGTGGATCAAGCAAAAATAGAGGTAATTGAAAAATTACCACCACCTGCCAATGTTAAGGCAATTAGAAGCTTTCTGGGGCATGCAGGATTCTATAGGAGGTTTATAAAGGATTTTTAAAAAATTGCAAAACCTCTGAGCAATCTGCTAGCTGCTGACACGCCATTTGTGTTTGACACAGAGTGTCTGCAGGCGTTTGAAACGCTAAAAGCCAAGCGGGTCACAGCACCAGTTATTTCTGCACCAGACTGGACATTACCATTTGAGCTAATGTGTGATGCCAGTGATCACGCCATTGGTGCAGTACTGGGGCAGAGGCATGACAAGCTTCTGCATGTCATTTATTATGCTAGTCGTGTTTTGAATGATGCCCAGAAAAATTACACAACCACAGAAAAAGAATTGCTTGCAGTGGTTTATGCCATTGACAAGTTTAGATCATACTTAGTAGGATCAAAAGTGATTGTGTACACAGATCATGCTGCTCTTAAATATCTACTCACAAAGCAGGATTCAAAACCCAGACTCATAAGATGGGTGTTGCTTCTGCAAGAGTTTGATATAGAAATAAGAGACAGAAAAGGGACAGAGAACCAAGTGGCTGACCATCTGTCCCGGATAGAGCCAATAGAAGGGACGTCATTCCCCTCTCTTGAAATCTTTGAGACCTTTCCTGATGAGCATTTGTTTGCCATTCAGGAAACACCATGGTTTGCAGACATTGCAAACTACAAAGCTGCAAGGTTCATTCCCAAGGAGTACAGCAGGCAACAAAAGAAAAAATTAATTACTGATGCAAAGTACTACTTGTGGGATGAACCCTATCTCTTTAAGAGATGTGCAGATGGCATAATCCGTAGGTGTGTGCCTAAAGAAGAAGCACAAAGGATCTTATGGCATTGCCATGGGTCACAATATGGAGGTCATTTCGGAGGTGAGCGAACAGCCACCAAGGTCCTCCAATGTGGCTTCTACTGGCCTACACTCTACAGAGATTCCCGAGAGTTTGTACGTAACTGTGACAGTTGCCAGAGAGCTGGAAATTTTCCTCACAGTTACGCCATGCCTCAACAAGGAATCTTAGAGATTGAGTTGTTTGATGTATGGGGTATTGATTTCATGGGGCCTTTACCACCATCATACTCAAACACTTATATTCTGGTGGCAGTTGACTATGTATCAAAATGGGTTGAGGCCATTGCCACACCCACCAATGATACTAAAATAGTGCTGAAGTTCCTCCAGAAACATATATTTAGCAGGTTTGGTGTTCCCAGGGTACTAATCAGTGATGGGGGCACTCACTTCTGCAACAAACAGCTTTACTCTGCCATGGTCCAGTATGGGATTCGCCACAAGGTGGCGACTCCATATCATCCACAGACAAATGGGCAAGCTGAAGTCTCTAACAGAGAACTAAAAAGAATCCTGGAACAGACTGTAAGTACCCGTAGAAAGGATTGGGCACGAAGCTTGGATGATGCTCTGTGGGCTTTTAGAACAGCATTCAAGACTCCTATAGGGACCTCTCCATACCAACTTGTGTATGGTAAGGCATGCCACCTGCCCGTGGAACTGGAACATAAAGCCTACTGGGCAACCAGATTCCTAAACTTTGATGCCAAATTAGCTGGAGAAAAAAGATTGCTCCAGCTAAATGAGCTAGAGGAATTCAGATTCACTACTTTCGAAAATGCCAAGCTTTATAAAGAGAAATCAAAAAAGTGGCATGACAGAAAGCTGTCATCTAGAATCTTTGAACCAGGACAAAAGGTTCTGTTGTTTAACTCTAGGCTCAGGCTATTCCCCGGGAAACTGAAATCCCAGTGGAGGGGAGCATATGTGATTACAAGTGTATCACCATATGGTTATGTTGAGCTTCAAGATATTGATTCTGATAAGAAGTTCATGTTTAATGGACAGAGAATCAAGCACTATCTTGAAGGCAATGTTGAGCAAGAGTGCTCAAGGCTGAGGCTAGATTAAAAACTCAGCAAGGTCCAGCTAAAGACAATAAAGAAGCGCCTGCTGGGAGGCAACCCAGCCATGGGGCATCACTTCCTCTAAGCATTTTGCCCTATTCTTGATTTTATTTGTTTATATAAAGTTCACTGATACTAAGGTAAAGAGTCAATTGTATAAGTTCACAGGGTTACAGAAGGATTCTGCACACAAAATAGAGAAAAAGAGCTCACTGGCAAGAAAACGCCAGTAATAGTCTGTTTTGGGCGTTCAACGCCCAAAAGAAGCATCCACTGGGCGTTGAACGCCAGTAAGGATAGCCATCTGGGCGTTAAACGCTAGAAAGAAGCTCCCTCTGGGCGTTTAACGCCAGATTTACAGCATCCTGGGCGTTCAGAAAAACGCCCAGTGACAAAGGAGTTCCTGGCGTTCAACGCCAGAAAGAAGCAACAGCTGGGCGTTGAACGCCCAGGAGAAGCAGCAGATGGGCGTTGAACGCCCAAAACATGCAGCGTTTGGGCGTTTAAACGCCAGGATGGTGGGGAGGAGGTAAATTCGTTTTTTCTTCATATTTTTCATTTTAATCTTAATTTTCATGTTTCAATTCATGATTTCTTGCATAAACATGTTACAAACCCTGATTTCTAAAATCCCTAATTTCTAAAAACCTTTCTTTAAAAATATTAAATGTATCTTAATCCAAAAGCACAAATCCTTTTTTTCAATCCAATTAAACTCTTTTTCAAAATTTTCAAAACAAATCTATCTCTTTTCATTCAAAAATCTTTTCAACTAATCAATATCTTTTTCAAATCTCCATATTATCTTTTTCAAAAATCCAATTTTATCTTTTTCAAATATCTTTCATATCTTTTCAATTTTAAATTATATCTTCTCTTATCATACTTAATTTTTTTAAAATCATATCTTCTATCTTATCTTTCTCCCTATTTTCGAAAACCCCCCCTCCCTTTTAAAAACCCATTCGACCTCCTTCCTCTCATCCACCATCCTACACTAGCTCTCCTTCTATCCCTCTCCTTTCTTTTCTTTTGCTTGAGGACAAGCAAAACTCTAAGTTTGCTGTGTTTATCCGTGATCACTAAACCATACCCACTAAGATCATGGCTCCTAAAGGAAAACAACCCACTCCAAGAGGCAAGAAAGAGAGTGTTCCAAAACCACTTTAGAATCAAGGGAAGTTCTTAACTAAAGAACATTCAGACCATTATTACAAAATAATGGGTCTAAGATCAGTGATCCCGGAAGTTAGATTCGATCTGAAAGAAGACGAATATCCGGAGATCCAGGAGCAAATTCGAATCAGGAACTGGGAGATCCTAGCTAATCCTAAAATGAAAGTGGGAAGGAATATGGTCCAGGAGTTCTATGCTAATATGTGGCAAACAGACAAGCAAAGACTATCTGGATCTGCTCTCTATGACTATCGGACCTTGGTCAGAGGAAAGATTATTCATACCCACCCTGACAAGATTAGGGAGATCTTAAAGCTACCTCAGCTGAAAGATGATCCAGACTCCTTCAATAGGAGAATGATGAGAACAGACAAGGGCCTGGATAAGATTCTAGAGGATATATGTATCCCTGGAGCCAGGTGGACCACCAGCACGAAGGGTGTCCCAAATCAACTCAAAAGAGAAGATTTCAAACCAGTCGCCAGAGGATGGCTGGACTTCATTGGGCATTCTCTGCTGCCCACTAGCAACCGTTCTGAAGTCACTATTAGAAGAGCAGTGATGATCCATTGCATCATGATGGGAAAAGAAGTGGAAGTTCATCAACTGATTTCAACCGAATTTTACAAAATTGCAAACAAAAATTCCAAAGATGCCAGGTTGGCTTATCCAAGCTTGATTTCTATGCTCTGCAAGGACGCTGGAGTAAGGATGGGAATAACTGAGTATATCTCAGTTGAGCGACCAATCACCAAAGTATCAATGGAAAAACAACAAGCACAGGATGACCCCATCAAGAAGAGAACACAGGAATTTCTCCCAGAAATCCCTCAATCTGAATACTGGGAGTATCTTGAAACATCTATTACCAAGATGCAAGAAGTTATGGAACAAATAAAGAAAGAACAGAAGGAACAAAGTAGCATTCTTTGCTATTTGCTTAAAGAACAGGAGGATCAAGGGCGTGATTTAAGGGAATTGAAGCGCCAGAAATTATCTCTTGAAGGACCAAGCACCCCGCAGATTAGAGGAACATCCACTTCCCAGAACAAAGGTTGTTAAATTCCAATCTTAGCCTTAACTCTGTGATAACTGTTTTTATTTTAGTTTTACCTTAGGAGTCATATAGTAGTAATTAGTATCTATATTTTTTATTTTATCTCCAATTAAGCTATAATTTAATTTTATCATCATCATTAAACATGAATAAAATAGAAGAATTTCTTTAGAATAAGAGGCAATATTTTTCGAGTTTTTAATAAGATAAATTCTAATTACTTACATGTGGTGGCAATGCTTTCTGTCTTCTGAATGAATGCTTGAACAGTGCATATGTCTTTTGAATTTGATGTTTAAGACTGTTAAATATGTTGGCTCTTGAAAGAATGATGAACATGAGACATGTTATTGATAATCTGAAAAATCATAAAAATGATTCTTGAAGCAAGAAAAAGCAGTGAATACAAAAGCTTGCAGAAAAAAATAGAGAAAGAAAAAGAAAAAGCAAGCAGAAAAAGCCAAAGCTCTTAAAATCAAAAGGCAAGAGCAAAAAGCCAATAGCCCTTAAAACCAAAAGGCAAGGGTAATAAAAAGGACCCCAAGGCTTTGAGCATCAGTGGATAGGAGGGCCTAAAGGAATAAAATCCTGGCCTAAGCGGCTAAATCAAGCTGTCCCTAACCATGTGCTTGTGGCGTGAAGGTGTCAAGTGAAAACTTGAGACTGAGTGGTTAAAGTCAAAGTCCAAAGCAAAAAGAAGAGTGTGCTTAAGAACCCTGGACACCTCTAATTGGGGACTTTAGCAAAGCTGAGTCACAATCTGAAAAGGTTCACCCAATTATGTGTCTGTGGCATTTATGTATCCAGTGGTAATACTGGAAAACAAAGTGCTTAGGGCCACGGCCAAGACTCATAAAGTAGCTGTGTTCAAGAATCAATATACTGAACTAGGAGAATCAATATCACTATCTGAATTCTGAGTTCCTATAGATGCCAATCATTCTGAGCTTCAATGGATAAAGTGAGATGCCAAAACTGTTCAGAAGCAAAAAGCTACTAGTCCCGCTCATCTAATTAGAATCTGAGCTTCACTCAAAAACTCTGAGATATTATTGCTTCTTAAATTATTTGTATTCTATTTTATTTATCTAGTTACTTGGGGACAAGCAACAGTTTAAGTTTGGTGTTCTGATTAGCGGATATTTTATACACTTTTTGGGGTTAATTTCATATAATTTTTAGTATGTTTTAGTTAGTTTTTAGTTTATTTTCATTAGTTTCTAGGCAAAATTCATATTTCTGGATTTTACTATGAGTTTGTGTGTTTTTCTGTAATTTCAGGTATTTTCTGACTGAAATTGAAGGAGCTGAGCAAAAATCTAATTCAGGCTGAAAAAGGACTGCTGATGCTGTTGGATTCTGACCTCTCTGCACTCAGAATAGAATTTCTGGAGCTACAGAAGTCCAAATGGTGCGCTTCCAATTGCGTTGGAAAGTAGACATCCAGGGCTTTCCAGCAATATATAATAGTCCATACTTTGCTCAAGGATAGATGACGTAAACTGGCGTTCAACGCCAGTTCCATGTTGCAGTCTAGCGTCCAGCGCCAGAAACAAGTTACAAGTTGGAGTTCAACGCTAGAAATAGGTTACAACCTGGCGTTGAACGCCCAAAACAGCCCATGCACGCGAGAAGCTTAAGTCTCAGCCCCAGCACACACCAAGTGGGCCCCAGAAGTGGATTTCTGCACCATCTATCATAGTTTACTCATTTTCTGTAAACCTAGGTTACTAGTTTAGTATTTAAACAACTTTTAGAGATTTATTTTGTATCTCATGACATTTTAGATCTGAACTTTGTACCTTTTGACGGCATGAGTCTCTAAACTCCATTGTTGGGGGTGAGGAGCTCTGCTGTATCTCGATAAATTAATGCAAGTATTTCTGTTTTCCATTTAAACATGCGTGTTCCTATCTAAGATATCCATTCGCACTTCAATATGAATGTGATGAACGTGACAATCATCATCATTCCTTCACGAACGCGTGCCTGACAACCACTTACGTTCCACCGTAGAATGAATGAATATCTCTTAGATCTCTTAATCAGAATCTTCGTGGTATAAGCTAGATTGATGGCAGCATTCAAGAGAATCCGGAAAGTCTAAACCTTGTCTGTGGTATTTCGAGTAGGATTCAGGGATTGAATGACTGTGACGAGCTTCAAACTCGCGAGTGCTGGGCATAGTGACAGACGCAAAAGGATAGTAAATCCTATTCCGGTACGATTGAGAACCTGCAGATGATTAACCGTGCGGTGACAGCGCATCTGGACCCTTTTCACTGGAAGGATGGATGGTAGCCATTGACAACGGTGATCCACCAACACACAGCTTGCCATAGGAGGACGTGCGTGCGTGAATCAGAAAACAGAGGAAAGCAGAATTTCAGAAGACAAAGCATCTCCAAAACTCCAAGATGTTCTCCATCATTGCATACAAGTATAATTTGTGTTCTGCCCTTTTATTCCTTGCAATCAAATTTGATAAGTGAATTATTTTATTATTTTCCTGACTAAGAGTTACAAGATAACCATAGATTGCTTCAAGCCAACAATCTCCGTGGGATCGACCCTTACTCACGTAAGGTATTACTTGGACGACCCAGTGCACTTGCTGGTTAGTGGTACGAGTTGTAAAAAGTGTGATTTACAATTCGTGCACCATGTTCCCCATCAAAGTAAGTTCAAGAAACTACAATAGTTCATGCATGCTAACCGTTTGCCTAAGTGCTTGGAAAAGCAAGCAACTTCTGATAATTATGCAGAAAGACATTCAGCCTCTTAAAAAAATCATCACCAAAGGAAATGCAAAAGTAAAAGAGGATGATGACAAACAGAAAGCTGCAAGACACTCCTGAGAGGTTGTATTGTCACAAAATTCATGTTGCTTTGAGATATTCTAAATGAGAAGTTGCTGTTTACCTTGATGTTTAGTTCAAATAATGCAAACTTTGATGTCTGCACTAGTTTAAATGCTTGTCTTCACTCATCTATCTTAAATTCATGTTTTGTTTTCCTTTTTGCATCAATAAGAGAAAATGTTTGAAATAGAAGGTGAATGTCCAATGTTGTAGGAATTAGAATGAAATCTTGTGGTGGTAATTGCTTGATTGAATGGAAAGCTCAATAATAAAAGCTGCATAATAGAGTGTTCTATGTAGTGTGAACTTAGTTGCTGTCATAAAACCTTTTATTAATAAAATTCCCTGGAAGATGAAGCAAAGTAAGAAAGAAAAAGAAAAAAAAAGCCAAGAATTGGCAAAGAAACAAACAATAAGGCTAGACACCAATAGCTTGGACCTTAGGACATATGTCTGTGGTGCTTTTTGTACTAGGATATGCTTGGATAATTAGGTTCTGAGGAGTCTTCCAAAACTTGGTAACTTTGATTAACTAATCTGGGATTACCAGCCGAAAGTCCATCATCAAGAGCAACCTAGCTACAAAGCATTTAGTGATCCAAAGAGATGCTGGGCATCAATGTTCCTAAGAGGATTTGTGAGCCAAGTGTCTGTAGTGAAGAAGTGTTGAGCAAAATTGAGCCAAAAGGCTGTTGCAACACTTGACACTGAGTTATCATTGAGAAATAAGCTTTCTAAGCAAAAGAAAGAAGGAAAAACAAAAAGGGATCAATCAAAAAGCAAGGCATTATGACAGCAAATCTAGTGAATCCTCAAAGAAACATTTCCTATATATCAGCAAAGAATAAGTGAGCTACATTTTTGTCTGCATAAAACCCCATGGTTCAAATTCTATTATCTTCTAAATAAGGACCTATATACTTCTCTGTTTTATTTCATTTCTTCTCATGTTTAATGCTTTCTTGGCGACAAGCAAGGTTTAAATTTGGTGTTGTGATGACAAGTCATCTTATGCTAGTTTTACAAGCATTTTTCATTAGTTTCATTAGGTTTTATGCACTTTCTTGCACAACAAGTAAGTGATCGGAGCAGATTTTCATGATTTTCTTGAATCAATCAAATATCATCTATTTTACACAAAATCACAAGTTTTATGCTAGAATTGATTGATTTTATAAATGATGCAAGGATCTAGTGATTTTGGTGGAACTTCGATTAGTTATTTGGTTGCTTGTAGGTGAAGAAATGATGAAAAAGGGGAAAGAAGAATTTTTTGCACACTTTGAAGTTTGAGCACGCTTTGGACCTTAGGCCACACTTTTAAAAGCGTGGCCCATGACAATAAAGCATTGCATTCGAAGAAGGAACCAACACACCAAGAAGGCTAGCGTTCGAGAATGAGAGCGTAGCGTTTCCTTTAGGCAACATTCTCGTGCCTCTTAAGTCTTGGGGAGAAGGCTCAACTAGGTAGCGTTCAATGTTTTGAACGTAGCGCACCAAAAGGAAGGCTCGCACGAAGCAAACCAAGGTAGCGTTCAAAAGTTCCAACGCTACGTTCACTATCCTTCACTTTTTCGTGCCTCTCAATCAAGGGAAGCAAGGCACACAACCAAGCAACACAAGTAGCGTTCAAAGGAGGCAACAGAGCGCTACACTGGAGCTGCCCAATACGCACCAAATTGCTAGCAAAGGAGGCAGCGTTTGGAAAAGGCAACGTAGCGCTCCCTTTTTACAACTTTTTTGTGCTTCAAGCCTTGGAAGGAAGATTCAGCAAGAGGCAGCGTTCACAATTTGAACGTAGCGTTCAAAGAGTGAACGCTATGAGCAAGGGGGATTAGCACGTGACAAGGAACACAATGCTAAGTGAACTTAGCATTCACAAAACCAAACGGATCACTCCCCTGGGAGCTAACCACACACACCATGACCCATGCCACTTGAACCAAATCCAACCGAACCCATCTTTCTTCAAATCCAAAAATCAAAAGGCCCACTCCAAGCTTTGAAGACCAAAATAGAAAGCGTATAAATGGGAGTTAATTTGATTTGTAAAGGACCTTTAGCTCATTTTTAGTTTTTACTTTTAAATTTTCATTTTGCTTTGAATTTGGGAATTGGGATTGGATCTATTTGCTTTCTGTTTTCATCGATCTTCTTTCTTCTGCAACTTCTACTTTTTGTTTTTGAATTGAGATTGAAGAGCTCCATTGATTCCTAATCTGATAATCATCTTTGCTTTTCTTTCATATAGTTTTGGGAATTGGAGAATTGGATCTAAGTTTCTTTTGCTATTTTTAATTTCATTTTCTTCTACAATTTCTTTTCTGCTTGATCAAGGGAGTAATTGAGATCTAGATCTGCTTTTGATCTCATTGCTTTTCTTCGATCTTCAATTTCTCTTTTAGAATTTTATAATTGAGCTAAGTTTTCTTGCTGTGTGTTTCTTCAAGCAATTTTACATTTCTGTTTGGCTGCTGAGCTGAATTTCTTCATCTCAGAGCTCTCTGATTCACTTTAGCTTGCATTGTCTCATTCAATTCTGAATCCCAGTACCCAATTCCTTTTACTCTTCAAGCAATTTATATTTCTCGGCAATTTAGATTCAGCAATTTACATTTCTTGCACTTTAAGTTTCTGCAATTTACTTTTCTTGCGATTTAAGTTTCAGCTCTTTTACTTTCTTGCTCTTTAAGTTTCTGCAATTTACTTCTTCAGCACCTTTAGATTCAGCAAATTTTCATTCTGCACTTCTATTTTCTTGCAATTTAGCTTCTGTTAACCAAGTTTCACTCAATTCATCAAATATTCGCTTAACTAAATTCATCACCTAACTAAAATTGCTCAATCCATCAATCCCTGTGGGATCGACCTCACTCTTGTGTGTAATTACTACTTGATGTGACCCGGTACACTTGCCGGTGAGTTTTGTGTAGAATCGTTTTTCCCTCATCAACGGTTCCTATTCTAAAATTTCTACATGATCAAAACACACTTAAAACAAAGTAAAATTAATAAAAACTCAATAAAAATCAAATAAATAATTAAACTACTACGGAAAATAGACTAAGGATACGAAACCATCGGGTTGCCTCCCGACAAGCGCTTCTTTACCGTCACTAGCTTGACGGTCAGCTCCTCTAAGGAGGAGGATCATAGGGGCTCAGTTCTTCAACCCTCACTGTGAATCTTCTCCCTGTGTCCCCATAACGTAGCTTAATATACTCCAGAGAGAGGATTCTGTTTACTGTATAAGTGAACACTGGATTGCTAGTTAACACCACCTTCATTCTTGGGGAGAAGTCTTTAATGTGAATCTTTTTGTTTCTCTATCCACTGGGTACTTTCTTCTTTTTGGGAACCTCCTCCTTGGTAGATGATGCATTCCTGACACCAAACTTAGGTTTTATGTCAGGAGGAATTTTATTGATAGTCACCAAAGGAGGTTTGAGCTACAGATTATGCTGTGCATCATCAGGGGGTTCTTGAAGGTTTGGATTAATAAGCTCAGTTTGCATGCACCTCTCTTCTTCACCTGCTGAATGTATATCTTTGAAGACATGAAAGACCAGTTGCTCATTATGCACTCTAAGCACTAATTCACCTGCTTCTACATCAATTAGAGCTCTCCCAGTGGCTAGGAATGGTCTTCCTAGGATTATAGAGGCATTCTCATCCTCCCCTATGTCAAGAATCACAAAATCTGCTGAGAAGAACTTATCCACTTTGACCAAGATATTCTCCACTAATCCATATGCAAGCTTTATAGATTTGTCTATCATTTGTAATGCTATCCTTGTGGGTTGTGCCTCTTAGATTTGTAACTTCTTCATCACAGACAATGGCATTAAATTGATGCTTGCTCCCAGATCACACAACGCTTTCTCAAAGGTTGTACTCCTAATGGTGCATGGAATTTCAAAGCTCCCTGGATCTGGCATCTTCCTTGGAAAGTTATTTTGAATGATGGCACTACATTCCTTAGTCAGGACCACTGTCTCATCTCCCTTTAAAAGCTTATTCTTTGACAACAACTCCTTCATGAATTTGACATAGAGAGGCATTTGCTCCAAAACCTCAGCAAAAGGAATATTTATTTACAACTTTCTGAAGACTTCCAAGAACTTTGAAAAATGCTTGTCCTTGGTCTCCTTTTGAAGTCTCTGAGGATATGGCATTTTAGGCTTGTACTCAGGAACCTTTGGCAATATAGGATAAGTGTCAAGAGAGTCTGGGAATGGGTTGTCTGCACGCTTTAGAGGGACGTGCTCTACTTCTTCCTTCTTCTCCTCTGGAGCTTCTTTTTCAACTGGCTCCTGTAAGGCCCACATCGGTTGGAGAGGGGAACGAAGCATGCCTTATAAGGGTGTGGATACCTCTCCCTAGCATGACGCGTTTTGACGAGTGAGTGTGGGGGCTTCGACTATCATCCCTATCGTCAAAGGCAAAACCGTGAGGCCTTGGGTGCCAAAGTGGACAATATCATGCTAGCGGGTGGTCTGGGCTGTTACAGATGGTATCAGAGCCAAAACCCGGATCGATGTGCCAGCGAGGGCGCTGGGCTCCCTTAGGGGGTGGATTGTAAGGCCCACATCGGTTGGAGAGGGGAACGAAGCATGCCTTATAAGGGTGTGGATACCTCTCCCTAGCATGACGCGTTTTGACGAGTGAGTGTGGGGGGCTTCGACTATCATCCATATCGTCAAAGGCAAAACCGTGAGGCCTTGGGTGCCAAAGCAGACAATATCGTGCTAGCGGGTGGTCTGGGCTGTTACAGCTCCTCATTAACTTGTGCTTCCATACTTGCCACTTGTCCACTTATCAAGGTGATAGCCTTGCATTCCTCTCTTGGATTTAGAATTGTGTTACGAGGAAGGCTATTAGTGGTCCTCTGATCAATTTTATTTACTTTTGTGGCTAATTGACCGATTTGAATCTCCAAGTTCTTGATTGATGCTCTGGTTTCCTATCTAAAACTTTCCAATATTGCTTCCAAATTATTGTTCTGCTGGGGCTGAGAAGTTGCTTGCTGAGATGACTGAAACTGGTGGTTATTAAATATTCTGTTGAAAACCACTCTGAGAATTATTATTAAAATTCTGTGGCCTCTGAGGTTGCTCTCTCCACCCTAAATTTGGGTGATTTCTCTACCCCCTGATTATAGGCATTGGCATACGGATCATTATTTGGGTTTCTAGTAGCATTTCCCATGTAATTGACCTATTAAGTGGAAGATTGAGCATAAACATAATTCTCAATTTACATAGAGTTACCTTTCATGTCATAAGGGACCTCTTGATGTGAATTCTGAGTGTTGACAACTGAAACTTGCATTCCACTCAACTATTGAGTAAGTAGATTTATTTGCTGAGACATAAGCTTGTTCTGAGCAAGCAGAGCATTAACAGCTTCCACTTCCAACACGCCTCTCTTCTGAGAGGTTTCAGAATGCAAACGATTCTTGTTGGAAGAATATAAGTATTGGTTGTTAGCAACCAACTCAATAAGCTCAATAGTTTCCTCTGGTGTCTTCTTCATGTGCAAAGAACCACCTGCAAAATTATCTAAGCGCATCTTGGACATTTCACATAAGCCCTCATAAAAGATATCCAGCTGAGTCCATCTAGAGAACATGTCTGGGGGCATTGCCTAGTCAGTAGCTTGAATCTCTCCCAAGCTTCATAAAGGGTCTTGTTCATACCCTGGGTCGAGCTGTCCGACCCAGAATGTTTAGCGACAAAGCGACCGACCTCTTCAGATCAGACTATCCGACCTCTTCTCGAAGAGCTTGGCCAAATTGACCAGAAAGCCCAATAAAGGGCCCGAATAGAGGAACACGACCCAAATCCAAAGGCGGCCTAAGCCTATAGAGATAAGGGCGATTCCCTTGAAGATAAGATGACCTCACTCAAAAATAAGATAAGATAAGATAAGATAAATAACTTATCTTATCTAAGAAGGTCACTCCATACCATTATAAATACACTGGAGCACCCAGGTATAACTCATACTCTGATTCTACTAAAAACCTGCTTAATACCCTTGCTAACTTAGGCATCGGAGTCCCTTGCAGGTACCACCGCCCTCCGGTGACAAAGGATCAGCAGCATTACCAGTCCAACAAGTCGGACGCGACTGCTCCGGCCACCACCCACAGCCGGACATGTCATCGCCGATCAGTACAGAAGATCTCGTCCGAGATCGACCTACAGTTTCAGGTAACCCTCGGAATATTGGCGCCGTTGGTTGGGACCTGGAAGTCATCCCATCACCATGGCGGACGACCATGACAACAACCACGATTCAAATCTAGAGGATAAAACACCGTACAAAAATGCGGACACTACACTGAAAGATACCCCGGAATCTAACGGGGACAAAAACTCATCAAATCCGGGAGTGATAGAAGCGCTTCAAGATCGTTTAAAGCAAATTGAAAAAGAAACCCAGCATCAACGAGAAGTTGGGAAGGATCTACAAAGGGAGGTAAGGTGACGTCGAGAATTAGAAGATAAACTTCTAAAACTCGAAGCTGATCTCAAAGCCAAAGCTACTCGGTCCACCCCTGAGGACAACTCTCGCAAGGATCAAGATCCATTCACTAGGGAGATCATGAAGACCAAAATCCCTAAGGACTTTAAACTTCCAGATATGGCTTTGTACGATGGCACTACAGATCACAACCATCACCTCAGCAATTTCAGGAGTAGAATGTACCTCACCGATGCCTCAGATGCAATTCGCTGCAAAGCCTTTCCAGTAACTGTTACAAAGACAACAATTAGATGGTTCGACAATCTACCTCCTAGGTCCATCTCAAGCTTTGACGACTTAGCCAAAAAGTTCCTGGCCAGATTCTCCATCCAAAAAGATAAGGCTAAGCACGCCCCCAGTCTATTAGGAATCAAGCAAGGAGATCGGGAAAGTCTTCGCAACTACATGAAAAGATTCAACAAAATATGCCTAGACATACAAAGCCTACCAACAGAGGCCGCCATCATGGGCCTCATCAATGGCCTACGAGAGGGACCTTTTAGCCAATCTATATCAAAGAAATACCCCACATCTCTGAATGAAGTGCAAGAACGAGCAGAGAAATACATTAACATGGAAGAAAATTCTCGACTAGGAGAAACCTCAAAATCCGGATTCACCTATCCCCCCCGGGACAAGGATAAAGAGTCCAAAAAGAAGGAAGATCGACATGGGGAAAAAATTAAAAAATATCATAATTATACCCCTCTTCGGGTGTCCCTTGTGGATGTCTACAAAGAAGTCTGCCACACAGAAAAAATACCCCCAGCTCGACCACTCAAAGGCAAAAAAGGAGGAGGAAACCGGACCGAATATTGTGAATACCATCGAGTCCGTGGGCATTCCACCAACGAATGTTTTGACTTAAAAAATGTCATAGAAAAATTAGTAAGAGAGGGAAAACTAGATCGATACCTGGCCACTCGGGACGACGAGCAAAGGAAAAGAAGAAGGGACGAGGATGTCAGACGAACCGAGCGATCACCTCGTACGCCAGAAAGACATGTCTATATGATACATGGAGGGTTCGCAGGGGGAGGGATCTCCAAATCATCTCGAAAAAGATATCTCAAAGAAGTATATCATGTTGAGGGGAAGGAGGAAGCACTCGACATCCCTACAATTACCTTTACTAAAGAAGACGCATCCGGTGTCATCTCGATACACGACGATCCCATGGTCATCACCATTATACTGGCAAACGCAAATCTCCACCGCACAGTGATAGACCAAGGAAGCTCCGCCGATATCTTGTTCAAAATTGCCTTCGACAAACGCGGCTTAGAAGAAAAAGAACTTAGAGCATACCCGAACAGTCTGTTCGGACTGGGAGACACCCCAGTGCAGCCACTTGGATACATCTCATTGCATACAACCTTTGGAAAGGGAAACCAGTCCAGAACACTCAAAATAGACTACATAGTGGTCGACGTAAAATCTGCCTACAACGCCCTGATAGGTCGGACAACATTAAATCAGCTCGGCGCAATAGTCTCGACTCCACATCTGTGCATGAAATTCCCAACTACAGAAGGGATAGCTACAATAAAAGCAGACCAAAAGATGGCGCACCGCTGTTATAACGAAAGCCTAAATCTCAGAGGCAGAGGAGAAGAATTCCACACAATCGAACTCGGTGAAATCCAGAGGCGGGAAGAGCTCCGCCCACAACCAAAAGTCCGGATCGGAGATACCCCGGACAAAACAACCAATATTGGTACTAACCTAAAGAGAGATATAAAAGAATCAATCGTACAGTTCTTACGAGACAATGTCGACCTCTTTGCATGGAAAGCTGCAGACATGCCGGGTATAGACCCCAAATTAATGTGCCACAAGTTGGCGGTATACCCAGGATCTCGGCTAGTACAACAAAGGCGAAGAAAGCTCGGACCAGAATGATCCCAAGCAGTGGAAAAGCAGGTACAAGCTTTACTAGAAGCAGGATTCATAAGGGAAGTCAAGTATCCACTATGGCTAGCTAACATCATCTTGGTGAAAAACTCAAATGGGAAGTGGCGAATGTGCACCGATTACACTGATCTCAACAAAGCCTGCCCAAAAGATCCTTATCCACTCCCAAGTATCAACGCTCTGGTAGATGCCTCCTCCGGATATAAATACCTCTCGTTTATGGATGCATACTCGGGATACAACCAAATCCCAATGTATCCACCCGACCAAGAAAAAACTTCATTCTTAACCCCAAAGGCAAACTACTGCTACATCATCATGCCTTTCGGTCTTAAAAACGCAGGAGCTACTTATCAAAGATTAATGAATAAGGTTTTTGCGGATCACATCGGAAAAATCATGGAAGTTTATGTGGACGACATGTTAATAAAGATACAAAGTGAAGAGACGCTATTGTTCGACCTGATCCAAGTATTTGACACTATAAGAAGGCATGGCATGCGACTCAATCCTGCAAAATGCACCTTCGCAGTAGAAGCTGGCAAATTCTTGGGTATTTTGCTCACACAAAGAGGAATCGAGGCAAACTCGGATAAATGCCGGGCCATACACGACATGAAGAGTCCGACTTGTGTCAAAGAGGTACAACAACTCAACGAGAGGTTGGCAGCCTTGTCCGAATTTCTAGTAGGATCGACAATAATCTCTTCCCTTCTACGCCACTCTAAGGAAGGAAAAGAAGTTTGAATGGACAACGGAGTGCGAGAAAGCCTTCCAAGATTTCAAAAGGTTCCTAGGACAACCACCTATCCTAACTCGACCACGGGAAGGAGAACCACTCATATTGTACCTCGCAGTAGGAAGTCGGACAGTAGCCTCAACACTAGTTCGAGAAGACGACAAGGGGCAACAACCTGTATACTTCAGCAGTAAAGTACTACAAGGGTCCGAGCTGAACTACCAAAAAATAGAGAAATTTGCTTATGCTCTCATACTAACATCTCGACGACTTCGTCCGTACTTCCAAGGTCACACCATTAAGGTTCGAACAAACCAGCCCATAAAAGGGATATTGCAGAAAACAGATCTAGCGGGCAGAATCTTGCAATGGGCAATCGAGTTGTCCGAATTTGACCTTCAATATGAAGCTCGGACAGCCATCAAATCACAATACTTAGCCGACTTCATTGTAGAATTTACAGACACCCCGGAAACCCCCACAGAATGGGATCTCTACGTGGACGGTTCCTCAAATAAGACTGGAAGCGGCGTAGGTGTGATAATTGAAAGCAACCAAGGAACCCAAATCGAAATTTTCCTCAAATTCGGGTTCCCTGCCTCAAACAACCAAGCTGAATATGAGGCACTACCAGCTGGTTTGAAGCTGGCTAAAGAGGTCGGATTTCAAAAACTCATTATCTTCAGCGACTCACAGGTAGTCACTTCACAAATAACAGGGAGATACCGAGCCAAGGATCCCACTATGAAAAAGTACCTGGGTAAAACCAGGGAACAGCTCGGACAACTCCAGGAATATGAGATCCGCCACATACCCGCAAACAGAATGCCCGAGTTGACGCACTCTCAAAGCTAGCTAGCACCCAACCAGGGGGCAACAATAGAAGCCTCATCCAAGAAATACTGCAGAGTCCATCAATCTCAGAAGAAGAAAAAATCCTAGCCATAACAGGTCAAGATCAAGGATGGATGGCTCCCATAATTAACTACCTCAAAGCAGAAGCATTCCCTACAGATGAAAAGGAGGCAAAGAGGTTAAAACGAGAGGCGCAACATTACACCATCATAAACAATACTCTATACAAGAGAGGGATTTCAATACCTCTATTAAAATGTGTGCCAACTTCCAACACAAAGGAAGTTTTAGAAGAAGTACCTAGTGGCATTTATGGCAATCATCTCAGAGCACAAGCTCTCACCAAAAAAGTACTCCGGGCAGGATTTTATTGGCCAACTCTACAAAAGGAAGCAACAGAGTTTGTAAAGACATGTCTACCATGCCAAAAATATGCCAACTTTCACATCGCCCCACCAGAGGAACTCATCAGTGTGACCTCACCATGGCCATTTACAAAATGGGGACTCGACCTTCTCGGACCCTTCCCTCAGGGATCGGGACAGGTTAAATTCCTTATAGTAGGGGTAGACTACTTTACAAAGTGGATCGAGGCGGAACCCCTAGCTAGTGCCACTTCTCAAAGAAGTCGAAAATCCCTATATAGAAATATTGTCATAAGGTTCGGGGTCCCATACTCCATCACCACAGACAATGGCACCCAATTTACAGATGCAGGCTTCAGAAAGTTAGTGGCCGACTTGAATATAAAACACCAGTTCACTTTCGTAGAGCATCCCCAAGCCAATGGACAAGCTGAAGCTGCCAATAAAGTGGTATTGGCTGGGCTAAAATGGAGATTACAGGACGCAAAGGGAGCCTGGGTTGAAGAGCTCCCACAAGTCCTATGGGCATATCGAACAACGTCACATTCTACCACAAAAGAATCACCCTTCCGGTTAGCATACGGAATGGAGGCAATGATCCCAGTAGAGATCGAAGAAGGGTCGCCTAGAGTGATCCACTATAATGAAGAAGCCAACCCCCAACTTCAAATGGAAGAACTCGATCTACTTCCCGAATTCCAAGAGAGAGCTCGGATCAGGGAAGAAGTACTAAAATGTCGAATGGCTTCCAGATATAATCAAAAGGTAGTGCCACGAGGTTTTGCTGAGAATGATCTCATCCTAATCCGAAATGACATCGGAACAACTCGACCTGGAGAAGAAAAGCTGGCAGCAAACTGGAAAAGACCCTACCGAGTCATAGAAGTACTGGGGAAGGGCTATTACAGACTGTCCAAACTCAATGGACAAGAGCTTCCTAGGTCGTGGCACGCCTGCAACCTAAGAAGGTACTATAGCTAGGGATGGTAAAGGATCTCAGCATAAGATGCGCTCTTTTTCCTGAAAAGGTTTTTTAATGAGGCACCAAGCTGAGATCCACAAATTATCCGACTTAAAAGGATAAAAACTCTGCATGTACATATTTGTATTTTCTTTTAAATAAAATATATTAGATGTTCTACAAGTTTTCAAGACACATTAATCTGAAACATTCATCATCCGATTATAAAGCAACAGATCGGCAGAAAGTGAAAAATAAATTTACTGCACGATCACGATTAAAGACCAACAGAAATGAAAACCAAATTCATCTAAAGGTCGACTAAACAAGGATTGAACCCAACTTCTACAAATCGGTAAAGATGAAAACAGAATAATGCAAGAAGTTATCGAAAGTGATCCGGAGAAAGGACCTGATGAGGTCTTGATAAGATGGATCGCTAAATAATAACTTAAAGACTGGCCGACGTTAAGAAGTCGGACCAGTCGACCAAAGTTATAAGTAAACCCTGGAAAGAGGTCTGGCCAACCCTATAAAAAAGGATTACTATAACTTAGAAGGGCACGACACGATGAAGTCGGCCCAAAACATAAAGTTATAGAAGTAATCCCTGAAAGAGACCTGCACAAGGTCCAAGAAAGAGGATTACAAACATAACTTAGAAAGGCCTGACATGACGAAGTTGGCCCAGAACGTAAAGTTATAGAAGTAATCCCTGAAAGAGACCTGCACAAGGTCCAAGAAAGAGGATTACAAAAATAACTTAGAAGGGCCCGACATGACAAAGTCGGCCCAAAATATAAAGTTATAGAAGTAATCCCTGAAAGAGACCTGCACAAGGTCCAAGAAAGAGGATTACAAAAATAACTTAGAAGCCTCAAAGGAATCAAAGCCACAAGTACAAAAGCAATCCAAAGAGGTCAAGCAACAAGGCTCAGCACTACCAAAAACCCAAAAAAGGTATCAAGAAAGATAAAGACCGACATGATGTTAAAAGCATGAAGTTATAATAAAAACTATTTCTTCAAAGAGGCTACCCAAATCAGTCCCAAGAACTTGGAAGCTATTTTTTGTTTTTCAAAACGAAGTTGCTAAACAAGCAACTGAAAAAGTGTCAACAGTCAGCAACATCACTTACAAAATAAAAAAGTTTAAAAAAGCCCACAAGTTGGGCAATCTACACAAGTAGTAAGAAAATTCAGTTAACATCAGAAGGCTTCTCAGCAGCATCAGCATGAGGTGAAGGAGAGCGAGTCTGAATGGGCACAGCATCCACGGTTCCATCATCCCGATTCAAGATTTGACAGTCAGGATCTGACACAGGATGACCGACCTCAGCTGAAGGAACTGCAGAAGTCGACACCACAGAGGCTTTGGGAGCAGGCACAGAGGGAGGTTCAACATCATCGTCATCAGGGTCGTCAGGGACAATCTTGCCATCCTTTACAACATTGTCCAGACTAAAGGAAGTAAGGTCGACCTCGGGTGCAAGAACTCGAACCTGCTCCTTCAAGTTCTCATAAGCAGCAACGCTGCCTACAAGGTGACCCTGGAGCTCGGCATAATCAGCCTGGGCCGATTCCAGTTCCTCCCTAAGACGCATTACCTCACGATAGGATGTGACATAGCTCTCCTTGTGCCTCAATGCTGTATCCTCAGCCAATCTCACTGAAGCTGC
This sequence comes from Arachis ipaensis, assembly GCF_059453495.1. Classification (NCBI taxonomy): domain Eukaryota; kingdom Viridiplantae; phylum Streptophyta; class Magnoliopsida; order Fabales; family Fabaceae; genus Arachis; species Arachis ipaensis. The sequence continues at coordinate 113,039,347 of NC_142436.1, forward strand.
CAAGGTAATAGAACTAGCCTTTTCGCCCTCCAGCTCCTTCTCTAGCTTGGTCACCCTCACTTGATGCTCCTCCTTCAAACCCTTCATCCTGTCAAACTCCCGCTTAGCCTCCTCCATAAAAGCTTTGGTAGCATGAAGAGAGGAGGTCTTGGGTCGTGTGGTACAGGGCAGCTCCTATATGTGCCATCCTAACGCTACTCCGAGTAATAAAATCCAGGTGGCAAAGGAGAGAGACATCGTCGGTAGGGATGGTACCATAAGAACCAATCTGCTGATCTACAAACTCAACTGCGTCAAAGTCAGGGGCATCAAGGTTGAGAGGCTCAATTGTTTTTTATTTTTTGTTTGGAGGAGCACCAGAAGTAGCAACAGAAGCTTGAGGAGGATCAACCAAACGAGCCCGGGGAGTAGGGATTACCTTCCTCGCCCCCGGTGAGCTCGGTATGGCCGGCTTCGACTGATCATGGGACGATCCCTCCCCGGCCGCCTTGGCCGAGACGTTTTGGGCTGCAGTAGCTTTTCTCGCCCTTTTGAAATCCTTCATAGATTCATTATTCTTAATCATCTCTGCCAAACAAAACATCACAGCAGGAAACCAAGTTACAAGTCAAAAAAGAGCTCGTAAAGAAATAAACTCGACAAAATAAGGAAAGCCAAAATTGAACACTACCCAGCTCATCTCGGAGGAGTGAGGGGTCCCCTAAGAATTTCTTGGTATCAAGATAGGGAGGCTCCCCCCAATTCTCCTCCAACACAGTCACAAAGGCCTGCTCGACCTCGTCCAACATCTCCCAGGAATACCTCAATATAACAACGTTCCTTTGCCACTCTAAAGGAAAAGTGGGCTCATCATTTTCATCCAGAAAAAAGGGACGAGCTCCTTCAACAGCTCGGACCTTGAAGAAATAGTTCTTAAAATCACGAAACGACTCGTCATACATAGAAAAAACTTTCTTCCCTTGCGAAGCTCGGAAAGAAACCTATGCAGCCTTTTTCTTCACTACCCCAGATTTTGTTAAGACAAAAAAATAAAAGAAAAGGGATTGCAAAGCAGGGACGTTAAATTCACGACACAGCAATTGAAAGATCTTTATAAAATCCCAAGAATTGGGGTGAAGTTGGGATGGAGCTACATTGCAAGACCACAACAGGTTGGTCTCAAAAGGAGTAAAAGGAATGGTGATATTCATCTGGCCAAAAAAGAAATCGTATGCATAGAAAAAAGGACGGTCTCCAGCAACTCGAGTAGAGAAACAAACTCTCTCTTCAGGAGTGGGGGTACAAGCTCATAATTCTTTTCCTCACTACCACTACTACAGACTCTATGAAATTGCCTAAGCTGCTGACAAAATTTGGAATCAACCAAAAAAACACATAAAAGAACCATTGAATCCACCCAATCAGCCATGCCCTCAGGGACTTGGGAAGATTTCTCAACAATGTTCTTGCGAAAAGACATGAGGTCAACTAGTCCTACAGCAAGAAAAGAAGAAAATAGATTACTAACCCAAACATCTCGGATAAAGTCAAAAACAAACCATATCAGAACAGCTCGGACAAGCATGACACAGAGCAATACAAGCAACAAAAGAAAACCCCAAGACCCACACTAAAGATCCAGGGGCACCTTTTGGAGGCAAGTTATGGAACAAGGACTCAGGGAAACCTACAAGTCTACATCTCTACATGTCCTAATAGGAAGATAACACTTTGAGAAGAAAGCCACGAGCTACAAATCAAATAAAGTCATCAAAATAACTACCTCCCAAAATTCACAATCGCAGACGGGACTACCAAGCAACGAAAGTATCAAGAAGAAGTCATCAAAGACGCCACCTTTTCAGAAAATAAACACCTCAAACAAACAAAGTTCACGAAGAAAATCAAAACGAGCCACTAGAAGAAATCGTTACTTTCTACAAAGGTTCATCAGTAAAATCATCAACATAGCGAAAATCATCAAAAAGGAGCAACCTTTTGGGCAAAGTAAACAGGTTCATAAAAACCAAAAAAAATATACAGCACAGCGACAAGCGAGCACGACGACGCAAAAAGATTCAAGCTTTCCAAAACATGCATTCAAGCAAAACCAAAACTTTACCAAGAACCGAAGGCAAAGAAAAAGAAGTAAAAAAGCATAAAGAAGAACCAACCTGGAAAAAGGAGAAAGCTTCGAAGGAGATCGAGGACGGAAAGATAGAATTCGGAATCGCCTTTCAGAATAAAGAAAGCACCAACAATCACCAAGCAACGTCACAAGGAGAAACGCAAAAAGGCAAATTTCAGATGAAAACAGAAAGTGAGAAAGAAAGGGGGGAAGTTACAGCAAAAACACAGAGAAGAGAAACCGTTTTTGTGAAAAGTTCAAAATGAATGAAGAAATGGAGCATTAAAAGAATTAATGAGGTTATTAAACCATCGCGCATTCCCAAAGCAAGGACACGCGCGTTTTCAAAAGAATAAAATTCAAAAGAAAACGTTCCGCATTCAAAGGAGAACTCTACAAAGAAGAAGTCGACAAAATGCTTGAGTTCGGCTTCACTAGAGAAGGATCAAAGTCCTAAAACTAAGAATCGACCTCAACAGAAGGACCGAGCTCGAGTAGGGGCACTGTTCATACCCTGGGTCGAGCTGTCCGACCCGTAATGTTTAGCAACAAAGTGACCGACCTCTTCAGATTAGACTATCCGACCTCTTCTCGAAGAGCTCGGCCAAATTGACTAGAAAGCCCAATAAAGGGCCCGAATAGAGGAACACGACCCAAATCCAAAGGCGGCCCAAGCCTATAGAGATAAGGGCGGTTCCCTTGAAGATAAGATGGCCTCACTCAAAAATAAGATAAGATAAGATAACTAACTTATCTTATCTAAGAAGGTCACTCCACACCATTATAAATACACTGGAGCACCCAGGTATAACTCATACTCTGATTCTACTAAAAACCTGCTTAATACCCTTGCTAACTTAAGCATCAAAGTCCCTTGCAGGTACCACCACCCTCCGGTGACAAAGGATCAGCAACATTACCAGTCCAATAAGTCGGACGCGACTGCTCCGGCTACAACCCACAGCTGGACACGTCATCACCGATCAGTACAGAAGATCTCGTCCGAGATCGACCTACAATTTCAGGTAACCCTCGGAACAGGTCTCACCATCTTTCAGTCTGAAAGTCTGAACCTCCACCCTTAGCTTAGTCAGCTTTTAAGGTGGGATAAATTTAGTCGGAAATCCAGTGACAACCTTATCCCAAGTATCCAAACTCTCCTTGGGTTGAGAATCTAACCACAGTTTTGCTCTATCCTCATAGCAAATGGGAAGAGCATGAGTTTTTACACCTCAGGATTCACTCCATTGGTCTTCACAATGTCACAAATTTGTAGAAAATTAGAAATAAACTGATTTGGATCTTCTTGATGGTGTCCATGATATTGACAATTCTGCTGCACAAGATTAACTAGGTGTGGCTTTAGTTCAAAGTTGTTTGCAGCTATAGGTGACACCACAATGCTTTTTCCTTAAAGATTTGTATTGGGAGTAGTGTATGAGCCAAGCACTCTTCTGGGTTCTTCATTCCCAATTGGATTTGCCACATTGGCATTAGCAGCGTGATTATTATGATCCATGTTGGACTCTGCAGCCTTATAAAGTCTTACTTGCTGTAAACGCCGCCTAAAAGTCCTTTCGGGTTCAAGATCAAAGTCTAAAAGAGGTTCCTTGTCCCTGTTCCTGCTCATAAACAGACAGAAGACAAGAAAAGATGGGACTCTCTATGTCAGAGTGTAGAGAATTCCCTGTGAGGTAACTTATGTGAAATAATAAAATAAAAATACTAAATAAAATAAAGAAATAAAATTCGAAAATGATGACTAAAATTAGAGAGAAAAATTTGAAAATTAATAAGCAAATTAAACAAAAAAATTAAAATAAAATCAGCTAGGTAACACCAAACTTAATTTCAGAAATTGAGGAAAAATGCTAGTGCTAATGTTCGAAAATAATAAAGCAATAATTAATTAAAATTAAAACTAAAAATGCCTAATCTAAGCAATCAAACAACTAATAGTTGTTAATCACAGTCAATCTCCGGCAACGGCGCCAAAAACTTTGTGCGGAATTTACAACCACAAACTAACTGGCAAGTGCACCGGATCGTACCAAGCAGTACCTCAGGTGAATGAGGGTCGATCCCATGAGGATTGATGGATCAAGCAACAATGATTGAGTGATTAGCTTAGTCAGACAAACAGAAAATAGTGTTTGAAGGTTCAAAAGCATTAACGATAAATTCAGAATATCAGAAAGCAAGCAGTAAACAAGTAGTGAATAATATATGGAGAAACAGTTAAGGCTTCAGAGTTATCTATTTTTCGGATTGACTTTTCTTACTAACTATTTTAATTATGCAAGATTTAATTCATGGCAAACTATATGTGACTAAACCCAAACTCCTTAGACCTTTTTAGTCTCTTCTAAAATTCATCAACCGCCAATTTCTTGGTCATTTAATTCCAATTAGAGGGTAAAGTTCAATTCTAGTTTATATGCCACAAAAACCCTAATTACCCAAATATAAGAGGATTATATGTCACATATCCCGTTAAGTCCATATAATTAGAAATTTAGGAGAAATTGTTTTCAAGCTGTTGTTCAAGTAAAGAGCTTTTCCAAGTTATACAAGAACTCAATTAGAACAAGGGTCATACTTCCGTTCCACCCAAATTCATTAGATAAAGAACGAAAACAATTCTTGAATTATAAATCAGTACATGAATTAAAATAGAAAAATAATAGTATCAATCGATACAATAGATAGAGCTCCTAACCTTAACAGTGGAGGTTTAGTTGCTCATGGTTCAGAGAGAAAACTAGGATTCTGAAAAACTGTAAATTGCGGAATGAGCTAGAAGAGAAGAGAAGATCCCGAAGGGCTGATTCTTTTTCCTTTTATCTCTAATCCTAATTAATGTAAAATATATTTTCTAAAAATTAAATAATATCTTTTCCTATTTATAAAAAAAATAAAGTTAAATCAAAATTTATTAATTGCTTCTCGTGCAGCCTCTGGACGTATTAGGGACCACTTCTTTCATTAAGGTCCACGCTGAACTTAAGAATTTCCAAGTTCAGTGTGGAGGAGGAATTGGAATCTTCATTGGTTTTCCTTTGAGTCCACGCTGAAGTTGGATTAACCCAAGTTCAGCGTGGGGTGATATGTGCATTCTCCCTTTGGGATCTTCAAGCTGGCGCTGAACTTGACCATTGTCAAGTTCGGCGTGGAATGCTCGCACAAAGTTGAAGAAAAGGGTATACTATTATATATCTTTGGAAAGCTCTGGAAGTTAGCTTTCCAATGCTGCTGGAATCACGTCAATTGGACCTCTGTAGCCCAAGTTAGTTTTGTTTGAGTGCAAGGAGGTCGGGGTTGACAACATCATTTGCTTTCTTCCTTTTCTGCTACAAAACTCTGTCAAATCCATCTGAATGCTATCTGAAATAAACAGAAATTGAAAACAACTCAAAGTAGCATTCATAGTGGCTAAAAGTAATTGAATCTTGATTAAACTTAGTAATTCAAATGCAAATTCACTAGGAAAAGATAGAAAAGATGCTCACGCATCAGTGTGTACCACAGATTCCTTCATGTGCCTCGACTAGGGCAAGGTCGGTGATAAATCACTATTTTATGGTTTATATTGTGTTTAATTGTGTGATTTTATCATGATCCTTACCCACTTATTCATTAATTTGGCATGCATTTATATTTCCTTCCTGAAATTATTACATGATTAAAAACTGCTTCCTAGAGACTTTTAATTATGCATTTTTATTCTCCTTTATTCCATTCGATGTCGTAATCTGTGTGTTAAGCGTTTCAGGCTTTAAAGGGCAAGAATAAGTTGGAGATTGGAAAGGAAGCTAGCAAAAAATGGAAGGAACACAAGAAATTGAGAAGATGACCAGCGAGAAGCAACGCGGCCGCATGGACGACGCGACCGCGCAGAGAAGATCAAATCGCAGTGACGCGGTCGCATAGAGGACGCGACCGCGCAGAAGAGAGCAATTTGCAGCGACGCGGCCGCATGGACGACGCGTCTGGGTGGAAAAACAGAAACGCGAATGACGCGTCCGCATGAGCGACGCGATCGCGTGGCATGCGCGATCTGCATAATTTGCAGAATTGCTGGGGTAGATTTTGGACCTATTTTGACCCAATTTTTGGCCCAAAACAGCAGACTAGAGGCAGAGAACATGCAGAAACCAAAGACAACATTCATTCTACGCAGCTTTAGTGTTTAGATCTAGTTTTTACTCCTCCTCTAAGTTTTCTCTCTACACATTCATAGTTCTTAGGATTTTAGTTTCTCTTATTTTTTTTGGCATTGGAACACTGAGAAGAGTTATTACCTCATCAAGACTTCGTCATTCTAGTTCGTTTTCTTTACTTGGTTTACTCTTCCATGTTCTTTGCTTTGTTAATTTTACCATTGGAATATTCTTAGGATTATTTAATACAAGGATCACTTTTATTTTTAATTGACTATTTTAATTTTTATTTACAATGTCTTTCTTTAATTCCTTTCATATGCTATTAATTTTACCTTTACAATGAGTGAGTAGTTCCCTAACTTGATGGGGAATTGATTGAAAGGAACCCTTGAGTTGGAAGGCTTGAAAGAAAAATTGTAATTGGGTTTATGGTTGGATTGCCTCCTAATCACTAACACCAATCCCTTTTAATTAAGTGGATTGTAACTTGTGAACAGACATAGCATTCCAACTTGTTTGACTTTCCTTCACCTAGTGAAGGATAACTAAACAGGATAACCTTTAATTGTCAATTAATCCTGAGAGCATTCCAACAATAATAGGGATTCCAACTAATCAATTCCCAATCAAGGCTTTTATTTACATTATTCAAATTCATCAATTTAATTTCCTGTTGCCCAATTCAAATCTTTTTGAAAACCTCTGATTAATAGAATAGCACACTTTTCTGCAACTCGTTGGGAGACGACCTGGGATTCATACTCCCAGTATTTTAATTTCAATTTTCTGTGACATCTTTCTAAATTGATAGGCGGATTTCTGGCGAATTAAGAACTATACTTGCAACGTATATATTTTAACAATTTTTAATTCGCCAATTTCTGCCCCCATCAATTTTTGGCGCCGTTGCCGGGGAGTTGCAATAGAGTGCTAAAGTTATTAATTAGAATTTATTTATTTGCATTTTATATTATTTTGCTACTATGAGCTGCCTGTTTCTTTCATCAAATGACGCGTTCACTTCCTGATCCATGCTTGCTAATATTCGATCCTGAAATTGAAAGGACTATTTCACGAATAAGGCGAGCTCGGCGTCGGTTAGTCCGCTCTGAGGGCGGATCTGAAAGTGAACTTGAGGAAGAAACCAGCTCCCGTTCTACTGATTCGGTTGATTCACGTGCAGAAGACATGGCAGAACCTAGGAGAGTTACCATACAGGAGGAAGGAGCCCCTAATTTTACAATGCAACCGTTTCAAGCGCATCACCCAGCGATGGCTACAGATTTTGAAATTAAGACCACACTGCTCAATTTGATTCCAAAGTTTCATGGCTTACCTGCTCAAGAGCCTATCAAGCACCTGAGAGATTTCCAGGTAGCCTGTTCTACTGTCAGGCGAGATGGTACAGATGAAACTTCAATTCTGCTAAAAGCTTTCCCATTTTCTCTTGAGGAAAAAGCAAGAGAGTGGTATTACACTCAACCCCTAGCAAATGTATCCAACTGGGATACGCTCAGAAAAGAGTTTTTGGAGAAATTCTTTCCATCTGAAGTTACTAATAAACTGAGGAAAGACATTTCCACGATTGTTCAAGATGACAACGAGACTCTCTTTGAATACTGGGAGCGCTTCAATAGTCTTCTGGAAGCATGCCCCCACCACATGATCGACAAGATAGTGCTGCTCAGTTACATCACACGGGATATGAGGCCCCAAGATAAGACCACATTGGAAAGTGCTAGCAATGGGTCTATGAAGAAGTACAAGACCACTGATGAGGCATGGCAATTGATCAGCGACTTAGCTGAATCTACTAGGAACCACAGACAGAAGCAAGGCCGTTCAAAAGCCATTGTAGAAATATCCTCTAGCAGAGAGACTGCTGCTCTAACTCAGAGTATCTGTGAAATGACCAACTTGCTGAAGCAGATGCAATTGAATCAACAACAAGTTCAGCAAGCTTAACCTCCTTCACCACAGCAAAACCAACAGTTAGTCCCACAGAGAGTTTGCGGAATTTGTGCTGATTATAGCCATTATACTGATGAATGCCCGCAACTCCAACAGGAAGACAACATGGTGGCATCCACTCATAACTTCTATGATCGCCCTAACCAAGGGTACAATCAAGGTGGAAATAATAACCATGGATGGCAGGACAATTCTAACCAGAATTGGAGGGACAACAATAACAGAGGAGGAAGAGATAATCAGGGAAATCAGAGGTGGAATAATAACAACAACAGGCAGCAGAATCAACCTTACAGAGCACCTCACCTGAGGCAGCCCCAAGGACCACAGAATACCCAACAGCAGACCTCTCAATTTACTCACCCTTCTTCATCTCCTAATGAAGAGCTACTAAAATTTTTTGAGCGAAGTCAACAGACCATGGAAAATAACATTAATGCCAGTCTGAATGGTCTGGCCGCTACTTTGCAAGCTCTTGTCTCACAGATTGGATCAATGCAAAATTCCAACAACCAACTTTCAAGTTCCACTGGAATTCCCTCTCAACCATTATCCAATCCAAAGGGGGGCATTAATACCGTCATCATAAGGTCCGAAACCACACTGCAGGAGAGGAATCAAGAGGAACCAAGCTTACCAGAACACGCCTCAGCTGAAGAGGTAGTAGAAATAGAAGATGTTGAAGAGGAAGAGGACACACAGGACATGGATGAAAAAGAAGAAGCCCAACTACAGGAGGAAGCACCAAGAGGCACAGACACTGCAGAAAACACCACTCCCATTCCATTTTCACAACTTGCAAGGAAGCCCAGGAAGCAACTGGAACTCGATCCCAAAATGGTAGAAATATTCAAAAAGGTTGAGGTAATCGTTCCTCTTTTTGATGTTATTCAACAAGTACCTAAATATGCAAAGTTTCTAAAAGATTTATGTATACATAAGGATAAAATTCATGAATTAGAAACTATTCCTTTAGGTAGTTCCATATCTGCTTTAATGGGAGGATTACCTGAGAAGTGTAGTGACCCAGGTCCTTGTATAGTTAGTTGTACTATTGGTGGAGTGGTAATTTATGATTGCATGTGTGATTTAGGAGCCTGTGTTAGTATAATGCCTTTGTCTATATATGATATTTTGAGGCTCCCTCCCTTAAAAAGGTCGGCAGCTCGTTTTGTGTTAGCAGATAAAAGCATTATTACAGTGGCTGGAGTTGCTGAAGATATTTTGGTGAACATTAAAGGGCTTACATTCCCCACTGATTTTTATATCTTGGAGATGCCCCATAATGACTCAGATAAGCCATCATCAATCCTACTTGGAAGACCATTCTTGAAGACATCAAAATTCAAATTGGATGCTTTTTCAGGAACATACTCTTTTGAAATAGATGGCCGCATAGTAATCTTCAATCTGAATGGAGTCATAATCAACCCTCCAGAAGATCATTCTATCTTCCAGTGTGATGTCATAGATGAAACTGTAGCTGAAGTTCACAAGGAAGAGTTAGAAGAGAAGCACATTGGACAAGGTCCAAGTGTGGGGACCCTCTTGACTAACAATGAGGGCACCTCAGCATTTTCACAAGCTCCAGACAATCCAGAGCCTACCCATGATCAGAAGTTGGAACTGAAACCTCTTCCTCTACATCTCAAATATGCTTATCTTGAGGATGAGTAGAAGTTTCCAGTTATCATTGCAAGGGAACTCACTTCCCAACAAGAAGAGCAGTTACTTGATGTACTGAGGAGGCATAAGAAAGCAATTGGGTGGAGTTTGGCAGACATAGTAGGCATCAACCCTCAAGTATGTGAGCACAGAATATTTTTAGAAGAGGGAGCAAGACTTGTCCGTCAACCTCAAAGAAGATTGAATCCCACTATCTTGGAAGTTGTCAAAAAGGAAGTGACTAGACTATTGGAAGCAGGTATCATCTATCCCATTTCAGACAGTGAATGGGTTAGCCCAGTACAAGTGGTGCCCAAGAAGTCGGGAGTCACTACAGTGAAGAATGAGCATGGAGAGCTCATAGCAACTAGAGTTCTGAATGCTTGGAGAGTCTGCATTGATTACAGGCGTCTCAACCAAGCCACCCGTAAGGATCACTACCCACTTCCATTTATTGATCAAATGCTGGATCGCCTGTTAGGTAAATCACATTATTGCTTTTTAGATGGTTACACAGGTTATTTCCAGATTCATATAGCTCCTGAGGACCAGGAAAATACCACTTTTACATGTTCTTTTGGGACTTATGCTTACAAGAGAATGCCCTTTGGCTTGTGCAATGCACCAGCTACTTTCCAAAGGTGTATGATGAGTCTTTTCTCTGATCTTATTGAGGACTGTATAGAGGTTTTTATGGATGATTTTAGCGTTTATGGTGATTCTTTTAGCCTTTGCTTAGATGGATTATCTAGAGTATTAGATAGATGTGTTAATACAAACCTTGTACTGAATTTTGAAAAATGTCATTTCATGGTAAAACAAGGGATTGTACTAGGACATGTGGTATCTAATAATGGCATTTCTGTAGACCCAGCAAAGGTGAATGTTATTTCTAGTTTACCTTACCCCTCTTCTGTGAGGGAAGTCCGTTCGTTCCTTGGCCATGCAGGTTTTTACAGGAGATTTATTAAGGACTTTAGTAAGGTAGCACTTCCCTTATCCAGATTACTACAGAAGGATATTGAGTTCGAGTTTAGTGAAGATTGCAAGCAAGCGTTTGATAAGCTGAAGGCCGCCCTGACTCAAGCTCCAATTGTGAGAGGACCAGACTGGAGCCAGCCGTTTGAAATCATGTGCGATGCTTCCAACCATGCAGTAGGAGCAGCGCTGGCTCAGCGTGAAGGTAAGGATCCTTTTGTTATTGCTTATACGTCTAAGACTTTAGACACTGCCCAGTCTAATTATACTACTACTGAGAAAGAGCTTCTTGCTATTGTTTTTGCTCTGGATAAATTCCGAGCTTATTTACTTGGTACTAGAGTAGTAGTGTATTCGGACCATGCAGTTTTAAAGTATCTATTATCTAAAAAGGAGTCCAAACCAAGGCTCATACGTTGGATACTGCTATTACAAGAATTTGATTTAGAAATAAAGGATAGGAGTGGTAACCAGAATTTAGTGGCAGACTACTTGAGTCGCCTTGAGCACATTAAGGATGATTTTGCTCCTATAGACGATAATTTTCCATTTGATAACCTGCAAGCAGTATCTGAGGTATCTCCCTGGTATGCACCTGTAGCTAATTATCTAGTTAGCCGCACATTTCCTCCTAACTTTTCTAAGCATCAAAGAGACAAGCTGAAAAGCGAGTCTAAATATATGACCCATATTTATGGAGATGTAGCGCTGATCAGGTAATTAGACGGTGTGTGCCTCAATCAGAATTCCAGTCCATCTTAGAGGCCTGTCACTCATCTGAGAGTGGAGGACATTTTGGCCCTCAAAGAACTGCTAGAAAAATCTTGGACTATGGATTCTGGTGGCCTACTCTTTTTAGAGACGCTGCTGAATTTTGTAAATCTTGCCCCCCATGCCAAAAATTTGGTAATATATCCAGGAGGGATGAGATGCCTCAACAAATTATGCTTTTCTGTGAAATTTTTTATGTTTGGGGCATTGACTTCATGGGTCCATTTCCAAATTCTAATGGTTATTTTTATATATTATTAGCTGTGGACTACGTTTCCAAATGGGTGGAAGCAATTCATACCAGCACTGACGATGCTAACACTGTTGTTTCCTTTGTGAGAAACCATATTATCTGTCGCTTTGGATCCCCACGAGCAATCGTGAGCGATCAAGGCACCCATTTTTGTAATAGGAGACTAACAGGACTAATGAAGAAGCATGGTATAATTCATAAGGTTGCAACAGTATACCATCCTCAGACCAATGGGCAAGCCGAGGTGTCAAATAGAGAAATAAAGCGTATCTTGCAGAAGATAGTCAAACCTCATAGAAGAGACTGGTGCACCAGGCTACAAGATGCACTCTGGGCATACAGAACAGCATACAAAACACCCATTGAGATGAGTCCGTTCCGCTTAGTTTATGGAAAAGCTTGTCATCTCCCTGTTGAGGTAGAGCACAAAGCCTTTTGGGCAGTCAAGGAGTGCAACATGGGGATGGAGAACGCCGGAGTTGAAAGGAAGTTGCAACTGCAAGAACTGGAAAGCCTTCGCCTAGAAGCTTATGAGAACTCAAGACTATACAAGGAAAAGATGAAGGCTGCACATGATCAGCACATCAAGAGGAAAGAGTTCCAACCTGGGGATTTAGTCCTCCTTTACAAATCTCGTCTAAGGCTCATGCCAGGCAAGATGAGATCCAGATGGGAAGGTCCATACAGAGTAGAGAAGGCCGAACCATACGGAGTTTATCACCTAAGTCATCCTTCAAGTTCTGAACTTATCAAAGTTAATGGACAACGCCTAAAGCTATACCATGGCGAGAAGATGCAAAAAAACAAGGAGCTTGAGATCTTCCTCTTGGAAGATCCCCACATAGCAGAAGATTGAGCTAGTGGAGCGTCCAACTTACGGACGTTAAAGCAAAGTGTTAGGTGGGAGACAACCCACCATGGTATGATCGTTCTTTTCTTTATTTTTAGTTTTTCATATTCAATAACTCTTCTCTTTATCAGTACTTTCGTGCATCTGCATCTGCATATATATATATAAAAAAGGGGGGAATGTGCCACGCGACGCGACCGCATCAGCGACGCGTCCGCGTGGCAAGGAGAGGAGAGAAAAAAAATTAAAAACGAACAGAGAGTCATGCTGGAGCATGGCTGGAGGAGTGCCAGTGGCACAAATCAGCCCACGCAACTACGTCGCTGACGCGTCTGCGTCGTATGGGCATAATGACCTCCCACGCGACCGCGTGCCCCACGCGACCGCGTGCCCTGATTTTCGACGTAGAAAGAGTGCACAGCTGAAAGTTGTGCTAGAGTAGTGCTGGACTGGCGCTGGACGCGCAATCCCCCTCACGCGAACGCGTGTCCCACGCGGCCGCGTCATACCTCATAAACTGCCCACTCACGCGATCGCATGCCCCATGCGATCGCGTCACCTAAAATTTGGCATTTAATGATTTTGAACAGAGAGTTGTGCGAGTGTGAGGCAGCCCTCGCGCCACTGGCACAAACTGGGTCACACGCGACCGCGTCCCTCACCTTAAGCGCAAGTCGCACGACCGCGTGCCCCATGCGATCGCGTCACTTGCGCCGCACAGCTCAATCTAATTTTGCCAATTATCATATCTTTTTCTTCTCCAAATCCTACTTTTTCTTTTTCCTCCTTATCTCTTCCTCCTTCCCTCTTCCTTCTATCTCACCTTTCACTCTCTCTCCCTCACCTCCATTAACAAGGTTTTATTTTCTTCTTCATCCTTCTCTTTTCTATCATTCTTCTTATTTTATATGTTATTTTCTTTTCTTTTCTTTTTTTCTTTTCATTATTCATATTTTCTTTCTTCTTCTTTCCTTTTTACATGGTGTTAGAATTTTATTTGAGTCATTATTTTTCATTATATGCTTGTGGATTGTTGCAAATTGTTTGACAATTATATATTATTTTCTTTAAAGGGTTGCTTGCATGTTCACTTTAATACTTTCTATACCTTCTTCACCATGCATGCTATGTGTTTGTGAAAAAGCCCATATGGCATTATGCACTTCTCTATGTTATTCTACTATTCAATGCTTGCTTTTCACAAATTCCCTTTACTATTATATTAATTGAATTTAATTGTCAATACAAACGTGATGGTTTGTTACAAAGTAATGCTTGGTCTATCCTACTCATGCCCTTTGCCGGCATGCCAATAAACACCTTGCATTCACTTGTCATCATATGCACTAACTATTTTCCATTAATGATCTTTCACATGTACTCATGAGCGTGTGTTGACATCATTTACCTTTTAATGTGCATTTACAACCATCCTTTTTCGTTCTCTTCATTGCTATGTATCTCTTTGAATTCAATCTACTCTCTCTTCCCTTTTCAGGATGGCCACCAAGAAAGGAAAAGAGAAAGCTACTCCCAAACCACCAGCAAGAAGAGGAACTAAAAGAGCACTAGTGGCAGAGCCTTCTTCAACTGCAGTCAAGCCCTCAACAAAAAGAGTTAAGAGGATCATAAAGGTTGATGAAAAAGAGAAAGCCTTCCCAGCAAAGGACACTGCGCAATTTCCAAATCACTACTGTGAGCAGATGTTCTCTATTCTGGCTGAAAGGAGTTACAACAACGAATACCTTATTATCCTCCCGCCCAATATTGCTACTTTTGTTGAGCCGCAAATTGAACGAAGACAATGGGGTTTCCTACAGAGACAACAGAAGCAGGTCAATCTTTCTTGGGTAGTCGAGTTCTACTCTAACTTCTACCTGCCTACCCTACAGTCTGTCTTTGTCCGTCAGAAGCAAGTCCCCATTACAGAAGAGGCTATTCAACAAGCTTTGAGTCTTCCCCCTATTCCAGAAGGATTGGACGCCTTTCAAAAAGCCGCACTCAAGCGCCAGATGTACCAATTTGACTGGGAAGCTGTTCTCAGAGTTATCGCACTACCTGGCAGCCATTGGATCTACGGATACCATCGTACCCGCCCTAAGGGTATATTGGCTTCAGCACTTACTTTGGAGGCTCGCGTATGGGCACAGATCATGTCCCATTACGTCTTTCCGAGAACTCACGAGTCCCCCTTCACTGCGGACATGGCCGTTCTACTATGGTGCATCCTTACAGACCATCCTCTGAATCTACCAAGACATATCCGGAATGCCATGGGACACGTACAAATTGCGGGCAACTTACCTTTTCCCGCCTTGGTCTCAGATCTTGTCTCAGCAGCCGGAGTCTCCTACAGAGCTGGAGACACCAAAGCCATGCTCCCACGGGATGATCAGTATGTCCCTAATGGGAAATACCTCAGACTTTCAGCAGCCACTACAAGCCTTCCTACTGCTCCAGTTGAAGATATTCCTTCTTCAACACCACAAGCACCTACAACAGATGAACTGCTCCAGCAGATAATCAAAAGATTGGATCGACAAGAACAGAAAGCGAAGTTAAGAGAGCGCCGTAACGAGCATCGATTCAAACACCTCAAAGAGCTACTCAAGGGACCCTTCAAGGACTCAGACACCCCGGACTCCACTTCCTTTACCAGCACAGGGAGCCATGATGGTCCCGACTGTGGAGATACTGCTACCAGCCCACCCCTGTTCCTGACAAATGGCACCGAGGACGGTGCAAAGCCTTAAGTGTGGGGAGGTCGGTCAGTACCTGACTTCCGGAGATAATTTCTCTTCCCTAGCACCAATAAATTAGGATATTTTAGTTAGTTTTTCTTTCTTTTATAGAATAGGATAAATTGCATAGTAATAGGTTAGTTGCATGCATGCTCTACTTAATTGAAAAGACAATAAGTTTCTTCTAAGACTCTATCTTTGGAACAAAATTTTACTAATTTTTAAAATTTTTATGATAAATTTGCTTGAAGTTGTATTTGGAACATGATGTTTGAGCTAAAGAACACACAACCTGTGAGATTTGAGCCTTTATGAATGGTTACATTATTTAACCATAATTATTTTATTCTTGTGTGTTTACTTCTCTATGATTGTAATCTATATTTTGTTTTATCTTATATGTCCAATATTTATTATATTTGTATGCTTGCATATGATTGAGGCCATTATTTGTTTAAACTCACTTATCCAAATTAAGCCTACCCTTTTTCAACTACCTTTGTTAACCACTTTGAGCCTTTAATTCCCATTTGTTCTATATTTCACCACATTACTAGCCTTAAGCAGAAAAACAATTGTATATCCCAAATTGAATCTTTGGTTAGCTTGAGATAGAATTGTGTGTGCTAATTAAATATGGGAAATTGTGGGAACAAAAGTTATTAAGGGAATGTGTCATGATAATTTAATGGGAATTTGGATACCTACTCATGTGAAACTATAAGAATTAAAAATCTATGTGCATTGATAAGCTATGTTTATTTTTGCTTCTATTTTTAAAAAAAATTAATAAATAAATAAATAAGGGGACAAAATTACCCCAATGCTGAATTGAGAATTCAAAGATCAATGCACATATGATAAAAATTAAAATAAAAAGTTGATACATGAGTATGGAATGTAAAAGGGGAATTCTGGGTAGCTAGGTATGAGTTCTAAGGTTATGCAAGTTATATAGGTTAGGTTGAAGCTTGGGTTAATTAAAGATTCAATTTATAAGCTCACTTGACCATACATGTATCCCTACCTACCTTGGCCACATTACAACCTTGAAAAGACCTCATGATGTTTGCATTGGTATATTAACTGTTGTTGATTGGTTAGGAGAAGAACAAAAGTTAGAGAGCATGATTAGAGAAGGATAGAGTGATTACCCTATACACTAGAGAGATTAGAGCGTACATACATCATCAGTGAGGGTTCAATGCTTGAATTTTCATGTTCCCTGCTTTCATAAGCTATCTTCTTGCACTTTTATCTGTCTTACTGTATAATGATAGAATTAGTGGAATTTGATTTGTAATTGTTTTGAAGAGCTTCTTTACTTTTGATCAAGTGGACAGGAATCATATAGTTGCATTCATATATATAGGATTGCATTGCATTGCATGAGTTTCTGCATGTTCATACTTGTTTACTTTATCTCCTTCAATTAAGCATGAGGACATGCTAATGTTTAAGTGTGGGGAGGTTGATAAACCACTATTTTATTGTTTATATTGTGTTATATTGTGTGGTTTTATCATGATCCTTACCCACTTATTCATTAATTTAGCATGCATTTATATTTCCTTCCTGAAATTATTACATGATTAAAAACTGCTTCCTAGAAACTTTTAATTATGCGTTTTTATTCTCCTTTATTCCATTCGATGCCGTAATCTGTGTGTTAAGCGTTTCAGGCTTTAAAGGGCAAGAATGAGTTGGAGATTAGAAAGGAAGCTAGCAAAAATGGAAAGAACACAAGAAATTGAGAAGATGACCAGCGAGAAGCGACGCGGCCGCATGGACGACGCGACCGCGCAGAGAAGATCAAATTGCAGTGACGCGGTTGCATGGAGGACGCGACCGCGTGGAAGAGAGCAATTTGCAGCGACGCGGCCGCATGGACGACGCGTCCGCGTGGAAAAACAGAAATGCGAATGACGCGTCCGCATGAGCGACGCGATCGCGTGGCATGCGCGATCTGCATAATTTGCAGAATCGCTGTGGGCGATTTTGGACCCTATTTTGACCCAATTTTCGGCCCAGAACAGCAGACTAGAGCCAAAGAACATGCAGAAACCAAAGACAACATTCATTCTACACAGCTTTAGTTTTTAGATCTAGTTTTTACTCCTCCTCTAGGTTTTCTCTCTACACATTCATAGTTCTTAGGATTTTAGTTTCTCTTTTTTTTTTTTTTGGCATTGGAACACTGAGAAGAATTATTACCTCATCAAGACTTCGTCATTCTAGTTCGTTTTCTTTACTTGGTTTACTCTTCTATGTTCTTTGCTTTGTTAATTTTACCATTGGAATATTCTTAGGATTATTTAATACAAGGATCACTTTTATTTTTAATTGACTATTTTAATTTTTATTTACAATGTCTTTCTTTAATTCCTTTTCATATGCTATGAATTTTACCTTTACAATGAGTGAGTAGTTCCCTAACTTGATGGGGAATTGATTGAAAGGAACCCTTGAGTTGGAAGGCTTGAAAGAAAAATTGTAATTGGGTTTATGGTTGGATTGCCTCCTAATCACTAACACCAATCCCTTTTAATTAAGTGGATTGCAACTTGTGAACGGACGTAGCATTCCAACTTGTTTGACTTTCCTTCACCTAGTGAAGGATAACTAAACAGGATAACCTTTAATTGTCAATTAATCCTGAGAGCATTCCAACAATAATAGGGATTCCAAATAATCAATTTCCAGTCAAGGCTTTTATTTACATTATTCAAATTCATCAATTTAATTTCATGTTGCCCAATTCAAATCTTTTTGAAAACCTCTGATTAATAGAATAGCACACTTTTCTATAACTCGTTGGGAGACGACCTGGGATTCATACTCCCAGTATTTTAATTTCAATTTTCTGTGACATCTTTCTAAATTGATAGGCGGATTTCTGGTGAATTAAGAGCTATACTTGCAACGTATATATTTTAACAATTTTTAATTCGCCAATTTCTGCCCCCATCAGTCGGCTTCTGATCTGTTAAGACATTTAAGTAAAGGACGAGAGAATTCTCGTCTATATAGGCAGTTGTTATATATAATAAAAAACGAAGCTTGTCAGCAAAAATACCGAGTATTTTTTATTTTGCCTGGCATGATTCCTGTCCGAAGATAGTTTATGTAAGGTGTTCTCCAATTTGCATCCTGTGTGACACTTAGAACTTCTATTAAATCTATACTGGGTTTAACTAATGTTGATTGGTAAAAGGAGGAGTTGGTTGTTTGAGTACTGGCGAGCTTAGTCAGGATATCAGCTCGGCTATTATTCTCCCAAGGTATATGTTGAATTTCACTTTTATGATATTTTGAAAGTATGGTTTGAACAATGGCAAGGTATTTGGATAATAAAGGATCCTTTACCTGGTATAAACCGTTTACCTACTATATGATGAGCAAAGAATCACAATACACCTTGAGTTCGGCAATGTTTAGATCGGCGGCGAGTTTGAGGCCAACAATAAGAGCTTCATACTCACTCTGATTCTTACTTGCTTTGAAGGAAAAGTGTAGAGATTTTTTGATGCCGTTACCATTTTCGTTTTCAAGTATGATTACGGCTCCACTCCCTTGTGGATTAGAAGAACCGTCTACGTATAAAGACCATTGGGTTGATTCTTCGATTGTGTCTGGGACTGTGAATTCAGCAATGAAGTCTGCTAAATATTGAGATTTGATTGGTCCGCATCCTTGATACCAGATATCAAACTCGGAGAGCTCAACTGACCATTTTACTAGTCGGCCAGCTAATTTTGGCTTTTGAAGGACTTGTCGTAAGGGTTGATCTGTCCGAACATATATTGCATGACTTTCAAAATATGGCCGAAGTCTTCGTGCCAAAAATACCAGAGTTAAAGCCAGCATTTCGATCTTCGGATAACGAAATTCGGCATTTTGTAGGGGTCTTGCTAATGAAATAGATCGGCAGCTGCTGCTTTTGTTGTTCTGCAATAAGAACAGAGCTTATAGCCCAGTCATTGATAGATAAATATAGAAAAAGCGGTTCCCCTTGAAGGGGTGTTTGTAAAACAGGTGGTATTGAAATAGCTTCTTTTATAGATATGAAAACTTGGTCACATTCATCAGTCCAGTAAAAAGCTTTTTTTCTTTTTTAAGGTTTGGAAAAAATAGAAAGATTTGGAAGCTAGGCAAGGGAGGAATCTAGAGAGCGCGGCGAGTCTTCCTGTCAGTTGTTGGACTTCTTTGATAGTTTGTGGGCTTGTCATCTTCAAGACAGCTCGACATTTTTCAGGATTTGCCTCGATTCCTCAGTTAGTAAGCATGAAGCCGAGGAATTTGCCACTTTGCACACCAATGGCACATTTTTCGGGGTTCAACCGCATGTTATATTTTCGGATTTGATGGAATATTTCTGCTAGGTCATCAAGGTGGTTGTCACCGAGCTTTGTTTTGGCGACCATATCGTCTACATACACTTCAATGTTTCTGCCAATCTGTTGGGTGAAAACCTTGTCCATAAGGTGTTGATATGTTGCACCTGCATTCTTAAGACTAAATGGCATGACTTTATAACAGTAATTTCCATATTCAGTAATAAAAGCAGTCTTACTCTGATCGCATGGATGCATTAGGATCTGGTTGTAACCAGAGTATGCATCCATAAATCTCAGTTTCTCATAACCTGAAGCATTGTCGACTAAACAGTCAATAGAGGGTAAGGGATAAGAGTCTTTTGGACATGCTTTGTTGAGATCAATGAAATCCAAGCACATGCGCCATTTACCATTATGTTTCTTAACCATGACGATATTTGCCAACCATGTCGTAAATCTGATTTCCTGAATGAAGCTGGCATTGATTAGCTTCTTCATCTCTTCCAGAGAGGCTTGCTTTCGTTCGAAGCCGAGGTTTCTCTTTTTCTGTGCTACAGGTCGGACAGAGGGGTCCAATGCCAGCTTATGAGATATAATGGATGGGTCAATACCGGGCATGTCTGCTGGTGTCCAAGCAAACAAGTCGGCATTTTGTTGTAGGAATTTCTAGAATGAAGTCTTCTCTGCCGAGCTTAGTGTGGATCCCACATATGTGAATTTGTCCAAGCTATCTGCAAGATAGATTTTCTGTAAGTCCTCCGTTGGGGTTGGTCGCTCGAGAGCGTCGGCCCTTGGATCAAGGTCGGCCAAGACGGGGAGTTCGTCTTGATTGCTGATGCTGTGTACATGTGCTTGGACACTTCGGTTAAATCTTTTAAAACTGTTGTTGTAACATTGTCTGGCTTCACAAGCATCACTGTGTATGGTTGCAATTGTATCATCCTGCAAAGGGAACTTAACACAGAGATGAATCATAGAAACAATAACGCCAAACCTATTTAAAAAAGGTCGGCCAAGTATTAGATTGTAAGGACTGAAGCAGTCAATGACTAAATATTGAATATCCATGGTTTTTGATAAAGGAACCTCACCGAGTGTGGTTTGCAACCACACAGATCCCAAGACCGGGACCTTTTCACCTAAAAAACTGAGTAGGTCTCAGTGGAAGGTTGTAGCATGTTGTTACTTAACTTCATCTTCTGGAATGTGGAATAGAAAAGAACGTTGGCACTGCTCTCCGGATCCAGTAGTACTTTTTTTACTAGGAGATCTCCTAATTGGATGGAGATCACACCAGGGTCATCAAGATTTGTTACAGCGGCATTGAAGTCGGAGGTTTGGAATGTCATTTGAGGAAAATGTGAAGGCATCTGAGGATAATTTTGACCGGTTTCTATTGACAACATAGCTCAGTAAGAACGTTTCTTTGCCGAGCTTGTGGCGCCTCCACCTACAAAACTTCTAGAAATATGGTTAATGATACCTCTTGGTTGGTCAGGATGACTTGTGCTCGGTCTCTCTTTATCTCGGCTGTACTGTGCTACCGAGTTATTGTCACCAAAAGGAGGGGCACGCCGTTGTATATGCCAACCGATGTATTTGTCGAGATGACCTTGCAGAGCTAGTCGCTCTAAAAGGTCCTTGGCGATGACACACTCGTCGGTGGTGTGTCCCTGCTTCTGGTTAAATGTACAACACTTTGACTTATCTGCACCCTTGGAATCTAGGTAGTTGCCGGCCTTCCGTGGTGGCTTGATTAACTTGGAATTCAGGATCTCTTTGATAATGTCATCGCGCTTGGTGTTGAACTGAGTATAGAATTCATATCGGGGAGTAGGTTTAAAGTTTTTCTTACTTTCCTGAGGTTTTTCTTCGTCTTTGTGTGGGGTTTTTCAGCTTCTCGAGCTTGTCGGAGTTCTTCAATATCGATCTAACCCTTCGTTTTTTCACAAAACTCGACCAATGTCTTGAGTTTGGCGACAAGCAATGGTCTCTTGAAATTTTCCTAGTCGGAGTCCACTTTTGAGGGCGTGCAGGTGTACCTCGGGGTGGAGATCAGGTATGCTCACGGCAACCTTTGTGAATCAAGTCATGTAATCTTTGAGGCTCTCGTTATGACTTTGTTTGATCGTGTTCAAATAACCAGAATCATGCAGGTAGATGGCCGAGCCAACGAAGTGCTCCTCGAAGAGCTTTGCAAGTTCCTGAAAATGAGAAATAGAATCTGCAGGCAAAGAACAAAATCAACCAAGTGCAGGACCATCTAAATAAGAAGGAAAACATCGGCATAAAACTTTATCGGATGCACCGTTTACTATCATGATGGATCGGAACTTTTGGATGTATTTTGTTGGATCGCCCATCCCGTCATAGAGGGTCAAGGTCGTTGGCAGGGTAAACCTCCTGGGTAGTACGAAGTTCATCACGTCGGTTGTGAATGGTCCGACGAGATTGTCAGGCACGGTGTTTCGTTTTCTGGCCGAGCTTCTTCCTTGTGGTGAGCTTCTTCATTCCGAACAGTTTTGGATACGTGAGTTGGACCAGATTAGTGCTCGGCTTCTTCCGTTCTCTCTTAGCGATTGTTGTTGTTGTTTTCAGTTCGAGCATTAGTTAGCTCGGCAATTTTGTTTGCCATTCGCCGATTCTCCTTTGCCATACACTGGTTGGCTTGTTGCAACTCAGTTACCATCCGAAGAAGTTCGGCTGGTGTAGGTGGGAGTTGATCAGCCATGGTCGAAGGTTAAAACGCTTGGGCCGATGAACAAGAAAAAGATTATATCTTCGGCCCACGGTGGGCACCAATTGTTCTTGTATGAATATCTTGAAGGTAGCTCGGCTTCTAGGAATCGACGCCGAGTTGTTTCTTTTAACGCCGATCTATGAACTTTGGGGAAGTCCGAGCTTTCCGCCTAAGGAGATATCCAATTGTGGAGAGTATGAACAAAAAGGGGGGGGAGTGTGCTTGCAAAGGCACTCCGATGCTTAAATTAGTATTGAGAATTCAATGTGTCTCTTCAGGATGAAATAGCATACCTTTATAAGTGGAGTAGGATAGGTCGGTTACGCTTCTGTTGGTCGTCTACATTGAAGAGCAGTTATTAGAATTTAGTTGGTGACAACACTAGGTCGGACGTTTTATTTTAGGAGGTAATCCGTTAAGCCGAGATGTAACGCCTTATGCTGAGTTATGATCCATAATGCCAAATTATGGTGTGTGATGCCGAGTTATGATATTAGATTTGTAATGGCCGGATCAGTAACATTTTTATATAGGTTTAATTTACTCTGTTAGTTTTTATAGTTTTATTAATTTTTTAATTAGATTTTTATACATTTTTTTAATTAGGTCTTTACATTGTTTTTTATTTATAATTAGGTTCTTTTTAGTATAAAAAATGTTAGAATTAACTGAATATTTTTTTACAAATTAAAAGTATTCATAATTAAAAATCTAACTAGATTTTTAACTGCATATATTTTAAAAAAAATATTCTATTAATTTTAATATTTTTAATATAAAAAATTTTATTACAAAATTAAAAATGATCTAAAAATATAATTAAACAAATAAAAATATAAAAATTTAATTAAAAATTTAATAAAATTATAGAACCAACAACAGAATAATTAAATCTTTTATATATAACAATGGCCAGCTTTACATATTATCAGTTAAGCCCTTTCTTTAATCATATGACAACCATTGTATTGGCTTTGAAACTTTACCTATAACCTTGCAACTGATGTTGAATCAAAAGGGTTGATTCTCTTCTCCCTTAAATAAGTATGAAAGGTTTGTTTTTGGCTTAAAAAAGAAAAGCGGTAAAATCTCATAAAGTATGACCACCGTAATCATAAATAAAACAAAACTTTGCCTTTGTGGGGAATTATTAATAATTGATGCATTGTCATGATTATGTGTTATTAACAACGAATGGGATCAAAGCACAGCAATTGTCCTCTTATTTTGTGGCAATGATCAATGGTACTACGTACAAAAGCCGGTATATCAAATCTTCTTCTAAAGAAGGTTTCTAAGAGAAGAGAGACATGAACAACAATGCCCCACTTAGCACAGAGGTGAATTATTAACCCCCGGTATGTACCGTACCATTTCATTATTGGGATTTAGGATCAACATGACTTCTTCAAGTAGTATGTGAGAGCTGTGCCATACACTTAAGGCCCAAGGGTTTTTTTTTTTTAAATTAGAAGTTAGACTAGAATATGAAAGTTTTAGATAAAAATAAAAAATTATATTATTTAAATTATAATTTATTAATCTAATTTTTTTTAAATAATATTATATGATCAATAAGTATTATTGTTTTTTATTAATATTTAATCAATAATAATTTATATTTATATTATAAAAAATTTTATAAAAAACACAATTTATATATATTTATTAAAATTTATACATATAAATTAATATAATTTAATATTTATATTAATAAAATAATAATAAAAAATATTAAAAAAAATATTAGTCCCAAAATTTTATCTTTTTTATTCACTAATCTCTTTCTTATTTTGTCGGGATTCATAGGAGATTTTTTCCTCTACCATAAATTAAGGGGATGCTTCGGTAAAGTTGTCATTTTCATCTTTTTGTAAAGACGTTTTCTATTTTATTGTTGTTATTGTTTTAAAAACGTATCACTAAAAGTGTTGCTTAAAGAGAAAGTGTTATCCTTAATCGTTAACTTGGCTCTGATACCAATTTTTCAATTTCGACTTTTTTTTTAATTTCTTTTTCGAAATTTCTACTAACTCTTCATATTTTGCTTCGAATAAGTTTATAATTTGTATAGATTCAATTGGTGGTGCTTTATCCAAAGGATTTTGATAAAAGTAATTTGCAACTTCATAATCTAAAGTATTGACCATTTCTACAATTTCTCTTGTATTTGTTATATAATTATTTATTACTAATCCTTGATGTATATTTATAATCCTGATTTCGTACTTATAGTTTTTTAATTCTGTTCTAATTTCTATCATAATTATAATATTCTTTTTTACATGGATTATTATATATAAAATCTTTTATCTGTTTGTCTTTTTCTTTAATATAATTTCTCAAATCCTCAAGAACTTCTTTTATTTCTATACTTTCTCTTGTTTCTAAATATCTTTCTAATTTTTCAATTTCATTCCCCATTTTTTCTTTCAATAGCTTTAATTCTTTTAAATCATAATATGGTTTTCCAGGTATTTATAAATTTTCTAAATTTAATTCCAACTTGTTTATATTTATTCTTATTTCTATCCTTTTTATTATAAGATCATCAATTTCGATCTGAAGATTATTTAATTCTTTTTTATACTCCTCTATTTTACTTTTTAATTTTCTCGCTCTTTTCCTTTTTATTTTATTTTCTGGTTTTTCAATCCTTTTATGCTTCATAAATAATTCCTAAAAATAGTTTTGTTTAGCATTATTTATTTTAGAATTTCTGCAAACTCTATCATCGATTCATCACTATTTTCTAGAGATTCTATTAATTTTTCTAGCTCTTCAACTTCTCTTTTTAACTTGTTATAGATTATTTTTAGAGCTTTAAATGCTCTTTGATTTATTTCAGAAAACTGTAAATAATTCAAACGATTCTCCCTTTCAAAGAGCTCTTGTTTCTTATCTTGATAAGTTACATATATCTCTTCTTTATTTATTGTCAT
Source organism: Arachis ipaensis (assembly GCF_059453495.1). NCBI lineage: Eukaryota > Viridiplantae > Streptophyta > Magnoliopsida > Fabales > Fabaceae > Arachis > Arachis ipaensis. The sequence goes on from NC_142436.1 coordinate 113,064,865, forward strand.
AATTTAGTATTTAGTGTTTCATTTAATTTTTCGACCTTTTTTGTTAATTCTTTTATTTCAGAGTTTTCTTCTTTAATTTTTAACTTAGATAAACTTAAAGGACTATTAATTTTAGATTCTCTTATTTGAAAATTTGATGATCTCCTTGATGGTTCTTTTAATAATAGAACTGGGTTTTCAATAGCCTTATATTTTGGTATTTCTGCTTTTACAATTTTCTGAAATAATTCATCGACATAAATTCTTTCTCTGTTTTTAAATATTATACTATGATGGCTATTTGTTAAAGCATAATTTATTGCATATGTAATTGAAAATGGTTCATCATCTTGTTTTATTAAACTATTTCTATGAAATTTATAAGCTAAACTTATAGATCTTTCAAGATTTTCAGTTGATAAAGGTATAGCATATCCGAGATGGGCATTAAATTTAACATTTACATTTGCCAAATTTCCATGAACAATTCCAATTATTTGATCTATTGGGTCATCAGTAATTCTTTTGTCACAGATTGCTAAACTTATTGGTGAATTAATTCCTTTCATGTAGATTTAATTAAGACTTGTATGGTACTAATATGAATCCATCCAATTTTAGATCTTTTTTGTTGATCCTTAATTTTCTCAATCTGTTTACTCAATTCTTCATAATTTATCAAAGCTATTTCAAGTTCTCCATTAGCAGATTTTATTTTTATAGGAGCTTCAAGTTGAATTTTTCCATAGTATATTTTACATAAGGTGTTTTTATCTCCAGAGGAGAGATTATAGATATTAACTCCAGAGGGGAGTTTAGAACTATTTTTCCCTAAGAAAATTCTTTGTCAGACTACAGAATCGCCTTGGCAGCTTCCTCCTTGCTCTCCTAGCATATGAGTACTCTTAGCCATCTGCTTTCTGTTTTCTGATCTTCTCTACAATTGCCTAAGCAACCTATTTATAATAGTTGGGTCTGATGGACAATTCCCATCCTTACCCTTCTTATGACGTCATTGCTTACGTCATTGTTTATTATCTTGCACCAGCTACATTATTGGTGCTTTATGACCTAAGCGCTTACGTCATTATGCAATAATGTTGAGGGATGCTTCAGATGCACTGTCCTCTTCTTTTATCATGTGGGCTTCAGATGCACTGTCCTCTTCTTTTATCATGTGGGTTGATTCCGTTTCATTATTACTTTCTTCAGATATTTCTGAGGCACATAGCTAGCACTTGTGGTCTTCTCTATCTTTTATCAAATAGCAGAGATTCCTCTTTATCCCTTTAGGGAGCTTTTCTAAAAGTCCAGATAAATTATAGAATGCTGATTCAAATTCCACCAAGAGTCTCATCTCTCTTTCTTCAATTTTATTTCTTTTACTGGACACAAGTAGAGTATTTCTACTTTTATAATTAATCCTTGTGTGAGATTTCTTCATTATTTTTTGAGTTCTTTCAAAGACCATTGCTAATGTGCTAGCTAGTCTTCCTTCATGACTGTAAATTGTTAAATCTTGAATTCGATCAATTGGTTGAAAATTTTCTAGGAAGACGGACATGAATATTACTTGGTGTGCTGGAACCAAGCATTCTTCTTCTTCATTAAAAATAGGTTGACTATTTGTAAATTTTAGGGATACATCCCTTGGATTTACATTGTCAATCATATTTTTAAATCTCTTTACTGCATCAATGAATCCTGCAGGAAACTCACTAATAATTTTTAGATCATTAAAAATTAAAATTGTATCAATTAATCTATACTGGAAAAACTGATAAGTGTCAGATGGGGAAGCATCTGGAAAGATAACCAGCTTTGTTAGCTGTTCTTTGGTAATAGGATAATATCCCAAAATTGTCCTTTTTTCTTCAGTCCAATTCAGGACTATATTAAGGGTTTCTCTGAGATTTGATCTACAGACCCTTTTCTTTTCCTTGATTTCAGCCCTTGTAGGAATGTTTCTTATTATTCCTGTTCTCTGGGTTTGAATTGGAGCTTTATCTGCTCTTTTTAGGGTTTGCTCTGGATGAAGAGCTTCATATTCCCTGAAGGATTCTTTTGCCTCTTCCAGTGTTAAAAATCCTCCTTTATGAATTATCCTTGATTGATGTGTGAATGGTGCTGCTTTTTCTCAGGCATCATATACTCCTTTCATGGGGCCATTATAAATTACATAATATTTTTTATCTTGGGTGGATTTTTTAATAATTTCAGCAATTGTTATATTTTCTGAAATTTTTTTTTCACCTGATTTGTCCACCATGCTTAGCTGGCTAAACTCTGATGGTTTCGCTTGTTGTGTTGATTTCATTGCTTCAATGGCCTTCTTGAGAGATTGGATCTGTGTTCTTATTTGCTGACAATGCTTGCATTCTTCGAGTTCTTGCTCATATTTTTGAATTTCTTGATCTAATGCGTTGTAGACGAACTCCATTCTCTTGTTAATGTATCTGCAATAACATTTTTGTCACCCTTAATATATTCAATCTTTATTGGATATTGTAACAAAAATAATTGCCATCTTACCAATCGTCCATGATTATAATCAACTTTTAAATTATATCGTATGAAACCTGTTAGGTAACTTGAATCTGTCCTTAATGTAAATTCTCTTGGTAGTAAATCAATTTTCTATTTTTTAAGAGATTTAATTGCTGCTAGAGTTTCCTTTTCATGAGTAGTATATCTCTGTTCTGTTGGAGTAAAAGTTCCTGAAATATACCTGCAAAGTAATTCCTTTAGGGAATATTTAGAATCTAGTGATTCTTTTTCTTGTTACAAACTTTTTATAGCTTTCTTAGCTTTAGACATCCTGACCAGGTTATGTCTGAAGCATCTGTTTCTACTATTAAGTAGTCGTTTTCTTCTGGAATATAAAGTTCTGGAAGTTTTTCACATAATTCTTTGACTCTTTGAATTTGCATACTATCTTTTTCTTCCCATTTCCATTCTTTTTTAGTACTTATTTTTGGAAATAAGCTTTTAGTGTATTCTGTTATATTCTTTAAAAATCCTTGATCAGAAATATAATTTATACACCCTAAAAATTTTTGTAATTGTTTTCTATCTTCTATTTTATTAGGAAATAAATTTACCTTTTCTAAAACATTTGGTTGAAGTTTTAGCTTTCCTTGAGTGGATAGAATTAATCCAAGAAACTCTATTTCTTGTTTTGCTATTCTTGCTTTCTTTTTGCTAAGAACTAATCCTTTTTCTTTACATCTTTCTAAAACTATTAATAATTTTTGAAGATGATCTTCTTTATCCTGTTTTGTAAAAATTAATATATCATCAATGTAAACTAAAACAAATTCGTTTAACTCTTATAGATTTTCTTCCATAAATCTTTGATAAATACCCGGGGCTTGTTTTAATCCGAATGGTAATACATTCCATTCATAGAGCAACACACTTGTTGATTCTTTTGTTGGGCAAGTAAAAGCAGTTAATTTCTTTGTTTCTTCGTCTAAACGAAGTTGCCAATATCCTGATTTTGCATCAAGAGATGAAAATCAAGTTGCTCCTTTGATTTTTTCTAAAATAGAATCTTTTCTTGGAAGTTTATGAGCATCACCAATAGTTGCTTCATTCATCTTATAATTAATTTCCATTCTTCGTTTTCCCTTTTAATTTCATTATTGTTTTCGACATAAAAGGCTGGAGCCGCATGAGGACTTTTACTTAATCTTATAATTTCTTTTTCCAAAAGATCTTTACATTCTAATGAGAACTCTTCTCTATCTCTTGCGGAATAAAGAATTTTATTTGGAACATTTATTTCTTTTGTAGGATCTTTTAATTTAATGCTTACTAATTCTTTATTTGTATTTTTAATATCTAAAGGATTTTCAGCGCAAATTTCATCCAAAAGTTCTTCTATCTTTATTTCAAAATTATTTTTTGGAATATTTATCTGAAAATATAAATTTAAATAACATGTTTCTAATATAGAAAATATTTTAAATTTTAAAATCTTATCTATAGTAGTAGTTGGTATTTTTATACATTTTGATTTCTAATTTATTGAAGAATCGTGTGGAGCTTTTAAAACTATATATGTTAATTCTTGAATGAATGGATGATATAGCTTTAAAAAGGTATTTCCTATGATAAAATCATTCCAGACTCTAACATATATATAGATGGAATAATGAACCTATAATTTAGAATAAATATTTCAGCCATCTCTGCTTTTTGGTCAATTTTATGTATTGATTTGTCAGCTATTCTAACTCTTAATGGTTTCTTTAATTTTTTCCAATCAAATTTTATATTTGTACTAGCAAAGCATTGTGTCGCTCCAATATCTATGAAAGCATTTATAAACTTTTCTGTTATTTTTATAGTAATAAATGTGGCATTATTGCTCAGTCTCTGAGTCTATTTCTGAGACATATTCAAAAATATAGTCTAAGTTATCATCTGATTCTTCTAATGGTTCCATGAAACAAGACTTAGCAATTTCTATTTGTTTGGTAAGGTCCTTTTTATCCTTCTTTTTTGGACATTCATTTGCATAGTGTCCTTCTTCTTGGCAATACCAACACTTGCAATTTTCTTTTTTATTTGGGCAATAGTCATTTTTTTGTCTTTTGTTTTTATTGTTATTTGGTTTTCTATTGATGTCATATAATCTCTTATAGTTCCTTTAGTATGAAACCCTATATAATTTCAGATATCTCTTCCAGACAATTCACTAAGTTTTGGATTAGTAAAGGCTTCTAATAAGAAGGAATTCAACCAGTTCTCGAAAATTTCTTTTTCATTCTTTTTACAGTCTAAATCGAGCATTCTTTCTCCTTTCATTTCCTGGATTTTAGGAACGTATTTTGATGGTATTTTTGTGTACTTTGAATCTTTATTCATAAATCCCTTTTTAAAAGCATAATTTTCAAAACCTGTTTCCCATTTAAATTGAGATTGATTATCCTTAGATGTTCCAGCTTCATTTTTTACTTGTATTGTGTAAGGCCCAGAATCTTTGAAAAGTCTTATTATGATCAAGTCTCAAATCCTACGATTATTTATAGCCTTAATTTCAGAGATTATTTTATTAAAGATAATTAAGGCAAGTTTTGATTTATTGGATTTGAGATAAGTTATGATTATTATCCAATTTTATAATTATTGGATTATTTTCTATATTTAAAGTATAAGGTTGATAGTTATGAAATAATAAGGATTTTATAAGATTTGGATTAGATAAGTAATATTTAAATATTATTACTGCTATTTTGGAAAAATGAAGAAATTAAGTATATTATTTCTAATTTTTGGATTTGAGCATTTTATTGAAAATAATTTGTGAAATTGATGAGCAAATAGTATTTTCTATATACAACTAGTGTTGGATTTAATTTGAGTTTCAATTATTATATTATACCCAATTTTATTTGAAATTACCAAATTACCCCTAAACCTAATTTTGCTTAAACCCTAACCTAGCTACCCTTTCCCCCTGAGCCCAGCAGCCATAGCACGCACAGTTTCCTTTTGTTCTTTCTTCATGAAAGAAAGGAGCAGAAGCAAAAGAAAAACGAAATAGAGGGGAGAAGAGGGAGGCGGCGCGGTGGGTGCCACTGCCACCGTCGCCGCCGTCGCTGACTGAGGGGAGGGGAGCTCTGAACGAGAAGAGAGAGCTCGCGAGACAGGGGGAGATGGACCTGCGCCTTGCCGTCGACCCACGTCTCGCCGCCACTGCCTCCATGTCTTCCAATAGCGCCACCATCGCCGCCGTGGATCGCGACCAGAGGGGAGCACGAGATCGAGAGAGAGTGAGGCGTGGAGACGGCGTCGCGCGGAGAGGGACTCGCCGCTGCCGTCGCGCACAGCCATGTGTCGTCACTGCCGTCTGAACAGTCGCCGTCGCTCTGGGGTGTAGTCCGCCGCTACCGCCAGTGGAGGTCACTGCTATGGAACGGAGGTGAGAGAGGGAAGCAAGATGAATCCTCTCCGCTTCTGGTGCTCTGGTTCACCGCCACTACCGCCGGAATCCTTGGCCGCCGCTCCTACCGTTGCTCCATTTGGGTTTTGGGTGAGTGCGCCGCCTTTGCCCTTGGAAGCCGCTGCTTGGGTCAGGATGCTATGGTGGTTGCTGTCCTTGTCAGTAGCGGGAGAGGATGAGACGCGATGATGGTGGGTGGTTCCCAGCCCTTGCTGCCGTGCCGTCAAAATCTGCCGCCATGGCCGCCGGAGCTCCGGGCTGAGTTTCTGCCACTTGAGACCCTACTGCCACCGTGTTCCACTGCCGGTAAGTTCTTTGAGTTTGGTTTCTGTTCTGTTGGAATTCCGGAAAGGTTGTTAACGCCGCGTGGTTGTTACAGTTACCGTCACCGGTGTTTTTGCTCGCGATTGTCACTTGGGGTTACTGACGGAGCCACTGCCGGGTTGATAGGGAGCTGCGGCTGCTTCGTTTTGTGATTTCAGTGAGTATTTTGATTTTTGAAAGCCCTGCGTTAGTGCTCTGTTCCGTGTAATAAAGTATTTGCGATGTTAATGGTTCTAGGAGTTAGAATCCGGTTTGCTTATGCCACTTGTAGCGGTTTCTGCTTTCGAGAGAGCAAGCCGAGTCGGGTTCTGATTGTCGGTGATTTCGGGCAGAGCGAAAAGAGTTCAGTTGACACGCTTGGGTTAAGTTTTGCTTGCTGAGGTAGGGGCGCTTTCCAAAAACTATAGTTTATTATTGGAATTATTACATATGGGTACTGATGTGAGATATTATGTATTTAGTGATTGTATCTGCCTTATGTATTATTTGATTGACTCGAATGATTATGGATGTTGGTTTGGCCGAATTGTTGTGTGGCTTGTGAAATGTAATGTTTGAAATTGATTCTTTAAAGATTTGAAATGAGTTTAATCCGTTGAGAATTGGTTTGAATTGAGTCAATTATTTTGATGATGTGGAAGATAGAATACTCTTGAAATTCAGCCTGTGTTGCTTTAATTGATTTGGTTTTGATAAATGATTTATTGCTGAACCGATTCTTTAAAGCTTTGGAAATGAGTTAAATCGGTTGATATTGAGTTGATTTTTGAAATGGCTTCCTTGAGATATGCCACTGAGGCGACTGTTGGATTTAGCTTGCTTTTGAATTGATTTCTGGTTTTGAGCTGTTGAAAAGGAATGAGAAACGGTTTAGTTGGGACCCGAAACGGGTGGCAAAAGTCCAAGTTTTAGGGGAGGTGCTGCCGAAATTTCTATAGAATCCGAGTCCTTATTTGAAATGTTAATTGGGGAATTTTGAGTTTAATGCCTTTCCTATCTATTTTGAGGATTGTGAAATTATGGCTTCTTTATTACCTTTACTTAGAGCAATTAAGAAAGCAATGAAGTTATGCTTTGAAAGAATTATTGAAAAGAGAATCATGATTTATCCTTATTTTCCAAGAAGAACAGTATGTCTTTGGGTACAAGTCATTTGAAAGAGAATTTTGCTTTGAGGCTGTTTTAAAAGGTAAAACGGGTTTATGTTTTTCTCTATTAAACACAAAGATTGTCCCTTGGGAGAGTTTTCGTGATTTTAAAAGGAATTGGATTTCGATTGATGAGCCTCATTATTTTGACGTTTTAAATAAGATTCAAAGTATCTTTTGAACTCTAGTTTAACACAACAAAAATGATTCTCTTATCAGTTTGAAACGCTTCAGATTTAATTATGGAATTGAAGCCGGTTTTGTTTAAGTAAAGGAAATGGTTTTGAAAGAAGTAAAGGTTACGTGACTCGGTTTGGCTTAGATCCTATTTTCTTACTCAAATCAGAAAGCCAATGTTTTAATAATTTTAAATGATTTTGGCGAAATGAGATATGTTATTCTCCCCTAAAGACTTGGGACTCTGCCGAGAAACTTTGTTATAAAATCCCATTGTTGAATGGATGATTTTGAGTGTTTCCAAAAAGAATCTTTAACTTGCCATGGTTATGGAAGTTTGGAAAGAGGATGCCGAGAGTGGCATTGTTTTCAAAGGGGAATTTACCTTGAGTAAAAGTGGCTTATGAGCCTAAAATGATTTGAGAAATGGGATCTTTAAAGCCAAGGCTGAAAAGAGTTGAAACTCGATTTCAAAGTGAAATGAATTGAGGAAATGATTTATGGCTTAAATGCCGACTTTATGAATTTAATGATGTTGAATGGTGGAAGTGCTGTTTTGTTGTGAGCCGGAATGGCTGTGTATGATTATACATATTGGTTGGTTTTGGATTGAACCGTGAGCCGGAATGGCTGTGTATGATATGAATATTGGCTGGTTCTGGACTGAACCGTGAGCCGGATGGCTGAGATGGATGTTGATCCATGGATGAGATTGAATGCATGTTTATGCTGAATCATTGATAAATGTGAATGTTGCACTTCCACTATCTGAGATACGAGTTTCCCTGGGTAGTAGCAGTGGCTAGCCACCACGTGCTCCAGGTCGAGACTTGATACTCTGTTGACCCTATGTCGTAAGTGTGGCCGGGCACTGTGAAAGGCCCGGATGAGCTCGCCCCCATAAATATTCACCAGTGATGGTGATGGATAAATATTCACCAGTGAGGGTGATGGATATGGATCATGATTATGATCAAGTTTATGATGAGTATAACTCGAGTTGGGGATGCACGACAGAGGGACAGTCCAATGGTTAGCTACCAGGACTTGTCGGGTTGGCTTTATAACCGACAGATGATATCATCAGCCACTAGGGACAGGCATGCATCATATGCATTTGTGTGACATTGGTTGGGTGTGCATATTATACTTGGCTTGCCTATGTGATTAATTGCTAACTGTTCTACTTGTAATAACTGTTTGTTTGTGCTTGAACTTCCCTCCTGTGTTTGCATCTGGGACTCTGTTGGATTGTGGTGATTGGTTGTTGGTTGGATTGTTTGGGCCTAGGGCTGTGGTTGAATTGAGATGGACCGATGGTTGGTTTCGGTATTGTGGTTATGGTTTGGAAATGCGTGAAAGGCTAATTTGGTTCAGCATAGATAAACCTTCTGAAATGCTTTTGAATATTGTTTAAATGAACAGTTTCTTCTTTCAGAAAAAAAAAAGATTTCAGATTTCTCTTTTATTGTAAACGGTTGTTTTTGAAAAGAGGCATAAGATGGTTATTAATCACTGGTACGGTTTATCTTCACGTATCCTATTACAGTAATTCCCAAAAACCCTCTACTGAGAACCCTTTCGAGGATGATGTTCTCACCTCCCTACATTTTTCCCCTTTCAGGATATGGGCGCAGAAGTTACGAAGAGCTTATTTAATTGTTGTTGTGATGCTCTGTATTGTTTTAGTTATGGTTTATTGTACCCTCGCCTTTATCTTGATATAACCTGTAAGAGGGATAGGAATTGTATTGGATTATGTTTGTAATATTACTTATATATATATGTATGTATATATATGGATGTACTCTTTATGAGTTTTTGTAAGTTGTATGGTATTTATGGATGTACGTTATCGAACGAACGTATTTTTGGGAGCGGCATTGCGGTTTAAAGTTTTAAACAGGCTCATATTTTAGTATTAAATAGTATAAGTGTCGTCGTAATGTCCGAGCTATCAGAGTCGCGCAGCCGGAAGTGTGAGCTCTGGTAGTTAGGGTGTTACATTATGGTATCAGAGCAGTTCTTCCTGTAGAGCCTGAGGAATGGACTGACTATGCTTCAGTTGCATACTCTGAGCGTTTGTCATGTATTAGGTCTTGTCAAATGACGAGAATTAGAGCTTTATGCACATGACAGTCTATTGATTAACGCTGTTAGTCTTGCATTGCATAATTCCTGATATTAAGTTCGGCCGGCTTAATACTAGTGAAATATGTATATGAAAGCACTGATGGGTTATCATAGATGAAATCCTAGTTTTGAATAAAGCGAATCGCGGGTTTTGGAAAAGTTGGAAACTACTTCTCGAGGCTATTCAGTTGTGTGTCTTGAATTCTGTTCGAGTTGACATGTTCTTTCATATCCTAACTTGAAGTTCTTATTTGCTAGACCTTTTGAAGAGTAATTTGATGTCTTCACTCTATTCCTCTATCCATATGTATTCTTGTTTGACCTTAAGTGCATATGCTGGTTTAAGATCTTTGTTGCATCTATCTTCCTCTGTTTGAGTTCTTCTTGATTCAAGTATTCTTTGATATGGCCTTGAACCTGTCTTAATGTGCTGTGACTTTTAACTCCGGATTCTGAGTCCATTCTTTGAGAAATTGTTGATTCAGTTTTTCTCTTACTTGACAGTGATCACAGCCAATTTTGAGATTTTATAAATTGCTGTTGATTAGATATATGCTTTTCTATATATGAGACTTTGAAATTATTTATACAGTTTAACAACTATTTCTTTCTAATACTTTGCCTGTACTTTTACTGGTTTACGCAATTGTACTTATTTTAAAAGTAAATTTTGACCTTCTAGTAATTTTACTATAGTTCCAATGGACATCTTTATTTGATTGTGTATTTGGATATTTTCTGAAATACTGGAAAGAAAGAATTTTTCGCTTTCATTCCGGTTGAGTTTCGTTTGATAAGCTTTACTTAACTTATTTTGAATTGAGTTTGGTTTAGCATACTACATAGTTTATGCCATTGTTGTTCTTTTGAAAATGTTGGATTCATAGCTTCTTCTTATGAACGGACTGGTTCCTTCTTAAGCTTTTCACCTCTATGAATGTCATACGTGATTCTGTTTTTAACTAATCTTTTACATCTTGTGAACATTACCATTGATCTTGGTTTGTCCCCTCTTGTGAATCTCATCCTTATGTGGGTCAGTTTGATTCGTTTCAGGATAGTACATTGTTTATTCTCCCATTATCTCTACAAGAGTTTTTAGTTAAAGATTTATCATTGAAGAATTACAAATGATTGAGTTGTCTTTTCTATGACTTTTGTATTCTTTTGGATCAATTTAAAACTTGTTTGATATTTCATGCTTAGTGGATCTTGTTTGAACTACTCTAATTTAAGATCCTTTCTTGCAAGGCTTGACTCCTTTTTAGTACATCTTAAACTTCTTGAATGTTCTTCTGAGATGGAGATTTCAAGAACACTTTTGGAGTATTGTTTTGGACTTTTTAAAGAAGTTTTGAATTCTCTTGTAAGAAGTTTTAAACGGAATTTATTTTCTGTTTCTTGATTTAGATTGAAACCATTGTTCAATATTGATGAAGTTAATTTAAAAATCGGCATGCGCTATTTTAAATGAGGTTTTGGAAAGTTTCCTTGTTTAGTGGAAACCGGTTTGTTTGTAACGCACCACTTATTTCCTTACCAGATTGTAAGCAAATTTTTATCTCGGAGTTTCTTTTCTAAAAAGAGTTTAACTTCCTCTTTCGTACTTGCTATAAATGTTATACAGGCTTGTTTGAATATGAAATTTTGAGAATTTCGAACAAGCATCTGATTATTTCCGAGTTTTTATGAACTGCTTTTGGTTAAGTTGTGCATTTAATTATCTTTCTAAAATATTTGAGGAAATATTTTAGCTCTTAGCCAAAGTTGTGTGCATTTGTTTTTGGAACTCTACAAAATCTACTTCAACATGGAATTGTATTGAAGTAAAGCCACATTTATGCTTTTGTTACTCTCTTGAAGGACATTTGTTGCTTAACTTTTCTTTTAGACTGCGAGGTGATTTTCCTGCAAGTTTTCGATTCTTTTAAGAACAATGTATTCAGAAGTATTTTTAATCATGCCCTTGAGTTTTGTGAGCTTTGCCTTGGGTTTGAGATATTCTCTTTTGTAAACCTCATACTTCATCGACTCAGTTTGAGTTTGTTTCAAGCTGATGCGCTGGTTATCTTCTTGTTGATCCTATTGAACTTCTTTGATCTAAGGGTTATCTTTGAAGTTGTCAATTGAATTATGTCTAGCAAACTTTATTGCTTGAACATCCATGTTTATCTGGGATTGGATATATTCTTTCAAATCTATGACTATTGTCTTTGACATCCGTCTCTCCTTTCTAAGATCTCATATTCTTCTGAGTAGACTCGAGAATTGTTTTGGTATCACGTGCGACTTGTAGGCGTAGTAACGCGATACGTTAGTTCTTTAAGATGTGATGTGTATACGGAAGTTGAAGCGGTAGGTGTGCAACGTATGAGTTGTGGGCATTTTGTTCCTTGCGAACGGGTTTGTGATTGTCAGGCTTGTGATCAAATTTGGGGTTTGTAAGGTGCTTGATGGAATTGGAAAGTTGAAACCTTGAGGTTGATATAAGATTAGTGTGCGGATATTGAGCACATCGTTTTAACTCCATCCTGTTTTCTAGCCTTTGATGCCTTGCCCTACTATCACATGATTGACCCATGTTATCTTTTGCATTGAGCCTATCTTGTAACGTTTGCCTGGCAGTTACACTCCTACCTTTGCATCCTTGTGCTTATGATAATCAAAGTATTTGAAAATCGTATATATGATTATATTTTGAGATATTTTTGCTTCTTCTTTAAATGTGTTCAAGGGTGAACTGTTATGGAATTTCTTCCATTTTGTATCAATTTTCGAGGGCGAAAATTTTTATAAGGTGGGTAGAATGTAAGGCCCAGAATCTTTGAAAAGTCTTATTATGATCAAGTCTCAAATCCTACGATTATTTATAGCCTTAATTTCAGAGATTATTTTATTAAAGATAATTAAGGCAAGTTTTGATTTATTGGATTTGAGATAAGTTATGATTATTATCCAATTTTATAATTATTGGATTATTTTCCATATTTAAAGTATAAGGTTGATAGTTATGAAATAATAAGGATTTTATAAGATTTGGATTAGATAAGTAATATTTAAATATTATTACTGCTATTTTGGAAAAATGAAGAAATTAAGTATATTATTTCTAATTTTTGGATTTGAGCATTTTATTGAAAATAATTTGTGAAATTGATGAGCAAATAGTATTTTCTATATACAACTAGTGTTGGATTTAATTTGAGTTTCAATTATTATATTATACCCAATTTTATTTGAAATTACCAAATTACCCCTAAACCTAATTTTGCTTAAACCCTAACCTAGCTACCCTTTCCCCCCTGAGCCCAGCAGCCATAGCACGCACAGTTTCCTTTTGTTCTTTCTTCATGAAAGAAAGGAGCAGAAGCAAAAGAAAAACGAAATAGAGGGGAGAAGAGGGAGGCGGCGCGGTGGGTGCCACTGCCACCGTCGCCGCCGTCGCTGACTGAGGGGAGGGGAGCTCTGAACGAGAAGAGAGAGCTCGCGAGACAGGGGGAGATGGACCTGCGCCTTGCCGTCGACCCACGTCTCGCCGCCACTGCCTCCATGTCTTCCAATAGCGCCACCATCGCCGCCGTGGATCGCGACCAGAGGGGAGCACGAGATCGAGAGAGAGTGAGGCGTGGAGACGGCGTCGCGCGGAGAGGGACTCGCCGCTGCCGTCGCGCACAGCCATGTGTCGTCACTGCCGTCTGAACAGTCGCCGTCGCCCTGGGGTGTAGTCCACCACTACCGCCAGTGGAGGTCACTGCTGTGGAACGGAGGTGAGAGAGGGAAGCAAGATGAATCCTCTCCGCTTCTGGTGCTCTGGTTCACCGCCACTACCGCCGGAATCCTTGGCCGCCGCTCCTACCGTTGCTCCATTTGGGTTTTGGGTGAGTGCGCCGCCTTTGCCCTTGGAAGCCGCTGCTTGGGTCAGGATGCTATGGTGGTTGCTGTCCTTGTCAGTAGCGGGAGAGGATGAGACGCGATGATGGTGGGTGGTTCCCAGCCCTTGCTGCCGTGCCGTCAAAATCTGCCGCCATGGCCGCCGGAGCTCCGGGCTGAGTTTCTGCCACTTGAGACCCTACTGCCACCGTGTTCCACTGCCGGTAAGTTCTTTGAGTTTGGTTTCTGTTCTGTTGGAATTCCGGAAAGGTTGTTAACGCCGCGTGGTTGTTACAGTTACCGTCACCGGTGTTTTTGCTCGCGATTGTCACTTGGGGTTACTGACGGAGCCACTGCCGGGTTGATAGGGAGCTGCGGCTGCTTCGTTTTGTGATTTCAGTGAGTATTTTGATTTTTGAAAGCCCTGCGTTAGTGCTCTGTTCCGTGTAATAAAGTATTTGCGATGTTAATGGTTCTAGGAGTTAGAATCCGGTTTGCTTATGCCACTTGTAGCGGTTTCTGCTTTCGAGAGAGCAAGCCGAGTCGGGTTCTGATTGTCGGTGATTTCGGGCAGAGCGAAAAGAGTTCAGTTGACACGCTTGGGTTAAGTTTTGCTTGCTGAGGTAGGGGCGCTTTCCAAAAACTATAGTTTATTATTGGAATTATTACATATGGGTACTGATGTGAGATATTGTGTATTTAGTGATTGTATCTGCCTTATGTATTATTTGATTGACTCGAATGATTATGGATGTTGGTTTGGCCGAATTGTTGTGTGGCTTGTGAAATGTAATGTTTGAAATTGATTCTTTAAAGATTTGAAATGAGTTTAATCCGTTGAGGATTGGTTTGAATTGAGTCAATTATTTTGATGATGTGGAAGATAGAATACTCTTGAAATTCAGCCTGTGTTGCTTTAATTGATTTGGTTTTGATAAATGATTTATTGCTGAACTGATTCTTTAAAGCTTTGGAAATGAGTTAAATCGGTTGATATTGAGTTGATTTTTGAAATGGCTTCCTTGAGATATGCCACTGAGGCGACTGTTGGATTTAGCTTGCTTTTGAATTGATTTCTGGTTTTGAGCTGTTGAAAAGGAATGAGAAACGGTTTAGTTGGGACCCGAAACGGGTGGCAAAAGTCCAAGTTTTAGGGGAGGTGCTGCCGAAATTTCTATAGAATCCGAGTCCTTATTTGAAATGTTAATTGGGGAATTTTGAGTTTAATGCCTTTCCTATCTATTTTGAGGATTGTGAAATTATGGCTTCTTTATTACCTTTACTTAGAGCAATTAAGAAAGCAATGAAGTTATGCTTTGAAAGAATTATTGAAAAGAGAATCATGATTTATCCTTATTTTCCAAGAAGAACAGTATGTCTTTGGGTACAAGTCATTTGAAAGAGAATTTTGCTTTGAGGCTGTTTTAAAAGGTAAAACGGGTTTATGTTTTTCTCTATTAAACACAAAGATTGTCCCTTGGGAGAGTTTTCGTGATTTTAAAAGGAATTGGATTTCGATTGATGAGCCTCATTATTTTGACGTTTTAAATAAGATTCAAAGTATCTTTTGAACTCTAGTTTAACACAACAAAAATGATTCTCTTATCAGTTTGAAACGCTTCAGATTTAATTATGGAATTGAAGCCGGTTTTGTTTAAGTAAAGGAAATGGTTTTGAAAGAAGTAAAGGTTACGTGACTCGGTTTGGCTTAGATCCTATTTTCTTACTCAAATCAGAAAGCCAATGTTTTAATAATTTTAAATGATTTTGGCGAAATGAGATATGTTATTCTCCCCTAAAGACTTGGGACTCTGCCGAGAAACTTTGTTATAAAATCCCATTGTTGAATGGATGATTTTGAGTGTTTCCAAAAAGAATCTTTAACTTGCCATGGTTATGGAAGTTTGGAAAGAGGATGCCGAGAGTGGCATTGTTTTCAAAGGGGAATTTACCTTGAGTAAAAGTGGCTTATGAGCCTAAAATGATTTGAGAAATGGGATCTTTAAAGCCAAGGCTGAAAAGAGTTGAAACTCGATTTCAAAGTGAAATGAATTGAGGAAATGATTTATGGCTTAAATGCCGACTTTATGAATTTAATGATGTTGAATGGTGGAAGTGCTGTTTTGTTGTGAGCCGGAATGGCTGTGTATGATTATACATATTGGTTGGTTTTGGATTGAACCGTGAGCCGGAATGGCTGTGTATGATATGAATATTGGCTGGTTCTGGACTGAACCGTGAGCCGGATGGCTGAGATGGATGTTGATCCATGGATGAGATTGAATGCATGTTTATGCTGAATCATTGATAAATGTGAATGTTGCACTTCCACTATCTGAGATACGAGTTTCCCTGGGTAGTAGCAGTGGCTAGCCACCACGTGCTCCAGGTCGAGACTTGATACTCTGTTGACCCTATGTCGTAAGTGTGGCCGGGCACTGTGAAAGGCCCGGATGAGCTCGCCCCCATAAATATTCACCAGTGATGGTGATGGATAAATATTCACCAGTGAGGGTGATGGATATGGATCATGATTATGATCAAGTTTATGATGAGTATAACTCGAGTTGGGGATGCACGACAGAGGGACAGTCCAATGGTTAGCTACCAGGACTTGTCGGGTTGGCTTTATAACCGACAGATGATATCATCAGCCACTAGGGACAGGCATGCATCATATGCATTTGTGTGACATTGGTTGGGTGTGCATATTATACTTGGCTTGCCTATGTGATTAATTGCTAACTGTTCTACTTGTAATAACTGTTTGTTTGTGCTTGAACTTCCCTCCTGTGTTTGCATATGGGACTCTGTTGGATTGTGGTGATTGGTTGTTGGTTGGATTGTTTGGGCCTAGGGCCGTGGTTGAATTGAGATGGACCGATGGTTGGTTTCGGTATTGTGGTTATGGTTTGGAAATGCGTGAAAGGCTAATTTGGTTCAGCATAGATAAACCTTCTGAAATGCTTTTGAATATTGTTTAAATGAACAGTTTCTTCTTTCAGAAAAAAAAAGATTTCAGATTTCT
Source organism: Arachis ipaensis (assembly GCF_059453495.1). Classification (NCBI taxonomy): domain Eukaryota; kingdom Viridiplantae; phylum Streptophyta; class Magnoliopsida; order Fabales; family Fabaceae; genus Arachis; species Arachis ipaensis. The sequence goes on from NC_142436.1 coordinate 113,081,474, forward strand.
CTTTTATTGTAAACGGTTGTTTTTGAAAAGAGGCATAAGATGGTTATTAATCACTGGTACGGTTTATCTTCACGTATCCTATTACAGTAATTCCCAAAAACCCTCTACTGAGAACCCTTTCGAGGATGATGTTCTCACCTCCCTACATTTTTCCCCTTTCAGGATATGGGCGCAGAAGTTACGAAGAGCTTATTTAATTGTTGTTGTGATGCTCTGTATTGTTTTAGTTATGGTTTATTGTACCCTCGCCTTTATCTTGATATAACCTGTAAGAGGGATAGGAATTGTATTGGATTATGTTTGTAATATTACTTATATATATATGTATGTATATATATGGATGTACTCTTTATGAGTTTTTGTAAGTTGTATGGTATTTATGGATGTACGTTATCGAACGAACGTATTTTTGGGAGCGGCATTGCGGTTTAAAGTTTTAAACAGGCTCATATTTTAGTATTAAATAGTATAAGTGTCGTCGTAATGTCCGAGCTATCAGAGTCGCGCAGCCGGAAGTGTGAGCTCTGGTAGTTAGGGTGTTACATATTGGAATTGCTGGTTCTTCATCACTTGAATAATCTAGAATGTGTTCTTCATTTTCTATATTTTCAGAATTTACTGGTTCTTCTTCTATTTGAAATTCTTGTTCCATAATATTATTTTCTTGGGCCATTTTTAATTGTTTAAAAAGTATTGTAACTTCTTCTAATTTTTCTTCAATATTAATAATTTTAATGGTGATTTTACTTTTAGTTTTGTTATGTTGGCTATATTCTGAAGTTTTTTTTTCTTTGGGATTTTTTTTTTCCTTATTTCTTTGAAATTTTATGGATACTAATATTTCTTTAAGCATATCTACTATAGAATTTAATTGTGGGTTAAAAGTATGATAGAGATGTGGGAAATCATTTCCATGGTAGCATTTTTTAGAAATTTCGTGTGAGATATAAGTTTTTTCAGGTTTTTGAAGTCCTTCAATAAAACTTATAGTAAAATAAAGATTTTGAGAAAAATCATTTTGTATTGATTTTAAGAATTCGGTGTCATTACAATTAACATTAGTTAAAATCATTAGTTTTTGATCTATTAATTTTGATAATTTAATTATTTCTTCTCTTAAATCTTCTAATTTATTTTTTTTCATTAGGTGACGCTTTTCTCAAAAAATGCTATGGTTTTAAGTGTTATGTAGTAAAAAGTGTGGCTTTAGAATGTATGGTTTAAGTTTTGCCACGTAGACGTCTTTAAAAAAAGTTATTTTTGGGATCTTTATTTAAGTGGTGCCTATAAATTAAACCGTGTTGTTCCGCATGGGACAGTGGATAGGGGTGGCAACACTATCCGAACCCGTGGGTACCCACCTCGCCCCTATCCGCTCGGGGCGGGTAATTACCCGCCCCCGCACTGGGGCGGGTTTTAACGGGGCGGGGCGGGACGGATCGGGTTTAGGTTAAACCCGCCCCTACCCGCCCCGGTATATATAATATGTGTAATATATATAAAATAATTAGTAAAATAATTAATAATATTATATCATATATAAATTTTTACTTTAATTTATATTATATATGTAAATGGTGGTTATATAGTTTTTAAAATTTAATTTTATTTGTTAGATTTAATAATTATAGGGGCGGGTAGGGACGGAGCGGGTACCCGCAGGGGCGGGTTAGGATTTAACATTTTACAACCCGCGGGTAGGACGAGGCGGATTTGATGCGAATTTTTTGTAGGATGGGACGGAGTCGGGTAGAGCAAAAACCCGCCCCTACCCACCCCGTTGCCACCCCCTAACAGTGGAATTCAAGTTCTTGTTCCAGAATCAGAAACCACTCGGTCAAACTTTTCATAAGTACGTAATTGATCGTGCTATATACCCTCATTAACAATTAAAAAAATCAATAATACTAAAAATTAGCACAATTTATTAACAATATTAAAAAGGTAACACTAATGATTATATCTCTAATACTCCCTAAATTTTTATTGTACACATTGTATAAATATTCTATTGGCTCCTCATACTTTTCCCAAAAAAAAATGCATATGGTGGTTGTTTATATATATATACTTCATACAAAAATAATTACTATTTTTTAAATGATTTACTCACACTCCACAATCAGTAAATTCAGGAAAAAAACAAAAATGCACATAATTACATGTTCTAAATAGTGCACAAAATCCCACTAAAAATTTCATTTGTACAATACGTTGTGCAATTTCTTATTTTACATATTGCTTAGGACTCTCACTTTTATAATATACAATAACCAATCATTTTATTCTATTTTACTGTCAAATATTCTTTATGTATAAGCCATTATTTTATATAAGTCCATATAAGTTTCTTTAACTTAATTCACTTCACGCATTACTATTTAACTAATTTTTCAATCTAACACACAAATATATAACTGCTTTTTTTAAAAGAATTTTGTTTCCGTTTTCGAATTTTCTTAATGTTTTTTATTTACATTCTTTTCCATCTCTGCATTCTCTGCGTTTCTCTTCGTTCGTTCTCTACGTTTTTGAAATCAAGCTCTAAAATCAGTTTTGAACATCTATCTCATTGTTGAAGATAATGAATAATTCAAGTTCAAATTGTCAATTGAACCAAAACGAAGTTGATTATTGTTTTGAATCCAATCATGTGGCTGAGATATGGTTCAATTCTAGTTAATATTTTTGTTAGTAGTTTATGATTCTGTAGGCGAATAATATTGTTTTTGTTTTTGAAAATTGTTGTTCATCGTTGATGGTTTGGATTGAATGAAATGTAAGAGTTTTGCATTAAAGAAAATATTTTTCTATATTTGCAGCAAATTTCGGTGTAACATAAAGATATTTAAGTGTATTGTTTAAGAATTTTCGGTGTATATGTGCTGATAAGTCTGCATAATTCAAAACTCTTATTCTCCTTCCTCCTCATCTTCTGCTGCTTCTTCTTCTTCTTTTTTTCTTATTCATTTTTTTTCTTGTTTTATCTTCTCAAGTTTCTTATTGTTTTACTCTCTTAACAAGAATAAAAACAAAAAAAATCAAACAAAGAAGAAGAAGAAACACACAATACGACAAAATTATTTGAAAAATGATGAACTTACATTCATTCAACTAAAAGAAAGAAAGAAATAAGAAAAACAAGAAGAAGAAAATACAACATTAGAGGAAACATTTTTTTCTGTTCGATGTAACACGAAGATATTTGAGTGTATTGTATAAGAACTTTCGGTGTTTTTGTACTGATAAGTTCTGTATAATTCAAAACTATTCTTCTTCCTCCTCTTCATCTTCTACTGCTTCTTTTTTTTCATCATCATCGCTATTTTCTTCTTCTTTTTTCTTATTCATCTTTTCCTTTTTGTTTTACCTTCTCAAGTTTCTTCTTATTTTACTATCTTAACAATAATAAAAACAAAAAAAAATCTAATAAAGAAAAAGAAGAAACATATAATACTGCAAAATTACTTAGAAGAGGATGAACTTACATTCATTCAACTAAAAGAAAGAAAGAAACATTTTTCTGTATTTGTAGTAAATTTCGATGTAACACGAAGATATTTAAGTGTAAGAAGAAACATTTTTCTGTATTTGTAGTAAATTTCGGTGTAACACGAAGATATTGAAGTGTATTATTTAAGAATTTTTTATGTATGTGTGTTGATAAGTTCTCCATAATTCAAAACTCTTTTTCTTCTCATCTTTTGCTACATCTTCTTCATCATCTTTTTATTTTATTTTCTTATAATTTTTTTCGAATTCAGCTTCGCAACTTCCTTCACTTTTCACAATGATTTTAAGAGATTTTGATCTTTGTTTAAATTTTAAATGTTACGATTTTAATCGAGAGAAAAAAACTGTTTGCGCTATCAAAAATTAGAGAAACACGTATTTATACACAATCTAAATTAAAAATTGTTTTTGTTAAGATTGGGTCAATTTGTAGTAGCTCTCTTCTACTGCACAATTATTTCTGTTTAATTTGCCTTAGGACAAACATATAGAGCATTATCTATGTTTAGGGCAAGCAATTATTTACAACTTTTCTTGTTGCTTTCTTAGCATGGCTATCACCAATAATTATTGTAGAATGCTAGAAGGTCACTAGAAGTTATTATTTTTTATCATTAATTAGTCATTAATATTTAAAAGTATAAAATAAAATATATTATTAAATTATTAAATTAAAATAATTATATTAAAAAAATTAAATTGATAATTAAATAATAATAAAAAATAATAAATTCTAATAATTCTCAAACGGTAACATTTCTCTTAAATCTTAATTATTTTTTCGCACAAGCTTTTTTTTCTTTTTCTTTTTCCTTTCTCCATTAAGTAGTGCTAACGACAACTGTGTAAATTCCGTACTCTCTATATAATCATCAAATTTGACACCACTAATGTTCTTAAAAAACAAAGGTGCATAGACAGATCGGAAAGAGAGGAGAATAATTGCATCCATTAATTATTGGAAATAGTTTTGGTTCTTGGGATTGTGTATAAGAAGATTTGATTACGTGACACATGCAATATTGGAAAGAAGGATCCTAAGATTTGGAAGAAGAGGATACATGGGGACAGTTACACTTTGGTAAGCATTTGAGAATCAGATTACGTGGACGACGTGGTTTGTAATTGGTGAAAAATTCAGGATCTTTTTCCAGTGATTCTATGTAGCTCTCCAAAATAGTGACTATCTCATCAAAGTGTGGTCGTTTTTTTGGATTGCTTGACCAGCATTTGTTTATTAGATTACTAAATGCCCATGGACAATCACATGGTAATGGAGGCCTTGCATTCTGCACAAAATCACACGATTCAACAACACAATAGTGAATTTCAAATAGAAAGGAGATAGAGATAGAGCTTGCAACATTAACATATGTAATAAATGAGATGACATTATATTTAAACCAAGAAGTTATTAGTCTAACTGTTGTTTGTTCTTTTCAACACTCATAATTATGAACCACAATTTCTGATCATTTTCTAATTATACTTTGTTTACTATCTAGCACTTCTGTTGATTATATTATATTATATTATACTGGAAACTATATTGTAGGATATTATTGTAGCGCTTCTCTTCTCTCTCTTTCATTGCATCTATAACTTGTGATATATATTCTGGGCAGTGGGCATGTGGGAGAGAACAGAGAAGGGAGTGGTGGCAGAAATGATTGACTTTGACGAATATGGGCAGCAGATATAGAGAATCTTGAATGTTGTCAAAAGCATAAGGATCATGTGGATGTCATGCGAACCATATATATATATAGAAAGATTATATTTTTGATGAGGTGTCTTGCACTGGTAACCAAGGATATCACATGCTCTGTTAAAGATCACGTATATACTGATTATGATTATGATAGAGGATAATGAATGATATTTGCCTAACGCCCTCACATTTGAGAAGGGCACGGGGTACATTAGCCACCATAGATTAGGGTAGGTAATTATATAACTAATCACTCACTAAGAATGGTCTACTCATTATAACAACATTATTCCATGATGTTTTAGGTTTAAATTTTATTTGACAAATGTTATTCTTACAATTTCGTAAGCCTAACATCTCAGTTCATGCTATTATACTTCTAAATGCTTGATCCAACTTAATGGCAATGTTTTCACATTGGTCTGGCAAAGTCACTATGCATATTTGGCATGTTTACTAATCTACGCATGCCCGAAATTTCATATAACAAGCTCACGTATTTATTTAAGGCAGGTATGTGAAGTAATCATCTGACATATCCATGCAAATGCTAGTTTGCTATGACCATTAATAACATGCTCCACATGGTTAGCATATAATTAAATTTCAAAGCATTAATTAATTACCTTGTGAGTCACTGCAAATGCTGCCTGTTCTGGTGTCATATTCTCAAAGGGTGTTAGTCCTGTTAGAAGCTCCCAAAGAACAATGGCGAAACTGTAAACATCTACTTTCTTGGTATGGTGCTTCTCCTTGATCATTTCTGGCGCCATCCAACGGTAAGTTCCAGTGAACCCTTTAGCACTACCAATCTGGGATTCTAAGCATGAGATCCCAAAGTCTGCTACTTTAACACACATGTCTTCACCCAAGAGAAGATTCTCTGATTTGAGATCCCTGTGGAGTATGCCCTGAGAGTGAAGGTATTGCATACCCTTGGCAATGTCTAAGGCTAGCTTTAGAACAAGTTCTAGAGGGAGTGAATGTGGTCCTTGCCTTTGAAGGAAGCTTCTCAATGAGCCACCAGCTAAGTATTCTGTGATTATGCAAAATACAGGGGGCTTCTTGCAAGCTCCTACAAACTGTAGGAACAATACATAATAAGTCAATTGAGCAGTTGCAACTACTTGAAAAGTTTGTAGTCTCATCCTTATACACAATTGAGTCCCTAGCCTCATGACCTTCCTATTTGCATACCAATAGCAGTCATATTATAAGGCCAAAATACTGCATTGTCAAATTTTATGAATTCTCCCACTAACAACAATGAACTTGCTCGGGACAACAAAAATAATATAGGAAAATTTCATGTGTGTGCAAATGGGTGTGAGATCCCATACCAATTCATACTCCATTTCATTAAGATAAAATATAAACTTCTCTTTAATCAGTTCTTCAATCTTCAATTAATTAAGATGTGTATTGACAAAAGATAACATAGTTGGTATGTGAATATGATATTCAAACCCAGTTTTTGATATGGCTATCAGCCTACTACTATGTGAGGAGAAATATGGTATAAGAATGCATATTAACATATGTGTGGGTCCTAATTTACACATCTTTCTTTTTGAAAAAAGTGGTGTCCATATATCCTTTAACAGGATTGTTCGCGGTGCAGTTTGGTTCGATTTAAAAAAAAAAAATCATCTGCTTTACTAATATCTTTCTTTACGGTTTTTTTAATTATCAATTTATTCGGTTTTTAATTTTTTTTATTCGATTAGTCGATTTTGTTCGGTCCGAATAGGTTTTAAAACACCCCTATCCTTTAACACCAAGACCAAGTTTATGTATCATTATGCAAATGTATATATTACACCGCTCTAAACCAAAGGCCAATGAACAATTAAAGACAAGGGAAATGCTACATCATAATTTATGCCTATGAATAGGAAGATAGAGTAGTAAACCAACTAACCATGGTCGAATCTCGACACTTTTGCTAAGTTCCACACATGTAATTGACTAATTGCTAATGACAGGTACACGTTAGGAATTGATGGTAAATAGCTTAAGCCCGTGATTCTCGCATCCCTTTTTCTATCATCAGTAAATTCAAGTATACTCTACAATGCAACTCCTTTTCCTGCTTATAACTTGCTTTATCCAAATTCCAAAGTACTACACTACTACCATACTTAAATCGACTATGCTAATCCGTCACTAAAATTCACCATTAATATAAAATATATTTTAAAATATAAAATACATCTTAAAATTTAAATATATATTAAAAATAAATTAAACTACATATATATTTAACTATTTATATACAAATTTATTGATGATTAATTTTAAGTAAATATTATTCTACTCTTTTTAAAATAACATATAAATTATTCTCTCTGATGTGTTATATTTTAATAAATATTTATTTATTTTAAATTTTTAGTAAAATTTGTTGGATGACTAATTTATCTAATAAAATAAAAAATAAAAAATTAATTTTGGATCATTAAAATTTGCTGAAAATTTAACAAAATATTTAAAAAATAATGTTATATATTACTCTTTTATTTTTCACAAAAAATCTCTGATTTCTAACAAAAATTAAATAAAAATCCAGACTTTCATTAAAAATAATTGCAAACTAGCTACATTAATTTTTAAAAAACAAGATATAAAGTGTTTCAATTTCTTTCCTTTTTTTCATATAATTCGAAACCAAATTGTACAGAATAAATTTCCAAATTTAAAAATTTATTTGACATGGTAAACTTTTCAAATTGAAAATTTTCACAGTGACACTAATTTATATTTTTTTTTAATTTATCACATCAATATTTTAGTTTAGAATTTAGTTAATATAAGAAAATTTTTAAATTAATATTTTAATAAATATATAACAAATATATTAAAATAAACATCAAATTAAAATGTAACACATTAAAAAAGATAATTTACATATTATTTTAGAGAAAATAAGATAGTATTCACCTTAATTTTAGTATATAAATAATATTTTTTATAATTAAATACACGATATAAATGAAAACCAATAGTCAACAATATTTTTATATATACGAAAAAAAATTGTATCTTATAACATCTTCGTACTTAGGTTTGGTTTCAGTTTAATTTTGTTTTGAATCCCACATGTCATATCATTATTTATAAGATTATATATCATAAATAATAAGTCGATGAGTTATAATTCAAATGGTATAGACTCCTCATACTTAATTAAGAGGTTGTGGGTTCGAGTCACATATCTAGCATAGTCTCCCTATACTCAATTAAGAGGTTGCGGGTTCGAGTCTCCTATCTTTGGTAAAAAAAAAAATATCATAAATAATAAATTAAAATTAAATATTAAATTGGTCACTTTAATAATTTTAATTTAATTTAAATTTTATACAAAACAATAAAATTTAATTAATTTTTCATCAAAATAAAATCATCTCCTTATTAAGAGTAATTTTATTTTATCAATCATTTTTAATACAAAATAAAATTTAAAAAAAAATCCACTTCTTTTACATATCATATTTAAAACTCTAAAGTAATCTAAAGTTGCTATTGCAGTTAGAAACCGAAGAATACACTCCTGTTGCTATGCTTTTGGAGTATTTTAAATATATTTTACTACATATCTATTTATAAACATATATATATATATATATATATATATATATATATATATATAATTATTGATTTTTAAATTATTTTTTATGTACATATTTTATTTTTTCAAAAAAAAAAACAGTCATTTTTTATATTATTGTATCATCATAAAATAATAAAAAAAAATAAAAATCTAATAGAATAAATAATTATCAAATAATATTTAAGAATTTAGTGGAATCCATTGTATTTGAGTTGAGAGAGAGACAAAGAGCTTACAGTAATGATATTAGGATGGTGCAAGCGAAAGAGAAGCGCAACCTCAGAAGTGAAGTGGTTCTCAAGCTGAGCAGCCAATTCCTCATCCTCCTCAGGCTGGCTCACAAGCTTGATGGCAACATCGATGTGCTTGTATATCCCTCTGTATATCCTGCTGTGCCTTCCAGAAGCGAATTTCGAACCTATGAACAGCTGTGACAGATCAGCACTCCATTCCTCTTCTCCCTCTCCTTTAATGGCGGCACCGGACGACACTATGTACTTCGACCATGACACCGCTCTTCTGTATTCTCCCAGCGAAAGCCTCCTCCCTCCTCTCCCTCTCCCTCCTGACTTCACGTTGTTCGACATTTCCTTCAACCAGTACAAGTTCTTCATCGCCATCGCCGCTACCTATGATCCCTCTCACTCTCACAATCATCAATTTCTTCAACCCTCGCCAAAATGCACACTACATTTTTCTTTCAAGATTATCTTAGGAACGAACCGACGCCGTCGTTGTTCTCTTACTCTTAGGTATATTTATTAATTGTGTATTCTAATTTTTTCCTGCATCCACGGCTACCAAAGAGAAGAGAACAAATTTAGTTTTTTTTTTTTTCTGTTGTTGAAAAGAATGGAATCTTAAATTAAAATCAAAGGAAATGAAAAAAATAAAAAAGGAGAAAAGAATATGGAGCAAGGTAGGAATCAGGGAAAAAAATGAGGGTTGTGAAAAGGGGAGGAAAGGGGGGGGGGAGTTAAGACGAGGTGAATTATTATAAATATATAGGAGGAGAAGAATGAGACGTGTGGTGAGGAGTGAAATAAAGAAAGGGAATAATGGAGGGAAGAGAGGTGGCTGATGTCTCAAGTGTGTCTGAGTGTGCAGTCGCAGAAGCGAGAGACTACTGTGTTGTTTGTGTATATAGGCTCGCCCCCTCTCTCCCTCTTTCTCTCTCTTAACGTGCTGAGTTATAGTTGTGAGGAGACAAGCTGGGTCTTCCTTGATTGTGACCCCTCTCATATCCTAACCTTTTTTCTTTCCTTTTTTCGTTCCACTTTCAAGTCAAGCTTCAAACCCCATCCTTATTTTCATGTTATTTCATACCACTGCGGGGAGTAGAATCACCAACATCAATCAATCAATTATTATTAGTGTAACAAATTTCACAAGGGTAATCATTTTTACCGTCCAGTTAAAATAACAAATCACGTTCTGGCACCCTTGCGCACATATATAATTGATGAATTGGTATAATTTGTATGTGCTTAGATCTACTATATTTTGCACTACTACTTTTATGAAATATTGGCTATATATTATAGGAAGAATTTCAGATATGCCATGTACATTTTTTAAAGTCTAAAATTTCAGTTGTGACTACCATTGAGATATAATATTAAAGAAAATGTAAGGTTCAGATTTGGGCTCATTTTTATTGATATGGAGGCTTTGTGTGTGTTATATCTGGATATGGAGTCATGAAAGCGCAATACAGATATGTGGCGCAGCTTTTTTGTTAATGTCAGATCCAACAACTCGGATGGTGCGAGTTGTTTGAACTTCAAATTTTGACAAGCAAATCGGTTGGTCCGATTTGAGGAGGAAGAGATGATGAAAATCTGGCTGATAGAAATTGTACCATCCGAGTTGCTTGTAGTGTTGTTTTTTTTTTTTTTGTGTTGTGCTATGAAATCGGAGGGTCCGACATGCAAATTTTAAATATTTGTTTGAAGTTCAAATTTTGACAAGCAAATCGGTTGGTCCGATTTGAGGAGGAAGAGAAGATGAAAATCTGGTTGATGAAAATCGTACCATCCGAGTTGCTTGTAGTGTATTTTTTTTTTTTTTTGTGCTATGAAATCGGAGGGTCTGACATGCAATTTTTAAATATTTTTTTGAATTAAGAAAAGGTAATCGCATGGTCCGATTTGGTTGGGAGTTTAAATAAAAGTTGGTGAAAAGTGGATCAGAACAACAACTCTCTCATCTTCTTCGTCTCCTTCTTCAACGGTCCTCCTGGTTTTTACTTTCTCTATTTCGGTCCTTGTTTAGTAAAGGAGCAAAAAATCCAAAACTCAAGTTTATCAGTTTGTTAATGTGATTGAGAGAAATGAGTGATAGAGTGTTATTGAAGGTGTATTATTTTGGTCAGATTTTGTTACAAACATCTGAAGGAGTAACATTTGTTTGTGAAAATCCGTTAGATTTGGTGATTCCTTTTACAATCTCATTTGAGGAGCTCAAAGGTGTGATCTGTGAGAAGATTCATTCTGAGAGGGTAAGAAGGATATCATGTATTCTATATAGAAATCCTATTCAAGTGTTTGGTGGATTCGTCCAGTTTCAAACCAAATATGTAACGGACGAAGCGAGCATGCAAGATATGTTTTCCATGTATATTGAACATCGGAGTCAACTCTTGTTCTTCGAGTTGTATGTTGAGTTTGAGCAATCTGAGGCCGATCGGAATATTCTATGGGAGGATTACAATAGTGACAGTGAAGAAGAGTTCGAAAGCAACTACGAAGTTGTTGGTTCAGATGGAGATGAGGTTCAAGGTGACGGAGCTATGGCTCCGGATGTGTCTAATGTGGCAACTGCACTGGCAAACGATGTGCCGTTTGAGGAGCCATCATTCATGCGAGTATTGGATTTGGAAGCCATGCATGTTCCGGAGTTTCCGGATTATACCAATGCAGGTACGTAATTCTCGGTATTTATACGAAAGATTAGAATTTTTTATTAATTTATATTGATTTACTTGAATATAAATTAGAACGTATTGGTTAAGTAGTAAATTAGTTAAATATCCGTTAATATTTATCAGTTAATTCAGTAAATTAAGTAATTATAAATTGAAATTTATTAGTAAATCAATAAAAATAGAATTGGTTTAAACTGGATTTTATTAAGTAAATATAAGTAAATTAGTTAAATTAAAATTCGTTAAGTTGGTTAAATTTAGTAAAATTAAAATTAAGTCAATATAAATAAGAATTTGTTGGTAGATTAACTAAATATTATTAGTATATTAGTTTAATTAAAATTGGTTAAGTTGAAAGTTATTAAGTCAATATAAGTAAGTTACTTAAATTAGAATTTGTTAAATTGGTTAAATTTATTTAAATTAAAATAAAGTCAATTTAAATAGGAATTTATTGGTAGATTAAGTAAATATAACTAGTAACTTAGTTTACTTAAAATTGGTTACGTTGGAAGTTATTAAGTCAATATAAGTAAGTGAGTTAAATTAAAATTTGTGAAATTGGTTAAATACAGTTAAATTAAAATTAAGTCAATATAAATAGAAATTTATTAGTAAATTCATTAAATATAACTACTAAATTAGTTAAATTAAAATTATTATCTGTTAGTAGATTAGTTGAATACAAATAAGTATTTGTTAGTAAATTATTTAAATATAAATAGTTTGTAGGGATTTATTATAATTGATGCAGTAAAAAGTTGTGTTACCTTTATATTCGAATGTTTAAATATTTGTGTTTTCTAATTTGGTTGCATGGCTGTTCTGGTGGCAGAAATTCCTTTTCTTGCAGATGGTGAATTTGCCGTTGGGATGGAATTCAGTTCCAGGGAAGCTGTTATTAAAGCGATAAAAGAGTATACCATACAAAGAAACGTAGATTACCGGGTGTATGAGTCTGAGCCGTTGACATTTTATGCGAAGTGTACACAGTATGGGTCTGGGTGTGATTGACTTATCCGGGTTAGCATGATCAGCCGAAAGTACTGTTGGGTTATAAGGAGGTATAATGGCAGTCACACATGTACCAGAGCCACAATTTCTCAGGATCATTCAAAGCTGGATTCGACCACGATTGCAGAAGCAATTAAGCCGTTGGTTGAGGCTGACCCCGCCTTAAAGGTAAAATCAGTTATAGCAGAGGCGCAATCGAAGTTCAACTACACTGTTAGTTATCGGAAAACATGGTTGGCTAAACAAAAGGCAGTTGAAAAAATATTTGGAGGTTGGGAGGCATCGTACGAAGCGTTGCCTATATGGTTTGAGGCAATGTGTCACAAGGAGCCGTCGGCTGTTGTTCATTTTGAGACTATGCCTGCATACCAAGGCGATGACTTGGTGACTGATATTCGGGTATTGCATCGTGTCTTTTGGAGTTATTACCCCTGCATTAGAGCTTTCAGACATTGTAAGCCAGTTGTCCAGGTGGATGGGACTCACTTGTACGGAAAGTACAAGGGTTGTCTACTAGTGGCGATGTCACAGGATGGTAACAACAATATCGTACCAATTGCGTTTGCAATTGTGGAGGGAGAGACTTCAGATGCGTGGCACTTTTTTCTGAGTAACCTTCGTCAGCATGTTGTCACTCAGGATGGTGTGGGACTGATATCCGACCGTCACGAATCCATAAATGCAGCTGTGGAAAGGAGTAATGGGGCTTGGTCACCTCCGAGAGCCTTTCATATGTTTTGCATCAGGCATATAGAGTCGAATTTTCTGAGAAAATTTAAGGCGCCGTACTTGCAGAAACTGGTCGTCAACATAGGTAACACTCAGAATAGTTAACTAATTTAGTATCAGATTTCCATTCAATTCGTGTCTTCACCGCTATTGTTTTAAATATTTCTTTATATCCTGCAGGATATTCGAGGACGGTGCGGGAGTACGAGGTGCGTTACCAACGTTTACGAGAACGGGGGGAAGCCTACACTGACTGGTTAAACCGAATCCCCGGGAATAGTACGCGTTGGCATTTGATGGTGGATATCGATGGGGTCATATAACGACAAATCTTGTGGAATGCATCAATTCAGTCTTGAAGGGCGCACGCAATCTCCCCGTGACTGCCCTTGTGAAGGCAACATTCTACAGGTTGAACGAGTTGTTACCCGAAAAAGAGCGGAAGCGGAAGCCCGGATTAATGCGGGCCATGTGTTTTCTGATGTCGTGACATCGAAGTTGCATGCAAACCAACTTGCATCAGGAAATATTCAGGTTAGTTGCTTTGACCGGCAGAATGAGGTATTTGAGGTGCGTGAGATGCCAAGTTGACTGGAGTTTGCAGTGGACCTACGTGTCCTTCGATGTGACTGTGGTGAGTTTCAGGTGGACCGGATCTCCTGTCGACATGTGTTTGCATGTTGTGCCAACCAGCGACTGGATTGGCAAGTGTATGTTCATGATGTGTATAAGATGGACCAAGTCAGGCCGGTGTACCGAGCAAGGTTTAGGCCACTAGGTAACCCCACTACATGGCCTGTTTACAACGGACCTCGGTTCATCCCAAATCCGTTCTTGAGACGCGTCGGAAAAGGTCGGCCAAAAATGACGCGCTTCTTGAATGAGATGGACACGCGAATGTTACGTCGGCCTAGGCGATGTACGATATGTGGAGCTGAGGGACACAGTCGTGGCAGATGCCGTCAGCAGGGTGGTACAAATGCCAACTAAGATCATTAGTAGATTCATTTTCTGAGATGACATTATATATGTGGCAATATATGGTTTGTCATTAGTTGTCCATCTGAGTTAAGCAAGTATGACTTAAGTAACTTGTTCTGTAGCATTACTCTCCTTCTGTTGGACTTAGTTTCTAATCTTCAATTAAGAAAAATGTGAAATAAATTAGCCCCTTTAATGTGCAATTTCAAAACTTAATTCATCTTATATTTTTCCCCCTTAAGTGAAGACCAAACTGTCATTTTATTTTGGTTCTAATGGTAAAATTTTATGGATTTTTTAATTTAAAAAAAATATTTATCCAAATAAATTAGATTACAAAAATTTTACAAGTTTAGACATTTAGTTGCGTTTTTGCATGTTGCAACTGTAAAAATGAAATTTACATGATTTTTTTTAGCCCATTTAAATGAAAATAAACCGGAATATTTATGGTTTATTTTCAATTTTTGATAGGCTGAAAATGCAAAAATTATTATTTTTTATTTATTTTTGTTGACACCACAAATGAAAAGCAAGTATGACTTAAGTAACTTGTTCTATACATTACTCTCCATCTGTAGCATTTTATAGTATGACATCAATTAATACATAGTCCAAATATTTAATCCCTGCAATAACTTCATAAATACATAAATTCCCTAAACAAACCATCTACTAACACATAGTTCATAAGTCCAAATTATTAATACATAAATACCCTATATAAACCATAGTCCAGATCATTATTAAAACATAAATACTCTAAGCATAAACAAGAACTCTAAGCATTGTCCATATTTTTTAAAGCATAAATAAGAATATTACACCACAACTACTTTCTCATTGCCCACTTTACATCATTCACGAAGTTCTTGCATTTTTTGCGGCCTTTTTGAACACAGATGGCGTGTATCGGTTAGTGCTACGACGCGGTGGATCAATCCTCAGATTGTAACCTTTGCCTTTGTCATCCGGAGTTTGTGACCGGCCTGTATAAAAAATAATAAAAACAATTAAATATCATGTCATTAGGCAGTCAAACCAACATGGATACCATTTATGAACACAAAATGAATAGCAAATCAAACATGTAAAGGAAAATACGAAGCATAATACCATCATTTCGGGATTTCTCATCCTCATCGGACTCCTCTATTTCGTCATCATCATCATCGTCCACGTCATCCGGGTCATCTACTAGATACGCATTAATATCTTGCTCAACTGGGTTAGCATCTTCTTGTAGTGGTCCCATGTCGACACAGTTAGGATTTTGACTATTAAGAACTCCGCGTCCACCTACACTTCTACTAGAGTCAACAGATACAAACCCTCCGGAAGCGACCGATGAGGTATGGCACGGGAGCCTCGCATCCAATGAATACCTACCTGCCAAGAACTCAGGCTGGTTGCCATATTATGGTTGTCCTGCATCTCCAGCCATGAACTCAAGCAATTGGCTAAAAGAACCTCCTTCTACGGGTTCAAACTGTGACATACCCCAATACTGTTGAGGCGTTGGAAATGACGGGGAGAACTGTGTCTGAGGTACATACTGACTTGAGAACTGAGGTTGTTCTTGCGGAAGTGGATTCGAAGTGGGAGGTGGCACCGATTGTGGCTCTAGTTCCTCATTGTCATTATCCGCATCCTGACTATCCTCATCCATATCCTCACCACCATCATCCATATCCTGATTACCCTCATCCATATCCTGATTATCCTCATCACTATCTTGACCCACAAGATTCGACAAGTTCAAGTGGTCCCCATATTTTGACCGGTACCATTACATATAAGTTTCCAGTGGATGTTGTGAAGGCATGGGAAGCTCAGAAAGAACGTAGTGATACCTGTTTGTCCAATGCATAACCCATTTTGAATGACTCGGTGTTGTGGCCCAGTTAAGATTCTTAGGACCAGTCAGGACTTTTCCATGCGCCTTTTCCAGATTCTGCTCCTGCTGAGGTACTCCCTGAACTAAACCGAACTGTCGCCTATACCTATCGGTAGCATGCCACTCGATACATTCAAATGACACCAACGGAACAGTAGCGGACCACACAACCGACTGCATATAGATCTCAGGAGGAATTATGTTTGGATCCATGCGATCCACAGCATATGCAACCCACACAAACTGGGAAAAATAAAGGAAACTCATGATTACAACCCAGAATATCATATTCAATAAAAATGCCTCATAAAAATGCCCGAAAGTCATAAATCTTTAATTAAAACACACCTAGCCTTCCTGCAGTTCATCAAAGGCCTTCCTAAAGTGAGCTAGATTCAAATATCTATATCTTCGGTCACCACGCTCCCAGTTATGCCATCTAATATCATATATTCAATTAGCTAAACTAAATTTTAAATATAATGCTACGGGTAGATTGTAACGTAACATTACCTGTTGGCTAGTGGAAAACTGTGGGGTTCTCTGGGGAGCGGGGATAGATATGGAAGTCGGATCCAAGCCCAACCGAGCAGAAATGTTATTGGACCATCTATTTCCTTACAGTTATAACGAGATGCCCTGCATAACCCCCTGTAGAGGTGTGCTAGGCATGCCGAACCCCAGCTATAGTGTCCAATACTAGCAAAATCACGAAGCAAGGGAAGAAACTTCCAGTGCACACCTGCTCCAGATTTATCCCCAAACAAGATAGTCTCGATGTGCAACATAATATGGCACTTCACATACCTCTGTATACTTAATTCATCAGTCAACTGAATGTTTTCTTTTAGTTCCCGAAGCCAAGTCAGTTTGATGCAGCATCCTCTACACTCCGACTTACGCGGTGCCACGCCAAATTGAAGCAAACATTCTGCCTCCAACGCTAAGAAACTACTCATTGTCATCCCAGTAACTGGAAGACCATCCATCGGGAGACCAAGAATTAGAGCAGTCTTCAAGAGTTACGGCACACTCACCAATTGGAAGGTGAAACGTATGTGTATTTGAGTGCCACCGTTCTATTAGAGCATTCACGAGTGCTTTCTGATTTTGTACGACACCAATTTGAGATGCATGATAGAATCCAGTGACTCGTAAATGGTCCTCCACCCGATCGTTGTACCGATCCGGCGGAATTGGATGGTCACAGGTCAACATTCTTAATTTCTACAAACATAACAAGTTATTAGTCAACTAACAAACTATTGCTAATTTACTACTGCAAAGCAATAATTTTTATACTACATACACTTATAAACAAAATCTTCACAACTAAGTAAACAACAAATATTACTTGAAACCAAACATCTCTTATAAATTATTTGACTTAATTTGACTAAAACAAATAATTACTACTTCCAAAATGATTTATTAATAACATTAACTAATAGATACAAATACATAGATAATACATAGATATACATACTTTTCAAATCAAATCTCAATAAAATTAGTAAATCAGAGATAGTTTTTGTTTTTTTTTTATTTACGAGATATCAATAATTTCTCTAAATAATAACATTATTATTATTTGTTTTAATAATTACCTATTAGCTATTACTTAAATAAATTTAAACACATATTTCAAAATTTTTAAAAATATTAATAATTATCGCCAATATCTTCTTAAATTCATTTTCTAATAACAACAATACTTAACTTTTCTAACATTGATAATTACAATTAACTACAATAAAATAACACACTTTTATAAATTAATACTAATAATCATTCAGTTCTTATTTATTACTATGTCCAACTGTTCCTTCTAGTCACAATAACATTTAATAATAACGTAACAATTACAAATAATTAAAATTTTATAAAATATTTCAAAAAACAAATTGAATCCAAAAATTAATAACAATTCGGTTTTTACTGTAAATTTTTAAATATTTTAATATTTTAATTTCTCTTCCAAAATTCTAAAAAAAAAATTAAATAAACTAAAAAAAAATTGCGTGTCTTTTTTTCTACTGCAAGAACAAGAATATATATAGCATCATCATCGTTAACACACTAACAATAATAATATTTAACCAACTAACAGTAACAATTTTTATACAAAAATAGTGAAAAAATTAAAGAAAAAAATTAAAATGAATCCTACTCATTCTATCTATATTTCTAAGCTCAGATACTAACAATAATATTAACAACTAAATTTTTAACAATAATAACTATAATTATAAAAGTTAAAAAAAAAATTTAAACAAACTTACATAATCTGGCAAACTGAGATAGTGCATAATGTGAAGCTCAGGCCGATCAACATCTTTAATTTTATTTCTTTTTGCCATTTTTCTTTGCTCTCCACCATGCACCAACAACAGAGAAACGAAGATAGCAATGGAGTTTTGGGGTATTGAAAGTGAAGGGTGAATGTGTTAAACTCGGATGGTGGGGGTAGATTTGTTGCATCCAGCAACTCGGTACGTGGGCCACCGTCTGGGGAGCAAGGAATGAGCGCCGCGTGTCCACCATGCAACAACACGGACCCTCCGTGTTCCTTGCAACAAGTCGGACCCTCCGTGTTGCACAATGAGTGTCGCACGGTCCGATTTCCTTTAGGGGCTGACACCACATCCATGTTCAGCACCCTCCCTTTCCATAACTCGGTTTAACACATTTCATGGTTCCATATCAAAATTAAATTCCGTCAGATTTATTGATAAATATACTATGAACATAAAGATTTAGAGTGCTTGTAGACTATACAACCGTTTCTTTTTTTATCAAGTTTTTTTTGAGTTGAAATTCTCAATTTGTCCTCCACTCCTCTTGTAAGTTTGAAAAGCCACCCCAACCATATAGATTCGGCTGAAGTGTAGTAGTGTTAGGAGTTTCTTGTTTATTCAATTTTTGTTTTTTTTTAATGTGTCTCATATTAATGTTTAATCATGTTGTTCATATACCAAAAATTAGATATTGTGTAGAAAAATTATGTATTTAGTATATGATAAAAAAAATATTGTTATATTATTATAAACAGATTTTAATTATTATGGTCGTTGAATATCTATATAAAAAAATGTGACTTAATATAAAAAAATATATAAAATACATATTATTGATTTAATGATTGACTTTTTTTTGTGTATGTTGTATTATTAGGCTCACTTATTTAAAAGATGATGAGAAATAATGTTAGGATAGTTAATTTTGCTTATATTTATGTTATTTAAAAAAAATAAAATTAGGTTATATTTCATAAAAAATAAATAATTAATCCGTTAGAAATTTTGAATATTCACAAACAAAAGAAAGAGTAAAATAAGTTAGTAGAATTTATAAGTACTTTATTTAAAATAAATGTAATATGGATAAATACAATCAATGAATCTTTACAATTAAACCTTTTTTTTTTTACTTTTTATGTTTATGAGTTGTATTTTGTCTATTTGGTTTTTGTTAAAATTAGTATCAAATTGATATTTGGTTAAATATAACTATATTTAAAAGTTTGTTATTGATCAATAAATTGCTACATAAATAAAATGAAATTTAAAAGATCCCGCTAGGGAGACAATGGACTATTTGTACAATGTGTACAATGGGTTATTGAGTTACAAAATGAACATCCTCCAATACTATCTAGAATAACCATTCGAGTACTAGCGATAATAAACATCTTCCCAAAAGTTTAAACTAACTCTTGACCTTTCGGATCTAGAGCTCTAATACCCAGTCATGGTACCACTCATCCTAAAAGCTTCAACTGATGGGAAAAGGTAACACTAATGATTATATCTCTAATACTCCCTAAATAAACCTCCATTGTACACATTGTATAAATATTCCATTGGCTCCTCATATTTTCCCAGAATTTAAATTCTCAAAACTTATTTAAGTGAACGACTAAACTAATCAATGCATGGATTCATGTTGGTTAAATACAGTGAATTTAAAATATGATTCATACGTTGTTTGTAAATAATAAGGTTAAGTACGATTTTGGTTCCTAACGTAGAGACTGAAAATTTATTTCGTCTCTGACTTTTTTTCGCTACAAAATGGTCCCGAAGGTTTCAGTTTGTTTTAAAATCGTCCTTTGGACGAAAATACCCTTCTCCCTTCTTCCCCCAAATCAACCAAATGCAGAAGCTGAACCAAAAGTTGAAGCCGAATAGAAGTAGAAGCAGAACAGAAGCAACACCAATAACCAAAAGCAAAGAACAATAATGGAATCAAAAGAACAACAACAACAAAAGCAGCTACAAGCAGAAGAACAACAATAACAAAAGAACAACAAGAACCCAGAATTCAGAAAATCATCATCATCATCAAAACTCAGAATCTCATAATCCAAAATTCAAAAAATACCCAAAACTCAGAACTCAGAAAAAACAAAGGATAATGGAATCAAAAGAACAACCACAAAAGAACAAAAACAAGAAGAATTGATATCAAAAGCAGAAGCAACAGAACCAGAAAAAACCAGAAAAAACCAAAAGAAACCAGAAATCGGCGAAGAACAGCGACGACCGGCGACCGAGCAAGGAGGAGGAACAGAAACGACGAACGGCGCGCGACGTCCATCCTCGCAGATCTAATGCTGTAGACGTCGAGCCAGGAAGAGGAACAGCGGCGAGATCTGGCGGTGAGATCCAGCGGAGATGACGAGGACCGAACGATGAGGAGAAGCGGCGACGGTGGCAAAGAGCAGCGGCGGCGGCGGCGAGAACCCCTCCCCTTCCCTTCCCCCTCTTCTTCCTGAACCCCCCTACCCTTCTCCCTTCGCGTTTTCCCTTTCCTCTTTCCCCTTTACGTGTTTTCTTTCTTTTTTATTTTTTTAAATCTTTTTATTAAGGGTAATTTGGTAATAAAAATAAAAAATTTGGTAAAAACGACGATTTTAAAACAAACTGAAACCTTTGAGATCATTTTGTAGCGAAAAAAAGGCCGGAGACGAAATAAATTTTTGGCCTCTATGTTAGGGACCGAAATCGTACTTAACCCTAAATAATATTATCACCTAATAATTAATATTTTTATTTAGTATAATTATAATACAAATTATTTAACATGACCACATAGACAAAATAGAATACAAATTTAGGAAAAAAATTAAATAAAATAAGTGATGAATTATGCAGTAGTAGTTAAGTTTAAATATTATATTGTTAAAATCTTTATATTATTGTACAAATTTCATGACAAGACCAAAATAAAGAAGGGAGAACCACTAGCTATATGAATAAACGAAAAATTTATGTAAAAAATGACAATTGCTAATTAAAATAAAAAATCACGGAGTTGTATTTTTTTCTAATTTCATTCCAATTTAATATGGAATTTATGACAATCCAACACTTAATTAATATAGTTGAAAGCATGTATCTTTTATTCTTTTCTTTTACATATGCAATTTTCGTCTTCTATTATTGACAATTAAATCACACGGTGAACATTATATACAATAACGAACTTTAAAGAAATTAAATTACGTTTGGTTTGCGTTTTTATTTTGATTTTTATTTTTAGTATTTTTTATTTTTTAAATTTTATGAGAAAAAAATAAAAATAAGAAGTAAAAACAATAGAAGACTATTGAAGTGTTGCACACCACTTCTTAGCTTCAAGTTGAGGTGTCATGGATGAAGTGTGATGTGTTAATCTTGTTGGGGTGTTATACCCCCTTTGCTATTTGTTTTTGTGACTTTTGGAGCTTCTGAATAGGGCTGGTAATGGATACAGTAGGGTATTCGTGGGTTGAAAATTTTATTAAAATTTTATCCTATTCTACCTGCAGGTTGAAAATCTTTCAACCCTAACTTTATTTGCACCCTAAAATTCTAAATCCTATTCTACCCTACCTGTAAAAATATCAAATTTTTTTAAAGTAAATATAAAATTCAATCATTTTGAATTTTTTACATATTAATAACATAAAAAATAAAAAACTAATGCTCTAAATTACTAAATTAACTAATTACTTTAATAGTTATTCACTTATTATAAGTCATTACATAAGAGAAGTTGTGGGCTCAATTCTTACTTTTTTCACTATATACCTAATTTTTTATAAAAAATATATATTATATATGAGGTGCAGGTAGGATAGGATAGGGTACACTCTAAACCCGTACCCTATCCTACCCGTAAGAATACCCGAAACTCTATTCTACCCGCAGCGGGTTGGATAACTTACCCTACCTAAACAGATTGGATCGGATTAAGTACCCACGGATAGGGTATGAATTTCCAGCCCTACTTCTAAAGAGTTTACCCAGCATGACACTTTTCACTAGCGTGTGATACGCCTTTAATTTGGGTATAAGGATAATGGATCAATTTTTGGTGTATTGTTTTTGTATAATTTTTGGACAACACTATTTTATGAGACTAAAAACTATGGAACCATAATTGTTAAATTAAAAAATAATACGAGAACTTTTATGTAATTCTAAGGTGTATATGTAATACGAGATGAATGTATATAATTTTTCAAATTAATATATTCCTATATCGATAAATTTTTTAAAAAATCAACTTAATAACTATATGTTATGTCTAAATTATTGTTACAAAATGAAAAAATATAATAAAAAAATAATTAAAAAATATGTCTAAAATCCAGCCCCTTTGTATTAAAACTTTTAGATCGTGCGGGTTTATTTGCGGGTAGGATCGAGTACAGATTTATGTTATATCTTATCCTACTCTATATATTTAAAAATTATATGTATAGTGAAGAAAATAGGTATTAAAATCTTCTTTTTGTAAAAACTCAAAATAACTACTAAGTTAATAATTTAAATTATTAATTTAGTATGTTTATTTTTTTATAAAGTTAACCTAAAATAAATAACTAATTTATCTTTATTTGTGTTATTTTAATTTATTAAAAACTTTATGATCATGCTATATATTTGTAATTTTATGTTAAATTTCTTTAAGATTTTATTGTTTTTAATTTTAATTGAAACTTAGTATTTTATTTTTTATTTTATTAATATGTATGAAATAAAAAATGATTGAATTTTATATTTACTTTAAAAAAATTTAATTTTTCTGCAGATAAAGTCGGCCAGTCAAATAAGGTAGGATTGAAAATTTTAAGATATGAGTATGGTTAAAATTAAAAGATTGTCGACTTGCAATCAAATATATAAGGTTGAATTTAAAAAAAAATGAATTCATAAATAAAATTATAGTAATATCTAACTCCTATTTTATCTGATGTATTGTCAACCCTAAAATCAGTATCACCTTTCACAATTATGCATACAAGACTAAAAAAAAATTCCAATATGACTGATTATATTAGTCTACCGGAGCCTCAAGCACATAACTTCCAAATTTTCCTAATTTTTGAATTGTTTTTTGCATTTTGTTTGACCATTCTTTATTTGCTAGCCTTATATAATTAAGTTAAGAAGCTTATTTGTTCATGTTGTTTTTTGAACGTTTTAAAATACTTTTGTAAAAATAAGTCGAAGATCCAGCAAAGCAAAGTTTTCACATATTTATCACCGGCTCAGCTCCCATTGTATACCCACACATGCCTTGCAAAAGAACTACTCTCAGTCGTCTTTATCATGTCATTTCATGTATTTTTTTGCCATTTTACATAGCAGAACAGGACAAAAAATTTTTTGCTCACCGAATCCGTATTTGGTTCACCAAAGTACCACTAAAGTAGCTGGCACACATGAAAACTTTTCTATATTATAATTAAAAATTGTTAGCCGACTAATGAAAATCTAATACTATTATTATTATTTGATATGTTACCCAAAAGCTTAATTATTATGTTGATATTTATACTTTTATAATTAAGTCTTTATAATTTACAATTTTATAATTAAATAGATTTGTTATCTATTTAAATAATATTGTCATCTAAATTCAACGAAGTAGAACTAACATCAACAAAAAACTTTTTTATTAAAAAATACGTTATTACACACGCACACATCATTCTTCCAACTAAGTCATTTACGTTCACGCGTTACGTTATCACCGTCGTCGTCGTTTTCTTTTTCGCACTCCTTCTCCTTCTACTTCTCCTTCTTTTTTTTGCTTCTTCTTCTTCACATATTTTCTCTTCATCGACATTCTTTTATTGCTGCTATTATTGCTGTTATTGCAGTAGAAGGTGAGGAGGAAGAGTTTTGAATTGTACAAGACAATGAGTCCAAATGCACCTTAATTAACTCAGAAATGAACCAAAATCATATAATGAATGCGACACAATTAACTCAAAAATGAACCAAAATTACATAACAATTGCGACATAATTAACTCAGAAATGAACCGAAATTTACCATAATGATTGCGACACATAAACTCAGTTTGAAAACAAGCATACAAACAAGACTGAATCATGAACAAAAGCACATCTAAAATCAATTTTGGATCAGACAACGTCATGAATATATTTTTTTATATTTTCTTCTCTTTTTCTTGATTTTATTCCTCTCAAGAGAGTAAATCAAAAAGAATTTTGAGAAAATAAAAGAAGAAGAAGAAGAAGAAGAAGAAGAAGAAGAAGAAGAAGAAGAAGAAGAAGAAACACTAGAAGATGAGGAGAAAGAGTTTTGAATTGTGCAGGACAACGAGTCCAAATGCACCTTAATTCACTCAGAAATGAACCGAAATTATATAACAATTGTCACACAATTAACTCAGAAATGAATCGAAATTACATAATGATTGCGACAAATAAACTCAACTTGAAAGCAGCACACAAACAAGATTGAATTATGAACAAAAAAGCATGGTTATCAGCCGGTCGGTCATTCTCAGTTCCTCCCCGTGCACGAGTATGACCTCGTCCGCAAGTAGCCATTAGGGTTCCTGTCTACACGAAACAATCGATATCCAGGTGATCAGTCTCAATATCAAAATTCTAGTGCTTCAATTATCCTAAAAAGGCACTCACAAACAAGCATGCTACGCAATATCAAATAGATAACCTAAATAGCATGAAAGAAAAAGACACAGAGTATACAATGAAGCACAATCGGTATATCCCTCAGGCTCATGAGGACGAACCTGGCTCTGATACCACTAAATGTAACACTCTAATTACCCTAAGCCTTACCTCATGCCATAAAACAAAGGTTAATCAGAGGTCACGACAATCCTAAGGCTTATACATAAATATATATAGAAAGGAATAATAATTCTAGAAGCCCTATGAAGATATAAGCTCAAAAATAGAGTTTCAAAAGCGCAAAGCGTCCACACGAAGCTACACGAATCGAAGCACAAGATATAGATACAATATATCAAGAAATCATATAGATATATAAGTAGGATGGTCATAAAGTACTAGCCACAGCCTGCAGAGTTTAAGCCAGTTAGTTATATGCAGACAATACAGAGTTTTTGAAAAGTAAAATAGCATATATAATATTTCTCTCAAAGTAAGCCTTTAAGGCAACTATAAATACAAAAGTGAGAGAACTAATCAAAATAATCAAAAGACTCCAAAATGGAATAAAGATCCTCCACTCTGTCACCATCAAGTAACTCACCAAGGTGGGTTATGACCTGCATCTGAAAAATAACAACAGCATATGGTATGAGAACCAGAGGTTCTTAATATGGTAACAGTGCCCAATATGTAAGATGTAAGGTTCCGGGACACCGAAGGCAATCCTAGAACTTCACATAAAAAACGGATATTCAAGCTTAACAAAAAAAATAAATAAATAACTTAAACCATAAACAATATACAGGGTTATCTAAACTTAGGAGATTTCTAACTAAAACTAGTCACCACTGTCCCACAGCCTTCACCAACCTAACCTCCGTGTGATCCCATCGCCACTGCCTACCTAACCTCCTCAGCACCAGACAATCAAAGATAATGCAAGCAAGTAAAACACAGGTAGTATACATATACAACAAGTAAAACAGGAAGCAAGTAGGCATATTATACATTTAGGCAAACTGCAAGTAATCAACAATCAAACACATAAGAGATGCATATGATGAATGCCTGTCCTATTGGCTCGTGATATCACTTGTCGGTCTATAAATGTGGTGCACGAAATTGTGATCTCTGAAACGGCACCAACAACTTGGTACGTACGATCGTAATCTCAACTGTTTTCACAACTCTGCACAACTAACCAGCAAGTGCACTGGGTCGTCCAAGTAATAAACCTTACGTGAGTAAGGGTCGATCCCACGGAGATTGTTGGCTTGAAGCAAGCTATGGTCATCTTGTAAATCTCAGTCAGGCGGATTCAAATGGTTATGGGATTTTGATAATTAAAATATAATTAAAACAGAAAATAAGATAGAAGCACTTATGTAATTCATTGGTGGGGTTTCAGATAAGCGTATGGAGATGCTTGTTGCTTCTGAATCTCTGCTTTCCTACTGTCTTCATTCAATCATTCATACTCCTTTCCATGGCAAGCTGTATGTTGGGGGATCACCATTGTCAATGGCTACCGTCTGTCCTCTCAGTGAAAATGGTCCATCTGTGCTGTCACCGCAGGGTTAATCATCTGTCGGTTTTCACTCATGTTGGAATAGGATCCATTAATCCTTTTGCGTCTGTCACTATGCCCAACACTCGCGAGTTTGAAGCTCGTCACAGTCATCCCATCCCAAATCCTACTCGGAATACCACAGACAAGGTTTAGACTTTTCGGATCTCAAGAATGCTGCCAATTGATTCTAGCTTTTACCACGAAGACTCTGATCTCAAGGAATTGAAAGCTCTGTTGTCAGGAAAGACAATCAAACGCATGTACCAGGAATCCAAGAGATATGCATTCAAGCTTGTTTTCATGTAGAACGGAAGTGTTTGTCAGGCACGCGTTCATAGGTGAGAATGGTGATGAGTGTCACATAATCATCACATTCATCATGTTCTTGTGTGCGAATGAATATCTTAGAATAAGAATAAGCTTGAGTTGAATAGAAAAACAATAATACTTTGCATTAATTCATGAGGAACAGCAGAGCTCTACACCTTAATCTATGAGGTGTAGAAACTCCACCGTTGAAAATACATAAGTGATGAAGGTCCAGGCATGGCCGTGAGGCCATCCTCCAAACGTGTACAATATGATCTATGATAGCATAAAACTGATCAAGGATGGTCAAAAAGACCTAAAATAAATCTCTAAAAGTAGTTTTTATACTAAACTAGTAGCTAGGGTTAACAGAAATGAGTAAATGATGCAGAAATCCACTTTCGGGCCCACTTGGTGTGTGCTTGGGCTGAGCATTGAAGCTTTCATGTGTAGAGACTCTTCTTGGAGTTAAACGCCAGCTTTGGTGCCAGTTTGGGCGTTTAACTCCAGCTTTTATGCCAGTTCTGGCGTTTAACGCCAGAATAGGGTAGAAAGTGGGCGTTCAAATGCCAGTTTGCTATGTCAAAACTCGGGAAAAATATGGACTATTATATATTGCTGGAAAGCCCAAGATGTCTACTTTTCAACGCAATTGAGAGTATGCCAATTGGGTTTCTATAGCTCTAAAAAATCCATTTCGAGTGCAGGGAGGTCAGAATCCAACAGCATCTGCAGTCCTTTTTCAGCCTCTGAATCAGATTTTTGCTCAGGACCCTCAATTTCTGCCAAAAAATACCTAAAATCTCAGAAAAATACACAAACTCATAGTAAAGTCGAGAAATGTGAATTTTGCTTGAAAACTAATAAAAATATACTAAAAAGTAGCTAGATCCTACTAAAAACTACCTAAAAACAATGCCAAAAAGCGTATAAATTATCCGTTCATCACAACACCAAACTTAAATTGTTGCTTGTCCCCAAGCAACTAAAAATCAAATAAGATAAAAAGAAGAGAATATACTATAAATCCCAAAATATCAATGAAACTTAGCTCCAATTAGATGAGCGGGACTAGTAGCTTTTTGCCTCTGAACAGTTTTGGCATCTCACTTTATCCTTTGAAGTTCAGAATGATTGGCATCTATCGGAACTCAGAATTTAGATAGTGTTATTGATTCTCCTAGTTTAGTATGTTGATTCTTGAACACATCTACTTTATGAGTCTTGGCCGTGGCCCTAAGCACTTTGTTTTCCAGTATTACCACCGGATACATAAATGCCACAGACACATAACTGGGTGAACCTTTTCAGATTGTGACTCAGCTTTGCTAGAGTCCCCAATTAAAGGTGTCCAGGGTTCTTGATAAACCATTATTTTATGGTTTATATTGTGTTTAATTGTGTGGTTTTATCATGATCTTTACCCACTTATTCATTAAATAAGCATGCATTTATAATTCCTTCCTAAAGTTATTGCATGATTGAAAACTTGCTTCCTAGAGACTTTTAATTATGTATTTTATTTCTCCTTTATTCCATTCGATGCCGTGATCTGTGTGTTAAGTGTTTCAGGTTTTATAGGGCATGAATGAATTGGAGATTGGAAAGGAAGCTTGCAAAAAATGGAAGGAACACAAGAAATTGAGGAGATGACCAGCGAGAAGCGACGCGGCCGCATGGATGACGCGACCGCGCGGAAGAGAGGAAATCGCAATGACGCGGCCGCATGGATGACGCGGCCGAGCGAATTGGAAACTGCACAAGTGACGCGGAAGCGTGGACAACGCGCCTGCGTGGCAAAGCGAAACGCCAAATGACGCGTCCGCCTGAATGACGCGTCCGCGTGACATGCACGATCTGCATAATCTGCAGAATTGCTGGGGGTGATTTCGGGCCTTATTTTGACCCAGTTTTCAGTCCAGAAAAGCAGACTAGAGCCAGAGAACATGCAGAAACTAACAACAACATTCATTCCGCATAGCTTTAAGTTTTTAGATCTAGTTTTCCTCTCCGCTAGGTTTTCTCTCTCTACACATTCATAGTTTTTAGGATTTGTTATTTTTCATTGTTTTTACATAGGGATATTGAGAAGAGTTATTGCCTCATCAAGACTTCGACATTCTAGTTCGTTCTCTTTACTTGTCTCTTACTCTTCCATGTTCCTTAATTTACTTAATTTTACTATTGGATTATTTTAGCATTTATTAATACAAGAATTACTTTTATTTTAATTTATCTTTTAATCATTATTTATCATGTCTTTCTTTAATTCCCTTTCTTATGTTATGAATTTTACATTTACAACGAGCAAGTAGTTCCCTAACTTGATGGGTTGTTGATTGAAAGGAACCCTTGAGTTGGGATGCTCAAGAGAAAGATTGCAATTGGGTTTATTGTTGGATTGCTCTCTAGTCACTAACACCAATCCTCCCAAGAGCGAATTGGAACTTGTGGATAGAAACAGCATTCCAACATGTCTAACTTTCCCTTACTTAGTGAGGGACAACTAAACATAATAACCCTCAATTGTCAATTAATCTTGAGAGTACCCCAACAAGAATAGGGCTTCCAGCTAATCAACTCCCAGTCAAGGCTTTTATTTAAATTTATATAAATTCTCTAATTTAATTTTCTACCATTCAACTCAAACCTTTTTGAAAACATCTGATTAATGAAATAGCACACTTTTCTGCAACTCGTTGGGAGACGATCTGGGATTCATACTCCCAGTATTTTAATTTTAATTTCTGTGACACCCTTCTAAATTGATAAGCGGATTTCTGGTTGGTTGAGAACTATACTTGCAACGCATATTTTATAATCATTCTTAACTCGCCAATTTCCGCCCGCATCAGTTCTTAAGCACACTCTTTTTTGCTTTGGATCACGACTTTAACCGCTCAGTCTCAAGCTTTTCACTCGACACCTTCACGCCACAAGCACATGGTTAGGGACAGCTTGGTTTAGCCGCTTAGGCCAGAATTTTATTCATTTGGGCCCTCCTATCCATTAATGCTCAAAGCCTTGGATCCTTTTTACCCTTGCCTTTTTGTTTAAAGGGTTACTGGCTTTTTGCTCTTGCCTTTTGGTTTAAAGAGCTCTTGGCTTTTTCTGCTTGCTTTTTCTCTTTTTTTTTTCCTTTTTTTCGCCATTTTTTTCCACAAGCTTTTCACTGCTTTTTCTTGCTTTAAGAATCAATTTTATGATTTTTCAGATTATCAAATAACATTTCTCTTTTTCATCATTCTTTCAAGAGCCAACAATTTTAACATTCATAAACAACAAATTCAAAAATATGCACCATTCAAGCATTCATTCAGAAAGCAGAAAGTATTGTCACCACATCAAAATAATTAAACTCATCTCAAGGATGAATTCAAAATTCATGTACTTCTTGTTCTTTTGCATTTAGAACAATTTTTTATTTAAGAAAGGTGATGGATTCATAGGACATTCATAGCTTTAAGACATAGACACTAGACACTAATGATCATGTAGTAAAGACACAAACATGAATAAAACATAAAGCATAGAGAACAAAAACAGAAAAAATAAATAGACAAGGAGATTAAGGAACGGGTCCACCTTAGTGAGGGTGGCGTCTTCTTCCTCTTGAAGAACCAATGGTGCTCTTGAGCTCCTCTATGTCTCTTCCTTGCCTTTGTTGCTCCTCCCTCATAGCTCTTTGATCTTCTCTAATCTCATGGAGAATGATGGAGTGCTCTTGGTGCTCCACCCTTAGTTGTCCCATGTTGGAACTTAATTCTCCTAGGGAGGTGTTAATTTGCTCCCAATAATTTTGTGGAGGAAAGTGCATTCCTTGAGGCATCTCAGGGATTTCATGATGAGAAATTTCCTCATGCTCTTGTTGAGGTCCATGAGTGGGCTCTCTTGTTTGCTCCATCCTCTTTTTAGTGATGGGCTTGTCCTCTTCAATGAGGATGTCTCCCTCTATGACAATCCCAGCCAAATTACAAAGGTGACAAATGAGGTGAGGAAAGGCTAACCTTGCCAAAATGGAGGACTTGTCAGCCACCTTGTAGAGTTCTAAGGATATAACCTCATGAACTTCCACTTCCTCCCCAATCATGATACTATGGATCATGATGGCCTGATCCACAGTTACTTCGGATCGGTTGCTAATAGGAATGATAGAGCGTTGGATGAACTCCAACCATCCTCTAGCTACAGGCTTAAGGTCCGGTCTTCTCAATTGAACCGGTTTGTCTCTTGAGTCACTTTTCCATTGAGCTCCTTCCACACATATGTCCATGAGGACTTGGTCTAACCTTTGATCAAAGTTGACCCTTCTAGTGTAGGGGCGTGCGTTTTCTTGCATCATTGGCAAGTTGAACGCCAACCTTACATTTTCCGGACTGAAATCTAAGTATTTCTCTCGAACCATTGTAAGCCAATTCTTTGGATTCGGGTTCATACTTTGATCATGATTTCTAGTGATCCATGCGTTTGCATAGAACTCTTGAACCATTAAGATTCCGACTTGTTGAATAGGATTGGAGAGAACTTCCCATCCTCTTCTTCTAATCTCATGTCGGATCTCTGGATACTCACTCCTTTTGAGCTTGAAAGGGACCTCAGGGATCACCTTCTTCTTGGCCACAACTTCATAGAAGTGGTCTTGATGGACCTTTGAGATGAATCTCTCCATCTCTCATGACCCGGAGGTGGAAGCTTTTGTCTTTCCTTTCCCCTTTCTAGAGGTTTCTCCGGCCTTAGGTGCCATAAATGGTTATGGAAAAATAAAAAGTAATGCTTTTACCACACCAAACTTAAAGTGTTTGGTCATCCTCGAGCAAAGAAGAAAAAATGAAGGAGAAGAAGAAGAAAATTAGGAGATGGAGGGAGAGGGTGATTTCGGCCAAGGGGGTATAAGGTGTTTGTAATGTGTGAAATTGAAGGAATGAGGAGGGGTATATATAGGAGTGGGGGTAGGGTTAGGTTCGTGTATGTGGGGTTGGGTTTGGGAGGGAAAAAGGGTTTTGAATTTGAAAGTAGATGGGGTTTTGGGGGAGAGTGAATGAGGTGATTGGTGAAGGGTATTTGGGGAAGAGATATGGAGGTGATTGGTGAAGGGTATTTGGGGAAGAGTGTTATGGGAAGGTGTGAAGATGAGAGAAGAAGAGGTGGGGTAGGTGGGGATCCTATGGGGTCCATAGATCCTGAGGGGTCAAGGACTTTATCATCCCTGCTCCATTTAGGCGTGGAAAACGCCCTTAGAGTGCAATTCTGACGTTAAATGCCAGATTGCTGCTTGTTTATGGCGTTTAACGCCAGCTTTTCTCCCTTTCTTGGCGTTTAACACCAACTTGGTGCCCTGTTCTGGCGTTAAACGCCAGTCTGGTGCCTGTTTCTGGCGTTAAACACCCAGAATGGTGCCAGACTGGCATTTAACGCCCATTCTGCTACTCTTACTGGCATTTAAATGCCAGTAAGCTCTTCCTCCAGGGTGAGCTGTTTTTAATGCTACTTTTCATTCTGTTTTTTATTTTTTAGTTATTTTTGTGACTTCACATGATCATCAACCTAAAGAAAACATAAAATAACAATGGAAAATAAATAGATATAATTAAATAACATTGGGTTGCCTCCCAATAAGTGTTTTTTTAATGTTAATAGCTTGACAGTGAGCTCTCATGGAGCCTCACAGATAATCAGAGCAGGGTTGGGGCCTCTCAACACCAAACTTAGAGTTTGGTTGTGGCCTCTCAACACCAAACTTAGAGTTTGAATGTGGGGGTTTTGTTTGACTCTGTATTGAGAGAAGCTTTTCATGCTTCCTCTCAATGGTTACAGAAAGAGAACCTTGAGTGTTGAATACAAGGTAGTCCTCATTCAACTTAAGGACCAACTCTCCTCTGTCAACATCAATCACAGCTTTTGTTGCGGCTAGGAAGGGTCTGCCAAGGATGATGGATTCATCCTCATCCTTCCCAGTGTCTAGGATTATGAAATCAGCAGGGGTGTAAAGGCCTTCAACCTTCACTAGCACGTCCTCTACTAGTCCATAAGCCTATTTCATTGATTTGTCTGCCATCTCTAGTGAGATTTTTGTAGCTTGTACCTCAAAGATTCCCAGTCTCTCCATTACAGAGAGTGGCATGAGGTTTATCCCTGACCCCAGGTCACATAGAGCCTTCTCAAAGGTCATGGTGCCTATGGTACAAGGTATGAAGAATTTTCCGGAATCCGGTTTCTTCTGAGGTAATGTCTGCCTCATTAATGCATTCAGTTCATTGGTGAACAAGGGGGTTCATCCTCCCAAGTCTCAGTACCAAATAACTTGGCATTCAGCTTGATGATTGCTCCTAGATATTTAGCAACTTGCTCTTCAGTGATGTCTTCAATCTCTTCAGAGGAAGAATATTCATCAGAGCTCATGAATGACAGAAGGAAGTTCAATGGAATCTCTATGGTCTCTGTATGAGCCTCAGATTCCTTTGGTTCCTCAAAGGGAAACTCCTTTCTGTCCAGAGGACGCCCCAT
Organism: Arachis ipaensis; assembly: GCF_059453495.1. NCBI lineage: Eukaryota > Viridiplantae > Streptophyta > Magnoliopsida > Fabales > Fabaceae > Arachis > Arachis ipaensis. The sequence goes on from NC_142436.1 coordinate 113,115,182, forward strand.
GAGGCTTTTCTCACTGGAACTCACGTCCTCCTCACTCTCTCCAAGTTCGGCCATGTTGGTCATGGTTATGGCCTTGCACTCTCTCTTGGGATTTTCTTCTGTATTGCTTGGGAGAGTACTGGGAGGAGTTTCAGTAATCTTCTTACTCAGCTGACCCACCTGTGCCTCCAAATTTCTAATGGAGGACCTTGTTTCATTCATGAAACTTAGTATGGTCTTGGATAGATCAGAGACTATGGTTGCTAGGCCAGAATGGCTCTGTTCAGAATTCTCTGTCTGTTGTTGAGAAGATGATGGAAAAGGTTTGCTGTTGCTAAACCTGTTTCTTCCACCATTATTATTATTATTATTATTGAAGCCTTGATTAGGCTTCTGTTGATCCTTCCATGAGAAATTTGGATGATTTTTCCATGAAGGATTATAGGTGTTTCCATAGGGTTCTCCCATGTAATTCACCTCTGCCATTGCAGGGTTCTCAGGATCATAAGCTTCTTCTTCAGAAGATGCTTCTTTAGTACTGTTGGATGCAGCTTGCAATCCATTCAGACTCTGAGAAATCATATTGACTTGTTGAGTCAATATTTTGTTCTGAGCCAATATGGCATTCAGAGTATCAATCTCAAGAACTCCTTTCTTCTGAGTTGTCCCATTATTCACAGGATTTCTTTCAGAAGTGTACATGAATTGGTTATTTGCAACCATTTCAATGAGTTCCTGGGCTTCTTCAGGCGTCTTCTTCAGATGAAGAGATCCACCTGTAGAGTTGTCCAATGACATCTTGGACAGTTCAGACAGACCATCATAGAATATACATATGATGCTCCATTCTGAAAGCATGCCAGAAAGACACCTTCTGATCAATTGCTTGTATCTTTCCCAAGCTTCATAGAGGTATTCGCCTTCATTCTGTCTGAAGGTTTGGACTTGCACTCTAAGCTTACTCAATTTTTGAGGTGGAAAGAACTTTGCCAAGAAGGCATTGACCAATTTTTCCCAAGAGTTCAGGTTGTCCTTAGGTTGTGAGTCCAACCATATCCTAGCTCTGTCTCTCATAGAAAAAAGGAAAAACATAAGTTTGTAAACCTCAGGGTCAATCCTATGAGTCTTAACAGTGTCACAGATTTGCAAGAACTCAGCTAAAAACTGATGAGGATCTTCCAATGAAAGTCCATGATACTTGCAATTCTGCTGCATTAGAGAAACTAATTGAGGCTTAAGCTTAAAGTTGTTTGCTCTAATTGCAGAAATTGAGATGCTCCTTCCACAGAAGTCAGAAGAGGGTGCAATAAAGTCACCAAGCATCTTCCTTGCATTTCAACCATTGTTGTTGGGTTCGGCCATGTTTGTGTTGTCTGCTTCCTTTTCAAAAATTTCTGTTAGGTCCTCTCCAGAGAGTTGTGCTTTAGCTTCTCTTAGCTTTCTCTTCAAGGTCCTTTCAGGTTCAGGATCAGCTTCAACAAGAATGCCTTTATCTTTGTTCCTGCTCATATGAAATAGAAGAGAATAAGAAAGTATGGAATCCTCTATGTCACAGTATAGAGATTCCTCGAGGTATCAGAGGAAAAGAAAATTAGAAGGATGAGGTAGAGAGGAGAATTCGAACTTATAGAGAGGGAGTGAGTCCGAATTGCTAATGGAGGAGAAGTGTTAGTCTTAAATAGAAAAAGGTGAGGAGGGAGAAGAATTTTCGAAAACAAAACTAAAAATTTTAAAATGATTAAAAAGAATTTTGAAAAAGTGGATGATGGTTTTCGAAAATTAAAAGTGAGAAAGTGGTTAAGTGATTTTGAAAAAGATTTTGAAATTACCAATCAAAAAGATATAATTGAAAATTATTTTGAAAAAAATGTGATTGAGAAGATATGATTAAGAATATATGATTGAAAAACAATTTAAAAAGATTTGATTTTTAAAATTAATGACTTGGCTAACAAAAATATTTAAAAGATATGATTCTAGAATTCAAATGGTTATGGGATTTTGATAATTAAAATATAATTAAAACAGAAAATAAGACAGAAGCACTTATGTAATTCATTGGTGGGATTTCAGATAAGCGTATGGAGATGCTTGTTGCTTCTGAATCTCTGTTTTTCTACTGTCTTCATTCAATCATTCATACTCCTTTTCATGGCAAGCTGTATGTTGGGGGATCACCATTGTCAATGGCTACCGTCCGTCCTCTCAGTGAAAATGGTCCATCTGCGCTGTCACTACAGGGCTAATCATCTGTCGGTTTTCACTCATGTTGGAATAGGATCCATTAATCCTTTTGCGTCTATCACTATGCCCAACACTCGTGAGTTTGAAGCTCGTCACAGTCATCCCATCCCAGATCCTACTCAGAATACCACAGACAAGGTTTAGACTTTCCGGATCTCAAGAATGCTGCCAATTGATTCTAGCTTATACCACGAAGACTCTGATCTCAAGGAATTGAAAGCTCTGTTGTCAGGAGAGACAATCAAACACATGGACTAGGAATCCAAGAGATATGCATTCAAGCTTGTTTTCATGTAGAACAGAAGTATTTGTCAGGCACGCGTTCATAGGTGAGAATAGTGATGAGTGTCACATAATCATCACATTCATCATGTTCTTGTGTGTGAATGAATATCTTAGAATAAGAATAAGCTTGAGTTGAATAGAAAAACAATAGTACTTTGCATTAATTCATGAGGAACAGCAGAGCTCCACACCTTAATCTATGAGGTGTAGAAACTCCACCGTTGAAAATACATAAGTGATGAAGGTCCAGGCATGGCCGTGAGGCCAGCCTTCAAATGTGTACAATATGATCTATGATAGAATAAAACTGATCAAGGATGGTCAAAAAGACCTAAAATAAATCTCTAAAAGTAGTTTTTATACTAAACTAGTAGCTAGGGTTAACAGAAATGAGTAAATGATGCAGAAATCCACTTCTGGGCCCACTTGGTGTGTGCTTGCGCTGAGCATTGAAGTTTTCATGTGTAGAGACTCTTCTTGGAGTTAAACGCCAGCTTTGGTGTCAGTTTGGGCGTTTAACTCCAGCTTTTATGCTAGTTCTGGCGTTTAAGGCCAGAATATGGTAGAAAGTGGGCGTTCAAACGCCAGTTTGCGTTGTCAAAACTCGGGAAAAGTATGGACTATTATATATTGCTAGAAAGCCCATGATGTCTACTTTCCAACGCAATTGAGAGCGCGCCAATTGGGTTCCAATAGCTCTAGAAAATCCATTTCGAGTGCAGGGAGGTCAGAATCCAACAGCATCTGCAGTCCTTTTTCAGCCTCTGAATCAGATTTTTGCTCAGGTCCCTCAATTTCAGCCAGAAAATACCTGAAATCACAGAAAAATATACAAACTCATAGTAAAGTTCAGAAATATAAATTTTGCTTGAAAACTAATAAAAATATACAAAAAAGTAGCTAGATCATACTAAAAACTACCTAAAAACAATGCCAAAAAGCGTATAAATTATCCGCTCATCAAAATGCCAACCCGACACATCCTCCCAATGTAGCCTTTTCTGCCAGGCCAGAGATATAGTGCTCTGCACACTCATGCAGCAGAGAATCTGCTACGTCAGAGATTTAGTGCCATGTGCACTCATGCAGCAGGGAGTCTGCCATGCCAGGGATATAGGCCCCGCACACTTCATACAGCAGAGAAGGAAACAACAACAACTACTCATGCAGTAGAGAAATCTGCTACGCCAGGGATATAGGTCCCGAACACTCATGCAGCAGAGAAATTTGCCACACCAGGGATATAGGCCCACACACTCTCAACATTCATCATCAAACTTCTCAACATCAATAACCATCAACATACAATATCACTCCTCAACCATATCCACTCCATACACTATTATATCAATCACTAATCACAATTCACATTCAATTAACATTTACATTCAATTCAATCATATCTTAAGATCAACTAGCCTAAGTGTCCAAAAACATTACATATTACATAAAAGAAACCGAAACCATACCTTGGCCGATTTTCAATTTTCTCAAACACCAAACTTGATTCCAACAAGCTTCCACCAAGCTCCAAACCACCAAAGCCAAACCAAAAGCCACCACCAACTCTAAAAACAAGCTTCATACATACAACATAACCATGCATTATCATCTAAAGCTCACACTACATCAAATTAGAAGGATATAAAGGTTCCTTACCTTATCCAACGGTGATTGGGACAAAGCTCGACAATTACTCGCTACTAGAGATCACCTAAACAATCAAAACCACAAAATCTACTAAAAAACTATAACCCAAAATGCAGATATTCTAGGGCTGGAAACTGGAGCTTGAGATGCGAGTTCTTACCAGCGAAGCCTAGATAGAAACAAAGAGCTCGACAAGAGCTTCACGTGGCTACAAACGGCTCGTCAATCAGAGTTTCGTAGCTCAAGTTATGGCTTGAGGAAGATGGAGGTGAATAGTGAAACCCCTCTCCTTTCTTCTCTCAACTCATCAGCGCTCCATTTCTTATTTTGGGATGGAATGAGCTTAAATGCTCATTTAATAAGCATATATATGTTGGGCCTTGGGCCGGATTTGGACCCGGTCCAACTCGTTAGTGTTTTTATCCCATTTGGCCCACTTTGCGCTAAAACCTTTAAGATTTGTGTCCGATTTTCAATTATAAATTATTTTTGTCCTTTTCAAAATAATAAATTCAATTTCCAAAATCTTATTTTTCAAAATACGTGGTATCAGACAGTCTAGAGCCAGTACTGTCGGCTTAAACACCGGTACATATTTTTATAAAAACTTTTCATAAAAGATACATTTTCCAACTCAAAAAAATTTATTGAAATCAAATTTCACCTTTAAATTTTTAAATTAAAACTTATAAATTTTGAATCTACTCCGAGCACTTAAAAATTATTATTTTATTAAAACGGTTTTACGTGAAAAACTACAGTTCTTACATCAGAGGCGTCAACCAAGTACATCCGACTTTTGAAGTTAATTAGGTGGTGCCTTGGGTCAGTCGTCCCATCATACACATTCATGTCTAGGCTTTTGAAGTTTCTAGGAACTCTAGCCCACATGATATCTTCAGTGAAAGGATCTTCTCCTCCCAACAGCGTGTTTTCTTGAGCTGTACGTATATGTTTACCTCAGATGTCGGATTCTATCTTCAAGAGCTTTTCCTCCAGCTCTCTCCGTTGCTCGATTTCTCTTCTCAGATTTCTCTCTGTCTCCCGTTGTCGCTCTAACTCCTGATCTAGCTGCACAAGTCGGTCATGGTGTCCATGTAGTAGTCCCATAAGTCGGTGGAATGGGACTGTTTTTCTCTTTACGGGTGGCGAACCTCGGAGGAGATCCTTCTATGGTGATGGCCACCCGAGGTTCCCTTGTTGTGCGGTTTCTCTATTATCGGAGGGGATACCACGAGAGCTTGGTCGTTGTTGACCGTGTCTTGGTATTCAGGATCTGACTCCGACATTGTGCATCCGTCTTCAAAGTGCTCGTCTGCCATAGGGTGTCGATTTCCAGGTCCCCGTGATGAATCCATATTTTACGATATATTTTGGTTTGATTTGAGTGGATTTCATCACATAAACCCACATTTATTCATCTAAATAGCATGCTTTTGAGATTTCTTCCTAAATTGTGCTAAAAAGTGAAAACATGCTCTTTTGTGCCTAATTTAGTCGATTTTATTCACTTTAATCCCATTTGGTGCCTTGATGTATTCATTAAGTGATTTTAGGTTCCCAAGGCAAGTATGGATTGAAGAAGTGAAGGAAAGAGCATGCAAAAGGGAAGAAGCCATGAAGAAATGGAGTTTGGATATTCCAGCATCCGTGCGTGCACACAGGTGACACGTGCGCGCGTACAAGTGCGAGCTCGGCGACGCGTACGCGTGACCCACGCATACGCGTGGGAGTGAATTTTGCACAGTGACGCGTACGCGTGACCCGAGTTACATCAGCTCATTAATTGCAAATCGCTGGGAGCGAATTCTGGGCCTTCAGAACCCAATCCAACCCATTTCTGAAGCTATTTGAGGCCAAAGTGAAGAGGAATGAAGGGGGGACAATTAGGTTTAGCTTTTACATGCTTTTCTCTTAGTTTCTAGAGAGAGAAGCTCCCCCCTCTCTCTAGAATTAGGTTGGTTTAGTTAATTTCTCTTTAATTTCTGTCTTTAATTCTTGTTTTAATGTAGTTTCACTTATGTTTCTATGCTTTCTTGTCTCTATCTTCTCCATCTCTTTTGTTATTTTTCCTTTTATGTCAATTCTCATGTTATGAACACTTTTGTTATTTTAATTTCAATTAATGCAAATTTATGTTTCCATGTCATTTATTACTTTCTTTGGTTGTTATTGCTGTTTTCTTACTTTGGTAGCTTTAGAATTTATTTTAATGCATTTTAAACCCACATTTATTTACCTAAATAGCATATTTTTGTGTTCTCTCCTTTAGTTGAGCTTAATTATGAAAACATACCATTTTGTGCTTAAATTAGTGATTTTAATCTCACTTTTATGCCACTCGATGCCATGACATGTTTGTTGAGTGAATTTAGGTCCTAGAGGCAAGTTTGGCAAGGCAAAAGTAGAAGGAAGCATGTACAAATGAAAAAAACATGAAGAAAACAAAGGAGAAGTACACAGCGATGTGTGTGTACGCACAAGTGCAAATTCAGCGACCTATGCGCACGCACACATCTGTGCGTATGCACAGGTACTAGTGCGTGCCTTCATTAAAAATGCACGTGCATTCGCGTTTTTGGGCTCTTTTTGACCCATTTCTGAAGGCTTGAGGCTGAAATCAAGAGCTATATGAAGGGGACAACATCTCATATGAAGGCATTAGGTAGAATTAGTTAGTATAGCTCAATCTTAGAATAGGAAAAACACATAGTAGGAGTAGGAGTAGTGTAGATTAGGAAATTCTCTCTTAGGGTTAATTAGGGTTTGTAGCATTTTATACTTCAAGATTGATTTTGGATTATCGCAATTACATTGTAAGTATTTCTTTAATTCCTCTTTTATTACATTACTTGTTCTACACTTTCTTGCATTTTCATTTCTCTTGTCAATATATACATAGTTTTGCAATCTTGATTTCTAGTTGTTAATTTGATGTTTGATGATCATTACATGTTTGTTTGAGCTGTTTTTATTGATTTTGAGCATTTATGGTTCATAGCTTTGCTTAATTTACCCATTTTTCCATGTTTTATGTTTATGCCTTCTATGTGTTTGATGAAATGCCAATCTTAGTTATGGGGTAGATTTCCACCCCTTGGCTTGGGGAAATGAGTTTATGGACTACTAGAGCCATAATGTCCAACATTTAGTGATAGTTCTTAGGTTGTTAGTTGTTATTGTTTCCACTAACGCTAGCTTTTTACCAATTAATTTGGTGAGTTAGTTAGGATTTGTAGATTAATAACAATTATGCTCACTTAACCTATCCTTCGATGTTAAGGGTTGACATAGTGAGATTAATCCATCATAATTATCATAGTTGTGGTTATAGCAAGGAAGGGATTCCATAACTTATCCTAAGTCAAGGTTTCATTTATGTTTTAAACCACTTTTCCATCAATTTTGAGGTTTACTTGTTCATATTACATATATAGTTCTTTTATTCCTTTATTAGTTTATTAATTGCAATTTTGGCTTGTTCTTTTATCTCTTTATTTGTTTACTTCAATCATTGAAACCCCCTTACTTCTCACAACCAAAATTGTGCGCTTATTGGCATTAGTTCCTAGGGAAGACGACTCGGAATTTAAAATTCACAGTTATTTTGTGTTGATTGTGACATCTTTAGGATTATAATTTGATTGATGATCAATGGTTGGGTTTGGACTATACTTGCAACGTCAATCCTATTTTTAGTACGAAAATCCAAACCCATGCTTTTGGTCATTGTCACCCCGGCAATGGCGCTAATGTTCTGAGGGTTACCTGAAACGTTGAGTGGGCTTGGGCTTGAATGTGAGGTCCAAGCTCCTAGTGAGGTGATCCCCGACTTGTCCTGTGTCAAGCAACTACCGTCCGAGTTGCTCGTGAAGGGAAGGGGGGTGATACCTGCAAAACACTCCAATGCCTAAGTTAGCAAGGGTCTTAGCAGGTTTATGTGTATTGAAACTTAAGTATACTTGAAGAGTATCAGTGTATTTATAGGGGATGAGCCAATAACCACCATTAGAGTAGTTCCACTTTTGGTGGTGGATAACCGTCCCTTTATCTTAGGGTTGTTGAGATCTCTCTTCTAGAAGTGGGTGAGAGATATTAGGGGTTAGTTATAATTCCTTTGGGAGTGAAGGGATTACCATGCAGCGCTTCAGTCCGATCTGAGAAGAGATCAGTTATGGGCAGCTATGTTTTGGGCTTTCTTTGCTTTGGGTCTGGCTTATGTTTCGGGTTAGGTATGAGCAAAACTCTTACAAGAAATTGGGAAGTAGAATTTTATTTGAGTGCTACAAGTTAAATTGGTCTTTTGAAATTGACAATATAAAATTTATATTGAAATACTATAAAAATTGACAAAAATTATTCTCATTTTTCTAAAGGTACAATGGAATAAGAAAAGAAAATGAGAGGTTAAAATTCTTAATACTATGTGACTTATTGTGATGCATTAAGTACACATATACGAGTGGTTGAAGTCGTTATATATTTTGGTGTTGTTTGTATGAACTGTATCATATTTTTTTTACTGAGTTTAATACAATACTAATGAAAATTTATATTATTTTTATACCACTTTCGTTGTATCAGGTTGTAATGAATCTAGAATGGTACACCAAATAAAATGAATATTAAGTTAATTAACTCATGATAGTCGAAATATTATGCATACAATACACAATTCTTCATTTTATACTTCTTTAAGTTTTATTTTAGATAAATAAAAAAGATTTTTATTTTATATGAATACAAGTTTAACATATCATCGTTTAAGTTAACTAGTGTAGTGTCAAAACTCAAAAACATAATTAAGTTGGGTTGGTTTAATGATTAGCTCATTAGTCCACTTATAAATGTCAAAAATTTAAATCTTACTTTATGTATACAGTAATTTATTGACGTACCGCAGTTTATATCTTTTAAATATTTCATAAAAATTGCTAGAATGGTGTAGCTTCTTAAATAATTTATTTTGATAACTTGTCCTTCATATAAGATTCCCATGATTTATTAACCTAGTACGATATTACCAAATTTAGTAGATTAATTCGCCAGACCATTTATTTTTATTGAAAGATAGTAGGTCAAGAAACAAAGATAAACATCAATTATATACATTCAAACTAGATGTATTAAATTTAACATTAAATTGTGAGGCCAATATATATTTATGTATTAAAATAAAACTAAAATCAATTTGGTCAAGTAGTTAATTTAATTAAGTGTTGCATGTTCCAATTTTATTTAACTATGGAGTAATTTATTCATTTATTGGCCACCATCAGGAACGGATCCACCTATATAAAAGGGTGGGGCAATTTCTCCATTAAATTTAAAAAAATCAAATAATAAATATACATGTGTATTTACAATGTTTCTATTACAATAATATATTTGTTTCCACATTTAAAATTTTTTATTTATAGTGTGAAAAAAATTATACTATTAAATATTAATATAATAATAAAAATTATTGTATTATATAAATTTAAAAAAATATAAAAAATAATTTTTAATTAGTTATAATAATTTATTTTAATGTTTAGGTTTATAATTTTAAATTTAGATTTTAAGATAAATAGAATAATTTTTAAAAATTGACCGATGTTGACTACAAAAATTAATTAATTTCGTAAAAAAAATTATAACAAAAATATTATAGAGTATTAACTCAGTAATTAAATAATAAAAAATATTTGAATAATGATTTGATAAAAAAAGAGAAATTGTCTATAACTTTATATAAAAAAATTGTGATTTGTTTGATTTTTTAATTTTTATAGTTTACACAATTTTTTATTGTTCTCTCATACAATTATATTAAAAAATCGAAGTTAGTCCATTTAAGTTAGGCTCTTTATAAATTTTTTTTTCAAATATTAAGATATAATTTTTTGGGCAATTTACTTAAATAAATAAAATGAGAGAATCCTTTATCTGATTGCAATATTTGAAAATTTCTTACGTAAATGTCTTGTTTTGTTTATTATGTAAACCGTAGGAGTTAACTACGGTTTCAATATGTTCCTAAACCGTGGGAGCCTTGGACGGATTTCAGCTGAAAAATTTTGAGCATAAACCGTGGCTGTTCACCACGGATTATGAAGGAAAATAAGTAGTCATAAATCGTGCTTGGTCACCACTGTTTATGAAGAAAAAAGCTCTAAACATAAACCCCTCTGCCTACCACGGTTTATGCATAGAAAAGTATAAATACATAATCCATAGATAGTTATCACGGATAGCATTTGTGGCAAACCAAAATTGTTGCACCTTGGTGGTTGAGAGAGTTTGAGGGTGAGGTTTGAAAGTTTGAAGGTTTTGGCTATATTAAATTATTAATTTTAGTTATATTTAAAAATGAATAATACTTTAAAAGTAACTAAAAAAATTCAAAAATCTTATGTGAATCAACATGTATATAAAATATTATATGAAAATAAGTATAAACATGAAGATAGTCAATAAATAATTACCGAAGAATAAAAAGAGTAAAAAATAATTTTAAATTCTAAGAGTTAAAATAGTAAAAAAAATAAAGAAGAAAAAGTTAGATATATATCAATTAAATAATATTATAAATAAAAAATTTAATTTATTATTTTATAATATCATTTTTAAAAAAATGATACTTGCATTTTTTTTAAAAATGATATTATAAAATAATAAATTAAATTTTTTATTTATAATATTATTTAATTGATATATATCTAACTTTTTCTTCTTCATTTTTTTTACTATTTTAACTCTTAGAATTTAAAATTATTTTTTACTCTTTTTATTCTTCGGTAATTATTTATTGACTATCCTGATATTTATACTTATTTTCATATAATATTTTATGTACATGTTGATTCACATAAGATTTTTGAATTTTTTTTAGTTATTTTTAAAGTATTATTCATTTTTAAATATAACTAAAATTAATAATTTAATATACCCGGTACATGCGAGCTTCGTCCTCCATGGCTCCACCACTCAAATGTCACCAAAACATTCAAACCTTCAAACCTTCAAATCTCTTTCTCAAACTCTCTCAACCACCAAGGTGCAACAATTTTGGTTTGGCACAAATGCTATCCGTGATAACTATGTATGGATTATGTATTTATACTTCTCTACGCATAAACTGTGGTAGACAGGGGGTTTATGTTCAAAGCTTTTTTCTTCATAAACCGTGGTGACCAAGCACGATTTATGGCTACCTATTTTTCTTCATAATCTATGCTCAAAGTTTTCCAGCTAAAATCCGTCCAAGGCTCCCACGGCTTATGAACATATTGAAACTGTGGTTAGCTTTTACGGTTTACATAATAAACAAAACAAGACACTTACGTAAAGAGTTTTCAAATATTACAATTAGGCAAAGGATTCTCTCATTTTATTTATTTAAGTACATTTAATTTTTTTATTATATAAAAATAATCAATAAAAATAACTTTTATGGATATAAAATGTTTAACAAGATGTTAGTATTAAATACTATGTGATATATTAGAAAATTAATTAATATATTTTAAATTTTAAATATATAAATATATTATTATTTTTACTCTTATTATCAAAATCTTTTAGATCCGTTACTGACCACCATCAATATATTTTTAAATAAATCTAAGGTTTACGACGGTCTAATTCTTTGATCTATCGGATTGAATATGCCGTAGAATGAAGACCAAATAACAAATGTATTAAAATCTTTCAATTTCATTTTTTTGATCTGATGAAGATTTAATTAATTAGTACTAAATGAACTCCTTTTTATTACATGCCCAATTGACCATCAACTCATCAAGGCAAATGTTTTTGCCGTAATGAAGGGTGTTTGGTTAAGTTGACGAAAATACCCTTTAGGTGGTGGCAGCCAATAATTAGGGTATTGGTGTGGATAGAGAAATAATGGAGTTGCCAGATCTGGAAGCGACTTTAGGTTTTGACAGCATCCCTTATCTCGGTCACACCTCATGCCTTAACATTCAAAGCTTTATGAATTATGATGGCCAAAGTAAAGATACCCTTGGACAATTTTATTGGCTCAGAGTTTTTCTCTCTTCACTACTATTGGAATTTGCCATATTTTAGGAATTTAGATAACACTCCGCAACTCACGCCCCACAATCAAATACAACAATAATATATGGATTTATAAAATTTCTAAATTCCGTTAATAATATAAACACCAACTTCTAATCATTTATCTAACACTACTATATAAGATTTATAAATTTAAATTATCTACACTATTAATGATAAATATAGAAATTTTATAAATAAAAAATTAACTACTATATATTTATATATTTTTTATACATTTTTTAAAAATAATAATTGATCAATATAATTAAGTTTCACATAATAAAATAACTAAAACTGTCAAAACATAATAATCAACTCTTTTATAATAATATAATAATCTTTTATAAATATTAAATATAATTAATTATTAAATAATTTTTTTTGTCTATATAGTATTTATGTTTGAAATTTTATAAAACACTTTTTTTTTCTATCATTAGATATGTGAAATATTAGAGAACTATCATAATTTATTATTTTTATTATTAATTAATTATTAATATTTAAACTTATGAGATAAAATATATTGTAGGGTTACTAGACTAAAGTAATGTTTGATTAGAAGACTGAGACTGAAAGATTGAAACTCAGTATTGTGTTTGGTAGTTAGAGATTGAAATTAAAATTTTAATACACATTTTCAAAATTTCAATCTCTTCAATACCTCTAGAAAGTAAAGACACAAGAGACTAAAATTTTAGAGATGGAAACTGAAATTTTAATAATATTTTTTATCAAAATATTTTTATTTAATTTTTTAAATTCTAAATCTACCTCTCAATCTCCATATTTATTTTAAATTAAACATAATACTGAGAAATAACTCAATTTAATATATTTTACATTAAATATAATATAAAAATTTAATTCAGTCTCAATCTCTTAATCTCAATCTTTTTTTAAATGCAACTTAAAAAAACTAAACTAAAAAACTAAATTAATAACTAAATAATAAAAATAATAAATTTTGATAACTTCCTAATATTTACCGTTAAGTATTTAAATTTTCAATTCCAATTATTATTTAATTTTCGATCTTGATTAAACAATATTATTAATTTATTATACAACGGGTACTTTTTTACTTTGTTCCACTCAAAACGGGTATTAACCTGGTTGAATGATGACGGTGCGATAATACAACTTGAATATGTGACATCATTCTTATATTTAACAACTATGGTTCTTTTATTATGTTTGATTATAGGATGTATATGGTAGAAATTATTTTCTATATGAAGAAAGCAATGGTGTTTTCTTTAAATATTGGGGTTTGGAGTGATTTTTAGAATTATAGAGCCGTCAGAAATGCTGAACAACATACAGATCCTGTATTGTTTACCACGCAGCTTACGTGCTGACGTGTCATCTATGCAAGAGGTAAGAGACAAGAGACAATTATAGATATTCAGTTCAACCTTACTCCATGCAAGAGGCAACCATACATACTCATCTCATGAAGTGGTGCCTTTATTCAAGCATCACGCAGGCCACGTGTCTCCATCCAAGCAACATGCAGGATGCGAGTTGACGACGCTACGCCACGTGCATACCACCCAAGCAGCACGCAGGCCGTGTGTTAGTGGCGCTCTGCCATGTGTCCACCATGTAGCAACACGCAAGCTGCGTGTTAGTGTCGATGCGCCACTTGTCTAGCACATTACCTGTGTGTTGGGTCTGCACCTCTGCAACATCCACTTGCCTATATACACTAAAAATGTCAATTTTAAAAAAAATACACATCTTTATTCCATATTTAAATTCTTTAGCCCATAAAAATATTATTTTTTATTGTTCATAATAATTTTTAATTTTAATAAATTAAAAATTAATTTATTATAAATTAAAATTTTATTTAAAAATTTATTATTAACCAATAAATTATTATATATATAAAATTAAATTTAAACTTCTAATATTTTTTTAAATGGATTATAAATTAATCATTAAACTAATTTAACTTGATTTATGGCACAATAGTTTATTAAACAAGTTATAGGTGTGTGATACCGGACCCTTGACTGTTGTTTGATAGTATCAATACCCACAAGGTTGATAATACAGAGAGATTGAGTGATTAATTAATAACTTGGTTTCTTTTAAGGAACTTTAGATATTTTACTCTAACATGTAACTTAATTACTCTCTACGATAAAATATATATTAGGTTGTTTTAGATGAGAGTAAATTATTAAAATAGTACTTAAAAAAATTTATATAAATGATAATTTTTTTTAAAATATTAATAATAAATAAAATTTTAAAATATGATAAAAAGAATTAAATATTAAATATATATTTTAAATACTAATTTTAGAAATTAAATTTTATAATTATTATTAGAAAAATAATTTTTTTTATTTTTAAAATTTGGTAATTTTTTGTCAAATAATTTTTTTTTAATTTTTTATTATAAAATGACTACATTGTTTGAAATAAAAAAAATCTAGAAATCAAATTTTGTTCTAATTTTTTTGTATATATTATAAATATTTATTTAAATATAATCACAAAAATTTAGATAAATTGAATAAATTGTTTATTAAATATAAAATTTTTTTTGTTACTTACCAAAAATATAATATTTATTAGTTCTTTTTATTCTATTCTTAAATCATCAAGAATTATTTTGTTGATAATATCTTTTAATGATCTTTTTATAAGCGACGAAATCTTTCGCATACTAGATGATAGCTAGTTAATCCTTTACAAATTTGATTCACATGCATTAATTTTTAAGTATAATACGTATACTAAAAGTATATTTTAATAATATTATAAAAAATATTTTATTAAATTCATTAAAAAATAATTATTTTAAATTAATTACATGAAAATTTTAAAATAATTTATGAACGATATAAATTAAAATTACTAATTTTTAAAATTTATTGTTATACTTTTAAAATATGTTTTTAGAATATAAAATAGTTATATTTTAAAAAATATATTTTTATTAAATACCGATAAAAAACCAATAATTCTTGTAAAAGATAAAAAATTAATTAATATTAATTTACATACAAAATAAATATAAATTAATTAATATTTTTCTAAAGTTAATAAATTATTGATACGTTTAAAAAGTTATAAAGAGGGTGGCACATAAACCAAGAATACACGTAAGAAGAAATGGTGTGGGGCAGACGTTAGCTACTTAGCTGTGTCGGACAAGCCGTATGGTTAACGTCCTCTTCCGTATACGGTCGCACTCAATTTATTTGGTTTTACAAACACTCTTTCCACTTTCCACTTCCACCGATACCCTCCAATTTCTTTTTTGGACTACTATCATCCTTTCATATCAAACCCAGCCACCGCTCAGCCTTGGTAATCTTTATACTGTTTGATTAAATTTATTTTATTTTGAACATAATTAATATTTTTGAAAACTATTTTTAATATATTATCGGAGTTTCATTTTAATATATTATAGGTATAAAAGTTTTACATAATTATTAATTGTATCTATATTTTTAATAATTATTTATATGATTAATATAAAAATAACTATTTTAAATAATGTGACATTACATAATTAAATATAAATATAAGGCCATAAATTCTTTACTCCCACATTTTTGTAGGAGTATGATTAACCTTCATAAAAATAATTATAAAATATATCTCTTTTTTTTTTAAAAAATTTACTAATTAGATTTTAAAAAATCGGATATATTTTGTAATTATTTTTATGAAGGTTAATCATACTCCTATAAAAATGTGGGAGTAAAGAATCCATGGCCTAAATATAAAATTTTTTAATATCATAATATATTAAAATTAAATTTATATTACTGATATAAAATTTTGAATTTATCATATGATTATGAGAATCTTTTATAATAGGAACAATTTGGACACCCTTTCCGTTTCCTGTTACAGTACTACCGAATTATCCTTATTCTCATTTTTCACTAAAAATGCCAATTTCCGAATTGAATTGAAGAGGCAGATCAGGCGGTGTATGTGACTTTGGGAAATTCTTCTTTTCTCTCAGGATATTTTTTTTTTCCATTTCAATATATTTATTTATTTATTTTTAAATCTAACTGTTTAGAACTTTTATTAATATTATAAAAAAATTGGAAGAAGCGGTAGCATGTGTGCATGGCTGGTGAGTGGCGAAGGGAAAGGTGATGCGTCCTTGAGAAGGGGCAAGCTTAGCGGTTCACACGTCCTTGCTGGAATCGTTTCTATTTATTAGTGGGTCGTTTCTATGTCGTTTCTCATCTAATCCATATCCCTATCTACTCTTTTTGTTCCCTTTCTTTTTTCTTTTTCTTTTTATATTTAAAAAAAAAATTCTATTTACAGTTCATATTACCATCAACTACTTAATTATTTTCAGTTCTATAGTTTATGTGTAACCCTAACTACTAAAGTTTACGTTTCCGGCTGCGCGACTCTGATAGCTCGGACATTACGACGACACTTATAATATTTAATACTAAAATATGAGCATGTTTAAAACTTTAAACTGCAAAACCGCTCCCAAAAATATTTTCATCCGATAACATACATCTATAGATACCATGCAACTTACAAAACTCATAAAGAGTACATCCATATATATATATATATATATATATATATATATATATATATATATATATATATATATATATATATATATATATATATAATATTACAAGCATTACCCAATACAATTCCTAACCCTCTTACAGAATATATCAAGATAAAGGCGAGGGTACAATAAATAATCTAAAGTAATATAGAGCATCACAACAGCAACTAAATAAACTCTTCGAGACTTCAGCGCCCATATCCTGAAAGGGGAAAAAATGTAGGGGGTGAGAACATCATCCTCGAAAGGGTTTTCAGTAGAGGGTTTTTGGGAATTACTGTAATAGGATACGTGAAGATAAACCGTACCAGTGATTAATAACCGTCTTATACCTCTTTTCAAAAACAACGGTTTACAATAAATAGAAGTCTGAAATCTTTTCTGAAAGAGGAACAATTAAATTCTCAAAAACTCAAAAGCCTTTCAAAACGGTTTATCTATGCTGAACCAAAATAGCCTTTTATATCTTTCCAAACCGGAAACACACAAAACTGAAACCAACCATCGGTCCATCTCATTTCAACCACGGCCCTAGGCCCAAACAAATCCAACCAACAATCAATCACCACAATCCAACAGAGTCCCAGTTGCAAACACAAATAGGAAGTTCAAGCACAAACAAACAGTTACAGCAAGTAGAACAATTAGCAGTTAATCACATAGGCAAACCAAGTACAATATGCACACCCATACAATGTCACATAGATGCATATGATGCATGCCTGTCCCTAGTGGCTGATGATATCATCTGTCGGTTATATAGCCAACCCGACACGTCCTGGTA
The DNA here is from genome assembly GCF_059453495.1 of Arachis ipaensis. Lineage (NCBI taxonomy): Eukaryota > Viridiplantae > Streptophyta > Magnoliopsida > Fabales > Fabaceae > Arachis > Arachis ipaensis. The sequence continues at coordinate 113,132,782 of NC_142436.1, forward strand.
GCTAACCATGGACAGAAACACCCATCGCGGAGCAAGTAGGTTTGAGCTACAACCCCATTGCTACTACCCGCTTGACCCAGAGCCAGTGGAATAACCACTACTGCGGTTACTACCCAGGCGGGTGTTTAAAAGCTCAACCTAGAGCGAGTGGAATCACCACTACTACCGCTACTACCCAGGCGTCACAGTCTCTAACCTGGAACAAGTGGGACGAACCACAACCCTTGCTACTACCCAGGTATCTCAAGTACATATTCATTCAGTCCCAGCCATGGATCAACATCCATCTCAGCCATCCGGCTTAAATTCATAATTCATAGTCAGCCATACGGACCATAACTCATTCGGCAATCAGCCATAAATCAATATCATACACAGCCATTCCGGCTCACGGTTCAATCCAGAACCAGCCAATATTCATAATCATACACAGCCATTCCGGCCCATAACAAAACAACACTTCCACCATCCAACGTCATCAAATTCATAAAACCGGCATTTAAGCCATAAATCACTTTTTCTCAAATCGCTTCACTTTGAAATCAAGTTTCAACTCTTTTCAGCATTGGCTTTAGAAATCTCGTTTCTCAAATCATCTCAGGCTCATAAGCCAAATTTACTCAAAGTGAGTTCCCTTTTTAAAACAAAGCCACTCTCGGCATTCTCTTTCCAAAACTTCCAAAACCAAGGCAAGTTAAGGATTTATTTCAAAGTATTCAAAATCACCCGTCCAACAATGGGATTTTATAATAAAAGCTTTTCGGCAGAGTCCCAAGTCTTTAGAGAAGGTCAACCTATATCAATTCCTTAAAATTCATTGAAACTCTTAAAATCATGGATTCTCGGTTCAAGTAAATAAAACTGAATTTATTATGAAACCGACCATACAAAATCACAAGTTCCAACCCGGTCCAAAAATCAACTCATTTGAAAAGGAACCGGTTCATTTGAATCAAACCACTTTCAGGTTTCTTTCTGGAACCCATTTTTATAACTCTTCCAAAATGCCTCAAACTTAATTAATCAATCAAAAGTCTAGATTCCTTTGAAATCACTAAAAGCTCCTTTTTATATTGAAATCAATATTAGAGCATCATTCTTTCTTTCAATGATTCAAACGGTAAAAATAGTTCATTTTTAAATAAGTCAAACTCAAGGCATAAAGTTCACTAAATAAATTAAGCTTGAAAATATAAATATTCTCTTAATAAATCAAATAATACAACTTCTCAAATCCAATTCTTTTTAAATAACTTTTCAAACAAGACTAGAATTTTGTAGAAATTTCGGCAGCACCTCCCCTAAAACTTGGACTTTTGCCACCCGGTTCGGGTCCCAACTAAACAGTTTCTCATTCCTTTTCAACAGCTCAAAACCAGAAATCAATTCAAAGCAAGCTAAATCCAACAGTCGCCTCAGTGGCATATCTCAACAAAACCATTTCAAAGTCAACTCAATATCAACCGATTTAACTCATTTCCAAAGCTTTAAAGAAACAGTTCAGTAACAAATCATTTGTCCAAGATCAAATCAATTAAAGTAAACCAGGCTGAATTCAAAAGTGCATTCAACTTTTCACATCATCAAATAATTGACTCAAATCAAATCAATCTTCAACGGATTAAACTCAGATTTCAAATTTTTAAAGAATCACTTCAAAACATTACATTTCACAAAGCCGCACAACAATTCAGCCAAACAAACATCCATAATCATTCGAGTCAATCAAATAATACATAAGGCAGATACAATCATTAAATACACCATATCTCACATCAGTATCCATATGTAATAATTTCAATACATAAAGTATAATTTTGGAAAGCGCCCCTACCTCAAAACGCAAGGTTCCATAATCCAAACGCCTCACAGAGTCCTTTCCGCCTCAACCCGAACTGACGGCAATCAAAACCTCAGCTCCCAGCCACTTTCGCAATAACCACAGCAACACTAATTGCAATATATAGTAATCAGGACTCGACCTCACGTTACCAAAACTCATATTCATTAACCAAACACAACCGAATACTAACGCGAGGCTTTTTCGAAACATAAGATACTTACTGTAATACAAAAATGAAACAGTAACGGCCTCTGAACCGGTTTGGCGGTAGCCCCGATAGCCACCTCCAGCGGCTGCGGCGACCCAACTCCGGCGACGGTGACTGAAACCAACATGCCGCGATAATAAGACTCCCATAATCTCACAAGAAACGAAAACCAAGTTTGAAACCCTTACCGGCATACTTTTCCGGCGACGACAGCAAGGTCTCAAGTGGCAGAAGCTCAGCCCGGAGCTCCGGCGGCCATGGCGGCAGATTCTGACGGCACGGCAGCAAGGGTGGCGGAATAACCTACTACCATCGCGCATCACCCTCTCTGCAAGCTCCCTCGTGCGCGTTCTTCTCCCATTCGTGCCTCCAACGGCACCGACGAAGGCAGCTTCTGTGGCGACGGCAAGGAGGTTCGGGGACGGCAAGGAGGTTCGGCGACGGCAAGGAGCTCCGGCGGTAGTGGACTGCAGAGAGGTCAACGGCGGCGAGGCAAGGCGCGGTGGTGACGCAGCTGGATGCGCGACTTCTCTCCCTTCCTCCACGCCTCTGGCAGCGGCGGCCAAGATCCCAGCGATGGCTTCGTTCGTCGCCCCTTCTCTCTAGGTCGCCCATTCTCCTCTGTTCGCGCGGCAACAGGGGCAAGGCACGACGGCGAGGCGACGGCTCCGGTGGCTCAGCACCGTTCGACAACGACGCTAGCTCCCTCCTCCTCTCCTCCGCCGCGACTCAGTCTCTCTTTCCCTCTCTGCTTCGTTCTTTTCTTTGGTTCAAGAAGGGAGGCTGTGTGTGTGTTTTCCCCCCTCATTGCAGCGTTGCTGTTGCTGAGTGTTGGGGAGGGTTTTTTTTTTTTTGGCAGCTGTAGGGTTAGAGAGAGTGGTAACCGGGTTAGGGTTTAGGTAAATTAGGTCTAGGGGTAATTTCGTAATTTCACATAAATTGAGGATAATATAATAATTGAAACCCAAATTAAATCCAACACTAATTGTATGTATAAAATACTATTTGTTCATCATTTTCACAAATTATTTTCAATAAAATGCCCAAATCTAAAAATTAGAAATAATATACTTAATTTCTTCATTTTCTAAAATAGCAGTATTAATATTTAAAATATTAATTACTTAGTCCAAATTATATAAAATTCTTATTATTTTATAACTATCAACTGTATAATTTAAATATAGAAAATAATCCAATAATGATAAAATTGGATAATAATCATAACTTATCTCAAGTTCAATAAATCAAAACTTGCCTTAATTATCCTTAATAAAATAATCTCTGAAATTAAGGCTATAAATAACTATATGATTTGAGACTTGATCATAATAAGACTTTTCAAAAGTTCTGGGTCTTACATTCTACCTACCTTATAAAAATTTTTGCCCTCGAAAATTGATACAAAATGAAAAAAATTACATAACAGTTCACCCTTGAACACATTTAAGGAAGAAGCAAAAATATCTCAAAATATAATCATATATATACGATTTTAAAAATACTTTGATCGTAATATGCATAAGGGTGCAATGGTAGGAGTGTGATTGCAAAGCAAACGTTACAAGGTAGGCTCAATGCAAAAGATAACATGGGTCAATCATGTGATAGTAGGGCAAAGTATCAAAGACTATAAAACAGGATGGGGTTAAAATGACGTGCTTAACATCTGCACACTAATCTCATATCAACCTCAAAACTTCAACTTTCCAACTCCATCAAGCACTTTACAACCCCCCATATTCGATCATAAGCCTGACAACCGCAAATACGTTCGCAACAAACAAAACACCCACAACTTGTAATGTTGCACACCTACCGTTTCAACTTCCGTATGCACATATCACGTCTTAAAGAACTAACGCATCGCGTTACTACGTCTACAGATCACACGTGATATCAAAATAATTCTCGAGTCTACTCAGAAGGATACAAGATTTAGAAAGGAGAGTCAAATGTCAAGGATACTACTCATAGATTTGAGGGAATGTATCCAATTTCCAGATAAACAAAGATGCTCAAGCAATGAAGTTTGCTAGAAATAAATCAATTGACAACTTCAAAGATAACCCTTGGATCAAAGAAATTCAATAGGAAGAAAACCAGCGCATCAGTTTGAAACAAACTCAAGCCGAGTCGAAGAAGTATAAGGTTATAGAAGAGAATATTTCAAACCTAAGACAGAACTCACAGAACTCAAGAGCACGATTAAAAGTACTTCCGAATACATTGTTCATAAAGGAACCGAAACTTGCGGAAAAATCACTTCGCAGTCTAAAAGAAAAGTTATGTAACAACATCCTTCAAGAGAGTAACAAAAGCATAAATGTGGCTTTACTTCAATACAATTTCATGTTGAAGTAGATCATGTAGAGTTTTAAAAACAAAATGCACACAAGTTTGGCTAAGAGCTAAAATATTTCTTCAAATATTTTAGAAGGATAGTTAGGTGCACAACCTAACCAAAAGCAGTTCATAAAAACTCGGAAGTAATCAAATGCTTGTTCAAAATTCTCAAAATTTCATATTCAAACAAGCGTGTATAACATTTATAGCAAGTACGAAAGAGGAAGTTAAACTCTTTTTAGAAAAGAAACTCCGAAGTAAAAATTTGCTTACAATTTGGTAAAGGAAATAAGTAGTGCGTTACAAACGAACCGATTTCCACTAAACAAGGAAGCTTTCCAAAACCTCGTTTAAAATAGCGCATGCCACTTTAAAACAACTTTGTCAAAGTTGAACGATGGTTTCCATTACAATCAAGCAGTTGAAAAATAAATTTAGTTTAGAACTGCCTTAAAGAGAATTCAAAACTTCTTTAAAAAGTTCAAAACAAGACTCCAAAAGTGTTCTTGAAATCACCATCTCAGAAGGATATTCAAGGAGTTTAAGATGTACTAAAAAGGAATCAAGCCATGCAAGAAAGGATCTTAAACCAAGATAGTTCGAACAAGATCCACTAGGCATGAAACATCAAACAAGCTTTTAATTGATTCAAAAGAATACAAAAGTCATAGGAAAAGACAACTCAATCATTAGTAATTTTTCAAGGATAAATCTTTGACAAAAACTCTTGTAAGGATAGTGAGAGGATAAACGATGCACTATTTTTTAAATAAATCAAACTGACTCATAAGAATGAGATTCACCAGAGAAAGGAAAGTTGAGATTGATTGTAGTGCTCCCAAAAGGTAGATGTATAATTAAAAACAAAATCACGTATGACATTCATAGAGATGAAAAGCTTAAAAGAGACTTTAGTCCGCTCATAAGAAGAAAGTCATGAGTCCAACATTTTTTAAAAGAATCACAATAGCATCAACAATGTAGTATGCTAAACCGAACTCAAGTTAAAAATAATTTAGGTAAAGTTTATCAACAAAAATCAACTGGAATAAAAGTGAAGAATCCCCTTTCTTTCCAGAATTTTGAAAAATACCCCAAATACATAAGCAATTGAAGATGTGCATTGGAACTATAGTGAAATTACTAGAAAGTCAAATTGTAATTTTAAAGTAAATGCAGTTCCATAAACCAGAAAAAGTACAGGTGAGGCATTAGAAATAAATAGTTGTTAAACTGTATAAGAAATCTTCAAAGTTCCACATATAGATAAGTGTATATCTAGTCAACAGCAATTTTTATAAAAATCTCAAAATTAGCTATAATCACTATCAAATAAGAGGAAAACTGAATCAACAAGTTCTCTAAGAATGAACTCGGAACCCGGAGTTAAAAGTCACAACACATTAATACAAGTTCAAGGCTATATCAAAGAATACTTGAATCAAGAAGAACTCAAACAGAGGAAGATAGATGCAACAAGGATCTTAAACCAGCATATGCACTTAAGGTCAAACAAGAATGCATATGGATAGAGGAATAGAGTTGAAAAATCAAACTACTTTTCAAAAAGGACTAGCAAACAAGAACTTCAAGTTAGGATATAAAAGAACAGGTCGACTCGAACAAAATTCAAGACACACAACTGAATAGCCTCGAGAAATAGTTTCCAACCTTTCCAAAACTCGCGATTCGCTTTACTCAAAACTCGGATTTCATCTATGATAACTCGTCAGTGCTTTCATATACATAATTCACTAGTATTAAGCCGGCCAAACTTAATACCAAAAATTATGCAATGCGAGACTAACAGCGTTAATCGATAGACCGTCATGTGCATAAAGCTCTAATTCTCGTCATTCGACAAGACCTAATACATGACAAACACTTAGAGTATGCAACTAAAGCATAGTCGGTCCATTCCTCAGGCTCTACAGGAAGGACTGCTCTGATACCATAATGTAACACCCTAACTACCAAAGCTCACGCTTCCGGCTGCACGACTCTGATAGCTCGGACATTACGACGACACTTATAATATTTAATACTAAAATATGAGCCTATTTAAAACTTTAAACCGCGAAATCGCTCCCAAAAATACTTTCATCCGATAACATACATCCATAGATACCATGCAACTTACAAAACTCATAAAGAGTACATCCATATATATATACACATATATATAAATAATATTACAAGCATTACCCAATACAATTCCTAACCCTCTTACAGAATATATCAAGATAAAGGCGAGGGTACAATAAATAATCTAAAGCAATACAGAGCATCACAACAGCAACTAAATAAACTCTTCGAGACTTCAGCGCCCATATCCTGAAAGGGGAAAAAATGTAGGGGGGGTGAGAACAGCATCTTCGAAAGGGTTCTCAGTAGAGGGTTTTTGGGAATTACTGTAATAGGATACGTGAAGATAAACCGTACCAGTGATTAATAACCATCTTATACCTCTTTTCAAAAACAACGGTTTACAATAAATAGAAGTCTGAAATCTTTTCTGAAAGAGGAACAATTAAATTCTCAAAAACTCAAAAGCCTTTCAAAATGGTTTATCTATGCTGAACCAAAATATCCCTTTATATCTTTCCAAACCGGAAACACACAAAACCGAAACCAACCATCGGTCCATCTCATTTCAACCACGGCCCTAGGCCCAAACAAATCCAACCAACAATCAATCACCACAATCCAACAGAGTCCCAGTTGCAAACACAAATAGGAAGTTCAAGCACAAACAAACAGTTACAGCAAGTAGAACAATTAGCAGTTAATCACATAAGCAAACCAAGTACAATATGCACACCCAAACAATGTCACATAGATGCATATGATGCATGCCTGTCCCTAGTGGCTGATGATATCATCTGTCGGTTATATAGCCAACCCGACACGTCCTGGTAGCTAACCATGGACAGAAACACCCATCGCGGAGCAAGTAGGTTTGAACTACAACCCCATTGCTACTACCCGCTTGACCCAGAGCCAGTGGAATAACCACTACTGCGGCTACTACCCAGGCGGGTGTTTAAAAGCTCAACCTGGAACGAGTGGAATCACCACTACTACCGCTACTACCCAGGCGTCACAGTCTCTAACCTGGAGCAAGTGGGACGAACAACAACCCTTGCTACTACCCAGGTATCTCAAGTACATATTCATTCAGTCCCAGCCATGGATCAACATCCATCTCAGCCATCCGGCTTAAATTCATAATTCATAGTCAGCCATACGGCCCATAACTCATTTGGCAATCAGCCATAAATCAATATCATACACAGCCATTCCGGCTCACGGTTCAATCCAGAACAAGCCAATATTCATAATCATACACAGCCATTCCGGCCCATAACAAAACAACACTTCCACCATCCAACGTCATCAAATTCATAAAACTGGCATTTAAGCCATAAATCACTTTTTCTCAAATCGCTTCACTTTGAAATCAAGTTTCAACTCTTTTTAGCCTTGGCTTTAGAAATCTCGTTTCTCAAATCATCTCAGGCTCATAAGCCAAATTTACTCAAAGTGAGTTCCCTTTTTAAAACAAAGCCACTCTCGGCATTCTCTTTCCAAAGCTTCCAAAACCATGGCAAGTTAAGGATTTATTTCAATGTATTCAAAATCACCCGTCCAACAATGGGATTTTATAATAAAAGCTTCTCGGCAGAGTCCCAAGTCTTTAGGGAAGGTCAACCTATATCAATTCCTTAAAATTCATTGAAACTCTTAAAATCATGGATTCTCGGTTCAAGTAAATAAAACTGAATTTATTATGAAACCGACCATACAAAATCACAAGTTCCAACCCGGTCCAAAAATCAACTCATTTGAAAAGGAACCGGTTCATTTGAATCAAACCACTTTCAGGTTTCTTTTTGGAACCCATTTTTATAACTCTTCCAAAATGCCTCAAACGTAATTACTCAATCAAAAGTCTAGATTCCTTTGAAATCCCTAAAAGCTCCTTTTTATATTGAAATCAATATTAGAGCATCATTCTTTCTTTCAATGATTCAAACGGTAAAAATAGTTCATTTCTAAATAACTCAAACTCAAGGCATAAAGTTCACTAAATAAATTAAGCTTGAAAATATAAATATTCTCTTAATAAATCAAATAATACAACTTCTCAAATCCAATCCTTTTCAAATAACTTTTCAAACAAGACTAGGATTTTGTAGAAATTTCGGCAGCACCTCCCCTAAAACTTGGACTTTTGCCACCCGGTTCGGGTCCCAACTAAACCGTTTCTCATTCCTTTTCAACAGCTCAAAGCCAGAAATCAATTCAAAGCAAGCTAAATCCAACAGTCACCTCAGTGGCATATCTCAACAAAACCATTTCAAAGTCAACTCAATATCAACCGATTTAACTCATTTCCGAAGCTTTAATGAAACGGTTCAGTAACAAATCATTTGTCCAAGATCAAGTCAATTAAAGTAAACCAGGCTGAATTCAAAAGTGCATTCGACTTTTCACATCATCAAATAATTGACTCAAATCAAATCAATCCTCAACGGATTAAACTCATATTTCAAATTTTTAAAGAATCACTTCAAAACATTACATTTCACAAAGCCGCACAACAATTCAGCCAAACAAACATCCATAATCATTCGAGTCAATCAAATAATACATAAGGCAGATACAATCACTAAATACACCATATCTCACTTCAGTATCCATATGTAATAATTCCAATACATAAGGTATAGTTTTGGAAAGCGCCCCTACCTCAAAATGCAAGGTTCCATAATCCAAACGCCTCACAGAGTCCTTTCTGCCTCAACCCAAACTGACGGCAATCAAAACCTCAGCTCCCAGCCACTTTCGCAATAACCACAGCAACACTAATCGCAACATATAGTAATCAGGACTCGACCTCACGTTACCAAAACTCATATTCATTAACCAAACGCAACCGAATACTAACGCGAGGCTTTTTTGAAACTTAAGATACTTACTGTAATACGAAAACAAAATAGTAACGGCCTCTGAACCGGTTTGGCGGTAGCCCCGGTAGCCACCTCCAGCGGCTGCGGTGACCCAACTCCGGCGACGGTGACTGAAACCAACATGCCGCGACAATAAGACTCCCATAATCTCACAAGAAACGAAAACCAAGTTTGAAACCCTTACCGGCATACTTTTCCGGCGACGGCAGCAAGGTCTCAAGTGGCAGAAGCTCAGCCCGAAGCTCCGGCGGCCATGGCGGGAGATTCTAACGGCACGACAGCAAGGGCGGCGGAATAACCTACTACCATCGCGCATCACCCTCTCTGCAAGCTCCCTCGTGCGCGTTCTTCTCCCATTCGTGCCTCCAACGGCACCGACGAAGGCAGCTTCTGTGGCGACGGCAAGGAGGTTCGGCGATGGCAAGGAGCTCCGGCGACAGTGGACTGCAGAGAGGTCAACGGCGGCGAGGCAAGGCGCGGTGGTGACGCAGCTGGATGCGCGACTGCTCTCCCTTCCTCCACGCCTCTGGCAGCGGCGGCCAAGATCCCAACGATGGCTTCGTTCGTCGCCCATTCTCTCTAGGTCCCCCATTCTCCTCTGTTCGCGCGGCAACAGCAGCAAGGCACGACGGCGAGGTGACGGCTCCGGTGGCTCAGCACCGTTCGACAGCGACACTAGCTCCCTCCTCCTCTCCTCTGCCGCGACTCAGTCTCCCTTTCCCTCTCTGCTTCGTTCTTTTCTTTGGTTCAAGAAGGGAGGCTGTGTGTGTGTTTTCCCCCCTCATTGCAGCGTTGCTGCTGCTGAGTGTTGGGGAGGGTTTTTTTTTTTGGCGGCTGTAGGGTTAGAGAGAGTGGTAACCGGGTTAGGGTTTAGGAAATTAGGTCTAGGGGTAATTTCGTAATTTCACATAAATTGAGGATAATATAATAATTGAAACCCAAATTAAATCCAACACTAATTGTATGTAGAAAATACTATTTGTTCATCATTTTCACAAATTATTTTCAATAAAATGCCCAAATCTAAAAATTAGAAATAATATACTTAATTTCTTCAGTTTCCAAAATAGCAGTATTAATATTTAAAATATTAATTACTTAGTCCAAATCATATAAAATTCTTATTATTTCATAACTATCAACTGCATAATTTAAATATAGAAAATAATCCAATAATTATAAAATTGGATAATAATCATAACTTATATCAAGTTCAATAAATCAAAACTTGCCTTAATTATCCTTAATAAAATAATCTCTGAAATTAAGGCTATAAATAACTATATGATTTGAGACTTGATCATAATAAGACTTTTCAAAAGTTCTGGGTCTTACATTATGAGTAATTAAGTTATAATTATTAATCGATTTCAATTAATACTTTTGTTTAAAGTTCAAAATTGAAGGAATATCTTGAACACCGTCTTATAGATTGCTGCTGGTAAGTAGGGGTGTTCATGGTCTGGTTCGGTCTGAAGACCTGGTCCGGCCCTGAACCTTTTAGGGACTAATTTGGTGTGATTTTATTGGGTCTAGGGCCGATAAAGGTATCAAAAATAGACCCGGTCATTATTTCGGGTCAGATCTGGGTCATAGCTCGGGTCACCCGAACTCAGCCCGGTGGTCCGATCATCATACACAAATCAATATTTTGTGTTATTAGTGATGGATGATGGCTATTCTTATGTGGAATTTAAGTATTGTAAACCTTAATATTTTGTGTTATTAGTTATTATAGGACTATAAGTTAATATTTTATGTTTAAAATGCATAAGACTCTAGACTAATGCATAATATTGTGTTATTTGTATTGATTTAAATATTTTGTGTTATTAGACAATATTAGTATTGATTGTAGTTGTGCTTTAATTTTAGGGAAGGGTCGGTTCCTGTTATATTTTTTTAAGTGAATTTTACCATGTCAAATAATGGTTGGAGTCTTGGAAATTTGGATATTTTCACATGCTAGCTTACAAGAAGGTAATGTTAATGGCCCGATTTTCACCCGGTATAATCGTGACCCGAAAGTGTGTAGGTTTCATTGGGGTATACATTTCGGGTCGGGCCTGGGTCACATCAAATCCGGTTTCACCCGACCCATGAACACCCCTATTAGTAGGGGTGGCAATGGGGCAGGTAGGGATGGATTTTTGCTCTACCCGACTCTGCCCTGTCCTACAATAAGTCGCATACTATGAAGCACAGACACGGACACGGATACAGATACGAGACATGACACGACACGCGCCACGGCGATACACGAATTCTAAAAAGTTGTCAGACACGGAGACATGCATATATTAATAATATAATATATTCATTAAATAGAGATGTGTCTTAATAGAGATATTTTCAAAAATAACCATATAATATACGTTTCTTCCTAAAGTGTATAGGTATTCAAAAGATAAAATCCTAAACTCCTATGTCTTAATAGAGATAGTAAGAATTTTGTACATCACATGTACAAAAAAAAAGTTATCTAAAGTCATATTATTTCTCCATCATATATGGTTAATATCTTCATCATTAGAAAAAGTCACTCTTTCCAACTCTGGTTCATCAAGAGAAAGGTGAGCAACTTCAAGAACACCATTTTCTTCATCAATTGGTGAAAAACATCTCCAGCAATATCCCACATTATAGTTTCAAGTTTTTCTTGAAAGAAGGTGAAGATTAGTGTGGACAAATACTAAATTTTCTGCATGTTTAGGCTTCAACTTGTTTCTTTTTAGGAAATGGACAAAAGAATAAGTGCTCCAATTCCTTTCACAACAAGAAGATGAAGATGGTTGCTCTAGTAGCATAAGAGCAATTGGTTGAAGAAATTTTGCTTTACCACCATGAATTAGCCACCAAGATTTTGCATCAACTATGCCTCTATCATTCAAAGAGTCATAATCATCAAAAACACCTCTACCATCAGAAAAGCTTGCAAATTCAATGTTTACTTTTCTCCTCTCTTCTTCATCAGAAAAATACTTCTTCAAGCATTTAACTCTCTCATTAGTGATCTCAATATCTTGATGAGGAGAAACTCGTGTAGGATCTTCTTTCAACCATTAGTGGCTATTATACTTATATAATTAGTGGTTAAGCAGAAATTAGTAATAATTCAATGATCTTCACTTATAAATAAAAGTTATAAACAAAAAATGTAAAAAGTTACCTTGGATTCAATGAATGTGCTAAACAATGAAGAGGTGTGTTACTTTTTGTCCATCTTTAAACTAATATTGAGTGCACAATATTGTAGAAGGACGATGACTCTTGTTCATCTTTTCTTTCATAGAGATATATAGTACTTCTTACCTTCTTGATCATTGAATCCCACATCTCATGGACCAAATGAAGAGTAGGTGCATCCGTATCTGTACTTCTTAAAACATCATAAATAGGATTTGTGAACGTAAGAATATAATCAATTTTTTGCCACCAATTTTCACTCAAAATCTGTTCTGTAACAAACTCAGTTTTGCCAATTTTTTCTTCCTTGTATGAAGACCACTTCTCACTTATAACCATCTCTTTGAGTCCTTGCTTTAACAACCTAAATCTTTTGAGCATCACAATAGTAGAAGCAAATCGAGTAGGAGCAACATTAAGCAACTTCAATGTATTAAATTCATTGAAAATAGATAACCTCATATGATGATTAACAATAAATTTTTTTTTATAAAAGAAGCATTTTCAGCAATTTGAGTAATCCATGAGCATTCTTGATAAACAAAATTATTCTTCTCTATATTCTTAGCTGTACAAATGTCCTTTAAAGTAAGGTTGAGAGTATGAACAACACAAGGAGTCTAATAAACAAATGGAAATTCAGCTTCAATCAATAAACCAACCGCTTTACAAACCGGTGCATTATCAGTCACAATCTGTACTACATTTGAGAGACTGACTTCTCTTATCACATCTCTTATTTACTTTGTAACATAATCCTTGTCTTTGATCTCATCTGAACAATCTACAGCTTTCAAAAAAATAGGCCTACTTTCATTTACAGCCATAAAATTAAGAAGAAGTCTCCTTTGGGATCACTCCATCCATCACTTACAATGCTCACTCCCTTTCCACTCCATGAATTCTTAGTAGGTTCTAACATTCTCTCTACATGTTGCTTCTCTTTCTCAAGCAAAGTTGTCCTCAATTTATTATATCCAGGAGGAATATCACTACAAGAAAAACACCCATTCAGCCACACTTTTTTTAAGCTACATTTAAAAAGCGTAGCCTATTCATAGAATAGGCTACGCTTTTTTCAGTGTCACCATTTTATAGGAGAATAGGTAACACAGTTGTGGCATCACTTGAAAAGTGTCTCCTTAGATATTATAAAGATCACTTATAAAACGTAGCCTTTTCTTAATATCTATGAGTACACTTTTCTCACTAAAGAAAACGCTTTCCAAGAGTGGTCTAATGGTTAGGTTTTGGATGCGCTTTATAAGCGTTTCCTAATGCAAGAACGCTAAATACACCTACGACACTTGTGAAAATTTTGTTTTCTTTTTCACCAAATCACATATCTCGCGCCAGTCATCCCTTCGAAGAAAGGTTTCCCCCCTCACCACTTTGCCACTCACCTTCGTCTCTCCACTCACCACTCACCATTCACCACTTCACCTTCACCACCACTCGTCCCTGCCACCGCTTCTCATCCGCTTCACCTGCGTTCATCTACTACTGTACTCATTGTCCCCACACCTTCGTAGTCTCTGCTCTCACCATCACCGGTCACCGTCGTCGTATCTGCGCTCACTGTCGCCGCTCAACCTAGTTGTCTCTGCGCTCACCGTTGCATCTCACCCTTGTTGTCTCTGTCCCGACCATCGCCGTGTGCTTAGCATCATCGTTCTCTCTGTGCTCATCGTCGTCGAGAAGGTCTGTATTGATTTTCATTTGGTTCTAAAATTTGAGAGGTTTAGGGTTCCGATTTAGGGTTTTTAATTTGGGGGTTTGGTACACTAATTGCCTGTTATCAGTGAAATCTGAAGTTTGGTTTAGTTCAAGTGATTTAGTTGTTGTTTACTGAAATATGAATTGAGTAGAGGTCGCTTGTTGTTCTAAACCATATTTGTTTGGGAATAGAAAAATGAAATGTAGTCACTGCCATCACATGGAACTTGATGACAAGCCATCTTAGCCTAATTTCACTAGCCTTTTTCTTTTGTTTTCGATTGATTTATGCACTTTCTTGAGCCATAAGAAAGCCAATTGGGTATATTTCCATGTTTCCTTTGATTTAATCAACCATGGATGAATTAATGCAATTTCATGAGATTTTATGCTATAATTGTCATATATTATGAAAGAATAACAAACTCATGATTTTGAGCAAAGCTTTGATGTGTTTGGTTGATTGATGATAGGTGAAAAGAGTTTTGAAGAAGGTTGAAGAAAGAAGGAATGGCTAGCTCAAACTTTTAAAAGAGTTGAAAACATACCAGAGGAAAAAAAGCTTGAGCCAAAGTTTGCCTCAAACTTTAGCTCAAACTTTTGGAAGAATTGAAAACACTCCAGAGGAAAAAAAGCTTGAGCAAAAGTTTACCTCAAACTTTAGCTCAAACTTTTGGGAGAAAAGCTTGAGCCAACGTTTGCCTCAAACTTTTTGGCAAACGTTGGCATCACAAAACCAACACCCTGGAGGAGAAAAGCTTGCGCCAACGTTTGCCTCAAACTTTTTGGCAAACGTTGGCGCCACACTTGCACACCATGGAGGAGAAAAGTTTGCGCCAACGTTTGCCTCAAGCTTTTTGGCAAACGTTGGCGCCACACACTTTTACAAGGGGGCCAACGTTTGAGCAAAAGTTTGACCTCAAACTTTGGCTCAAACGTTGGTAGCAGCAAGCTTAAGCCATCTGGTATAAAAAGTTTGAGTAAAAGTTTGCCTCAAACTTTTACTCAAACTTTTACTCAAACTTTTATGATTTCAACCCGGTTCACAATGGATCTTTCTCCAACTCCAAGAGCAATCAACCAAGGCCTTTATCAACCCAATTCCATCAAGAACAAAGGCCCAATTCAAGGCTTGAAGACCATTTGAAGAAAGTGTATAAATAGCTTAGGATTTAAGTTTTCAGAGAGTTTTTCCTTAGAGAGCTTTCCTTTTAGTTTTGCTGAGTAGTTTTTGGAGAGCTTTGGAGTTTTGAGTTGTTTTGAGTTTCTGAATTTCGGAGAGGAGAATTGAATTCTCTTCTTCTTAGTTTTCTTGTTTTCAATTTCAATTACATTTGTCTTGAGTCTTAGGTGTTGAGAATTGGGGAAATTCTGTCTAAATCTCACCTTGAGATCTCTCTCTGTTTCTTTTACTGCACCATTGGAGAATTGAGATTTATATTCAAGTTTTCTTCTGTTTTGATCTTCTGTTTCTTGCAATTGAATTCTACATTTGGATCTAGGAAGGCATTGAGATCTAGACTTGGTTATCTAGTCTCTTGGGTCCTGAGATCTGGAGTTTGCATTTTAAATTCTCTGTTTAAAGCTTTTCAAGTTCATTTACATTTTCGCTCTGGATCTGTTTCAATTCAAGTCACCCTCTACTTGTCTGATTAATGCAATTTGCTATTCTTTGTTTAAATTCTGCAAATCCACTTCCCAATTCCCTTTACAATTCAAGCCATTTATATTTCTTGCACTTTAAGATTCTGCAATTTACATTTCTTGCGTTCTAAGTTTCTGCCATTTAATTTCTTGTTCTTTAAGATTCAGCACATTTACCTTCTCTGCTCTTTAATTTACTGCAATTGTCCCTCTCCCTTTTTAATTTCATGCAATTTAGCTTCTGTCGAATACAAACCACTCAAATCAACTTTTGATTCGCTTGACTAAATCAACCACTAAACAAAAATTTCTCAATCCTTCAATCCCTGTGGGATCGACCTCACTCCCGTGAGTTTTTATTACTTGATGCGACCCGGTGCACTTGCCGGTTAGATTTGTGTGTTTGGAATTCGTTTTCCGAAAATACACATCAGAACTAATTGGTTATGATTCTTTATTGCTTCCTTAATTGCCTTCGGTAAGACAAGAAAATCAAGATTCCTTAATATATTTCTGTAACGAATAGTTTTATGAATCAAGGTTGCTTCTGTATAGAAAAAAGCATTGAATAGTTCTTCTGTATAGAAACTAAAATGATTAGATGATTCTGTCACCTCACTCAAGTGATGATGGAAATTGTAAATTAAATAAGAAGTGAGATGCTCTGAAAAATAGGACGATCGAGGAGATTTGTCATGTACACTATTGGAAAAGACCTCGTAGGTAAGAAAAATATAAAATTAAAAAAAAATCAAAAGAATATCATTGAGAAGAGAAACACAAAAGTAGTGTTTGGTTCTTTAATTAGAGGTCACAAGAGAGCAAAGTATATAGTTCTACTTGTATATGCATAGAGAAAAAGAAGGAAGCTATATATATAGCCTTAATTATTACATGTTTGGCAAATGACATAGCATAGCAAATTAATTAACTTTAATTTGGATTTTTTATAAATGGAGGGACCAAATCCAGTTTCAAGTGCACAAGGAAGCACGTCAGGAATTCATGTTTGTTCTTATCTTCAGTTGCTGGCTCAGTTCATTAGGCATCTTTTGCATCCCAACAGAGATCAACAGGTCATACTTTTTTTTTGATTAATTTTTTCCTTTGATTTTTCATTCATTTTTTTCTTCTCTTCTTAATTTTCATTTCTATAGATGTTCTTATTTGTTACAACAATTTTTTGCTATTCAATTTATTGCAATTTCTATCCAAAAATTAAAAGAACTTTTGTTATTTGTTCTTATCAAAATGATAGATATCAAATTTGATATATGTTCTGTAACAAAAGAAATGGAAACACAGGTGAACTTCCTTTTCTAATTATATTGACACTTTATTGGTTCACACCTCATATATATTCCACACTTCCACAAAACTCTGCATTTTATCTTAGAATAATATAAAATTTCATTCGAGAGATTGATTTAATTGGAAATTATCTATGTCAAGTTTATCTTTAACTTGGATACTCCTTGGTCATTCAGATTTCTTTAAGGACTTGAAACAGATTCAACAACTGTGAAAAAAATTAGACAAGCGATTGACAACCAAACTGAAGTTACTGTACAACTCATTAATTATAAAAAGACCAGTAAACAAGTTTAATGTTTCTACACAGAAAACTATTTCAATAGGCAAAGTTAATATAAAATGATAGGAAATGTTAGCATTTTTTTCCCTTATTAGCACTATTTAGTTCATTAAAAGAAAACAAAATACTAAGAAGTATTGCCTACAAAAATTCCTGATGTCAATTGTCTTCCCTCCATCAATTGCTCCTTGTTCCAGATCAAAGTGCTATAAATGGAGGAGGAGGAGCTATTTTAGTAGCTCTTGCCCTGAATCAAAATGCTACCAAGGTAGCTGCAGCTATTACTTTCACTGTCCACAAAAAAATTATACATTAGCATTATATTTTTCAATCCCATAACTGTATGTTGAATTGGTGCATGCATAATTTGATTCATGCAGTTCACTAGCATTAATGGGACTCACAGGAACCTTGACCCCAAGAATAGGAGTTCTAAAAAATCTTACCGCTCTATAAGGCTGCGTTTATTTACAGAGACAGGACATTGAGATAGGGACACTGAGACACAAAATCGTGTTTGGCAGATGAGATATGGACAGAGACAATGTGTCTAGAGACACTAAATTAGTGTATTTTGTGTCCATCCTGACAGGAAGGACACGGAGACACTAACAAGGGACACAACTTATTTTTTATTTTTTCTTTCATTATTCTTGTTCATTTTTCATAATTATATTTTTTATTGTTATATTTTTCATCTCAAAATTTTTGAATGAAAAAAATGAGAATAAATTGAATTTTCATAATTTGTTCTAGTTTATCACTAAACAGAATACAAGAACACAAAATTTTGTGTCTTTGTCCATCAGTGTCTTGTCTTGTCCTATCCTCAGTGTCTTGTCGTGTCCTGTTCTTAGAAACAAACACAGCCTATGTATTCATAGTATGACACATTCATTCAATCTTGGTCAAGCTATATTTTCATATGATTGGGTAGTTAGGTGATAAAAAGTGGTTTGTTAGTCAAGCTGGATTTTTTTAGTGTAATCATTGATGTGTAATCATTGGGTAATTAGGTGATAAAAGTGGTTTGATAAAAGCTTTGACAAAATACATATTTTTTGCTAGATGAAAAGGTAATCTAGATGAAAAAATATTCTAACAATATGTAAATCTAGAGTCTCCCTTGCATTCATATTAAAAGCTTTCTCTAAAGGTCTAGTAGCTCTTCTTTTTCTTGAATCAATGACGTTAGGATTTTATGGTGGTAAAGAATTTCATAAAAACAGTCGCATTGTAGATATAGTCTCTAAACCAATAGAAATTCCTTCGTACAAACGTTTGG
Organism: Arachis ipaensis; assembly: GCF_059453495.1. Classification (NCBI taxonomy): domain Eukaryota; kingdom Viridiplantae; phylum Streptophyta; class Magnoliopsida; order Fabales; family Fabaceae; genus Arachis; species Arachis ipaensis. Next base: position 113,151,577 of record NC_142436.1, read on the forward strand.
TTGTCACAAGTAACAAACCCCTAAATAAATTGATAACCGAAGTATTCAAACCTCGGGTCGTCTTCTCAAGGAACTGCAGGGAAGTATGTTCTTATTATTGGTTATGAAGATTGTAAATTAGGGTTTTGAGAACGAGGAGTGAATAGTTTAATTAGTAATTAAAGTAAATGAAGAACAAGTAATTTAAATGGCAAGTAAAATAAATAAATGACTGTAAATAAACTTTTGGCAAGGTATGAGAAATTAGAGGTCCTATCCTAGCTATCCTTATCAATGATGATGAGAATTGAATCTTAATTCCACTTTGTTAACCTTTACTAAGATAAAGGAAGGTCAAGGAATTAATTGGTTTGATCTTCGAATCCTATTTATTTCCTAAGAAAAGATTGGGATTATTGAAGTTCAGTTTAATTAACAAAGATAACAATTATCAATCATGTTTGAGTTTGATAACTCCTGAGTTACTGATTTCTTAACCAAGACCAAAAGGGAGAAAAGTAAATCTACTGGAATAAAAATGCCTTCAGATGGGAATAACAATAATGTAAATAAAAGAAAAGCAATAATAAACTGAAATACCTCAAATAACATTAATTCAAAAGAGTAATCTGTAACATGGAAGAATTCATAAATTAAATTGCAAAAGTAAATAAAAAGAAATATTGAACCTGATAAAGAGATAATCCAGAAAGCGAATAAAATCCTAATTCTAAATCCTAATCCTAAAGAGAGAAGAGAGAGGACAGAACCTCTCTCTAAACTAAATCTAAATCATGAAAACTAACTAAAGTGGAGACTCTCTTTTAACAGATACATTCCCTCACTTCATAACCTCTGGTCTATGCCTTCTGGACTTGGATTTGGGCCAAAAGGGCTTCAGAATTTGCTGGGAGCATTTTCTGCAATTTCTGGTGTGTGGTCTCTGTCACGCGACCGCGTGGGTCACGCGGTCGCGTCATTCGGAGTTTTCCTTGTCACGCGGTCGCGTCAGTCATGTGGCCTCGTCATATGTGTTCTGCTTAAGGTGCGCGGTCGCGTCAGTCATGCGGCTGCGTCGCTGCTTCTTCGCGCTCGGCATGCGGCCGCGTCGTCCATGCGATCGCGTGGATGCCAGTTTCTCCAAAAACTCCGTTTTGTGTTTTCCTTCCATTTTTGTTTGTTTCCTTTCCATCCTTTAAGTCGTTCCTGCCTTAGAAGATCTGAAACTACTCAACACACTAATCACGACATCGAATGGAAATAAAGGTAATTAAAATAATTAATTTTAAAGCATAGGAAACATGTTTTTCACATACATCACATAATAAGGAAGGGAAAGTAAAACCATGCAATTAATATGAATAAGTGGGTGAAGGATTGAATAAATCACTCAAACTAAGCACAAAATATATCATAAAATATGAGTTTATCAACCTCCCCACACTTAAACAATAGCATGTCCTCATGCTAAGTCCAAGAGTAATGTTAGGTTGAAGTGGTGGAACGTCATGCAATGCAATCTAATCTAAATGCAACTACCTAAATGAATGATGCATCATGCAATTCTAGTTTTTATTCACTTGTATATAAAGCTTGCATGTAGTTGAATTAATTCACATTCTCAAGGAGTCATATATATATATATATATATATATATATATATATATATATATATATATATATAGCCAAACCTTAGATAGTGATAAAGTGCCTTTACAATTGAGATGGAAGAGAAAAACATTTTATAAACTTGTAATACAATTAATAATTTAAGCAGAGATATATGTTAATGAGCTATTGAACCCTCACTGGATTTTGCATTTACTCTCTAGTCACTCAGTGTTTATTGGGTTAATCACTCTATTCTTCTTTTTATCCTTACTTTTTATAACTTTGTTCTTCATCTAACCAATCAACAATTATAGAATATAGTCATACCAAAAATCATGAGGTCTTTAGTTAAGGTTGTAATGGGACCAAGGTAAAGGTAAGGGTATATGTATAAGGCTAAGTGAGCTAATAAGTGAATCCTTAATTAGTCTAAGATCTCACCTAACATACATACTTTCTAAAGCAAAGCTTCTTTACCTATTTTCCCATATTTTCCCACTTTTGATGTCACATGCTCATGTTTCAATGTTTATTATTTTTATCCCATGTGCATTGCTTTATTTCACGTTTGGAGAATTCTTTTGTGTCCCCTTTATTCAACTATTGAAAAATAACACTCTTTTTTTTAATGCACATGGTAATTCAATTATTTTGATTTCACATGAGCATGCGTCCCAAAATTTTTATTTGAATTATTTTATTTTTTTTAACTTTTCTACCTTTTTGTTTTTATCATCTATGTTCCCAATAGGTATCCCACATGTAAACCATACACAATTTCTATCTTAAGCTAACCAAGGATTCAACTTGGGATTTTTATTTTGTTTTTCTGCTTAAGGCTAGTAATGTGGTTTATAGAATAAAAGGGATTTAAAGGCTCAAGGGGGCTAACAAGGGTGATGTGAAAGGTAGGCTATTTTGGGGTAAGTGAGCTAAAATCAAATAATGGCCTCAATCACTCTCTTGGTATGTATTTCTATTCTATAATTGGACATATAGATTAAAACAAAGTAAAGAACATCAGAATAAAAAAAAGGAAGGGCGAAACACACAGGAATAAAAATTATGGTTTGAATGTAACCATACAATTAAGCTCAAAACTCACGGGCTGTGTGTTCTCTAGCTCAAAAATCATTTATCACTTATGTATGTCATGCAGGTTTAGTTAAAAATTCCCATTATTCTCAATGTAAAACTTAAGGTGGCTTTAAAGTTCTAGTGTTTCTCCTTGATGAAATGTTGTTAACTAACTAACATGTAATGCTATATATACAAGGTGTGTGGATTGTTTCTATTATGTTCAAGTTCCTAGTTTACTTCCTTTTTATATTTTTCAATTTAAACTAAGCTATCTTATGCTAAAAAGGGTAAACTATACTAATTAATCCACAATTTCTATAACTAATAAGTTAGAATTGCTACTAAAACTAAATGGCTAGAACATGAACTAAAGTGCAATATAGAATAAATACATAAAAATAGCAATATATATAAGTACTGAGAAAATAAAAAATAACAATAAAAAAGAAAAGTACAGAAAAGTAGCAAAATAAATAAAAAGAGTATGTAGTGGTTCACCAAAAAAAGAACGCCAGAGATGGCGACCTTCCTACACTTAAAATGTAGTATCGTCCCCGATGCTCACTCAAGCAGGGTGTGAAGGGGTGTCATCACTGCAAGGGTGGGTAGCTGGAGTCTCTGAGGTGGTGGTCTGAGGATCAGCCTGCTGCAGAGGAGGTGCTGATTGAATAGGGATTTTGGGGTCTACAGCCTGAATCTGAGGCGGAGCCTCCTGATGTGATGCTGCCTGCTGGGTGCCTGCCTGCTCTGTCTCGCTCTGTGGATGGGTAGCTGTCTCGTGATCATTCGCCTCCTTCTCAGATGCCTCGGATGGTGTGTCAGGCTCGGAGGGGATGTCGCTAGAGCGTATCATTAGCTTCAGCTGCTCATAGCGTTGCTTGTTGTGACGCTCCATCTGGTCAAGCCGTCGAAACAGGCGGTGCACTAGATGATAGATGGGCTCTAGGGCAGGTGGAGGTGCAGTGGTGGTGGCAGGGGTAGCTGTGGAAGAAGAGGGGCCGGCAGATGGTGTGGCTGTGTCAGCAGTAGTTGTGAGAAATGGAGGTCTGTAGCCCAAAGCCAGAAAGTTTCTGCTGTGGGGGATAATCTTCTTGCATTCTGCAGTAGGTAGCTTCTCATCAGCATCCTCCCAAGGCACGTCAGCTCGACGGCCTAGCTGGGTAACCAAATAAGGAAAGGGAAGAGTGCCTCGGACGTGGACCCTGGCCATATGGTACCGGATAAAGCGTGGCAGGTACAGGTCCTTACCCTCCATCACACACCATAGGAGGGTGATCATAGCGGCTGGTATCTCAGTCTCGTGAGTACTCAGCATAATGAAGTTGCTAAAAATCTGATGCCATAGCCGAGCCTCATCATTCAGGTAAATCCGCTTAATGCCCTTTGGTATGGTGGTGTTCTGACCCATAATCCAAGGAACGGTCAGGTCAAGGGCTATCCGGGCCTTGACTGCATCCCAATCAAATCGCATGAAGCGCATATCCTCCTCATCTTTCTGATAACCATCCAGCTGATCAGTTTTAGGCAGAAGCTTCAGAATTGTTTTGGTTAAATCTAAGGAAAGCACAGTTGAAAATGCCAAAATCAAGACATGAATGGAAACATTTTACAGAAATTTGGGCAGCATTCCGGCTAAAATTGGATTGTCCCAGAAAATAAACAACAACATAATAGTTCATATGAATAAAAAATACAGCTGCAATTACATATAAGGAATAAGAACATGAAAAATCAGAGTAAAGAGCAGCATGAAACAAGAAATACAGCATATGAACAAAAGTAATCATCACAGCAACAACAGAATTGCGAAAATAATGAAACAAGAAACACGAACAGCGCAATTAAACATACCTAAATCCACTAACCACATCCTAGGCTACCTAACAACCTAAAATCCACTACAACATGCATATCTAACTAGCCTAAGGACGAACATAAACAGAAAAATGTGAATTAACTACGAAGGATAGAAGGGTGGCGTTCGTCGGAACCTGGTAGGTGTAAGAAAGAGAGTGGGGGCAGAGAGGTGGCTGGGGATGACGGCGGTGGCATCCGGCACGGCGGAAGAGGGTGGCGTGGCGGCGGTGGCTGCTGTTCGGAGGAAGGGAGGAAAAGGTAGGGGTAATGGGGGTAGGGGGTAATAGGGGAAGGAAGGGGGGCGTGGGTGGCGCTGGGCAGTGGTGACGGGGCGGCGGCGGTGGGTGGTGGTCGTGGAGGGGGGCAGTGGCGTTGGAGGGGAAAGAAGAAGGAAGAAGAAGAAAGAAGGGGGAAGGAGGAAGGGGGGGTGGGTGGCGGCGGGGTCTGGGTGGTCGGCGGCATCTAGCGGTGGCGTGGTGGTGGCGTGGTGGTGGCTGGGTGGTGGTGGTGTTATTGGAGAAGAAGAGAGGGAGGAGAGGGGTTTGGGGGGGGACTGATAGGGTTCGCGTGACTGGGGGGTTATAAATTTGAATCCACGCGATCGCGTGGGGAACGCGGTCGCGTGGTTGGGCTGAAATAGTGGTTGACGTGATTGCGTTAGTGGCACGATCGCGTGGAAGGAAAAAAGAGTGAATGACGCGATCGCCTGGGGCATGCGATCGCGTCGCTGGAATTTGTGCGAAATGCACAGTTCCAGCGTCGTTTCAGCGCAACTCTCTGTCTCCTTTGGGGGTGTTGTGCAATCCTATGCGACGCGATCGCGTCGTTCACGCTGTCGCGTGGGATGTGTGTTATGCAAGTGACGCGATCGCGTGGGCATTTTGTGTTAAACACACAATGGCCGCACGATGTCATCCTAACTTTCTGGACGTTGGATCTTTACGCCGATCTCCAGGTCACGCGACCGCGTGGATGACGCGGTTGCGTGGGAAGTGTTTTTCACAACTTGACGCGATCGCATGAATGATGCGGTCGCGTTGCGCACTTTTGTTTTTATGCAGTATGCAGAATGCAAATATGAATGCGATGCAAAACTCCAGGTTCAATATAATAAAATAAAATAAAACTTGAAAACAAATAAAACTAAATAAAAATTGAGAAAGGGACGATCATACCATGGTGGGTTGTCTCCCACCTAGCACTTTTAGTTAAAGTCCTTAAGTTGGACATTGGATGAGCTTCCTGTTATGGCGGCTTATGCTTAAATTCATCCAGAAATCTCCACCAATGCTTGGAATGCCAATAGCCTCCGGGGTCCCAAACTAGGCATGTGAAGCTTCTGAGCAGCTTCAAACAGATTGTCAGGCTCCTGGGATGATGAATGTCAGCATAGATTCCAGGATCCCAAACTTTGCTTTTAAATCCGCCTTCGTCTTGATCTATACTTTTCCATTTGGGCGGTTTAGAAATTAGATTCTCACCAGGATAACCAAACGTTTTCCGAGATCCATCCGATTGATCATGATGCCAATCCGTGCACTTCGAGTTGAAGCGTGGAACCTTATTGAACCTTGTGCACCAGCTCTGAGTACGAGCCATTTTCCTTTTACTTTTAAAGCCGCAGAGAGCTCTAAGCTGGCCATCTGTTTCAAGCAAACCATATTCAAGTGGAAAAATACAGTTAAAGGTTAAGGATTGTACCCACTTAAAACTTGTATTGGGTGGTAATGGCCTTGGGATAGGTGGTTCCAGTGGTTCTGTGAGTTCTACTCCCTTGTGCTCTTCTGTGAAATTCTCCACTTCCTTGTAAGATTCTTCAAATGTATCCATGTCCTGATCAAAGCCATCTATATCTTCCTCATCACTTAAGTCATAGACTGGAGGTTGAGAGAAATCTACCTCCGTATCATCTTCGTATTCACTCGGGGAAGATCCTTCGATCTCAGAGAATTCACTTGCAGATGCAAGCTTATTACTAGAAGAACTTGACTTGTGACTATCATCATCAAGGAAATTTGCTTCTTGGGTAATTATGTCTAGTTCTTCATGAAAGACTTGCTCTGGGGGTTGCGCACAATCCTTCTTAGCATCAATTGTAACATCCTTGACAGAATGTTCCACAACCTTGGATTCCCATGGAGGTTCAGTGTCTCCTAAGTCTTCAACCAACTCTTCTTCTTCAATAATGACAGCTTCCTCTACTTGTTCCAGTACAAAGCCATGCTCTGTCTTGTCCACTGGAGTTTCTAGTATCTCCTTCATACTACGCTCTTCGTTAGATTGTCCACATGGGGCTGTGGGAGATCCTTGAATGTTCGAACGTCTAGAAGATAATTGACTTACTGCTTGCTCCAGTTGATGAAAGGTTGTTTGAAGTCGATTTACTGTTTCCTTGAGGCGAACCTCTGATTCTCGGGGTGATAGATTTATATATGGCACAGGGAGAAGTGGTGGTGTTTGGGAGTGATTGGATTGGAACTGGAGTAAATGAGGATCATACGGTGGTGAATGGTGAAAAGGAGCTTGTGAGTGTGGTGGTTCGAAGTTACGTTGAGAGGATGGCCTATAAGCACAGGGTGGGGCTTGTTGGTAATTACAAGGTTGTCCACCATGTCTATTTGCTTGGTATGCATTGTAGAATGGTCTTTGTCCACGATATCTTGGAGGGTGTTGTTGCCTAAAGGGTTGATTAGATCCTCTTGGCTCCATCCATCTTTGATTGCTCTGACCTTGATGCATGTTCCTGTTATAACTTCCATTCCTTTCAATAACATTAGAACCAAACTCAAAGCGGAAGGGGTGAGAATTCATAGTAGCAAAAAGAAATAAAGAGGGGAAAAATAAAGACAAATAAACAAGTAAAAGAAAAAAAATATTTACAATAACCAATAATAAGGCACACGATTGCAGTTCCACGACAACGGCGCCATTTTGACGTTAGGATTTTATGGTGGTAAAGAATTTCATAAAAACAGTCGCGTTGTAGATATAGTCTCTAAACCAACAGAAATCCCTTCGTACAAACGTTTGGTTGTCACAAGTAACAAACCCCTAAATAAATTGATAACCGAAGTATTCAAACCTCGGGTCGTCTTCTCAAGGAACTGCAGGAAAGTATGTTCTTATTATTGGTTATGGAGATTGTAAATTGGGGTTTTGAGAATGAGGAGTGAATAGTTTAATTAGTAATTAAAGTAAATGAAGAACAAGTAATTTAAATGGCAAGTAAAATAAATAAATGACTGTAAATAAACTTTTGGCAAGGTATGAGAAATTAGAGGTCCTATCCTAGCTATCCTTATCAATGATGCTGAGAATTGAATCTTAATTCCACTTTGTTAACCTTTACTAAGATAAAGGAAGGTCAAGGGATTAATTGGTTTGATCTTCGAATCCTATGTATTTCCTAAGAAAAGATTGGGATTATTGAAGTTCAGTTTAATTAACAAAGATAACAATTATCAATCATGTTTGAGTTTGATAACTCCTGAGTTACTGATTTCTTAACCAAGACCAAAAGGGAGAAAAGTAAATCTACTGGAATAAAAATGCCTTCAGATGAGAATAACAATAATGTAAATAAAAGAAAAGCAATAATAAACTGAAATACCTCAAATAACATTAATTCAAAAGAGTAATCTGTAACATGAAAGAATTCATAAATTAAATTGCAAAAGTAAATAAAAAAGAATATTGAACCTGATAAAGAGATAACCCAGAAAGCGAATAAAATCCTAATTCTAAATCCTAATCCTAAAGAGAGAAGAGAGAGGAGAGAACCTCTCTCTAAACTAAATCTAAATCATGAAAACTAAGTAAAGTGGAGACTCTCTTTTAACAGATGCATTCCCTCACTTCATAACCTCTGGTCTATGCCTTCTGGACTTGGATTTGGGCCAAAAAGGGCTTCAGAATTCGCTGGGAGCGTTTTTGGCAATTTCTGGTGCGTGACCTCTGTCACGCGTCCGCGTGGGTCATGCGGTCGCGTCATTCGGAGTTTTCCTTGTCACGCGGTTCCGTCAGTCATATGGCCGCTTCATGTGTTCTGCTTAAGGCACGCGGTCGCGTCAGGCATGCGGCCGCATCATCCATGCGATCGCGTGGATGCCAGTTTCTCCAAAAACTCCGTTTTGTGTTTTCCTTCCATTTTTGTATGTTTCCTTTCCATCCTTTAAGTCGTTCCTGCCTTAGAAGATCTGAAACTACTCAACACACTAATCACGGCATCGAATGGAAATAAAGGTAATTAAAATAATTAATTTTAAAGCATAGGAAACATGTTTTTCACATACATCACATAATAAGGAAGGGAAAGTAAAACCATGCAATTAATATGAATAAGTGGGTGAAGGATTGAATAAATCACTCAAACTAAGCACAAAATATATCATAAAATATGGGTTTATCAATCAAGTTCACTTACATTATATAAGAGTCGAGGAGGAATTGACTTAGTCTTTTTACTTTCATGCAATAATGTACTTTCACTATCAAGTTTCTTAAGTTCTTCAAGCTTTGTTGATGAAACTTTTGCACAAAATCTAATTCCTTTTCCTGAAATCTTCAATAAATGTGCTCTTACTTTAGTATAAGAACCACTAAATTTATCTTAACACTTTAAAATTTACATTAAAATTCAAGATTTTTTCTACTTTCAATTTTATCTTTCTTTGTTACAAATTTCCATCAAGGCTTATTAACACTTTCTTCAAAATCGTTTTCAACACCCTTTGAACTCATCTCTCACAATCCTACAATAATTCAAGAACCATAATTATTTTTGAAAAATTTGTTTTCTTGAGCAAAACAAAAAAAAAAAAAGCATAGAGACAAAATAAAATTAAATAAAATTATTATATAATACTAAACAACTGCATATCTTTTAAATGATATTAATGTATAAATTATTCACTTAATAAATTATTTTTTAACAATAATTTACTTAATAAGTTGTTCTTTTTTGTAATTATAAAAATATTGAAGTCTTTTAAATGATATTAATGTATAAATTATTCACTTAATAAATTATTTTTTTAACAATAATTTACTTAATAAGTTGTTCTGCTTTGTAATTATAAAAATATTGAAGTCTGCAAATACTTTCTCATACATTGTTAAGAATAATTTTTTTTTATGAATTGCTTAAGAGATCCTGTTATGAACACCCATTGCACCATTTATGTAGGTTTTTTATTGCTATTTATTCAGTTCTCCATCCAATTCAAGATAAATAATAATATGAACAACGATGTTATATCAACAAGGTATGCCGAGTTCATTCCGAGCTATTATTGTTTACTAAAATATTCTATACTTGACAAACATATAAGTTCATATTTGAAATATGCTTTTTATGAATGATAATCACTAAAATAATAAAAAAAAATCTAAGGACTTAGAAGTCCAAAGAAAAGATTTGTGATTGCAGAATTCAACACAACACCAGCTAAAAAGTTCAATGAAACAAATAGTTTCTTATTATATATGCTAAAAAACACATTAACAAACAACACAGTTTTCTTTTCTCTTGTCTTTCTTCTGTGTCTTTCTAATCATATCATAGCAACCAGTAAACAATTCTGAAAGAAGTCTCTAACAATACCTAATTTCAGAAGCACAAAATTGACAAAATAAATCTGAATCGAAGAGAAACACAGAGGCCAGAGCAAGATAAAAATACAGAACCAGAAATTGATAGATGGAGAAATAAACATTCTCCCTTACTTGAAATGGAGGATGCAGAAGAGCACGAGAGCAGCGACAACGGTCACGGTAGAAGTGGCGACCGAGGAGGCAGCGAACACGACAGCGAGAATTGGAGCAACGACGACAACAAGTGGTGGCTGGAGAAGCGACGAACACAGCAGCAAGTACGGGAACAGTGATGATGAGCATGGCGGAAATGGCGACCAGAGAGGCAGCGAACGGGAGCGAATAGCGACGACAAGCACCTCAGAAGTTGCAGAAATGAAGAAAAGATGCTGAGATTGAGAGTGAGTGGGTGTGGAGAGGGATGACGAACACCCACGGCGGTGATGACCGGAGGTGGCGGTGACGATTGGAGGTGGCGGCAGACCGACAGTGAGGAGAGTGTAAGTGGATGTGGAGCCACCGAGCTAGAGTCGGGTTTGGGGGTGTGATGACATGTCATCATATGTTAGTTTCACAAGCATTTTTCATTTGTTTTATTAGGTTTTATGCACTTTCTTGCATAATAAGTAAGTGATTGGAGTAGAATTTCATGTTGCCTTGACTCAATTAAACATTGTTGATTTTTGTATAAAATCATGAGATTTATGCACAATTTAGTTGATTATTATAGATGATGCAAAACCTTATGTTTTTGGTGAAACTTTGATGACATGTTTAATTGATAATAGGTGAAGAAATGAGAAGAAGAAACAAAGAGGAAAGCAACGTGCAGGAGAACGCTGCGTTCACTCAATGAACGCTATGTTCACAAGGGCGCATACGTGCACTAGCCGCCCCCGCGTGACGAAGCAAGTTTGGAGATCCACACGCACGCGCAGATGGCGCGCCCGCACGCATTAAGGATTTGCGTTCACCCACAACGAACGCTACGTTCAGTCTGAGTGAACGCCTGCGATACTTTCAGAGTGGGAACTTGAAAGAGGGAATCGACGCGCACGCGCACATGCCGTGCCCGCACCGATGAAATAAAAATGGTGATGGACGCAGACGCGTACAAGACACTGGAACGCAGAATTGATATGTTGCTATACACGCGCAAGCGCACAAGGCGCGCACGCGGATATATTGTTCATGGCGCGAACGGAGCGTTCAGTAATGAATGCTGCTCAAGGGCGCACTCGCGCACAGTACGTGCCCACGTCGATGGGGAAAAGCGCAAGGGACGCGCTTGCGCACAGGACGCGCCCGCGTCGGTGAAAGAACGCTACGTTCAATTTGAGAACGCCACGTTCACTTGAAGCCGCAACAAATGGCCATTTTGATCCACTTCATGCAAGACCAAAAAGCCCATTCCAAGGGCTGAAGGCCTAAAATAGAAAGTGTATATATAGATAGGAATTTAATTTCAGAGGGAGCTCTTTTTTAGTTTTCAATTTCTAGAATTTAGAATTGAGATCAGATCTAAAATTTTTTTTTCTGTTTTTGCTTTCTCCTTTCTGCAACTTTTATTCTTCTGTTTTGGGTCTTAAACTTGGGTTGAAGAATTCTACTGAATTTCTTCATCTGAGAATCATCTTTCACTTTTCCTTTTATATAGTTCTTAGAATTGAAGATCTGATCATAGTTCACTTTTTGTTTTATTTTTCTTCTGCAATTTCTCGATTCTGTCTTGTTAAGAGAGCATTTTAGATCTGAATTTACTTTCTGTTTTTGTTATTCTTCCGTAATTGTCAATTTTTCTTTTAAGATTTTAGGATTGATCTAAGTTTTCATTCTGCTGTGACTCTTCTGTTTCCATTTCTGTTTTGGTACTAAAATCCTCATTGGTTTGTTTTCTGATTTTCTTCATCTGAGCATTCTATAGTCTACTGCAATTTACTTTTTCTAGTTCTGTTTTGATTTCCAACACCCAGACCCTTTACTATTTATGCAATTTAAGTTTCCCAGCAGTTTAGATTCAGCAATTTACATTACTTGCACTTTAAGTTTCAGTTATTTACTTTTCTTGCAATTTAAGTTTTAGCTCTTTTAATTTCTTGTAGTTTAAGTTTTTACAATTTACCTCTTCTACACTTTACTTTTATGCCAATTTACCTTATGCACTTTAGCTTTCTGCAATTTCACTTCTGTTGATTAAAATTCACTCAAATCATCAAATATTTGCTTAACTAAATTCATCACCATACTAAAGTTGCTCAATCCATCAATCCCTGTGGGATCGACCTCACTCCTGTGAGTTATTACTACTTGATGCGACTCGGTACACTTGCCAGTGAGTTTTGTGTGGAATCATTTTTCTCTCATTAAGTTTTTGGCGCCGTTGTCGAGGATTGATTTAGATTGACAATGATTAAGTAGGTGATAATCTATATTAAGCACTTTTTCTTTGTTTTGTTGAGCATTTTAACTGTTTGAGATTTTATTTCAACTAACCTTAACCACACTCTAGCAGTAGAGTGTCTTATTTTCATTTTTTGGTGTTGGTTGTGTTGTATGCCAGGAGGAAGGAGAGGTGAATCCAATTCATTTGATTCTGAGCCAGAGAGAACATTACTGAGAAGAAGAAGAGAAGCAAGAGGAAAGGGGATTATTGGAGAAGAAGCATCAGAAGAAGAGGATAAAGAGATGGAGGATAACATCCCAAATCACCCTGAGGATGTGGCTAACAACAATGGCCCACCTCAAAGGAGAGTCCTACCTTCCTACACCTTCCCCAATCCAAGAAACTGTGGGAGTAGTATACTAACTCCCGATGTTCATGCAAACAATTTTGAGTTGAAGTCTCAACTTATTATTCTGGTGCAGAATAACTGTTCCTATGGAGGAGGTCCACTTGAAGATCCAACCCAACACTTATCCATCTTTCTGAGGATTTGTGAAACTGTCAAAACCAATGGTGTGCATCTAGACATCTATAAACTGTTGCTGTTTCCATTCTCCTTAAGGGACAAGGCTTCTTAATGGCTAGAAACGTTCCCCAAGGAAAGTATCAACAATTAGGAAGATTTAGTGAGCAAATTTCTAGCCAAATTCTACCCACCTCAGAAGATCATTAGATTGAAGACAGAGGTGCAAACATTCACTCAACTGGATGGAGAATCACTGTATGATGCCTGTGAAAGATACAAAGCCTTGATCAGAAAGTGTCCACCAGAGATGTTCAATGAATGGGATAAACTCCAAAATTTCTATGAAGGATTGACACTGAGGGCTCAAGAAGCCCTTGATTATTCAGCAGGAGGCTCATTATAACTCATGAAGACAGCTGAGGAAGCCTAAAACCTCATAGACACTATGACTAACAATCAATACTTCTATGGTCATCAAAGACAACGCCAGCCGGCTCAAAGAAAAGGTGTGTTAGAGCTGGAAGGTGTAGACACCATTTTGGCACAAAATAAGGTGATGCACCAACAGATCCAGCAGCAAATGGAATTGATGGCTAAGAGGATTGATGGTTTTCAAATTGCAACAGTGAGCACTCCAAATTAACCATCAGCTAGATGAGGGCATAATGAAGAAGCTTATAAAGAGCAGCAGCCAGAACAAGTGAATTATATGCACAACCAAGATGCTGGACAGAATGAATTTCATGGAGACACTTACAACCCCTCTTGGAGGAACCATCCTAATCTAAGGTGGGGAGACAACCAAAACCAAAATTCATGGCAAAGGAACTCCAACCAAAACAACTCCTGCAACACAAACCACCAGAATAATCCAAACACTAAACAAAATCTATACAGAAAACCACAAAACAACTACCCCAATTCCAACTTCTATCCACCCCACAACCCATCAACTAACCAAAATAATTTTCAACAACCACCTTCATCTCACACTCAGCCACAACTACCCCAAGAAGCCCAAAGAATCTCCAATTTGGAGATGATGATGGAGAAGATGATGAAGCATCAAGAGTTAGCTAATAAAAACCATGAAGCTTCACTAAGAAACCTGGAAAGACAGATAGGCCAATTGTCCAAACAACCAGAGAGACCAACCAATACCTTCCCCAGTGACACCATTCCAAATCCCAAAAAAGAATGTAAAGCAATACAACTGAGGAGTGGAAGAACATTGGAGGATGGCAAGGCTAGCAGTAAGAAGCAAGTGACAATTGAAGAAAAGAACCAGGAAGAGCTCAAGGAGAAGGATGAGGAAGCACCAGCTTCAAAGAAGGGGAAGCAGATTATTGAGGAACATTCACAAGAACAGAGGAAAGAAGTGAAGCCTTACACTCCTCCTCTACCATATCCTCAAAGATTGCAAAAGGAGCTCAAAGATCAACAGTTCCCAAAGTTTTTAGAAGTTTTTAAGAAGCTGGAGATCAACATCCCACTTGCTGAAGCATTGGAGCAGATGCCTCTGTATGCAAAATTTCTCAAAGAGCTCATCAATAAGAAGAGAAGCTGGAATGAAAAGGAGACAGTATTCTTAACCCAAGAGTGCAGTGCAGTCATCCAGAAAGGGCTTCCACCCAAACTCAAACATCCTGGAAGTTTCTTTTTGCCTAGAACCATTGCAATATAATCATTGATAGGGCATTGTGTGATCTAGGATCAAGCATCAATTTGATGCCCTTATGCATGATGAGAAAACTGTCCATAGAAGAAGTAAAACCTGTGAGGATGACCTTACAACTTGCTGACAGATCAATGGTAATCCCTGATAGAGTGGTTGAGAACCTTTTGGTCAAGCTAGATAAGTTCATATTTCCAGCAGATTTTGTGATCTTAGATCTAGATAAAGAGAAAGGTGATTCCATCATATTGGGAAGACCTTTCCTAGCCACAGCAAGAGCCATCATCGATGTGAAAAAGGGAGAAATGACTCTGAGAGCACATGATGAGAAGATCACTCTAAATGTCTTTAAGGAAATTCAGCATACTGCTGAAGAGAATAGCTGCACGAGAGTTGAAGAAGAAAACTTGCATTGGAAGGAAAAACCCAAAGAAGCACTCATCAGCTCACCTGTGAAGCAAAAGATAGACAGTGGAGAAGAAAAAGAGGGTAAGGAACAAGTGAATGCCGAGAAGAGAAGGTAGAAAAAGATTGAAGAGTTGATCATTGGGAAGAAAATCCCTGACATAAAACCTGCCACCAAGAAAGAAGGGCTATCGAAGAAAGAAAAAAAGAGCAAGAAAAAGGTTCCAAAAGGGTGGAGAAACAAAAGAATACCAACTGAAGGATTCTCAAAAGGGGACAAAGTAAGATTGATCTACTAGCAGTGGGAGACAGATCCACAAACTGATGATTATTACACTGTCAATAAGATACTCTCATTGGAGCATATGGAGGTTGATCATCAACGCACAGGAAGAAGGCTCATAGTGAGAGGGGATAAGCTGAGGCACCATAATCATCAACCACCTTAACAAGGAACCAATGTCAAGCTAGTGACAGTAAAAGAGCGTTCCATGGGAGGCAACCCATGATTTAATTTTCTTGCCATTATTTTAATTTCAATAATTAATGGTTTTTCTAGCATGAAATTGAGCTCTCATGAGTGGATTTGATAACTGCACACATCATTTTGAAGCATATGTCTGATTCCTAAGTTTGGTGTGCCTAAAGACACTCTAAAATGGCTTTTCAAGCATGCTAATCATATAACCATTTTAAGATATATACTCATTCATTTTATTGAAGTATGTAGCCGAACATTAAGTTTGGTGTTCTGCATATGCTATGAATTTTTAGAAAGTCACTTTTGCTCAAAGACTCAAATTCATGAAATAGATAAACCATATAGTGCATCATTTTATGAATTTATTTTGCTAAGGTTGAAAATAAAATGTCCCTTGTAATGAATATACCAACCATAGAACAAAAAAAATTTGGTGTTCACCAATGTTTTGCTCAATTCCTTGTGACACGGTTAGCTATTCATGTATAAGAAACATATGGCTGAGATTTCCAATTTCCTATAACTAGTCATTTAGTTAAATTTTTTTTCTTTAAACCGCCACCTTTGTGAACTAAATCTTTATTATATTAATTTAGGTGGATAAACACGAGGAAGAGAAGACTGAAGGAAAAGACAAGACCATGCATGTACGGTTGTTACAAGAGTAAACAACATGTCACATGTGCTTGGAAGTGGACCCTTGGGAAGGCAAACCTACACAATAGTAGAGAAGGGTCATCACCTAGAAAATCGAACCCATGTGTCCAATGAAGAGGTGATCCTTGTCCTTACTCACCCTTACATGCAAACCGTTCATTCTCATGATGTTAACAAAGATTTGTCCAATCTTTACCCTTCATTACAACTTAATCAAACCACCAACCTATTGTTCTGTTTCAATGATTCATGTCCCTGCTATAAAAATTGGCTAGCAACACCTCCCGAGCCACACATCTTTGCCTGATTCATATAACTCCTTCATACAATTTGCATCCTCTTTTCTTCCCTTTATCACATGGTACCTACTTCTCTTTCCTTTCATCCTAAACCGTGCTTTAACCAAAGCATCATTACCCTTATTCTTTCCCCCACTCAAATGGCTTCATCAAGCTCCAGAACAAGGAAAGGAAAGCAACCAGCTGAAGATGAACCACCCACCTATGATAACAGGAGATTTAAATCCCAGTTCCATGAATCACAATATCATGGGTGGATGGAGGAGAAGAAAATAATTCCAGAAGTCAGATTCAGAATGAAGGATGGTGAGTATCCTATCATGAGGAAAATCATTGAGAAGAGAAGATGGGAACTCCTCTGTGAACCCCTCACAGATATAAGCGCAACTATGATACAGGAGTTCTATGCTAATGTAGTATGACAAAGAAAAACTGAACTTCCCTACAGAAGTTATGTGAGGGGGGTGGAAGTAGACTTCAGTCCAGCTACATTCATGTGGGTCTTACAAATAAGAACAATATCTTTCAAAGAACCCAGTTTCGATGAAAGAACAAATGGTGAGAATAATCCTGATGAGCTCATCAATGACATATGTCTGGAGGGCAAAGACTGGGTGAGGGATTCAAACAGGAAGCCTGTCACTTAAAGAGGATGGACCTCTCACCTGAGGCCAAGGGCTGGTACGAGATAGTACAGAGATCAATCCTCCCCACTGGAAACCCCTTAGAAGTCACTATAAGAAGGGCAATTATGGTACACTGCATACTAAAAGGAGGAGAAATAAATGTCCCTCAACTCATTGCAGACAGCATCTAAGAGATGGCCGAAAGCAGCAGCCAGTCAGCTAGGCTTGGCCACCCAAGTACCATATTACATTTGTGCAATAGAGCAAAGGTATTTTTTGAAAAGTCAGACACAAATTGGGTGTAGAATAGAAGGACACTCACCAGGCAAAGACTAGTAGGTGCCATTGATGATCAGAGTGAGAGAAGATCCCAAAGAAGAAGAAGGAGGCAACAAATAGAAGAAGAACAAGCCTCTGGGCCACAAATGGAATAGGGACACACCTCCAGCAGCATGGATTTAAGCCAGATGCAAAGAGCCATTGAAGAAATGTCTCAGCAATATATGAGAGCACAGGAGCAACAACAAGAGCAATACTTGTGACAACAGGAGCAATATTTGAGAGCCCAGGAGCAACAGGAGAATTGGTAGCTGAAAATGATGGAACAACAAGAAAACTTCCAGCTTAAGATATTGGATCAACAGAGAAAATTTCAAGTAAGAACTCTTGACTGGCAAAGGGAACAATCGGCATACTCTCAAGAATCATTTAATAAATTGTCCCTACAACAAGCCAAGCAAGCAGAGTACATCCAAAATCTTTATCAATGGAAGAATATATATCATACAATTGGAGAGCATAGGAATTTGGACAGGATGGAGTATGATATAGAAACTCAAGCAAAGTTAGACTATGTAGTCAGTGGCATGCCAATATTGAACCGAGAGATCAAGCCATATGTTCAATGCCAAGAATTGGTAGACCATCAGAGAGAAAAAGCCAAGAAAAATGCAGCATACATGCAACAAGGATTGAAGGATGTTAGGCTCTGGGATCAGGTAGACCGTATTTGGGACCGTAGATGCCCTGTTGAAGAACCCAAGAAACAAACAAGAAAAGGAAGCAGGAGCCAAAGAAGAAAGGAGAGTCCAGCAAAGGAAAAGAGCACAAAAAGTAAAGGTGGTGGAGTTCCTTCGTAATTTTTAATAAATAAGGAAGATGCATATCTGCAAATTGATATGCCTTCCAAGTTATGCAGTTTTTTTTTATGATTAAGGTTTTATGTTTTGCATGTCTATGTTTTGAATAAGTTTTGCATTGTCTTAGTTTTGTATTGTCTTATGTCTGCTCTTTTATTATTCAATTAAGTGATCTAGCCAAAATATTTGTTTCATTTTCCATCCTACTTAAATATATGTCTTGTTCCCCTGCATAAATAAGAGAAAATGTTGAAAAAAAAGTGATTGTCCAATGTGATAGGAATGATAATAAAGTTCTATGGTGGTAATTGCTTGATTAGATGATAGGCTCAACAATAAAAGCTGCAGGATAGGATGTATCTTTGTAGTATGAACTTAGTTGCTGTTGTAAAGCCTTCAATTAATAATGATCCTTGGAAACAGAAAAAGCAAGAAAGGAAAGGAAGAAAAGCCAAGAATTGGCAACAAAAAAATGAATGAAAGAAACAGATAATAAGGCTAGACACCAATAGCTTGGACCCTAGGACACATGCCTGTGATGCTATTGTATTAGGATCTGCTTGGATTATTAGGTTCTGAGGAGTATTTTAAAACTTGGTAACTTGGATTGACTAATCTGGGATTACCAACCGAAAATCTACCATCAAGAGCAACCTAATTACAAAGCATTTAGTGACCCAAAAAGGTGCTGGGCATCAATGTCTTAGGATGAATTGTGAGCCAAGTGTCTGTAGTAAATGGGTGATGAATTGAACCAAAAAGCTTCTGCAACACTTAGCTACAATTGAAAAACAAGCTTCTAAAGCAAAAGAAAGAAAGAAAAAGTTAACAAGGATCAATAAAGAATAAGGCATTACAGCAGCAACTCTAGTCAACACTCAAATAGGCATTTCTTGATTGGAGGCTGATAATAATTGAGCTACACTCTATCTGCATAAAACCCCATGAACCAAATTTAGTTATCTGCTAAATAAGGACACATATGCTTTTCTGTTTTCTTTCATTTCTTCTCATGTTTTAGTGCTTGCTTGGGGACAAGCAAGATTTAAGTTTGGTGTTATGATGACAAGTCATCTTATGCTAGTTTCACAAGCATTTTTCATTTGTTTTATTAGGTTTTATGCACTTTATTGCACAATAAGTAAGTGATTGGAGTAGAATTTCATGTTGCCTTGACTCAATTAAACATTGTTGATTTTTGTATAAAATCATGAGATTTATGCACAATTTAGTTGATTATTATAGATGATGCAAAACCTTATGATTTTGGTGATACTTTGATGGCATGTTTAATTGATAACAGGTGAAGAAATGAGAAGAAGAAACAAAGAGAAAAGTAACGTGCAGGAGAATGCTGCGTTCACTCAATGAACGCTACGTTCACAAGGGCGCATACGTGCACTAGCCGCCCCCGCGTGACAAAGCAAGTTTGGAGATCCACGCGCACGCGCAGATGGTGCGCCCGCACGCATTAAGGATTAGCATTCACCCACAACGAACGCTACGTTCAGTCTGACTGAACGCCTACGATACTTTCAGAGTGGAAACTTGAAAGAGGGAATCGACGTGCACACGCACATGCCGCGCCCGCGTCGATGAAATAAAAGTGGTGATGGACGCAGACGCGTACAAGACGCTGGAATGCAGAATTGATCTGTTGCTATACACAAGCAAGAGCACAAGGCGTGCACGCGGATATATTGTTCATGGCGCGAACGGAGCGTTCAGTTAATGAACGCTGCTCAAGGGCGCGCTCGCGCACAGTACGCGCTCGCGTCGATGGGGAAAAGCACAAGGGATGCGCTTGCGCACAGGACGCGCCCGCGTCGGTGAAACAACGCTACGTTCAATTTGAGAATGCTACGTTCACCTGAAGCTACAACAAATGGCCATTTTGATCCACTTAATGCAAGACCAAAAAGCTCACTCCAAGTGCTGAAGGCCTGAAATAGAAAGTGTATATAGATAGGAATTTAATTTCAGAGGGAGCTCTTTTTTAGTTTTCAAGTTCTAGAATTTAGAATTGAGATCAGATCTAAATTTTTTTTCTGTTTTTGCTTTCTCCTTTCTGCAACTTTTATTCTTCTGTTTTGTGTCTTAAACTTGGGTTGAAGAATTCTACTGAATTTCTTCATCTGAGAATCATCTTTCACTTTTCCTTTTATATAGTTCTTAGAATTGAGGATCTGATCATAGTTCACTTTTTATTTTATTTTCTTCTGCAATTTCTCGATTCTGTCTTGTTAAGAGAGCATTTTAGATCTGAATTTACTTTCTGTTTTTGTTATTCTTCCGCAATTGTCAATTTCTCTTTTAAGATTTTAAGATTGATCTAAGTTTTCATTCTGCTGTGACTCTTCTATTTCCATTTCTATTTTGGTACTAAAATCCTCACTGGTCTGTTTTCTGATTTTCTACATTTGAGCATTCTATAGTCTACTGCAATTTACTTTTTCTAGTTTTGTTTTTATTTCCAACACCCAAACCCCTTTACTATTCATGCAATTTAAGTTTCCCACCAGTTTAGATTCAGCAATTTACATTACTTGCACTTTAATTTTCAGTTATTTACTTTTATTGCAATTTAAGTTTTAGCTCTTTTAATTTTTTGCACTTTAAGTTTCTGCAATTTACCTCTTCTGCACTTTACTTTTATGCCAATTTACCTTCTGCACTTTAGCTTTCTGCAATTTCACTTTTGTTGATTAAAATTCATTCAAATCATCAAATATTCGCTTAACTAAATTCATCACCATACTAAAGTTGCTCAATCCATCAATCCCTGTAGGATCGACCTCACTCCTGTGAGTTATTACTATTTGATGCGACCCGGTACACTTGCCGGTGAGTTTTGTGTGGAATCGTTTTTCCCTCATTAGGGTGGAGGTGGAAAGTTAGGTTTTTTTCTTTTGTCAAAGTAAAAGTGTAGAACTGATGAAGAGAACTTTTCAAAACACTAATGGCCCATGTCCGGGCCATGTTTGGCTAGTTTTTTAGTTTTTTGGACAGGACACGTTTGGACACGGGAGACACGTGTGTCGAATGAGTGTCTTCGTGCGTCGTGTCCGAAATGTGTCCGACATACCGACATGGCAACTAAACAAAGTGTTCGTGCTTCATAGCTTGCATAGAACCCGCCCCGCTCCTACTCACGGATAGTAAAAAGTTGAACCCTAACCCGCCCCGCCCCTACCTGCCCGTATAATTATTAAAATCTAATAAATAAAATTAAATTTCAAAATTTATATAACCATCGCCGCATAGATAACATAAATTAAAATAAAATTTTAAATATGATAAAATATTATTAATAATTTTGCTAATTATTTTACATATATTACACATATTATATATTAAAATTATATATATTATATATATACTGGGGCAGGTAGGGGAAGGTATTACCTAAATCCGGCCCTGCCCCACTCCGCCTAAGAATGCACCCCGCTAAAAATACGCCCCGGTGTGGGACGGGTAATTATCCGCCCCGAGCGGGTAAAGACGGAATGGGTACCCACAGGTTCGGGTGGTGTTGCCATCCCTAGGGGCTGGTGGAGAATGGTGTGATGAAGGGTGAATTAGCAAGTTTCAATATCATTGTACTGCATTCTTTACAAGGCATAATTATTTCATAGAATGTATTTTTTAGTTGGATTTGACTAAAGAATGTCCTAAAACAATAGTTAAAAAGAGTAAATGAAAAAAATGTAATTTTTTCATATATTAAATGTATAAAAATTTAAATAATTAGCATTATTTTGTAGTTTTTATTATTATAAAAAATTCTTAATTATGATATACTTGTTAGTGATATATTTTTTCAATTTATAGTTCATTTTGCTAAATTTAATTATACGCTTCTAATAGAGTCTCACTTAAATATTTTTTATTGATCAGAGATAGAGTGTTGTTTTGCTAATATTACAAGAGACATGTCGAATAACGGTAGTTTTTTTGGGGAATTACGACGGCCACAAAACGGTATACCAGCAGTTCTAAAAGTGTCGTGGTTTAAGGTGCGAACGTGTAATTTTGTGTCGGTTTCACTGGCATAACTGCCGCTATTTTGGTCAATGGATTTTAAAAATAATCTGCGGCTTTTTAAACTGTCGCAAATTTATGTGTTTTTTTAAAATGCAACAGTTTTGAACCGCCGCAATTTTATATATGAGCTTTAAAAAAAATCCTAACTAATTACAATAGTTTATACCATTTTTCTTTACTATAACCTATTTTCTTTACATCATATTTTATCAAACTTGAGATATTAGTATTAAATAACACTAAATAAACAATATTAAGGAATGTACCCTCTCATATTTTTCTTTCTCTTCTTTTCCATATATTCACTGAACTATTTTATCAGTCCTGTCTTGTAGCTTAATGCTAGGTGGCTGTGATGAAGGTTCCAATAAAAAAGATAGATATCAATTAAAAATATAAGTTCTAAAACCAACATAAAGAGAGAAATACTTACATCATTTCATCGGCAAGTCATTCATGCTCATATACTCTAAGACCTCACTGCCAACGGAGTTTCCAGACAAGAACATAATAGCCTTAGTAGCAACTTTATTGGCTTCCGAAAGAAAAGATTGAGGTGGAGTCAGTAAGAACTCATAATCACCCAATAACTATAAGCTGGCAATTAATTCTCCACGACGCTTCCCCAAAGCTGGGTTATCTTTTCTTTGATTGGCAAGGCTACATTCAGCTTCCTCAATCAATTTGCTTCCCTTTCCATCGATAATATGAATGACCACAAGGGTTATAATGCTCAATAACATACACATGCAAGTATGAATGAGAGGTATAAGACCTTCAATTGAATTTCTCTCCTAAAATAACAGGTAAAAAATATAAATGGCATTATTTGAAAAGTTTGTAGATTCCAATTGCAAAAACCTTTTGGAATCATTTTTTTCCTTTGTAAATAAAAAATATTTAATCAATTAAATGTAGAACTGTAACTGGCAATACGTACAAAGCAAATGTAAATGGCTTGCCAGCATAACTTTTCCTTATAATAAAAAACAAGAGTACATCACCAGTTCATGCACATGAATAAATTCATGAAGCCATTTTCCAATTTAAAACAAAATAAATAATTAGTTTCCCATCCTTTTGTTGTATTCCATACCCTTTGAACCAACCGCAATGCTGTAATGCATAAACCTAAAAATGCACTGTGCCAAATACTTCCAACAACATGTAAAACCTTCACCAAACCTACAATAACAACTTAAAATAAATTTCCAGTAAAAAAAGCTTGAAGTAAATAAAACTGCCAAGTACTTTCATATTCTCTATTAGCCAAAAATAGTCCAAACTAGTCTTGTTTAGCATTTATTAATTGTCACTAGAGCTAGATTTAATGAATGCTAAATAAGTCAAGTTTGGACTGATATTTTATTGTCTCATTACCGTTAAATAATATCACAATAATCAGATGATTAGTAAGCAATTTAAACATCAATGAACCATAAAACAATGCTGTAGAGATACTCAAAAGTAAAGTAAATCACTTCCAGCAACAGAACACTTGACTAGCATGCTTAAATTAAGCTTATTTCCCATTCCAAAATGACTAATAATCAAAACCTCCATGATAGCTTTGAACAAATATTCATACGAAACTAAAACACCACCAAACATTTTTTCCCTTCCATTGCTATCCCCAAAATAAAATACAAAAATTAGAAGGTGCAGCATCAGCTCATTAGATCCGCATGAATTATCATCCATAACAAGGCCCTCATGTTAGCTAAGGAAAAACAACTGAATAGAAACACAATAGTTCTTTTTTCACAAAAAACAACAACAAAAACAACAAGGGAGCAGTTATAGAGTACGAAAGGGAAGATTTGAAGCATGCACCTAATGAAACGTATCATATTCACTAATCCTTCTCTTGAGACAATTATTATTAGAGTCAAATATTTCTATTAAATGGTAATGCACGATTGGGTGACTGCACAAAAATGGTTAACTGATAACAAAACAAAACTAAATCATCTTAACAAATTATTAGATACTATATATGAAAGAATCCAAAGTTTATAATATAACATGATCTAAAATATTTATTATGTACCTCAACAAAAACACCTTTGCCAATTATTATTATTTGCTCAAAATCATTAACTCTAACTTTACTTCTTTAAAGCCTCATATACTCGGTTTCTCTCTTGTCCAAATTTCTGACCATCTCCTCCCGCTCTTCAACTGATATTTAAATTTTCTATACTTTTTCTTATAGTTCTCTACGTTTGAGAACACACCAATAATAAGAAATTAAGATCAATACTTCTTTTTTTTCTCCTTCATTGTTGGCATTTGGCAATTAATGACAGTGATTCTATGCGATAATGAAGTAGTAAAATTTACTTAAATCACTGTACTAATCAACTAGTACAAAATTCATATTCAACATGACATTCTTTTTCTCTTTCAATTTTCATAAACCAACCAAAGAGAGACAAAATAAACCCATTTACTTATACATAAAATTAATCCCAGACTCATAGTCAAATAAACTATTATAACAATACTTACTAGCAAATATTTGTAAAAATTATTCTAGCACTACAAATTGAAACTTGGTTTAGATATTGAATGGAAAATGCTAGATAGATTTTCTATTGAGATTTCTCTTCTTCTTTGATGAAGTAGAGCAATTAGATTAGTGTAGAAACCAAAAGCATAACTAGATTCAGAGTGAACAAAAAAATTCATAACAAATAAAATAAAAAAGAACAAACTAAAAGAAAAGGAGCAGGGCAGAAGGAGGGAGGCATGAGCACCGAGCACATCTAAGGCAGAAGCACGGTTTCAGATAAGCAAATAAGTGGTAGATGTTAGAGAGTAGCTATCACAAATCTGAACCTATTGGAAGTGACAGTGGCTGGACTCTGATGCATGAGCATCTTTCCTATCTTTTCCTAGTGAATTTGCATTCGAAGTTATTAAGTTTAATCAAGATTTAAGTATTTTTAAGCCACTATGAATGATACTTTGATTTGTATACAATTTGGTTTATTTCAGGTAGTATTTGGGCAAGTTTGACAGAGTTCATGTAGAAGAAAAGGAAAAAAGTGGATGATGCTGTCAACCCTGACCTTCTCGCACTCCAACGGGCATAACTTGAGCTATAAAGGTCCAATTAATGCGGTTCTAGTGGAATTGGAATGCAAACTTCTAGAGCTTTCCAACGATATATAATAGTTTATATTTTTCTTCTGGAATCATGGCACCAAATGCCACCAAGTTGGCGCCAAACTTGGCAACCTCCAAGTTTGGCACCGGTATCATTACAAACTCCTCAATCACGCTGGCATGGTGGCGCCAAATGTAACACACTACCACACGAAGTCTTATACTTAAGTCGTAAAACAGAGGTGGTCAAGTATTATGACCTCTAAAATAAATATATACATAATATAGTTGAAAGGAATTTATATTTGTGGAGCCTTGAAAGAAATGCTTAAGCAAAGTCACAAAACAAAAAGCGCAACGCTCACGTAAACCCAAACTTGTGTATGAAAAAAAGTAGAAACACATATATATAAGAGCTGGGAGTCAAAAGATACAAAATATTCAAGATCCGGACTCAACCTGCGAAGCTAAGGCTGGCTGGAGAATATTTATATACATAATATAAGCATAAGTATATATCCCAAAATTCTCATAGAATTTTGGTAGCACCTCCCCTAAATCTTGAACTTTGCCACCCTTCCCAGGTCCCATCCAAACCACCTTTCAAACCTTTTTCAAATCATTTTCAACTCTCAATTCATTCATTATTCAACACACACACACACACACACACACACACACACACACACACGAATATATATATATATATATATATACACACAACTCAACCAATCCTCAATATTTCATCATCAATACTCACATTCACCAATAATCATTCATCAACTCCCATCAACAATATTAATTAACACAATTCCTACAACCAACTCAACAAAATCATCATTCATCAACTTATTCACAATATAATTCCATATTTCCGTCACGGTTACTAGCATTAACATACTCCCACATTTTCAACCTATCCTATGGTCATCTAGCCTATATTTTCACAAAAAATTATATATTATCTATGAGAAACTAAAACCATACCTTGGCTGATTTCTCCCTAATGCCGAAACAGCACAAAATACCTCTGCTCCTCAAGTGTCCAAAGTCTCGAATCCTCACCGAACGAAGACCTAACCTCTACGGTCCACTTCCTAGTTACTGATATCACCCAATTTGCCTCCAACATCATCATTATTGTTCCAATTCACATTTACACAACCTAATTTCACACAATTACATACACAACCACTAATTCCACTACCCAATCTCATTTAATTAAAGGATTCACAAGTGTTATGAGTTTCTTACCATTATCCACAAGCAATTGGGCAAAAATCCGATAATTTTCTATTGCCAGAGTTCACCTAAACCATCAAAATCATTTAATTCTTCAATTATCAAAACCTAACATTTTTGAAACTGAAGGGGGAGAAATTGGGAGCAAAAATGCAGCCGTATTACCTCATGGTTAGAATGGTTTCGAAGAGGATTCCAAGACGAATGTGTGGTCGTTGACGGCTCATCAATCAGAGCTCCGAATTAAAAGTTATGGTGAATTAAATTTGGGCAAGGGTTTCAGTTCTTTCCCTTTTCCCCCACCGTTCTGTTCTCTCTCTCTCTCTCTCCCTCTCTCTCTCTCTCTCTCTCTCTCTCTCTCTCTCTCTCTCTCTCTCTCTCTCTCTCTCTCTCTCTCCCTTATCTATCTTTAAGGAGCTAAAAGCTCATGGAAGGTGATTAAATAGGTTGGGCCTTGGGCCCGGACTAACCGGTTTGGCCTGTTCGGTCAATTTTAGGTCAAAACCTTTAAAATTAGTATTAAAATTTATATTTTAATTATTTCTACCTCATTAAATTATAAAATTTAATTTTCTAATTTCTTTGAATAATAATCAATTTATTAGTTAATTATTTACTAATTACTCGGGGTTTACACCAAACTTGGGATATCCAAGTTTGGCACCAAGATCAAGAAAATACTACAATTTCGCACGGGCATAGTGGCACCAAACTTGGCCTAGCCTAAGTTTGGCACCAGCTTTAGGATTTTGTAGTGGTCCCCATGTCTCTAGGAGCCAGCAACGAGATCTTCAAGGATTTTTTATTAAAACTTTATATTATTTATAATAGGGAGAGATATTATTTGGTTTTAGAAAATATATTTTACATTAATTAGGATTAGATATAAAAGGAAAAGAGATCTTGGCCTAGGGTTTCTTCTTCTCGACTTTCGCACTTTACACTTTTCTTTGCTAGTGTTTATTTCCTCCATGAGCAACTAAACCTCTATTGTTAAGGTTAAGAGCTCTGTTTATTTTATGGATTAATACTATGACTCTTTTATTTTAATTAATGTATTGATTTCAATTTCAAGAATTTGCTTTCGTTCTTCATCTTAAGGATTTGGGTAGATCGAAAGAATAACTCTTATTCTAATTGTGTTCTTGCTAAATCTTGGAAAAGTAATTTACTTAAACAACAGCTTGAAAATAATTTCTCCTAAATCACTAATTATCTGAATTTAACGGGATACGTGATATATAATCCTCTTATATTTGGGTAATTAGGGTTTTTGTGGTTGATAAACTAGAATTGGACTTAAAGCTCTAATTGAAATCTAGTGACCAATGAATTGGCGGTTAACTAGGTTAGAGGAGACTAAATTACTAAGGAATTAGGGTTTAGTCAAATATAATTTGCCATGAATTGAATCTTGCATGATGAAAATAGTTGGTAAAAAATAGAAATCCGGAAGATAAACTACCCCTAAACCTTAACTGTTTTCTCTCATAGTCTTCACATCAATTTACTATTTGCTTTTTGTAACGACCCAACTCCCAGTATGCCATGGTCATACAAGAAGCTAAGTGTTACTAACTTGTCCTTCCTAACTATTATCTATTATTTAATATATGAGCCTGTGCCTTGTTAGAACATTGCCAATTATACGAGTAACTTTTTTTTATTATATCGTTGCGGATAACAAGGTAAAATAAACAGGCATACATTGAGAGAAGTAGAAAGGAAGCATAAATAAACATAGAAACACAGATGATAATATACATCATGTACACTATAACAAAACATGTAGCGTTTACACAAGATCAAGTCAATTTACATCCTCGTCATCCTACGTAGCTAATATATACACGACACTCCCAGGGCCTGGCCCATACAAAAAGCCGCTAAACTGGCACCCAGGCTAGCCTAACCACTATATAGCTCCTAGCTCTCGGGTGTACTAACACAAGTGAGAGACTAACTATCAGATAATGTCAGACTAGAGTGTCATCAAAAGAATGCCCCTTCCACAGTCAAACTATATCTACACGTGGCCGTTCGGAGAATGGCCGTGAGGCTCGTCCATCTCCTCATCCTGCTCTATCTCTATCTCAGGATCCTCCTCCTCCTCATCGTTCGCAGCTACAACTATACCCTCAGATCCACCAGAAGCACTGCTGTCACTATGTACAAAACCATTCGCGAGCACATGTCCGTTCGCGTATATAGGGGCTACCCCACCATCCGGTAGTACCGGCTCATCAGGCTGTGGAAAGTCAGGGATCGGCTCAGGGGGAAAATCCCACTCTGGTGGTATCACAGGTACGTAGTCACCAGTTAACTCAGGCTCATCAGGAATGATAGGCTCAGGTACCGCCTTATTCAAAGGTTGAGCTGGTATAGGGTGCTCAGGACCATCAGGAAAAGGATGTCCAGGTGCGTCAGGATGTAACCAGGATAAAGGAAAGTCGTAAGGAGCATCAGGGTCAAAATGTGGGCTAGACAGAGGATGTTGAAAAGCTCGATTAGGTAACGCATATCGTCTGATACGAGGCTCCAATCCCATGATGAAGTAACTGTGATGTACCGGATCCTCGTAGACGTAAGGGTCCTCGAACTCAGAGAAGATCACGCCCGTCTCCATATGAGGGGGAGGAAGGGAGATAAGGGGTAAGAACTAGGGAGTTCTTAGTATGGTCGGGGTTGTTAGTTACGTTCATTTATTCGTTTTTGATTAGCAGATGGATAATAGAATACAGTAATGTAGTAAACAGAAGTTAAAAATAGATAGAAAAACAAAGAACAGAACACAAGCAGAAGAATACAAGAAGATAAAGCACGGACATAACACTCGAGCAAACAAACATAAAGAAATAGATCACACACAAGTAGGAATGCAACAGAAAATAATATGCAGACAAGATTGATGCATGTCTAGCCCTAGCGTAGGCCATGAGCTCATGTGTCGGTTAGCACCTGCATTCCCGACATTTATCCGGTCACGAGTTCACGATTTCCCGGATACGATTTTCCGTTCAAATAAATACGCATACAATTATTAGCAGCTCTATTGAGACAGCCTCTACTTTCTACTCGCAAGAAATATATACTCTTGGGAACGGAAAATTTCTCTTGGGTTGCCTCAGGGCAACAGATAAATAAACAAACATCTCTTGGGTTGCATTAAACAACAAACAAATAAATAATATCTCTTGGGTTACATTAGGCAACAAATATATATATAATATCTCTTGGGTTGTATCAAGCAACAAATAACTTTTCAATAAGCCTTCTGCTCTTAGTCTCTTTACCCTGTTCTGATTTCTCTGTTTAACTTGTGTATTTAAAGCTTATGTAAATTTCGGTATGAATAGTTAGCATGTCCCAAGTATAGGTTCATTAAGTCTATACTGAAATAGTTTAACTTTTCATATAATACCTAACCCTAGCCGCGACTCAAGTACTAACTAAGTTGCCCTAGTTCGTTCACTAGTCTCTGTCTGTTTTTCTGTCGTTAAAACTTTACAGACTTTTTCTTCGAGTTTTATATTTTCTTCAACTTTTTATCTTTTATTTATCTTTACCTCAATAATATATTTTTACCACTCCCTAAGTGTTTTATGAAGGTAATTATGAGATTCTGCGCTTAAAGTTGTCTTTCTAAAGCTTTTACAGAAAACTGCCTTTTCCGCATTATTTTATTATTTTTATTAAAATACTATTTTTAATTAAATATTATTATTTAATATTTTATTATTTTTATTATTTTATCATTAAATTTTCGAAAATTAACTTACTTTTACTTTTAACCTTTAAAATTCACTTTTTACCACCTGTAACTTTTAATATTTCTACTTTTACCACCCTAACTTTCAGAAATTACCAAATAACCCCTTAAACACCAAAAATTTTACTTCCTTGCCCTTTTTAAGATCTAAGGCCTGTTTTTCATTGTTCTTCATCACACTCAAAGTGTTCTTCATGTTCTTCATAAGTTCTTCAGATTCTTTCTCTGTTTTTACCCGTTTTTCAGTCTTTTCAGCAACCGATTTTTAGTATTATTCATAATAAATTAGCAGCCACTAAAACCCCATCTTTTCTACATAATTTCAACACAAATTGAACCTCAATTTAAGCTTAGGGTTTTGTTTTTCCATCTGTCCCAAGAACATGAACTTTAAAGCTTGAATTTCATCAAAATTTCACCAAATTTTCACCAAGAATCAATCATATATGCAACCAATTTTTAGCACAGCCAATTTATACAACATTCACACAACTCAAACACAAATAATCAAGATTAATTTTGTGACACCCTACCTGATTTTGGTGCTCCTAATTCAGTTAGACTTTCAGGTGGTCCTTAAGCACTTTTTCCTCCTAAATCACATCAAGAACAACTTTAAATCCAAAAATCCTCAACTAACCAAATCTCACTCAGCAAGTTAGGAAGTGATTTCTAACCTTAGACTTGCTGGAAAGTCGCTTTTCTTGGACCTCAAGTCAAGTTAAGCATGATTCCTAAGGAAGAACATCAAGAAAACACATATTTAAGCATGTTTCCTTGAAACCGAATCAAAAGAGAGATGGTGCAGCCAACTCACCTTGATTCCAGCCTTGATAAGTCATATGATCATGTAGAGAAATAAGAGAGGATCATTTTGGTTGGATTGGAATTTTGATTTGAGTTTTAGTTCAGCAGAAATCAAGCTTTGAAGATTTGGAACTAAGAACTTTTCTCTCTTTTTCTCTCTACCTATTTTCGGCCACAAAGTGAAAATGAGCCAGACTTGGGGGTTTTGGGGGTGTAGGGTGAGTTGTGATTGGTTGGCTTGGAGGTGGATTAAAATAATATTAAAATATCTCAGGTGTATAACTACTAAACTAGATGTATCGGAACACTTGCAAAAACATCTCTAAAAATTATTTTCTGAGCTACTAGCATAAATGACACTAGTAACATATTTATTATGAGAATAAGACATGTATAATGAGGCCTTAGCATTGCTAAAGTCATCAGAGAGTGCTGGTGCTAAGCTGAACCAGTAAACTGTGAACCCGGTTAAACCGATTTTCTGTTTTTAACTAAAATTGATCAGGTAACCTTATAATATCATTCAAGAAGCTTCTAATACTAATATAATGATAATATCATCCTATTATCTCTCTTCTCTCATAAATCAGGTCCGGTTTGTCAAGCTGAGACTATTTACGAAAAAACTGAATCAAAACTCCTAACCGATACGGTTCAAAAACTAGGTTCTTCGCGACCGCGTTATCGAAGGTTTTCCCCTTGCTGATCTTCCGGAGAAATTCGTACTTTCAGAAAAGATCTCACGTAATCGAAAATCGGGGTTGTTACATTCTACCCTCCTAAAAGAAAATTTTGCCCTCAAAATTTCAGTTACCTGAGAATAGATGCGGGTAATAAGCTTTCATCTTATCTTCCAGTTCCCAAGTGTGTTCTTCTTCTCCTTTTTGTCCCCAAGCTACTTTGACTAAGCGAACAGTCTTGCCTCTCAGCTGCTTATCACTTTTTTCTACGATTTGAACTGGTGATGCTTGATATGTCAAATCGTTTCGTAACTGTACTGTCTCTGGTTGTAAAATGTGACTCTCGTCGGGAATATATTTCTTAAGTTGCGAGACATGAAAAACATCATGAAGGTTTGACAGATATGGAGGAAGGGCTAATTGATAAGCTACTAGACCGACTCTTTTAAGTATTTGGAAAGGTCCTATGTATCGAGGGTTAAGCTTTTTAGTCTTAAGGGCTCTACCTATTCCAGTAGTCGGGGTTACTTTAAGAAAGACATGGTCACCCTCACTAAACTCTAAGGGTCTACGTCTATTATCGGCATAGCTCTTTTGACGGCTCTGTGCTGTCTGGATCTTCTGGCGAATCCCCTTTATCTTTTCAATAGTTTCTTGCACTAAGTCTAGACCTAAGACACTAGCTTCTCCGTCATCATTCCAACATAATGGTGTCTAACATCTTCTTCCATAGAGAGCTTCATATGGTGCCATCCCGATACTTTGTTAGTAACTGTTGTTGTAGACGAACTCGACCAATGGCAAATACCTATCCCAACTGCCCTGGTTATCAATCACACAAGATCTTAGCATGTCTTCCAACGTCTGGATTGTCTGCTCTGATTGTCCTTCTGTCTGAGGATGGTATGCTGTACTCATATGCAATTCTGTTCCCAACGCTTTCTGGAAAGCTCCCCAGAATCTGGAAGTAAACCTCGGATCTCGATCTGAAACAATTGATGAAGGTATTCCGTGCAATCGTACGATTTCTTGAATATATATCTGTGCCAGCCTTTCTAATGTATAGTCAACTCGAATCGGAAGAAAGTGCGCTGATTTTTTCAACCTGTCCACAATTACCTAAATGGCATTGTGTCCAGTTGAGGTCCTTGGCAATCCCGTGATAAAATCCATAGTGATCTGCTCCCATTTCCATTGTGGTATTTCTAAGGGTTGCAGGGTTCCTGACGGTTTCTGGTGTTCCACCTTCACCTTTTGGCAGGTTAAACATTTTGAGACATAATCAGCTACCTCTTTTTTCAAGCCTGGCCACCAGAACATTTGTTTCGAATCCTGATACATCTTTGTTACTCCAGGATGTATAGAAAATCTACTTTGATGAGCTTCTGCAAGAATCCTTTGCCGCAAATCTCCAGAGCTAGGCACACAAATTCTGTTCTTGTATCTCCAGAGACTGCTACGATCTAGTCTTACAGTTTCTGGTTCCTCTACTTTCATCCGTCTCAACATCGTCATCATTTCTGAATTCTGTGCTTGTGCTTGCTGAATCATAATCTTAAAATCTGGTGTTATATACAATTGGGCCAAACGGACTCCACTTGACGTCTCAGTCATAGCCAACATAAGGTCCTCAAATTCCACGAGTAACTTTTCTTTCTTTATCATCATCCAAGAGATACTCAAATTCTTCTGGCTCAATGCGTCTGCCACCACGTTCGCTTTTCCTGGGTGATAACTTAACTTAAAATCATAGTCCTTCAGGAACTCCATCCACCTTCGTTGTCGCATATTAAGATCCTTCTGGTCAAAGATATACTTTAAACTTTTGTGGTCAGAGAAAACTTCTAGTTGAGCGCCATACAAATAGTGTCTGCAGATCTTCAGAGCAAACACTACTGCAGCCAACTCCAAGTCATGCGTCAGATAATTTCGTTCATGAGGTCTCAGCTGCCGGAAAGCATAAGCCACCACATTTTTGTCTTGCATCAGCACACATCCAAGTCCTTTATGAGAGGCGTCACAGTATACTTCAAAAGGTTTCTGTGGGTCGGGTAGTACTAATACAGGTGCAGTTGTTAACTTTTCCTTAAGCATCTTGAAACTTCTATCACACTCAGCCGTCCAAACGAACGGAACTTCCTTTCGTGTAAGGTAAGTTAGAGGTAAGGCTATCTGTGAAAATCCTTTAATAAACCTTCGGTAATATCCAGCAAGTCCGAGAAAACTCTGAACTTCTGTAACGGTCGTAGGTGGTTCCCATTGCACTACTGCTTCAATTTTTGAAGGATCCACTGCAATTCCTCCCTGTGATATAACATGTCCCAAAAATGCCACCTTCTCTGTCCAGAACTCGCACTTTGATAGTTTAGCATATAACTTCTGAGTCCTTAGTATCTGCAATACAGTCCTTAGATGCTCTTCATGCTCTCTTTCTGTCTTCGAATAGATGGGAATATCGTCTATGAAGACTACTACGAACTGATCAAGGTACGGACGGAAAATACGATTCATGTAATCCATGAAAATCGTAGGAGCATTAGTTAGTCCAAACGATATAACCGTATACTCATAGTGACCATATCGAGTTCTAAATGCATTCTTTGGTATATCTGACTCTTTCACTCGAATCTGGTGATAGCCCGATCGCAAATCAATCTTCAAAAACACAGTTGCACCTTTTAACTGATCCATTAAATCATCTATTCGTGGAAGTGGGTACTTGTTCTTGATAGTAACTTTATTTAACTGTCGGTAATCTACACAAAGTCGCATTCCACCATCCTTCTTCTTTACTAGCAACACCGGAGCTCCCCAAGGTGATGCGCTGGGACAAATAAATTTTTTTCCAAGTAGCTCATCCAACTGCTTCTTCAACTCTGCAAGTTCCAGTGGTGACATCTGATACGGTACTATGAAAATCGGTCCAGTTCCAGGTACAAGTTCAATGCTGAATTCTATCTCTCGCTGAGAAGAAAACTCAGGTATGTCGTCTGGGAAAACATCAGGAAATTCCTTCACCACTTGGATTCGTTCTAAGCTTAGTTCACTACCATTCGAGCTAGCCACTAATAGAACGTACTTCTCACAATCACTCCCGTCTAATGTAACTCTTACAGAATTCAGATATAAAGTATGAGACAAAAATGGTTTAATATCTAAACTATCAGATGGAATAACAGCAGTTCTTTCATAACAATCAAGGAAAACATGATACTTAGATAACCAATCTAACCCTAGAATAACTTCTAAACCACATAGAGGCAAATAGATTAGATCATGTATAAAAGTTCTGTTCCTAATAGTGAATGGTACTTGCAGTCACACTAAACTAGTCAAAGCATTTTGGGATGCAGGTGTATGGACAATCAGATCAAAGTTCAACTAAGAGAAATCTAGTCCCAACTCACGAGCAGCAGTTAAAGAAACAAAGGAATGCGATGCACCCGAGTCATACAGTACAGTTAGAAATCGATCTTTGACAATACACTGACCTTGGATCAGGGCGTCTGATTGCATAGCATCATCAGCAGTCATGGCAAACACTCGACCTTGTTGCTGGGTTCGCGCTGGATTCCGAGTAAACCTCTTCGGGCAATTCTTAGCCATATGTCCTGGTTCATTACAAATATAACACTTGAATTTTCCAAACAAGCAGGGTCTATTACCATGATCTTTCCCACACTGCCTACATGTAGTATTCACCTGTTCCTGTTGGGGTCGTTTACCATTATCCTGCCTTGGTCTACCTCCGTTTCCACCCGTAGGGCGAGCAGGAACGTTACCAGCTTGTGGATTCCTTCACTGTGGCACACCAGGTGTCTTGAAGTTTGTCCTTCGTGGTTGCCAATTATAACTATTGTAGTTCCTTGGTGGAAATCCTTGACGGCTTGCTTTAGAGGCATTTACCTTCTTAGCACATTCTTCCACTAACTTACACTTATTAACCAGCTCAGCAAAATTTCGTATCTCCAATGGAACTACTGAACTCACCAGATCCTCACGAAGGCCCCCTTCGAACTTCAAACACTTCCATTCTTCAAAATCAGCAGGATTCCCTTGGTAGATCTTGGAGAAACGGCACAAGTCATCAAACTTACGGGCATATTCTGCAATAGTTGTGTTACCCTGTTTTAGCTGCATAAGTTCCATCTCCTTAGCATGACGAGCTGCCCGGAAAATACTTCTTATAAAATTCATCCTTAAAAGTATTCCAAGGAATATTGCATTCATCTTGTTGCAACAGTCGCTGTATCCCCTGGCACCAATGCTCAGCTTCTCCTTCCAGCATATAAGTAGCAAACTCCACGTGCTGGCCTTCCGGAACATGCTGCACTCGCAGTGATCGTTTGATAGCTCGAAACCAATTGTCAGCATCAGTCGCAACAAGTGTACCTTTAAACTTAGGCGGTTTAACCTTCAGAAAAGTTGCAAGGGTCATAGTTCTTTTGAGATGCCCCAAGTTATTCTCATCATTTCCACTATCTTCCCCATGCTCATTCTCATTCCCGTTTCTCACTCCAAGACGGTCAACAGCCCTAGCCGCTGCTACTGTAGCCTCATGTACTGCCTCAGCCACAGCTTTCATGGTAGTCATAAACGTCTCCTGTTCCCTCTCGTAGTTAACATTAGGAATTCCTTCCTGTACGCCTCGTCTCCGTGAACCTATCGTGGTCCTGTTCACACCAAACAATCATTATTAAGGTGATCAGTCTTAACACTTCAAGTCAAGTGTGAACATTCCCGAAACTAAAACACAGAGACAATCATGCAACACATATCACATAGATATCCTATAAGCATGAGACACACAACAGAGTATGCAATGAAGCATAGTCAGTCCACTCCCCAGGCTCTATTGGGAACGAACTGCTCTGATACCAACTTGTAATGACCCAACTCCCAGTATGCCATGGTCATACAAGAAGCTAAGTGTTACTAACTTGTCCTTCCTAACTATTATCTATTATTTAATATATGAGCCTGTGCCTTGTTAGAACATTGCCAATTATACGAGTAACTTTTTTTTTATTATATCGTTGCGGATAACAAGGTAAAATAAACA
This sequence comes from Arachis ipaensis, assembly GCF_059453495.1. Taxonomy (NCBI): domain Eukaryota; kingdom Viridiplantae; phylum Streptophyta; class Magnoliopsida; order Fabales; family Fabaceae; genus Arachis; species Arachis ipaensis. The sequence goes on from NC_142436.1 coordinate 113,188,602, forward strand.
GGCATACATTGAGAGAAGTAGAAAGGAAGCATAAATAAACATAGAAACACAGATGATAATATACATCATGTACACTATAACAAAACATGTAGCATTTACACAAGATCAAGTCAATTTACATCCTCGTCATCCTACGTAACTAATATATACACGACACTCCTAGGGCCTGGCCCATACAAAAAACCGCTAAACTGGCACCCAGGCTAGCCTAACCACTATATAGCTCCTAGCGCTCGGGTGTACTAACACAAGTGAGAGACTAACTATCAGATAATGTCAGACTAGAGTGTCATCAAAAGAATGCCCCTTCCGCAGTCAAACTATATCTACACGTGGCCGTTCGAAGAATCGCCGTGAGGCTCGTCCATCTCCTCATCCTGCTCTATCTCTATCTCAGGATCCTCCTCCTCCTCATCGTCTGCAGCTACAGCTATACCCTCAGATCCACCAGAAGCACTGCTGTCACTATGTACAAAACCATTCGCAAGTACTGGTCCGTTCGCGTATATAGGGGCTACCCCACCGTCCGGTAGTGCCGGCTCATCAGGCTGTGGAAAGTCAGGGATCGACTCAGGGAGAAAATCCCACTCTAGTGGTATCACAGGTATGTAGTCACCAGCTAACTCAGGCTCATCAGGAATGATAGGCTCAGGTACCGCCTCATTCAAAGGTTGAGCTGGTATAGGGTGCTCAAGACCATCAGGAAAAGGATGTCCAGGTGCGTCAGGATGTAACCAGGATAAGGGAAAGTCGTAAGGAGCATCAGGGTCAAAATGCGGGCTAGACAGAGGATGTTGAAAAGCTCGATTAGGTAACGCATATCGTCTAATACGAGGCTCCAATCCCATGATGAAGTAACTGTGATGTACCGGATCCTTGTAGACGTAAGGGTCCTCGAAATCATAGAAGATCATGCCCGTCTCCATCTGAGGGGGAGGAAGGGAGAGAAGGGGTAAGAACTGGAGAGTTCTTAGTAGGATCGGGGTTGTTAGTTACGTTCATTTATTCGTTTTTGATTAGCAGATGGATAATAGAATACAGTAATGTAGTAAACAGAAGTTAAAAATAGATAGAAAAACAAAGAACAGAACACAAGCAGAAGAATACAAGAAGATAAAGCACAGACATAACATTCAAGCAAACAAACATAAAGAAATAGATCACACACAAGTAGGAATACAACAGAGAATAATGCGCAGAAAAGAATGATGCATGTCTAGCCCTAGCGCATGTCATGAGCTCATGTGTCGGTTACAACCTGCATTCCCGACATTTATCCGGTCACGAGTTCACGATTTCCCGGATACGATTTTCCGTTCAAATAAATGTGCATACAATTATTAGCAGCTCTATTGAGACAGCCCCTGCTTTCTACTCGCAGGAAATATATACTCTTGGAAACGGAAAATTACTCTTGGGTTGCCTCAGGGCAACAGATAAATAAACAAACATCTCTTGGGTTGCATTAAGCAACAAACAAATAAATAATATCTCTTGGGTTGCATTAGGCAACAAATATATATATAATATCTCTTGGGTTGCATCAAGCAACAAATAACTTTTCAATAAGCCTTCTGCTCTTAGTCTCTTTACCCTGTTCTGATTTCTCTATTTAACTTGTGTATTTAAAGCTTATGTAAATTTCGGTATGAATAGTTGGCATGTCCCAAGTATAGGTTCATTAAGTCTATATTGAAACAGTTTAACTTTTCATATAATACCTAACCCTAGTCGCGACTCAAGTACTAACTAAGTTGCCCTAGTTCGTTCACTAGTCTCTGTCTGTTTTTCTGTCGTTAAAACTTTACATACTTTTTCTTCGATTTTTATCTTTTCTTCAACTTTTTATCTTTTATTTATCTTTGCCTCACTAATATGTTTTTACCAGTCCCTAAGTGTTTTATGAAGGTAATTATGAGATTCTGCGCTTAAAGTTGTCTTTCTAAAGCTTTTATAGAAAACTGCCTTTTCCGCATTATTTTATTATTTTTATTAAAATACTATTTTTAATTAAATATTATTATTTAATATTTTATTATTTTTATTATTTTATCATTAAATTTTTGAAAATTAACTTACTTTTACTTTTAACCTTTAAAATTCACTTTTTACCACCTGTAACTTTTAATATTTCTACTTTTACCACCCTAATTTTCAGAAATTACCAAATAACCCCTTAAACACCAAAAATTTTACTTCCTTGCCCTTTTTAAGATCTAAGGCCTGTTCTTCATTGTTCTTCATCACACTCAAAGTGTTCTTCATGTTCTTCATAAATTCTTCAGATTCTTTCTCTGTTTTTACCCGTTTTTCAGTCTTTTCAGCAACCGATTTTTAGTATAATTCATAATAAATTAGCAGCTACTAAAACCCCATCTTTTCTACATGATTTCAACACAAATTGAACCTCAATTTAAGCTTAGGGTTTCGTTTTTCCAGCTTCCCCAAGAACATGAACTTTAAAGCTTGAATTTCATCAAATTTCATCAAAATTTCACCAAATTTTCACCAAGAATCAATCATATATGCAACCAATTTTTAGCACAGCCAATTTATACAACATTCACACAACTCAAACACAAATAATCAAGATTAATTTCGTGACACCCTACCTGGTTTTGGTGCTCCTAATTCAGTTAGACTTTCAGGTGGTCCTTAAGCACTTTTTCCTCCTAAATCACATCAAGAACAACTTTAAATCCAAAAACCCTCAACTAACCAAATCTCACTCAGCAAGTTAGGAAGTGATTTTTAACCTTAGACTTGCTGGAAAGTCACGTTTCTTGGCCCTCAAGTCAAGTTAAGCATGATTCCTAAGGAAGAACATCAAGAAAACACATATTTAAGCATGTTTCCTTGAAACCGAATCAAAAGAGAGATGGTGCAGCCAACTCAACTTGATTCCAATCTTGATAAGTCATATGATCATGTAGAGAAAGAAAAGAGGATCATTTTGGTCGGATTGGAATTTTGATTTGAGTTTTAGTTCAGCAGAAAACAAGCTTTGAAGATTTGGAACTAAGAACTTTTCTCTCTTTTTCTCTCTACCTATTTTCGGCCACAAAGTGAAAATGAGCCAGCCTTGGGGGTTTTGGGGGTGTAGGGTGAGTTGTGATTGGTTGGCTTGGAGGTGGATTAAAATAATATTAAAATATCTCAGGTGTATAACTACTAAAATTAGATGTATCAGAACACTTGCAAAAACATCTCTAAAATTTATTTTTTGAGCTACTAGCATAAATGACACTAGTAACATATTTATTATGAGAATAAGACATGTATAATGAGGCCTTAGCATTGCTAAAGTCATCAGAGAGTGCTGGTGCTAAGCTGCACTAGTAAACTGTGAACCCGGTTAAACCGATTTTTTGTTTTTAACTAAAACTGATCAGGTAACCTTATAATATCATTCAAGAAGCTTCTAATACTAATATAATGATAATATCATCCTATTATCTCTCTTCTCTCATAAATCGGGTCCGGTTTGTCAAACTGAAACTATTTACGAAAAGCCGAATCAAAACTCCTAACCGATACGGTTTAAAAACTTGGTTTTTCGCGACCGCGTTATTGAGCTTGTCTCAGAAAAGGTTCTAACTTAAAGATGACATAATGACAATGAGGATTGAGATACTTGATGATATATCAAAGGTTTTCCCCTTACTGATATTCCGGAGAAATTCGTACTTTCAGAAAAGATTTCGCGTACTCAAAAATCGGGGTTGTTACACTTTTCAATATCTGAATTTACTGTTTAATACACTTGAACTCTCAAAACATCATTTTCTGCTTGTCTGACTAAGTAAATCACTCAATCATTGTTCCTTGATCCATCAATCCTCGTGGGATCGACCCTCACTCACCTGAGGTATTACTTGGTACGACCTAGTGTACTTGCCGGTTAGTTTGTAGATTTTTAAATTTTGCACTAGACTCACGTGTAATAATGCATCGTATTCGAACCAATCACCTGTACATAAGGAGATGGTGAGCAAATCGACGCAAGAGATCAACCAGAGGAGCACGATGTCGACCTCGAATCTGGCAGTAATAGTGTGTGACAGAATTAGCTTGACAAATTTTAAATTGACAGGATGTGAAGGTTCGGGCCTTCGAGGATAGAGAGACCAACGGAGGCTAGGTTTTACTCCTTTGGATTGTTATGTGAGGTAAAAGATATGAGAATAGGGAGAAGGGAGGGATCTAGAAGAAAAAGGTAGACTTGTTTCGATTTCCACTCAAACCGCCGCCAATTGAAAAATATAGCTACTGATTACAGTTTTACTACTACAATCGCTGTAAAATTTATAGATAGCTCAATTTCACCTTCTGGCGCTAAATTATTGCCAATATTTACCGTTTGTTTTGTAGTGTAAAATGTACTACAATCAATACAAATTGTTAAGATGGGTGATTGTCTCAAGATCCAAAGTAACCAATTAAGAGCTAACACTATATTAATTATTTATGATGAGACTTAGAAGTTTCATAGTATTTGTCAATTGTCATAGTGCGTACTCAGGGACGGATGTATGTATATAAGTGTGGGGGTAATTGCTCCCACTATGATTTGAAATTTTTTTGAGTTGTATATGATAATAATATTTATTTGCCCCCACTAAATTATTAAATTTGACCCTACGATAATTTTTTGCTCAACTTTTGGTACTTCATAGTCAATTTAAAAATTTTATATTAGATGTCATTAGAATGATGAATTCTCAATTTAAATGAAATTTGTATTTTTGCTTAGAAATCAACTCGAAAGAATGTTATTTATCTTTTTTTATATTAGTTTTAATTTTTTTCTGTAACTACATTAATTGAAAGAACTTTTTCAACTATGAATCTCAATAAGAATTGACATCTAATTGTATAAGAAGTAAATTTCTAAATAAGTATTTACTTATATATATATGTAAAAGAAATACTAAATATCCAATTCTTTTTATGAACTAAGTCTAACCAAGTTAAACAATAAAACTTAAAATAATATTAGTCATAACTGATTTTTGTTGTCTTAGACAAATTTGATTGGACTTGGTTAACAAAAAAAAATGAATATGTAGCATTATCCTATATAAAAAGACAGATATTTATAAGGGTAAAGTATATTTTTTGTCTCCGAAGTTTGGCAAAAGTTTTAAAAATACACTTAAGTTTTATTTTATTTCAATTTTGTCCCAAAAATTTTCGATTTGCATCAAATATACCATCAGAGGCTAAATTTTCAAAAAATTTAAGATCAACATAACAATAATTCATGAAAATTATGCTTGATTTACTTGTGTTGAAGGGTTGTTCTTATGAAATTGTTGTTGAATCGATCTTAAATTTTTTGAAATATTAGCCGTTAGGGGTATATTTGATACAAATCGAAAACTTTTGGGACAAAATTGAAACAAAATAAAACTTATGGATATTTTTTAAACTTTTGTCAAATTTTAAGGACAAAAAATATACTTTACCCTATTTATAAATGATTATTTTAGTATTTTAATTTATAAAATTAGATATTATAAAAACTAATCATGTTATATTTACATAAAAAATAATTATCTGTGTATATATACTGAAATAAAAAATATATATTAACAATAAATTAAATAATACATATATTTATATACAAATACATAATAATTAATAAATAATTTGATAATTAAATTTTATATACACATAATATTTTTATTATAAAAATTATTATTATTATTATTATTATTATTTTATATATATATATATATATATATATATATATATATATTTTGTCCCATTATCAAAATTTTCTGAATCCGTCAGTGACTGTGCATATCAATGGTACTCGTATACCTAGGTCTTTCACTCTCAATCCCGTCAAGTATACTGAAATAATTTGTTCAGGAATCACAACTTAAAAGTTAGTATCTTGTATGTAGTAGGTGACATCTCTTTATGCGTGTATTTTGTATTTCTTCAAACAAACGATACTTACTAATTAGCTTGCAATTGATATGTTATTGTTGATTTGTTCCTTCTTCTTTATAATTTTATCAGGATTGTTCAAATTAATTCCTGACAATATTAAAATTTTATAATATCATTTAACTTATGTCATTATCTTATTTTATCATATAATTTATATTTTTCTCTAGACATAATTGACATGAGAGGTTTGGCAGCACGTGGAGGAGTGGGTACGTAGTAAATAGTACAGTAGGAATCTTGTGTTGGATAAACGGCGTTACGGAAACATGATTGGCAACAAATAATCAATAAATTAAGAGGATTTGATAGTACGGGAATATATCCCGTATCCGTACTTAATCGTGCTTCATTCGCCAGTTGGCTCAGTGTGTAACGTTAAAGCATAGTTTAATTAAACAACAACGTGGAAGTCAAATTGTGATTTGGATATGCTATATTAGGGCTGTGCAAAGAAAAAAAATAATACAGATTTTGAATTTTAAATCCAATTCAAATCAAATTATTTTAAAAGAATTAATTTTAAATAAAAATAAATCTAATTTAAGTTGTATCTTTTTTATAATTTAATTTTTTAATCTAAAATATTTGAACAATCTCAAATTTAAATTCAAATTCAAATTAAGATTCAAAAAAGAAAAAAAAAATGCTGATGTGAGATTCTGGTTCACACAGTTTCTTGCTATTCCTTCTTGATATTCTCCTTTCACTTTTTTCAACGTATTGTCTTCGTTGTCGATGTTTATTGTCTTCGCCACAGTTAGCACCGGAGCAGGCAACGGAACACTTGAATAGCCTTTACCAATCTTGTCTGTTCCACCATGATCATCTATCTCATCTCCAACGGGTCTCCTTCCTCTCTTATAACACCTTCACTATCAATTTACACATTATTTTCAAATAAATGCTCTAATTCAATAATTAGAGATAATCAAATTAATTTTTTTTAAAATCATAAATAAAGTTCAAAACTAAATATTTAAATTAAAGCATATAAAATTCTTATTACTTTTTAATTAGTAAAGCTTTAAATCAATAATAAGAAAGTACTCAATTAATATAAAAATCTCACTACTAGAAAAATAGTTATTACAGACGGATATTTTCGACGGATTTTATCCCAGGGAAATATAGACAGAATTATAGAGGGATTTTTTGTCGGAAAACAAAAAAATGAATTAGCATAAATTACGGATGGAAAAGAAAATCCGTCGATAATTCTGTCGAAAAATTAATTTTTTTTCCGTGAAAAATGGTTACAGACAGAAAATCTGTCGATAATTAAATAGACAAAACGCTGCGTTTTATTAAATTATTACAGACGGAAAATCCATCTGTAATTTAAAATTTTCCGTCGGAAATATTGATATTTTAAGTTTATGATCGTTGGGGTTAAGTTTATGCAGAGCTCTATTCATTCACAGCATACAAATCAAACCTAGCATTCCCCACAGCGCCACCGCCGACGAGCTTCTTCTTCTCCTTTCCTCACCCACAGCGCCACCGCCGGCCACTCTAACCGCCGCAGCTACCTTCTCCTTCTTCTCCTCTTCTTTAAACACTGAACCAGTAGAATACAGCCCCTGTATCTCTCGTTCTTTCTCGTTCGCAGAACAAAGCAAGCTCAAGCTCCACCACCGCCGCACCTCTCTCCTTTTATCCCCCTCAAAGTTCTGGCTCGCATACCTTCGCGCAAGCCCTAGCTCCGTGGCGACCAAAATCGGTTCCACCGTCAGCCGCGGTTCCACCTCTCTCTTTCCCCCTGTTCGAACCGATATGGTGCGTGAACTAGGGTTTTGGTTTTGTGGCAGTGGTTGTTCATCGGAGAGCCACTGGCGATGCTCCTATTCTCAAGCGTTCTAAATTCAAGGAGATCTTCGTAATGGCAGCATTATATTTTTCCTAGACTTCAACTCAAAATTCATATGATTTTGTTTGCTTATCGTAATCGCTGTGCTTTCTCATTGCTTATTGTGATCTATGTGCTTTTTTAGTTTCTTTTTTAGTTTCTAATTCAAACTTTTGATTGAGGACTATGATTGGTTTGAATCTGAATTATAATTGTTTACAATATTTTGTCAGTATTAGTTTGGGAGGGAACTTGACAATGGTGGATCTTCCTGGTATAACTAGGGTTCCTGTTCATGGCCAGCCTGAAAATATCTATGATCAGATCAAGGATATTATCATGGAGTATATTAGGCCTGAAGAGAGTATTATTCTGAATGTTCTTTCTGCTACCGTTGATTTTATTACTTGTGAATCAATAAGAATATCTCGGTCTGTAGATAAAACTAGTTTGAGAACCTTGGCTGTTGTAACAAAGGCTGATAAGTCTCCTGAAGGCTTGTTGGAGAAGGTAACTGCTAATGATGTTAACATTGGTCTTGGTTATGTCTGTGTCAGGAACAGGATTGGCGATGAATCTTATGAGGAGACGAGGATTGAAGAAGAGAGGCTTTTTGAGTCTCATCCAATGCTTTCAAAGATTGACAAATTCATTGTTGGTGTTCTTGTTCTGGCACAGAGGCTAGTTTAAGTTCAAGGCATGATCATATCCAAAACTTTACCCGAAATTGTGAAGAAAATCAATGAGAAGCTGACTTACAAGCTGACTTAATTTCACCAAGATGCTCAACCAGAAGTTCTCCCTCAATCATAGGTACCTCTTCATATCTTTTAGCTGACTTCAAATTAAATTATGCAAAAATATTTATCTAATTTGTTTATTTGGTTCTTGGTTGGAATCTGATTGCGACCAGCGTTTCGATGGGGCCTACTGAGATCCCTTCTCAGTCAACGGAGACTATTAAGATCCCTACCGCTAACTATGTGTTTGGTGCAACCTTCATTGATCATCCCAAGGTGCTTTTCCCCCCCCCCCCTCTGATTTTTCTTAGTTTCGTTTTGTTGTTGTAAGTTCCAACACTCATTGACGATGATATTATTGTGCTTGGTTTAGTTGATGTTGTTGGGGAGAATATTGACTGATGGAAGGCTCAATGCAAGAGTCAAGTGCGACGTCTCTGAAAATCTCACTCTTAAAGCTAATGCTCAGGTATTTATGCTCCTTTTCTATTATAAGGGAAATGCCACAATTTTTCTGTTGTTTATGAGCCTTTGATATTCTGCTACACCTTATATTTACAAGAATTTAGTGCTGTTTTGTTTTGTTGAGTACAGATTCAGCTTTAACTTGATAACGCGCAAGAGTTGTTGAATGAGCATTATGTTTTTTTTTATTCATCCAATATTTGATCTATGACAACCCCCTTCCCATTCTCATGTTTCTTATTGCTAATTCTCCTTTTGGCTAACCATAAACTACTCTTTCTTGTTTGCTTCTCCAGCTTACGAATGAGCCACACATGTCTCAAGGGATGGTCAACTTTGATTACAAGGTCAATTGCTTTAACCTTCCTAGATCATTTTCCCCCGTTTTTGACATATATTGTATTAGTGTGACTTAATGGGAGTTTTATATACTAACCACAAGAACTTCTTTCTCAAGATTTCCATGGGGAACAAAATCCAAACTTCACACTTCACTCAACACTCCCATCACCTCAAATCTTCCTTTTAATATGCTGCTTTTTGAATTTGGTAAGGTTCTTCCACTTTCACTCAACACTCCCATCACCTCAAATCTAAAATACAACATAGAGATCTCTCCACCGCCGCTCTTGTCGCGTTTGCTCCTTTAGTGAACTTCAGGTATAATCTGATTTTGTGATTTTGGTGCTTAGGGCTCAACTTTTCTGTGCCAATTTTAGGTTTATCAATTTTTTTCGTAGTTTCTAACTTCTTGTTGCTATTGATGCTGTTGATGCAGTTTCTATCTTTGTAGTTTCTACTTTCTTGTTACTGTTCTCTATGAAGAGTGGAAAAAGTGTAAAAGAGGTGAATTTCATATAATTTATTGTGCTGTTCAAGAGTTAAATTGGGATAAGTTGAAAAATGTTTCTCATGGTGCAGGTATATGTGGATGGAACAACTACCATATCTACTCATGAAAGGAAAGCTAGCATTAGAGAATTCTATGGTATTTGTTCCTCTATTTTGTTGTATGATAAGTTGTTTTGCATCTTTGGGTCAGTTAATTTAGCTTATTTGTTGAGTTTTTGCATTTATCAGCGGTAATTTATCCGTCTTTGTTACAACTTCAGAAAGGGGTTACAGATTCAGAGGATAAGAAACAGAAAGCTGTTTGTATGGAGAGGTATCGAAAAAGAGACAATGAGGATCATCAACAACAATCTGATATAGACATTGAAAGAGAAGAATGTGGAATATGCATGGAAGTGAATAGTAAGATTGTGTTGCCTAACTGCATCCATGCTATGTGCCTGAAACGTTACCGTGAATATTGTTTATGTCAGCTTTAATTTTATGGAATTAGTTTTTTCTTTATTTGTTTATGTTAGCTTCAATTTTCACTGCAATATTGTTACTTTAATATGAAGATGAGATGATACAAAGGAAGATTGGTTGTGCTGTATTTCCAATTATTAAATTTTTTTCATATTCTTTTGTATTTATCAAACAGGTTCTTTACAACAACAGTCTACTAACCTAACTATAGGGATTTTCTTGAGTGGACACAAGCAGTTGAGAAAATAGAAGAAAACTTGAGAGGAGGTGCTATTTTCACCTCAGCAAGAGTTTAGAAGGCAATATGTTCCCAAGGCTGGCCTCAAAAGTTGGTAATATACTGGTTTCTTTGCCCTATTTTCTGCAGTGTCCTCTTCTCCTTCCTTGTTTTGGTATTTATCTTTTGTGTGAGATTATCCATAAAAATTTCACACTTTTTTATGAATTTAATTTGGTGTACATCATTGTATAAAAGTTTCTAAACAAATATTTAATTATGCGCTGCCACATTATAGAAGTAGTATGTGATTGATAATAATAGTGTAAAACTCTTATATTAACAAAGCATTGAAGTTAAGGTGCTTTTCTTTTGTGTGGTATATTGGTATCTAGAGTTAGACTGTTGTATTCTTAGGTTTCTGTTTTGTACTTCTCTCCTCTTGTTTTTAGCAATTAGCATAATCCTTTTACCCATTGGGAAAAAGGGGTGATTTTCTTTAGCAATTAACATATTCGCTTTCCAAAGTGTGTTCAACTAATCCCTTATACTCTCACAGCATAGAACCCTAAGCGGCACAACACACTTTCTACTTGAACAAGTTCCTCTCCGTTTAATATTCAGGACATGTCTTGTAGCTTATTTCTCCTCATTAAACCAAACTTTGTTGCTTTATTCTAATTATTTGAATGTGTTCTTGTTTGATAGTTGACTGAACAAAAATTGACAAGAAAGGAAGGTATAAGCTTTTCTTGTTTGAGGTTACTTGCTAAGATTAAAGCCTCGCTATCTTTCACTTGAAATTTCTGAAGCTTTTGATAAATTTTACCACCAATAGAAGCAGGAGGCTAATCTGATTCAATATGCTCTTATTGTCAATTATCTCTGTTTCCATCTCAATGTGTTCCTATCCTAAATAACATTGTTCATCTTTTGTTGTTTAGGAAGCTTGCAGACAAGATTGCAGCTTCTGGTTACTATGTGGTTGTTCCGGACTTCTTTTATGGTGAACCCTATGATCCTCAGAATACTAATAGACCTTTAGGAGAGTGGCTAAAAGATCATGGAATGGTTAGTTATTTTTAATGATTCAACATTATTTCTTTGTTCATAATGATTCAACATTATTTCCCCATGATCCAAACCACAAGCTGAAAATCCACCATATCCTCTCTCATCCTCTCCTCTTTCTCCAATGAAACCTCTCAGTTCCTGCTGTAATTCGATCCTCTACTGATTGGAAGAACACTAGGAAGAACAAGAAGTGCAGAAGGAGGAACACTGAAAAAAGCAGCATAACATGTCACCATAAACATGCTTCTTCTTCTTCTTCTTCTTCTTCTTCTTCTTCTTCTTCTTCTTCTTCTCAGGATGTATGGTGTGGCCCTGGAATTGGATTCGCATCAGATCATGCTTCTGCTTCTGTGGATTGTGTGGTGGCAAGGAAGAATGCTTCTTCAAGAAGGAACCTTGATGCTGTTGAGAGAGCAACACATAGGGAAGAGGTATTCTTGTTTCTCCATCATCATCTTCTACTTCAATTCTTACTGTTTTTTTTTATTTATTTAATTGATTCATTCATGTTATTTTCTCTTCAGACACTGCATTTTCATGTTCATATAATTGTTGTGAATTGAAGCCTCTTCTTTTCCTCAACTCAATGACAGTTCTTGATTGCTTAATTGATCAAAGACTTGTATAAAGTATCCAGTCACTGAATTGAATCTGAATCACTTGCTTTTAGACTTGTTCTAGTTTATTGCATTGTGTGCATTACATGTTCCAAATCTGCTATTGCTATTTGGCAGCGTCCATGATCTTTAAAAAGAACTAACCCTGAGAAATCTATGGAAGAGTTCCAAATTGTTGCAGGCAGATACTTGAAATTTAATCAAAAGTAACTGCAGTAGTAACAACTCCTTTTTGGTTCTTTTTTCTAATAATTGCCTTATTTGTTGTCTGAGTGTAGATCGGATATAGTAAGGTAGACATCCTCTGCTCAGAAAGTGGGAAGCAGCGAATAATTTTGATGGACCAAGAATCTCAAGAAGCAAGTATATTGCCATCATCACTAAAAAGCTCAAGAAAGAATGAAGCTATCCATAAATTAGGATATTGAATCTTGATGAGTCCACTAGTAGTTATTTGTCATCTAATGTATTTAGATTATATTATTGCATGGAAATAATTGCTTCTTATTATAAAGAAAGCGTTTTGTACTCACTGGTGTGTTTTTCTATTTATACCATCAATAAAATTTGTATTTATTAAAAATTCTATTTTACCTTACTGACGGATTTACAGACGGATTTTCTATCTGTAATTAGAGTATAAGATGATTTTTCAAAGTTCAAATTACAGACGGAAAATCCGTCTGTAATTACAGACGAAAAATCTGTCAGAAAATTTGTCTGTAATTACAGACAGAAAATCCGTTTGAAAATCCGTCTGTAATTACAGACAGAAAATCTGTCAGAAAATTTGTCTGTAATTACAGACAAAAAATTCGTCGGAAAGTTCGTCGCCTTTGGAAAATGGATAGAAAATTTATAGAGGGAAAATCCGTCAGTAACTGGTAAAAATCCGTTTGTAATTTTCCGACGAAAAAAATCCTTCGGTAAATAATTTCCGACGGGCTTTTAGAGAGGGACAAAATCCGTCAGTAATTTTGTCGGTAACCAAAAATCCGTCTGTAATAAAGACTAAATCTGTCTGTATTAATCCATTTTCTAGTTGTGTCTCTGAAAATATATTCTCGAATAAATAAAATATCATAAATAATTTATTATTTAATTTTGAAAAATCTGGAGTCTTACATCTCTCAAAGCTTGAAGTTGTGAGTTCCTCTATTCGCCACTCTACGAGCTCTGCTGTCCCCTTGTTGTCGTCTTCTGCCTCTCGTCGCCATCGCTTTTAGCTCTGCTCGTCTCCAGCTCCATCCCTTCTGGTGTTCAGGTATAGAGCATGACTCTGTTAATTGATTTAGTTCTTCAGAATCTCGTTGCTGATTGTTCTTCTTCAGCCTCTGTTAGTTGTTCTTTTTGTTGCTGATTCTTCTTGTTAATTGTTATGTTATTGTTGTTCCCCAATTGTTGCTTGGCCTTGTTTTCTTTTGGCTTAGCTGATGACTGAGTCTAGACACCTTGCTAGAACGTTGGGTATCTTTTATTTGCATTTCTTTTTTTTTTGTTTTATTTCTGGTTTTAGATGATCATGTGATTAGTTTCTAGCTATGTGAGTTTGTAATTCTTTTTGTTTTTTACTGGATTATTTCTATGGAATTTGCATCTGTTCTAAATTAATTTCATAAATGTCTATATGTTACGTCTTTATATTGGAATATTGATAATTGTATTTTGTATGATTTTTAAAACTAGCATTTTTTTGGTGATTTTTATTATCACTATTAGGGACAACATTTGAATTGAGATTGGGGATGCTGTTGTACAAACCTGAATATTGTTGATAGAGTACCTTATTTGCATAACATTGTTGACAGAGCACTTGAACATTATTTTTATATTATTCATTGCCCTATGTTCTTACCGATTAGTGTTATCATTCGCTATATTTTAGTTGAATTTAGGGTTTATGGAGAAATGATTATTCCTAATTATGAATGTAGGGCTAGAGGACTAATTAGTATAAAAATACTTAGACATTAGAAATAATGAAAACGAATGTGTAGTTGGAATCGAAGCTGGGTTGTTGTGGAAGGGAATCAACAATAGTTAAGTAATGTGATTAGTGAGTGATTAATATTCTAATGTTATTATTGTCCCTTTATTTTTACTAGGTAAGTTTTGATATATTTTATTATTTACAAATATATTTTGATCATCTTGAGCATCTTGATATTTTGTGGTGGTTGTTTTGGGGAGGTTTTGCCATGGATGCCTGATGAAGGGATAAATGTCGGTCTAGAATTTCTCAAAAGAATTTCGTTGTAAGCATAGTCCAAACCAACAATTTATCCACCAATCAAAGTTTAAAAAGGTTGTCACAATACAAATCAAAATAACTCGAGTATTAATCCCGGGTTGTTCTCCCTAGAAATTGCAAAGAAGTGCTCAATTATTGGCTATAAAATATTTTGGGATTTTTTGTAATAAGAGACAAGAAATGTAAATAACAAGAAAATAAATAACAATTAACCAACAAAGGAAAGAAAACTCAAATGGTAGAAAGATCTTGGCAAGGGTTAATGGTTAAGGATCTCTATCCTTGTTACCAACCACAATACGATAATTGCAAGGATCAATCCCATTTAGTCATCCTCTAATAATTGGAGGAAAGTCAAATGAGCTTCATTAATCCTAATCCATAAGTTCTAGCCATCTCACCAATTGATTTAGTGAGAGACTAGAGTCAATGGACACAAATTATCAATCACTTGGACATTAGTAACTCAAGGTCACCCAAATTACCAACCCAAGTCAAGAATACAAAAATCTACTCTATAGCTAAAAGAAACATTTCATCAAATACCTAGAGTGCAATAAAGGCAAACATCATAAAATGCAAGAATTAATAAAAGCCATAACTAACACACGTAAGAAATCAATAATAGCAACTAAGGTAAACATCAAAAGACATGAAAATATAAAATTGCATTGAAAGGAAATTGAAATTGACAAGAGAGTTCATAAACTAAATTGGCAAAATAAAGAAATTAACAAGAGAAGTTGGATAAACTAAGATACTAGAACAGTAAAAATTAAAGGAAAACTAAATTGAAGCAAGATTCAAAATTAGATCTAAGAAGAAATTAAACTAAGAACCCTAAAACCTAGAGAGAGGAGAGAGCCTCTCTCTAGAATTCTACATCTATCTAAAACTAAAACTAATGGAATGTGTGTTCTCCCTATCCTCCTTCACTCCCAGCATCTTATCTTCAATTTGGGCTTGAAACTGGGCCAAAAACCAGCTCAGAAATTGCCCCCAGCATTTTTCCTTTAGTGAGGCACGTGGCGCTTGTCACGCGTACGCGTCAACCACGCGTACGCATCGTCTAACTTTGCACAAGGTCACGCGTACGCGTCAGTCACGCATACGCATCGGTGGACAATGCTCCTGGTCACGCGCACGCGTCAGCCACGCATACGCGTCGGGACCAGCTTCTCAAATCTTTAATTCTTTATGTTTCTTCCACTTTTGGATGCTTCCTTTCCATCATTTAAGCCATTCTTACCCTATAACCCTGAAATCACATGACAAACATATCACGTCATCGAATGGTAATAAAAGAGGATTAAAAATTAGCAATTTTAAGGCCTAGGAAGCATGTTTTCATTCTTAATCACAAATTAGGAAGGATTCACAAAAACAATGCAATTTATATGAATAAGTGTGAGAATAATTGACAAAATCCATTCAATTTAATACAAAATAAACTATAAAATTGTAGTTTATCAACCTCCCCATACTTACACATTAGCATGTCCTTATGCTAAGCTGAAGGAAACTAAAAAAAGTGAAGGGGAATGGTTGATGAGCGGATATTTTATACCCTTTTGGCACAATTTTCTTAGTTTTTTAGTATATTTTGTTAAGTTTTATTATGTTTTAATAGGTTTTAGTGTAAAAATCACTTGTTGGATGCTACTTTGAGTTTTTGTGGTTTTTCTATGATTTTAGGTGATTTTGGGGTGAAAATGGCAAGTTTTGGCAGAGTCTGATTCATAGGCACAGAAAGGATAGCAGATGCTATCAGATCCTGACCTCTGTGGGTTCAAACAAGTATTTCTAGAGCTAAAGAGGTCAATTTGACGTGTTCTCAATGAAGTTGGAAAGCTAACATCTAGATCTTTCCAGCAATATATAATAGTCTATACTTTTCTTTGGAAATGATTGCCCAAACTGGGCATTGAACGCCCTACTTACCCCCTTTCTAGCGTTCAACGCCCCAAGAGGACCAAGGCCAGCGTTGAACACCCAAACCTGGTGTTCAATGCCACGAAGGGAGCACAAGACAGCATGGCCACCCCCTTAATGGGCGTTCAATGCCCATTCTTCAAGTTGGACACCAAGCTCAGCCGAAAACACTCACTAAAGTAGGCCCAAAAGTGGATTTTCGCACCATTAGTTTAGTTTATCTTATTTTTGTAAATTTTTATTGTTAGATTAGTATAAATAGAACAAGGATCACCCTTGTTTCAGTACCTTTTGACACTTTACATATTTTTCATATTATTTCTGTACATTATGAGCGGCTAAATCTCCTAGGTTAAGGATATGAGCTCTGCTCATTCCTATGGATTAATATTATTACTTTTCTACTTTAATACATGTTTGATTCCATTCTATGATACATTTTCGTTCTACATCCTTATGAATCTGGGGTGGAACTGGCATATGACCTCTCATTCTACATGAGTTCTTGCGAGTCATTGGCGGGATAGTATTGAGCTGCCGCTTGAAAATGCATCACAGATTCCAATAGAGTATTTGGGATAATTGGGATATGTGACATAAAATCTCGTTAGCCATGGGTAATTGAGGTTTCTTTGGTGCTAAGGTTAGAATCATAGAGCTTTATTTTTTGATCCGGAAGATCCGACCTTGTTTGTGGCGTTTTGAGTAGGATCATCAGAGCTTGAATTGCGTGAGCTTCACCCTCGTTCAGATCAATTGACCATTGGCGTGGCGTTTGATGTGGATCAGAGGAGATTAATGACCACTGGCCCTGGCTTTAATCACTTACAGCCTTACCATTGAGTGGATCACTCATTGTTAAAGTAGTCAGTAAGAAGTATTAATTCAGAAGAACAAGCATCTCTGAGGCCTTAACTATATTCTTATCATTGTTTCTACATCAAGTTGGTATTACTTTCGTTCTTATTTTGTTTTATGCATTTACAACAACAACCATCTTTTCTATTCGCCTGACTAAGATTTGCAAGATAACCATTGCTTGCTCAATCCGACAATCCTCGTGGGATCAACCCTCACTCACCTGAGGTATTACTTGGACGACCCGGTGCACTTGTCGGTTCAGTTGTGCGAGTTCTAATTTCGCACACCAAAGATGCAACCAACCAATTAGGCTCAAAATCTCACTAGGCTTGTGTGTTCTAGCTCTAAAACCATGTTCCAAAATTAATTCTTTCAAGCAAGTTCAACAAAAAGTTTTTTATTCAAATTAGTGAAATTCCCTAAAACAGTTTCTTAGAAAAGAAATTGGTACGCAGAATTTAACATCATACAACTGAACCAGCAAGTGCACTGGGTCATTCAAGTAATACCTGAGGTGAGTCAGGATCGATCCCACGAGGATTGTTGGCTTGGATCAAATAGTGGTTATCTTGTAAATCTTAGTTAGGCGGATAGAAAAGTTGTTTAGTTGTGATGGGTGGAAATCAGATTCCAACATGAAACTCACCGATAAGTATACTGGGTCGCATCAAGTAGTAATTACTCACATGAGTGAGGTCGATCTGGTACGCAAAATCATGATTGTTTGTTCCCTGGCTACAGTGCCAAAAACTTGGTGTGGGAAAACGTAATCTCAAGACTTCTTACACAAATTCGCGTAACTAACCAGCAAGTGCACTGGGTCATCCAAGTAATAAACCCTACGTGAGTAAGGGTCGATCCCACGGAGATTGTCGGCTTGAAGCAAGCTATGGTCATCCTTGTAAATCTCAGTTAGGCGGATTCAATTGGTTATAAGGTTTTAATAATTAAAATATAAATAAAACAGAAAATCAAATAGAAATACTTATGTAATTCATTGGTGGGAATTTCAGATAAGCTTCTGGAGATGCTTTGTTGCTTCTGAACTTCTGCTTTCCTACTGCCTTCTTCCAACCATGCGTTACCTCCTTCCATGGCAAGCTGTATGATCCTCTTGGATGAAAACAAATCCATATGCGCTGTCACCGCACGGCTAATCATCTGTCGGTTCCCACTAGCGTCAGAATAGGACCATTGTCCTTTTGCACACAGTCACTGCGTCCAACATTCGCTAGTTGGAAGCTCGTCACAGTCATCCCTTTCCAGATCCTACTCGGAATACCACAGACAAGGTTTAGACTTTTCGGATCTCAGGAATGCTGCCAATGGTTCTAGCCTATACCACGAAGGTTCTAATCTCAGATTCAAATGCTCTGTTGTCAGGAGAGACAATGTGAATCGTGATTAGGGACCCAAGAGAATATACTCCGGCTGTCGTCCAATGACTACGTTGAACATCATGTAGATCGCTTTGTGGTTGTCAGGCACGCGATCCTGGCTAAGCAAGTAACGAAGATTGGGTGATTGTCACGGGTCACCCCTTCATTCTGACTTAACTGAATTAAGTACGAGAGTATATCTTGGAGAAGAAGCAGGTGTGAATTGAATAGAAAATAGTAGTAATTGCATTAATTCATGAAGAATAGCAGAGCTCCACACCTTAATCTATGGGGTGTAGAAACTCCACCGCAGAAAATACATAAGTGAAAGGTCTGGGCATGGCCGTGAGGCCAGCCTCCATGCCAAAGATCTAAGGACTAAATGTCCAGAGATGGTCAAAAAGACTAAAACTCCATGTAAAATAAATCTCTAAAAGTAGTTTTTATACTAAGCTAGTAGCCTAGGGTTACAGAAAATGAGTAACTAAGTGGAGATTGTGCAGAAATCCACTTCTGGGGCCCACTTGGTGTGTGCTTGGGCTGAGCATTGAAGATTTTACGTGCTTCGGCTGTTCCTGGAGTTAAACGCTAGTTTTGGTGCCAGTTTGGGCGTTTAACTCCAATTCTGGTGCCAATTTGGGCGTTTTACGCCAAGATGTTTTAGGCTAACTTTGAACGCCAATTTGGGCCATCAAATCTTGAGCAAAGTATAGACTATTATATATTGCTGGAAAGGCCAGGATGTTTACTTTCCAACGCAGTTAAGAGCGCGCCAATTGGATTTCTGTAGCTCCAGAAAATCCACTTCGAGTGCAGGAAGGTCAGATTCCAACAGCATCTGCAGTCCTTTTTTAGCCTCTGAATTAGATTTTTGCTCAGATCCCTCAATTTCAGCCAGAAAATACCTGAAATCACAGAAAAACTCACAAACTCATAGTAAAGTCCAGAAATGTGATTTTTGAATAAAAACTAAGAAAAATATAATAAAAAGTAATTAAAACATACTAAAATCTATGTAAAAACAATGCCAAAAAGGGTATTAATTATCCGCTCATCACAACACCAAACTTAAATTGTTGCTTGTTTCCAAGAAACTAAAAACAAAATAGGATAAAAAGAAGAGAATATAAAATGAATTCCAAACTTATCACTGAAGATTTGCTTCAATTAGATGAGCGGGTCTTGTTGCCTTTTTGCTTCTGAACAGTTTTGGCATCTAACTTTATCCTTTGAAGTTCAGAATGATTGGCATCTATACGAACTCAGAATTCAGATAGTGTTATTGATTCTCCTAGTTCAGTATGTTGATTCTTGAACACAGCTACTTTATGAGTCTTGGCCGTGACCCTAAGCATTTTGTTTTCTAGTATTACTACCGGATACATAAATGCCACAGACACATAACTGGGTGAACCTTTTAAGATTGTGACTCAGCTTTGCTAGAGTCCCCAGTTAGAGGTGCCAAGAGCTCTTAAGCACACTCTTTTTACTTTGGACCATGACTTTAACCGCTTAGTCTCAAGCTTTTCACTTGACACCTTCACGCCACAAGCACATGGTTAGGGACAGCTTGGTTTAGCCGCTTAGGCCAGGATTTTATTCCTGTGGGCCCTCATATCCATTAATGCTCAAAGCCTTGGATCCTGTTTACCCTTGCCTTTTGGTTTAAAGGGCTATTGGCTTTTTCTACTTGCTTTTTCTTTTTCTTTCTTTTTTTTTCTTTATTTTTTTTTGCCTTTTTTTTTCTGCAAGCTTTTCACTGCTTTTTCTTTCTTCAAGAATCAATTTTATGATTTTTCAGATTATCAAATAATATTTCTCCTTTTTCATCTTTCTTTCAAGAGACAACAAATTTAACATTCATAAACAACAAATTCAAAATTATGCATTGTTCAAGCATTCATTCAGAAAATAAAAGGTATTGTCACCACATCAAAATAATTAAACTAATTTCAAGATAGAATTCGAAATCATGTACTTCTTGTTCTTTTGCAATTAAAATATTTTTCATTTTAAGAAAGGTGAAGGATTCATAGGACATTCATAGCTTTAAGACATAGACACTAGACACTAATGATCATGTAATAAAAACACAAACATAGACAAAACATAAAGCATATATTTCGAAAAACAGAAAAAAATAAGAACATGAAAATTAAAGAACGGGTCCACCTTAGTGATGGCGGCTAGTTCTTCCTCTTGAAGATCTTATGGAGTGCTTGAGCTCCTCTATGTCTCTTCCTTGTCTTTGTTGCTCCTCCCTCATGGCTCTTTGGTCTTCTCTAATTTCATGGAGGAGGAAGAAATGCTTTTGGTGCTCCATCTTTAGTTGTCCCATGTTGGAACTCAATTCTCCTAAGGAAGTGTTGAGTTGCTCCCAATAATTGTTTGGAGGAAAATGCATCGTTTGAAGAATCTCAGGGATTTCTTGATGAGAAATTTCCTCATGCTCTTGTTGAGGTCCATGAGTAGGCTCTCTTATTTGTTCCATCCTTTTCTTAGTGATGGGCTTTTGAGATGAATCTCTCCATCTGCCATGACTCGGAGGTGGAAGCAATTGTCTTCCCTTTCCTCTTTCTAAAGGTTTCTCCGGCCTTAGATGCCATTAGTTCCCACACCAAACCTAGAATGGTTGCTCGTCCTCGTGCAAAAAAGAAGAAAGAAAGGAGTAGAAGAAGAAGAAATGGAGGATATGAAGGGGGGGTGTGAATTCGGCCAAGGGGTAGTAGTGTGTATGTTGTGTGAAGATGAAGGTTGTAAGGAGGGGTATTTATAGGGTAAGGGTGTTTGGGGAAGAGGTTTTGATTGGATTGGTCAAGGGTGTTTGGGGAAAAGTGTTATGGAAAGGTATGAAGAGGAGAGAAGAAGAGGTGGGGAAGGTGGAGATCCTGTGGGGTCCACAGATCCTGAGGTGTCAAAGAATTTGAGTCCCTGCACCATTCTGGCATTCAAATGCCCATTCTGTGCCAATTCTGGCGTTTAACGCCAGCTCTGCTACCTTTCCTGGCGTTAAACGCCACTCTACTGCCTATTTCTGGCGTTAAACGCCAGCCAGATGCCCATTTTGGCGTTTAACGCCAGCCAGATGCCAGACAGCCCTTTCTGGCGTTAAACGCCCAGAGTGCTGCCCATTCTGGGTGTTAAACGCCCATTCTGCTATCCTTACTGGCGTTTAAACACCAGTAAGCCTGTCCTCCAGGGTGTTCTATTTTTGATGCTGTTTTTCATTCTATTTTTTATTTTTCATTTGTTTTTGTGACTTCACATGATCATCAGCCTAAGGAAAACATAAAATAATAATGGAAAATAAATAAATATAATTAAATAACATTGGGTTGCCTCCCAACAAGTGCTTCTTTAATGTCAATAGCTTGACAGTGAAGCTCTTAGAGAGCTTCACAAAGACTCAGAGCTTGATATTGGCCTCCTAACACCAAACTCAGAAGTTGAGTGTGGGGGTTCTGTTTGACTCTGTATTGAGAGAAGCTTTTCATGCTTCCTCTCCATGGTTACAAAAGAAGATCCTTGAGCCTTAAACACAAGATAGTCCTCATTCAATTGAAGGACTAACTCTCCTCTGTCCACATTAATCATAGCTCTTGCTGTGGCTAGGAAGGGTCTTCCAAGGATGATGGATTCATCTTCATCCTTCCCAGTGTCTAGGATTATGAAGTCAGTAGGGATGTAATAGCCTTCAACCTTCTCTAAGACATCCTCTACAAGTCCATAAGCCTGTTTTCTTGAGTTGTCTGCCATCTCTAGTGAGATTCTTGCAGCTTGTACCTCAGAGATCCCTAGTTTTTCCATTACAGAGAGTGGCATGAGATTTATTCCTGACCCCAGGTCTCACAGAGCCTTCTCAAAGGTCATGGTGCCTATGGTACAATGTATTAAGAACTTTCCAGGATCCTGTTTCTTCCGAGGTAATTTTAGTTGAACTAGATCATTCAGTTCATTGATGAGTAATGGGGGTTCATCCTCTCATGTCTTATTACCAATTAACTTGGCATTCAGCCTCATGATTGTTTCTAGATATTGAGCAACATGCTCTTCAATAATATCTTCATCCTCTTCAGAGGAAGAATACTCATCAGAGCTCATGAATGGCAACAGTAAGTTCAGTGGAATCTCTATGGTCTCTATATGAGCCTCAGATTCCTTTGGTTCCTTTTTAGGGAATTCCTTGGAGGCCATGGGACGTCCATTGAGGTCTTTCTCACTGGAAATCACTGCCTTTCCCTCCTCTATAGGTTTGGTCATGTTGGACGTGTGGATGGCCTTGCACTCTCTCTTTGGATTCTTTTCTGTATTGCTTGGGAGAGTAATGGGAGGGAGTTCAGTAACTCTTTTACTCAGCTGACCCACTTGTGCCTCCAAATTTCTAATGGAGGACCTTGCTTCAGTCATGAAACTGAGAGTGGTCTTAGATAGATTAGAGACTACAGTTGCTAAGTCAGAGTGACTCTCCTTAGAATTCTCTGTCTGTTGCTGAGAAGATGATGGAAAAGGTTTGTTATTGCCAAACCGTGTTCTCCCACCATTATTATTATTGAAGCTTTGATTAGGCTTCTGTTGATCCTTCCATGAGAGATTAGGATGATTCCTCCATGAAGGATTATAGGTGTTTCCATAGGATTCTCCCATGTAATTCACCTCTTCCATTCCAGGATTCTTAGGGTCATAGGTTTCTTCTTCAGAAGAAGCTTCCTAAGTACTGCCTGATGCAGCTTGCATTCCAGACAGACTCTGAGAAATCATATTGACTTGCTGAGTCAATATTTTATTCTGAGCCAATATTGCATTCAGAGTATCAATCTCAAGAACTCCCTTCTTCTGAGTTGTCCCATTATTCACAGGATTCCTTTCAGAAGTGTACATGAACTGGTTATTTGCAACCATTTCAATGAGTTCCTGGGCTTCTGCAGGCGTCTTCTTCAGATGAAGAGATCCTCCAGCAGAGTGGTCCAATGACATCTTGGACAATTCAGACAGACCATCATAGAATATACATGTGATGCTCCATTCTGAAAACATGTCAGAAGGACACCTTCTGATCAATTGCTTGTATTTTTCCCAAGCTTCATAGAGGGATTCACCTTCCTTCTATCTAAAGGTTTGGACTTCCACTCTAAGCTTGCTCAATTTTTTGAGGTGGAAAGAATTTGGCCAAGAAAGCGTTGACCAGCTTTTCCCAAGAGTTCAGGCTATCTTTAGGTTATGAGTCCAACCATGTCCTAGCTCTGTCTCTTACAGCAAAGGGAAAAAGCATAAGTCTGTAGACCTCAGGATTGACCTCATTGGTCTTAACAGTGTCACAGATTTGCAAGAATTCAGCTAAGAACTGATGAGGATCTTCCAATGGAAGTCCATGAAACTTACAATTCTGCTGCATCAGAGAAACTAATTGAGGCTTAAGCTCAAAGTTGTTTGCTCCAATTGCAGGAATTGAGATGCTCCTTCCACAGAAGTCGGAAGAGGGTGAAATAAAGTCACCAAGCATCTTCCTTGCATCTCCACCATTGTTATTGGGTTCGGCCATCTTTTCTTCTTTTTTGAAAAATTCTGTCAGGTCCTATCCAGAGTATTGTGCTTTAGCTTCTCTTAGCTTCCTCTTTAGAGTCCTTTCAGGTTCTAGATCAGCTTCAACAAGAATGTTCTTATCCTTGCTCCTGCTCAAATGAAAAATAAGAGAACAGAAAAGAATAGGAATCCTCTATGTCACAGTATAGAGATTCCTTTATGTGAGTAGAAGAATAGAAGAGTAGAATGAAGAAGAGAGAAGATGAAGAATTCGAACACAGAGAGGGAGAGAGGGTTCGAATTATAAGAAGAAGAGAATAGTTAGTAAATAAATAAATAAATAGAAAGAGATGAGAGAGAGAGAGAGAATTCAAATTTTAAATTAAAATAAAAGGAAAATATTTTTGTTTTTATTTTAATTATTGGTTAGTATTCGAAAATTAAGGGAAGAAATAAAATAAAACTTGAAAACTAAATAAATTAATTAATTAAAAAGATTTTTGAAAAAGTGGTTAGTGATTTTTAAAAATTGGAGAAAGAAAAGTAGTTAGGTGGTTTTGAAAAAGATTGAAATGGTAAACTTTTAAAATCAAACAAAAAGTCAAGTAGTCAATTGAAAAAGATTTGAAAATCAATTTTGAAAAGATAAGAAGTTAGAAAAGCTTTTGAAATTGATTTTGAAAAATAAAATTGATTACTTGACTAATAAGAAACCAAAAGATATGATTCTAGAATTCAAAGATTGATCCTTTCTTAATAGGCAAGTAACAACTTGAAATTTTTGAATCAAAATATTAAATGTTAGTAATAAATTCAAAAATATGAACTCAAAATAAGAAAAAGATTTTAAAAATCAAATTTTTAGAATTTTCAAAAATAGAATAAAAAATGAAAAAGATTTGATTTTTGAAAAAGAATTGAATAAGACAGAAATTTTAAATTGAAATTTTGACTTGACTACCAAGAAACAACTAAATTTTAAAACTCTTTGACTGAATCAATTCAAAATTTCGAAATTTATGAGCAAAATAAAGGGAAAGATATTTTTTTTATTTTTGAAATTAATGAGGAAAGAGAAAAACATCAAACAGACATAAGACATAAGAAATTAAAATCAAAACAACTAATGCATGCAAGAGCACTTTGAATGTCAAGATGAACACCAATAACACTTTGAAGATCATGATGAACACCAAGAATATGTTTTTGAAAATTTTTAAGAAAAGAAAAATATGCAAGACACCAAACATAAAAATTTTTAATCTATAGGCACTAATAATTCAAGAATGCATATTAAAAACAAGAAAAGACGCAAAACAAGAAAATGCAAAGATCAAACAAAGACAATCATCAAGAACAACTTGAAGATCAATGAAGAACACATGCATGAATTTTTCAAAAATTTAAAGAAAGATTAAAAAGATGCAATTGACACCAAACTTAAAATTTGACACAAGACTCAAACAAGAAAAACAAAATTTTTGGTTTTTATGATTTTATTAATTTTTTTTGGATTTTTTGAAAATTAATCAGGAAAAAAAAATAAAGAAATTCAAAATTTTTAATAAGAATTCTAGGAATCATGCAATGTTAGTCTAAAGCTTCGGTCCAAAAATTTAGACATGGCCAACGGCCAGCCAAGCTTTATGTGAAAGCTTCGGTCCAAAAGATTAGACATGGCCAATGGCCAGCCAAGCCTCAGCAGAGCATTACATACAACAGCCAAATTGATGGGAATCAAAAAGCTCCTACAATGATAAGTGGAAGCCTCGGTCCAAAAAAATTTAGACATGGCTTGACAGCCAGCCAGGCTTCAACAGATCATGATGAAACTCTAGAATTCATTCGTAAAAATTCTGAAGAACAAATATATTTATATTATTTTTTTGAAGTATTTTTTGAAAATAAAATTAAAAATAGAATGCTTAAACATAAAATAAAATTACCTAATCTGAGCAACAAGATGAACCGTCAGTTGTCCAAACTCGAACAATCCCCGACAACGGCGCCAAAAACTTGGTACGCAAAATCGTGATTGTTTGTTCCCTGGCTACAGTGCCAAAAACTTGGTGTGGGAAAACGTAATCTCAAGACTTCTTACATAAATTCGCGTAACTAACCAGCAAGTGCACTGGGTCATCCAAGTAATAAACCTTACGTGAGTAAGGGTCGATCCCACGGAGATTGTCGGCTTGAAGCAAGTTTTGGTCATCCTTGTAAATCTCAGTCAGGCGGATTCAATTGGTTATAAGGTTTTAATAATTAAAATATAAATAAAATATAAAATCAAATAGAAATACTTATGTAATTCATTGGTGGGAATTTCAGATAAGCTTCTGGAGATGCTTTGTTGCTTCTGAACTTCTGCTTTCCTACTGCCTTCTTCCAACCATGCGTTACCTCCTTCCATGGCAAGCTGTATGATCCTCTTGGATGAAAAAAAATCCATATGCGCTGTCACCGCACGGCTAATCATTTTTCGGTTCCCGCTAGCGTCGGAATAGGATCATTGTCCTTTTGCACATTGTCACTGCGTCCAACATTCGCTAGTTGGAAGCTCGTCACAGTCATCCCTTCCCAGATCCTACTCGGAATACCACAGACAAGGTTTAGACTTTTCGGATCTCAGGAATGCTGCCAATGGTTCTAGCCTATACCACGAAGGTTCTAATCTCAGATTCAAATGCTCTGTTGTCAGGAGAGACAATGTGAATCGTGATTAGGGACCCAAGAGAATATACTCCGGCTGTCGTCCAATGACTACGTTGAACATCATGTAGATCGCTTTGTTGTTGTCAGGCACGCGATCCTGGCTAAGCGAGTAACGAAGATTGGGTGATTGTCACGGGTCACCCTTTCATTCTGACTTAACTAAATTAAGTATGAGAGTATATCTTGGAGAAGAAGCAGGTGTGAATTGAATAGAAAACAGTAGTAATTGCATTAATTCATGAAGAACAGCAGAGCTCCACACCTTAATCTATGGGGTGTAGAAACTCAACCGTAGAAAATACATAAGTGAAAGGTCTGGGCATGGCCGTGAGGCTAGCCTCCATGCCAAAGGTCTAAGGACTAAACGTCCAGAGATGGTCAAAAAGACTATAAGTCCGTGTAAAATAAATCTCTAAAAGTAGTTCTTATACTAAGCTAGTAGCCTAGGGTTACAGAAAATGAGTAACTAAGTGCAGATAGTGCAGAAATCCACTTCTGGGGCCCACTTGGTGTGTGCTTGGGCTAAACATTGAAGCTTTTTCGTGCTTAGTCTGTTCCTGGAGTTAAACGCCAGCTTTGGTGCTAGTTTGGGCGTTTAACTCCAATTCTGGTGCCAGTTTGGGCGTTTTACGCCAAGATGTTTTAGGCTGATTTTGAACGCCAATTTGGGCCATTAAATATCAGGCAAAGTAGGGACTATTATATATTTCTGAAAAGCTCAGGATGTCTACTTTCCAACGTAATTAAGAGCGCGCCAATTGGGCTTCTGTAACTCCAGAAAATTTACTTCGAGTACATCTGAATCATATTTTTGCTTAGGTCCCTCAATTTCAGCCAGAAAATACCTGAAATCACAAAAAAACACACAAAATCATCGTAAAGTCCAGAAATGTGATTTTTGAATAAAAACTAATAAAAATATAATAAAAATTAATTAAAACATACTAAAAACTATGTAAAAACAATGCCTAAAAGGGTATAAATTATCCGCTCATCACGATCCCACAGGGATTGATGGATTGAGCAATTTTAGTTAGGTGATGAATTTAGTTAAGCAAATAGTTGATGATTTGAGTGAATTGTGATGAACAGAAGCTAAATTGCATGAAAAAAAATGGAGAAGGGAAGTTGACAGAATCTAAAGCGCAGAAGAGTAAATTGCTTGAAACTTAAAGTGCAAGTAATGTAAATGACTGAAACTTAGATTGCAAGAAAAGTAAATGGCTGAATCTTAAAGTGCAAGAAAACTAAATGACTGAATCTAAATTGCTAAGAAATGTAAATTGCTTGAAGAGTAGAAGGGATTTAAGGTGTTGGGATTTAGAATTCAACAAAAAAATGTAAAATACAATCAATTAGAGAAGTAGAAGTTGAAATGAATTGCAGAAGATATGTAAATGAAACAGCAAATCCTCAATTCTCAGAATGAAAGCTAAAATGAAAACTAAAATTGAGCTCAGAGTCTCAAAGAAAG
The DNA here is from genome assembly GCF_059453495.1 of Arachis ipaensis. Lineage (NCBI taxonomy): Eukaryota > Viridiplantae > Streptophyta > Magnoliopsida > Fabales > Fabaceae > Arachis > Arachis ipaensis. Next base: position 113,216,968 of record NC_142436.1, read on the forward strand.
TAAAAAAAAAGTCCTCTACAAATCAAAACTACCTCCTATTTATACACTTTCTATTTTTGATCTTCAGACTTTGGAGTGGGCTTTTCCATTTGGTGAAGAATTTGATCCAAATTGGTTTTTAATTGAAAATTCAACCAAGGCCACCTCCCAGGGAAGCGCTCAGTTAACTAAGGCAACACAGCGCTACCTGGCCTTGTGTTTGGGCTTGTGCCCAGCCTTCCTTCATTAGCGCTCAGTTAATTATTTTAACGTAACGCTTCAAGCTTTTGGGTGGGACTCCCCTACGATCCTCACTGGCTTCAATTGTGGCCATTTCTTTGTTAAGCATAGCGCTTAGTGAACTAAGTTCATGTAGCGCCCTTTCTTTCATGCGCTTGTCCCCATTTCGAACCTTGGGTGCCCCAATTTGAGTGCTTGCTCCTTGCTTTACTTTGTTGAGACCCACGAAAAAGTGAAATAAGTTAACGGAGCGCTACATGTTTGAGTGCCTCCTTGTAACGCTAAGTTAACACTCTCAACGTAGCGCCATGCCTTTGCTCCCTTGGTCTTTGCTCTAGCGCTCAATTAGAGAGTGCTGCGCTCAATTAGAGAGCACTATGCTTGGTTCCTTGAATGCTACGCTTTTATATCTTGGGCCACGCTTGGTTGAGCACACTTTCCTTATTCTTTCTTTTCTTCACCATTTCTTCACCTACAAGCAACCAAATAAACATATCAAAGTATCACCAAATTCACAAGGTTTCTAATTCATTCATAAAATCAACTAATTCTAGCTTAAACCCTATGATTTTGTGTCAATTAAATGTTGGTTGATTGATTTAACATAATCATGCAAATCCACTCCAAATCACTTACTTATAATGCAAGAAAGTGCATAAAACCTAATGAAACAAGTGAAAAATTCTTGGAAAGCTAGCATAAGATGACTTGTCATCACAACACCAAACTTAAATTTTGCTTGTCCCTAAGCAAGCACTAAACATAAGAAGAAATAAAATGAAACAGAGAAGCATGCATGTCCTTATTTAGCAGATAATTGAACTTGGTTTATGGGTTTTATGCAGACAAATGTAGCTCAATTATTCTTAGCTATCTGATATGAAACGTCTCCTTGATGGCTCACTAGAGTTGCTGCTATATTGCCTTGCTTTTTGCTTGATTCCTTGCTAGCTTTTTCTTTATTTCTTTTGCTTTAGAAAGCTTATTTATTAATGAAAGCTTGGTGGCAAGTGTTGCAGCAGCCTTTTGGATCAATTTTTGCTCAGCACTTCTTCACCACAGACACTTGGCTCACAATTTCTTCCTCGGAACATTGATGCCCAGCATCTCTTTAGATTACTAAGTGTTTTGTAACTAGGTTGCTCTTGATAATGGACTTTCGATTGGCAATCCCAGATTAGTTAATCCAAGTGGCCAAGTTTTAAAATACTCCTCAGAACCTAATTGTCCAAGCATATCCCAGTACAAAAACACCACAGGCATATGTCCTAAGGTCCAAGCTATTGGTGTCTAGCCTTATTGTTTGTTTGTTTGCCAATTCTTGGCTATTCTCTTTTTTTTTCTTTATTACTTTGATCCATTCTCAAGGGGTATTCATTAATAAAAAGCTTTATAGCAACAACCTAATTCACACTTCAAGGAAAATTTTATTATGAAGCTTTTTATTATTGAACTAATCATTAAATCAAACAAGTACCACCACTGAATTTCATTCTAATTCCTACAACATTGGACAATCACTTCCTTGTTTCAGACATTTTTCTTTTATTTATGCAGAAGAGAACAAAACAGAATTTAAGCAGATATGTAGTAGCAAGCACAATGCAGGCTAGCATTTTTGGCAAACATTTCCACTTACACCTAATTGAACACTTCATCAAGACATAAAGGAATCCCCAAGTTAAGATTCTTCAAAGCAACAAGGATTAAGTGTCAATACAACCTGTTGGGAATGTCTCTCATCTCTTCCTTCTATCATTATTATTTCTCTCTGTTGTTCCTCCTTTGGATGATGATGCAGAATCCTTTCACAGATTGAATGTTTTCCTGCATAATCCTTAAAAGTTACTTGTTTCTCAAGCCTTTAGGCAACTGGTTAGTATGCAAGATTTGCTTGTAGGCTGTTGAACTTAGTTTGGTGTGTGAACACCAAACTTAGTTTCTTGCCATTGTTTCTTATGCAACAAGCTAACCATATATGAAACCTTGTGCCTTTGCTGAAGGTCATAAAACTAAAAACTAGAAAACAGACAATAGTTAAGTAAGTTTCTTGATTGTTTGGAGCTAGTAACCATTTATGCAGAGGGTTGAAATGTGTTTTAGTTTAAAATTTTTGGTGGAACACCAAACTTAAATTATTTTGGTGTGCAACACCAAAATTAGCTCCTTGCAATACAGATAAAGCCACTCAACCTTTTTATTGAAATAGTTAGGAAAAGAAAACTACCTTTGGTTGGGTTGCCTCCCAACAAGCGCTCTTTTAATGTTACTAGCTTGATATCTTGTTCTTTGATCATGGAGGCTGAAAATCATAGTGCCTTAGCTTTTCTCCTCTTACTGTGAACTTCCTTCTGGTCTCCTCTTTGATGATCTCCAGGTGTTCAAGTGAAAGGATCCAGTTCATAGTATAATACTCAGATAATTGTGGAGACACCTTCATTGGTTGGGTGTTTAGCATCACTTTATCCCCTGGTGAGAAGCCTTCAGCGGGGATTTTCTTGTTTCTCCATCCTTTTGGCCTCTTCTTCTTTTCTTTCTCAGAAGATAATTCATGCCTTGGTGGTTCTTTATCTGGGGTGTTGAGGTTCTCATCTGGGGGTTTTGGATCTAATTCCTCCTTGATTTCTTTGGTCTGTTGTACCATCTCTACTGCTTTCAACCATGGATTTAGAAGTCTTGGAGTTAACTCATTAAATGCCTCCTTCAAGCTTTGATCTCTGGCCTTATCCTTCATACAATCTTCTTCTTGAGTGGGCTCATGCAGTGTTTTAAAAACATGGAATGCTAGGTGCTCATCATGCACTCTCAGCAATAATTCTCCTTTTTGAACATCTATCAATGCTCTGCCTGTAGCCACGAAAGGCCTCCCCAGGATGATGGGAGTGTTAGGGTCTTCCTCCATTTCCAGGATGACAAAATTAGCTGGGAGAAGAAATTTTCCCACTTTTACCGGCACATTCTCTACAATTCCAAGTGCTTGCTGAATGGACTTGTCAGCCATTTGAAGAAGTATTCATGTGGATTTCAGCTCAAAAATTTGGAGTTTCCTCATTAGAGACAAAGGCATCAAGTTTATGCTTGCACCAAGATCACAGAATGACTTCTCAATTGTTATGTTTCCTACGGTGCAAGATATATAAAAACTCCCAGGATCATCTTTCTTCTCTGGCAACTCTCTTTGGAGAATAGCACTACATTCCATTGTCATCTCAACAATTTGTCCTTCTTTTAGGGACTTTTTCTTTGTCAGAACTTCCTTCATAAATTTGGCATACAATGGCGTCTGTTCAAGTGCTTCTAAGAAAGGAATATTGATGCTGAGTGTCTTGAATATGTCCAGGAACTTTGAGTATTGCTTATCCTCGTTTTCTTTTTTGAACCTCTGAGGGTATGGAAGTTTGGGGACATATGGCTTCACCCCTTCCTTTTTCTCTTGTAGCTGTTGCTCAAGGATGTTCTTGTCTCCCTTTGAGATTTGTGCCTTCTTGGGTTTTTGATCCTCTTCACGTCTTCCCCCTATCTCTCCTTGTGGAACTTCTCTGTTGTGTTTTTCCTAATTGATGGCTTCCTTCTTACATAGTCTTCTCACTTCCCACTGTGATTGCCTTGCACTCCTCCTACTTTGTAGCCTTTCCTTTGTTCCTTGGGTGTTCTTCAGTGGAATTAGGGAAGGTATTTGCTCTCTTCTCACCCATTTCTGAAATTTTCTTAGCCATTTTCTCCATATGCCTCTCAAGATTTCTGATTGAAGCTTCTTAGTTTTTGCTTGTTATGGTTTGATCTTTTCTTGCTGCTTCTTAATCTTGTCTGGCCATCTCTTGAGTTTTGATGAGTTTCTCCATTAATATCTCTAAACTAGAGATTCTTAGAGAGTCTGGATTTGGTTGTGGTTGTGTGAGATGAGATGGTTGTTGCTGAAAGTTGTTTGAATTATCTACGGGGATATTTTGTGGGTAAAATGTGGATGTGGAAAAGTTATTTTGGTGGTTTTGTGAGTTGTTATGGGGTTGATGGTATGTGTTTTGTGGGTTTTTGAATTGGTTAGTATTATTGGATGAATGGCTTTGGTTGTTTGTCTTGCTGAGGCTGCTATAGTTGAGGTCCCTTCGTCCTTGATTCTGGTGCTCACCCAACCTCAAGTTAGAATGATTCCTCCAGGATGGGTTGTGTATGTCAACATGGAAGTTATGTTGGAACGAACTTGAGGTGTTATTCATATGTTGCACCTGCTCAGAGTTTTGTTGCTCATAATTAAATGTCCCGAAACCTTCTTCAGATTGCTTCCACACATGTGAGGTTTGAGATTGGCCTTGTGTATTTACTGCAGAAATTTGTAGTCCATCAATTTTCTTGGCCATCATTTCCATTTGTTGCTGAAGTTGTTGATGCATCTGTTTGTTTTGTGCCAAGAGAGTGTCAACACCTTCAAGCTCCAAGATACCTTTCTTGGAAGTTGGTTGGCATTGCCTTTGATGAGCAAAGAAGTATTGATTGTTTGCCACCATTTCTATGAGGTTTTGGGCTTCCTCTGCTCTCTTCATTAATTGCAAAGGACCTCCTGCTGAATGGTCTAGTGCTTCCTGAGTTTTCAGAGTCAATCCTTCATAGAAATTCAAAAGTATGTCCCATTCATTGAACATTTCAGGGGGACATTTTTTGATCAAGGCCTTGTATCTCTTCCATGCCTCATAGAGGGACTCTCCATCCATATGTGTGAAGGTTTGCACTTCTGTCTTCAATCTAATGATCTTCTGAGGTGGGTAGAATTTGGCTAGGAATTTGCTCACTAAGTCTTCCCAATTATTAATGCTTTCTTTGGGAAATGTCTCTAGCCATTGAGAGGCCTTATCCTTTAGAGAGAATGGAAATAGCAGCAGCTTGTAGATGTCTGGATGCACACCACTTGTTTTGACAGTTTCACAAATCCTGAGGAAGATGGATAAGTGTTGGTTTGGATCTTCAAGTGGACCTCCTCCATAGGAGCAATTTTTCTGCACCAGAGTAATAAGTTGAGGCTTCAACTCAAAGTTATTTGCATGAACGTTGGGAGTGAGTATGCTACTCCCATAATTTCTTGCATTGGGGATAGTGTAAGAGGCCAACACCCTCTTTGCAGGTTGAGCATTGTTGGTTACTTCTGCCTCATCCTCCATGACTTGCACAATCACAAACAAACCAAATGAAATCTAGACATTCTAATGCTAGAATGTGGTTAGAGGGTTAGATGACACAATGTGTCAAACAGTCAATACGCTTAAAAGAAAACAAAAGAAAAATTCTTAATCTAGATTATCACCTTACATAATCATTGTCAATCTAAATCAATCCCTGGCAACGGTGCCAAAAACTTGATGGGTGGAAATTAGATTCCAACACAAAACTCACCGGCAAGTGTACCGGGTCGCATCAAGTAGTAATTACTCACATGAGTGAGGTCAATCCCACAGGGATTGATGGATTGAGCAATTTTAGTTAGGTGATAAATTTAGTTTAGCAAATAGTTGATGATGTGAGTGAATTGTGATCAACAGAAGCTAAATTGCATGAAAATAAAAAGGAGAGGAGAAGTTGACAGAATCTAAAGTGCAGAAGAGTAAATTGCTTGAAACTTAAAGTGCAAGTAATGTAAATAACTGAAACTTAGATTGCAAGAAAAATAAATGCCTAAATCTTAAAGTGCAAGAAAACTAAATGACTGAATCTAAATTGCTAAGAAATGTAAATTGCTTGAAGAGTAGAAGGGATTTGGGGTGCTGGGGTTTAGAATTCAACAGATAAATGTAAAATGCAATCAATCAGAGAAGTAAAAGTTGAAATGAATTGCAAAAGATATGTAAATGAAACAGCAAATAAAACTCAGATCCAATTCCTCAATTCTCAGAATGAAAGCTAAAATGAAAACTAAAATTGAGCTCAGAGTCTCAAAAAAAGTAAAAAAAAAGTTCTCTACAAATCAAAACTACCTCCTATTTATACACTTTCTATTTTTTATCTTCAGACTTTGGAGTGGGCTTTTCCATTTGGTGAAGAATTGGATCCAAATTGGTTTTTAATTGAATATTCAACCAAGGCCACCTCCCAGGGAAGCGCTCGGTTAACTAAGGCAACGCAGTGCTACCTGGCCTTGTGTTTGGGCTTGTGCCCAGCCTTCCTTCAATAGCGCTCAGTTAATTATTTTAACGTAGCGCTTCAAGCTTTTGGGTGGGACTCCCCTTCGATCCTCACTGGCTTCAATTGTGGCCATTTCTTTGTTAAGCATAGCGTTCAGTGAACTAAGTTCACGTAGCGCCCTTTCTTTCATGCGCTTGTCCCTATTTCGAACCTTGGGTGCCCCAATTTGAGTGCTTGCTTCTTGCTTTTCTTTGTTGAGACCCACAAAAAAGTGAAATAAGTTAACGGAGCACTACATGTTTGAGTGCCTCCTTGTAGCGCTCAGTTAACACTCTCAACGTAGTGCCATGCCTTTGCTCCCTTGATCTTTGCTCTAGCGCTTAATTAGAGAGCGCTGCGCTCAATTAGAGAGCGCTATGCTTGGTTCCTTGAATGCTACGCTTTTGTATCTTGGGCCACGCTTGGTTGAGCACACTTTCCTTATTCTTTCTTTTCTTTACCATGTCTTCACCTACAAGCAACCAAATAAACATATCAAAGTATCACCAAATTCACAAGATTTCTAATTCATTCATAAAATCAACTAATTCTAGCTTAAACCCTATGATTTTGTGTCAATTAAATGTTGGTTGATTGATTTAACATAATCATGAAAATCCACTCCAAATCACTTACTTATAATGTAAGAAAGTGCATAAAACCTAATGAAACAAGTGAAAAATACTTGAAAAGCTAGCATAAGATGACTTGTCATCAAGTTGTTTAAGCGCATAAAAGTAAAATAAGAATAACGTTACTCAGTGGTTGTGAATTCAATGATAAGAAGATGGTTAAGGCCACAGAGATGCTTTGTTCTTCTGGATCAATCCTTTCTTACTGTCTTCTCCAACTGTGAATGATTTCTTCTATAGCAGGCGGTATGTGATCAATGCCGGTTGAGAGGCCACTAATCTTCCTCTAGGTTGAACACCAGGTTTAGTGCGTATCCAGTCTGAATGAGGGTGAAGCTGCTGTAGTTCATCCCCTTGGTGATCCTACTTAAAACGCCACTGACAAGCTCGAATCTTCTGGATTAGAGAATACTGTGCTTTGGTTCTAGTCTTTACCACAAGACCCTAATCTCCCCATACCTCAGCTGAACTGATGTCTCGAGAAGTTTCCAACGAAGTCGTGGATTAGCCGTCTAAGAGACGTATCCTCAAGCTAGTGGTTCAGTAATATCTGATGAAAGACGCTCATTGAACCCATGTAGAATACAGATAACTTGTGTTGGTTCAACTTATTCATAAGGTTGAAGAACGAAGATACATCTTAGGAAAGAATCAAACACGAATTGAAATAGAATAGTAGCACTTTTATTAATCCATAAAACTCAGTAGAGCTCCTAACCTTAACCTAAGAGGTTTAGTGGCTCATACTGTACAATCAAACTCGAAAATATGAAATAGTGTTCTCTGGTGGTCGAAGATCCTAAAACAAGGGTGATCTTCTCCTATATATACTAATCTAATAACTAAGGATTACAGAAATATGATAGGTTTAGGCTTGTAGTGCGAAAATCCATTTTTGGGGCCCACTTGGTAAGTGTTTAGGCTGAGCTAAGGGTGTCTCCACATGCTAGTAGGCTCCTTGTGCATTGAACACCTGCTGGGGACACCTTTGTGGGCGTTGGATACCAGCTGCTCCCTTTTGGGCGTCCAACCCCAGAAAGCGGGTAGATGGTTGGCGTTGAATGCTAGTTTTGGGCCTTCATTTCTAAAAATAAGTATAGAGTATTGTATATTATTGGAAAGCCCTAGATATTAGCTTTCCATAGCCATTGAGAATGCTCCATTTGGATATCCGTAACTCTAGAAATGTCTGTTTGAATGCACGGAGGTCAGATCCTGTCTGCATCTGCTACGCTTTCCTTGCCTCTGAATCAGACTTTGTCAAAACTCTCAGATTTCAACCAAAAAATACCTGAAATCACCATAAAACACAACAACTCTTAGTAGAATCCAAAAATGCAAATTTTATACTAAAACCTATGAAAATATAACAAAAATTAAATAAAATATAACAAAAACTATATGAAAATGATGTCAAAAAGCGTATAAAATAAGAGTAGGATAAAAAGAAGAGTAAGATACAATAAATCTCAGAGTTTTCAATGAAGTTCGGTTTCAATTAAATGAGCGGGACTTAGTAGCTTTTTGCTTCTGAATAGTTTTGGCATCTCACTATCCATTAAAGCTCAGAAGTGTTGGCATCCTTAGGAACTTAGAATGCAGATGATATTATTGACTTTCCTAGTTTAAATAGATAGAAATGATAATGCAATAAGAACACGAGAATAAATAGTAAAACGTAACGGAAAATAGATAAATGACATAAAAGCAAGGGGTGATGGAACGGGACCACCTTAATGACGGCGGCTACCACTTCCTCTAGAGAAACCAATAGAGCACTTGATATCTTCATTGTCATACCCTAGTCTCTGTTGTTTTTCCCTCATAGCTCTGAATGGGCGGAAATTTGCCGATTAAGAATTTAATATAGAAATAACGTTGCGAGTACAGTTCTTAACCAATAAAAATTCCGCTTATCAATTTAAAAGGGGTTGTCACAAAATTTGAATAAAAATACTGGGAGTAGGAATCCCAGGTCGTCTCCCAACGAGTTGACAAAAGAGTGCTATTTTATCAATCAGGAATTTTCCGAGAAATTTTAAGAGTTGGAGAACAGAAAAATAAATGATTGTTATTTAAAGCAATGAAAATTAGCAAGAGAATTTATATAATCAAAATAAAAGCCTTGACCGGGGGAAGATTAATTTGAAGTTCTATCCTTGTTGAATTTTCCCAAGTGTGATAATAAGAAGTTGTTGTTTTCACTTAGTTAACCCTTACCGAATAAAGGAAAGTCAAGTGATTAAGCTAACTCTTACTCGCAAGTCCTAATCCTCTCCTATGGAAGGATTAGTGTTAGTAAATAGAGAGTTAGCCAACAACTTCCAATTAATATTGACACTTGAGTATTCCAACTCAAGGGTCTCCTTTTAATCAACCCCCAAGTCAAGTTGAGAGTTTACTCCATTGACATGAATACAACCTTCACAGATATATAAAGAGAATAGAAAGAAGACATGATAAATTAAATAAAATAGGAACTGAAAATTAATTAAAGGTAAAAGTAATTCTTTGCATTAATAAATTCCGAAATCATAAACATACATATCTGAACAGGGTTAATGGGCAATAAAAGAGTAAAGGAATAAGGAAACAATGTAGAATAATGGCAACTTCAATGGAGGTAGTAACTCTTCTCAATATCCAAGGCAAAAGCATCAAAAGCATAAAAACTAGAATCTAAGAATATGAAGAACCCTAGAGGAAGTAGTGATTTCTCTCTAAGATTCAAAGCTAAAAACTAAAAACTATCCGAATGAGAATGTCTGTTGAGTTTCTGCTTGTCCCCTGGCTCTAGTCTGTGTTTCTGGGCCGAAAATTGGGTCCAAACTCAGCCCAAAATTGCCTCCAACATTTTCTGTGATTTCTGCAGGTTGCGCATGTCATGCGTACGCGTAACTGGTCATCTTCGCATGTCACGCGTACGCGTCAGGTACGCGCACACGTTGCCGTGCAAATTCCAATTCACGCGCACGCGTGAGCCATGCGTGCGCATCGCTTCTCGCTGGTTGTCTCCTTTATTTCTTGTGCTCCTTCCATTTGTGCAAGCTTCCTCTCCATCCTCTAAGCCATTCCTGCCCTATATAACCTGAAAACACTTAACGCACAGATCACGGCATCGAATGGTATAAAGGGGGATTAAAAATATACAATTTAAAGGCTTAGGAAGCAAGTTTCCAACTATAGAACAAAATTGGGAAGGAATTGTAAAATCATGCAGATAGTATGGTGTGCAAAGATTTGATAAAAACCACTCAATTGAGCACAAGATAAACCATAAAATAGGGGTTTATCAATCTCCCCACACTTAAACACTAGCATGTCCTCATGCTAAGCTCAAGGAGACAAAAGGAATGAGTGGTGGAAAGTAAGACTCATGAGATGTGGTGCACGAATTGTAAATCACACTTTTCACAACTCCTACCACTAACCAGCAAGTGCACTAGGTCGTCAAAGTAATACCTTACATGAGTAAGGGTCGATTCCACGGAGATTGTCGGCTTGAAGCAAGCTATGGTTATTTTGTAATTCTTAGTCAAGAAATTAACAATAAAAATGGTTGGGTTTTGAAAAGTAATTAACATAAAATAAATAATACTTGTTATGCAGTAATGGAGAACAGATTGAGGTTTTGGAGATGCTCTGTCTTCTGAATCTATGCTTTCCTACTGTCTTCTCCTTCACACACACAGGTCTCCTTCCATGGCAAGCTGTATGTTGGTGAATCACCGTTGTCGATGGCTACCATCCATCTTCTCAGTGAAAATGGTCCAAATGCGCTGTCACCGCATGGCTAATCATCTGTCGGTTCTCACTCATGTTGGAATAGAATTCGTTGATTCTTTTGCGTCTGTCACTACGCTCAACACTCGCGAGTTTGAAGCTCGTCACAGTCATCCCTTCTCATATCCTACTCAGAATACCACAAACAAGGTTTAGACTTTCTGGATCTCAGGAATGGCCGCCCATAATTCTAGCCTATACCACGAAGACTTTGATCATGAACCAGGAGGCTAAGAGATACACACTCAAGCTTGTGTAGATAGAACGGAGGTGGTTGTCAGGCACGCGTTCATAGGTGAGAATGATGATGAGTGTCACGGATCATCACATTCATCAGGGTGAAGTGCGAGTGAATATCTTAGAATAGAAACAAGCGTGATTGAATGAAAAACAGTAGTAATTGCATTAATTCATCGAAACACAGCAGAGCTCCTCACCCCCAACCATGGAATTTAGAGACTCATGCCGTCAGAAATAAAATGTAAAGTGTAAAAATGTCATGAGGTGCATAGTAAGTCTCTAAAAGTAGTTTTTATACTAAACTAGTAGCTAGGGTTACAGAAAATAAGTAACTAAGTGTAGATAGTGCAGAAATCCACTTCCTGGGCCCACTTGGTGTGTACTTGGACTCAGCATTGAGCTTTACACGTGTAGAGGCTTCTCTTGGAGTTAAATGCCAGGTTGCAGCCTGTTTGTGGCGTTTAACTTTGGTTTGTGACCTGTTTCTGGCATTTAACTTCAGAATAGGGCAAGAAGTTGGCGTTTGAACGCCAGTTTGCTTCGTCAAAACTCGGGCAAAGCATGGACTATTATATATTGCTGGAAAGCCCTGGATGTCTACTTTCCAACGCAATTAAGATTGCGCCAATTGGGTTCCTGTATCTCCAGAAAATCCATTTCGAGTGCAGGGAGGTCAGAATCCAACAGCATCTGTAGTTATTTTTCAGCCTCTGAATCAGATTTTTGCTCAGGTCCCTCAATTTCAGCCAGAAAATACTTGAAATCATAGAAAAACACAAACTCATAGTAAAGTCCAGAAATGTGAATTTTTCACAAAAACTAATAAAAATATAATAAAAATTAACTAAATCATACTAAAAACTACCTAAAAATAATGCAAAAAAGCGTATAAATTATCCGCTCATCACAATACCAAACTTAAATTGTTGCTTGTCCCCAAGAAACTGAAAATCAAATAGGATAAAAAGAAGAGAATATACTATAAATTCCAAAATATCAATGAAACTTAGCTCCAATTAGTTGAGCGGGACTAGTAGCTTTTTGCCTTTGAACAGTTTTGGTATCTCACTTTATCCTTTGAAGTTCAGAATGACTGGCATCTACAGGAACTCAGAATTTAGATAGTGTTATTGATTCTCCTAGTTCAGTATGTTGATTCTTGAACACAGCTACTTTATGAGTCTTGGCCGTGACCCTAAGCACTTTGTTTTCCAGTATTACCACCAGATACATAAATGCCACAGACACATAACTGGGTGAACCTTTTCAGATTGTGACTCAGCTTTGCTAGAGTCCCCAATTAGAGGTGTCCAGGGTTCTTAAGCACACTCTTTTTTGCTTTGGATCACGACTTTAACCGCTCAGTCTCAAGCTTTTCACTTGACACCTTCACGCCACAAGCACATGGTTAGGGACAGCTTGGTTTAGCCGCTTAGGCCAGGATTTTATTCCTTTGGGCCCTCCTATCCATTAATGCTCAAAGCCATGGATCCTTTTTTATTTTACCCTTGCCTTTTGGTTTAAAGGGTTACTGGCTTTTTGCTTTTGTCTTTTGGTTTAAAGAGCTATTGGCTTTTTCTGCTTGCTTTTTCTTTTTCTTTCTTTTTCTTTTATTTTCGCCAAATTTTTTTTATATTTTTTTTCGCAAGCCTTGTTATTCACTGCTTTTTCCTGCTTCAAGAATCAATTTTATGATTTTTTAGATTATCAATAACATTTCTCTTTTTCATCATTCTTTCAAGAGCCAACAAATTTAACATTCATAAACCCCACTTATAAAAAATATGTACTGTTCAAGCATTCATTCAGAAAACAAAAAGTATTGCCACCACATCAATATAATTAAACTAATTTCAAGATAAAAATTAAAATTCATGTACTTCTTGTTCTTTTGTAATTAGGAACATTTTTCATTTAAGAAAGGTGAAGGATTTATGGGTCATTCATAACTTTAAGGCATAGACATTAGACACTAATGATCATGTAGTAACGACACAAAACATAGTCAAACATAAAGCTCAAAATCGAAAACAGAAAAATAAATAGACAAGGAGATTAAGGAATGGGTCTACCTTAGTGAGGGTGGCGTCTTCTTCCTCTTGAAGAACCAATGGTGCTCTTGAGCTCCTCTATGTCTCTTCTTTGCCTTTGTTGCTCCTCCCTCATGGATATTTGATCTGCAGTCAAATGCTCTACCACTGATCTATGGACCCTTGAGATGAACCTCTCCATCTCTCAAGACTCGGGGGTAGAAGCAACTGCCTTCCTTTTCCTCTTTCTAGAGGTTTCTCCGGCCTTAGGTGCCATAAATGGTTATGGAAAAACAAAAAGCAACGCTTTTTTCCACACCAAACTTAAAAGGTTTGCTCGTCCTTGAGCAAAAGAAGAAAGAAGGGAGTAGAAGGAGAAGTGGAGGAGATGGAGGTGGGTTTGAGAGGGGAATAACTTGAATTTGAATGGTAAGATAGGTGGGGATCCTGTGGGGTTCACAGATCCTGAGGGGTCAAGAACTTCTCATCCCTGCTCCATTTAGGCGTGTAAAACACCCTTATAGTGCAATTCTGGCATTAAACGCCAGGCTGCAGCCTATTTCTGGCATTTAACGCCAACTTTTCTTCCCTTTTTGGCGTTTTACGCCAACTTGGTGCTCTGTTCTGGCGTTAAACGCCAGCTTGTTGCTTCTTTCTAGCGTTAAACGCCCAGAATGGTGCCAGACAGGGCATTTAACGCCCATTCTGCTACTCTTACTGGCGTTTAAACGCCAGCAAGTTTGTCCTCCAGGGTGTGCTATTTCTGATGCTGTTTTTTATTCTACTTTAATTCTGTAGATGTTTTTATGACTCCACATGATCATCAACCTAAAGAAAACATAAAATAACAATGGAAAATAAAATGAAAAAGTAATTAACATAGATAAATAAGATTGGGTTTCCTCCCAATAAGCACTTCTTTACTGTCAATAGCTTGACATTACTGAGCCTTATAGTTTGCAATGTCTGTAAACCACAGAGCTTCTTGAATAGCAAACAATTTCTCATCCAAAAAGGTTTCAGAAATCTCAGTAGGAGGGAGGGACGCTCCTGCTACTGGTTCTATCCGGGACAGGTGATCATCTACTTGATTCTCTATCCCTTTTCTGTCTCTTATTTCTTTATCAAACTCTTGCAGAAGCAACACCCATCTTATGAGTTTGGGTTTTGAATCCTGCTTTGTGAGGAGATATTTTAGAGTAGCATGGTCAGTGTACACAATCACTTTTGATCCAACTAAGTAAGATCTAAACTTGTCAATGGCATAAACCACTGCAAGCAATTCCTTTTTTGTGGTTGTGTAATTCTTCTGTGCGTCATTTAAAACACGGCTGACATAGTAAATGACGTGCAGAAGCTTGTTATGCCCCTGTCCCAATACTGCACCAATGGCATGGTCACTAGCATCACCCATTAGTTTGAATGGTAATGTCCAGTCTGGTGCAGAAATAACTGGTGCTGTGACCAGCTTAGCTTTCAGAGTTTCAAACGCCTGCAGACACTCTGTGTCAAACACAAATGGTGTGTCAGCAGCTAGCAGATTGCTCAGACGTTTTGCAATTTTTGAAAAATCCTTTATAAACATCCTATAGAATCCTGCATGCACCAGAAAGCTTCTGATTGCCTTAACATTGGCAGGTGGTGGTAATTTTTCAATTACCTCTACTTTAGCTTTATCCACCTCTATTCCCTTGATTGAAATTTTATGCCCAAGGACAATTCCTTCAGTCACCATAAAGTGACATTTTTCCCAGTTTAAAACTAGGTTGGTCTCTTGGCACCTTTTCAGAACAAGTGCTAAATGGTCAAGGCAGGAGCTGAATGAGTCTCCAAATATTGAGAAGTCATCCATGAAGACTTCCAGAAATTTCTCTACCATATCAGAGAAGATAGTGAGCATGCACCTCTGAAAGGTTGCAGGTGCATTGCACAGACCAAAAGGCATCTTTCTGTAGGCAAATACAGCAGAAGGACATGTGAATGCTGTTTTCTCTTGGTCTTGGGGATCTACTGCAATTTGGTTGTAACCTGAATAGCAATCCAAAAAGTAGTAATATTCATGACCTGCTAGTCTCTCTAGCATCTGGTCTATGAATGGTAAAGGAAAGTGATCCTTTCTGGTGGCTGTATTGAGCCTTCTGTAGTCAATACACATACGCCACCCTGTAACTATTCTTGTAGGAACCAGTTCATTCTTTTCATTATGAACCACTGTCATGCTTCTCTTCTTGGGGACAACATGGACAGGGCTCACCTAGGGGCTATCAGAAATAGGATAAATAATCCCAGCCTCCAGTAACTTAGTGACCTCTTTCTGCACCACCTCCTTCATGGCTGGATTTAGCCGCCTCTGTGGTTGAACCACTGGCTTAGCATCATCCTCCAATAGGATCTTGTGCATGCATCTTGCTGGGCTAATGCCCTTAAGATCACTTATGGACCACCCAAGAGCTGTCTTGTGTGTCCTTAGCACCTGAATTAGTGCTTTCTCTTCCTTTGGATTTAAAGCAGAGCTTATGATCACCGGAAAAGTGTCACCTTCTCCCAGAAATGCATATTTAAGGGATGGTAGTAGTGGTTTGAGCTTGGGTTTAGGAGGCTACTCCTCTTCTTGAGGAATTTTTAGAGGTTCTTTTATTTCCTCTGGTTCCTCCAGATCAGGCTGAACATCTTTAAAAATGTCCTCTAGCTCTGATTCGAGACTCTCAGTCATATTAACCTCTTCCACCAGAGAGTCAATAATATCAACACTCATGCAGTCGTTTGGGGTGTCTGGATGCTGCATAGCTTTGACAACATTCAACTTAAACTCATCCTCATTGACTCTCAGGGTTAATTCCCCTTTTTGGACGTCAATGAGGGTTCGTCCAGTTGCTAGGAAAGGTCTTCCTAGAATGAGAGTTGCACTCTTGTGCTCCTCTATTTCCAGCACTACAAAGTCTGTGGGAAAGGCAAATGGCCCTACCTTGACAATCATGTCCTCAATTATGCCTGATGGATATTTAATGGAGTCATCAGCAAGTTGGAGGCATATTCGGGTTGGTTTAACTTCTTCAGTCAAGCCAAGCTTTCTGATAGTGGATGCAGGTATTAGGTTGATACTTGCCCCAAGATCACATAGAGCTTTCTTAGTACAAGTACCCTCTAATGTGCATGGTATCATAAAGCTTCCTAGATCTTTAAGCTTCTCTGGTAAGCTCTTTAAAATGACTGCACTACATTCTTCAGTGAGGAAAACTTTTTCAGTTTCTCTCCAATCCTTCTTATGACTTAAGGTCTCTTTCATGAACTTAGCATAAGAGGGTATTTGCTCAAGTGCCTCTGCAAACAGAATCTTGATTTCAAGAGTCTTGAGATAGTCTGCAAAGCAGGCAAATTGTTTATCCTGTTATGCTTGGTGGAGTTTCTGAGGATAAGGCATCTTGGCTTTATACTCTTCAACCTTAGTTGCTGCAGGTTTATTTCCTACAGAGGCAGGTTGAGAAGCCCTCTTGAGAGAGTTATTATCAGCACTTGCAGGTGTCTGATCCCTCACTGGCATTTGAACGCCAGAACTGGACATAGATTGGGTGTTTAACGCCAGTTTTTCACCCTTTTCTGGTGTTTGAACGCCAGACTTATTCCTCTCTGGGCTCTTATTGTCCTCAGAGGGATTTTGGGTAGCAGGTTGCTCATCCTCTGTCAGCTGTTCTTTTCTTGGCTTTCTGCTACTTCGAGTTGAGGTATTTAATGTTTTTCCACTTCTTAATTGAACTACTTGGCACTCCTCTGTTATCTGTTTTGATAACTGTTGTTTTGTCTGATTCAATTGTGATTCTATATTCTTGTTAGCATTTTTGGTTTCTTGTAGCATCTCCTTAAATTTTGCTAACTGCCTTGTTATAGAAGATAGTTGCTGATTGAGTTCAGCAACTTGTTCCTGAGGACTAAAGTCAGTTGATACTGCCTTAGCTTCTTCTTTCATGGAGGACTCATTACTTATGTACAGATGCTGATTTCTAACAATTATATCGATAAGCTCTTGAGCCTCTTCAATGTTCTTTCTCATGTGTATAGATCCACCAGCTGAGTGGTCTAGAGATACCTGAGCTTTTTTTGTAAGCCCGTAGTAGAAGATGTCTAACTGCACCCACTCTGAAAATATTTCAGAGGGGCATTTCCTTAGCATCCCTCTGTACCTCTCCCAGGCAATATAAAGGGATTTATCATCCTCTTGTTTAAAGCCTTGGATGTCCAGCCTTAGCTGTGTCATCTTTTTTGATGGGAAATATTGATTCAGGAATTTGTCTGATAACTGTTTCCATGTTCTTATGCTTGCAGTAGGTTGGTTATTTAACCACCTCTTAGCTTGATCTTTTACAGCAAATGGAAACAGTAATAATCTGTAGATATCTTGATCTACTTCCTTGTCACGTACTGTGTCAGCAATTCGCAAGAACTGTGCCAGAAACTCAGTAGGTTCTTCCTGTGGAAGATCAAAATACTGGCAATTTTGCTGCACCATGACAATGAGCTGAGGATTTAGCTCAAAACTACTTGCTTTGATGGGAGGTATACAAATGCTGCTTCCATATGCAGCAGTAATGGGGTTAGCATATGATCCCAGAGTCCTTCTGAATTGTTCATTTCCATTTAGGTCTATAATGGAGAAAAGGGAATTGATATGAATTGCAAATAAAATATATTTTTATTTTTATTTTATTTAAGTTGAAACACATCGAATAATTAAAAATAATAAGATAAAATAAAATAATTAGAAATAAAAATATAAATTTCGAAAACTAAGAGAAAAATAAATTTGAAAACTAAAATAATTACTTAATTAAGAAGATTTGAAAAACTTTGGATATGATTTTTGAAAAAGATTTTGAATTTCGAAATTTCAAAACTAAGATAAGATAGAATAAAAAGTTTTAAAATAAAAATCCGAATTTTTAAAGGAAAATTCGAAAATTAATTAAAATAAAGAGAAAAGATATTTTTGAATTTAATGAAGAAAGAGAAAAACAGTAAAAATGACACCAAACTTAAATTTTTAGATCAAAACAAAGGAAACAAACAGGAAAACTTTGAATATCACGATGAACGCCAAGAACAACTTTTGAAAAAAATTTTTTTTTTAAGAAAACAAAAACACAAAGGACACCAAACTTAAAATATGAAACTAAACTCAAATAGAAAAACTCAATTATTAGTTTATAAAAATTTTCGAAAAAATTTGAAAAAGAAAATAAGTATTTAAAAAAAAGTTTTAACCAAAAACAATAATAGAAGACGCAATTTTAGTGACTCTAAACAAAAAAGGATAAATTTTTCCTAATCTAAGCAACAAAATAAACCGTCAGTTGTCCAAAATCGAACAATCCCTGGCAACGGCACCAAAAATTTGGTGCATGAATTGTAAATCACACTTTTCACAACTCGTACCACTAACCAGTAAGTGCACTGGGTTGTCCAAGTAATACCTTACGTGAGTAAGGGTTGATCCCACGGAGATTGTCGGCTTGAAGCATGCAATGGTTATTTTGTAATTCTTTGTCAGGAAATTAACAATAAAAATGGTTGGGTTTATGAAAAGTAATTAACATAAAATAAATAATACTTGTTATGCAGTAATGGAGAACAGATTGAGGTTTTGGAGATGCTCTGTCTTATGAATCTATGCTTTCCTACTGTCTTCTCCTTCACACACGCAGGTCTCCTTCCATGGCAAGCTGTATGCTGGTGGATCACCGTTGTCAATGGCTACCATCCATCCTCTCAGTGAAAATGGTCCAAATGCGCTGTCACCGCACATCTAATCATCTTTTGGTTCTCACTAATGTTGGAATAGAATCCGTTGGTTCTTTTGCGTTTGTCACTACGCTCAACACTCGTGAGTTTGAAGCTCGTCACAGTCATCCCTTCCCAGATCCGATTCAGAATACCACAGATAAGGTTTAGACTTTTTGGATCTCAGGAATGGCCGCCAATAATTCTAGCCTATACCACGAAGACTCTGATCATGAACCAGGAGGCTAAGAGATACACACTGAAGCTAGTGCAGATAGAACGAAGGTGGTTGTCAGGTACGCGTTCATAGGTAAGAATGGTGATGAGTGTCACGGATCATCACATTCATCATGTTGAAGTGCGAGTGAATATCTTAGAATAGAAATACGCGTGATTGAATGAAAAACAGTAGTAATTACATTAATTCATCAAAACACAGCAGAGCTCCTCACCCCCAACCATGGAGTTTAGAGACTCATGCCGTAGAAGATACAAATTCAGATGTAAAATGTCATGAGGTACATAGTAAGTCTCTAAAAGTTGTTTTTATACTAAACTAGTAGCTAGGATTACAGAAAATAAGTAACTAAGTGCAGATAGTGCAGAAATCCACTTCCGGAGCCCACTTGGTGTGTGCTTGGGCTGAGCATTGAGCTTTACACGTGTAGAGGCTTCTCTTGGAGTTAAACGCCAGGTTGCAGCCTGTTTGTGCCGTTTAACTCTGGTTTGTGACCTGTTTCTGGCATTTAACTTCAGAATAGGGCAGGAAGTTGGCATTTGAATGCCAGTTTGCGTCCTCAAAACTCGGACAAAGTATAGACTATTATATATTGCTGGAAAGTCCTGGATGGCTACTTTCCAACGCAATTGAGAGCGTGCCAGTTGGGTTTCTCTAGCTCCAAAAAATTCATTTCGAGTGCAGGGAGGTCAGAATCCAACAGCATCTGCAGTCATTTTTCAGCCTCTGAATCAGATTTTTGCTCAGGTCCCTCAATTTCAGCCAGAAAATACCCGAAATCACAGAAAAATACACAAACTCATAGTAAAGTCGAGAAATGTGAATTTTGCATAAAGACTAATAAAAATATAATAAAAATTAACTAAATCATACTAAAAACTACCTAAAAACAATGCCAAAAAGCGTATAAATTATCCGCTTATCAAGATGCAACCTTTGAATGCAACTATATGCTGAGATGTTTCTGTCTACTTGGTTAAAAGTAAATAGGTTCTCCAAGACAAACATAAATCAAATTCCACTAATTCAAATCACACAATAGAAGGCAAGTAAACTTGTGAGAAGACAGCTCATGAAAGCAGGGAACATAGAATCAAGCATTGAACCCTTACTAGTAGTGTATATGCACTCTAATCACTCAAGTGTCTAGGGTTGATCACTCCACTCTTCTCTAGTCATCCTTTCTAAAACTTTGTTCTTCATCTAACCAATCAACAAATATTTAGTATACCAATGCAAACATTGATGATATGTCATCATGTCATGTTTTTCTATGCTTTTTCATACAAGAAATTTGTGATTAGTGCTTAAATATTGCATTCTTTGGTGCTTAAATATTATATTTCCTTGATCTTTTGATTTTATAAATTTTGTAGGAAATAAGAAGAAAAATAAGTAAAAGAGCAAAAAATAAGCTAAAAAAAAGAAAAGAGAAATTTTGGGCACGCTTTGAAGATTGAGCACACTTTAGAACTTTAGGCTACGCTTTTAAAAGCGTGGCCCATGACCATGAAGCATTGGCATTAGCATTAATGCCTTATGCATGCATTATCATGAGTTAATAAATTAAAGCATGCATGCATTTAATGCCACCATGAACCATGCATTATTAACATTGGCATTAATTATAAATGAATGAATGTTACATTAGCTTACTCATGCTAGTATACTTAGTGTCATCATTAATTTATTCATGCATTCATTAAATGAATAGGCTTTACGTTACTTAGCATGACTAAGTGATATAGTATAGTTAAAATAAAGCCAATGCATGCATGACTCATTTAATTGCTAATGCCAATGCCAAGTGAATTTATGCAATGGATGCTACGACATTATTAATAAAACAAATGAAAGCTAGCGTTCATGAAAGAAAAGGCCATAGCGCTGCGTTGGCTTTGATAACCGAGCGCTACTTAGGCCAAGGAAAAGCAACGCTCATCCAAGGAGTAAAAGGAAGCGTGGCATCAAGGCAGCAAAGGCTCTAGATCAAGGGCCAAGGGAGGAAGGCATGGAGCTAAGTTAACTTAGTTAACTGAACACTCAAGAGAGCAAGACAAAAGCATTGAGCTCAGTTAACTAAGTTAACTTTATCGGGCTCTCCTCAAAGAAAATCAAAGTGCAACATTTGGAAAAGGCTTCAACAAGGGTTCAAACCAAGCACCCACGGGACCAAGAGAAGCACTTATGCAAGGAAAAATACACAAAACGCACTTACAAAGGTTCGAACTCAAGGCCTCACACTCAAAGGTGGAGCGCTACACAAGGAATATAAAGGGAGCTCAGTTAACTTTTCCTACTGAGCTCTACCTTTGTTTTCTTCACAAGGAAAATTGGAGCTGAATTGCTCCCACCAAGGATCGAAGAGAGGACCCTTCTATGCGCACAAAGGAAAGCTCAGTTCACTTTCCTAACCGAGCACTACTCCCCCATGCACTCCAACAATGTGAACGGGCAAGGATCAAAGGGGGCAGCAACAAGGAAGGCTTGATGCGCACAAATTGGCACGCCACAAGTAAATAAAGAGCTCGGTTCACTTAATCAACTGAGCCGTTCCCTGGGAGTAGCACCCATGGTCGAAAATTCAATTAAAAATCAAATTGGATTCAATTCTTCACCAATTGAACCAAGGCCAACTGGACCCATCTCTCTTCAAATCGAAAGCAAGCAAAGCCCACATCATCACTCAAAGGCACAAGAACAAGTTAGAATAGGAATTTCATTTAAATTTTAATTTGTTTTTAATTTCAATTTCATTTTGATTTTCACTTTGTAAAGCCTATATAAGGCATCATTTTCATCTTTGTAAAGGAGGCTAGCTCTACTAGAGAGCAGTGGTAGTAGGAGCTCTCTTAATTTTCTTCTTTGAATTTGATTTTTGAGAATTGGGAAAGAGAATTGATCTCTCTTCTTCCTTGTTCTTACTTCTGCAATCTCTACTCTTTGTTTTGATTCTTGGATTAAGAATTGAAGAAATTCTGTTTCAATCTTGATCTAAGATCTCTCTTGTTACTTTCTGCATAATTAAAAGAATTGTGATTTGGATCTAAGTTTTTCTACTGTTCTCATTTCTACTTCTTTTGCAATCTGTCTTTTACTCTTCTGCAATTATTCTTTGTTGGATCAAGGAAGGAATTGAGATCTAGACTTGTTTTCTAGTCTCATTGATTTCCTGGGATCTTGAATTTCTCCTTTAAATTTCACAATTGAGCTAAATTTAAATTCTGTTTTAATTCTCCTGCACTTCTACATTTCCGTTTTGGTATTGAATCAATCTGTTTCCAAATTTCATAACCTGAGAGCTCTTTAGTTTACTGCACTTCTTATTTTTTCAGTTCTGTTTCAATTTTCAGCACCCAATTCCTTTTACTTTTCATGCAATTTAATTCTTCTGCAATTGTTCTAAGTTCTGCTTATTGCTTCCTTTAAATTCTCTGCACCCAATCCCCTTTACATTTGATGCAATTTACATTTCTTGTCTTTTAAGATTCTGTCAATTTACATTTCTTGCTCTTTAATTTACTTGCAATTTTACTTTCTGCACTTTAAATTTTCTTGTCATTTACTTTCTGATGTATCAATTATCACTCACCAATGTTAGCTTGACTAAAATAATCACCCACTAAAGTTGCTTGATCTATCAATCCCTGTGGGATCGACCTCACTCTAAGTGAGTTTTACTACTTGATATGACCCGGTACACTTGCCGGTGAGTTTAGGTGTTGGAAATTGGTTTCAACCCATCAAACATCACGAGGTCTTTTCAAGGTTGTAATGGGGCTAAGGTAAAGGTGAGAATATATATATATATATATATATATATATATATATATATATATATATATATATATATATGGCCAAGTGAGCTATAATATGAATCTTTGACAAACCTAAGCTCTCACCTAACACACACACACACACACACACACACACTCTATGTAACTCTAAAATCATACCTAGCTACCCATAATTCCCACATTTGCATCACATACTCATGTACCAAATTTTCTTTAATTTCACCACATATGCATTGATCTTTTATTTAAACTTCACATTGGGGTAATTTTGTCCCCTTATTTATCTATTTACTTATATTAAAGTTTTTTTTTTGAACTTGACAGCAAACATAATATATCAATGCATATGGGTTTTTAATATTTCTGGTCTCACATGAGTAGGTTCTCAAATTTCCAATATTCAGATAAAGTGAAAACATAACACATTCCCATTAACCCAGGCTTCCACAATTCCCCACACTTATTTAATAGACTATCTTAAGCTAACCAAAGATTTAAATCAGGTAATTAATTATTTTTCTGCTTAAGGCTAGTGATGTGGTAATATAAAGAACAAATGGGGATTAAAAGGCTCAAAGTGTCTAACAAAGATAAATAGAATGGTAGGCTATTTGGGATAAGTGAGCTAATAACAATTGATGGCCTCAATCATATGTATGCATGTAAATACACTAAACAATGGACATATAGAATGGAACAAAATATAGATTGCAATTATAGAGAAGAAAACACACAAGAATAAAATGTTATGGTTAAATAATGTAACCATGTAGTTAAGCTCAAATCTCACAGGTTGTGTGTTCTTAGCTATCAACCATGTTCCAAATTACAATCTTCAAACAATTTTAGCACAAAAATTTTAATTTAAATTAGTGGAATGCTATAAAAAGGGTCTTGAAAAAGAACTCATTATTTTAACCAAGCAAAACATACATGCAAACAATTATTATCATGCAATCTATGCTATCTAACAAAAGAAAAAGTCAAATGTTGGTGTTAAGAGAGAGAAGTTATCTCCGGAAGTCAAGGATTGACCTCCCCACACTTAAGGCTTGGCACGGTCTTCCGTGCCATCAGTAAGGAGCAAGGTAGGGCTGGAAGCATTGCCTCCGCTGTCTGGTTTGCCATGGCTCCCTGTGCTACTAGAAGAAGGGGAATCCGGGGTGTCCTTCTGTTCTGGAGGTGGGTGTGTACAAACTATGAGTTCCTTCAGATAGTTGTATTGGCGCTTGTTACGGTGCTCCATTTGCTCCATCCGCCAGTATTGCCGGTCGAACCTCTGAAGGATCTGAAGGAACATCTGATGGATGGATGGTGCTTGTGGTGTGGATGATGATGGAGGAGAAGTAGGAGGAGTATCCAAAGATGGGCCTGTAGGCCGGCTCGCAGAAGGAACTGGTGGCCTGATGTACTTCCCATGTGGGACATACTGGTCGGCTCTAGGGATCATGACCTTCATGTCTCCTACCCGATAGGACACACCTGCTGTAGAGACTAAATCTGAAACTAAGGTGGGAAAAGACAAGTTAACCGCAATCTGTACATGTCCCATTGCTTGCCGGATGTGTTGGGGCAGGTTAAGGGGTTGCTTTGTCAGGATGCACCAGATAATGACAGCCATGTCCGCTGTGAAGGTGGACTCGTGAGTGCTCGGAAAGGTATAGTGGGACATAATCTGTGCCCACACGTGACCCTCCAAGGTAAGTGATTAGGCTGAGATGCTCTTGGGCTTTGATCGATGCGGCCCATAGATCCAGGTACTGCCAGGTTGGGCTATAATTCCAAGGACACTATTCCAATCGAACTGATACATATGGTGCTTAAAAGAGGCTTCTTGATATGCATCCAATCCCTCTGGACTAGGCGGTAGATCTAGTGCTCGCTGTATGGCACTCTCGGAGACAGGGACTTGGTGCTGACGAACATAGACAGCCTGCAGGGTAGGCGAGTAGAAGTTGGAATAGAATTCAACTACCCCTGGTAAGTTGGCCTTTCGCGGCTGCCTCCTCAAAAATCCCCATTGTCTCCTCCTGATTCGGGGCTCGACAAAATCAACAAAGTGTGTTAGAACAATGAGTAGATGCTCATTGTTGTAGTTCCTCTCGGCTAGGATGGGGAACATCTACTCGCAGTAACGGTTAGTGAACCGTGTGGAGTCTCGTGCAGGAAAGGCTTTTTCTGATTCATCAACTTTAATGATCCTCTTCACCCGCTTTGTTGGTGGCTTTACGCTTGTAGATGGAAGAGCTTTAGACGGTGCCCTCTTGGTTCCTCTCCTTGCTGGTGCCATGTCAGTGGTCTTCTCTTTTCTTTTCTTGGTACCTGGTGCACGAAATTACAATCACACTTTTGCGATTCCGCACAACTAACCAGCAAGTGCACTGGGTCGTCCAAGTAATACCTTACGTGAGTGAGGGTCGATCCCACGGAGATTGTCGGCTTGAAGCAAGCTATGGTTATTTTGTAATTCTTAGTCAGGAAATTAGTGATAAAAATGGTTGAGTTTATGAAGATTAAATAACATAAAATAAATAATACTTGTTATGCAGTAATGGAGAACATGTTAAGGTTTTGGAGATCTCCATCTTTTGAATCTCTGCTTTCCTACTGTCTTCTTTTTCACGCACGCAGGTCTCCTTCCATGGCAAGCTGTATGTTGGTGGATCACCGTTGTCAATGGCTACCAGCCGTCCTCTCAGTGAAAAGGGTCCATGTACATGGCTAATCATCTGTCGGTTCTCACTAATGTTGGAATAGGATCCATTGATCCTTTTGCACACTGTCACTGCGCCCAGCATTCATGAGTTTGAAGCTTGTCATAGTCATCCCTTCCCGGATCCTAATCAGAATACCACAGACAAGGTTTAGACTTTCCGGATCTCAGGAATACTGCCAATTGATTCTAGCTTATAACACGAAGACTCTGATCTCACAGATTTGAATGCTCTGTTGTCAGGAGATGCAATCAAACGTATGAGCCAAGAACCCAAGAGATACACACTCAATCTAAGGTAGAACGGAGGTGGTTGTCAGACATGCGTTCATAGGTTGAGAATGGTGATGAGTGTCACGGATCATCACATTCATCATGTTGAAGTGCAAGTGAATATCTTAGAATAGAAACACGCGTGATTGAATGAAAAACAGTAGTAATTGCATTAATTCATCAAAACACAGTAGAGCTCCTCACCCCCAACCATGGAGTTTAGAGACTCATGCCGTAGAAGATACAAATTCAGATGTAAAATGTCATGAGGTACATAGTAAAGTCTCTAAAAGTTGTTTTTATGCTAAACTAGTAGCTAGGGTTACAGAAAATAAGTAACTAAGTGCAGATAGTGCAGAAATCCACTTTAGGGGCCCACTTGGTGTGTGCTTGGGCTGAGCATTGAGCTTTACACGTGTAGAGGCTTCTCTTGGATTTAAATGCCAGGTTCCAGCCTATTTGTGGCATTTAACTCTGGTTTGTAACCTGTTTCTAGCGTTTAACTTCAGAATAGGGCAGGAAGTTGGCATTTGAACGCCAGTTTGTGTCGTCAAAACTCGAGCAAAGTATAGACTATTATATATTGCTAGAAAGCCCTGGATGTCTAATTTCCAACGCAATTAAGAGCGTGCTAATTGGGTTTCTGTAGCTCCAGAAAATCTATTTTGAGTGCAGGGATGTTAGAATCCAACAACATCTGCAATCCTTTTTCAGCCTCTGAATCAGATTTTTGCTCAGGTCCCTCAATTTCAGCCAGAAAATACCTGAAATAATAGAAAAATACAAAAACTCATAGTAAAGTCCAGAAATGTGAATGCATAAAAATTAATAAAAACATAGTAAAAACTAACTAAATCATACTAAAAACTACCTAAAAACAATGCCAAAAAGCGTATAAATTATCCGCTCATCACAACACCAAACTTAAATTGTTGCTTGTCCCCAAGCAACTAAAAATCAAATAGGATAAAAAGAAGAGAATATACTATAAATTCCAAAATATCAATGAAACTTAGCTCCAATGAGATGAGCGGGACTAGTAGCTTTTTGCCTCTGAACAGTTTTGGCATCTCACTTTATCCTTTGAAGTTCAGAATGGTTGGCATTTATAGGAACTCAGAATCCAGATAGTGTTATTGATTGTCCTAGTTCAGTATGTTGATTCTTGAACACAGCTACTTTATGAGTCTTGGCCGTGGCCCTAAGCACTTTGTTTTACAGTATTACCACCGGATACATAAATGCCACAGACATATAACTGGGTGAACCTTTTCAGATTGTGACTCAGCTTTGCTAGAGTCCCCAATTAGAGGTGTCCAGTGTTCTTAAGCACACTCTTTTTGCTTTGGATCACGACTTTAACCGCTCAGTCTTAAGCTTTTCACTTGACACCTTCACGCCACAAGCACATGGTTAGGGACAGCTTGGTTTAGCCGCTTAGGCCGAGATTTTATTCCTTTGGGCCCTCCTATCCATTAATGCGCAAAGCCCTGGATCCTTTTTATTACCCTTGCCTTTTGGTTTAAAGGGTTACTGGCTTTTTGCTCTTGCCTTTTGGTTTAAAGAGCTATTGGCTTTTTCTGCTTGCTTTTCCTTTTTCTTTATTTTATTTTATTTTTTTTTGCAAGCTTTGTTCTTCACTGTTTTTTCTTGCTTCAAGAATCAATTTTATGATTTTTCAGATTATCAATAACATTTCTCCTTTTTTGTTATTCTTTCAAGAGCCAACAATTTTAACATTCATAAACAACAAATTCAAAAGACATATCCACTGTTCAAGCATTCATTCAGAAAGCAGAAAGTATTGTCACCACATCAAAATAATTAAACTAATCTCAAGGATGAATTCGAAATTCATGTACTTCTTGTTCTTTTGTAATTAAAGCATTTTTCATTTAAGAAAGGTGATGGATTCATAGGACATTCATAGCTTTAAGACATAGACACTTGAACACTAATGATCATGTAATAAAGACACAAACATGAATAAACATAGAGCATAGTAAATGAAAAACAGAAAAATAAAGAACAAGAAAATTAAAGAACGGGTCCACCTTAGTGATGGCGACTAGTTCTTCCTCTTGAAGATCTTATGGAGTGCTTTAGCTCCTCAATGTCTCTTCCTTGCCTTTGTTGCTCCTCCCTCATAGCTCTTTGATCTTCTCGAATTTCATGGAGGAGGATAGAATGCTCTTGGTGCTCCACCCTTAGTTATCCCATGTTGGAACTCAATTCTCCTAGGGAGGTGTTAATTATCTCCCAATAGTTTTGTGGAGGAAAGTGCATCCCTTGAGGCATCTCAGGGATTTCATGATGAGGAATTTTCTCATGCACTTGTTTAGGTCCTTGAGTGGGCTCTCTTGTTTGCTCCATCCTTTTCTTAGTGATGGGTTTGTGAGATGAATCTCTCCATCTCCCATGACTCGGATGTGGAACCAATTGTCTTCCCTCTCCTCTTTCTAGAGGTTTCCCAGGCCTTTGGTGCCATTAATGGTTATGGAAAAATAAAAATCAATGCTTTTACCACACCAAACTTAAAAGGTTTGCTCGTCCTCGAGCAAAAGAAGAAAGAAAGTAGTAGAAGAAGAAGAAAATAGAGGAGATGGAGGGAGATATGTGGTTCAGCTAAGGGGTAGAAGTAGTGGTTATAATGTGTGAAAATGAAGGAGTAGTGAGGGGTTTATATAGGGGTAGGGGGAAGTGATTGGTGAAGGGTATTTGGGAAAGAGTGTTATGAATAGGTTGAAGAGATAGAGAGAGAGAGAGGTGGGGTAGGTGGAGATCCTGTGGGGTCCACAGATCCTGAGGGGTCAAGGACTTATCATCCCGGCTCCATTTAGGCGTGCAAAACGCCCATAGAGTGCAATCCTGGCGTTAAACGCCAGGTTGCTGCTTGTTTCTGGCGTTTAGCGCCAGCTTTTCTCCCTTTATTGGTGTTTATCGCCAAGTTGGTGCTTGTTTCTGGCATTAAACGCCAGACTGTAGCTTGTTTCTGGCGTTTAATGCCAGCTTGATGCTTCATTCTCGCGTTAAACGCCAGTCTGATGCTTCTTATTGGCGTTTAAACGCCAGTAAGCTCTTCCTCCAAGGTGAGCTGTTTTTAATGCTGTTTTGATTTTGCTTTGATTTCTGCGACTCCAGATGATCATCATCCTAAAGAAAACATAAAATAAAAATGGAAAACAGAAAATTAACATAGATAAGTAAAAATTGGGTTGCCTCCCAATAAGCGCTTCTTTATTGTCTTTTGCTGGACCTTACTGAGCTTTTAATCTAGTCTCAGCTTTGAGCATTCTTGCTCAACATTGCCTTCAAGATAATGCTTGACTCTCTATCCATTAACAATGAACTTCTTATTAGAATCAATGTCTTGAAGCTCCACATAGCCATATGGTGACACACTTGTAATCACATATGGTCCCCTCCACTGGGATTTCAGTTTCCCGGAGAATAATTTGAGCCTAGAGTTAAACAGCAAAACC
Organism: Arachis ipaensis; assembly: GCF_059453495.1. Lineage (NCBI taxonomy): Eukaryota > Viridiplantae > Streptophyta > Magnoliopsida > Fabales > Fabaceae > Arachis > Arachis ipaensis. The sequence continues at coordinate 113,246,297 of NC_142436.1, forward strand.
TTTTGTCCTGGTTCAAAGACTCTGGATTACAGTTTCTTATCATGCTACCTTTTTGCTTTCTCCTTGTAAATTTTTGCATTTTCGAAAGCATTGAGTCTGAATTCCTCTAGCTCATTTAACTGGAGTAATCTCTTCTCTCCAACTAACTTAGCATCCAGGTTTAGGAATCTGGTTGCCCAGTAGGCCTTATGCTCTAGTTCCACGGGCAGATGATAGGCCTTGCCATACACAAGCTGGTATGGAAAGGTTCCTATAGGAGTCTTGAATGCTGTTCTGTATGCCCATAGAGCATCATCCAAGCTTTTTTCCCAATCCCTTCTGCGGGTAATTACAGTCCGTTCCAGGATTCTTTTTAGTTCTCTATTAGAGACTTCAGCTTGCCCATTTGTCTGTGGATGATATGGAGTTGCTACTTTGTGGCTAATTCTATATCGGACCAAAGCAGAGTAAAGTTGTTTATTGCAGTAATGAGTGCCTCCATCACTGATTAGTACTCTAGGGACACCAAACCTGCTAAAGATATGTTTCTGGAGGAACTTCAGCACTGTCTTAGTATCATTAGTGGGTGTTGCAATTGCTTCTACCCATTTGGATACATAGTCGACTGCCACCAGAATATAAGTGTTTGAGTATGATGGTGGGAAAGGCCCCATGAAGTCAATACCCCATACGTCAAACAACTCAATCTCTAAGATCCCTTGCTGAGGCATGGCATAACCATGAGGTAGATTACCAGCTCTCTGGCAACTGTCACAGTTACACACAAACTCTCGGGAGTCTTTATAGAGAGTAGGCTAGTAGAAGCCACATTGGAGGACTTTTGTGGCTGTTTGCTCACCTCCGAAATGTCCTCCATATTGTGATCTATGACAATTCTATAGGATCTTCTGTGCTTCTTCTCTAGGTACACACCTACGGATTATTCCGTCTGCACATCTCTTAAAGAGATATGGTTCATCCCACAAGTAGTACTTTGCATCAGTAATTAATTTTTTTGTTTGTTGCATGCTGTACTCCTTGGGTATGAATCTTGCAGCTTTATAGTTTGCAATGTCTGCAAACCATGGTGTTTCCTGAATGGCAAACAATTGCTCATCTGGAAAGGTTTCAGAGATCTCAATAGAGGGGGAGGACGCCCCTTCTACTGGTTCTATCCGGGACAAATGATCAGTCACTTGGTTCTCTGTCCCTTTTCTGTCTCTTATTTCTATATCAAACTCTTGCAGAAGCAACACCCATCTTATGAGCCTGGGTTTTGAATCCTGCTTTGTAAGTAGATATTTAAGAGCAGTATGGTTAGTGTACACAATCACTTTTGATCCTACTAAGTATGATCTAAACTTGTCAATGGCATAAACCACTGCAAGCAACTCTTTTTCTGTGGTTGTGTAACTTTTTTGTGCATCATTTAAAACACGGCTAGCGTAATAAATGACATGCAGATGCTTGTTATGCCTCTGTCCAAATACTGCACCAATGGCATGGTCACTAGCATCACACATTAGTTCGAATGGTAATGTCCAGTCTGGTGCAGAAATAACTGGTGCTGTGACCAGCTTAGCTTTCAGAGTTTCAAACGCCTGCAGACACTTTGTGTCAAACACAAATGGTGTGTCAGCAGCTAGCAGATTGCTCAGAGGTTTTGCAATTTTTGAAAAATCCTTTATAAACCTCCTATAGAATCCTGCATGCCCCAGAAAGCTTTTGATTGCCTTAACATTGGCAGGTGGTGGTAATTTTTCAATTACTTCCACTTTAGCTTGATCCACCTCTATTCCCTTGTTTAAAATTTTATGCCCAAGGACAATTCCTTCAGTCACTATAAAGTGACATTTTTCCCAGTTTAAAACTAGGTTAGTCTCTTGGCATCTTTTCAGAACAAGGGCTAAATGGTCAAGGTAGGAGCTGGATGAGTCTCCAAATATTGAAAAGTCATCCATGAAGTCTTCCAGAAATTTCTCTACCATATCAGAGAAGATAGAGAGCATGCACCTCTGAAAGGTTGCAGGTGCATTGCACAGACCAAAAGGCATCCTTCTGTAGGCAAACACTCCAGAAGGACATGTGAATGCTATTTTCTGTTGGTCCTTAGGATCTATTACAATTTGGTTGTAACCTGAATAGCCATCCAAAAAGCAGTAGTATTCATGACCTGCTAGTCTTTCTAGCATCTGGTCTATGAATGGTAGAGGAAAGTGATCCTTCCTAGTGGATGTATTGAGCCTTCTGTAATCAATACACATACGCCACCTTGTAACTGTTCTTGTAGGAACCAGTTCATTCTTTTCATTATGAACCACTGTCATGCCTCCCATTTTGGGGACAACTTGGACAGGGCTCACCCAAAGGCTATCAGAAATAGGATAAATAATCCCAGCCTCCAGTAACTTGGTGACCTCTTTCTGCACCACTTCCTTCATGGCTGGATTTAGCCGCCTTTGTGGTTGAACCACTGGCTTGCATCGTCTTCCAATAGGATCTTGTGCATGCATCTTGCTGGGCTGAAGCCCTTAAGATCACTTATGGACCACCCAAGAGCTGTCTTGTGTGTCCTTAGCACTTGAAGTAGTGCTTTCTCTTCCTGTGGATTTAAAGCAGAGCTTATGATTACCAGAAAAGTGTCACCTTCTCCTAGAAATGCATATTTCAGGGATGGTGGTAGTGGTTTGAGCTCGGGTTTAGGAGGTTGCTCCTTTTTTTGAGGAATTTTCAGAGGCTCTTTTATTTCCTCTGATTCCTCTAGATCAGGCTGAACATCTTTAAAGATGTCTTCTAGCTCTGATTTGAGACTCTCGGCCATGTTGATCTCCTCTACCAGGGAGTCAATGATATAAACACTCATGCAGTCTTTTGATGTGTCTGGATGCTTCATTGCCTCAACAGCATTCAGTCTGAACTCATCCTCATTGACTCTCAAGGTCACTTCCCCTTTTTGGACATCAATGAGGGTTCGTCCAGTTGCTAGGAAAGGTCTTCCTAGAATGAGAGTTGTACTCTTGTGCTCCTCCATTTCCAGCACTACAAAGTCAGTGGGAAAGGCAAATGGCCCAACCTTGACAATCATGTCTTTAATTATGCCTGATGGATATTTAATGGAGCCATCAGCATGTTGAAGACATATCTGGGTTGGTTTGACCTCTTCAGTCAAGCCAAGCTTTCTGATAGTGGATGCAGGGATTAGATTGATACTTGCCCCAAGGTCACATAGAGCTATCTTGGTACAAGTACCCTCTAATGTGCATGGTATCATAAAGCTTCTGGGATCCTTAAGCTTTTCTGGTATGCTTGTTAGAATGACTGCACTGCATTCTTCAGTGAGAAAAACTTTTTCTGTTTCTCTCTAATCCTTCTTATGACTTAAGATCTCTTTCATGAACTTAGCATAAGAGGGTATTTGCTCAAGTGCCTCTGCAAACGGAATCTTTATTTCAAGAGTCCTGAGATAGTCTGCAAAGCGGGCAAATTGTTTATCCTATTCCGCTTTGCGGAGTTTCTGAGGATAAGGTATTTTGGCTTTATATTCTTCAACCTTAGTTGCTGCAGGTTTATTTCTTACAGAGGCAGGTTGAGAAGCCTTCTTGAGGGAGTTATTATCAGCACTTGCAGGTGTCTGGTCCCTCACTAGCGTTTGAACGCCAGAATCAGACATGGATTGGGCGTTTAACGCCAGATTCCTACCCTTTTCTGGCGTTTGAACACCAGAACTGGACATGGATTGGGCGTTTAATGCCAGTTTTTCACCCTTTTCTAGCGTTTGAACGCCAAACTTATTCCTCTCTGGGCTCTTACTATCCTCAGAGGGATTTTGGGTAGCAGGTTGCTCATCCTCTGTCATTTGTTCTTTTCTTGGCTTTATGTTGCTTTGAGTTGAGGTATTTAATAATTTTCCACTTCTTAATTGAACAGCTTGGCACTCCTCTATTATCTGTTTTGATAACTGCTGTTTTGTCTGATTCCATTGTGATTCCATATCCTTGTTAGCATTTTTGGTTTCTTGTAGCATCTCCTTAAATTCTGCTAACTGCCTTGTTATAGAAGATAGTTGCTGATTGAGTTCAGCAACTTGTTCCTGAGGACTAAAGTCAGTTGATACTGCCTTAGCTTCTTCTTTCATGGAGGACTCATTACTTATGTACAGATGCTGATTTCTAGCAACTATATCAATAAGCTCTTGAGCCTCTTCAATAGTCTTTCTCATGTGTATAGATCCACCAGCTAAGTGGTCTAGAGATACTTGAGCTTTTTCTGTAAGCCCATAGTAGAAGATGTCTAATTGCACTCACTCTGAAAACATTTTAGAGGGGCATTTCCTTAGCATCCCTCTGTACCTTGGTGCACGAAATTGTGATCCCTGGTAGTGGCTCCAAAAACTTGGTGCTCTAATCTTAATTCATAATTTGTCACAACTTCGATACAACTAACCAGCAAGTGCACTGGGTCGTCCAAGTAATAAAACCTTACGTGAGTAAGGGTCGATCCCACGGAGATTGTTGGTATGAAGCAAGCTATGGTCATCTTGTAAATCTCAGTCAGGCGGATATCAAATGGTTATGGAGTTTTCGAATAATAATAATAAATAAACAGAAAATAAAGATAGAAATACTTATGTAATTCATTGGTGAGAATTTCAGATAAGTGTATAGAGATGCTTTCGTTCCTCTGAACCTCTGTTTTCCTGCTGTCTTCATCCAATCCTTCCTACTCCTTTCCATGGCAAGCTTTATATAGGGCATCACCGTTGTCAATGGCTACATCCCATCCTCTCTGTGAAAAAGGTCCAAATGCTCTGTCACGGCACGGCTAATCATCTGGAGGTTCTCGATCATACTGGAATAGGATTCACCCTCCTTTTACGTCTGTCACTACGCCCAGCACTCGCGAGTTTGAAGTTCGTCACAGCCATCCCTTCCCAGATCCTACTCGGAATACCACAGACAAGGTTTAGACTTTCTGGCTCTCAGGAATGGCCATCCATGGGTTCTAACTTATACCACAAAGATTCTAATATCTTGGACTTGGTCCTCTGTATTAGATATCTAAGAGACACTCATTCTAGCTTGTTTGCATGTAGAACGGAAGTGTTTGTTAGGCACGCGTTCATAAGTGAGAATGATGATGAGCGTCACATAATCATCACATTCATCATGTTCTTGGGTGCGAATGGATATCTTAGAAGCATAATAAGTTGAATTGAATATAAAACAGTAGTACTTTGCATTAAATCATGAGGAACAGCAGAGCTCCACACCTTAATCTATGGAGTGCAGAAACTCTACTGTTGAAAAATACATAAGTGAAAGGTTCAGGCATGGCCGAATGGCTAGCCCCCAAACGTGATCTAAAGATGTAAATATAATAGTAAAAAGTCCTATTTATACTAGACTAGCTACTAGGGTTTACAGAAGTAAGTAATTGATGCATAAATCCACTTCCGAGGCCCACTTGGTGTGTGCTTGGGCTGAGCTTGAAGTTTACACGTGCATAGGCTTCTTTTGGAGTTGAACGCCAAGTTGTAATGTATTTTTGGCGTTCAACTCTGGTTCGTGACGTGTTTCTGGCGTTTAACTCCAGGCTGCAGCGTAGAACTGGCGTTCAACGCCCTTTTGCGTCATCTAAACTCGGGCAAAGTATAGACTATTAAATATTGCTGGAAAGCCCTGGATGTCTACTTTCCAACGCCATTGAGAGCGCGCCATTTGGAGTTCTGTAGCTCCAGAAAATCCACTTTGAGTGTAGGGAGGTCAGAATCCAACAGCATCAGCAGTCCTTCTTTAACCTCTGAATCTGATTTTTGCTCAAGTCCCTCAATTTCAGCCAGAAAATACCTGAAATCACAGAAAAATACACAAACTCATAGTAAAGTCCAGAAATGTGAATTTAACATAAAAACTAATAAAAACATCCCTAAAAGTAGCTAGATCCTACTAAAAACATACTAAAAACAGTGCGAAAAAGCGTATAAATTATCCGGTCATCATACCTCTCCCAGGCATTATAAAGGGATTCATCATCCTCTTGTTTAAAGCCTTGGATGTCCAGCCTTAGCTGTGTCATCCTTTTTGGAGGGAAATGTTGATTCAGAAATTTTTCTGATAATTGTTTCCATGTTCTTATGCTTGCTATAGGTTGGTTATTTAACCACCTCTTAGATTGACCTTTTACAGCAAATGGAAACCGTAATAATCAGTGGACATCCTAATCTACTTCTTTGTCACGTACTGTGTCAGCAATTTGCAAGAACTGTGCCAGAAACTCAGTAGGTTCTTCCTGTGGAAGACCGGAATACTGGCAATTTTGCTGCACCATGACAATGAGCTGAGTATTTAGCTCAAAACTGCTTGCTCTGATGGGAGGTATATAGATGCTGCTCCCATATGCAGCAGTAATGTGGTTAGCATATGACCCCAGAGTCTTTCTGAACTATTCATTTCCCTTTAGGTCCATGATGGATAAAAGGGAATTGATATAATTGCAAATAAAATATATTTTTGTTTTTATTCTATTTAAGTAGAACAAACCGAATAATTAAAATTAAATAATAAAATAAAATAAAATAAAATAAAATAATTAGAAATTAAAATATAAATTTCGAAAACTAAGATAATTACTTAATTAAGAAGATTTGAAAAACTTTGGATATGATTTTTGAAAAAGATTTTGAATTTTGAAATTTCAAAACTAAGATAAGATATAATAGAAAGTTTTAAAATAAAAATATGAATTTTTAAAGGAAAATTTAAAAATTAAATAAAATAAAGAGAAAAGATATTTTTTAATTTAATGAAGAAAGAGAAAAATAGTAAAGATGACACCAAACTTAAATTTTTAGATCAAAACAAAGGAAACAAATAGGGAAACTTTGAATATCACAATGAATGCTAAGAACAACTTTTGAAAAATTTTTAAGAAAACAGAAACACAAAGGACATCAAACTTAAAAATTTTTATATTCTGAGCACTAATAATTCGAAAAAAAAATTGAAAGACAAATAAAATCATGCAATTGACACCAAACTTAAAATATAAAACTAAACTCAAACAGAAAAACTCAATAATTACTTTATAAAAATTTTTGAAAAAAATTGAAAAAGAAAATAAGGATTTAAAAAAAAAAAGTTTCAACCAAAAACAATAATAGAAGACACATTTTTAGTGACTCTAAACTAAAAAGATAAATTTTTCCTAATCTAAGCAACAAAATAAACTGTCAGTTGTCCAAACTCGAACAATCCCCGGCAACGGCGCCAAAAACTTGGTGCACAAAATCACAATCACACTTTTGCGATTCCGTACAACTAACCAGCAAGTGCACTGGGTCGTCCAAGTAATACCTTACGTGAGTAAGGGTCGATCCCACGGAGATTGTCGGCTTGAAGCAAGCTATGGTTATTTTGTAATTCTTAGTCAGGAAATTAGTGATAAAAATGGTTGGATTTATGAAGAGTAAATAACATAAAATAAATAATACTTGTTATGCAGTAATGGAGAACAGGTTAAGGTTTTGGAGATACTCCATCTTCTGAATCTCTGCTTTCCTACTGTCTTCTTCTTCATGCACGCAGGTCTCCTTCCATGGCAAGCTGTATGTTGGTGGATCACCGTTGTCAATGGCTACCAGCCATCCTCTCAGTGAAAAGGGTCCATGTACATGGCTAATCATCTGTCGGTTCTCACTAATGTTGGAATAGGATCCATTGATCCTTTTGCACACTGTCACTGCGCCCAGCATTCATGAGTTTGAAGCTCGTCACAGTCATCCCTTCCTGGATCCTACTCGGAATACCACAGACAAGGTTTAGACTTTCCGAATATCATGAATGTTGCCAATTGATTCAAGCTTATAACATGAAGACTCTGATCTCATAGATTTGAATGCTCTATTGTCAGGAGATGCAATCAAACGTATGAGCCAAGAACCCAACAGATACACACTCAATCTAAGGTAGAACGGAGGTGGTTGTCAGGCACGCGTTCATAGGTTGAGAATGGTGATGAATGTCACGGATCATCACATTCATCATGTTGAAGTGCAAGTGAATATCTTAGAATAGAAACACGCGTGATTGAATGAAAAACAGTAGTAATTGCATTAATTCATCAAAACACAATAGAGCACCTCACCCCCAACCATGGAGTTTAGAGACTCATGCCGTAGAAGATACGAATTCAAATGTAAAATGTCACGAGGTACATAGTAAGTCTCTAAAAGTTGTTTCTATACTAAACTAGTAGCTAGGGTTACAGAAAATAAGTAACTAAGTGCAGATAGTGCAGAAATCCACTTCCGAGGCCCACTTGGTGTGTGCTTGGACTGAGCATTGAGCTTTACACGTGTAGAGGCTTCTCTTGGAGTTAAACGCCAGGTTTCAGCCTGTTTGTGGCGTTTAACTCTGGTTTGTAACCTGTTTCTGGCGTTTAACTTCAAAATAGGGCAGGAAGTTGGCATTTGAACGCCAGTTTGCGTCGTCAAAACTCAGGCAAAGTATGGACTATTATATTTTTCTGGAAAGCCCTGGATGTCTAATTTCCAACACAATTGAGAGCGTGCCAATTGGGTTTTTGTAGCTCCAGAAAATCCATTTTGAGTGCAGGGAGGTCAGAATCCAACAGCATCTGCAGTCCTTTTTCAGCCTCTGAATCAGATTTTTGCTCAGGTCCCTCAATTTCAGCCAGAAAATACCTGAAATAATAGAAAAACACACAAACTCATAGTAAAGTCCAGAAATTTGAATGTTGCATAAAAACTAATAAAAACATAGTAAAAACTAACTAAATCATACTAAAAACTACCTAAAAACAATGCCAAAAAGCATATAGATTATCCGCTCATCAGTACCCATGCCTAAGGAAGTAAAAAAGAGGAAGAATGTGAAATAGAGATAGCTAAAACTGGAAGGGACAAAATTCCAAGTGATAATGAATGCCAAAGAGAAGATAATAGCTTAAATACATGGTAGCTACAACATGTAGGTAAGACATCAATTAAGAGGAAATAGGCAATACATACAAATCAGATGCAAGAAAGTAAAAGCATGCAAGTAATAGGCATGAGAAGCATAACTCAAGCATCAATAATTAAAGGTACCAAATAAAAGAGCACTTAGATGATGACAATTGTGAATGATAATCCCAATACATGTGGAGTACAAATGTTGTGAAAAGGGGCATTAAAGTATAAGAGTAAAATAAAATAGGATTCAAAATGCCATAATATCCTTTTCACAAACACTTGGTGTGCAAGTCAAAATAGCAATGAAAATAATATAATCCAAATGTATATGAGAGCCAAAATTAAATGTCAATTGTCAAATCACTCTTCATAATATTCACAAGCTCAAAAATAATAAGATAATACCCAAATAAAACTCCAATACCAATATAAGAATTCATGAAAAAGAAAGAAAAAGAAACCATGGATAAATAAGCTAAAAGAAAAATTGAGAAGAAAGAAAAATAATTAAATACAATAATGAAAGAGTAGATGGGAGGAAGAAAAGAAACCTGATGGGGAAGATGAGGAAGGGAAGAAGAAAGTAGTGGATAGTAAGAAGGAATAAGGAAAAAAGGAGGGAGAAGAGAAAAGAAATAATTAGGATTGGAAAAGAATTAGGATTGGGGGAGGGGAGAATTGAAATCAGGCGGTGAATTGGTTTAATTGTGCGTCGCATGCGACGCGTATGCGTACAGCACGTGTACGCGTGGTTTGCGCAAATTCCAAGTGACGCATAGGCGTCAGGGACGCATACGCGTGATATGGGTTGTGCAAATGGCGCGAGGGCAGCCCCGCGCATGCACAACTCTGTTTGATACGCATGAGAGCCAAAAATGCACACGACGCGTGCGCGTCAGGGAGGCGCATGCGTGGATGGCCGTTATGGGAAAATGACGCGCACGCGTCAGAGACGCGTACGCATGATAGGGCTTGTGCTCCCAGCACAGTTCCAGCCCTATACCAACATAACTCTCTGGCCAAACACCATTTACACCGATTTTCAGGGTCACGCGTACGCGTGGTCTTGCTTGTGGGTAAGGAACGTGTCCAGCACCAGTCCTGCCCAACTCTCTGTTCAATTCCTGGGTATTGCGTATTCACGCATGACGCGTACGCGTCAGTGATGCTTGCGCGTCGCGCATCCCTATTTTTTTTTATACAAAATGCGAAATGCAGAATGCAGAATGCAGAATGCAGATGAGTATGCAGAAATTATAAATGACTACTATGAAAAACAAAAGAAAATAAAACTAGGAATGAAAAAAGAACGATTATACCATGGTGGGTTGTCTCCCACCTAGCACTTTGCTTTTACGTCCTTAAGTTGGACGGTTTGCAAGCTCAGTCTGCTTCTGTTGGTGGGTCCTCTAAGGGGAAGACCTCTAGCTCCTTATTGTCCTTCATCCTCTCACCATGATACAACTTTAAGCGATGTCCATTGACCTTGATAAATTTGGAACTTGAAGGATGGCTCAGATGGAAGACTCCGTATGGCTCTGCCTTTTCTACTCTCTAGGGGCCTTCCCATCTTGATCTCAGCTTTCCTGGCATGAGCATCTGCCTTGAGTTGTAAAGAAGAACTAGCTCCCCAGGTTTGAACTCTCTTCTCTTGATATGTGATGCACCACTATTTCGTGGTACATCAAATACTTAATTGAGTGGATTTTATCCACTAAACTCACACTTATTCATATAATTCGCATGTTTTATATTTTCCCTCCTAATTTTGTGCTATGATTGAAAACATGCTTCTTTGGCCTTAAATTTGCTATGTTTAATACTCTCTTATTACCATTCGATGCCGTGATATGTGTGTTAAGTGATTTCAGAGTTTACAGGGCAGGAATGGCTTAGAGGATGGAAAGGAAGCATGCAAAAGTGGAAGGAATACAAGAAATTGAAGGAATTGCAAAGTTGTCAAGCTTGACCTCTTCGTACTAAATTGACCATAACTTAAGGTGCAGAGGTCCAAATGGGGCGGTTCTAGTTGTGTTGGAAAGCTAACATCTGGGGCTTCGAAATGATATATAATTTGCCATAGTTGCTCTGAAGCTAGGTGACGCGCACGCGTGCATCACTCATACACATGGATTGTGCGAAATTTCAGCGTATCAGAAATCGCTAGGGGCGATTTCTAGGCTGTTTTTGGCCCAGTTTCAAGCCCAAAAATACTGATTAGAGGCTGCAAAGTGGGAGAATCATGGATATGATTCCCATCATTCACAAATTGTTAGGTTTTAGATGTAGGTTCTAGGGAGAGAGGCTCTCTCTTCTCCCTAGGTTTTAGGATTTCTCTTAGTTTTAGGTTTATTTCTTCTCAATTTCAGGTTCAATGTTCCTATAATTTAGTTTCTCTTCTACTTTTAATTGTTTTAGCATTCTAGTTTATTTATCTTTCCAATTGAATTTATGAACTCTTCATGTTAGATTTGATTTTATAATTAATACAATTTGAGGTATTTCAGGTTTATTGCTTTTGCTTTAATTGTTATCATTGATGCTTGCAATTGTTGGTTTCAGATTTTACATTCCCTATTACTTTCTATGTTTTTATGTTATGCCTTCCAAATATTTGTTAAAATGCTTGGGAGGGTTTTAAGTTAGATTTCTATGTTTTTTGGCTTTGGTTGAGTAATTGGAGACTCTTGAGTTATCAAACTCCTTTGTTGATTGATAATTGAAAATTGCTAGTTGATTTGGATCCCTCTAAAGCTAGTCTTTCCTTAGGAGTTGACTAGGACTTGAGGAATCAAATTGATTCATCCACTTGACTTTCCTTCATAGTTAAAGGTTAACTAAGTAGGAGCAATGGACAATTCTCATCACAATTGATAAGGATACCTAGGATAGGACGTCTAGTTCTCATACCTTGCCAAGAGCTTTTCTAGTTATTAATTTACTTTCTTACCATTTTATTTCCTTGTTCCTTATTTCAAAAACCCAAAAAGATATAATCTCATAACCAATTATAAGTAATACACCTCCCTGCAATTCCTTGAGAGACGACCCGAGATTTAAATACTTCGGTTATTATTTTTATTGGGTTTGCTTTAATGATAAACGAGCTTTTGTACGAAAGGGTTCCTTGTTGGTTTAGAAACTATACTAGCAACGAAAATTTATTGTGAAATTCTAAACCGTCAAAAATCTGTTCGTCAAAATGGCGCTGTTGCCGGAGAATTGCAAACGTGTGCCTTATTATTGGTTAATATGAATAATTTTGTTTTTTTCATTTCTTTGTTAGCTTTCTTAGTTTCAGGAGTTTATCTTCATTAATTTTTATTAGTTTTTATTTCTTTTATTACTATGAATTCTCACCCCTTTGGCTATGAGTTTGGTTACAATCATGTTGTAAGTAGAGGAGACTACAATGAAAGCTTAGATCAAGGATGGGACAATCAATGATGGGAGGAGCCACAAGGATTTGATCAACCCTCTTGGCAATAACCACCTCCAAGGCACTATCAACAACCATTCTATGATGCTTACCAAGACAATGGTTATGGTGGACCTCTTCGTGACAATCAACCCCCACCACAAAATACCTATGAACCCCCTCCTCCATATAGCTTTGAACTACCACACTCACAAGCCCCCTACTACCAAACACCACCATATGACCCTAACCCATACCCACCATACCAATCACCATATGAACCATACCCAGAACCACCACCTCAATATACACCATCTCCATACCCTTATCAAGAAGAACCACCTTCGTATTATGAACCTTTTCTCCCAACATATGAACCCTCCTATCCACTCCAAGCTCCCATAGATGATACCCTTAGTGCTATTCACCAAGGGCAAAGAGAGCTTCAAACCACACTTACCTCTACTCTCACCGGTCTCACCTCTACTCTCCAAGCTCTTATATCTCTCATGGATCCATCTTTTACTCCCAACATTCAACCCTCAAGCTCTGCTGCACTTACTTTTAACCTATATCTATCAATCAAAGAGCAACATGATCCTAAGTATGCTATTGACATGGAACAAGAGAGAAGGGATCGTCTTAGGGACGTAATGGATCGGGTTCACGCATACATACTTCAAGAGAAGCAATAGGAGGCCCAAAAGGTGGAGGTAGGAGAGACCCTTGAAGAAAGTTGTCAAGAGGTGGAAGTCATCAAGGAGGAGCTGGATTTTGTACTAGAGCAAGTGGAGAACACCGAAATTATTAAAGAAGAGGAAGTGGTTGAAGACTTAGGAGATGCGGAGCCTCCATGGGAACCTCAAGTCATAGAGCCTCCTTCCAAGAAGTTTGAGTATAATGTTGAGGAGGGTGTACAACCTCCAAGGCATATCACGATTGAAGACCTGGAAGCGGTTGATCAGGAGATGAGTTCAATAATTAATGAGTTTTCACCTACAATTGAACCCTCTCCCATTGAACTAGAGGAAGAGGTTACTGTTGCATAAGCTTGTCAAGAGGTGGAGATCATCAAAGAGGAGCCCAAGAAAGTGAAGCATACATTGGCAAGGCTACCACTGGAAATACCTCCCCCAAGCCATTACCATCCAACACAACATTCAAGTGGGTAAAATTCTTATCCTTGAACTGTACCTTCCCACTTGAATATGGTTTGCATGAATACGGTGCCAAAAATTGATGCAGGCGGAAATTGGCCGATTAAGAAATTAATATAAGAAATACGTTGCGAGTACAGTTCTTAACCAGCAAAAATCTGCTTATCAATTTAGAAACGTTGTCACAAAATTAGAATAAAAATACTGGGAGTATAAATCCCAGGTCGTCTCCCAACGAGTTGACAAAAGAGTGCTATTTTATTAATCAGGAGTTTTCCGAGAAATTTTGAGAGTTGAAAGACAGGAATATAAAGGATTGTGAATTAAAGCAATGCAAATTAAAAGAGATTTACGTATTCAGAATAAAAAAAGCCTTGACCGGGGTATGATTAACTGGAAGTTCTATCCTTGTTGGAATTTCTCAAGTATAGTGTCAAGAGGTTGTTATTTTCACTTAGTTAACCCTTACTAAATAAAGGAAAGTCAAGTGATTGAACTAACTCTTATTCGCAAATCCTAATCCTCTCCCTTGGGAAGGACTAGCGTTAGTAAATAGAGAATTAGCCAACAACTTCCAATTTAACTAATCACTTGAGCATTCCAACTCTAGGGTCTCCATTTAATCAACCCCGAAGTCAAGTTGGGAGTTTACTCCATTGACATAAATATAACGCTCACAGAAATATAAAAAGACATAATAAATTAAATGAAATAGGAATTGAAAATTAATTAAAAATAAAAATAATTCTTCGCATTAATAAATCCCAAAATGCAACATGCGTATCTGAACAGGGTTAACAAGTAACTAAAAGAGTAAAGGAATAAGGAAACAAACTAGAATAATAGCAACTTCAATGGAGGTAATGACTCTTCTCAATATCCAAGGCAAAAGCATAAACTATCAAACTATGAATGTGTAGAAAACGTAGAAGAAGAGTGATTTTTCTCCCAGATTCCAATCTAAAAATCTAAAACTATGCTAATGAGAATGTGCGTTGAGTCTCTGCTTGTCCCCTGGCTCTAGTCTGTGTTTCTGGGCAGGAAACTGGGTCTAAACTTGGCCCAAAATCGCCGCCAGTGTTTTCTGTAATTTCTGCAGATCGCGCATGTCACGCGTATGCTTCAGGCACGCGTACGCGTCAGGCACGCGCACACGTCACCTTGAAGAACTCCAATCCACGCGTACGGGTCAGGTACGTGCACGCGTCGCTGTGAAAATCTCCAGATCACGCGCACGCGTGAGCCATGCGTGCGGGTCGATGCTCACTGGTTGTCTCCCTTATTTCTTGTGTTCCTTCCATTTTTGCAAGCTTCCTCTCCACCCTCTAAGACATTCCTGCCCTATAAAGCCTGAAAATACTGAACACACAAATCACGACATCGAATGGCATAAAGAGGGAATTAAAATACACAATTTAAAGGCTTGGGAAGCAAGTTTTAAGTCATAGAACAAAACTAGGAAGGAATTGTAAAATCATGTAATTTATATGAATAAGTGTGCAAAGACTTGATGAAACCACTCAATTGAACACAAGATAAACTAATAAATAGTGGTTTATCAAACTCTCCACACTTAAACATTAGCATGTCCTCATGCTAAGCTCAAGCTGATCAAAAGAATAAATAGGGAAAGGTAAGACTCATGAAATGCTAAACTTTGTTCTTCACCTAACCAATCAACAAATATTTAATGTATCAATGCAAACACCATGAGGTCTTTTCAAGGTTGTAATGGGGTTAAGGCAAGGGTGAGGATATATGTATGGCCAAGTGAGTTATAAATTGAATCCTTGACTAACCTAAGCTCTCACCTATACACACATTCTATCTACTTCTAAAATCATGCCTAACTACCCAAAATTCTCACTTTTGCATCACATACTCACGTATCAACTTGTCTTTAATTTTTATCACATATACGTTGATCTTCCATTAACTTAACATTGGGGTAATTTTGTCCCCTTATTTATTTATTTATTGAATATTTTTGTTTTTTTTTTGTTTTTTTTTGTTTTTTTTTTTTATAAAAGTAAACATAACATATCAATGCACATGGATTTTTAATTTTTCTGGTCTCACATGAGTAGGTACCCAAATTCCTAATATTTTATTAAATTAGAAACATAACACATTCCCTATTAACCCATGTTTCCACAGTTTTCCCACACTTAGTTGATACACAATCTCTATCTTGAGCTAACCAAAGATTCAATTGGGGTAATTAATTGTTTTTCCACTTAAGCCTAGTGATGTGGTAAAATATAGAACAAATGGGGATTAAAAGGCTCAAGGTGGCTAACAAAGGTATTTGAAGGGGTAGGTTATTTGGGATAAGTGAGCTAATAACAAATGATGGCCTCAATCATATGCATGCATATAAATACACTAAATATTGGACATATAGAGTGGAACAAACTATAGATTACAATTATAGAGAAGAAAACACACAAGAATAAAATATTATGGTTAGATAGTGTAACCATTTAATTAAGCTCAAATCTCACAGGTTGTGTGTTCTTAGCTATAGTTCATGTTCCAATTTATAGTCTTCAAACAAGTTTAACACACATTTTTCAATTTAAATTAGTGAAATATTATAAAATAGAGTCTTGAAAAGAAATTTAGTACTTTAACCAAGCAAACATACATGCAAACAGTTATTATCATGCAATCTATTCTTATCTAACAAAACAAAAACTAAAATGTTGGTGTTAAGAGAGAGAGATTACGTCTAGAAGTCAGGTACTGACCGACCTTCCCACACTTAAAGCTTGGCACCATCCTCGGTGCCATTAGTTAGGAACAAAGGGGGGCTGGTAATAGCATCTCCACAGTCGGGGTTGTCATGGCTCCCGGTGCTAGTAGGTGAGGTAGAGTCTGAAGTGTCTGGTTCTTCTTCAGGTGGGTGGTTGCCAACAATCAGCTCCTTGAGGTATTTAAATTGGCGCTTGTTACGGTGCTCCCTTTGCTCTGCCCACTAGTCAAGCCGGTCCAATCTCTGAAGTATCTGAAGGAGCAGCTGATTTGTTGAAGGTGCTTGTGATGTGAAAGGAGGAGGAATATCTCTAGCTGGGTCTGCGGTTCGGCTGGTAGTGGCTGCTGGGGGTCTGATGTACTTCCCATTGGGGACAATCTGATCATCCCACGAAATTATGGTCTTGGTGTCCCCAGCTTTATAGGAGACTCCGGCTGTCGAGACTAGATCTGAAACTAAGGCGGGAAAGGGTAGGTTGTCCGCAATCTGTACGTGTCCCATTGCATGCCGGAAGTGTCTTGGTAAGTTGAAAAGTTGGTCTGTAAGGATACACAAGAGGAGAACAGCCATATCTGCAGTGAAGGAAGACTCGTGAGTGCTCGAAAAGACGTAGTGGGACATAATCTGTGCCCACACTCGAGCCTCCAGGGTAAGTGCTGAAGCCAATATGCCTTTAGGTCGGGATCGATGGTATTCATAGATCCATCTGCTGCCAGGTGGGGCTATAACTCTGAGGACATCGTCCCAGTTGAATTGGTATGTCTGGCACTTGACAGAGGCTTCTTAGTATGCGTCCAATCCTTCTGGAGCAGGGGGGAGATCTAAGGCCCGCTGAATGGCCCCTTCGGAGATAGGGACATGCTTCTGACGGACATAGACAGACTGCAGGGTTAGCATGTGAAAATTGGAGTAGAATTCAACTACGCATGAAAGGTTGACCTGCCGTGGCTGTCTCCGTAAGAATCTCCATTGTCTGCGCTCAATGCGTGGCTCTACAAAATCAACAATATGGGTAGGGAGGATGAGCAGGTGCTCATTGTTGTAGTTCCGCTCAGCCAGGATGGGGAACATCTGCTCACAGTAGCGGTTAGTGAACCGCGCAGTGTCCCTTACTGGAAAAGCTTTCTCGGTTTCATCAACCTTGATGATCCTCTTGACCCGCTTTGTTGTCAGTTTGACTGATGTTAAGGATGGTTCCGCAGCTGGTGCCCTTTTTGTTACTCTCCTCGCCGGTGGTTTGTTAGAGGCTTTCTCTTTACCCTTCCTGGTGGCCATCCTAAAAAGGGAGAAAAGAAAGGGACATGAAATCAAGTAGCTAGAATCGGGAGGAGGAAAATACAAGGGATGATCAATGCCAAGGTAAAGAAGAATGTCGTAAACACATGGTCACGATTCCATGTAATTAGGACATCAATGGAAATATAGCATGATAAATTAAGACAATTAGATGCAAGATGTTTATTGGCATGCCGGCAAAGGCATGAGTAGCATAGATCAAGCATTAAGAGCATAATTTGATTATCCAATGTAACAAATTAACAATCACGTTTGTATTGACGATTATAATTAATTAATAAAAGATTGCAAGGATTTTGTGAAAAACAGGAAGTAGAGTAGAAGAATAGAATAATTGAGAATTCATAGTGCTATGCGGACTTTTCACAAACACTTGGTATGCATGTAAGATATGTTAAGGAAAGTATGAAATCCAACATGCAAGCAATCCAAACAATCACCCATTTAAATTTCTAACACCAACATAAAAATGCATGGAAGAAGAAAGAAAAAGAAACCATAGATAATGGAATTAAAAGAAAAATAAAGAAGAAGGAAAAAAGTAATAATGAAAGGGTAAAAGGGGGAGAAGAAAAGAACCTGGATGAAGAAGATGAAGAAGGGAAGAAGAAAGTAATATAGAGTAAAAAAAGAATAAGGAAGAAGAAAGAAAGAAGAAAGAAGAGATAATTAGTATTGAAAAGAATTAGGATTGCAGGGGTGGAAGATTTGAAATCAGGCGCTGAGGTGTTTTAGTTGTGCATCGCATGCGACGTGTACGTGTGTATCACGGGTACGCGTGCATCACGCATACGCGTGAGGCGTGCAAATTTCAGGTGACGCGTACGGGTGACATGGGTTGTGCTACTGGCGCGAGCGCAGCCCCACGCGTGCACAACTCTCTGTCTTATATGCACGAGAGTAAAAAATCTTGATGACGCGTGGGCGTCAGGGACGCGCACGCGTGGATGGCCATGGTGAGAAAATGACTCGTACGCGTCAGGGACGTATATGCGTGATAGGGCTTGTACTCCCAGCATAGTTCCAGCCCTACACCATCATAAATTTCTGACCACACACTCATTTACGCCGATTTGCAGGGTCACGCGTACGCGTGGGCGACGCGTCCGCGTGGTCTGGGGAATTCGCAAGCAATGCGTACGTGTGGGCTTGTTTGTGCCTACAGCACGCTTCCAGCCCTGCTCCTGCGCAAAACTCTGTTCAATTCCTCTTTACCTGGCATGCACAAATGACGCGGACGCGTCAGAGACGCTTGCGTGTCGTGTGTGTTTTTTTTATTTTATGCAGAATGCAGAATGCAGCATGCAGATAAATGTGCAGAAATTATGGGTGAATGCTAATAAAAAAGAAAATAAAATAAAATAAGACTGAGAATAGAAGGGAACAATCATACCGTGGTGGATTGTCTCCCACCTAGCACTTTGCTTTTATGTCCTTAAGTTGGATGGTCTTCAAGCTCATTCTGCTTCTGTTGGTGGGTCCTACAAGAGGAAGACCTCTAGCTCTTTGTGTTCCTTCATCTTCTCAGCATGATAAAGCTTTAAGTGATGTCCATTGACCTTGATGAAATTGGAACTTGAAGGATGACTCAGATGGAAGACTCTGTATGGTTCTGCCTTCTCTACTCTATAGGGACCTTCCCATCTGGATCTCAGCTTGCCTGGCATGAGTCTCAGCCTGGAGTTGTAAAGTAGAACCAGATCTCCAGGTCTGAATTCTCTCCTCTTGATGTGCTTGTCATGCACGGCCTTCATCTTCTCTTTGTATCGCCTGGAGTTGTCATATGCTTCTAGGTGAAGGTTCTCTAATTCTTGTAGTTGTAGCTTCCTTTCAGCTCCGGCCTTCTCAAATCCCATGTTGATTTCTCTTACCGCCCAGAATGCTTTGTGCTCTATCTCTACTGGGAGGTGACAAGCTTTTCCATAAACCAAGCAAAAGGGGCTCATCCCGATTGGTGTCTTGTATGCTGTCCGATATGCCCAAAGCGCATCTTGTAGCCTGGTACTCCAGTCCTTCCTATGAGGCTTGACGATCTTTTCCAGGATACGCTTTATCTCTCTGTTAGACACCTCTGCTTGCCAATTGGTCTGGGGATGGTAAGCTGTTGCTACCTTGTGAACAATTCCATGCTTCTTCAGTTGTCCTGCTAATCTCCTGTTACAAAAGTGAGTGCCTTGATCACTCACGATTGCTCGTGGTGATCCAAAGTGACAGATAATATAGTTTCTAACAAAGGGGACAACAGTGTTAGCATCATCAGTGCGGGTAGAAATTGCTTTCACCCATTTCGAAACATAATATACAGCTAACAGTATATATAACAAACCACCAGAGTTTGGGAATGGGTCCATGAAGTCAATGCCCCAAACATAAAAAATTTCACAAAATAGCATAATCTGTTGGGGCATCTCATCCCTCTTAGATATATTCCCAAATCTTTGGCATAGGGAACAAGATTTACAGAAGGCAGTAGTATCCTTAAAAAGAGTGGGCCACCAGAATCCACAGTCTAAAATTTTTCTAGCTGTTCTTTGAGGGCCAAAATGTCCACCACTCTCAGAAGAGTGGCAGGCCTCTAAAATGGACTGGAATTCTAATTGAGACACACACCTTCTAATTATCTGGTCAACACCATACCTCCATAAATATGGGTCTTCCCATATATAATATTTGGACTCGTTTTTCAGATTGTCTCTTTGATGCCTAGTAAAATTAGGAGGGAAAGTGTGACTAACTAGATAATTAGCTATAGGCGCATACCAAGGAACTACCTTAGATATTTCGTGCAAGCTGTCAAATGGAAAAACATCATTAATAGTTGTGGAGTCATCCTTGATGTGCTCAAGGCAACTCAAGTGGTCTGCCACTAAATTCTGGGAACCACTCCTATCCTTAATTTCTAAATCAAATTCTTGCAGCAACAGTATCCAACGTATTAACCTTGGTTTGGACTTTTTTTTAGCTAATAAATATTTTAGAGCTGCATGGTCTGAGTACACTACCACTTTAGTACAAAGTAAATGGGCTCGGAATTTATCCATAGCAAAAACAATAGCCAGAAGCTCTTTTTCTGTGGTAGTGTAATTAGACTGAGCAGCGTTTAAGGTCTTAGAAGCATAAGCAATTACAAAAGGATCCTTACCTTCGCGCTGAGCCAGCGCCACTCCTACTGCATAGTTGGAGGCATCACACATAATCTTGAATGGCTGACTCCAGTCTGGTCCTCTCACAATCGGGGCTTGAGTTAAGGTGATCTTCAGCTGATCAAATGCATTCATGCAATCCTTACTCAGCTCAAACTCAACATCTTTCTGCGACAGTCTGGATAAAGGCAATGCTACCTTACTGAAGTCCTTGATAAATCTCCTGTAGAAACTTGCATGACCAAGGAATGAACGGACTTCCCTCACGGAAGAGGGGTAAGGAAAACTAGAAATGACATCTACCTTTGCTGGATCTACAGAAATACCAGTATTAGAAATAACATGTCCTAGTACAATACCTTGTTTTACCATAAAGTGACATTTTTCCAAATTTAAAACAAGTTTTGAACTAACACACCTGTCTAATACTCTAGCTAAACTATCCATGCAAAGGCTAAATGAATCACCATATACGCTAAAATCATCCATGAAAACTTCCATACAGTTCTCAATAAGATCTGAGAAGATACTCATCATGCATCTTTGGAAAGTAGCCGGTGCATTACATAAGCCAAAAGGCATCTTTTTGTATGTATACATTCGAAAGGGACCTGTAAAAGTAGTCTTCTCCTGATCTTCAGGAGCTATACGAATTTGAAAATAGCCTGTATAACCATATAAAAAGTAGTAATGTGATTTACCTAACAGGCGATCAAGCATCTGATCAATAAATGGCAAGGGGTAATGATCCTTACGAGTAGCTTGGTTGAGACGCCTGTAATCAATGAAACCTCTCCAGGAATTCTGCACTCTAGTTGTCAGGAGCTCTCCATGCTCATTCTTTAC
This sequence comes from Arachis ipaensis, assembly GCF_059453495.1. Taxonomy (NCBI): domain Eukaryota; kingdom Viridiplantae; phylum Streptophyta; class Magnoliopsida; order Fabales; family Fabaceae; genus Arachis; species Arachis ipaensis. Next base: position 113,267,862 of record NC_142436.1, read on the forward strand.
TGTTGTGACTCCAGACTTCTTGGGCACCACTTGTACTGGACTGACCCATTCACTATCTGAGATGGGGTAGATGATATATGCTTCAAGTAGTCTGGTCACTTCTTTCTTAACAACTTCTAAGATGGTGGGGTTCAGTCTCCTTTGAGGTTGACGAACAGGCCTTGCTCCTTCTTCTAAAAATATCCTATGCTCACAAACGTGAGGGTTGATGCCTACTATATCCGCCAAGCTCTACCCAATTTCTTTCTTATGTCTTCTCAGCACACTGAGCAGCTGCTCCTCCTGTTGGGAAGTGAGTTCCCTTGCAATGATAACTGGGAGCTTCTGATTATCCTTAAGGTAAGCATACTTGAGGTGGGGTGGAAGGGGCTTTAATTCCAATTTCTGCTCATGGCTAGGCACTTGATCATCTGGAGCCAGTGATGGTTGTAACGTGTCTTCATCTTGTCCAGGGGGTGTCCCCACACTTGCACCTTGCTCCATGTGCCTCTCTTCTACTTCCTCCTGGTGAACTACAGCTACCGTCTCATTAATGATGTTGCACTGGAAGATGGAATGATCTTTAGGAGGATGCTTCATAGTTTCATCCAGATTGAATCTCACTGCTCTACCATCTATCTCAAAAGTGTAAGTTCCTGAGAAGGCATCCAGCTTGAACTTTGATGTCTTCAGGAATGGCCTTCCAAGCAGGATGGATGATGGTCTTCCTGAGTCATTAGGGGGCATCTCCAAAATATAGAAGTCAATAGGAAATGTGAGCCCTTAATGCTCACCAGCACGTCTTCAACAATTCCAACCACAGAGATAATGCTTTTATCTGCTAAAACAAAACGAGCTGCCGACCATTTTAAGGGAGGGAGCCTCAAAGCATCATATACAGACAATGGCATTATACTAACACACGCTCCTAAATCACACATACAGTCAGAAAATTTCACACTATCTATAGTAATAGTAACCATGCATGGACCTGGGTCACTACATTTTTCAGGTATATCACCCACTAAAGCAGAAATGGAACTACCTAGAGGAATAGTTTCTAAATTCTATAATTTATCTTTATGCATCCACAAATCCTTTAGAAACTTAGCATATCTAGGTACCTGCTGAATGGCATCAAAAAGTGGAATGGTTACCTCAACCTTTTTGAATATTTCTACCATTTTAGGGTCTAGTTCCATCTGCTTTTTGGGCTTCCTAGCAAGTTGTGGAAATGGGATAGGAATTGCGCCACTTGCAGCTTCTGCATCCCTTGGTGCTTCATTCCTTGGCTGAGCTGCTTCTTCTTCAACCATGTCTTGTACTTCATCTTCCTCTTCAACATTCTCCACTTCAACCATGTCCTCAACTGGTGCGTTTTCTTGCAAGCTTGGCTCCTCATGATTCCTCTCTTGTAGTTTGGTTTTGGACCTCAAAGTGATGGCGTTGATTCCACCTTTGGGGTTGGGTATAGGTTGAGAAAGAATTCTACTGGAGCTTGAAGGCTGATTATTGGAAGTATTCATTGATCCAATCTGTGAGGCAAGAGCTTGTACAACAGAGGTCAAACCGTTTAGGGGTGAAGCTAAGTGTACTCTACATGTCTTGCTGTCCTTGTGCAAGAGAGCGAAACATCTCATCAATGGAAGAGGAAGGGGGTAAGTGATTTAAGGGGTGGTGCACGGAATTGTGATCACACTTTTCACAACTCCGGTACAACTAACCAGCAAGTGGATTGGGTCGTCCAAGTAATACCTTACGTAAGTAAGGGTCGATCTCACGGAGATTGTGGGCTTGAAGCAAGCTATGGTCATCCTGTAAATCTTAGTCAGGCGGATTCAAATGGTTATGAGGTTTTGATAATTAAAATATAAATAAAACATAAATTAAAATAAAGATACTTATGTAATTCATTGGTGGGAATTTCAGATAAGCGTTTGGAGATGCTTTGTTGCTTCTAAACCTCTGCTTTCCTATTGTCTTCATCCAACCATGCGTGCTCCCTTCCATGACAAGCTGTATGATCCTCTCGGATGAAAAATACCAAGTACGGTTTTTGCACGTCTAATCAACTATTGGATTTCTCGTCTCGGATGAAAAATACCAGGTACAGCTACCGCACGGCTAATCATCTATCGGTTCTCACTAGCGTCGGAATAGGATCTCTATATCCTTTTGCACACTGTCACTGCACCCAACATTTACGAGTTTGAAGCTCATTACAGTCATCCCTTCCCAGATCCTACTCGGAATACCACAGACAAGGTTTAGACTTTCCGGATCTCAAGAATGCTGCCAATTGGTTCTAGCCTATACCACGAAGGTTCTAATCTCACGGACTTGGTCCGTGAATTAGAGACCCAAGAGAATATACTCCGGCTGTCTTCCAATGACTATGTTGAACATCATGTAGACCGCTTGTGGTTGTCAGGCACGCGGATCTTGGCTAAGCGAGTAACGAAGATAGTGGGTGATTGTCACGGGTCACCCCTTCATTCTGACTTAACTGAATTAAGTAAGAGAGTATATCTTGGAGAAGAAGTAAGCGTGAATTAAAAGAAAAATAATACTACTTGCATTAATTCATGCAGAACAGCAGAGCTCGACACCTTAATCTATGAGGTGTAAAAACTCCACCGTAGAAAATACATAAGAGAAATAGGTCTAGGCATGGACGAATGGCCAGCCTCTCCAAATGTGATAAATGGCATAAGCTCTATAAAAGGTCTAAGGACTAAACGTCCAGAGATGCGAATACAATGGTAAAAAGTGCTATTTATACTAAACTAGTTACTAGGAATTACAGAAAATAAGTAACTAAGTGCAGATAATGCAGAAATCCACTTCCGGGGCCCACTTGGTGTGTTCTTGGGCTGAGCATTGAGCTTTGCACATGCATAGGCTATTTCTAGAGTTAAATGCCAGCTTGGATGCCAGATTGGGCGTTTAACTCCAGTTCTGGTGCTAGTTCTGGCGTTTTACGCCAGAAAAGGATCTCTGGTGGGCGTTTAGAAGCCAGTTTGGGCCATCAAATCTCGGGCAAAGTATGGACTATTATACATTGCTGGAAAGCTCAAGATGTATACTTTCCAACGAAATTGAGAAAGCCCCAATTTGGCTTCTGTAGCTCCTGAAAATCCACTTCGAGTGCAGGAGGGTCAGAATCCAACAAAATCTGCAGTCCTTTCTCAGCCTCTGAATCAGATGTTTGCTCAGGTCCCTCAATTTCAGCCAGAAATTACCTGAAATTACAGAAAAACACACAAACTCATAGTAAAGTCCAGAAATGTGATTTTTGCATAAAAACTAATAAAAATATAATAAAAGATAACTAAAACATACTAAAAACTATGTAAAAAGAATGCCAAAAAGGCTATAAATTATCCGCTCATCACAACACCAAACTTAAATTATTGCTTGTCTCCAAGAAACTTAAAACAAAATAGGATAAAAAGAGGAGAAAATACAATAAATTTCAAAAATACCAATAAAATTTAGTTCCAATTAGATGAGCGGGACTAGTAGCTTTTTGCTTCTGAACAGTTTTGGCATCTCACTTTATCCTTTGAAGTTCAGAATGATTGGCATCCATAGGAACTCAGAATTCAGATAGTGTTATTGATTCTCCTAGTTCAGTATGTTGATTCTTGAACACAACTACTTTATGAGTCTTGGCCGTGAACCTAAGCACTTTGTTTTCCAGTATTACCACCGGATACATAAATGCCACAGACACATAACTGGGTGAACCTTTTCAGATTGTGACTCAGCTTTGCTAGAGTCCCCAGTTAGAGGTGCCCAGAGTTCTTAAGCACACTCTTTTTTCTTTGGACCACGACTTTAACCGCTCAGTCCCAAGCTTTTCACTTGACACCTTCACGTCACAAGCACATGGTTAGGGACAGCTTGATTTAGCCGCTTAGGACAGGATTTTATTCTTTTGGGCCCTCCTATCCATTAATGCTGATGCCAGGGCATCTTGGCCAATTTCACTGACCTTTTCTTTATTGTTTTTAGGGTAGTTTCATGCATTTCTTTAGGAAATAAGCTAGTTTTGGGTAGATATTCACCTACACCTTGATTCAAGCATACATTGTGCATTTTACATTATTTCATGAGGATTTTGCATGAATTTATTGACAAATTTTATGCTGCATTACCCATGACTTGGACTAGAACTTTGATGCACTCTGTTGCTTGATTTCAGGACCAAAGGAAGCAAGGAAAGGGAGGCAACTTGCAAGGTTAAATGAGAAAAGTGATTGCCAATGACACTCTCAAAGCCATCATTGCCCACGTTAAGAGTCACGTTAACTAAGTTAACATGAACTCTAACGTGGAAAAGGGAAGTTGAGCCAATGTTAGTGACACTTAACATTGTCACTAACGTTGGCAAACACTCATGAGTGGCCACGTTAGAGCCCACGTTAACCTAGTTAACGTGGCCTCTAACATTAAAGGGGGAAGAGAAGCCAACGTTAGTGACATTCAACATTGTCACTAACGTTGGCCTAAGGATGCAACACACCACGTTAACTCCCACGTTAACTTGGTTAACGTGGGAGCTAACGTAAGAAGTGAGAGTTGTCGACAACGTTAGTGACACTCAACATTGTCACTAACGTTGGAAGCAACCACACAACCCCCCAAGGAGCCACGTTAACTTCCACGTTAACTTAGTTAACGTGGAAGCTAACGATGAGGAATGAATGATGAGCCAACGTTAGTGACACTCAACATTGTCACTAATGTTGGGATGGCTAAGAATGGCCTCGTTAGAGGCCACGTTAATCTAGTTAACGTGGACTCTAACGTGAGATCTAAGGGCACATTGGAACGTTAGTGACAATGTTGAGTGTCACTAACGTTCTCGAAGGTTGGCAAGGCCACGTTAGAAGCCACGTTAACCTAGTTAACGTGGGGTCTAACGTGAGGCAAAGGGGTACAATGGAACGTTAGTGAAAATGTTAAGTGTCACTAACGTCCTCGAACTTATACTTTCACTAAATGTTAACACCCCTAAAGCCCTAAGCTGAAGTCTCTGTCCACTTAGCACTTTCTCTCTGCAAGTAAAGCCAAGCCCAAATGAAGAAAAGAACTGCTTCAAACTCAAGATCCAAAGGCCCAAGACTTGAAGAGCCAACTAGAAGCTGAGAGAAATAGTATATATAGGAGTAGCTTTGAATTGTTAAGGAGCTCTAGAAGCTGGAAAAAGGAGAACTACTCTCTGTATTTTATCTTCTCTGTATTTTCTAGTTTTAGGATGTATTCTCCATCTTTGTTTTCATTTTCAAGAGCTATGAACTACAAAACCCCTTTCATTGGGTTAGGGAGCTCTGTTGTAATTTGATGGATCAATACTAATTTTCATTATTCTTCTTCTATCTTTTCTCTTGATTTTACTTGAAAGCTTTCAATCTTCATCCAATTGAGTAGTTATCTTGGAAGAGAAGCTATTCAAACTTAGGTCTCTTTTGAACCTTGAAAGAGGAATGAAGAGATCAAGCTAGAAATGCTTTCTTATGCTGGACCAAATTGGGTTTGGATGGGTATGTGACTATAACCCTCTCAATACTTGATTTGGGAAATGCATGTGGTATAATTAGTGACCATACTTCATCTCTTCTCATGAGCAATTGACCAAGGAATTGGCTATTGATCAAGATTTGAGAGATTGAATTGCAAGAAATTGTAATTCAATCACTTAAGATTGCCAAGGAGATCAATGAGTGCATTGATTGAGGAAGAGATGAAAATGAACTTGATCCGGAGAATTGCAACATCTCCTAAGCCCAATGAACTCCCCATCTCTGATCTTACCCATTCTCTTTAATTTCTGCCATTTACTTTTATGAGCAAATCTCCCATTCCCATTTACAATTCTGCAATTTATTTTCAGTCATTTACTTCCAATCCTTTAATTCTAGCATTTACTTTTCTGTTATTTACATTCCCGCCATTTTATTTTCTACAATTCTCAACCCAAATTCTGGATTCGCTCAACGAGAACATTCTTCTAATTAAAGTTGCTTGATCAATCAATCCCTGTGGGATTCGACCTCACTCTATTGTGAGTTTTTACTTGACGACAAATTCAGTACACTTGCCGAAGGGAGATTTGTTGTGAGACAAGTTTTCCACGCATCAAGTTTATGGCGCTGTTGCCGGGGATTGATTGTGCATCAACAATGATTAAATTGGAAGATCACTAGATTGAGCATTTTTATTTTGTGAATTTCATTTTCTGTTTGAGTGATTTACTTTTTGTTTTTGTTAAACTTCTTCCCTTCCCCCTTTACTCTTTTGTTCTTCTTTGTTACTTTCAATTCTGTTTGCTAATGCACTAACTGTTTGATATGTTGCATCACCCACAACTAACAGTAATTCTGACACAAATACTTTCTGTACCTATCTTTTCTTGCTTGCACTTGATGGTTGTATGACAGGGAGAAGAAGCGGGGCTTCAACTTCCTTCGATTCTAAACCTGAGAGGACCTTCTTTAGATTAAGGAGGGAGGCAAGAGGAAAGAAGGTGGTTGGTGCTGAGGAAGAAGAGGAATTCTTTGAAACAAACATGGAAGACAACATGGAAAACCATCATGAAGAAGAAGATCACAACTTTAGGGGAGGAGGTAGAGCAAATCATGCTGGGGAGGATAGAAGAGTTTTGGGCTCTTACATCAATCCAAACCCAGGCAATTGTGGAAGTAGAATCCAAAAGCCAACAATCCATGCCAACAACTTTGAACTTAAACCACAGCTAATCACCCTTGTTCAGAACAACTGTTCGTTTGGAGGAAGTGTTCAAGAAGACCCCAATAAACATTTAACCACCTTCCTGAGAATATGTGACACAGTGAAATCTAATGGTTTTCATCCTGACGCCTATAGACTGCTCTTATTTCCATTCTCACTCAGGGACAAGGCAGCCAAATGGATGGAATCTTTCCCAAGGGAAAGCTTGACAACTTGGGAAGACGTGGTGAACAATTTCTTAGCAAGATTTTACCCTCCTCAACGAATCAATAGGCTGAGAGCTGAGGTCCAAACTTTCAGGCAACAAGATGGTGAGACTCTATATGAAGCATGTAAGAGGTTCAAGGACTTAACAAGGAGGTGTCCACCTGACATGTTCAACGAATGGGTGCAGCTGCACATTTTCTATGAAGAGCTCTCTTATCAGTCAAAGAAGGCCGTAGACCATTCATCTGGAGGATCTTTGAACAAGAAGAAGACCATTGAGGAAGCCATAGATGTCATTGAAACAGTAGCAGAGAATGACTACTTCTATGCTTCCGAAAGAGGGAATACAAGAGGAGTAATGGAGCTAAACAATGTAGATGCTCTGTTGGCCCAAAACAAGCTCATTACCCAGCAGCTGGCTGACCTCACCAAGAAGATGGAGATGAACCAAGTAGCAGTAATCTCCACTTCATCAACAATCCAAGAAGGAGTGAATGAAGAAGCAGAGGGGAGTCAGGAGCAAGCCAACTACATTGGGAATTCACCAAGGAAAAACCATGATCCATACTCCAAAACCTACAACCCTGGATGGAGAAACCACCCAAACTTTGGGTGGGGAAGTGAGCAAGATCAAAACCAAGACCAGAGACGTTACAACTCCAACAACAATGCCGCTCACCAGCAATTCACACAGAGGACATCTCAATACCCCCACAATAACACTTCTCCACATACTTATCAAAACCAAAATAGCACATCTGCTCCGAATCACCCATCAATTGATGACAAGCTCTCTAAGATCGAAACCTTAATTGAAGGAATATGCAGAGACATTCGAGACAGTAAAGCATTCAGAGAGGAAGTGCAGTCAAACATGCAGAATCAAAATGCTGCCATCACGAAACTGGAGACACAAATCAGCTATCTGTTTAAGCAGCTTCCTAACCACAATTTTTGCTATGATGCCCATTCAAGCAAAAGGGAGGAGTGTCAAGCTATCACACTTAGGAGTGGGAAGGAACTGAAGGAACGTCCCCAAAAACCACAAGAAGAAGGCTCAAATGAAAAGGGAGAAGAGCAAGATGGAGTTCAACCCCCACGTCAAGTCTGCAGAAAGAAAAAAAGATACCCCAACTGAACATCTCAAGAGCTCCATATCCCCAGCTATTGAAGAAAAAGGAAGATGACAACCAGTTCTTGAGATTTTTGGAAATCTTCAAGAAGCTACAAATCAACATACCCTTTGCTGAAGCCACAGAACAAATGCCACTCTATGCCAAGTTTTTGAAGGAGCTAATGACTAAGAAGAGAAGCTGGAAGAACAATGAGATTGTGATACTAACTGAAGAGTGCAGTGCTATCATTCAGCATAAACTACCTCAGAAACTGAAGGATCCTGGGAGTTTTCAGATCCCTTGCATTATAGGAGAAATCACAGTAGAGAAGGCTCTTTGTGACTTAGGGGCCAGCATCAATTTGATGTCAGTAGCTATGATGAGAAAGATGAAAATTGAGGAGGCTAAACCAACAAAAATGGCCCTACAACTGGCAGACCGATCGTTCAAATTCCCTCACGGGATAGTAGAGGATTTGCTAGTAAAAGTGTGAGATTTCATATTTCCAGCAGATTTTGTGGTGCTGGACATGCAGGAGGACGCCAAGACCTCCATCATCTTGGGAAGGCCATTCTTGGCCACTGCTGGAGCTGTCATTGATGTTCAGAAGGGTGACCTCACCCTGAGATTACACAATGAAAAGATGACATTCAATGTGTTCAAGGCCATGAGTTATCCACCAGAACAATTGGGGGAATGCATGAGGTTAGATGCACTTGAGGATGAAGTGCAGGAGAATTTTGAAGAAGAAGAACCTGAAGAGGACGAGAGATTGGTGGAGGAAGAATCTGAATCAAGTGAAGAGGTAGCCACAGCAGAAATACATATACCAGATGCACCAAAGGAAGGGAACGAAAAGTCAGAAGCACCTAAACTTGAACTCAAAGCACTGCCACCCACTCTCAAATATGCATATCTAGGAGAAAATGAAAACTATCCAGTGATCATAAATTCATCCCTCAGTCAAGATCAAGAGGACGAGCTACTCAAGGTGCTGCGGGAGCATAAAGATGCCATTGGATGGACCCTTGCTGACTTGAAGGGAATCAGTTCAGCCATATGCATGCATAAAATACTGTTGGAAGATGATGCCAAGCCATCCATTCAATCCCAAAGAAGGCTGAACCCAATCATGAAGGAAGTGGTACAGAAAGAGGTTATGAAGCTTTGGCAAGGAGGGGTCATATACCCAATTTCGGACAGCCCTTGGGTTAGCCCCATACATGTTGTGCCAAAGAAGGGAGGAATCACTGTGGTTACCAATGAGAAGAACAAGCTCATACCTACAAGAACCGTCACAGGATGGCGGATGTGCATAGACTACAGGAAACTCAATGAGGCTACACGAAAGGACCATTTTCCCCTTCCATTCATGGATCAGATGTTGGAAAGACTTGCAGGGCATGCATATTATTGTTTTCTCGACGGTTATTCAGGATATAACCAAATAGTGGTTGATCCGAGAGACCAAGAGAAAACCTCATTTACTTGTCCGTATGTAGTGTTTGCCTATAGGCGCATGCCATTTGGATTATGTAATGCCCCTGCAACTTTCCAACGCTGCATGCTTTCTATCTTTTTAGATATGATAGAAAAATTCATTGAAGTTTTTATGGATGATTTCTCGGTATTCGGAGATTCTTTTCCTAGTTGCCTACATCACCTCGCCTTGGTATTGAAAAGATGCCAAGAGACCAATTTGGTCTTGAACTGGGAAAAATGCCACTTCATGGTGACAGGAGGAATAGTCCTTGGTCACAAGGTCTCTCACCAAGGCATTGAGGTTGATAGAGCTAAAGTAGAACTTATTGAAAAACTACCCCCACCCAGTGATGTTAAGGCAATTAGGAGTTTTTTAGGGCATGCTGGTTTTTACAGAAGGTTCATTAAAGATTTTTCAAAGATAGCCAAGCCCTTAAGCAATCTCCTTGTATCTGATACACCATTTATCTTTGATGAAACATGCATGCTAGCATTTGCACATTTGAAAATGAGGTTATCCTCTGCTCCTATCATTTCCCCACCTGATTGGAACCTACCATTTGAATTGATGTGTGATGCATCTGATTTTGCAGTTGGGGCAGTGTTAGGACAAAGGAAAGATAACCTAGTTCGTGTGATATACTATGCTAGCAAAGTCCTTAATGAAACTCAAAGAAATTATACCACTACTGAAAAGGAGTTGCTAGCAATAGTTTTTGCATTTGACAAATTTAGATCATACCTCATTGGTGCTAAAGTGATTGTTTTTACAGATCACACAGCACTTAAATATTTGTTTGCCAAGCAAGAATCAAAGCCAAGACTAATAAGGTGGATCTTACTGTTGCAGGAATTTGATATTGAAATCAGAGACAAGAAAGGAGTGGAGAACAAGGTGGCAGATCACCTATCCAGAATCCCTCATGATCAAGGTGGAGAAAATGATACAAATGTGAACGAGCTCTTCCCTGATGAGCAGTTGATGACAGTTCACAAAGCACCATGGTTCGCAGATATTGCAAATTTCAAGGCAACTGGGGCATTACCCCCAGGGATCAATAAACATCAAAAGAGGAAGCTCATGAATGATGCAAAATACTTTGTCTGGGACGAGCCATATCTCTTCAAGAAATGTTCAGATGGAATCCTTAGAAGATGTGTTTCGGAAGAGGAAGGGAGAGAAGTCCTGTGGAACTGCCACGGTTCATGTTATGGCGGGCACTTTGGAGGGGACAGAACTGCAGCAAAGGTGTTACAAAGCCGATTCTTTTGGCCCACCCTTTTCAAGGATGCCAAGGAACTAGTGAAAAGCTGCAATGAATTCCAAAGATCTGGAAACCTGCCCAAAAGAAACGCCATGCCACAAAATTTTATCTTGGAACTGGAACTGTTTGATGTGTGGGGAATAGATTTCATGGGACCATTCCCAACCTCATATGCAAACAAGTACATCCTGGTAGTAGTGGATTATGTTTCCAAGTGGGTAGAGGCTATTGCAACCCCAACTAATGATAACAAGGTAGTCATGAACTTCCTCAGGAAGAATATCTTTAGCCGGTTTGGAGTCCCAAGAGCCCTCATCAGTGATGGAGGGAGCCACTTTTGTAACAAACCACTAGAAGCTCTCCTCCTACGATATGGGGTAAAACACAAAGTAGCCACACCTTACCACCCTCAAACGAGTGGGCAAACTGAGATATCCAACAGAGAACTAAAGAGGATCCTGAAAAAAATTGTGGGTGCATCTAGAAAGGATTGGTCGAAGAAGCTGGATGATGCTCTTTGGGCATACAGAACAGCATTCAAAACTCCACTTGGAATGTCTCCATATCAACTGGTCTATGGGAAGGCTTGTCATTTACCACTGGAGCTGGAACACAAAGCTCTCTGGGCTATCAAGATACTAAATTTTGACAGCATTGCTGCTGGTGCAAAAAGGATCTTGCAGCTGCAAGAGATGGAGGAATTCAGGTCACAAGCCTATGAAAACACTAAGATGTATAAAGAGAAGGCAAAGAGAAAACATGACTTGCATCTTGCGCCAAGGAGTTTCGAAAAGGGGCAGCGAGTACTCCTTTACAATTCTAAATTAAGGCTGTTCCCAGGAAAACTCAAGTCAAGGTGGTCCAGACCTTTCATGGTTACGAAAGTATCACCATATGGCCACATCGAAATCACGGATGAAGGGTCAGAGAGGACTTTTACAGTGAATGGACAAAGACTCAAGCATTATCTGGGCAACATGGGGGAAAACCCCAGAGTAAAGTACCATCTCAAGTAATTAAGAACTCGTCGAGCTAGCGACGATAAAAGAGCGCTCTTTTGGGAGGCAACCCAACCTCAGGTAGTTTCACTTTCATCTTTATTTCAATAAAAAAAAATTCACAAGTCGTTTCCCCTGTATTGTAAGGAGCTAAGTTTGGTGTTCCACACCAGAACAATCCAAGAGTGATGGTGTAATTCTAAGTTTGGTGTTCCACCAAAGGACATTGGTTAGAATTACACTTCACTCCAAAAGAACATTGCTAGCTCCATCCAATCAAGAGAAACCACTTAGATGTAGTTAGACTATAGGTTATCATTGTTTTGTTAACAAGATATGGGGTTCGCTGCATATGTGTAATGATTGGACTGGGCAAGGAACTAAGTTTGGTGTTCACACACCAAATTGAGTTCAAAAAGCACCAGCATACATGCAAGCTAACTATGTCTCAAGTGCTTTGGGAACAAGCAACTTCCAGTAACCTTGCAGGAACTTTATGAGAAAATAGTGCACCTCCACCCAAAGAAGCTAGGCAGCAAAAAATAGGATGATGACAAAGAGAGAGGGCAACCAGAAATCATCACCCAAAGGTTATATTGTTACTTAATTCCATTGTACTCAGAAGTGTTGAAAGTTGGAAGTCTGAATGCACTTTTGATTTGTAGTTACTCGTAGTTTAACCTTTTTTAAAATTCTGCCTTTTAGGTTCTGAATAGGTCTATTTGTGCTAGTCTTTATGTCACTGCATCCTTACTTAACTTACTTGTATGCTTGTCCCTTTTGAATTTAATGAAGAGAGAATGATTATTTTTAAAAGACCAGAGTAGAGTTCATAATGTGGAAGTGCATTCATGAATCTTTGGGGTAGTCATAAGTAGCTAAGTTGGTTCAACCACAAGGCTAGGAGGACAACTATCTATCCTGAATACTTGACTTTGGATATACCCATGAGACTAAGTAGATGACAAGATCCTAATAAGAAAAAAGGGAAAGAATAATAGAAGTGAAAAACAAAAGAAAAAGAGTAAGCAATAAGGCTAGGCACCAATGGTTTGGACCTTGAGACAAGTGTCTGTGGTGCTCCTGTGTGAGGGATCTACTTGGATGAATAAGCTCTCAGGGGTGCTTTATCACTTGGTAACTTGGGTTAACTAACCCGGGATTATCAGCTGAAAATCCACTATCAAGAGTAACCCTCACTACAGAGCATTTAGTAACCCAAAGAGGTGCTGGACACCAAGGTCTCAAGAAAAGAAAATAAACAAACTATATGCCTGTGGTGTGTATGTATGGGGGAGAGACTTGAGGGAGTAAGTCCTTAGGGGTGCTTCAACACCTAGCACCTTGAACCAACTGGTTCGGGAGTGTTGGCTGAAAACTTATCTTAAAGAGTTGCCCCCTTACAGAGCACTTAGCCTAAATAACACAAATAACCCTTGAAATAACAATAAAAGGGTCAATGAATAAAAGTCTCATGGGATATAGACAAAGTAAGTGTTTAGGGACATGATAAAGGTCTGAAAGCCAGTAATGGAATGAACCTAAGTTGCTATGCATGAAACCACCATAAAATCAGTAACATAACTTCCACAAGAATGACTCATTCCTCTAGATATTCCATTCATCATTCTCTTGTTCCAGTACTTGCTTAGGGACAAGCAAGCTTTAAGTTTGGTGTTGTGATGCCAGGGCATCTTGGCCAGTTTCACTAACCTTTTCTTTATTGTTTTTAGGGTAGTTTCATGCATTTCTTTAGGAAATAAGCTAGTTTTGGGTAGATATTCACCTACACCTTGATTCAAGCATACATTGTGCATTTTACATTATTTCATGAGGATTTTGCATGAATTTATTGACAAATTGTATGCTGCATTACCCATGACTTGGACTAGAACTTTGATGCACTCTGTTGCTTGATTTCAGGACCAAAGGAAGCAAGGAAAGGGAGGTAACTTGCAAGGTTAAATGAGAAAAGTGATTGCCAATGACACTCTCAAAGCCATCATTGCCCACGTTAAGAGTCACGTTAACTTAGTTAACGTGAACTCTAACGTGGAAAAGGAAAGTTGAGCCAACGTTAGTGACACTTAACATTGTCACTAACGTTGGCAAACACTCATGAGTGGCCACGTTAGAGCCCACGTTAACCTAGTTAACGTGGCCTCTAACGTTAAAGGGGGAAGAGAAGCCAACGTTAGTGACATTCAACATTGTCACTAACGTTGGCCTAAGGATGCAACACACCACGTTAACTCCCACGTTAACTTGGTTAACGTGGGAGCTAACGTAAGAAGTGAGAGTTGTCGACAACGTTAGTGACACTCAACATTGTCACTAACGTTGGAAGCAACCACACAACCCCCCAAGGAGCCACGTTCACTTCCACGTTAACTTAGTTAACGTGGAAGCTAACGATGAGGAATGAATGATGAGCCAACGTTAGTGACACTCAACATTGTCACTAACGTTGGGATGGCTAAGAATGGCCACGTTAGAGGCCACGTTAATCTAGTTAACGTGGACTCTAACGTGAGAACTAGGGGCACATTGGAACGTTAGTGACAATGTTGAGTGTCACTAACGTTCTCGAAGGTTGGCAAGGCTACGTTAAAAGCCACGTTAACCTAGTTAACGTGGGGTCTAACGTGAGGCAAAGGGGTACAATGGAACATTAGAGAAAATGTTAAGTGTCACTAACGTCCTCGAACTTATACTTTCACTAAATGTTAACACCCCTAACGCCCTGAGCTGAAGTCTCTGCCCACTTAGCACTTTCTCTCTGCAAGTAAAGCCAAGCCCAAATGAAAAAAAGAACTGCTTCAAATTCAAGATCCAAAGGCCCAAGACTTGAAGAGCCAACTAGAAGCTGAGAGAAATAGTATATATAGGAGTAGCTTTGAATTGTTAAGGAGCTCTGGAAGCTGGAAAAAGGAGAACTACTCTCTGTATTTTATCTTCTCTGTATTTTCTAGTTTTAGGATGTATTCTCCATCTTTGTTTTCATTTTCAAGAGCTATGAAAAACTAAACCCCTTTCATTGGGTTAGGGAGCTCTGTTGTAATTTGATGGATCAATACTAATTTTCATTATTCTTCTTCTATCTTTTCTCTTGATTTTACTTGAAAGCTTTCGATCTTCATCCAATTGAGTAGTTATCTTGGAAGAGAAGCTACTCAAACTTGGGTCTCTTTTGAACCTTGAAAGAGGAATGAAGAGATCAAGCTAGAAATGCTTTCTCATACTGGACCAAATTGGGTTTGGATGGGTATGTGACTATAACCCTCTCAATACTTGATTTGGGAAATGCATGTGGTATAATCAGTGACCATACTTCATCTCTTCTCATGAGCAATTGACCAAGGAATTGGCTATTGATCAAGATTTGAGAGATTGAATTGCAAGAAATTGTAATTCAATCACTTAAGATTGCCAAGGAGATCAATGAGTGCATTGATTGAGGAAGAGATGAAAATGAACTTGATCCGGAGAATTGCAACATCTCCTAAGCCCAACGAACTCCCCATCTCTGATCTTACCCATTCTCTTTAATTTCTGCCATTTACTTTTATGAGCAAATCCCCCATTCCCATTTACAATTCTGCAATTTATTTTCAGTCATTTACTTCCAATCCTTTAATTCTAACATTTACTTTTCTATTATTTACATTCCCGCCATTTTATTTTCTGCAATTCTCAACCCAAATTCTGGATTCACTCAAATAGAACATTCTTCTAATTAAAGTTGCTTGATCAATCAATCCCTGTGGGATTCAACCTCACTCTATTGTGAGTTTTTACTTGACGACAAATTCGGTACACTTGCCGAAGGGAGATTTGTTGTGAGACAAGTTTTCCACGCATCAAATGCTCACAGCGTTGGATCCTTTTTACCCTTGCCTTTTGGTTTAAAGGGTTATTGGCTTTTTCTGCTTGCTTTTTCTTTTTCTTTTGCCATTTTTTTTCGCAAGCTTTGTGTTTTTCACTGCTTTTTCTTGCTTCAAGAATCAATTTTATGATTTTTCAGATTATCAATACCAATTCTCTTTTTTCATTATTCTTTCAAGAGCCAACAGTTTTAACATTCATAAACTTCACTATAATAAATATGCATTGTTCAAGCATTCATTCAGAAAATAAAAAGTATTGCCACCACATCAAAATAATTAAACTATTTTCAAGATAGAATTTGAAATTCATGTACTTCTTTTTCTTTTTTAGAAAACATTTTTCATTTAAGAAAGGTGAAGAATTCATGGAATCATTCATATCTTTAAGACATAGACACTAGACACTAATGATCATGTAATAAAGACACAAACATAGACAAAACATAAAACATAGAAACCGAAAAACAGAAAAATAAGAACAAGAAAATTAAAGAACGGGTCCACCTTAGTGACGGCGGCTAGTTCTTCCTCTTGAAGATCCTATGGAGTGCTTGAGCTCCTTTATGTCTCTTCCTTGCCTTTGTTGCTCCTCTCTCATGGCCTTTTGGTCCTCTCTGATTTCATTGAGGACAATGGAGTGCTCTTGGTGCTCCATCCTTAGTTGCTCCAAGCTAAAACTCAAATCTCCTAAAGAGGTGTTGAGTTTCTCCCAATAGTTGTGTGGAGGGAAATGCATCCCTTGAGGCATCTTAGGGATTTCTTGATGAGGGACTTCCTCATGCTCTTGTTGAGGTCCATGAGTGGGCTCTCTTGTTTGCTCCATCCTCTTTTTAGTGATGGGTTGTCCTCTTCAATGAGGATGCCTTCATCTATGACAATTCCAGCTGAATTGCATAGGTTACAGATGAAATGAGGGAAGGCTAACCTTGCCAAAGTAGAGGGCTTGTCCGCCATCTTGTATAGTTCTAGAAGTATAATCTCATGATCTTCTACTTCCTCTCTATTCATGATACTATGGATCATGATAGCCCGATCCATTATAACTTCAGACCGGTTGCTAGTAGGAATGATAGAGCGTTGGATGAACTCCAACCATCCCCTAGCCACGGGTTTGAGGTCAAGCCTTCTCAGTTGAACCGGCTTGCCTTTGGAGTCTCTCTTCCATTGAGCTCCTTCCACACAGATGTCCATGAAGACTTGGTCCAACCTTTGATCAAAGTTGACCATTCTAGTGAAAGGGTGAGGATCTCCTTGCATTATTAGCAAGTTGAATGCCAACCTCACATTTTCCAGACTGAAATCCAAGTAATTCCCCCGAACCATTGTGAGCCAATTCTTTGGGTTTGGGTTCACACTTTGATCATGGTTCTTAGTGATCCATGCATTAGCATAGAACTCTTGAACCATTAAGATTCTGACTTGTTGGATGGGGTTGGTGAGAGCTTCCCAACCTCTTATTCAAACCTCACGTCAGATCTCCGGATATTCACTCTTTTTGAGCATGAAGGGGACTTCGGGGATCACCCTTTTCTTGGCCACAACTTCATAGAAGTGGTCTTGATGGATCTTTGAGATGAATCTCTCCATCTCCCATGACTCAGAGGTGGAAGCAATTGCCTTTCCTTTCCTCTTTCTAGAGGTTTCCCCGGACTTAGGTGCCATTAATGGTTATGGAAAAACAAAAAGCAGAGATTTTTCCCACACTAAACTTAAAAAGTTTGCTCATCCTCGAGCAAAAGAAGAAAGAAAGTAGTAGAAGAAGAAGAAATATAGGAGATAGAGAGGTGTTTTGGTTTTGGCTAAGGGGGAGAGGGATTTAAGTGTTTATGATGTGTGAAATTGAAGGTGGTAAGGAGGGGTATTTATAGTGTAAGAGAGAGAAGGAAGTCGTGTATGAAGGGGTTGGGTTTGGGAAAGAAATGTTTTGAATTTCAATGGTGAGGTAGGTGGGGTTTTATGATGGATGGATGTGAGTGGTGAAGAGATTATGGGGAAGAGGGTAGGACTTGATAGGTGAATGGTATTTGGGGAAGAGGTATTGATGTGATTGGTCAAGGAATTCTGCTCCCTTCACCTTTCTGGCATTGAAATGCCCTCTGTGTGACATTTCTGGCGTTTAACGCCAGCTAGACACCCAGGCGCCCTTTTCTGGCGTTAAATGCCAGTCTGGCTGCCAATTTTGGTATTTAACGCCCAGAATGCTGCCAGACTGGGCGTTAAACGCCCATTCTGCTATCCTTACTGGCGTTTAAATGCCAATAAGCTTGTCTTCTAGGGTGTGCTATTTTTGATGCTGTTTTTTTATTCCGCTTTAATTCTGCAGCTATTTTTATGACTTCACGTGATCATCAACCTAAAGAAAACATAACATGACAATGGAAAACAAATGTCTATAAAATTAAATATTATTAAATAACATTGGGTTGCCTCCCAATATGCGCTTCTTTAATGTCAATAGCTTGACAGTGAAGCTCTTAGAGAGCTTCACAGAGACTCAGAGCTTAATGGTGGCCTCCCAACACCAAACAAAGAAGTTGAGTGTGGGGGCTCTATTTGACTCTGTATTGAGAGAAGCTTTTCATGCTTTCTCTCTTTGATTACAGAAGAAAATCCTTGAGCCTTAAACACAAGGTAGTCCTCATTCAATTGAAGAACTAACTCTCCTCTGTCCACATCAATTACAGCTCTTGCTGTGGCTAGGAATGGTCCTCCAAGGATGATGGAATCATCCTCATCCTTCCTAGTGTCTAGGATTATGAAATTAGCAGGGATGTATAGGCCTTCAACCTTCACTAAGACATCCTCTACAAGTCCATAAGCCTGTTTCATTGATTTGTCTACCATCTCTAGTGAGATTCTTGCATCTTGTACCTTAAAGATCCCTAGTTCCTCTATTACAGAGAGTGGCATTAGGTTTATTCCTGACCCCAGGTCATATAGAGCCTTCTCAAAGGTCATGGTGCTTATGGTACAGGGAATTAAGAACTTTCTGGGATCCGGTTTCTTCTGAGGTAATTTCTGTTGAACTAAAGCATTCAATTCATTGATGAGCAATGGAGGTTCATCCTCCCAAGTCTTATTACCAAATAACTTGGCATTCAGCTTCGTGATTCCTCCTAGATACCGATGAAGGGATTTTTGATGGCTTAGAATTCACAAATGAATTCTCGGTTCAAGTATAGTTTCTAAACCAAACAATAGTCCTTCCATACAAAAGATTGTTTGTCACTAAAACAAATCCCTAAATTTATAAATCGAAGTATTTGAACCTCGGGTCGTTCTCCCTAGGAATTGCGATGAAGTGTCTTGTTATTGGTTATGAGATATTTTGGTGTTTCGGGATAAGAAACAAGAAATGTAAGTGGCAAAGAAAATAAACTAACAACTATGAAAGCTCCTGGCAAGGTTATGAGAATTGGAAGATCTATCCTCATTATCCTCCTCAATTGTGATGAGAATTGTCCATTGCTACCACTTAGTTAACCTCTAACCATGGAGGAAAATCAAGTGAATGAATCAACTTGATTCCACAAGTCCTAGCCAACTTCCAAGGGAAAGACTAGCTTTAGTGGTATCCAAATCAATTAGCAACTTCTAATTGTCAATCAACAAAGGAATTAGATAATTCAAGTGTCACTAATTACTCTACCTAAGCCAAGAGGAACAAAATCTAACTCATATCTAAAAGAGGCATTTCAACAAACACATAGAAGGCATTAAAGGTAAACATTATTTATTGCAATAATTAAAGGAATCTACAACTACAAAAGCAAGAGACTAACAATTGAAAGGCAAAATAATTATGAAACAACAAAGAACTTACCAATTGTATTGAAGGAGAAATGTAGATCTACAAGAGAGAGTTCATAAACTACAACTAACAATACAAAGGAATTACAAGAGAAGAAGAGTTCTACAACTACAAGAGAGCAATTAGGGAAGAAAAAGGAAAATTAGAAGAGAAGAAGAAGTAGATCTAGATCTAAAACCAAATCCTAATTCTAGAGAGAAGTGAGAGCTTTTCTCTCTAGAAACTAACTCTAACTACATCTAAAACTTGAACTATGACTAATGATAAAAGTATGTTAATTTCCCTTCAATCCTTGACTTAAATAGAATCAGAAATGAGTTGGATTGGGCCCACAAGGCTTCTAAAATCGCTGGCCACGAGTTGCATTAAGTGAATCATGTGCAACCATCGGCGCATACGGGTACCGTGCGTCTGTGCGCCCCTATCCGCGATACAACTATAAATAATCTTATATGATTTTGAAGCTCCGGATGTTAACTTTCCAACGCACCTGGAACCGCATCATTTGGACCTCTGTAGCTCATGTTATGGTCGATTAAGTGCGAAGAGGTCGGCTTGACAGCTTTTGCGATTCCTTCATTTCTTCATGAGTTCTCCATTTTTTTCATGCTTTTTTCCTTCATTCTCTTGATCCAATCTTTGCCTCCTAAATTTGAAATCACTTAACAAACATATCAAGGCATCTAATGGAATCAAGGTGAATTAAATTTAGCTATTTTAAGTTCTAAAAAGCATGTGTTCACTCTTAAGCACAATTAAAGGAGAATTTACAAAACTATGCTATTTAATTGAATAAATGTGGGTAAAAGGTTATAAAATTCCCTAAATCAAACACAAGATAAACCCTACAAACGGGGTTTATCAACCTCCCCACACTTAAACCAAGCATGTCCTCATGCATAAACCAAGAAGGAAACAAATGGTATGGCATTTATTCAATGGAAACTAACTAAATGCAATCTACCTATATGCAACTATCGACATGAATGCAATTGCTTGGTCAAAATAAATCAATTCCCAAGAAGCATATATGCACAAGGGCTAAGGACTAGTAAGTCTAATTCACAATTGAATTAAGTTAATAAATATTTTTGCAAACTTGCATGAAGAGATGATCATAAGTGGAAAACATGTAATTGAGCATCAAACCCTCACCGGATGTATTTGCACTCTATTCGATCAAGTGTTTAGGGTTGATTCCCTCAATTCTCCTCTATTTCATGCTTTCTAAGATTTGTTTTTCTTCTAACAATCAACATTTATTCCAAGCATGCATACATTCATCATGAAGACTTTTCATTGGTTGTAATGGGGCTAGGGTCACGGTAGGATGCATATTTGGTCAAGTATAGTTTCTAAACCAAACAATAGTCCTTTCATACAAAAGATTGTTTGTCACTAAAACAAACCCCTAAATTTATAAATCAAAGTTTTGGAACCTCGGGTCGTTCTCCCTAGGAATTGCGATGAAGTGTCTTGTTATTGGTTATGAGATATTTTTGTGTTTTGGGATTAAAAACAAGAAATGTCAGTGGCAAAGGAAATAAACTAACAACTATGAAAGCTCTTGGCAAGGTTATGAGAATTGGAAGTCCTATCCTTATTATCCTCCTCAATTGTGATAAGAATTGTCCATTGCTACCACTTAGTTAACCTCTAACCATGGAGGAAAGTCAAGTGGATGAATCAACTTGATTCCACAAGTCCTAGCCAACTCCTAAGGGAAAGGCTAGCTTTAGTGGTATCCAAATCAATTAGCAACTTCTAATTGTCAATCAACAAAGGAATTAGATAATTCAAGTGTCACTAATTACTCTACCTAAGCCAAGTGGAACAAAATCTAACTCATATCTAGAAGAGGCATTTCAACAAACACATAGAAGGAAGTAAAGGTAAACATTATTAATTGCAAGAATTAAAGGAATCTATAACTACAAAAGCAAGAGATTAACCATAGAAACACAAAACAATTATGAAACAACAAAGAACTTACCAATTGCATTGAAGGAGAAATGTAGATCTACAAGAGAGAGTTCATAAACTACAACTAACAATACAAAGGAATTACAAGAGAAGAAGAATTCTACAACTACAAGAGAGCAATTAGGGAAGAAAAAGGAAAATTAGAAGAAGAGAAGAAGTAGATTTAAATCTAAAACCTAATCCTAATTTTAGAGAGAAGTGAGAGCTTCTCTCTCTAGAAACTAACTCTAACTACTTCTAAAACTTGAACTATGACTAATGATAAAAGTATGTTAATTCCCCTTCAATCCTTGGCGTAAATAGTATCAGAAATGAGTTGGATTGGGCCCACAAGACTTCTAAAATTGCTGGCCACAAGTTGCATTAAGTGAATCATGTGCAACCATCGGTGCATATGCGTACCGTGCGCGTGCACACCCCTATCCGCGATGCAACTATGACAAATATTATATCATTTTGAAGCCTGGATGTTAGCTTTCCAATGCAACTGAAACCGCATCATTTGGACCTCTGTAGCTCAAGTTATGGTCGATTAAGTGCAAAGAGGTCAGCTTGACAGCTTTTGCGATTCCTTCATTTCTTCATGAGTTCTCCATTTTTTTCATGCTTTTCCTTCATTCCCTTGATCCAATCTTTGCTTCCTAAATCTGAAATTACTTAACAAACATATCAAGGCATCTAACGGAATCAAGGTGAATTAAATTTTGCTATTTTAAGTTCTAAAAATCATGTGTTCACTCTTAAGCACAATTAAAGGAGAATTTACAAAACCATGCTATTTTATTGAATAAGTGTGGGTAAAAGGTTATAAAATTCCCTAAATCAAACACAAGATAAACCCTAAAAACGGGGTTTATCAACCTCCCCACACTTAAACCAAGCATGTCCTCATGCGTAAACCCAAAAGGAAACAAAGGGTATGGCATTTATTCAATGGAAACTAACTAAATGCAATCTACCTATATGCAACTATCTACATGAATGCAATTGCTTGGTCAAAATAAATCAATTCTCAAGAAGCATATATGCACAAGGGCTAAGGACTAGTAAGTCTAATTAACAATTGAATTGAGTTATTAAATATTTTTGCAAACTTGCATGAAGAGATGATCATAGGTGGAAAACACGTAATTGAGCATCAAACCCTCACCGGTTGTGTTTGCACTCTATTCGCTCAAGTGTTTAGGGTTGATTCTCTCAATTCTCCTCTATTTCATGCATTCTAAGATTTGTTTTTCTTCTAACAATCAACATTTATTCAATGCATGCATACATTCATCATGAGGACTTTTCATTGGTTGTAATGGGGCTAGGTCACGGTAGGATGCATATTTGGTCAAGTATAGTTTCTAAACCAAACAATAGTCCTTTCATACAAAAGATTATTTGTCACTAAAACAAACCTCTAAATTTATAAATCGAAGTATTGGAACCTCGGGTTGTTCTCCCTAGGAATTGCGATGAAGTGTCTTGTTATTGGTTATGAGATATTTTGGTGTTTCGGGATAAGAAACAAGAAATGTAAGTGGCAAAGGAAATAAACTAACAACTATGAAAGCTCTTGGCAAGGTTATGAGAATTTGAAGTCCTATCCTTATTATCCTCCTCAATTGTGATGAGAATTGTCCATTGCTACCACTTAGTTAACCTCTAACCATGGAAGAAAGTCAAGTGGATGAATCAACTTGATTCCACAAGTCCTAGCCAACTCCCAAGGGAAAGACTAGCTTTAGTGGTATCCAAATCAATTAGCGACTTCTAATTGTCAATCAATAAAGGAATTAGATAATTCAAGTGTCACTAATTACTCTACCTAAGCCAAGAGGAACAAAATCTAACTCATATCTAGAAGAGGCATTTCAACAAACACATAGAAGAAATTAAAGGTAAACATTATTAATTGCAAGAATTAAAGGAATCTATAACTACAAAAGCAAGAGATTAACAATAGATAGGCAAAACAATTATGAAACAACAAAGAACTTACTAATTGCATTGAAGGAGAAATGTAGATCTACAAGAGAGAGTTCATAAACTACAACTAACAATACAAAGGAATTACAAGAGAAGAAGAATTCTACAACTACAAGAGAGCAATTAGGGAAGAAAAAGGAAAATTAGAAGAGGAGAAGAAGTAGATCTAAATCTAAAACCTAATCCAAATTCTAGAGAGAAGTGAGAGCTTCTCTATCTAGAAACTAACTCTAACTACTTCTAAAACTTGAACTATGACTAATGAGAAAAGTATGTTAATTCCCCTTCAATCCTTGGCTTAAATAGCATCATAAATGAGTTGGATTGGGCCCACAAGGCTTCTAAAATCGCTGGCCACAAGTTGCATTAAGTGAATCATGTGCAACCATCGGCGCGTATGCGTACCGTGTGTGTGCACACCCTTATCCGCGATGCAACTATGACAAATCTTATATCACTTTGAAGCCACGGATGTTAGCTTTCCAACGCAACTGGAACCTCATCATTTGGTCCTCTGTAGCTCATGTTATGGTCGATTAAGTGCGAAGAGGTCGGCTTGACAGCTTTTGTGATTCCTTCATTTCTTCATGAGTTCTCCATTTTTTTCATGCTTTTCCTTCATTCCCTTGATCCAATCTTTGCCTCCTAAATCTGAAATCACTTAACAAACATATCAAGGCATCTAATGGAATCAAGGTGAATTAAATTTAGCTATTTTAAGTTCTAAAAAGCATGTGTTCACTCTTAAGCACAATTAAAGGAGAATTTACAAAACCATGCTATTTCATTGAATAAATGTGTGTAAAAGGTTATAAAATTTCCTAAATCAAACACAAGATAAACCCTACAAACGGGGTTTATCAACCTCCCCACACTTAAACCAAGCATGTCCTCATGCTTAAACCAAGAAGGAAACAAAGGGTATGGCATTTATTCAATGGAAACTAACTAAATGCAATCTACCTATATGCAACTATCTACATGAATGCAATTGCTTGGTCAAAATAAATCAATTCCCAAGAAGCATATATGCACAAGGGCTAAGGACTAGCAAGTCTAATTCATAATTGAATTGAGTTATTAAATATTTTTGCAAACTTTCATGAAGAGATGATCATAGGTGGAAAACATGTAATTGAGCATCAAACCCTCATCGGATGTGTTTGCACTCTATTCGCTCAAGTGTTTAGGGTTGATTCTCTTAATTCTCCTCTATTTCATGCTTTCTAAGATTTGTTTTTCTTCTAACAATCAACATTTATTCAATGCATGCATACATTCAACATGAGGACTTTTCATTGGTTGTAATGGGGCTAGGGTCACGGTAGGCTGCATATTTGGTCAAGTGAGCTTGAGATTTGAATCTTTGATAAGCTTAGACTTCCCACCTAGCCTATGACATCCTATACAATTCAAAACTAACCTAACTACCCATTCTTCTCACTTTTTCACATACTCATGCATTCTCTTTTCTTTTCACAACTCATATGCATTGATTCTTATTGAACTTTTCTTTAGGGCATTTTGTCCCCTTTTTATTTCTTTCTTTTCCTTTTTCTTTATTTCTATATTTTTTTCTTTTCTTTTCTTTTCATTTGTTTTTTTTTATTTTTTTTCTTTTATTTTTCTCATTTTTTTTCCTTTTTCAATAAGGTATATACAAGGGTATCAATGCATATGGTTTTACATTTGATTAATACATGAGCATGCACCCAATTCCCAAATATTTACAACAAAAATATAAAACTACCCTTTTATTCAACCAATGTTCCCAATCTCCCCAAACTTGAATATAAAACACTCTCACTAGCCTAAGTTAATCAAATATCCAAATTAGGACTTTTATTATTTTTCGCTTTAAGGCTTGTAATGTGCTAAAATTATGAACAAACGGGTTAAGCGTAGGCTCAAATTGGCTAACAATGGAAGATAAAAGGTAAGGCTATTTGGGTAAGTGAGATAATTGAAATGATGGCCTCAATCATATAAATGCATGAATACATAAAATAATGGAAATAAAGAATCAAACAAATCAAAGATCACAATCATAGAAAGAGAATAATGCACACAAGAAGGAAGATAAGTGATTATAAGATGTAACCATACAATTAGGCTCAAATCTCACTTGCTTGTGTTCTTAGCTCAAAAACATGATCCACAAGATATATAATCCAAGCAAGTTCTATGAAAAGTTTTCACTCAAATTAATTGGTGCCCTATAGATAGAAATCTTGAAGAACCTCATTATTTTGACCAAGCTTATTATGTATATATATGCAAAATTAAGAAAATACAACAAAAATCCTAAAAAGTGTTGACATTAGAAACTTGTCACCCAAAATTGCCGACCGGTCGGACGACCTCCCCACACTTAAAAGTTTGCACCGTCCTCGGTGTACTCAAAGATGAGCAAGGGGGTACGGCGACTCTCCAGATTGCTACCTTCAGCTAGTAGATCAACCGGCTGCTGCGTGTTCTTTCTTTTGCTTCCGGTTTTGCTTGTGGTACATCAATCATGTAAAATAGAAAGTAACACCATAAGATGAGAAAATACAAAGCAAGGAAGCATACATTGTTGGAATGAGGTAATAATCACTAGAATTGCGTGAGTGAATTAGTGTGACATTAGGAAAATAGGGATGTGAGTTCTAAATTAGGCGCCTTTTAGAACACACATTAGCATAAAAAGTTTTGTCACAAAAGGGGCATGCACTTTACTCATTTTAGTGTGCTTGAGATACTTTAAGTGAACTTGTAAGGTAAAACAAGCATTAAAGAATCATGAAGGCATTCAAGCTATAAGCATATGAATGCATATGATCGTGAAATACAATGTATTAGGGTAAATGCACACCATCTAATGTCAAGAGATTGCCTAATCAAAGAATAGGGTTCAAATCACATGGTGGCCAAATCATGCAATTCAAGAAGAGTTACAAGCTCGAAGGCAATTCTCATCACTTGGTATTCTTAAAAGGTAAGCATGAAAAACTCAAAACTAAGTAGCAAAATATAACCTCAACAATAGAATCCAACAAAGATTATAAACATAATGATGTTAAGATAACATCCCTTTTTAATACTCAGCAGCAATTAATGGTAAACAAGAATAACAATCCAACACTTACAATGAAAAAGAGAAAGTGAAATGAAAACTAACTAAATATAACTAATCAACTAACTAACTAACTAATTAGTTAACTAAAATAAATAGTTATCAATGGTGTTTGGGAGTGTTGGATGAGGGGTAGAAGAAGGGAAGAAGAAAGGAGAAGGAAAGAAATGGAAAGAGGAGAAGAAAAGAGATGTGTTGAAGGAAGGACATCCGCGCGTACGCACGCATGGCGCGCACGCGAAGATGGTGGTGCAATGGACGCGACGCGTACGCGTACATGGCGCGTACGCGCGAGTGGTTTTGTGCCAAAGGCACAATGCGCGCACAACGTTCGCATAACTCTCGAGTTTTTGGCTTGGGGTGAAATTTCTCAATCCACGCGTACGCGTACATGGCGCGTCCACGTGGGTAGGTGAAAATGCTTGATGCACGCGTACACGCACAGTGCGCGTACGCGCGGATGGTGCTCTGTTTTTCAAAAAAATTTTCCCATGTTTCTGCACCAATCCAAGCATTCCAAACCTCCAAACAGCTACCAAAACACCATAAAACCTTATTTAACATAATAAACTACCAATTAGACTCAACAAACTCAACAAAATATGAAATTAAGCTAATTCTATTAGTATGTACAAAAGAGGAAAAAATGAAAAGAGTTTACCATGGTGGGGGTGTCTCCCACCTAGCACTTTTGTTTATTGTCCTTAAGTTGGACTTATGGGGAGCTCTTCTCAAGGTGGCTTGTGCTTGAATTCATCTTAGAACTCCCACCAATGCTTGGTTCTCCATTGTGCCCCAAGATTCCTCATGGATTGAGCCAAGTCTTGATGGAGTTCTTCACAAGTTTGGGGCTCCCGAAGTTGGTCCTCTTCTTGTAATCCGGGATCCCACACTTTGTTTTCACACCCATCTTGAGGTTGATCATCATTATTAGTCCATCTGGGTGGTGAACAAGATGAATTCTCTATGAAGTGCCCAACAATCCTCCTAGACCCATCTAATTGAGAACTATTCCAACCTTTGTATTCAACTCTTGAAGTATCAACCATAATGAGCCTTGATTTTCAACGCCAACCACGAAACATCTTTCCCTTACGCTTCATCCCACAAAGCATCCTAGGTTGACCATCCATTTCAAGCAAGCCATACTCAAGTGGGACAATAAAGCTAATAGAAAAGAATTTTACCCACTCAAGTGAAGGAGTAGATGGTAACCTAGGTAAAGAAGCTTCTAAGGGTCTTGACAAAGCGTATCCAACTCCTGTCTTCCTTTTTCTAAGGATCTCCACCTCCTAACAAGATCTCTTAATCTCAATCCTTTGTTTAACAATTTTATCTAAACCTTTTCCCTTACTCAAATCATAAATGGGAGGGTGAGAAAATGTTACCTCCACAACGCTTTCAAATCCAACGGGAGAAGGTTCTTCATGCTCAAAGGATTCTTCACCACTAAGCTTTGATGCTTGGTCTTCATCACCAAGGGAACTCAATTCTTGCTCTATCCCATCCAAGTCTTCATAAGGGGTATGCCTTGGAGGTTGTGCACATTCATCCTTAGCATCAAATTCATTCTTCTTGGAGGGGGTTTCTTCAACTCTATGTTCCCAAGGAAGCTCTGCATCTCCTAAGTCTTCTACCACTTCTTCCTTGTCTTCAACAATTAAAGCTTCCAACAATTGTTCCAATACAAAGCAACACCCCTCATTCTCTACCAATCTCTCCTTTATGTTATGCTCTTCATTTGATTCTCCATATGTAGCCATGGGAGTTCCTTGAGTGTTCAAGCATTGGGATACTAACCGGTTTATCACCTCGTCCAAGGTGGCCGTAAATTGTTCCACATCCCTCTTCATCTCTTCTTTTCCTTGAACAAGAACATCAAGGATGTCATCCATTGGAGGTTGGGGTGGATGGAAGGGTTCATTAATTTGGGGGAAGGGTTCATGGTAGGAAGGTGGTTCTTCTTGGTAGAGTTGTGGTGGTTCAATAATTTCCACTCTTTCCACTTGTTGCACAACACACTCCATGGTTTCTTGAAATTGATCCAATGCTTCCTTGAGACGATCCCTTGACTCTTGTTCCTCTTGAATGTCATGAGTAGGATCATATGGCTCTTGGATCAATGGACATAAGTATTCTTCCATGGAAGGTTGTGGTGGAAAGTAGTATTCATCTTGTGGTTGAAAATTTTCATACATTGGAGGTAGTTCATCTTGGTAATAGCATGGAGGGGGTAGCTCTTAAAAATATTGATGTTGGAATGGTGGTGACTCTATATGTGGTTCATATGGCTCATATGGTTGTTGTAATGGTGGATATGGATGAGGGTCATATGAAGGTGGTTGGTGAAAAGGGGCTTGTGAGTATGTTTGAGGGTTATGTTGAGGATATGGCTCATAGACATCTGGTGGTGGTTCTTGAAAATCACAAGGAGATTCACCATAGCCATTTGATTGATATGCATCATAAAATGGCTCTTGTTCATAGTGCAATGGTGGTGGTTGTTGCCATGAAGATTGATCATATGCATATGGCTCCTCCCACCTTTGATTGTCCCATCCTTGATATACATCCTTATTGTAGCTCCTATTTCCTACAACATAGTTGTAATCACACATATTGCCAAAGTGAGAATTCATGATGAAAACAGAAAATAATGACAAAAGCTAATAAGAAATAATGAAACAAAGTCCTGAAACTAGCAAAAACTAGCAAGCAATCTAAAAATCAAGCTATTCACAATATTCACATATATACAATAACCAATAACACAGCACTATTGTAATTCCCCGGCAATGGCGCCATTTTGATGAAGGGATTTTTGATGGTTTAGAATTCACAAATGAATTCTCGTTGCAAGTATAGTTTCTAAACCAAACAATAGTCCTTTCATACAAAAGATTGTTTGTCACTAAAACAAACCCCTAAAATTTATAAACCGAAGTATTGGAACCTCGGGTCGTTCTCCCTAGGAATTGCGATGAAGTGTCTTGTTATTGGTTATGAGATATTTTGGGGTTTTTGGGATAAGAAACAAGAAATATAAGTGGCAAAGGAAATAAACTAACAACTATGAAAGCTCTTGGAAAGGTTATGAGAATTGGAAGTCCTATCCTCATTATCCTCCTCAATTGTGGTAAGAATTGTCCATTGCTACCACTTAGTTAACCTTTAACCATAGAGGAAAGTCAAGTGGATGAATCAACTTGATTCCACAAGTCCTAGCCAACTCCCATGAGAAAGACTAGCTTTAGTGGTATCCAAATTAATTAGCAACTTCTAATTGTCAATCAACAAAGGAATTAGATAATTCAAGTGTCACTAATTACTCTACCTAAGCCAAGAGGAACAAAATCTAACTCATATCTAGAAGAGGCATTTCAACAAACACATAGAAGGCATTAAAGGTAAACATTATTAATTGCAATAATTAAAGGAATCTACAACTACAAAAGCAAGATATTAACAATAGAAAGGCAAAACAATTATGAAACAACAAAGAACTTACCTATTGCATTGAAGGAGAAATGTAGATCTATAAGAGAGAGTTCATAAACTACAACTAACAATACAAAGGAATTACAAGAGAAGAAGAATTCTACAACTACAAGAGAGCAATTAGGGAAGAAAAAGGAAAATTAGAAGAGGAGAAGAAGTAGATATAGATCTAAAACCTAATCCTAATTCTAGACAGAAGTGAGAGCTTCTCTCTCTAGAAACTAACTCTAACTACTTCTAAAACTTAAACTATGACTAATGATAAAAGTATGTTAATTCCCCTTCAATCCTTGGCTTAAATAGCATCATAAATGAGTTGGATTGGGCCCACAAGGCTTATAAAATCACTGGCCACGAGTTACATTAAGTGAATCATATGCAACCATCGGCGCGTACACGTACCATGCGCGTGCGCGCCTCTATGTGCAATGCAACTATGGAAAATCTTATATCATTTTGAATCCCCGGATGTTAGATTTTCAACACAACTGGAACCGCATCATTTGAACCTCTGTAGCTCAAGTTATGGTCGATTAAGTGCGAAGAGGTCGGCTTGACAGCTTTTGCGATTCCTTCATTTCTTCATGAGTTCTCCATTTTTTTCATGCTTTTCCTTGATGCTATTTTAAGTTCTCCATTTCTTCACTCCTTTATTCCCTTGATCCAATCTTTGCCTCCTAAATCTGAAGTCACTTAACAAACATATCAAGGCATCTAATGGAATCAAGGTGAATAAATTTAGCTATTTTAAGTTCTAAAAAGCATGTGTTCACTCTTAAGCACAATTAAAGGAGAATTTACAAAACCATGCTATTTCATTGAATAAATGTGGGTAAAAGGTTATGAAATTCCATAAATCAAACACAAGATAAACCCTACAAACGGGGTTTATCAGATACTGACCAACTTGCTCTTCAACAATATCTTCATCCTCTTCAGAGGATAAATACTCATCAGAGCTCATGAATGGCAAAAGTAAGTTCAGTGGAATCTCTGTGGTCTCTATATGAGTCTCAGATTCCTTTGGTTCCTCCTTAGGGAACTCTTTAGTGGTCAGTGGAGATCCATTGAGGTCTTCCTCTCTGGAAATCACTGCCTCTTCCTCCTCTATAGGTTCGGCCACTTTGGGTTTATTGATGGCCTTGCACTCTCTCTTTGGATTCTCTTCTGTATTGCTTGGGAGAGTACTAGGAGGGATTTTAGTAACTCTTTTACTCACTTGACCCACTTGTGCCTCCAAATTTCTGATGGAGGACCTTGTTTCAGTCATGAAACTGAAAGTGGTCTTAGATAGATCAGAGATTATGGTTGCTAAGTCAGAAAGGCTCTGCTTAGAATTCTCTGTCTGCTCAGAAGATGATGGAAAATGCTTGCTATTGCCAAACCTATTTCTCCCACCATTATTATTATTGAAGCCTTGTTGAGGCTTCTGTTGATCCTTTCATGAGAAATTAGGATGATTCCTCCATGAAGGATTGTAAGTGTTTCCATGGGATTCTCCCATGTAATTCACCTCTTCCATTGCAGGATTCTCAGGGTCATAAGCTTCTCCTTCAGAGGAGGCTTCTTTAGTACTACCGGATGCAGCTTGCATTCTAGTCAGATTCTGAGAAATCATATTGATTTGCGGAGTTAATATTTTATTCTGGGCCAATATGGCATTCAGAGTATCAATCTTAAGAACTCCTTTCTTCTGAGCCATGTAATTATTCACAGGATTTCTTTCAGAAGTGTACATGAACTGGTTATTTTCAAACATCTCAATGAGTTCCTGGGCTTTTGTAGGGGTTTTCTTCAGATGAAGAGATCCACCAGCAGAGTGGTCCAATGACATCTTGGATAATTCAGACAGACCATCATAGAATATACATAAGATGCTCCATTCTGAAAGCATGTCAGAAGGACATCTTCTGATCAATTGCTTGTATCTTTCCCAAGCTTCATAGAGGAATTCACCTTCTTTCTGTCTGAAGGTTTGGACTTCCACTCTAAGCTTGCTCAACTTTTGAGGTGGAAAGAATTTGGGCAAGAAAGCATTGACCAACTTTTCCCAAGAGTTCAGGCTTTCTTTAGGTTGTGAGTCCAACCATATCCTAGCTCTATCTCTTACAACAAAGGGGAAAAGTAGAAGTCTGTAGACCTCGGGATTAACCCCATTGGTCTTAACAGTATCATAGATCTGCAAGAATTCAGCTAAGAACTGATGAGAATCTTTCAATGGAAGTCCATGAAACTTACAATTCTGCTGCATTAAAGAAACTAATTGAGGCTTAAGCTCAAAGTTGTTTGCTCTAATTGCAGGAATTGAGATGCTTCTTGCATAGAAGTCGGAAGTTGGTGCAGTAAAGTCACTAAGCACCTTCCTTGCATCTCCACCATTGTTATTGGGTTCGGCTGCTATGTCTACTTCTTTTTCAAAATTTTTTGTAAGGTCCTCTCCAGAGTGTTGTGCTTTAGCTTCTCTTAGCTTCCTGGATCAGCTTCAATAAGAATGTCTTTATCCCTGTTCCTGCTCATATGAAAAAGAAGAGAACAGAAAAGAAGAGGAATCTTCTATGTCATAGTATAGAGATTCCTTTATGTGAGTATAAGAATAGAAGAATGAGATAGAGAGAGAATAACAAGAAATTCGAACACAAAGAGAAAGAGGGTTCGAATTATGACTAGCAGAGAAGTGTTAATGATTAAATAAATAAATAGAAAGAGATGCGAGAGAGAGTGTGTATTCGAATTTTAAGAAGAGTGAAAAGAAAAATATTTTTATTTTTATTTTAATTATAAGTTAGAATTCAAAATTTAAGAAGAGAAATAAGATTAGAATTTAAAATAATTAGTTAATTAAAAAGAATCTTGAAAAAGTGGTTAGTTGTTTTCGAAAATGAGAAGTGAAAAAGTAGTTAGGTGGTTTTGAAAAAGATAAGAAATAGTAAACTTTTTTTTAAAATTAAAACAAACAAGTCAAGTAGTTAGTTGAAAAAGATTTGAAAATAAATTTTGAAAGATAAGAAGTTAGAAGAAGATTTTGAAATTAAGTTTTGAAAAATATATGATTGAAATTTATTTTGAAAAAGATTTGAAAAAGAAATTTAAAAAGATTTGATTTTGAAAATTAAAGTTGATGACTTGACTAACAAGAAACTAAAAGATATGATTCTAGAATTTAAAGGTTAAACTTTTCTTAACAAGAAAGTAACAAACTTGAAATTTTTTAATCAAAACATTAATTGTTAGCAATAATTTCGAAAATTATGAAATAAAATTAAGAAAAAGATTTTGAAAATTTCTTTAAGAAATTCGAAAATATAAAAAAGAAAAATGAAAAGATTTGATTTTTGAAAAAAATTTGAAAAGATAAAATTTTTAAATTGAAATTTTTGACTTGACTAACAAGAAACAACTAAATTTTGAAAATTTTTGACTAAGTCAACCCAAAATTTCGAAATTTATGAGTAAAATAAGGGAAATATATTATTTTTGATTTTTTTGAATTAATGAAGAGAGAGAAAAATAACAAAATGACACAAAACATAAGAAATTAAGATCAAAACAAATAATGTATGCAAGAACACTTTGAATGTCAAGATGAACACCAAGAACACTTTGAAGATCATGATGAACATCAAGAATATATTTTTGAAAATTTTTAAGAAAAGAAAGACATGCAAGATACCAAACTTAAAAACTTTTAACCTTTAGACACTAATAATTCGAAATTGCTTATGAAAAACAAGAAAAGACACAAAACAAGAAAAATTAAAGATCAAATAAGGAAAATCATCAAGAACAACTTGAAGATCAAAGAAGAACACAATGCATGAATTTTCGAAATTTTTAAGAAAATTAAAAAGATGCAAATGACACCAAACTTAAAATTTGACACAAGACTCAAACAAGAAACATAATTTTTTTTTGTTTTTTTTTAGAATAAAAAAAGCTTAAACATAAAATAAAATTACCTAATCTAAGCAACAAGATGAACCGTCAGTTGTCCAAACTCGAACAATCCTCGGCAACGGCGCCAAAAACTTGGTGCACGGAATTGTGATCACACTTTTCACAACTCCGGTACAACTAACCAGCAAGTGCATTGGGTCGTCCAAGTAATACCTTACGTGAGTAAGGGTCGATCCCACGGAGATTGTCGGCTTGAAGCAAGCTATGGTCATCCTGTAAATCTTAGTCAGGCGGATTCAAATGGTTATGAGGTTTTGATAATTAAAAGATAAATAAAACATAAATTAAAATAAAGATACTTTTGTAATTCATTGGTGGGATTTTCAGATAAGCGTTTGGAGATGCTTTGTTGCTTCTGAACCTCTGCTTTCCTATTGTCTTCATCTAACCATGCGTGCTCCCTTCCATGGCAAGCTGTATGATCCTCTCGGATGAAAAATACCAAGTACGGTTTCTGCATGGCTAATCAACTGTCAGATTTCTCATCTCAGATGAAAAATACCAGGTACAGCTACCGCACGGCTAATCATCTGTCGGTTCTCACTAGCGTCGGAATAGGATCTCTCTATCCTTTTGCACACTGTCACTGCGCCCAACATTCGTGAGTTTGAAGCTCGTCACAGTCATCCCTTCCCAGATCCTACTCGGAATACCGTAGACAAGGTTTAGACTTTTCGGATCTCAGGAATGCTGCCAATTGGTTCTAGCCTATACCACGAAGTTTCTAATCTCATGGACTCGGTCTGTGGATTAGAGACCCAAGAGAATATACTCCGGCTGTTGTCCAATGACTATGTTGAACATCATGTAGACCGCTTGTGGTTGTCAGGCATGCGGATCTTGGCTAAGCGAGTAACGAAGATAGTGGGTGATTGTCACGGGTCACCCCTTCATTCTGACTTAACTGAATTAAGTACGAGAGTATATCTTGGAGAAGAAGTAAGCGTGAATTGAAAGAAAAACAATAGTACTTGCATTAATTCATGAAGAACAGCAGAGCTCCACACCTTAATCTATGAGGTGTAGAAACTCCACCGTAGAAAATACATAAGAGAAAAAGGTCTAGGCATGGCCGAATGACTAGCCTCTCCAAATGTGATAAATGTCATAAGCTCTATAAAAGTTCTAAGGACTAAACATCCAGAAATGCGAATACAATGGTAAAAAGTGCTATTTATACTAAACTAGTTACTAGGGATTACATAAAATAAGTAACTAAGTGCAGATAGTGCAGAAATCCACTTCCGAGGCCCACTTGGTGTGTGCTTGGGCTGAGCATTGAGCTTTACATGTGCATAGGCCATTTCTAGAGTTAAACGCCAACTTGGATGCCAGTTTGGGCGTTTAACTCCAGTTCTGGCATTTTACGCCAGAAAAGGATCTCTGATGGGCGTTTAGACGCCAGTTTGGGCCATCAAATCTCGGGCAAAGTATGGACTATTATACATTTCTGGAAATCCTAAGATGTCTACTTTCCAACGCAATTGAGAGCGCGCCAATTAGGCTTCTGTAACTCTAGAATATCCACTTCGAGTGCAGAAGGGTCAGAATCCAACAGCATCTGTAGTCCTTTCTCAGCCTCTGAATCAGATTTTTGCTTAGGTCCCTCAATTTCAGCCAGAAAATACCTGAAATTACAGAAAAATACACAAACTCATAGTAAAGTCCAGAAATATGATTTTTTCATAAAAACTAATAAAAATATAATAAAAGGTAACTAAAACATACTAAAAACTATGTATAAATAATGCCAAAAAGGGTATAAATTATCCGCTCATCAAGGGGTCTGCTATTGGTTGTTCTGAGGCGCTTGGGACTGCCTTTGGTGAGGTGCTCTGTAAAGTTGGTTTTGGTTCTGCTATCTGTTATTGTTGTTCCACCTTTGATTTCCATTGTTCTCTCTGCCTCCTCTGTTGTAGTTGTCCCTCCATCCTTGGTTGGAATTATCTCTCCATCCCTGGTTGGAATTATCTCTCCAACCCTGGTTGGAGTTGTCTTGCCAACCTTGATTGTGGTTTCCACTTTGGTTGTAATTGCCACCTTGTTGATTGTATCCTTGATTCGGGCGGTCATAGAAATTATGAGTAGTTGCCAAGGTGTTGTCTTCTTGTTGGAGCTGCGGACACTCATCAGTGTAATGAGTGTAATCAGCTCATATTCCGCATACTCTTTAAGGAACCAACTGTTGACTTTGTTGTGGTGAGGGAGGCTGAGGTTGTTTTTTATTTAGCTGTATCTGCTTCAGTAGGTTGGTCATCTCACATTTAGCCTGTGTGAAGGTAGTAGTCTCACTACTAGAGGAAACCTCTGCCACAGCCTTGGGGTGGTTGTTCCTGTGCCTGTGATTTTGAGTGGACTCAGCTAGGTCGCTGATCAGTTGCCACGCTTCATCTGCGGTCTTGTACTTTTTCAGAGAACTATTACTCGCACCATCCAATGTAGTCTTATCCCGAGGCTTCATGCCTTGAGTGAAGTAGCTGATCAACACCAACTTGTCAATCATGTGATAGGGGCATGCGTCCAGAAGATTCTTGAAGCCCTCCCAATACTCATAAAAAGTCTCTGATTCGCCTTGAATAATGCAGGAGATCTCTTTCCTCAGTCTATCTGTAACTTCAGTTGGAAAGTATTTTTCTAAGAATTCTCTCCTGAGCGTATCCCAGTTGGTAACAAATGCTTCAAGTGGGGAGTAGTACAACTCCCTCGCCTTTCTCTCAAGAGAAAATGGGAAGGCGATTAGCAGAATAGAAGTTTCATCTGCACCATGACGCCTAACAATAGAACAGGCTTTCTGAAAATCCCTGAGGTGCTTGATAGGCTCCTGAGCAGGTAAGCCATGAAACTTGGGCATCAAGTTAATTAGCGCAGTCTTTAGTTCAAAATCTGCAGCCAGATTTGGGTGACGCACTTGATACGGTTGCAGAGTAATGTCTGGAGCTCTAGCTTCCTGGTGAGTAATCCTCCTGGGCTCTGCCATGTTACCTGCACGTAAATCAATAGTATCAGTAGAAAAGGAGCTTGTTTCTTCCTCAGATGGCACTTCAGACTCGCCTTCAGAGGAGACTGGTGAATTGGTAGTAACCAGTTCACCCCCTTCAGAGGCTAACCTACGCCGAGCTCGCCTAATATGTGAAATAGTCCTTTCAATTTCAGGATCAAATACGGCTAAGCTCGGATCAGGCAGCGAACACGTCATTCACTGAAAGAAACATACATCTCATGGTAACAAAATAAAATATGCCAAAAATTAAAAATATGTACACCAACTAATAATTTAGCACGCTATTGCAACTCCTCGGCTACGACACCAAAAATTGATACAGGCGGAAATTGGCCGATTAAGAAATTAATATAAGAAATACGTTGTGAGTACAGTTCTTAACCAGCAAAAATATGCTTATCAATTTAGAAAGGTTGTCACAAAATTAGAATAAAAATACTGGGAGTATGAATCCCAGGTCATCTCCCAACGAGTTGACAACAGAGTGCTATTTTATTAATCAGGAGTTTTCCGAGAAATTTTGAGAGTTGAAAGACAGGAATATAAAGGATTGTGAATTAAAGCAATGTAAATTAAAAGAGATTTATGTATTCAGAATAAAAAAAGCCTTGACCGGGGGTATGATTAATTGGAAGTTCTATCCTTGTTGGAATTTCTCAAGTGTAGTGTCAAGAGGTTGTTATTTTCACTTAGTTAACCCTTACTAAATAAAGAAAAGTCAAGTGATTGAGCTAACTCTTATTAGCAAATCCTAATCCTCTCCCTTGGGAAGGACTAGTGTTAGTAAATAGAGAATTAGCCAACAACTTCTAATTTAACTAATCACTTGAGCATTCCAACTCTAGAGTCTCCATTGAATCAACCTCTAAGTCAAGTTGGGAGTCTACTCCATTGACATGAATATAACGCTCACAGAAATATAAGAAGACATAATAAATTAAATGAAATAGGAATTGAAAATTAATTAAAAGTAAAAATAATTCTTCGCATTAATAAATCCCAAAATGCAACATGCGTATCTGAACAGGGTTAATAAGTAACTAAAAGAGTAAAGGAATAAGGAAACAAACTAGAATAATAGCAACTTCAACGGAGGTAATGACTCTTCTCAATATCCAAGGTAAAAGCATAAACTATAAAACTATGAATGTGTAGAAAACCTAGAGAAAGAGTGATTTTTCTCCCAGATTCCAATCTAAA
Organism: Arachis ipaensis; assembly: GCF_059453495.1. Taxonomy (NCBI): domain Eukaryota; kingdom Viridiplantae; phylum Streptophyta; class Magnoliopsida; order Fabales; family Fabaceae; genus Arachis; species Arachis ipaensis. Next base: position 113,306,087 of record NC_142436.1, read on the forward strand.
TATATAAAACTATGCTAATGAGAATGTGTGTTGAGTCTCTGCTCGTCCCCTGGCTCTAGCCTGTGTTTCTAGGCCAGAAACTGGGTTCAAACTCGGCCAAAAATCGCCCCCAGCATTTTCTACAATTTCTGCAGATCGCACATGTCACGCATACGCTTCAGGCACGCGCACGCATCACCTTGCAGAACTCCAATCCATTCATACGCGTCAGGTACGCGTACGCATCACTGTGAAAATCTCCAGATCACGCGCACGCGTGAGCCATGCGTGCGCGTCGATGCTCGCTGGTTATCTCCCTTATTTCTTGTGTTCCTTCCATTTTTGCAAGCTTCCTCTCCATTCTCTAAGCCATTCCTTCCCTATAAAGTCTGAAAACACTAAACACACAGATCACGGCATTAAATGGTATAAAGAGGGAATTAAAATACACAATTTAAAGGCTTAGGAAGCAAGTTTTAAATCATAAAACAAAACTAGGAAGGAATTGTAAAATCATGCAATTTATATGAATAAGTGTGCAAAGACTTGATGAAACCACTCAATTGAGCACAAGATAAACCAATAAATAGTGGTTTATCAATGATCCTACTTAAAATGCCACAGACAAGGTCGAATCTTCTGGATTAGAGAATGTTGCGCCTTTGGTTCTAGCCTCTACCATAAAGACTCTAATCTCCCCATACCTCAGCCGAACTGGTGTCTTGAGAAGTCCCCACCAAAGTCGTGGATTAGCCGTCTAAGAGATGTATAATCAAGCTAGTGGTTCGTCATTGTCCGATGAAAACCTCACTCTGAACCCATGTAGAATGAGATAACCTTGTGCCGGTTCAACGCATTCATAAGGATGAAGAACGAAGATACATCTTAGAATAGAGAATCAGATACAGATTGAAGATAAAACAATAATACTTTATTAATCCATAAAACTCAGCAGAGCTCCTCCCTTCAACCTAGGAGGTTTAGAAACTCATACTGATAGAAAATACAATGAAAACATGTAAGTGTTCGATCTCTCTTGCTTGTCGTCAAAGTTCTCAAATAAATACTAGGCTAATGAGTAAGGATTACATAAGAAGGGTAAAATAGTCTTTTAGTGCGAAAATCCACTTCCGGGGCCCACTTGGTGAGTATTTGGGATGAGCAAAAGAGTAAGCCACGTGCTAGGAATGCTCTAGGGCATTGAACGCTGGCTAGGGGCAACTTCTTGGGAGTTGGATGCTGGTCTCCTCCTTGTGGGCGTTGGACGCCTGGACTGGGGTAGATGGCTGGCGTTGAACGTCAGTTTTGAGCCTTCAATTCTGAAACAAAGTATAGACTATTATACATTGCTGCAAAGTCCTGGATGTTAGCTTTACATAGTAGTTAAAAAAGCTTCATTTGGACCTCTGTATCTCCAGAAAAGATCCTTTGAGTGCAAGGAGGTCAGATACTGACAGCATTTGCAATGTTTTCTCTGCCTCTGAATCAAACTTTTGTTCCAGCTCCTCAATTTCAGCCAGAAAATACATGAAATTGCATAAAAATACAGAAAATCAAAGTAGAATCCAAAAATGTGAATTTTGCACTAAAACATGTGAAAACATAATAAAACTTAAACAAAACATGCTAAAAAGTATATGAAAATGATGCCAAAAAGTGTATAAAATATCCGCTCATCACAACACCAAACTTAAACTGTTGCTTGTTGGTGCAAGGAATCATGATCACATTTTTCACAACTCCGCACAACTAACCAGCAAGTGCACTGGGTCGTCCAAGTAATACCTTATGTGAGTAAGGGTCGATCCCACGGAGATTGTTGGCTTGAAGCAAGCTATGGTCATCTTGTAAATCTTAGTCAGGCAGATTCAAATGGTTATGAGGTTTTGATAATTAAATGATAAATAAAATATAAAATAAAATAGAGATACTTATGTAATTCATTAGTGGGAATTTTAGATAAGCATTTGGAGATGCTTTGTTGCTTCTGAAACTCTGCTTTCCTATTGTCTTCTTCCAATCATGCGTGCTCCCTTCCATGGCAAGCTGTATAATCCTCTCGGTTGAAAAATACCAGGTACGGTTTCTGCACGGCTAATCAACTGTCAGATTTCTCGTCTAGGATGAAAAATACCATGTGCAGCTACCGCACGGCTAATCATCTGTCGGTTCTCACTAGCGTCAGAATAGGATCTTTCTATCCTTTTTCACACTGTCATTGTGCCCAACTTTCGTAAGTTTGAAGCTCGTCACAGTCATCCCTTCCCAGATCCTACTCGGAATACCACAGACAAGGTTTAGACTTTTCGGATCTCAGGAATGCTGCTAATTAGTTCTAGCCTATACCATGAAGATCCTAATCTCACGGACTCGGTCCGTGGATTAGAGACCCAAGAGAATATACTCCGGCTATCGTCCAATGACTACGTTGAACATCATGCAGACCGCTTGTGGTTGTCAGGCACGCGGATCTTGGCTAAGCGAGTAACGAAGATAGTGGGTGATTGTCACGGGTCACCCCTTCATTCTGACTTAACTGAATTAAGTACGAGAGTATATCTTGGAGAAGAAGTAGGCATGAATTGAAAGAGAAACAATAGTGCTTGCATTAATTCATGAAGAACAGCAGAGCTCCGCACCTTAATCTGTGAGGTGTAGAAACTCGACCATAGAAAATACATAAGAGAAAAAGGTCTAGGCATGGCCGAATGGCCAGCCTCCCAAATGTAACATAAAAGTGAAAAGAGGGTTCCAACCATATGAATATAATAGTAAAAAGTGCTATTTATACTAAACTAGTTACTAAGGATTACAGAAAATAAGTAACTAAGTGCAGATAGTGCAGAAATCCACTTCCGGGACCCACTTGGTGTGTGCTTGGGCTGAGCATTGAGCTTTACACATGAATAGGCCATTTCTAGAGTTAAACGCCAGCTTGGGTGCCAGTTTGGGCGTTTAACTCCAGTTCTGGTGCCAGTTCTGGCGTTTTACGCCAGAAAAAAGGTCTCTGGCTGGCGTTAAGACGCCAGTTTGGGCCATCAAATCTCAGGCAAAGTATGGACTATTTTATATTGCTGGAAAGCCCAAGATGTCTACTTTCCAACGCATTTGAGAGCACGCTAATAGGGCTTCTAAAGCTCTAGAAAATCCACTTCGAGTGCAGGAGGGTTAGAATCCAACAGCATCTGCAGTCCTTTCTCAGCCTCTGAATCAGACTTTTGCTCAGATCCCTCAATTTCAGCCAGAAAATACCTGAAATTACAGAAAAACAAACAAAATCATAGTAAATTCCAGAAATGTGATTTTTGCATAAAACTAATAAAAATATAATAAAAAGTAATTAAAACATACTAAAAACTATGTAAAAACAATGCCAAAAAGGGTATAAATTATCCGCTCATCACTTGTCCCCAAGCAACTAAAAACAAAGTAGGATAAAAAAAAGAGTAAGATACAATAAATCTTAGAGTTTTCAATGAAGCTCAGTGTCAATAGGATGAGTGGGACTTAGTAGCTTTTTGCTTTTGAATAGTTTTGGCATCCTTAGGAACTTAGAATCTAGATGATATTATTGACTCTCCTAGTTCACTTCTTTTTTATTCTTGAACACAACTATTTAGAGTCTTAGCCGTGGTCCTAAGAATTTTTTTTCCAATATTACCACCGGATACATAAATGCCACAGACACTTAACCGGGTGAACCCTTTCGGATTATGATTCAGCTTTGCTAGAATCCCCAGATAGAGATGTCTAGAGTTCTTAAGCACACTCTTTTTTCTTTGGATCACGACTTTAACTGCTCAATCTTAAGCTTTTTACTTGAAACCTTCACACCACAAGCATATAGTTAGGAACACTGTTCATTTGAAGTGCATAGGCCAATATTTTATTTCTTTTAGGCCCTTCTAACCATTGATGCTCAAAGCCTTGGATCCTTTTACCCTTGCCTTTTGGTTTAAAGGGTTATTGGCTTTTTGCTCTTGCCTTTTGGTTTTAAGAACTATTGGCTCTTTATGATTTTTATTTCATTTTCAGCTTGCTTTTTTTTTTTCGTATAAGCATATATATATGTTTTTCTTTTATTGTTTTTTTGCTGCTTTTTCTTACTTCAAGAATCAATTTTTGAATTTTTCAGATCATCAATAATATTTCACTTTTATCATCATTTTTTCAAAAGCCAACATTCTTAACTCCAATTTCAAATATGCATTGTTCATTCATACATTCAGAAAACAAAAGTAATGCCACCACATCAAGATAATTGAACTATTCTTAAAATAAACTCGAAATTCATGAAACTTAATTTTCTTTTTTTTTTCAAATGAAATTTTCTTTTAAGTAAGGTGAGAGATATATGGAACATTTTATAACTTTAAGACATAGATGACCATGCAACAAGAACAAGAGAATAAACAATAAAACATAACAGAAAACAGAAAAATAACATAAGAAAAGGGGATTAAGAGAATGAATCCACCTTAGTGATGGCGGATACTCCACCTCCTTGAGGATCCAATGTAGTGCTTGATCTCTTCAATGTCACGCCCTTGTCTCTGTTGTTCTTCCCTCATAGCCCTTTGATCTTCTCTTATTTCATTGAAAATGGTGGAATGCTCTTCATTCTCCATCCTCAATTGGTCCATATTAGTGTTCTCCAAGAGAATTATGCAATTGGTCCCAATAGCCTTGAGAAGGAAGTTGCATCCCTTGAGGTATCCCATGGATTTCTTACTAAGGCGGTTGCACAGGCTCATGTGCATGCTCTCTTATTTGCTCCATCCTCTTCTTAGTGATGGGCTTGTCCTCCTCAATGAAGATGTCTCCCTATATGACAATTCCAGCTGAATTGCATAGGTGACAAATGAGGCGAGGGAATGCCAACCTTGCTTTGGTGGAAGGCTTTTCCGCTATTTTGTACAATTCTTGAGGTATAACCTCATGTACTTCCACCTCACTCCTAATCATGATGCAATGAATCATGATGGCTCTGTCAATAGTCACTTCTGACCGATTGCTAGTAAGGATGATAAAGCGTTGGATGAATTCCAACCATCCTCTAGCTACGGGCTTGAGGTCAAGCCTTGTTAGTTGAATGGGCTTGCCTTGGGAATCCCTTTTCCACTGTGCTCCTTCCACACAGATGTCTGAGAGCACTTGATCTATTCTTTGATCAAAGTTGACTCTTCTAGTGTAAGAATGTGGGTCTCCTTGCATCAAAGGCACGTTGGATGCCAACCTCAGACTTTCTGGACTAAAGTCCAAGATTCTCCCTCGGACCATGGTGCTCCAATTCTTGGGATTTGGGTTCACACTAATATCATGTTTTTTTGTGACCCATGCATTAGCATAGAACTCTTGCACCATTAAGATCCCAACCTGTTGGATGGGATTGGTTAGGACTTCCCAACCTCTTCGTTGGATCTATCTTCGAATTTCCGGATACTCATTCTTCTTAAGCCTAAAAGAGACCTCAGGGATCACCTTCTTCTCTGCCAGTACTTCATATAAATGGTCTTGGTGGGCTTTGGTGATGAATCTCTCTATCTCCCAAGATTCGGAGGTGGCAGTTACGGCCTTTGCTTTCCTCTTTCTAGAGGGTTCTCCAACCTTGGGTGCCATAAGTGATAATGGAAAGCAAAAGTGACGCTTTTCCTACACCAAACTTAAAAGCTTTGCTCATCCTCGAGCAAAAATAACTAAAATAGAAGAATGGAGTAGAAGAAGAAGAAAATAGCAGGAGATGGAGGGAGAGAAGGAATTCGACCAAGGGGGCTTTAGAGTGTATGGATTTTGTGTATGAAGGGTTAGTAAGAGGGGGTATTTATAGGAGTGGGCTAGGTTAGGGTTCGGTCATGGGTGGGGTAAATGAGAGGGAAATTTGATTTTGAAGTGGGTGGGGTTGGTGGATGTTATGATGATTTTGGGGAAGTGATATGAATGAATGAATGGGCTAGGGTTCATAGGAAAGAGTGTATAGGGAAGTGTGAAAAAAGAAGAGAGAAGAAGTGGGGTAGGTAAAGATGCTGTGGGACCCACTAATGTTGAGAGGGTAGGAAATTCAGATTCCCTGCCCTTCTTCATGGGCGTTGAACGCCCAACACTATGCTCTTGGCTAGCGTTCAATGCCAGCTATGCTGCCAATTAGGAAGTTGAACGCCCAGGGTATGCCCGTGGTTGGCGTTCAACACCAGCAAGTCTGCCAATTTGGGTGTTGAACGCCCAGCCAGTGCTCCCTGGCTGGTGTTCAATGCCAGCAAGACACTCTATCCAAAGTGGTCTGTTTTCATTGCTGAGCCTTTCTGTCTCTGTTCTAACTGCTTCACATGATCATGAATAACTAAATAAATAAATTTAAGGAACTAAAAGAAATATAAATAACTAAATAGGGTTGGGTTGCCTCCCAACAAGCGCTTTTTTAACGTCACTAACTTAACGGTTAGCTCCTTACGGAGAATGATATGGGCTCAGAATTTTGCTCCTTATAATGAACTTTCTTCCTGTCTTCTCATGAATGAGCTCCACATGCTCTAGAGACAGGACATGACCCACTGTATGTGGTATGACTGGTTTCTTGGTGAAGACAACTCTCATGCCAGGTGAGAGGCCTTCAGTGGGGACTTTCTTGTCCCTGCAGCCTTTATGTGCTTTCTTCTTAGTACCTTTGCTCACAGTGCTTGTTGATGGCTGCCCAAAACCAAACTTAGAATTGATGTTTGGGGGCTTAGTAAAGCTTTGCACTGAAAGAGATGGTTGGAACACTAAGTGTTGTACATTTATCTTTTTTTTTTCAGAGGGAGAGTTGGCGTGAGGCATCTTGAACAAGATGTGATCTTCCCCTAGTTGTAGGATCAGTTTTCCTTTAGTTACATCAATGATAGCATTGGTAGTGTCTAGGAAAGATCTTCCAAGTATGATGGATTCATCCTCATCTTTCCCAGTATCTAGGATTATGAAATTTACAAGGATGTAAAGGTCTTCAACCTTTACCAACACATCCTCTACTAAGCCATATGCTTTCTTCATTGACTTGTCTGCCATCTCTAGTGAGATATTTGCAGCTTGTACCACAAAGATTCCCAACTTCTCCATTACAGAGAGTGGCATGAGGTTTATGCTTGACCCTTAGTCACACAGAGACTTCTCAAAGGTCATGGTGCCTATGGTATAAGGAATTAGGAAGCGTCCGGGACCCGGAAGCTTTTAAGGTAGCTTCTGCTGTACCAAAGCATTGAGTTCTTTGGTAAGCACTAGAGGTTCTTCCTCCAAAGGTTTTGTGCCAAACAGCTTGGCATTCAGCTTCATTAGAGCTCCTAGGTACTGAGCAACTTGCTCTTCCCTAATGTCCTTATTCTCATTAAAGGATGAGTATTCATCAGAACTCATGCACTGTAGGAGTGCATGCAAGGAAACTTCTATGGTCTCTACATGAGCCTTGGCTTCCTTTAAGTCTTGGATAGGAATTTCTTCAGTGGGTACTGAATACTCAGTAGGTATGCTATTACTGGTGTTCAACCCCATTTCTGGTGGTTCTTTGGGCGTTGAACGCCCATCATGCATCCCTTCACAGGCGTTCAACGCCAGTTTCTTTGCCAAGTTGGGCGTTGAATGCCCAGTAAGACCTTCCTTACTGGTGTTCAATGCCAGATTCCCTAGCAGTTTAGGCATTGAACGCCCAGTGAGGTCTTCCTTATTGGCGTTGAATGCCAGCTTTGATGCTTGTTTGGGGGTTGAATGCCTAGTGAGGTATTCCTCACTAGCGTTCAACACCAGCTTCTATGCCAGCTAGGTCGTTGAACGCCAAGTGAAGTCTTCCTCACTGGTGTTCAATGGCATCTGAGTTTCTCCAGATTTGGCCTCATCCTCAGTGGTGTTGGCCTTGCACTCTTCTCTTGGGTTTACTTCAGTCTTACTTGGAAGAGTGTCAGGAGGAGTCTCAGGGATTCTCTTGCTCAGTTGACCAACTTATACCTCCAAATTTCTAATGGAGGATTTTGTTTCAGTTGTGAAACTATGAGTGGTCTTAGAGAGGTTGGAGACTATAGTTACTAGGTCAGAAAAGCTCTACTTAGGAGTCTCCATATTACCTTGAAAAGATGGGAATGATAGCCTGTTGTTGAACCTATTCTGGGTTCTTCCACCTTGATTATTATTGAAGCCTTGTTGAGGCTTTTGTTGATCCTTTCATGAAAGGTTAGGATGGTTCCTTGATGAGCGGATAATTTATACGCTTTTTGGCATTGTTTTTAGTATGTTTTTAGTAGGATCTAGTTACTTTTAGGGATATTTTTATTAGTTTTTATGTTAAATTCACATTTCTGGACTTTACTATGAGTTTGTGTGTTTTTCTGTGATTTCAGGTTTTTTCTGGCTGAAATTGAGGGACTTGAGCAAAAATCAGATTCAGAGGTAGAAGAAGGACTGCTGATGCTGTTGGATTCTGACCTCCCTGCACTCAAAGTGGATTTTCTGGAGCTACAGAACTCAAAATGGCGCGCTTCCAATTGCGTTGAAAAGTAGACATCCAGGGATTTCCAAAAATATATAATAGTCCATACTTTGGCCGAGTTTAGATGACGCAAAAGGGCGTTGAACGCCAGTTCTACGCTGCAGTCTGGAGTTAAACGCCAGAAACACGTCACAAAACCAGAGTTGAATGCCAGAAACACGTTACAAACTGGCGTTCAACTCCAAGAATGACCTCTCCACGTGTAAACTTCAAGCTCAGCCCAAGCACACACCAAGTGGGCCCCGGAAGTGGATTTATGCATCAATTACTTACTTCTGTAATCCCTAGTAACTAGTTTAGTATAAATAGGACTTTTTACTATTGTATAAAGGGGGGATCTTTGATCAGTTTTATGCTATCTTAGACTTTCATGGGGGCTGGCCATTCAGCCATGCCTGGACCATTATCACTTATGAATTTTCAAACGGTAGAGTTTCTGCACTCCATAGATTAAGGTGTGGAGCTCTGCTGTTCCTCATAATTTAATGCAAAGTACTACTATTTTCTATTCAATTCAACTTATTCCGCTTCTAAGATATCCATTCGCACCCAAGAACATGATGAATGTGATGATTATGTGATGCTCATCATCATTCTCACTTATGAACGCGTGCCTGACAAACACTTCCGTTCTACATGCAACCAAGCTAGAATGAGTATCTCTTAGATATCTAATACAAGGGACCGAGTCCGTGTTATTAGTATCTTCGTGGTATAAGTTAGAACCCATGGATGGCCATTCCTGAGATCCGGAAAGTCTAAACCTTGTCTGTGGTATTCCGAGTAGGATCTGGGAAGGGATGGCTGTGACGAACTTCAAACTCGCGAGTGCTGGGCATAGTGACAGACGCAAAAGGATAGTAAATCCTATTCTAGTATGATCGAGAACCTCCAGATGATTAGCCATTCCGTGACAGAGCATTTGGACCATTTTCACAAAGAGGATGGGATGTAGCCATTGACAACGGTGATGCCCTTACAGAAAGCTTACCATGGAAAGGAGTAAGACTGATTGGATGAAGACAGCGGGAAAGCAGAGATTCAGAGGAACGAAAGCATCTCTATACGCTTATCTGAAATTCTCACCAATGAATTACATAAGTATTTCTATCTTTATTTTTTGTTTATTTATTATTATTATTATTCGGAAACTCCATAACCATTTGATATCCGCCTGACTGAGATTTACAAGGTGACCATAGCCTGCTTCAAACCGACAATCTCCGTAGGATCGACCCTTACTCACGTAAGGTTTTATTACTTGGACGACCTAGTGCACTTGCTGGTTAGTTGTGCGAAGTTGTGAAGTTATGTTTGGACCATGGTATTGTGCACCAGTTATTGGCGCCATTGCCAGGGAGAGAACGAACAACAAATTTTACAACCTCAGAGTAACAATTTCGCATACCAAGTTTTTGGCGCCGTTGCCAGGGATTGTTCGTGTTTGGACAACTGACGGTTCATCTTGTTGCTCAGATGAGGTAACTTTCTTTTTGTTTTCTTTTCACAAAAAAAAAATATTTTCAAAAATCTTTAAAAAAAAAATTTTTCCTTTTGTTTTCGAAAATTATTCAAAATTTTTAAGAATGAATTCTAGAGTTTCGTGGTAACATGTTGAAGCCTGGCTGGCTGTAAAGCCATATCCAAATTCTTTTGGATTGAGGCTTCCACTTGTCAACATAAAAGGCATGTATATGAAGTTGGATGAAGTATCAGCTGTTATATGCCTGATTTGTATCTTCTAAAGCTTGGCTGGCTATTAAGCCATGTCTAACCCTCAGATTGGATCTTTAGACTAAGAGTGCAAGATCCTTGGAATTCATATTAAAAATTTTGGAATCTTTATTTTTCTTTTTCACATTAATTTTCGAAATAATAAAAAAAAATTTATAAAATCATAAAAATAAAAAATATTTTGTGTTTCTTGTTTGAGTCTTGAGTCAATTTTTAAGTTTGGTGTCAATTGCATTTTTTCTAAAAATTCTTTATGCATTTTTTCGAAAATTCATGCATTCATAGTGTTCTTCATGATCTTCAAGTTGTTCTTGGCCAGTCTTCTTGTTTGATCTTCATATTTTCTTGTTTTGTGTCTTTTCTTGTTTCTCATATGCATTCTTGCATTCATAGTGTCTATACATGAAAATTTTCTAAGTTTGGTGTCTTGCATATTTTTTTTTCTTGAAAATTTTTCAAAAATAAGTTCTTGGTGTTCATCTTGACATTCAAAGTGTTCTTGGTGTTCATCTTGACATTCATGGTGTTCTTGCATGCATCACAAGTTTAGATCCAAAATTTTCATGCATTGCATCATTTTCATGTTTTTCTCTTTCATCATTAAAAATTCAAAATTCAAAAAATATCTTTCCCTTTTTCACTCATAAATTTTGAAAATTTGGATTGACTTTTTCAAAAATTTTTAAAATCTAGTTGTTTTTATGAGTCAAATCAAATTTTCAATTTAAAAATCTTATCTCTTTCAAAATCTTTTTCAAAAATCAAATCTTTTTCATTTCTCTTATTTATTTTCAAAAATTTTAAAAATATTTTTTAAAAATCTTTTTCTTAATTTTACATCATATTTTCAAAAATATCATCAACAATTAATGTTTTGATTCAAAAGTTTCAAGTTTGTTATTTACTTGTTAAGAAAGATTCAAACTTTAAGTTCTAGAATCATAGCTTGTGATTTCTTGTGAATCAAGTCATTAATTGTGATTTTAAAAATCAAATCTTTTTCAAAACTAATTTCAATCATATCTTTTGAAAAATATCTTTTTATCTTAACTTTTTCAAAATCATATCTTTTACAAAAATTTGATTTTAAAATATCTTTTCTAACTTCTTATCTTCTTATCTTTTAAAAAATTGATTTTCAAAATGTGTTTCAACTAACTAATTAACTTTTTGTTTGTTTCTTATCTCTTTCAAAACTACCTAACTAACTTCCCCTCTCTAATTTTCAAAAATACCTCCCTCTTTTTCAAAAATTATTTTTAATTAATTGATTGTTTTCAATTTTTAATTTTAATTTTATTTCATTCCTAATTTTCGAAAATTACTAACCTTTTTCAAAAACTATTTTCAAAATTTAACTTTAAATTTTAATTTTTAATTTTCGAAATTCCCTTTCCCCCATCTCCTTCTATTTATTTATTCATTTACTAACACTTCTCTTCATCTCAAATCACTGCTCCTATCCTCACCCTTGTGTTTGGATTATCCATTCTTCTTCACTCTTATTCCCTTTCTTCTTCTACTAACAACAAGGGAACCTCTATACTGTGGTAAAAAGGATCCCTATTATTATTTTCTGTTCCCTTCTTTTTCATATGAGCAGGAGCAAGGACAAGAACATTCTTGTTGAAGCAGATCCTGAACCTGAAAGGACTCTGAAAAGGAAACTAAGAGAAGTTAAAATACAACAATCCAGAGACAACCTTACAGGAATTTTCGAACAGGAAGAGGAGATGGCAGCCAAAAATAATAATAATGCAAGGAGGATGCTTGGTGACTTTACTACACCTAATTCCAATTTACATGGAAGAAGCATCTCCATTCCTGCCATTGGAGCAAACAATTTTGAGCTGAAACCTCAATTAGTTTCTCTGATGCAGCAGAACTGCAAGTTTCATGGACTTCCATCTGAAAATCCTTTTTCAGTTTTTAACTGAATTCTTGCAAATCTATGATATTGTTAAGACCAATGGGGTTGATCCCGAGGTCTACAGGCTAATGCTTTTCCCGTTTGCTGTAAGAGACAGAGCTAGAGTGTGGTTGGACTCTCAACCCAAAGATAGCCTGAACTCTTGGGATAAGCTGGTCACGACTTTCTTAGCCAAGTTCTTTCCTCCTCAAAAGCTTAGTAAGCTTAGAGTGGATGTTCAAACCTTCAGACAGAAAGAAGGTGAATCCCTCTATGAAGCTTAGGAGAGATATAAGCAACTGACCAAAAAGTGTCCTTCTGACATGCTTTCAGAATGGACCATCCTGGATATATTCTATGATGGTCTGTCTGAATTAGCTAAGATGTCATTGGATACTTCTGCAGGTGGATCCATTCACCTAAAGATAACGCCTGCAGAAGCTCAAGAACTCATTGACATGGTTGCTAATAACCAGTTCATGTACACTTCTGAGAGGAATCCTGTGAGTAATGGGACGCCTCAGAAGAAGGGAGTTCTTGAAATTGATACTCTGAATGCCATACTGGCTCAGAACAAAATATTGACTCAGCAAGTCAATATGATTTCTTAGAGTCTGAATGGAATGCAAGTTGCATCCAACAGTACTCAAGAAGCATCTCCTGAAGAAGAAGCTTATGATCCTGAGAACCCTGTAATAGCAGAAGTGAATTACATGGGTGAACCTTATGGAAACACCTATAACCCCTCATGGAGAAATCACCCAAATCTCTTATGGAAGGATCAATAAAAGCCTCAACAAGGCTTTAATAATGGTGGAAGAAACAGGTTTAACAATAGTAAACCTTTTCCATCATCCACTCAGCAACAGACAGAGAATTCTGAACAAAATACCTCTAATTTAGCAAAGTTAGTCTCTGATCTATCTAAGGCCACTCTGAGTATCATGAATGAAACAAGGTCCTCCATTAGAAATTTGGAGGCACAAGTGGGCCGGCTGAGTAAAAGGATCACTGAAATCCCTCCTGGTACTCTCCCAAGCAATATAGAAGAAAATCCAAAAGGAGAGTGCAAGGCCATTGAATTGACCATCATATCCGAACCCACAAGAGGGGAGAAGGACGTGAATCCCAGTGAGGAAGACCTCCTGGGATGTCTAGTGATCAATAAGGAGTTTCCCTTTGAGGAACCAAAGGACTCTGAGGCTCATCTAGAGACCATAGAGATTCCATTAAACCTCCTTACGCCCTTCATAAGCTCTGATGAGTATTCCTCTTCAGAAGAGAATGAGGATGTTACTAAAGAGCAAGTTGCCAAGTTCCTTGGTGCAATCATGAAGCTGAATGCCAATTTATTTGGTAATGAGACTTGGGGAGATGAACCTCCCCTGTTCACCAATGAAATAAATGCATTGGATCAACTGAGATTGCCTCAGAAGAAACAGGATCCTGGAAAGTTCCTAATACCTTGTACCATAGGCACCAGGACCTTTGAAAAGGCTCTATGTGACCTTGGGTCAGGAATAAACCTCATGCCACTCTCTGTAATGGAGAAACTGGGAATCTTTGAGGTGCAAGCTGCCAGAATCTCATTAGAGATGGCAGACAACTCAAGAAAAGAGGCTTATGGACAAGTAGAGGACGTGTTAGTAAAGGTTGAAGGCCTTTACATCCCTGCTGATTTCATAATCCTAGATACTGGAAAGGATGAGGATGAATCCATCATCCTTGGAAGACCCTTCCTAGCCACAGCAAGAGCTGTGATTGATGTTAATAGAGGTGAACTAGTCCTTCAATTGAATGAGGACTCCCTTGATTTTAAAACTCAAGGACATCCTTCTGTAAACATGGAAAAGAGGCACAGTAAGCTTCTCTCAAAACAGAGTCAACCAGAGCCCCCACAGTCAAACTCTAAGTTTGGTGTTGGGAGGCCACAACCAAACTCTAAGTTTGGTGTTGAACTCCCATATCCAAACTCTAAGTTTGGTGTTGGGGAGTCTCAACAATGCTCTGAACATCTGTGAGGCTCCATGAGAGCCCACTGTCAAGCTATTGACATTAAAGAAGCGCTTGTTGGGAGGCAACCCAATTTTTATTTATCTAATTTTATTTTTATTTTTGTTGTTCTTTCATGTTTTATTAGGTTCATGATCATGTGGAGTCACAAAATAAATAGAAAAATCAAAAACAGAATCAAAAATAGCAGAAGAAAAATCACACCCTGGAGGAAGGGCTTACTGGCGTTTTAACGCCAGTAAGAAGCATCTGGCTGGCGTTTAACGCCAGAACAGAGCATGGATCTGGCGTTGAACGCCCAAAATAAGCAGCATCCTAGCGTTCAGATGCAAGAAATGCACACTGAGGAAAGCTGGCGCTGAACGGTAGAAACAAGCATAGAACTGGCGTTCAACGCCAGAAACATGCTGCATCTGGACGCTGAACGCCCAGAACAAGCACCAATTCGGCGTCTAAACGCCAGAATTTCATGCAAAGGCATTTTACATGCCTAATTGGTGCAGGGATGCAATTCCTTGACACCTCAGGATCTGTGGACCCCACAGGATCATCTCAGCATCTGTGGACCCCACAGGATCCCCACCTACCTCCACTCATACTCTTCCCTCTTCTCATTCATCCTCTCTTCCCAATAAACACCCTTTCCCAAAACCCCTTCACCACTCACATCCATCCTCTCTTCTCCATAAACCTACCTCATAAACTCCACCTACCTTCAAAATTCAAAATCACTTTCCCACCCAAACCCACCCTAAATGGCCGAACCTAACCCCTCTCCCTCCACTATATAAACCCCTCCATTCTTCTTCATTTTCACACAACACAACCCTCTCTTCCTCTTCTTGGCCGAAACACAAACCTCTCTCCCTCTCCTCTATTTATTCTTCTTCTTCATCTCTTCTTTCTTCTCTTGCTCGAGGGCGAGCAATATTCTAAGTTTGGTGTGGTAAAAGCATAAGCTTTTTATTTTTCCATTACCATTGATGGCACCTAAGACCGGAGAATCCTCTAGAAAAGGGAAAGGGAAGACAAAAGCTTCCACCTCCGAGTCATAGGAGATGGAAAGATTCATCTCCAAAGCCCATCAAGACCACTTCTATGATGTTGTGGCCAAGAAGAAGGTGATCCCCGAGGTCCCCTTCAAACTCAAGAAAAATGAGTATCCGGAAATCCGATATGAAATCCAAAGAAGAGGTTGGGAAGTTCTAACAAAACCCATCCAACAAGTCGGAATTCTAATGGTTCAAGAGTTCTATGCTAATGCATGGATCACTAGGAACCATGATCAAAGTAAGAACCCAAACCCAAAGAATTATCTCACCATGGTTCGGGGGAAATACTTAGATTTTTAGTTCGGAGAATATGAGGTTGGCGTTTAACTTGCCTATGATGCAAGGAGATGCACGCCCCTACACTAGAAGGGTCAACTTTGATGAAAGGTTGGACCAAGTCCTCATGGACATATGTGTGGAAGGAGCTCAATGGAAGATTGACTCAAAAGGCAAACCGGTTCAACTTAGAAGACTGGACCTCAAGCCTGTGGCTAGAGGATGGTTGGAGTTCATCCAACGCTCCATCATTCCCACTAGCAACCGATCTGAAGTTACTGTGGATCGAGCCATCATGATTCATAGCATCATGATTGGAGAGGAAGTAGAAGTTCATGAAGTCATCTCCCTTGAACTCTACAAAATAGCCGAAAAGCCCTCCCCCTTGGCAAGGCTAGCTTTCCCTCGTCTTATTTGCCATCTATGTTACTCAGCTAGAGCTTTCATAGAAGGAGACATTCCCATTGAGGAAGAGAAGCCCATCACTAAGAAAAGGATGGAGCAAACAAGAGAGACCACTCATGGAGCTCAAGAAACACGTGAGGAAGCTCATCATCAAGAAATCCCTGAGATACCTCAAGGGATGCACTTTCCTCCACAGAATTTTTGGGAGCAAATCAACACCTTCCTAGGAGAACTAAGTTCCAACATAGGACAACTAAGGGTGGAACATCAAGAGCACTCCCTCATACTCCATGAAATTAGAGAAGATCAAAGAGCTATGAGGGAGGAGCAACAAAGACAAGGAAGAGACATAGAAGAGGTCAAGGACATCATTGGTTCCTCAAGGAGAAAATGCCACCATCACTAAGGTGGACTCATTCATTGTTCTTAAACTTTCTGTTTTTTGTTTTCTTATGTTAAATGTTTATCTATGTTTGTGTCTTTATTACATGATCATTAGTGTCTAAGTGTCTATGCCTTAAAGTAGTGAATATGAATCCATCACCTCTCTTAAATGGAAAAATGTTTTAATTACAAAAGAACAAGAAGTACATGAGTTTCGAATTTATCCTTGAACTTAGTTTAATTATTTTGATGTGGAGACAATACTTTTTGTTTTCTGAATGAATGCTTGAACAGTGCATATGTCTTTTGAAGTTGGTGTTTTAGAATGTTAAATATGTTGGCTCTTGAAAGAATGATGAACAGGAGACATGTTATTTGATAATCTGAAAAATCATAAAAATGATTCTTGAAGCAAGAAAAAGCAGTGAATACAAAATCTTGCAGAAAAAAAAAAAGAAAAAAAAATGGCAAAAAAAAATAGAAATAGAAAAAGCAAGCAGAAAAAGCCAAAAGCTCTTAAAACCAAAAGGCAAGAGCAAAAAGCCAATAACCCTTAAAACCAAAAGGCAAGGGTAAATAAAAAGGATCCCAAGGCTTTGAGCATCATTGGATAGGAGGGCCTAAAGGAATAAAATCCTGGCCTAAGCGGCTAAACCAAGCTGTCCCTAACCATGTGCTTGTGGCGTGAAGGTGTCAAGTGAAAACTTGAGACTGAGCGGTTAAAGTCAAGGTCCAAAGCAAAAGAAGAGTGTGCTTAAGAACCCTGGACACCTCTAATTGGGGATTTTAGCAAAGCTGAGTCACAATCTAAAAGGTTCACCCAATTATGTGTCTGTGGCATTTATGTATCCGGTGGTAATACTGGAAAACAAAGTGCTTAGGGCCACGGTCAAGACTCATAAATTAGCTGTGTTCAAGAATCAACATACTGAACTAGGAGAATCAATAACACTATCTGAACTCTGAGTTCCTATAGATGCCAATCATTCTGAACCTCAATGGATAAAGTGAGATGCCAAAACTATTCAAGAGGCAAAAAGCTACAAGTCCCGCTCATCTGATTGGAGCTATGTTTCATTGATATTTTTGAGTTTATATTATATTCTCTTCTTTTTATCCTATTTGAGTTTCAGTTGCTTGGGGACAAGCAACAATTTAAGTTTGGTGTTGTGATGAGCGGATAATTTATACGCTTTTTGGCATTGTTTTTAGTATGTTTTTAGTAGGATCTAGTTACTTTTAGGGATGTTTTTATTAGTTTTTATGTTAATTTACATTTCTGGACTTTACTATGAGTTTGTGTGTTTTTCTGTGATTTCACGTTTTTTCTGGCTGAAATTGAGGGACTTGAGCAAAAATCAGATTCAGAGGTAGAAGAAGGACTGCTGATGCTGTTGGATTCTGACCTCCCTGCACTCAAAGTGGATTTTCTGGAGCTACAGAACTCAAAATGGCGTGCTTCCAATTGCGTTAGAAAGTAGACATCCAGGGTTTTTCAGCAATATATAATAGTCCATGCTTTGGCTGAGTTTAGATGATTCAAAAGGGCATTGAACGCCAGTTCTACGCTGCAGTATGGAGTTAAACGCCAGAAACACGTTACAAACTGGCGTTCAACTCCAAGAATGACCTCTCCATGTGTAAACTTCAAGCTCAGCCCAAGCACACACCAACTGGGCCCCGGAAGTGGATTTATGCATCAATTACTTACTTCTGTAAACCCTAGTAACTAGTTTAGTATAAATAGGACTTTTTACTATTGTATAAAGGGGGGATCTTTGATTAGTTTTATGCTATTGATAAACCCATATTTCATGAGTTCTTTTGTGCTTAATTAGAGTGATTTATTCAACTCTTCACCTACTTATTCACATTAATTGCATGGTTTTACTTTCCCTTCCTTATTATGTCATATTGTGAAAAATATGTTTCCTAAGCTTTAAAAAAAATTAATTATTTTAATTACCTTTATTTCCATTCGATGCCGTGATTAGTGTGTTGAGTAGGTTCAGGTTTCCTAAGGCTGAATGACTTAAAGGATGAAAAAAGGAAACTTACAAAAATGGAAGGAGAAGGCAAAACGGAGCTTTAACGAAACTGGTATCCACATGATCGCATGGACGACGCAATCGCGTGCCAGAAGCAAAGAAGCAGCGACGCGGCCGCATGACTGACGCGACCGTGCGCCTTGAGTAGAACACCCACGATGCGGACGCGTGACTAACGCGACCGCGTGGAAAGGAAAAGCTCCAGATGACGTGACCGCGTGACCCACGCGGATGCGTGACAGAGGCCACGTATCAGAATTTACAGAATACGCCCCCAGCGATTTTCGAAACCCTTTTTGGCCCAGATCCAAGTACAGAAAGCATAGATTAGAGGTTATAAAGTGGAGGAATGCATCCATTCAGAGAGAGCTCGCCAATTTCTAGTTTTCATGATTTAGATTTAGTTTAGAGAGAGATTCTCTCTCTCTCTTAGGATTTAGGACTTCTTCTTGTTTTGGGAGTAACTCTGGATCCAGGTTTTAATGTTCTTTTATTTCAATTTTACTTTTATTTATTTGATTCCAATATTTGAATTGATTATTATAATTTAAATTATGAATTATTCCATGTTACAGATTTCTATTTGAATTAATGATATTTAAGGTATTTTCAGTTTATGATTATTCTCTTTGATTTAAGTTGCCATTGCTTCCCATCTAAGGACACTTTTATTATTCCAGCAATTTACTTTTTCCCCTTTTGATCTTGGTTAAGAAATCAGTGACTCAACATTATCGAACCCAGCATAATTGATAATCGTTATCTTGCTAATTGATCTGAACTTCAATAATCCCAACTTTTTCCTAGGAAATAAATAGGATTCGAAGGTCAAACTAATTAGTCCCTTGACTTACCTTTGCTTCAGAGGTTAACTAAGTGGAATTAAGATACAACTTTCATTATTGTTGAGAGGGATAACTAAGTTGGACTTCTAATTTTTCTTATCTTGCCAAAAGTTGTTTTACAGTTATTATTTATTTTTAATTGCCATTTAATTCACTCGTCATTTAAATTACTTGTTTCTCACCTTCTAAACCCCGATTACAACCTTTATAACCAATAATAAGAACATACTTCCTCGCAGTTCCTTGAGAAGACGACCCGAGGTTTGAATACTCGGTTAACAATTTTTAAGGGGTTTGTTACTTGTGACACCCAAATCGTTTGTACGAAAGGGATTTTTGTCGGTTTAGAGACTATATCTACGACGTGACTATTTTTATGACATTCTTTACTGGCAGAAATCACGATCGTCAAAATGGCGCCGTTGCCGGGGAACTACTAACGTGTGCCTTATTATTGGTTATTGTAAATATTTTTCTTTTGCTTGTTTATTTATTTTTGTTTTTCCTTTTTATCTTTATTTGCTACTATGAACTCTCACCCCTCTCGCTTTGAGTTTGGTTCTAATATTGTTAAAGGAAATAGAAGTTACAGTAGGAATGTGCATCAAGGTCAGACCAATCAAGGATGGATGGAACCAAGAGGATCTAATCAACCCTTTTGGCAGCAACACCCTCCGAGATATCCTGGGCAAAGACCATTGTACCGTGCATACCCAGCTGAAAGACATGGTGGACAACCTTGTAACTACCAACAAGCCCCACCCCGTGCATATGAACCTTCCTTTCAACATAACCTCGAACCACCACACTCACAAGCTTCTCTTCACCATTCGCCATCATATGATCCTTCCTTACCCCAATACCAATCCAATCGTTCTCAATCATCACCACTTTCCTTTGTATCATGTCCAAGTCCAGCAAACCGCGAAGCAGATGATCGCCTAAAAGAAACAGTAATTAAATTTCAAACAACCATTCAACAACTGGAGCAAGCACTAATTCAATGGGCCACTAGGTGCTCAAATATACAAGGATCAACCACAGCTCCATATGGACAGCCCGATGAAGAGCATAGCATGAAAGAAATACTAGAGACTCCAGTGGACAAGACAGAGAATGAATTCGTACTAGAACAAGTGGAAGAAGCTGTCATTGTTCAAGAAGAAGAGTTGGTTGAAGATCTAGGAGATGCTGAACTTCCTTGGGAATCCAGAATTGAGGAAAACTCCGTCCAAGATGCTACAGTTGATGCTAAGGAGGATACCGTACAATCTCCAAGGCAAGTCGTTTACGAAGAATCAGACGGAATAATCCAAGAAGCAAATTTCCTTGATGATGATAGTCACAAGTCTAGTTCTCCTAGTGATGAACTTGCGTCCGCAAGTGAATTCTCTGAGATCGAAGAATTTTCCCCAAGTGAATATGAAGATGATGCGGAGGTAGATTTCTCTCAACCTCCAATTTATGACTCGAGTGATGAGGAAGACATAGAAGACTTTGACTAGGATACAGATACAATTGAAGATCTTTGCAAGGAAGTGGAAGAATTCACAGAAGAGCACAAGAAAACGGAACTTGCAGAACCACCAAAAACACCTATCCCAAGGCCATTACCACCTAATACAAGCTTCAAGTGGGTACAATCTTTAACTTATAATTTTACTTATTCACTTGAATATGGTTTGCTTGAAACAGATGGCCAACTTAGAGCTCTCTGCGGCTTTAAGAGTAAGAGGGAATTGGCTCGTACTCAGAACTGGTGCACCAGGTTCAATAAGGTTCCACGCTTCACCTCGAAGTACACGGATTGGTATCATGCTCAATTGCATGGTTCACGGAGAATGTTTGGTCACCACGGTGAGATTCTACTTTTTAACCCGCCCAAATGGAAACTTACAAATCAAAACGGAGGCGGATCTAAAAACACAGTTTGGGATCATGGATTATATTCTGACATTCATCATCCCGGGAGGTTGAATATCTGTTTGAAGCTGCTCAGAAGCTTTACATGCCTAGTTTGGGACCCCGGAGGCTATTGGCATTCCAAGCACTGGTGGAAATTTTTGGACGAATTTAAACATAAGCCACCATAACAGGATACTCTTCCAATGTCCAACTTAAGGACTTTAACTAAAAGTGCTAGGTGGGAGACAACCCACCATGGTATGGTCGCTTCTTTCTCAATCTATTTCTTGTTTATTGTTTTCAATTTACCCTTTTTTTTATTTTAACATTAACCTAGAATCATGCATAGCATTCATGTTAATCACTGCATCCTGCATTTTTCAGTTAAAAAAAAAAAAGGGTTGCACGACGCGACCGCATGCCCCATGCGATCGCGTCATATCGCGAAAAACACCACCCGTGCGACCGCGTGACCCACGCGGCCGCATGATATATATATATATTGGCGTAAGGATCCAATGAACAGAAAGTTGGGCTGGAATCGTGCGGCTCTTGTGCGTTTCGCACAAATTGGCCCACGCGATCGCATGCCCCATGCGATCGCGTCACTTACCCAATACCAATCCCACGCGATCGCGTGAGCGACACGATCGCGTCGCATGGATTGTATATCACCCCAAAAAGAGACAGAGAGTTACGTTGAAACGGCGCTGGAGTCGTGCGTTTAGCACGAATTCCAGCGACGCGATCGCGCGACCCACGCGATCGCGTCACCCCTCTTTCCCCCTCTCATGCAATCGTGCTCCCCACGCGATCGCGTCTTCCCCATTTTCACCCCAACCACGCGACCGCGTCCCCCACGCGGCCGCGTGGATTCGAAAATATAACCCCCAGCCACGCAAACCCTATCAGTCGCGCAGCCCCCCCTTCACCCTCAACCCTCTTCTCCATCTCTGTTCTTCTTCCCCCAACCACCGCCGGCCAGCCACCACGCCACCACCCCGACGCCGCCGCCGTACCACCGCTCCCCTTCTCTCTTCTTCCTTCTTCCTCTCTCCTCCCCTCTCCACCACAGCCACCTCCGCGAGCACCGCCCAGCCACCGCCGGCCATCCAGCCGCATCCCCCTCTCCGCCATCCACCCCCTTCAGCCAGCAACAACCGCCGCCCTCCCTTCCCCTATCCTCTTCCTCTCTCACTAACCCTAATACCTCCCTCCGCCACTGCCCCCGCAGCCGCCACCGCGACGCCGTGCACCACCACCGCGCCGGACGCCGCCGCAGCCACCTTCTTCCCTATTCCACCCCTTCCGCTTACCAGGTTCCGCAACACGCAACCCTTTTTATCCGTTCGTCACTTTTTTGTATTTTTTATTCCATTTATGTTCATGATTAGGATAGCTAGACTTGCATGTTGTAGTGGATTTTTAGGTTGTTAGGTAGCTTAGGCTGTGGTTAGTGGATCTAGGTCTGTTTACTTGCACTGTTCTTATTTCTGTTTTATCCTATGTGCAAATCTGTTTCTGCTATAATCATGATTCATATGCTGCTTTCTTGTATGTTGCTGCTGTTTACATTGAGTTTTTATGTTTATTTTATATCTATGTACATGCAGCTTGATTTTTTTTAATTCATATGAACTGATATGATTGCTGTTTATTTTCCGGGACAATCCAATTTTAGCCGGAATGCTGCCCAAATTTTTTTTTGAAAATTGTTTTCATTCTTGTTTTGGTTTGGCAACTCTGTTTTACTCTGCTTCCCCCAAACCATTTCATGAATGCTAGGGCCACTTTCTTATCCTCTTTGATTTCCTAGTTCATAACCTGCATTTGTGATTCACTGATTCCAATTTCTGATTTCTTTATTTCTATTCGAATCAGCATCACCCTGTTTTCTTTATTCGATTATGAGTACTTCTATTCTTACCTGTGAATCCTTGTTATATGGAATTTTTTCTATGCCACTTACTTTCCTAACTCACTAATTTTAATTTACTAATTTCTTTTTACCATACTAACCCTCTTGATCTCTTTTCTGATCACTTTCACTTCCTCTAACTTTCTCACTATGGCATATTGACTTTTTTTCTTTCCATTCAACATTAATTCAATCACATTTCAATTACTCATTTTCCTTATTCTATTTCTCCCTTACCGCTTTGAGTTTCCTTTGTTTAAATTGCCTATTTGCTTTCCTTTTTTATCCATTTCCTGGTTTTCTGTTTTTCAGGATGTCTGCCTCACAAAGGAAAGGCAAAGGCAAGGGTACTGGCAAGCGCAAGCGAGGAGATTCCTCCCAGTCCATCATTGCTCTAATGCACGATTCCTCATCGCGGGAGAAGAACTTCACACAGCAGGAAAAAGCTGACCAGCTGCTCCCTTCGACTGATCCTATAAAATTTGCAAACCGGTACTGTGAGATGAAGTACCCGACTTTTGCAAACTTCAGAAATCTATACCTGGAACGTACCTTGAAGATTCTAGAATCCCTCCAGCAATACACCACTGAGCAAATCAAGCAAAGGGGCTGGTTCTTTCTGTAGAGACCACTGACAGAGGTCAATGCATCTTGGGTCCGGGAATTCTATTGCAACTACTACCTTACTACCCTAGATGCAGTGAACCTGAGGGGAAAGCAAATTCTGGTCACTGAGGAGGCCATAGAAACCGTTCTCCAGCTCCCAGCCAAGTCCGATCAGCCAGATGGTTATGCACAGGCTGAGGAGGACATGGGCCAGATGCGGTTTGATTGGGATGCTGTGAAGGCACGGATAGCTCTCGACCCTGCTGTTCCTTGGGAGATGGGTCAGGACATCACTATGCCTAGAGGGATCAAGAGAGTGTACTTGAATGATGAGGCTCGGCTATGGCATCAGATCTTGAGCAACTATGTGATGCTGAGAACTCATGAGACTGAGATCCCGACTGCCATGATCACCCTCCTCTGGTGTGTGCTGGAGGGTAAGGACCTATACTTGCCTCGTTTTATCCGGCATTATATGGCCAGGGTCCACGTCCGAGGCACCCTCCCCTTTCCTTATCTGGTTACACGGCTAGGCCGTCAGGCTGATGTGCCTTGGGAGGATGCCGATGAGCGACCACCAGCAGCGGACTGCAGGAAGATCATCCCTCACAGCAGGAACTTCCTTGCTTTGGGCTACAGACCACCACCTGTCACTGCTACTGATGAGACAGCCCCTCCGTCTGCTGGACCCTCTTCATCCACAGCTGCCCCAGCTGCCCCTGCTGCCACCACTGCACCTCCACCCACCTCTGAGCCGGTTTATCGCCTCATGCACCGTCTATTCCGCCAGCTTGATCAGATGGAGCGCCGTAACAGGCGCCGATATGAGAGATTGGAGCGCCGCAGCAGGCGACGCTATTCCCATCTGAAGCTGATGATCAGACAGGGAGCCGACATCCCCTCCGAGCCCGACACACCATCAGAACCATCAGAAGAGGAGGAGGATGAGCACGAGGAGGAGCCTCATTCCCAGGCAGAGACTCATCAGCAGGCAGGCACAGAGCACGCTACACCACAGCAGGAGGCCCCACATCAGCTTGAGGCTGCAGATCCGGAGATCCCGATCCAGTCAGTCCCCCCTCTACAGCAGCCAGACTCTCAGCCCACCAACACCACAGAGACCCCAGCTACCATCCCTACCAGTGATGACACTCCTTCACACCTGGCTTGATTGAGCATCGGGGACGATGCTTCATTTTAAGTGTGGGGAGGTCGCCATCTCTGGCGTTTATTTTGGTGAACTACTACATACTTTTTCTTTTATTTTGGATATTTTTCTGTATTTTTCTCTTTTTCTTTTATTGTTATTTTCTGAGTACTTATACATTGCTACTTGTGTATTTTACTCTATTTTCTGCATTTTGCATTTTTTGTTCATATTTTAGTTATTTAGTTCATTTTAGTTATTTAGTTTAGTTTGCAATTCTAACTTATTAGTGGATCAATTAGTATAATTTACCCTTTTTACATAAGATAGCTTAGTTATAGCTTAGTTTAAATTGACAAATATAAAAAAGAGTAAGCTAGGAACTTGAACATAATAGATTTAGATCCATAAAACCTTGTATATATAGCATTACATGATGTAGTTAAACTGATAACATTTCATCAAGGAGAAACATTAAAACTTCAAAGGCTACCCTAAATTACTTTTTAAGAGAATAATGAGAATTTTTAACTAAACCTGCATGACATACATAAGTGATAACTGATTTTTCAGCTAGAGAACACATAGCCTGTGAGTTTTGAGCTTAACTGTATGGTTACATTCAAACCATAATTTTTATTCCTGTGTGTTCCAACCTTCTTTCTTATTCTGGTGTTCTTTACTTTGTTTTAGTCTATATGTCCGATTATAAAATATAGGTACATCTCAAAATAATGATTGAGGCCATCATTTGATTTTAGCTCACTTACCCCAAATTAGCCTACCTTTTACATCACCTTTGTTAGCCCCCTTTGAGCTTTTTTTTTTTAAAAAAAAAACCCCTTATTCTATTTTAGCCAAATTACTAGCCTTAAGCAGAAAAACAAAAGAAAATCCCAAGTGAATCCTTGGTTAGCTTAAGATAGAAAATTATAAATAGAGTAAAATGTGGGAAACTTATTGGGAACATAGTTGATAAAGACAAAAGGTAGAAAAATTAAAAAGAATAAAGCAACTCAAAATTTTGGGAAGCAGGCTCATGAAAATTCAAATTAATTAAAATTACCATGTGTATTAAAAAAAAAAGTTAGTTTTCAAGCATGTAAATAAGGAGATACAAAAAGAACTCCCCAATGCAAAATAAAAAGCAATGCACATGAGATAAAAATAAGAATTGAAACATGAGCATGTGACATCAAAAGCGAGAAAATAGGGAGAATAGGTAAAGAAGCATTGTTTTACTAAGTATGTATGTTAGGTGAGATCTTAGTCTAATTAAGGATTCACTTATTAGCTCACTTAGCCTTATACATATATCTTTACCCTTTGCCTTGACCCCATTACAACCTTAATTAAAGACCTCATGAGTTTTGGTATGACTATGTTCTATAATTGTTGATTGGTTAGAAGAAAAACAAAGTTATAGAAAGGAAGAATAAAAAGAAGAATAGAGTGATTAACCCAATAAACACTGAGTGATTAGATAGAAAACACAAAATCCAGTGAGGGTTCAAAAGCTCATTAACATTTATCTCTGATTGTCTTGCAAGTTTTTTTTCTCTCATCTCATTTGCAAAAAAAATGCTTTATTATTTGAGGGTTAGCCATATATGTATATATATCTCCTTGAGAATGTGAAATAATTTGACTACATGTAGGCTTTATATATGAGTGGATGAATTAGAATTGCATGACTCATTAGGTAGATGCATTTAGCATAGGTTGCATTTCATAACATTCCATCACTTTAACCTTAATTATTTACCTTGGATTTAGCATGAGGACATGCTAGTGTTTAAGTGTGGGAAGGTTGATAAACCCATATTTCATGAGTTCTTTTGTGCTTAATTAGAGTGATTTATTCAACTCTTCACCTACTTATTCACATTAATTGCATGGTTTTACTTTCCCTTCCTTATTATGTCATATTGTGAAAAATATGTTTCCTAAGCTTTAAAAAAAAATTAATTATTTTAATTACCTGTATTTCCATTCGATGCCGTGATTAGTGTGTTGAGTAGCTTCAGGTTTCCTAAGGCTGAATGACTTAAAGGATGAAAAAAGGAAACATACAAAAATGGAAGGAGAAGGCAAAACGGAGCTTTAAGGAAACTGGTATCCACGCGATCGCATGGACGACGCGATCGCGTGCCAGAAGCAAAGAAGCAGTGACGCAGCCGCATGACTGACGCGACCGCGCGCCTTGAGTAGAACACCCACGATGTGGACACATGACTGACTCGACCGCGTGGAAAGGAAAAGCTCCAGATGACGCGACCGCGTGACCCACGCGGACGCGTGACAGAGGCCACGTATCAGAATTTACAAAATACGCCCCCAGCGATTTCTGAAACCCTTTTTGGCCCAGATCCAAGTATAGAAAGTATAGATTAGAGGTTATAAAGTGGAGGAATGCATCCGTTCAGAGAGAGCTCGCCAATTTCTAGTTTTCATGATTTAAATTTAGTTTAGAGAGAGATTCTCTCTCTCTCTCTTAGGATTTAGGACTTCTTCTTGTTTTGGGAGTAACTCTGGATCCAGGTTTTAATGTTCTTTTATTTCAATTTTACTTTTATTTATTTGATTCCAATATTTGAATTGATTATTATAATTTAAATTATGAATTATTCCATGTTACAGATTTCTATTTGAATTAATGATATTTAAGGTATTTTCAGTTTATGATTGTTCTCTTTGACTTAAGTTGCCATTGCTTCCCATCTAAGGACACTTTTATTATTCCAGCAATTTACTTTTTCCCCTTTTGGTCTTGGTTAAGAAATCAGTGACTCAACATTATCGAACCCAGCATAATTGATAATCATTATCTTGCTAATTGATCTGAACTTCAATAATCCCAACTTTTTCCTAGGAAATAAATAGGATTCGAAGGTCAAACTAATTAGTCCCTTGACTTACCTTTGCTTCATAGGTTAACTAAGTGGAATAAAGATACAACTTTCATTATTGTTGAGAGGGATAACTAAGTTGGACTTCTAATTTCCCTTATCTTGCCAAAAGTTGTTTTACAGTTATTATTTATTTTTAATTTTCATTTAATTCACTTGTCATTTAAATTACTTGCTTCTCACCTTCTAAACCCCGATTACAACCTTTATAACCAATAATAAGAACATACTTCCTCGCAGTTCCTTGAGAAGACGACCTGAGGTTTGAATACTCGGTTAACAATTTTTAAGGGGTTTGTTACTTGTGACACCCAAAACGTTTGTACGAAAGGGATTTTTGTCGGTTTAGAGACTATATCTACAACCCGACTGTTTTTATGACATTCTTTACTGGCAGAAATCACGATCGTCATCTATCTTAGACTTTCATGGGGGCTGGCCATTCGGCCATGCCTGGACCATTATCACTTATGTATTTTCAAACGGTAGAGTTTCTGCACTCCATAGATTAAGGTGTGGAGCTCTGCTGTTCCTCATGATTTAATGCAAAGTACTACTATTTTCTTTTCAATTCAACTTATTCCGCTTCTAAGATATCCATTCGCACCCAAGAACATGATGAATGTGATGATTATGTGACGCTCATCATCATTCTCACTTATGAACGCGTGCCTGACAAACACTTCCGTTCTACATGCAACCAAGCTAGAATGAGTATCTCTTAGATATCTAATACAGGGGACCGAGTCCGAGTTATTAGTATCTTCGTGGTATAAGTTAGAACCCATGGATGGCCATTCCTGAGATCCGGAAAGTCTAAACCTTGTCTGTGGTATTCCGAGTAGGATCTGGGAAGGGATGGCTATGACGAACTTCAAACTCGCGAGTGCTGGGCGTAGTGACAGACGCAAAAGGATAGTAAATCCTATTCCAGTATGATCGAGAACATCCAGATGATTAGCCATGCCGTGACAGAGCATTTGGACCATTTTCACAGAGAGGATGGGATGTAGCCATTGACAACGGTGATGCCCTTACAGAAAGCTTGCCATGAAAAGAAGTAAGACTGATTGGATGAAAACAGCTGGAAAGCAGAGATTCAGAGGAACGAAAGCATCTCTATATGCTTATCTGAAATTCTCACCAATGAATTACATAAGTATTTCTATCTTTATGTTCTGTTTATTTATTATTATTATTCGAAAACTCCATAACCATTTGATATCTGCCTGACTGAGATTTACAAGGTGACCATAGCCTGCTTCAAGCCGACAATCTCCGTGGGATCGACCCTTACTCACGTAAGGTTTTATTACTTGGACGACCCAGTGCACTTGCTGGTTAGTTGTGCGAAGTTGTGAAGTTATGTTTGGACCATGGTATTGTGCACCAGTTATTGGCGCCATTGTCAGGGAGAGAACGAACAACAAATTTTACAACCTCAGAGTAACAATTTCGTATACCATTCCTCCATGAGGGATTGTAGGTGTTTCCATAGGGTTCTCCCATGTTATTCACCTCTTCCATGGTGGGTTGGTCAGGATCATAAGCTTCTACTTCAGATGAATCTTCTTGAGTGCTGCCAGTTGCAGCTTGCATTCCAGTCAAATGCTGAGAGATCATATTGACCTGCCGGGTCAAGATCTTATTCTGACCAAATATGGCATTCAGAGTGTCTACTTCAAGAACTCCTTTCTTCTGAGCTGCCCCATTATTCACAGGGTTTCCCTCAGAAGTGTACATGAATTGGTTGTTTGCAACCATCTCAATGAGTTCTCTTACTTCTGTAGGCGTTTTCTTCAAGTGGAGTGATCCACTAGCTAAACTATCCAATGATATTTTGGACATCTTAGAAAGACCATTATAGAAGATGCCTAGGATAGACCATTCTGAGAGCATGTTAGAAGGACATCTCCCGATCAGTTGCTTGTATCTTTCCCAAGTTTCATAGAGGGATTCACCCTCTTTTTGTTTGAAGGTTTGAACTTCTACTCTGATTTTGCTCATCTTCTGAGGAGGAAAAAACTTGGCCAAGAAAGCATTGACCAACTTTTCCCAAGAGTCTAAGCTTTCTTTAGGTTGAGAATCTAACCATATTTTAGCTATGTCTCTAACAGCAAAGGGAAAGAGCATAAGTCTGTAGAGCTCAGGATCCACTCCATTGGTCTTAACAGTGTCACAGATTTGCAAGAATTTTGACAGGAATTGGTGTGGATCTTTGGTGCACGGAAATCTTGATTCACACTTTTCACATCTCCGCTCAACTAACCAGCAAGTGCACTGGATCGTCCAAGTAATAAACCTTACGTGAGTAAGGGTCGATCCCACGGAGATTGTTGGCTTGAAGCAAGCTATGGTATTCCTTGTAAATCTCATTCAGGCGGATTCAAATGGTTATGAGGTTTTGATAGTTAAAATATAAATAAAACATAAAATAAGATAAAGTTACTTATGTAATTTATTGGTGGGAATTTCAAATAAGCGTCTGGAGATGCTTTGTTGCTTCTGAACCTCTGCTTTTCTATTGCCTTCTTCCAACCATGCATTACTTCCCTCCATGGCAAGCTGTAAGATCCTCTCAGTGAAAATGGTCCTCTACGGTTTCTGCACGGCTAATCAATTGTCGGATTTCTCATCTCAGATGAAAAATACCAGGTACAGCTAACGCATGGCTAATCATCTGTCGGTTCCCACTAACGTCGGGATAGGATCCATTGATCCTTTTTCACACTGTCACTTGCACCCAACATTCGCAGGTTTGAAGCTCGTCATAGTCATTCCTTCCCAGATCCTACTCGGAATACCACAGACAAGGTTTAGACTTTCTGGATCCCAGGAATGGCTGCCAAAAATTCTAGCCTATACCACGAACATACTAATCTCACGGACTCGGTCTGTGTATTAGATATCCAAGAGAGTATACTCTAGCTGTCGTCCAATGACTACGTTGAACATCATGTAGACCGCTTTGTGGTTGTCAGGCACGCGGATCTTGGCTAAGCGAGTAACGAAGATTGGGTGATTATCACTGGTTACTCCTTTATTCTGACTTAACTAAATTAAGTACGAGAGTATATCTTGGAGAAGAAGTAGGCATGAATTGAATAGAAAAATAATAGTACTTGCATTAATTCATGAAGAACAGTAGAGCTCTACACCTTAATCTATGGGGTGTAGAAAGTCCACCGTAGAAAATACATAAGAGAAAAAGGTCTAGGCATGGCCATGAGGCCAGCCTCCAAATGTGGACAATAGTCTATGATAGCATAAGATCGTCTGGTATGAATACAATAGTAAAAAGTGCTATTTATACTAAACTAGTAACTTAGGTTTACAGAAAATGAGTAACTAAGTGCAGATAGTGCAGAAATCCACTTCCGGGGCCCACTTGGTGTGTGCTTCGGCTGAGCATTGAAACTTTTTTGTGCATAGGCTGTTCCTGGAGTTAAACGCCAGCATTCGTGCCAGTTTGGGCGTTTAACTCCAATTCTGGTTCCAGTTTGGGCGTTTTACGCCAAGATGTTTTAGGCTGGATTTGGACGCCAGTTTGGGCCATCAAATCTCAGGCAAAGTATGGACTATTATATATTTATGGAAAGCCCAGAAAGTCTACTTTCCAACGCAATTGAGAGCACGTCAATTGGGCTTCTGTAACTCCAGAAAATTCACTTCGAGTGCAGGAGGGTCAGAATTCAACAGCATCTGTAGTCCTTTTTCAGCCTCTGAATCAGATTTTTGCTCAAGTCCCTCAATTTTAGCCAGAAAATACCTGAAATCATAGAAAAACACACAAAATCATAGTAAAGTCCAGAAATATGATTTTTGAATAAAAACTAATAAAAATATAATAAAAAGTAACTAAAATATACTAAAAACTACGTAAAAACAATGCCAAAAATGGTATAAATTATACGCTCATCACAACACCAAACTTAAATTGTTGCTTGTCCCCAAGCAACTAAAAATAAAATAGGATAAAAAGAAGAGAAAATACAATAAATTCCAAACTTATCAATAAACTTAGTTCCAATTAGATGAGCGGAGCTAGTAGCCTTTTTGCTTCTGAACAGTTTTGGCATCTCACTTTATCCTTTGAAGTTCAGAATGATTGGCATCCATAGAAACTTAGAATTCAGATACTGTTATTGATTCTCCTAGTTCAGTATGTTGATTCTAGAACACAGCTACTTTATGAGTCTTGGCCGTGACCCTAAGCATTTTGTTTTCCAGTGTTACCACCGGATACATAAATGCCACAGACACATAACTGGGTGAACCTTTTCAGATTGTGACTCAACTTTGCTAAAGTCCCCAGTTAGAGGTGCCCAGAGCTCTTAAGCACACTCTTTTTGATTTGGACCACGACTTTAACCGCTCAGTCTCAAGCTTTTCACTTGACACCTTCACGTCACAAGCACATGGTTAGGGATAGCTTGGTTTAGCCGCTTAGGCCAGGATTTTATTCCTGTGGGCCCTCCTATCCATTAATGCTCAAAGCCTTGGATCCTTTTTACCCTTGCCTTTTGGTTTAAATGGCTACTGGCTTTTTCTGATTGCTTTTTCTTTTTCTTTATTTTTATTTTTCGCCTTTTTTTTCATATTTTTTTTTGCAAGCTTTGTCTATTCACTGCTTTTTCTTGCTTCAAGAATCAATTTTATGATTTTTCAGATTATCAATAACATTTCTCCTTTTTCCATTATTCTTTTAAGAGCCAACAATTTTAACATTCATGAACAACAAATTCAAAAATATACACTGTTCAAGCATTCATTCAGAAAACAAAAAGTATTACCACCACATCAAAATAATTAAACTAATGTCAAGATAGAATTCGAAATTTGTGTACTTCTTGTTCTTTTGCAAATAAAAACATTTTTCATTTAAGAAATGTGAAGGATTCATAGGATATTCATAGCTTTAAAACATAGACAATAGACACTAATGATCATGTAATAAAGACACAAACATTGACAAAACATAAAGCATAATTTTCGAAAAACAGAAAAATAAGAACAAGAAAATTAAAGAACGGGTCCACTTTAGTGATGGCGGCTAGTTCTTCCTCTTTATGGAGTGCTTGAGCTCCTCTATGTCTCTTCCTTGCCTTTGTTGCTCCTCCCTCATGGCTCTTTAGTCCTCTCTGATTTTATTGAGGATAATGGAGTGCTCTTGATGCTCCATCCTTAGTTACCCCATGTTAGAAATCAGTTCTCCTAAGGAGGTGTTGATTTTCTCCCAATAGTTTTGTGGAGGAAAGTGCATCCCTTGAGGCATCTCAGGGATTTCTTGATGAGGAATTTCTTCATGCTCTTGTTGAGGTCCATGAGTGGGCTCTCTTGTTTGCTCCATCCTCTTCTTAGTGATGGGCTTGTCCTCATCAATGAGGATGTCTTCCTCTATGACAATTCCAGCTGAATTGCATAGGTTATAGATGAGATGAGGGAAGGCTAACCTTGCCAAAGTGGAGGTCTTGTCCGCCACCTTGTAGAGTTCTAGAGGTATAATCTCATGAACTTCTACTTCCTCTCCATTCATGATGCTATGGATCATGATAGCCCGGTTTATTTTGCTCCCTACACCATTCTGGCGTTCAAACGCCCTCTGTGTGCCAATTCTGGCATTAAACGCCAGCTCTGCTACCTTTCCTGGCGTTAAACGCTAGTCTGTTGCCCCTTTCTGGCGTTAAACGCCCAGAGTTCTGCCTATTCTGGCGTTTAACGCCAGCCAGACGCCAGGCACCCCTTTCTGGCGTTAAACGCCCAGAGTGCTGCCAGGCTGGGCGTTAAACGCCCATTCTTCTATCCTTACTAGCGTTTAAACGCCAGTAAGTCTGTCCTCCAAGGTGTGCTATTTTTTATTCTGTTTTTCATTTTGCTTTAATTCTGCAGCTGTTTTTATGACTTCACATGATCATCAACCTAAAGAAAACATAAAATAACAATGGAAAATAAATATAATTAAATAACATTGGGTTGCCTTCCAATAACCGCTTCTTTAATGTCAATAGCTTGACAGTGAGCTCTTAGAGAGCTTCACAGAGACTCAGAGCTTGATGATGGCCTCCCTACACCAAACTTAGAAGTTGAGTGTGGGGGCTCTGTTTGACTCTGTATTGAGAAAAGCCTTTCATGCTTCCTCTCCATGGTTACAGAAGAAGATCCTTGAGCCTTAAACACAAGGTAGTCCTCATTCAATTGAAGGACTAACTCTCCTCTGTCCACATCAATCACAGCTCTTGCTGTGGCTAGGAAGGGTCTTCCAATGATGATGGATCCATCTTCATCCTTCTCAGTGTCTAGGATTATGAAATCAGTAGGGATGTAAAAGCCTTCAACCTTCACTAAGACATCCTCTACAAGTCCATAAGCCTGTTTCCTTGAATTGTCTGCCATCTCTAGTGAGATTCTTGCAGCTTGTACCTCAAAGATCCCTAGTTTCTCCATTACAGAGAGTGGCATGAGGTTTATACTTGAACCAAGGTCACACAGAGCCTTCTTAAAGGTCATGGTGCCTATGATGCAAGGTATTAAGAATTTCCCAGGATCCGGTTTCTTCTGAGGTAATTTCTGTTGAACCAAGGTATTCAGTTCATTGATGAGCAATGGAGGTTCATCCTCCCAAGTCTCATTACCAAATAACTTGGCATTCAGCTTCATGATTGCTCCTAGATACTGAGCAACTTGCTCTTTAGTAATATCTTCACCATCTTCAGAGGAAGAATACTCATCAGAGCTCATGAATGGCAACAGTAAGTTCAGTGGAATCTCTATGGTCTCTATATGAGCCTCAGATTCCTTTGGTTCCTCAATGGGGAACTCCTTATTGGCTAGTGGACATCCATTGAGGTCTTCCTTATTGGAAATCATTGCCTTTTGACTCTCTCCAGGTTCGGCCATGTTGGGTATATTGATGGCCTTGCACTTTCTTTTGGATTCTCTTCTGTATTACTTAGGAGAGTACTAGGAGGAGTTTCAGTAACTCTTTTACTCAGTTGACCCACTTGTGTCTCAAAATTTCTGATGGAGGACCTTGTTTCAATCATGAAACTGAGAGTGGTCTTACTTAGATCAGAGACTATGGTTGCTAAGTCAGAGTGGCTCTGCTTAGAATTCTCTGTCTGTTGTTCAGAAGATGATGGAAAATGTTTACTATTGCCAAACCTATTTCTCCCACCATTATTATTGAAGCCTTGATTAGGCTTCTATTGATCCTTCCCTGAGAAATTAAGATGATTCCTCCATGAAGGATTATAGGTGTTTCCATAAGATTCTCCCATGTAATTCACCTCTTCCATTGCGGGATTCTCAGGGTCATAAGCTTCTTCTTCAGAGGAAGCTTCCTTAGTACTGACGGATGAAGCTTGCATTCCAGTCAGACATTGAGAAATCATATTGACTTGCTGAGTCAATATTTTATTCTGAGCCAATATTGCATTCAGAGTATCAATCTCAAGAACTCCTTTCTTCTGAGTTGTCCTGTTATTCACAGGATTTCTTTCAGAAGTGTACATGAACTAGTTATTTACTACAATTTCAATGAGTTCCTGGGCTTCTGCAGGCATCTTCTTAAGATGAAGAGATCCACCAGCAGAGTGATCCAATGACATCTTGGACAATTCAGACAGACCATCAGAGAATATACATAAGATGCTCCATTCTGAAAGCATGTCAGAAGGACACCTTCTGATCAATTACTTGTATCTTTCCCAAGCTTCATAGAGGGATTCACCTTGCTTGTGTCTGAAGGTTTGGACTTCCACTCTAAGCTTGGTCAACTTTTGAGGTGGAAAGAATTTGGCCAAGAAACCATTGACCAACTTTTCCCAAGAGTTCAGGCTTTCTTTAGGTTGTGAGTCCAACCATGTCCTAGCTCTGTCTCTTACAGCAAAGGGGAAAAGCATAAGTTTGTAGACCTCAGGATTAGCCCCATTGGTCTTAACAGTGTCACAGATTTGCAAAAATTCAGCTAAAAACTGATGAGGATCTTCCAATGAAAGTCCATGAAACTTGCAATTCTGCTGCATTAGAGAAACTAATTGAGGCTTAAGCTCAAAGTTGTTTGCTCCAATTGCAGGAATTGAGATGCTTCTTCCATAGAAGTTAGAAGTTGGTGCAGTAAAGTCACCAAGCACCTTCCTTGCATCTCCACCATTGTTGTTATTTTTGGCTGCCATTACTTTTTCTTTTTCGAAAATTTCTGTTAGGTCCTCTCCAGAGTGTTGTGCTTTAGCTTCTCTTAGCTTCCTCTTCAGAGTCCTTTCAGGTTCAGGATCAGCTTCAACAAGAATGTTCTTATCATTGTTCCTGCTCATAAGAAAAAGAAGAGAACAGAAAAGAAGAGGAATCCTCTATGTCAAAGTATAGAGATTCCTTTATGTGAGTAGAAAATTAGAAGAATAGAATGGAGAAGGGGGAAGAAGAAGGATTCGAACACAGAGAGAGGGAGAGGGTTCGAATTATAAGAAGAAGAGAAGTGTTAGTAAATAAATAAATTAAATAGAAAGAGATGAGAGATAGGAAGTATTCGAATATTAATTAAAATAAAATAAAAATATTTTTTTTATTTTAATTATTAGTTAGAATTTGAAATTATTAAAAGAAATAAAATGAAATTAGAATTTAAAACAATTAGTTAATGAAAAAGAATTTTGAAAAAAAAAAGGGTTAGTTATTTTCGAAAATTGGAGAGAGAAAAGTAGTTAGGCGATTTTGAAAAAGATGTGATTGAAAAGGATTTGATTGAAATAGAAAACTTTCCAAAATCAAACAAAAAGTCAAGTAGTTAATTGAAAAGGATTTGAAAATCAATTTTGAAAAGATAAGAAGTTGGAAAAAGATTTTGAAATTAAGTTTTGAAAAAGATATGATTGAAATTTATTTTGAAAAAGATTTGAAAAAGAAATTAAAAAGATTTGATTTTTGAAATTAAAGTTGATTACTTGACTAAAAGAAACTAAAAGATATGATTCTAGAATTTAAAGATTGATCCTTTCTTAATAGGCAAATAACAACTTGAAATTTTTGAATCAAAACATTAAATGTTAGCATTAATTTCGAAAATATGGAATAAAATTAAGAAAAAGATTTTGAAAATTTATTTTGAAGAATTTTTGAAAAACAGGAAAGAAAAATGAAAAAGATTTGATTTTTGAAAAAGATTTGAAAAGATAGAATTTTTAAATTGAAATTTTGACTTGACTAACAAGAAACAACTAATTTTAAAAATTTTTTACCAAATCAATTCAAAATTTCAAAATTTATGAGTGAAATAAGGAAAAGATATTTTTTTTATTTTTAAATTTTTAATGAGGAGAGAGAAAAACAACTAAATGAAGCAAGACATAAGAAATTAAAATCAAAACAACTAATGCATGCAAGAACACTTTGAATGTCAAGATGAATACTAAGACCACTTTGAAGATCATGATGAACATCAAGAACATATTTTTGAAAATTTTTAAGAAAAGAGACACATGCAAGATACCAAACTTAGAAATTTTTAATGTTGAGACACTAATAATTAAAAATTGCATAAGAAAAACAAGAAAAGACACAAAACAAGAAAAATTAAAGATCAAACAAGGAAAATCATCAAGAACAACTTGAAGATCAATGAAGAACACAATGCATGAGTTTTTGAAAATTTAAAGAAAAATTAAAACATGGAATTGACACCAAACTTAAAATTTGACACTAGACTCAAACAAGAAACATAAAATTTTTGATTTTTTTATGATTTTATTAAATTTTTTTGTATTTTTCGAAAATTATTTTGGAAAAAGAAAATAGAGAGATACAAAATTTTTAATAAGAATCCCAGGAATCATGCAATGTTAGTCTAAAGCTTCGGTCCAAGAGATTAGACATGGCCAATGGCCAGCCAAGCTTTAAGTGAAAGCTTCGGTCCAAAAGATTAGACATGGCCAAATAGCCAGCCAAGCTTTAGCATAAAACATACAAGCATGTCAATGAGAAGTGGAAACCTCAGTCCAAAAGATTAGACATGGCTTCACAGCCAGCCAGGCTTCAACATATCTCATGAAACTCTAGAATTCGTTCTTAAAAATTCTGAAGAACACATTTATTTTTGAAAATTTTTATGAATTTTTTGAAAACAAAATATACTTTTTTTTTTTCGAAAATAAAAGTAAAAAGCTT
Organism: Arachis ipaensis; assembly: GCF_059453495.1. NCBI lineage: Eukaryota > Viridiplantae > Streptophyta > Magnoliopsida > Fabales > Fabaceae > Arachis > Arachis ipaensis. The sequence continues at coordinate 113,343,881 of NC_142436.1, forward strand.
AAACATGAAATAAAATGACCTAATCTGAGCAATAAGATGAACCGTCAGTTGTCCAAACTCGAACAATCCCTGGCAACAACGCCAAAAACTTGGTGCACGAAAATCGTGATTCACACTTTTCACACCTCCGCACAACTAACTAGCAAGTGCACTGGGTCGTCCATGTAATAAACCTTACATAAGTAAGGGTCGATCCCATGGAGATTGTCGACTTGAAGCAAGCTATGGTCATCCTTATAAATCTCAGTCAGGCGGATTCAAATGGTTATGAGGTTTTGATAATTAAAATATAAATAAAACATAAAATAAGATAAAGTTACTTACGTAATTCATTGGTGGGAATTTTAGATAAGCGTCTGGAGACGCTTTATTGCTTCTGAACCTCTGCTTTCCTATTGCCTTTTTCCAACCATGCGTTACTTTCTTCCATGGCACGCTGTAAGATCCTCTCAGTGAAAATGGTCCTCTACGGTTTCTGCACGGCTAATCAACTGTCAGATTTCTCGTCTTGGATGAAAAATACCAGGTACAGCTACCGCATGGTTAATCATCTGTCGGTTCCCGCTAGCGTCGGAATAGGATCCATTGATCCTTTTGCACACTGTCACTTGCGCCCAACATTCGTAGGTTTGAAGCTCGTCACAGTCATTCCTTCCCAGATCCTACTCAGAATACCACAGACAAGGTTTAGACTTTCCAGATCCCAGGAATGGCTGCCCATAATTCTAGCCTATACCACGAAGATACTAATCTCACGGACTCGGTCCGTGTATTAGATATCCAAGAGAGTATACTCCAGCTGTCGTCCAATGACTACATTGAACATCATGTAGACCGCTTTGTGGTTGTCAGGCACGAGGATCTTGGCCAAGCAAGTAACGAATATTGGGTGATTGTCACGGATCACCCCTTCATTCTGACTTAACTGAATTAAGTACGAGAGTATATCTTGGAGAAGAAGTAGGCGTGAATTGAATAGAAAAACAATAGTACTTGCATTAATTCATGAAGAACAGCAGAGCTCCACACCTTAATCTATGGGGTGTAGAAACTCCACCGTAGAAAATACATAAGAGAAAAAGGTCTAGGCATGGCCGTGAGGCCAGCCTCCAAATGTGGACAATATTCTATGATAGCATAAGTTCGTCTGGTATGAATACAATAGTAAAAAGTGCTATTTATACTAAACTAGTAACTTAGGTTTATAGGAAATGAGTAACTAAGTACAGATAGTGAAGAAATCCACTTCCGTGGCCCACTCGGTGTGTGCTTGGGCTGAGCATTGAAGCTTTTTCGTGCATAGGCTGTTCCTGGAGTTAAACGCTAGCTTTGGTGCTAGTTTGGGCATTTTACGCCAAGATGTTTTAGGCTGGCTTTGGACGCCAGTTTGGACCATCTAATCTCAAGAAAAGTATGAATTATTATATATTGCTGGAAAGCCGAGGATGTCTACTTTCCAACACAATTGAGAGCGCGCCAATTGAGCTTCTGTAACTCCATAAATTCTACTTCGAGTGCAGGAGGGTCAGAATCCAACAGCATCTGTAGTCCTTTTTCAGCCTCTGAATCAGATTTTTGCTCAGGTCCCTCAATTTCAGCCAGAAAATACATGAAATCACAGAAAAACACACAAACTCATAGTAATGTCCAAAAAAATGATTTTTAAATAAAAACTAGAGAAAAAGACAAATAGGTCCCTGACCTTTGATCCCGCGGACATTTTCGTTCCTGACCATTGAAAAATACTTTTAAGTCCCTGACCTTCACAAAACTTGGACGAATCAGTCCATCCATCCAAATGCCTCCGTCAGGGACTGATCCATCCAAATGTCTTCGTCAGGGACTGATTGATGAGTATTTTGGTGAAAAATAAATTTCTCCCAAAATACACAAATCTAACCGGCAAGTGTACCGGGTCGTATCAAGTAATAAAAACTCACGGGAGTGAGGTCGATCCCACAAGGATTGAAGGATTGAGCAATTTTAGTTTAGTGGTTGATTTAGTCAAGCGAATCAAGATTTGGTTGATGGTTTTGTGACTTGCAGAATTAAATTGTATTGAAGTAAAAAGAATAAGAAATAAATTGCTGAAACGTAAAGAACAAGAAATTAAATGGCAGAAACTTAGAGTGCAAGAAATGTAAATTGCTGGATCTTAAAATGCGAGAAATGTAAATTGCTTGAAATGTAAAGGGGATTGGGACGTGGATTTGCAGAAATTAAACAAGGAAAAGTTAAATTGCATCAAACAGAAGAGTAAAAGGGAATTGGGATTGGATCGGATCTTATAGCAGAAAAGTAAATGAACATGGAAAGCAAGAAACAGAATGTAAATTGGAGATTTGGATCTCAGGACCCAGAGACTAGAAAACCAAGTCTAGATCTCAATGCCTTCCTAGATCCAACAAGAACAGTTGCAAGGAAATTGTAAATTGCAAAGAAATTAGATGAGAAGCAAGTAATGGAAACAGAAATTCAAATTTAGTAAATAAACAGAAAGATTCAAGGATGAGATTGAAACAGAATTTCTTCAATTCTCCAACCCAAGATCCAAGACAAGTGTAATTGAAATTGAAAGCAATAAAACTAAGAGGAAGAGAAGTGAATTCTCCTTCCCCAAGACAAAGAAATTAAAGTTCACTCAATAACAAAAGCTCTCCGAAAACTATTATGAAAATTCCAAAAGAAAGCTCTCTGAAAAACTTGAATTCTATCCTATTTATACACTTTCTTCAAATGATCTTCAAGCCTTGAGTTGGGCCTTTGCTCTTGGTGGAATTGGGTTGAAAGAGGCCTTGGTTGATTGCTTTTGAAGTTTGGAGAAGAACCAAAGTGAACCAATTGAACCGGGTTGGAGTTTTGCAAAAGTTGGACCAAAAGTTTGAGCCAAAGTTAGGGGTCTAACTTTGGCCCCAACTTTTCATATCAGCTAGCACAATTTGCTGATATCAACGTTGGTGCCAACGTTAGGGGTCTAACTTTGACCCTAACGTTGGCCTTGCCTAGTGTGCTTGTGGCGCCAATGTTAGCCTCCAAGTTAGGGGTCTAACGTTGGCGCAAACTTTTGCTCCTCTCCCTTGTATTTCATGTGCCAACGTTAGCCTCCAAGTTAGGGGGCTAACGTTGGCGCAAACTTTTGGTGCCCAGGGGAGAAATTCATGTGCCAACGTTAGCCTCAAAGTTAGGGGGCTAACGTTGGCGCAAACTTTTGGTGCCCAGGGGAGGAATTCATGTGCCAACGTTAGCCTCAAAGTTAGGGGGCTAACGTTGGCGCAAACTTTTGGAGCCCAGGGGAGAATTTTCAAGTTCCAACGTTAGCCTCCAAGTTAGGGGGCTAACGTTGGGGCTAACTTTTCAACCAAAAGTTTGTGCAAAAGTTTGATGCTAACTTTAGGTCCAACTTTTTGCTTCCTGGTTCAATTTCACTTATTCCATTGTCGTCTCTTCACTCCTAGCCATTCCTTCTTGCTTCAACCTTTCTCCAAGCTTTCTTCACCTATCATTAATCAACCAAACACATCAAAGCTATGCTCAAAATCATGAGATATTCATTCTTTCATAATATGCAACAAATATAGCATAAAACCTCATGAAATGGCATGAATTCATATATGGTTGATTCAATCAAGGGAAACATGAAAATCTACTCAATTAGCTTGCTTGTAGCTCAAGAAAGTGCATAATCTTAATGAAAACAAAAGAAAAAGACTAGTTAAAATAGGCTAGGATGACTTGTCATCACAACACCAAACTTAAAGCTTGCTTGTCCCCAAGCAAGAAAAGATTTATTGAGAAGAAAGAATGAAATGGAAGAGGATGTTCATGCTAGCAGAGTATTATTGATAGTTCATGGGGTTTTGTGTGGATATGCAAATACTCACTTCTTATTGACTCCTAGGCCTAGAAAGTCTCCTTCAAGCTTCAAGTGACATATTGCTATGACCTCTCATTATTCTTTTATCCTTGGCTATTACTTTGTTCATAAGCTTTATTTGAGTGTCATGTGTAGCAAGTTCATTTTCTTTTCTTTATACTTGACACATTATTCACCATAGACACTTGGCTCACATTCCTTCTTAAAACATTGATGCCCAGCACCTCTTTGGGTTACTAAATGCCTTGTAGATAGGTTGCTCTTGATAGTGGACTTTCAGCTGATGATCCCGGATTAGTTAACCCAAGTCACCGAGTGTTGATGCACTCCTAAGAGCTTACTAATCCAAGCAGATCCTAGTACAAAGACATCACAGGCATATATTTTAAAGTTCAAGCTATTGGTGTCCAGCTTTGTTTCTTTTTGTTTCTCTTTTGTTCTGCCACTTTTTGGCTATCTTTTTTTTTCTTTCCTCCTTTTTGTTTTTCTTTCTAACCAAGGAATTTAATTCAATTGAGATTCATAGACAGTAGGCCACTCTTTACTTAGAAGGAGATATCCTGGCTCTTTTTTCATTAAAAGTGAGCTATTATACAATCACACACATACCACCACTTACTTTTATTCTACTTCTATCTAACAGAAACCATCTTACTTCATATTCAAGCATTTCTTTTATTGAATTTAAAGTGCAGGGGACAAACATGCTTTTTGCTAAGTGAAAGTAAACACACAAGCATACACATAGACTAGTTTACTTATTCTAAGAGAAGTTTGAATCTGTTTGAACTAAATGAACACTTTATCAAGACATCAATCAAAAATATTTCTCAACAGTAAAGGTTAAGTATAGATACAACCTATTGGTTTGCATTTCTTTTGTTCTTCTTTCTATTGTGCCCCTTTTTGAGTCTTTATGCATGGTACCTTCAATTGGTGGTTAACTCCCACTTAATTCCTTGCTACTTCTTCTGATTCAACAGGTTAACTCTGGGCAAACTTTTGTGTCCTTGCTAAAGGTTATGATATTGGGACTAAACAAAAATAGTTAAGTTGTTGAATAATCTGTTTGATTGCTTGGAACTAGCAATGTGCAGGAAGTTAGAATGAAGTTTTGGTGGAACACCAAACTTAGCATCTTGCATTCTCCCTTCGATTGTTTTTGGTGTGCAACACCAAACTTAGCTTCTTGCAATACATAGCAGTTATCCAACAGTCTTATTGAAAAAGTTATGAAAAGAAAACTACCTCCGGTTGGGTTGCCTCCCAACAAGCGCTCTTTTATTGTCACTAGCTTGACATCTTTCAATTCTTTTTAAGAGGGCTGTAGGTGTTGAACCTCTTTTTCCTTATCCAATTGTCCTCCCAAATACAGCTTTGCTCTGTGACCATTTGTTGTGAATTGATTCTTTGTTGCCTCATCTAGCAGTTCAATATTCCCATAGGGAAAAACCTTTGTCACCAAGTATGGGCCAGTCCATTTAGACTTCAGTTTCCCAGGGAAAATTTTAAGCCTCGAATTATACAGGAGCACTTGCTGTCCTGGCTTGAATTCCTTCTTTGTGATCTTCTTGTCATGCCACTTCTTAGCTCTCTCCTTGTATATCTTCGCACTTTCATAAGCCTCTAGTCTAAATTCATCCAACTCATTTAGTTGTAACAACCTTTTTTCTCCTGCAGCTTGGGGATCAAGGTTGAGGAGTTTAGTGGCCCAAAAAGCTCTGTGTTCAAGCTCTACAGGGAGGTGGCAGGATTTGCCATACAATAGCTGAAAGGGTGACTTGCCAATAGGAGTTTTAAAAGCTGTCCTATACGCCCACAATGCATCCTCTAGCTTTCTAGCCCAATCTTTTCTTGTGATTCCCACTGTTTTCTCTAGGATCTTCTTTAATTCTCTATTTGCAAGTTCAGCTTGGCCGTTAGTCTGAGGATGGTAAGGTGTGGCTACTTTGTGAATTACTCCATATTTGTGGAGGAGTTTCTCCATTTGTTTGTTGCAAAAGTGACTACCACCATCACTAATAAGACCCTTGGGCACTCCATACCTAGTGAAGATGTGCTTTTTAAGGAATTGGAGGACGATATGTGCATCACAGGTGGTTGTGGCTATGGCTTCCACCCACTTTGAGACATACTCCACTGCTACCAGGATGTATCTAAAAGAATAGGAAGGAGGAAAAGGCCCCATGAAATCAATTCCCCATAGATCGAACAATTCTAATTCTAAGATAAAGTTTTGAGGCATCTCATTCCTTCTTGTTAATCCTCCTGCTTTCTGGCATTCATTACATTGGTGTACATATTCTCTGGCATCCTTGAAGATAGTTGGCCAATAGAAGCCACTCTGCAGTATTTTTGCGGCTGTTTTTTCTGGGCCAAAGTGTCCACCATAACCTGAACCATGACAATGCCACAAGATGTCCCTCACTTCACTTTCAGGAATACACCTTCTGATCACTCCATCAGAGCATCTCTTGAATAAGAAGGGTTCATCCCATGAAAATTTCCTTGCTTCGTTGATCAACTTCTTCACTTGTTGCTTAGAGAATTCTTGCGGTATCTTCCTTCCCACTTTGTAATTTGCTATGTCAGCAAACCAAGGTGCTTGCTGGATCTGCAGAAGGTGCTCATCTGGGAAGCTTTCATTTATGGGCTGGGATGCTTTTTGACTTGTTTCATGTGGTAGCCTTGACAGATGATCAGCGACCTGATTTTCAGTGCCCTTCCTATCTCTTATCTCAATGTCAAATTCTTGTAGGAGCAGTATCCACCTGATGAGTCTTGGTTTAGCATCCTGCTTTGACATCAAATACTTAAGTGCAGCATGATCAGTGTAAACTACAACTTTGGATCCTATCAGATATGATCTAAACTTATCAAATGCATAGACTACAGCTAGCAACTCTTTTTCTGTTGTGGTGTAATTTCTTTGGGCCTCATTCAACACTTTACTTGCATAATATATGACATGATGCAAATTTCTCTTCTTTTGCCCAAGTACAGCACCAATTGCAATGTCACTTGCATCACACATGAGTTCAAAAGGTAATTCCCAATCTGGAGGTGTGATGATTGGTGCTGTTGTGAGTCTATTTTTTAAAGTTTCAAAGGCATGCTGGCAGTTTTCATCAAAAACAAAAGGGTTATCAAGCATTAACAGATTACTTAAAGGTTTGGCTATTTTTGAAAAGTCCTTGATAAACCTTCTGTAAAATCCGGCATGCCCCAAGAAACTTCTAACAGATTTCACATTAATTGGTGGAGGGAGTTTTTCTATGATCTCAACCTTTGCCTTATCAACCTCTATCCCTTTTCTTGAAACTTTATGGCCAAGAACAATCCCTTCGGGTACCATGAAATGGCATTTCTCCCAGTTTAAAACCAAATTAGTTTCTTGGCACCGTTTCAAGACAAGAGTTAAATGGTTTAGGCAAGCATTGAAATTATCACCAAAAATAGAGAAGTCATCCATGAAGACTTCTAAAAATTTTTCGACCATATCAGAGAAAATGGAGAGCATACACCTTTGAAATGTGGCAGGGGCGTTGCAGAGCCCAAAAGGCATCCTCCGATATGCAAAAACTCCAAATGGACATGTAAAGGCAGTTTTCTCTTGGTCCTTGGGGTCCACCACAATTTGATTATACCCAGAATATCCGTCCAAAAAGCAGTAATAGGCATGGCCGGCTAACCTTTCCAGCATCTGATCAATGAATGGGAGAGGGAAATGATCCTTCCTGGTGGCATCATTCAATCTTCTATAGTCTATGCACATCCTCCACCCAGTCACTGTTCTAGTAGGGATCAACTCATTCTTCTCATTAGTGATGACCGTCATTCCTCCCTTCTTTGGTACAACTTGAACCGGGCTTACCCATGGGCTGTCAGATATTGGGAAGATTATCCCTGCATTCCACAACTTCATTACTTCCTTCTGGACAACTTCCTTCATTGTAGGATTTAGCCTTCTTTGCGGTTGAACCACTGGTTTGGAATTATCTTCCAAGAGGATCTTATGCATACATACTGCAGGGCTGATTCCCTTCAGGTCATCAATGGTCCATCCTAAAGCATCTTTATGAGCTTTGAGTACGTCAAGAAGTTCTCCTTCTTCCTTCTTTGTCAGGGATGAATTAATGATTACTGGGAAGCTCTCCGATGTGCCAAGGAATGCATATTTGAGATGGGTGGGTAAAGGTTTCAGTTCTTGTCTTCGTACATCTTCCTTCTTATCTTGCCTTTCATCTTGCTCAGTAGAGGTCTCAGCCACTTGTTCCTCTGTTGCCCCTTGATTTCCTTCTTGCTCTTGAAAATTTTCTTCCAATGTTTCTTCCACCAAACTGTCTATCATATCCACTCTTACGTAATCCTCTTGCTCAGGAGCGTTTTGCATTGATTTAAACACATTTATGATCATTTGTTCATTATGGACCCTAAAGGTCATTTCTCCTTTTTCTACATCAATGATGGCCCTTGCTGTGTGTAGAAATGGCCTTCCCAGAATGATTGATTCGTTTCCTTCTTCTTCAGTGTCCAAAATTACAAAATCTGCTGGGAAAATAAACTCCCCAACCTTCACCAACAGATTCTCCACAATTCCATTGGGTGTCTTGATTGATCTGTCAGCCATGACTAGTGACATCCTGGTGGGTTTAAGCTCTTCTATGGCAAGTTTTCTCATCATTGAGAGAGGCATTAAATTGATGCTGGCACCCAGGTCACAAAGAGCCTTGTTGAGAATTATCTTGCCAATAGTGCATGAGACTACAAAGCTTCCCGGATCCTTAAGTTTTGGTGGAATACCCCGTTGGATCACAGCACTGCATTCCTCGGTGAGTAATATGGTTTCCCTTTCAAGCCAACTTCTTTTCTTGTTGATAAGATCCTTCAGAAATTTGGAATATAGAGGCATTTGCTCAAGTGCTTCAGCCAAGGGAATATTGATTTCCAGCTTCTTAAAAATCTCAAGGAATTTGTGAAAATGCTGGTCTTTAACCTCTTTGTTGAACCTCTGGGGATATGGCAGTGGAGGTGTGATGCTTTTTCCTATTTGTTGCTGTCCCTGAGCTACTTCCTTTGAGCTATGTGGCTGGTTGTCCTTCTCTCTAAGTTTCTCAGTGCCTTTGTTTGGCATCACAACTTGCTCCTTAGCCTCATCTGCCTTTGTTTGATTCTCATCCTCCGTTGGTTCTTTGATGTTCTCTGCTTGCTTCTTTGTAGTGTCATTGTTACTTATCAATGTTCTCCCACTCCTTAATTGTATTGCCTTGCATTCCTCCTTGGGATTTGGAATTGTGTCACTGGACAGTGAGTTTGAAGGTCTCTCAACAGATACTTGCTTGGAGAGTTGCCCCATCTGTCTCTCTAGGCTCTTCAGGGAGGCTTCCTGATTCTTGGTTACCATTTCCTGATGTTTCAATATTTTGTCTATCATGGCCTCCAAGTGAGTGATTCTTTGGGCTTCAGGTGATACTTGAGGTGGGTTATGAGATGTGGGTGGTGGATGGTAGGCATTTTGGTTGGTGGGTTGGTTATTAGATTGGTATTGGTTGAGGTTGGGGTAGTTGTTTTGAGGTTTTCTGTAGGGGTTTTGGTTAGTTTGCTGCTGGTTGTGGTTTTGGTTGCTTCTTGGGTTGTGTTGGTTTGAGTTCCTCTGCCATGGTTGTTGGTTTTGGGTATGGTTATCTCCCCATCTGAGGTTTGGGTGGTTTTTCCAGGATGGATTGTATGTATCACCATACACTTCATTTGGTCCTTGGTTGTGCATATACTGTACTTGCTCTTGTTGTTGTTCTTCTTGAGTTTCTTCACTCTGTCCCCATGTGGTTGATGGTTGGCTGGTGTTAACTGCTGCAACTTGGAGGCTATCAATCCTCTTGGTCATTTGCTCAAATTGTTGTTGAATTTGCTGCTGCATTAATTTGTTTTGAGCCAGGATTGAATCCACTCCTTCTAGCTCCATTACTCCTCTCCTTTGTGATGGTTGGCGGCCTCTTTGATGAGCAAAGAAATATTGGTTGTTGGACACCATATCAATGAGTTCTTGAGCCTCTTCTGCAGTTTTCATGAGTTGCAAGGAACCTCCAGCTGAATGATCCAAAGCTTCCTGGGATTTCAGTGTCAAGCCTTCATAGAAGTTTTGAAGCTTCTCCCACTCATTAAACATGGCAGGGGGACATTTCCTTATAAGAGCCTTGTACCTCTCCCATGCCTCATAGATGGGTTCGGCCTCCATTTGTGTAAATGTTTGTACCTCAGCCTTTAACCTTATAATCCTCTGAGGTGGATAAAATTTGGCAAGAAACTTAGTTACCAAATCATCCCAGTTGTTAATGCTGTCCCTTGGAAACGATTCCAACCATTGAGTGGCCTTGTCCCTGAGAGAAAATGGGAATAGCATCAGTTTGTAACTGTCAGGGGGCACTCCATTAGTTTTGACAGTGTTGCATATCCTCAAGAAAGTGGATAAATGTTGGTGTGGGTCCTCAAGTGGTCCTCCACCAAAAGAGCAATTGTTCTGAACCAAAGTGATGAGTTGTGGCTTGAGTTCAAAATTGTTAGCATTGACATTTGGAGCCAAGATGCTGCTCCCACAATGTCTAGGATTTGCAAAGGTATAGGAAGCCAAAACTCTCCTCTGGGGTGGGTTGCCATTGTTGTTGTCTTCTCTACCTGGTGGATTGGTTAAATGTTCCTCCATCTCTTGGAATTCTTCGTCTGATTCCTCTTCTCCAACAATATTTTTCCCTCTTTCAGCTCTTCTTAACCTCCTGAGAGTTCTTTCATCTTGTTCATGAAAATTGGGTATGGTTCTTCTTGTACCTGACATACAAGCAGAGCATGAGAAATGCACAAAACCAGTGACACTTCAATTTACTGCCAGATTGAAGAGTTAGTTAGTTTAAGCAAAAAATCAAACAGTTAGTGGGTTAATCAAAATTAAAGAAAAAGTACTTGATCTAGACCACCACCTCACTTAATCATTGTCAATCAAATCAATCCCCGGCAACGGCGCCAAAAACTTGATGAGTATTTTGGTGAAAAATAAATTTCTCCCAAAATACACAAATCTAACCGGCAAGTGTACCGGGTCGTATCAAGTAATAAAAACTCACGGGAGTGAGGTCGATCCCACAAGGATTGAAGGATTGAGCAATTTTAGTTTAGTGGTTGATTTAGTCAAGCGAATCAAGATTTGGTTGATGGTTGTGACTTGCAGAATTAAATTGTATTGAAGTAAAAAGAACAAGAAATAAATTGCTGAAACGTAAAGAACAAGAAATTAAATGGCAGAAACTTAGAGTGCAAGAAATGTAAATTGCTGGATCTTAAAATGCGAGGAATGTAAATTGCTTGAAATGTAAAGGGGATTGGGACGTGGATTTGCAGAAATTAAACAAGGAAAAGTTAAATTGCATCAAACAGAAGAGTAAAAGGGAATTGGGATTGGATCGGATCTTATAGCAGAAAAGTAAATGAACATGGAAAGCAAGAAACAGAATGTAAATTGGAGATTTGGATCTCAGGACCCAGAGACTAGAAAACCAAGTCTAGATCTCAATGCCTTCCTAGATCCAACAAGAACAGTTGCAAGGAAATTGTAAATTGCAAAGAAAGTAGATGAGAAGCAAGTAATGGAAACAGAAATTCAAATTTAGTAAATAAACAGAAAGATCCAAGGATGAGATTGAAACAGAATTTCTTCAATTCTCCAACCCAAGATCCAAGACAAGTGTAATTGAAATTGAAAGCAATAAAACTAAGAGGAAGAGAAGTGAATTCTCCTTCCCCAAGACAAAGAAATTAAAGTTCACTCAATAACAAAAGCTCTCCGAAAACTATTATGAAAATTCCAAAAGAAAGCTCTCTGAAAAACTTGAATTCTATCCTATTTATACACTTTCTTCAAATGATCTTCAAGCCTTGAGTTGGGCCTTTGCTCTTGGTGGAATTGGGTTGAAAGAGGCCTTGGTTGATAGCTTTTGAAGTTTGGAGAAGAACCAAAGTGAACCAATTGAACCGGGTTGGAGTTTTGCAAAAGTTGGACCAAAAGTTTGAGCCAAAGTTAGGGGTCTAACTTTGGCCCCAACTTTTCATATCAGCTAGCACAATTTGCTGATATCAACGTTGGTGCCAACGTTAGGGGTCTAACTTTGACCCTAACGTTGGCCTTGCCTAGTGTGCTTGTGGCGCCAACGTTAGCCTCCAAGTTAGGGGTCTAACGTTGGCGCAAACTTTTGCTCCTCTCCCTTGTATTTCATGTGCCAACGTTAGCCTCCAAGTTAGGGGGCTAACGTTGGCGCAAACTTTTGGTGCCCAGGGGAGAAATTCATGTGCCAACGTTAGCCTCAAAGTTAGGGGGCTAACGTTGGCGCAAACTTTTGGTGCCCAGGGGAGGAATTCATGTGCCAACGTTAGCCTCAAAGTTAGGGGGCTAACGTTGGCGCAAACTTTTGGAGCCCAGGGGAGAATTTTCAAGTTCCAACGTTAGCCTCCAAGTTAGGGGGCTAACGTTGGGGCTAACTTTTCAACCAAAAGTTTGTGCAAAAGTTTGATGCTAACTTTAGGTCCAACTTTTTGCTTCCTGGTTCAATTTCACTTATTCCATTGTCCTCTCTTCACTCCTAGCCATTCCTTCTTGCTTCAACCTTTCTCCAAGCTTTCTTCACCTATCATTAATCAACCAAACACATCAAAGCTATGCTCAAAATCATGAGATATTCATTCTTTCATAATATGCAATAAATATAGCATAAAACCTCATGAAATGGCATGAATTCATATATGGTTGATTCAATCAAGGGAAACATGAAAATCTACTCAATTAGCTTGCTTGTAGCTCAAGAAAGTGCATAATCTTAATGAAAACAAAAGAAAAAGACTAGTTAAAATAGGCTAGGATGACTTGTCATCACAACACCAAACTTAAAGCTTGCTTGTCCCCAAGCAAGAAAAGAGAGAGGAAGTCCATGAAATTTGCAAATTTGTTGCAGAAGAGAGACTAATTGAGTCTTAAGCTCAAAGTTGTTAGCTCTATGGAAGGTATGGAGATACTTCTTCCATAGAAATCAGAGGTTCGTATGGTGTAGTCACCAAGAACCTTTCTTGCATCTCCTCCATTATTAGCATTGTCTGCCATGTCTTCAGCTTCTTGTTCGAAATTTTCTGAAAGGTTTCTTTCGAAGTGTTACACCTTAGCTTGTTGTAAACACCTCCTTAGAGTTTTCTCAGGTTCAAGATCAGATTTAAGGAGAGGCTCTTTATCTCTGTTCCTGGTCATAAAAAAGAAAAAGAAGACAGGAAAAAAGAAGAATGGGAGTTCTATGTTTAAAAACAGAGGACTTCTTGTGAGATGTGAAGAAGAAATAAAAGAAGAATGAAGATAGAGAAAAGAGATAAATAATTCGACTATGAGGTGTGAAGAATTTGAAAATTAGAAGTAAAAAGAAAAATATTTTTGTTTTTATTTTTATTTATTAATTAAATTCAAAAATAAAACTAATTAACTAAAAAGATTTGAAAATTAAATAATGAATTTTTGAAAAAGAAGAGGGAGAAATAGAGAAGATATTTTCGACAATTAGTAGAGAGAAGAATTAGTTAGGAAGTTTTGAAAAAGAAGAAAGAGAAAACAAGTAACTAATTAAGAAAGATTTGAAAACAAGATAAGAAAGAAGATTAGAAGAGATTCGAATTTAAAATTTAAAATTTGAAAGGATAAGATAGAATTGAGAAGATTTGAAAAAGATTTGATTTTGAAAATTAAAAATTGGAAAAGATAAGATAAGAATTTGAAAAGATTTGAAAAAGATTTGAAAGAGATAATATTTGAAATTTGATTTTTGAAATTTGAAATTTGAAATAAGATAAGATAAGATTTTTGAATTTTAATGAAAGATAGAAAGATAAGCTAGTAACTTGAGAAAGATATGATTTTTGAAAAGATTTGAATTTGAAATTTATAAATAAGATAAGATAAGATAATGATTTTGAAATTAAAATTTGAAAAACTTGTTGTAATTTTCGAAAATTGAAGTAAAAAGATAGGAAAGATATTTTTTTATTTTTTTTAATTAACAAAGAAAGAGAAAAACAAACAAAAAGACACCGAACTTAAAATTTTTATATCTAAGACACCTAGAATTCGAAAATTACAAAGAAAAATACAAATAGACACCAAACTTAAAAAATTTTAAAATAAAAACAAGAAGAAAAACAGGAACACTTTGAATATCAAAAAGAAAACCAAGAACAAAACTTAAAGAATTCAAATAAAATAAAGAACATGCAAATGACACCAAACTTAAAAATTTTGAAAACCAAAGACATAAATTTCGAAAACTTTAAAAGAAAAGGCACAAGACGACACAAAACTTAAATATTGACACAGGATTCAAACAAAAGACGCTATCTTTGAAATTTTTTTTTGAAAAAGGCTCAAGAAATTCGAAAAAAGACTCAAACAAGAACAACAACAAAGACTCAAACAAAAGATAAAGATTGATAAAGAAAAGAAAAGGTTTTTGAAAAAGTTTTGATCTTTTCGAAAAAAAGAAATTAAAAGACTCAAACAAGATTAACAACAATACCTAATCTAAGCAACAAAATAATTTGTTAGTTTGTTCAAACTCGAACAATCCCCGGCAATGACGCCAAAAACTTGCTGCGCGGAATTACAATTCACACAACTGAACCAGCAAATGCATTGGGTCATCCAAGTAATACCTGAGTGAGTCAGGGTCGATCCCACGAGGATTGAGATTTGAAGCAAGCTATGGTTATCTTGTAGATCTTAGTCAGGCGGATAGAAAAGTTGGTTGATTATTTAAAACGCATAAACGTAAAATAAAGATACATTACTCAGTTGATGGTGAATGCAATGATAAGAAGATGGTTAAGGCTTCGGAGATACTTTATTCTTCTGGGTCAATTCGGTTTTACTGTCTCCTACAACTATGAATGATTTCTTCTATGGCAGGCTGTATGTGATCAACACCTTTCTTGAGAGGTCGCCGATTCTCCTCCATAGCTAAACACCAAGGTTAGTGTGCATCCAGTTTGATTGAAGGTGAAGCTCCTGCAGTTCATTCCCCTTGATGATCCTACTCAAAATGCCACAGACAATGTCGAATCTTCCGGATCAGAGAATGCCTTTAGTTCTAGCCTCTACCACAAAGACTCTAATCTCCCCATACCTCGGCTGAACTGGTGTCTCGAGAAGTCCCCAACGAAGTCGTGGATTAGCCGTCTAAGATATGTATAATCAAGCTAGCGGTTCATCATTGTCGGATGAAAGACTCACTCTGAATCCATGTAGAATAAGATAACCTTGTGCCGGTTCAACGCATTCATAAGGATGAAGAACGAAGATACATCTTAGAATAGAGAATCAGACCCAGATTGAAGATAAAACAATAATACTTTATTAGTCCATAAAACTCAGCAGAGCTCCTCTCCTCAACCTAGGAGGTTTGGAAACTCATACTGATAGAAAATACATTGAAAACGTGTAAAGTGTTCGATCTCTCCTGATTGTCGTCAAGGTTCTCAAATAAATACTAGGCCAATGACTAAGGATTACATAAGAAGGGTAAAATAGTCTTTTAGTGCGAAAATCCACTTTCGGGGCCCACTTGGTGAGTGTTTAGGTTGATCAAAAGAGTAAGCCACGTGCATGGAAGGCTCTAGGGCATTGAACGCTGGCTAGGGGCACCTTCTTGGGCGTTGGACGCAGGTCTCCTCCTTATGGGCATTGGATGGCTGGACTGAGCTGGATGGCTGGCGTTGAACACCAGTTTTGTGCCTTCAATCCTGAAGCAAAGTATAAACTATTATACATTGCTAGAAAGCACTGGATGTTAGCTTTCTATAGCCGTTGAGAACGCTTCATTTGGACTTTTGTTGCTTGAAAAAAGCTCCTTTGAGTGCAAGGAGGTCAGATCCTAACAACATCTGCAGTGCTTTCTCTGCCTCTGAATCAGGCTTTTGCTCCAGCTCCTCAATTTCAGCTAGAAAATACTTGAAATTGCATAAAAATACACAAACTCAAAGTAGAAAAAAATGTAAATTTTGTACTAAAACCTATGAAAAGATAATAAAACTTAAACAAAACTTGCTAAAAACTATATGAAAATGATGCTAAAAGGCATATAAAATATCCTCTCATCATTGTGGTTAGGGTTTCGAATGAATGGGGGTATGGGTGGAAAAGTTTGAATTTTAGTGGGTGGGGGTTGGTGGGAGTTATGATGGTTTTGGGGAAGAGGTATGGATGTGATTGGTTGAGGGTTTATAGGGAAGAGTGTGTGGAAAAGTGTAAAGAGAAGAGAGAAGAAGGTGGGGTAGTGACGGAGGAAAAATGTCGGTAAAGATTTCACAAAAATTATCGCGTTGCAAGTATAGTCTAAACCAACAATTAAACCTCAATCAAAATTTAATTTGTTTGTCACTAAAGCAAACCCAATAAAAATAAACCGAAGTATTTAAACCTCGGGCCGTCTCTCAAGGAATTGCAGGGAAATATGTTACTATTGGTTATGGAAAAGTATCTTTTTGGGGTTTTTAAATGTTGAACAAGAAATTTAAATAACAAGGAAGTAAACTAACAATTAAGAAAAGTCCTTGCAAGGATTGATAATTGGAATTCCTATCCCCATTATCATAGTCACTTGTGATGGTAATTGCCTTTTGCTCTCACTTAGTAAACCTCTGACAATGAAGGAAAGTCAAGTGAGCAATAATCAACTTAAGTTCACAAGTCCTAATCAAGGATTAGAGTTAGTGAGACTTAAGTCAAGTAGCAACTTTCAACCACCAATCAACAAGAGACTTTGACAACTCAAGAGTCTCCAAATTATTCAATCCAAGCTAAGAACATAAAAAACTAATTCAAAATCCAACCAAGCATTTTATCAAACACTTGGTGGGCACAAAATAAAAGCATAGAAAATTAATAAGAAACAATAAAACCTAAGAGTAACAATTGCAACAAATCAACAACCAACAATGAAATAAAGAAACCATAAGAATGAAACATAAAATTGCATTAAAAAGGGAATTGAGAGTAACATAAGAGTTCACAAACTAAATGGACAAAATAAAGGAATTAATAAGAGAAGTAGAGAACTAAAGTACTAGAACAATCAAAAGTAGAAGAGAAACTAAATTAAAGCAAGCTAGAATTCTGAACTTGAGAAGAACTAAAGCTCAAAACCCTAAAACCTAGAGATAGGAGAAAGCCTCTCTCTCTAGAAAACTACATCTAAAACTTAATTACAGTGTATGAATGTGAGAATGAATGATCCCCCTTCCAGCTCCACTCTGCAGCCTCTAATAAGTGTTTTCTGGCCTGAAACTAGGTCAAAAGGAGTCCAAAAATCGCCCCCAGCATTTTTTGCAATTTGCAGCACGTGACGCTTTATCACGCGTACGCGTCACCCACGCGTACGCATCGCTTGACAAAATTCTGGTCACGTGTACGCGTCACCTACGCGTATGCGTCGCTTGCCTGATGCACTGATCACGCGTATGCGTTGTCCACGTGTGCGCGTCGCTGCCAGCTTCTCCAAACTTCAATTTCTCATGTTCCTTCCACTTTTGCATGCTTCCTTTCCATCCTCCAAGCCATTTCTGCCCTATAAAACCTGAAAACACTTAGCACACATATCACGGAATTGAGTGGTAATAAGAGAGGATTAAAAGTTAGTAATTTAAGGCCAAAAAACATGTTTTCAATTAAAGCACAGAATTAGGAAGGAAAATGTAAAACATGCAATTTATATGAATAAGTGTGAGAATAATGGATAAAATCCACTCAATTCAGCATAAAATGTACCACGAAATAATGGTGCATCAAATCTCCCCACACTTAAACATTAGCATGTCCTCATGCTAAGCTCAAGAGAAGCTATAAAGGAGTGAAGAGGAATGGTAGAAAGTATGAAATGCATCCTATCTATACAAATACAACTAATTGCAAAATGGTTCTACCTACTTGGTTAAAAGTAAATAAATTCTCCAAGAACAAATATGAATGGGATTCCACTAATTCAAATCATAAAATAAACTGCAAGTAGACTTGCAAGAAGAAAGTAGCTCATGAAAGCCGGGAACAAAGAATCAAGCATCGAATCCTCATCGGAAGTGTATACACTCTACTCACTCAAGTGTTTAAGGTTCGATTCCCTCAATTCTCTACTAACCTTGCTTTCTAAGGCTTGCTCTTTATCTAAACAAAGACACATATCAACAGGTCTTTTAAGGGTTATAATGGGGTTAGGGTCAAAGTAAGATTGTATTTAGTCAAGTGGACTAAAATTTGGATCCTTGATTAACCTAAACTTCCCACCTAACTTAAGACAATCCATGTAATCAAAATACAAAGTCTAACTACCCATTAACTATGTTTTTCACATATTCATGCATCCTAATTTTGAGTGCAGTACATATGCATTGGTATCACCATCTATTTTGGAGCATTTTGTCCCCTTTTTATTATTTGCTCTTTTTTTTTCCTTTTTCTCTCATTTTTTTCTTTTTCTTTCTATTTTTTTCTTCTTTTTGTTTTTCTCAATGCATATGATTAAGATATTGAATTCAAGAATATGTGCTCAACATTCTTTTTCACATTTTCACAAAAGTATTCAATATACCCAATTCCCAAACCAAACGTTTCGAAACCCAATTTCCCCACACTTAATTCATGAACACTTTCACTAGTCTCAGCTAACCAAGGATTCAAATTAAGGACATTATTATTTTCCGCTTAGAGTTAATGATGTGCTAAAGTAAAGAACAAAAGGGGTGAAATAGGCTCAACATTGGTTTGCAAAGGATAATGAAAGGGTAAGGCCATATGGGTATGTAAGCTCAGTGAACCAAAGGCCTCAATCACATAAGTGCATGCATACATCAAACAATGGAAATATAGAATCAAGCAAGACAAAGATCACAATTTTAGAGAGAACAACACACACCAAAATAAAACATTGGTTGATAAGACACAACCAATCGAATAGGCTCAAAATCTTACTGGGTTTTGTGTCTTCGAGCTCTAAAACCATGTTCCAAAATAAATTCTTCAAACAAGTTTAAAAAAAAATTTATTCAAATTAGTCAAATGCTATAGAAACTTCCTTGAAAAGGAAAATATTACTTCAACCAAGTAGTAGTAAAATATGCACAAAATCGAAAAAACATGCAATCAATCAAGCAAATACAACAATGAACTAACAAAGAATATTAAACATTGGTGTTGAAAAGAAAATAACTAACCCACAAAAATCGGTATCGACCTTCCCACACTTAAAGATTGCACCGTCCTCGGTGCATGCAAAGATGTGCAAGTAGACGGGTGGCTACAACTGAAGCTTTCTGTAATAGCCCAGACCACTCGCTAGCACGATATTGTCCGCTTTGGCACACAATGCCTCACGGTTTTGCTTTGACGATAGGGATGATAGCCGAAGCCCCCCCACACTCACTCGTCAAAACGCATCATGCTAGGGAGAAGTATCCACACCCTTATAAGGCATGCTTCGTTCCCCTCTCCAACCGATATGGGACCTTACTATCCACCCCCTAAGAGAGCCCAGCGACCTCGCTGGCACATCGATCTGGGCTCCGGCATTGATACCATCTGTAACAGCCCAGACTACCCTCTAGCACGATATTGTCCACTTTGGCACACAAGGCCTCACGATTTTGCCTTTGACAATAGGGATGATAGCCGAAGCCCCCCACACTCACTCGTCAAAATGCGTCATACTAGGGAGAGGTATCCACACCCTTATAAGGCATGCTTCGTTCCCCTCCCCAACCGATGTGGGACAGACCTTACAATCCACCCCCCTAAGGGAGCCCAGCGCCCTTGTTGGCACATCGATCCGGGCTCCGGTTCTGATACCATCTGTAACAGCCCAAACCACCCGCTAGCACGATTCTGTAACAGCCCAGACCACCCGTGATGCCAGGGCATCTTAGCCTAGTTTACTAGTCTTTTTCCTTTATTTTTAATAGGTTTTATACACTTTCTTGAGTTACAAGTAAGCCATTTAGGTAGAAATTCATGTGTACTTGGATTCAATCAACCATGAGTAAATTGATGCATTTTCATGAGGTTTTGTGCTATAATTGCTTATATGTCAAGGATAAGAAGAAGTCTCATGATTTTAGTGTAGCTTTGATGCATTTGTTGATTGATGATAGGTGACCAAAAGGCTTGGAGGAAGGTTGAAGAAAGGGGATGGCAGGAATGGAAATAAAGACAGCATTGAGAAGATCACGTTTGAGTTCACGTTTGCCTCAAACGTGAACTCAAATGTGGATAACAGCACAACTACCCTGGAGGAGCTCAACGTTTGCGCCAACGTTTGCCTCAAACGTGAGGTCAAACGTTGGCTAAGGAATACCCTGGGAGGAGCTCAATGTTTGTGCCAACATTTGCCTCAAACGTGAGGTCAAACGTTGGCTTAAGAATACCCTGGAAGAGGAGCCACATTTGTGCCAACGTTTGCCTCAAACGTGAGGTCAAATGTTGGCTGAAGATTAGAATATTCGTGGTAGAGGCTAGAACCAATTGGCAACATTCCTGAGATCCAGAAAGTCTAAACCTTGTCTGTCGTATTCCGAGTAGGATCTGGGACGGGATGACTGTGACGAGCTTCAAACTCACGAATGTTGGGCGCAGTGACAGTGTGTAAAAGGATAGAGAGATCCTATTCCGACACAAGTGGGAACCGACAGATGGTTAGCCATGCGGTAACTGTGCCTGGTATTTTTCATCCGAGACGAGAAATCTGACAGTTGATTAGCTGTGCAGAAACCGTACCTGGTATTTTTCATCCGAGAGGACGGATGGTAGCCATTGACAACGGTGATCCACCAACATACAGCTTGCCATGGAAGGGAGCACGCATGATTGGATGAAGACAATAGGAAAGTAGAGGTTCAGAAGCAACAAAGCATCTCCAAACGCTTATCTGAAATTCCCACCAATAAATTACATAAGTATCTTTATTTTAATTTACGTTTTATTTATCTTTCAATTATCAAAACTAATAACCAATTGAATCCGCCTGACTAAGATTTACACGATGACCATAGCTTGCTTCAAGCCGACAATCTCTGTGGGATCGACCCTTACTCACGTAAGGTATTACTTGGACGACCCAGTGCACTTGCTGGTTAGTTGTGCGGAGTTGCAAAGGTGTGATTTCAATTCCGTGCACCAAGTTTTTGGCGCCGTTGCCGGGAATTGTTCGAGTCGGACAACTGACGGTTCATCTTGTTGCTTAGATTTGGAAATTTTATTTTATGTTTAAGCTTTTTATTTTTGTTTTCGAAAAAAAAATTTAGTTTTCAAAAAATTTATAAAAAATTTTAAGAATGAATTCTAGAGTTTCATGAGATATGTTGAAGCCTGGCTGGCTGTTAAGCCATGTCTAATCTTTTAGACTAAGGTTTCCATTTTCCATTGTAGAAAGGACATGTCTGTATTTGTTATGCTAAAGCTTGGCTAGCCATTTGGCCATGTCTAATTCTTTTGGACCGAAGCTTTAGACTAACATTGCATGAATCCTGGAATTCTTATTAAAAATTTTGAATTTCTTTATTCTCCTTTTCCAAAATAATTTTGAAAAAAATACAAAAAAATTAATAAAATCATAAAACCAAAAAATTTTGTATTTCTTGTTTGAGTCTAGTGTCAAATTTTAAGTTTGGTGTCAATTGCATCTTTTTAATTTTCTTAAAATTTTTAAAAATTCATCATGTGTTCTTTCTTGATCTTCAAGTTGTTCTTGGTGATTTTCTTTGTTTAATCTTGTGATTTTATTGTTGTGTTTTTTTGTTGTTTTTCATATGCATTTTCGAATTATTAGTGTCTAAAGTTTAAAAATTTGTAAGTTTGGTATTGCATGTCTTTCTTTTCCTAAAAATTTTCAAAAATATGTTCTTAATGTTCATCATGATCTTCAAAGTGTTCTTGGTGTTCATCTTGACATTCAAAGTGTTCTTGCATACATTATTTGTTTTAATCTTAAATTCTTATGTCTTGTGTTATTTTGTTGTTTTTCTCTTTCTTCATTAATTTAAAAATAAAACATAATATCTTTCCCTTATTTTACTCATAAATTTTGAAATTTTGGGTTGACTTAGTCAAAAATTTTCAAAATTTAGTTGTTTCTTGTTAGTCAAGTCAAAATTTCAATTTAAAAGCTTTATCTTTTCAAATCTTTTTCAAAAATCAAATCTTTTTCATTTTTCTTTCATGTTTTCCGAAAAATTTTCAATTAATTTTCAAAATCTTTCTCTTAATTTTATTTCAAAATTTTTGAAATTATTACTAACAATTAATGTTTTGATTCAAAAATTTCAAGTTTGTTACTTTCCTGTTAAGAAAGGCTCAATCTTTAAATTCTAGAATCATATCTTTTAGTTTCTTGTTAGTCAAGCCATCAACTTTAACTTTCAAAATCAAATCTTTTTAAATTTCTTTTTCAAATCTTTTTCAAAATAAATTTCAATCATATCTTTTTCAAAACTTAATTTCAAAATCTTTTTCTAACTTCTTATCTTTTCAAAATTTATTTTCAAATCTTTTTCAACTAACTACTTGACTTGTTTGTTTTAATTTAAAAAAAAAGTTTATTAATTCTTATCTTTTTCAAAACCACCTAATTACTTTTTCACTTCTAATTTTCAAAAATCACTAACCACTTTTTCAAAATTCTTTTTAATTAACTAATTGTTTTAAATACTAATTTTATTTTATTTTTTTTTTAAATTTCGAATTCTAACTTAATTAATTAAATAAAAATAAAAATATTTTTCTTCTCCCTCTTTTTAAAATTTGAATACTTTCTCTCTCATCTCTTTCTATTTATTTTATTTATTCACTAACACTTCTCTTCTACTCATCTAATAATTCGAACCCTCTCCCTCTCTCTGCGTTCGAATTCCTCTCATTCTCTCTCTACCTCATTCTTCTATTCTTCTATTCTTATACTCACATAAAGGAATCTCTATACTGTGACATAGAAGATTCCTCTTCTTTTCTGTTCTCTTCTTTTTCATATGAGTAGGAACAAGGATAAAGACATTCTTGTTGAAGCTGATCCTGAACCTGAAAGGACTCTGAAGAGGAAGCTAAGAGAAGCTAAAGAACAACACTCCGGAGAGGACCTGACAGAAAATTTCGAAAAAGAAGAAGACATGGCAGCCAAACCCAACAACAATGGTGGAGATGCAAGGAAGGTGCTTGGTGAATTTACTACACCAACTTCCGACTTCTAGGGAAGAAGCATCTCAATTCCTACAATTGGAGCAAATAACTTTGAGCTTAAGCCTCAATTAGTTTCTCTGATGCAGCAGAATTGCAAGTTTCATAGACTTCCATTGGAAGATCCTCATCGGTTTTTAGTTGAATTCTTGTAAATCTGTGACACTGTTAAGACCAATGGGGTTAATCCTGAGGTCTACAGACTTCTGCTTTTCCCATTTGCTGTAAGAGACAGAGCTAGGATATGGTTGGACTCACAAGCTAAAGAAAGCCTGGCCTCTTAGAAAAAGTTGGTCAATACTTTCTTGGCCAAATTCTTTCCACCTCAAAAGATGAGCAAGCTTAGAGTGGAAGTCCAAACCTTCAGACAGAAGGAAGGTGAATCCCTCTATGAAGCTTGGAAAAGATACAAGCAATTGATTAGAAGGTGTCCTTCTGACAAGCTTTCAGAATGGATCATCTTATGTATATTCTTTGATGGCCTGTCTGAATTGTCCAAGATGTCATTGGACCACTCTGCTAGTGGATCTCTTCATCTAAAGAAAACCCCTACAGAAGCCCAGGAACTCATTGAGATGGTTGCAAATAACTAGTTCATGTATACTTCTGAAAGAAATCCTGTGAATAATGAGATGACTCAGAAGAAAGGAGTTCTTGAGATTGATACTCTGAATGCCATATTAGCTCAGAACAAAATATTGACTCAGCAAGTCAATATGATTTCACAGAATCTGACTGGAATGTAAGCTGCATCCGGCAGTACTAAAGAAGCTTCCTCTGAAGGAGAAGCTTATAACCCTGAGAATCCTGGAATGGAAGAAGTAAATTACATGGGAGAATCCTGTGGAAACACTTATAATCCTTCATGGAGGAATCATCCTAATTTCTTATGGAAGGATCAGTAGAAGCCTAATCAAGGCTTCAATAATAATAATGGTGGGAGAAATAGGTTTGGCAATAGCAAGCCTTTTCCATCATCTTCTTAGCAACAGACAGAGAATTCTAGGCAGAGCCTCTCTGACTTAGCAACCATCATCTCTGATCTATCTAAGACCACTCTCAGTTTTATGACTGAAATAAGGTCCTCCATCAGAAATTTGGAGGCACAAGTGGGTCAGCTGAGTAAAAGAGTTACTGAAATCCCTCCTAGTACTCTCCTAAGCAATACAGAAGAGAATCCAAAGAGAAAGTGCAAGGCCATAACTATAGCCAAAGTTGCCAAATCTGGAGAGAGTAAAAAGGCAGTGATTTCCAGTAAGGAAGCCCTTGCTGGACGTCCACTGACCACTAAGGAGTTCTCTATTATGAAACCAAAGGAATCTGAGGCTCATACAGAGACCATAGAGATTCCACTGAACTTACTGTTGCCATTCATGAGCTCTGATGAGTATTCTTCCTCTGAAGAGAATGAAGATATTGTTGAAGAGTAAGTTGCTCGGTATCTAGGAGCAATCATGAAGCTGAATGCCAAGTCATTTGGTAATGAGACTTGGGAGGATGAACCTCCATTGCTCATCATTGAACTGATTGCCTTGGTTAAGCAGAAATTACCTCAGAAGAAACCGGATCCCGAAAAGTTCTTAATACCTTGTACCATAGGCACCATGAGCTTTGAGAAGGCTCTGTGTGACTTGGGGTCAGAAATAAACATCATGCCACTCTCTGTAATGGAGAAACTAGGGATCTTTGAGGTACAAGCTACAAGAATCTCATTAGAGATGCAGACAAATCAATGAAACATGCTTATGGACTTGTAGAGGATGTCTTAGTGAAGGTTGAAGGCCTGTACATCCCTGTTGATTTCATAATCCTAGACACTGAGAAGGATGAGGATGAATCCATTATCCTTGGAAGACCCTTCCTAGCCACAGCAAGAGCTGTAGTTGATGTGGACAGAGGAGAGTTAGTCCTTCAATTGAACGAGGACTACCTTGTGTTTAAGGCTCAAGGATCTTCTTCTGTAACCATGGAGAGAAAGCATGAAAAGCTTCTCTCAATACAAAGTCAAACAGAGCCCCCACACTCAACTTCTAAGTTTGGTGTTGGGAGGCCACCATTAAGCTCAGAGTCTCTGTGAAGCTCTCTAAGAGCTCACTGTCAAGCTATTGACATTAAAGAAGTGCTTATTGGGAGGCAACCCAATGTTATTTAATTATATTTAATTTTATAGACATTTATTTTCCATTGTCATGTTATGTTTTCTTTAGGTAGATGATCATGTGAAGTCACAAAAATAGCTGCAGAATTAAAGTGAAATCAAAAACAGCATCAAAAATAGCACACCCTGGAAGACAGGCTTACGGGCATTTAAACGCCAGTAAGGATAGCAGAATGGGCGTTTAACACCCAGTCTGGCAGCATTCTGGGTGTTAAATGCCAGAATTATAAGACAGACTGGCGTTTAACACCAGAAAAGGGTGTCTGGCTGTCTCGCTGGCGTTAAACGCCAGAATTGGCAGACAGACTGGCATTTAACGCCAGAAAAGGATGTCTGGTTAGCGTTAAACGCCAGAAAGGGGCATCAGCCTGGCGTTTAATGCCAGAAAAGTAGCAGATATGGAGTTAAACGCCAGAAATGGCACATAGAGGGTGTTTAAACACGAGAAAGGTGCATGGACCAGAATTCCTTGACACCTCAAGATCTGTGGACCTCACAGGATCCCCACCTACCCCAACTCACTCTCTCTCCTCTTCACACCTTTTCATAACACTCTTCTCCAAATACCCTTGACCAATCACATCAATACCTCTACCCCATAATCTCTTCACCACTCACATCCATCCACTATTCCCAAAAAACCCATCATAAAACCCCACCTACCTCACCATTCAAATTCAAAACATTTCCCTCCCAAACCCAACCCCCTCTTACACGAATTCCCTCTCCCTCTTACCTTATAAATACCCCTCCTTACCACCTTCAATTTCACACATCATAAACGCTTAAACCCCCTTGGCCGAATTCACTACTCCCTTCTATCTCCTCCATTTCTTCTTCTTCAACTCCTTTCTTTCTTCTTTTGCTCGATGACGAGCAAATCTTTTAAGTTTGGCATGGAAAAAAGCTCTGCTTTTTGTTTTTCTATAACCATTAATGGCACCTAAGGCCGAAGAAACCTTTAGAAAGAGGAAAGGGAAGGCAATTGCTTTCACCTCCGAGTCATGGGAAATGGAGAGATTCATCTCAAAAGTCCATCAAGACCACTTCTATAAAGTTGTGGCCAAGAAAAAGGTGATCCCCGAGGTCCCCTTCATGCTCAAAAAGAATGAATATCTCGAGATCCGACGTGAGGTTCGAAGAAGAGGTTGGGAAGCTCTCACCAACCCCATCTAACAAGTCAGAATCTTAATGGTTCAAGAGTTCGATGCTAATGCATGGATCACTAAGAACCATGATCAAAGTGTGAACCCGAACCCAAAGAATTGGCTCACAATAGTTCGGGGGAAATACTTGGATTTCAGTCTGAAAACTGTAAGGTTGGCATTCAACTTGCCAATAATGAGAGGAGATTCTCATCCTTTCACTAGAAGAGTCAACTTTGATCAAAGGTTGGACCAAGTCTTCACGAACATTTGTGTAGAAAGATCACAATGGAAGAGAGACTCAAAAGGCAAGCTGGTTCAATTGAGAAGGCCTGACCTTAAACCCGTGGCTAGGGGATGGTTGGAGTTCATCCAACGCTCTATCATTCCTACTAGCAACCGGTCTGAAGTTACAGTAGACCGGGCTATCATGATGCATAGTATCATGAATGGAGAGGAAGTAGAAGTTCATAAGATCATACCTCTAGAATTATACAAGGTGGCGAACAAGCCCTCCACTTTGGCAATGTTAGCCTTCCCTCATCTCATCTGTAACCTATGCAATTCAGCTGGAATTGTCATAGAGGAAGGCATCCTCATTAAAGAGGACAAACCCATCACTAAAAAGAGGATGGAGCAAACAAGAGAGCCCACTCATGGACCTCAACAAGAGCATGAGGAACTTCCTCATCAAGAAATCCCTGAGATGCCTCAAGGGATACACTTTCCTCCACAAGGCTATTGGGAGCAACTCAACACCTCTTTAGGAGATTTGAGTTCTAACATAGAGCAACTAAGGATGGAGCACCAAGAGCACTCTATTATCCTCAATGAAATCAGAGAGGACCAAAAGGCCATGAGAGAGGAGCAACAAAGGCAAGGAAGATACATAGAGGAGCTCAAGCACTCCATAGGATCTTCAAGAGGAAGAACTAGCCGCCGTCACTAAGGTGGACCCGTTCTTTAATTTTCTTGTTCTTATTTTTCTGTTTTTCGGTTTCTATGCTTTATGTTTTAACTATATTTGTGTCTTTATTACATGATCATATGCGTTTGGTGTCTATGTCTTAAAGCTATGAATGTTCTATGAATCCTTCACCTTTCTTAAATGAAAAATGTTTTCTGAAAAAGAAAAAGAAGTACATGAGTTTCGAATTCTATCTTGAAAATAGTTTGATTATTTTGATGTGGTGGCAATACTTTTTGTTTTCTAAATGAATGCTTGAACAGTGCATTTTTTTATAGTGAAGTTTATGAATGTTAAAATTGTTGGCTCTTGAAAGAATAATAAAAAAAGATAAATGTTATTGATAATCTAAAAAATCATAAAATTGATTCTTGAAGCAAGAAAAAGCAGTAAAAAACACAAAGCTTGCAAAAAAAATGGCGAAAAATAAAGAAAAAGCAAGCAGAAAAAGCCAATAACCCTTTAAACCAAAAGGCAAGGGTAAAAAAGATCCAAGACTTTGAGCATTAATGGATAAGAGGGCCCAAAGGAATAAAATCTTGGCCAAAGCGGCTAAATCAAGCTGTCCCTAACCATGTGCTTGTGGCGTGAAGGTGTCAAGTAAAAAGCTTGAGACTGAGCGGTTAAAGTCGTAGTACAAAGCAAAAAGAGTGTGCTTAAGAACTCTGGGCACCTCTAACTGGGGACTCTAGCAAAGCTGACTCACAATCTGAAAAGGTTCACCTAGTTATGTGTCTGTGGCATTTATGTATCCGGTGGTAATACTGGAAAATAAAATGCTTAGGGTCATGGCCAAGACTCATAAAGTAGCTATGTTCAAGAATCAACATACTAAACAAGGAGAATCAATAACACTATCTGAATTCTGAGTTCCTATGGATGCCAATCATTCTTAACCTCAAAGGATAAAGTGAGATGCCAAAACTGTTCAAAGGCAAAAAGCTACTAGTCTCGCTCATCTAATTAAAACTAATCTTCATTGATATTTTTGAAATTTATTGTATTTTCTCTTCTTTTTATCCTATTTTGTTTTTAGTTGCTCGGGGACAAACAATAATTTAAGTTTGGTGTTGTGATGAGCGGATAATTTATACCCTTTTTGGCATTGTTTTTACATAGTTTTTAGTATGTTTTTGTTACTTTTTATTATATTTTTATTAGTTTTTATGCAAAAATCATATTTCCGGACTTTACTATGAGTTTGTGTTTTTTTCTATAATTTCAGATATTTTCTGGCAGAAATTGAGGGATCTGAGCAAAAGTCTGATTCAGAGGCTGAGAAAGGACTACAAATGCTGCTGGATTCTGACTCTCCTGTACTCGAAGTAGAATTTCTGGAGCTTTAGAAGCGCAATTGGCGCGCTCTCAATTTCTTTGGAAAGTAGACATCATGGGCTTTCCAGCAATATATAATAGTCTATATTTTGCCCTAGATTTGATGGCCCAAACTGGCGTTAAAACGCCAGCCAGAGACCCTTTTCTGGCGTAAAACGCCAGAACTGGCACCTGAACTGGAGTTAAATGCCTAAACTGGCATCCAAGCTGGAGTTTAACTCTAGAAAAGGCCTATGCACATGTAAATCTCAATGCTCAGCCCAAGCACACAGCAAGTGGGCCCCGGAAGTGGATTTCTGCACTATCTGCACTTAGTTACTTATTTTCTGTAATCCTTAGTAACTAGTTTAGTATAAATAGCACTTTTTACTATTGTAATCAGATCATCTTATCATCTTTGGACTTTTATGTTACATTTGGGAGGCTGGCCATTCGGCCATGCCTAGACCTTTTTCTCTTATGTATTTTCTATGGTGGAGTTTCTACACTTCATAGATTAAGGTGTGGAGCTCTGCTGTTCTTCATAAATTAATGCAAGTTCTATTGTTTTTCTTTCAATTCATGCCTACTTCTTCTTCATGATATACTCTTGTACTTAATTCAGTTAATTCATAATGAAGGGGTGACCCGTGACAATCACCTACTATCTTCGTTACTCGCTTAGCCAAGATCCGCGTGCCTGACAACCACAAGCGGTCTACATGATGTTCAACGTAGTCATTGGACGACAGCCGGAGTATAGTCTCTTAGGTCTCTGATCTACGGATTTGACTTGCCTCTCCTGACAATAGAGCATTCGAATCCATAAGATTAGAATCTTCGTGGTAGAGGCTAGAACCAATTGGCAGCATTCCAGAGATCCGAAAAGTCTAAACCTTGTCTGTGGTATTCCGAATAGGATCTGGGACGGGATGACCGTGATGAGCTTCAAACTCACGAATGTTGGGTACAGTGACAGTATGCAAAAGGATAGAGAGATCCTATTCTAACACAAGTGGGAATCGATAGATGATTAGTCGTGCGGTAGCTGTGCCTGGTATTTTTTATCCGAGACGAGAAATCTGATAGTTGATTAGCCATGCAGAAACTGTACCTGGTATTTTTCATCCGAGAGGACGGATGGTAGCCATTGACAACGGTGATCCACCAACATACAGCTTGCCATGGAAGGGAGCACGCATGATTGGATGAAGACAATAGGAAAGCAAAGGTTCAGAAGCAACAAAGCATCTCCAAATGCTTATCTGAAATTCCCACCAATGAATTACATAAGTATCTTTATTTTAATTTACGTTTTATTTATCTTTCAATTATCAAAACTCATAACCAATTGAATCCGCCTGACTAAGATTTACACGATGACCATAGCTTGCTTCAAGCCAACAATCTCCGTGGAATCGACCCCTTACTTACGTAAGGTATTACTTGGACGACCCAATGCACTTGCTGGTTAGTTGTGCGGAGTTGCAAAGGTGTGATTCCAATTCCGTGCACCAAGTTTTTGGCGCCGTTGCCGGGGATTGTTCGAGTTTGGACAACTGACGGTTCATCTTGTTGCTTAGATTTGGAAATTTTATTTTATGTTTAAGCTTTTTATTTTTGTTTTCGAAAAATAAAACAAAAAAATTTAGTTTTCGAAAAATTCATAAAAATTTTTAAGAATGAATTCTAGAGTTTCATGAGATATGTTGAAGCTTGGCTGGCTGTTAAGCCATGTCTAATCTTTTGGACTGAGGTTTCCACTTTCCATTGTAGAAAGGACATGTCCGTATTTGTTATCACTACAAGAAAACAAGCTTTTTGCTACGCTTTTAAAGCGTGGTGAAAAGTCCAAAAAAGCGTAGCGATAGCTTTTCGCCACGCTTTTTGAGCTACCGGCACGCTTTTGAAAGCGTCACAACTGCAAGGGTGCCGGTTGCTCTATCACCACGCTTTTGCTGACCTATCGCCACGCTTTTTTTCTTGCCACGCTTTTACAGATCGCCACGCTTTAAAAGCATAGCCATATGTGTGAGATATGGCTACGCTTTTAAAGCGTGCCAATATCAAGATATGGCTAGGCTTTTAAAGTGTGCCGATAGCAAGACATATGGCTACGCTTTAAAAAAGTTCCAATAGCAAGACATATTGCTACGCTTTTAAAGCGTGCCAATAGCTGTGAGATACAGCTACGCTTTTAAAGCGTGACTGTTAATACCCACTATAACGTTTATCGCCACGCTTCCAAAGCGTGGCAACAAGTGGAGATATGGCTACGCTTTAAAAGCGTGCCAATAGGTACGGAACTAAATTACAGCCACGCTTATAAAGCATGGCTATTGATTGCTGCTGTACAATATAGCCATTCTTTTAAACCGTGGCTGTAAGTTAGTTTAGTACCTATTGGCACTATTTTTTTTTATAAACCTTACAAAATCATAGATAATTTTAAAATTTAAAAGATTACTAATTTTAAATCAACTAATCATTGCTTCATAAACTTGTCACAGAAAAAAAGTGTTTGATCACATGATATACTCTAACAAAATACCAAAAATCAAAGTCTCATCCACTAGCAATTTCCTAATACATGAATTACAATTCCAACATGGGTAACATTATCTAGCTACTTCCTTTACACTTCATTACAAAATATAAAACTTCATGATTACTGATCATCATTGTGAGCGAAATTGTTTTCAGCACTGCCCTGCATAATTTTAAATGTTGTGTGTTAGTGCATCTTATACCAAACCAAAAAATGAAAAGACATATTAACAATCAAACTGTCCCCCCTCCCCCTTTTTTTGCTGCAACTATCACATGTTTTAACTCAACAATGGCATGTATTCACAACCAAATTAACCATTCTTGTAGCCCTATACTGCACCTGCAGTCATATGCATGCACATAAGTTTATTCTAGCAACTAGAGAATCAATACAAATTGCATATGGATTCTATAACCGATTTTTTCTTCTAATTAATAAAGGTGGGAAAAGAAAGAAAGAAAAGACCAATCCCCAACAAATAAATCAAGCAAAATAAGATATACCATGAGAGCCATTAATTCCTTCTGGAGTCTGCAAAAATCAAAAGAAACAAAACCATTAAAATTCAATTATGGTTTCTTTTCTTTTTCTTTTTCCAATTTGATTACGAAAAAGTGCAAATCTTCAAAGATTTCTCGTGTTTTCCAAAATTGAGATTCAATACCACACTAAATACAAAACAAAACACTACTAAAAAGTCAACAACTTTGAATTTAGATTCCAATTCAACACCATTAGCACCATTTATAATATTTTATTTCACTATCAAATGTCCAAAATCAACAACAACAATAAGTCAACTACTTTGAATGGAAATATATCGAATATCCAAAGATAATGACTTACATCTTTGGGTGGAATATGAGTTGATTCGGAGGAGCGAGGAGTATATCTCGGTCTGCTACTTGAGGCATCCAAAGGAGAATTTTGGGCAGCTTGCACTAAGGCTGCTACCTCTTCCTCACTCATTCCAGGGTTGACTTGGTGCACCAATACCTTTAATAAACTACATACACCGTCCATCTTCTTCTCTAATTATTCAACCTTGTTGTATTCAACTTTGACTTGTCGAATCTCCTCATCCTTTTTAAGAGACCTTCTTGTAATCGAAGCCCCATAAAAACGAACTCGACCTGGTTGGTCCTTTCCTAGCACTCCTACAAATGCATCTTCATCATTTTCCCCTGCCTCTATGCGGGTTTGAAGTTCAGCCTGTCAAAAGTGAGGAGCAATAAAATACAAAGCCGTATTAACTCAATATTAATAGAAATCACTATAGAATTTATATTGTACAAATCCAAATACAAATACAAACAACTCACAATTGTGCTTTGTGTTTTAGCATCAATTTCTTTTCCTTTTTTACTTGTGCGAGTTGCTATGAAAACTTCAACTCTTGATGGTTCTTCACTGTTCTCTTTAGAGTCGCGCTAGAGTACATATAGAAAAATTTACATGAAGCATACTAACTAGAAAACTACAACATGAATATAAATGAGAAATCACAAAAAAATAAGTTATATTACCAGCTGCTTGCGCACTATTCCAAAATTTGTGGAACCCATCCGGTGAGGATATTTTTGTTTTGACCTATTTTCAGCATTCTTAATAGACACAGCCTAAATATAAACATGAAAAAGAGATGTTATTATTCTTAATAAACATGTTTTCTTGTTTTTTCAAAATCACACTACTTTTTTCGAAAACACCAAGTTTAATCACATAAAGAACTAAAAGACAATATTACCTTGACAGTTGGAAGACTCCAATACCGAATTAGTTTGCGAAATTGAACCTCAGGGATCTCTAACGGTCGATTCTTTATCATTTCTTTTTTTGTGTTGTACTTCAAGAAATGTTCCTTTTTTATTTCGCCTTTGTATTTTTTCCATGCACGACAAAATCCCTTCATTACCCACGGCTTTGAAGCTATTGGAAGAATGAATTTTTGCTAAACAAGACAACAAATTAGAATGTCAAAGGTTAGCATAAATAAAGTAACAAATAAATTTTAAAAAAATTATCTATAATTCTATAGTTACATACATTGGCATACTCCCACATGTCCTCTTTGAGGTTTTTAGGTACACCATGCCAACTAGTATATAGCAAAGTCACAAAACGAGGATTTCTAACTGTTGTGCCCAAAAGTTGGTTGAGGTTAGATACAACCTCCTTGGTTGGACCTATAGGCTGCCCTCCAAAAAATTCCACCTCCCGTCGATCATTAAAATCAGTGGCATGAAGCTTTTTGCACATAGTCTTTCCACGAGTTTTCTTCTTTATTGTGCCTAAGTCCAATTAAAATAACAGAATTTTAACTCAAATCAACTTAGAAGTAATACAAGCTATATTTTGATAATAAGGTAAAACAAGAAAAGCACCTTCATTACTAGCTTGTCCTCCATTACCCTCATCATTTGCAGCATCATCAAGCTCATCTTCCTCATCTTCTTCATTTTCCAAATTTATCCCATGTACCTTAAAATACATGTCAAGACTCATTCCTTTTTTTGTTGAACTTGCACTTAGCTCGCTTGTATCTTCTCCCTCATCATCAGAACTTAAATCATTTTGTTCCATTGTATCAGCTTCAACAGTCCTTTGATTCCCAGTTTTGGAGGTCTTTTCGGCATGAGACATTGTCCCGTTCCCATTATGTTCACATTCTTAAAAAAGTGGCATGGGTTGGACCTTCTTTTTCTTCTTTGGAGTCCTAGCTTGCTCTTTAATGGCATCTTCCACGATTGTGATGGGTTGGTTTCTTGTTTGATCTTTTGGGTTTTGACCTTGGAAGCTAGCCTTCTTATTTTCAGCCATGATCTTTTCTCTTTTAATATTGTATTGTTGTAGCAATTCAGCACTTGACCTCATTTGTGTAACCTCAAAGGAATTCTTTTTTTGTGGACTTTTTTCTTTCATTTTTTGGGCTAAGGTACTTATCCGTTTTCTTTTAGTGATCTCTCCTTTCTCCATTCTGCATACACAAGAGTTGCAATGAAAAAAATGTTATTTTATGAATAATTAAATGAACATAATCAACATAAGCAAGTAATTAAATAAGCAAAATAACTGGGCGTGACAAGTCACCAAAAAAAATAATAAGAAAAATAACTAAAACAAATGAGACATTTAGAATTCTACCAAAACAGCATTACATGAAAACATGTCAAGAAGTTTCAGAATCAAAGTCCTCTATGTACTCGTATTCGCTTTCCTCATCATCTTCCTCACCACGTTGTTTGGCAAACATATTTGGAGCCACATCTATAATAGTTGCTCGTAGATCATTCCTCACTAGATCAACTTCGCCATTATCATTTGGGAGACTGGGAATCACTTTAGGTTCACATGGCTCCCTTGCATATATTATGGGGGAATCAGACTCAAGGTCATCACTTATCCTAAATAAATCTCTTGGAATTGTTTTCATAACATAGTGTTTATCACTCACATATGGGTCTTGCACATAAAAGCATTGGTTTACTTGGGATGCTAGGACAAATGGTTCTTCTTGATAGCATTTTTTACTGAAATACACATATGAGAGACCAAAATTGTCTTTTGCAACTGTATACCACTCACACTTAAACAGGACTATCTTAAATTGGCCATAATAATCTAATTCAAACATATCAACTATTCTACCATAGTAGGTTACTTTTGCTTCAATTGGGTTCTTATCTTTCACAGTAGCAAAACTAGGAGTCAATGCCTCCAATGTGACACCACTATTTTGGGTTTTACGTCTCACATCACGGTGCCTTGTATGGAACCTATACCCATTGATAACATAACCTGAAAATCTTTTTGCAACTCTATTTGGACCCCTAGCCAACACTTTTGCCCAACCAGGCACATCCTTTTTCATGGCACGAGTTTTAAACCATTCTGAGAACTGTTGACTATGGTCTTTGGCTTTCTCCCACTTTGTTCTTCGTGGATTGTTGTCATTTACTGCCTCCTCATGCTCTCTGAAGATCAAATATTCATATTCTTATTTATTAGTAGGGTAAAATGTTATGATTGAAGTCTACGAAATGACAATGAATCAAACAAAATACCTCATGTAGACTTTGATCTTATCACAATTGTTTAGGATGTATGCATGACCTTGTATTTCTGATTTTTCATCTAACATGAACAAATCTCCCATTTTTCTACCCAAAGGACATCCTTTGCTTGGAAACAAACTCGGAGTTCGCAGCTCATCTGAAACATACTCATCATTGTTTCGAGGGACTTTGTTGAATCTTGTCTGGATATCTTCATGCAAATAACTTGAGCAAAAATTAATACACTCATTCGCCAAATATCCTTCGACAATGGATCCTTCTGGATGACTTCTGTTACGAACATACGATTTTAGTGTGCACATATATCGTTCAACATGGTACATCCAACGATATTGAACTGGACCACCTAACCTCACTTCATTTGCCAAATGGATAGGCAAGTGCACCATTATGTCAAAAAATCTTGGAGGAAAAATCCTCTCCAATTGGCATAATGTCTTAGCAATCTCTGCTTCTAAGTTAACTACCTCATCTAGGCTAATTACCTTCTGACATATCCGGTGAAAAAATGAACATAAGCGAACTAAAGCGATGGCAACATGGTCAGGAAGTATGCTCTTAATCGGTACTTGCAACAAGTAATGTAACATGAAATGAGCATCATGGGTCTTGTAACCAGAAATCTTCTTTTCTGTTTGCTGCACACATCGAGCGATATTGGAAGCGCTGCCGTCTGGTAACTTTGCCCCTTTTAACACACTACAAAAGATTGTTTTCTCTGCTGCAGTCATTGAGAAGCATGCCTTTGCTAACTTAGTTCTTTTACCATCATTCGTATCTCTTGGTTGAAGGTTTTTCCTAATACCCATGTCTTTAAGGTCAAAACGCGCAGCTGCATGATCTTTTGACTTTCCAGAAATATCCAAAAGAGTTCCAATTATGCTATCAACTATATTCTTCTCTATGTGCATAACATCAAGGTTGTGTCTAAACATGTTGAACTTCCAATATGGTAAATCAAAAAAGATTGACCGCTTTTTCCAATTTGAAATGCCATTCTTTGATCTCCTTTGCTTCTTCCCAAAAGAATTATCTACCCCTTGCAATATATGAAATACAGTTGTTCCATCTAACAACTGCGGTGGAGACCTAAGTTCAGTTTTCCCATTGAAAGATCTTTTATTATGTCTCCATGGATGGTTCATGGGTAAAACCCTTCGATGATCCATATAAACAGTCTTGTGGCTATGTTTCAGATATATAAAAGAAGTTTCATCATTACAACATGGACAAGCCAATTTTTCCTTTGTACTCCACCCAGATAACATAGCATACGCAGGGAAGTCGTTAATTGTCCATAAAAGACATGCTCTCATGTTGAATGTTTTGTTCTCTTTGGAATCATATGTTTCAACACCTAACACCCATAATTCTTTTAATTCTTCAATTAGTGGTTGAAGAAAGACATCAATATCATTTTCCGGTGATTATGGGCCATGAATGAGTAAAGAGAGCATAAAATAATCAGGCTTCATTCTCATCCAAGGGGGTAGATTATACACCATCAGAATAACAGGCCATGTACTATGTGTACTACTCAAAGTTCGAAACGGATTGAATCCGTCGCTTGCTAAGCCAAGTCTCACATTACGAGGCTCCTTTGCAAAATCTTCATGTCGACTGTCAAATGCTTTCCAAGATTCACCATCGGCAGGATGCCTTAACGACCCATCTTTAACACGTTCATTATGATGCCAAGACATAGCTTCAACCGTCATTGTGCACATAAAAAGCCTTTGAAGTCTGGGAATCAGGGGGAAATGCCTTAGAGTTTTTGTAGCAACTTTACGAGGCTTTTTAGATGAGGTAGCATCGTCCTCTTCTACATAATGCTCAATATAACGGGATGTTCCACAGACATGACAAGATGAGTCATTCTCATGCCCGTTCCGATACAACATGCAATCATTACGACATGCATCGATCTTTTGGTAGTCAAGACTCAAATTCTTCACCATATTCTTCGTTTTATCAAAAGAAGTAGGAATATTCAAACGTGGCATTCCTTCTTTCAATAATTCTAAGAGAGAAGTGAACGACGCATTACTCCAACCATGCAAGCATTTTAACAAGTAAAGACGGATGGTAAAGGATAATCTTGTGAATCCTTTACATCCAGGGTATAGTTCTTGGCTTGCCTCGTCTACCAATTTATAAAATTCTTTTGCACCTTCGTTAGGCCCCATGTTATGTCCATCAACTTGTGTAGTATCTCTGAATCTATCACGTAACAACTCATCAATGTTATCATTGCAGTTATATTCCTCATCTGTGTCACTGTCAACATCCATAGCAACAAGTGATTCCCCATGATTAAACCACCGCCTGTAACCTTTTACGAATCCATTGCATATTAGATGGTCATACACGACATCTCTCCTTAACCAAAGTCTATTACAACACTTTGCACATGGGCATTGAGTTTCTTCCCCTTGAGGAATTCCCGGTGATAAAAAAGCAAAGTGTAAAAACTTTTCTACACCGAGTTGATATTCTTTTTCATGACGTGGTGTATCCATCCAATCCTTGGACACATCCATTGAAAACCTATATATTTCAAATAGATAGCTAAGTTTCTAGTTTGAAGTCTTTACTGCTAGTCTCACTAACTGCGAGTCTAGCTTCCTAATTAACTAAGAGACAATATTTTCCAAGTCTCCAAAATACTTTGAAGGCATTGGACATAAAATAGCAAAGAAAATTAAATTTTAGCAATTCTTAAAGAAGGTCCTGAAGTGAGTGCCTCAGGAAAGCACTTAAGTTGTCCGCATAACATTAATAACAAATTAATAGATGTATTTAAATTTGCATGAACCAACCTTAAATACTGTCTTAATCCGTACAACACCAGCACCAAAGTAGTAGCGCAGCAGAAGCAGAATTAGAAAGGTAGCAGCGGCAGCGAATAGCGATTCGGCAGCAGATAATCAGTACCACAGCAACATCAAAGCAATACCACAGGAGCAGCAGAATAAAAGAAGTGGTAGTAGTAGTGGATAGATAACTATCAAAAGCCTGTTGGAAAGCATAAAATTAAAATGCTCTTGAGAATTAAATTTTTTTCTTACTTTAAAACATAAAAAATACATGAATATAAACTCTTTTGAGAATTTTAATTCTCATCTTCAACCAGGGTGAGAGTGGCCCCTAACACTTGTCAGCCTATTTTTTTTTTACTGAAAAAAATAGCCATTGTAGCATGTAGCAACCAACCAGCAATTAACACATTTCTTGATTATTTTTCGCTGTTATATAAACTGTTTTATGAATTACTAGTACTATTTCAATTTTGACTTAAACCGGCAAGTATGTCTCAACTTTAATTTCTCTAAGATTAAAGTATATCTAGGCTGTGATTTTTCAATAATCTAATTTTAGGTCTCCTGATAAGTATACTTTAAATACAATCATTCTCAAGCCATAAGGTAATTATAATAATAATAAACTTCTACCTAAGAATAACTATATTAATTAAACATTACTCCATCAAATAGAAACAGCAAAACATGAAAAATTATGCAACTCTCTTTTTCTGACCACAGCAATCACCTTGGAAAGACATGAGCAAGCAACTCAAAATCAGAAGGATAATGGTCAATTTAAAAGACTAAAATCTAATCAGTTTTTTTTAAGATACTATATGTTAAAAAAAACTAACTATATATATTTTTTATCTATTTTATACACTAGCATAACAACAGCTCAATGAAAGCAACAAAAGAAGACTGCTTAAACAGAAGGCAACTAGAGTTGTTAGTTAGCTAAATGCCTAAATGTTTTGTGTTTATTTATTTAATTAATTAATTATACTATTCAGTTACGCTTAAACGGATCTCACAAGCTTTTTCATGCATGAACAGAAAAAGAGTCCTTAACTTGTTATATTGTACTGTATATATAAAATATTAATATGAACTTGGATAAAGAAACAAGAATTCAGAATTGTTAACATGCATAAACAAAACCTGTTATAGTTGTGAACTTAAGTAACAAAACAAAACATATTTTAGGCTAGCTAAGTAACAAGGATCAAATTCTTTGTAACAATCATTTGAAATTCTGTCTTAGACATTACATATGGACTGTTTCACAGCTAGCAGTATGTCAAATTGCACAACCAGAATGAGCCCTACGACCTAGACTAGACCAGGAAGGGAAAAGAATATAATTCCATCTAGCTGTAAGTTTTCTTGATGAAGACTAATAAATTCCAATCTGCAAGCAGCATGCTGAATAAATGAACAGATACAGCAATATTTATCAAAACAATAAGAAAGGAAGAAAAAGGATCAATAAAAAATTAAAAATAAAAGCCGTAAACAATGCAAAAGTGGACACTTGTAGTTGAATTCTATTACAAACATATCTCCATAAAATTACATAAAGGAATCTTATATCCATGAGATTCACATCCCTAAATAAAATTTAGAACTCCTTGCTCTGAGCCATACATTACTCTTTTCTTGGGAAGGAAATTACAAAAAGTATAAAGTAAAGAGAAATATAGTTAAGTTACTTGCATTGCTCGCATCTAGGGCAGTAGTTACAAATCAAAATTACATTTACCTTTTGAAAAATTTAAAACAAAATATATTACTGACACATACAGATACAAGTTACATATCATCATGGCATTATTTCTCGTAATTATTTACTTTACATGGTATTTTAATTACTACATATTTAAACTAAACGCAAATGAGGAGCTTGTGATTTTGAAAAGCACAAGCACTTCTTCAGAAAAACTTTACCAAATCAAGCCTTAATGTCTTATTGGTTCTGCATCACTGGCAGACATAAAAAAAATTCCTAAAAACAAATAGGTATTCATGAAGACATAAACTGAGTCAAGTTTTTCCTGTTGAATATTTTAGGAAATAAACTTATTTAATTGCAATAATATCTCTAACAGCTTAAAACACTCGAAAGACCTCCACATCAATATGATACATAGTTGTGCAAGTGTATTCAAGTGAGACAGCGCAAACCAAATGCACCAATTCACAAAATTCAATATTAAAAGCACAAACAGTGGCAATCGGCAAGAATTAGTATCCAAATCCAGTAATAATAATCCAATAATTCAAGACAAAGACACCAGTAGCGTCAATTCTCAAAGCCTTTACGAAATTCAGAAAACATGGAAGGAGGAAGAAAAAAGAGGCAATACCATCAGCAGACATAGCAAAAACTAACAAGTTTCTTGGAGTCTTGTGGTGCAAATGGTAGAGATTTGAAGAAATTGAATTTGTGAGATTGCTCCCTGAATTTGAGAAACAAGAATTTGTTATTATTTATCCAAAGTAAATTACAACATATTAGCATGAAAGCCTTATGCATGGCACATATAATAAAGTCAGCTGCAAAAAGTTAAATGGATAAAGCTAATACTACTAAGTACTCATTAATCAGCTTCAATATATTGGGTAGTAGCTATTAGATAGTTGATTAATTTTGAAGATTTCTGTTGCTTTCTGTCGGTGGAGAAATTAAATTAAAATTAAAATAATATAGGAATAACAATACATTATACATATACATATTGAAAATCATGTTACGTCTAATGCCCGTCATCATCAATTATTCGTCCCTTTAATTTTCTCTTAATATATATCTCATTAATCTTGGCATGAATTTCGTATATATTAGGAAAAGAAATGGATTAACCCATGAGAAAGAAATAAAAGAAAGATGAGAGAACTCAGAGAAGTGTGTTTATAAGGAAAAGAATCTTAAACCAAGGATTGAATTTTGGAAGTTAATTTTACAATTCGTGCAGGAACTTATGCAACATCCAAATGGTGCATTCCTGCTTCATTTCTACTAAGATTCAGTCAAATAAACCAAAACACAATGAAAACATAGGACCATGAACTCATGTTTGGTGATGATAACAATGGTCTCGACAACAAATAGCTGCTTCTAAATTGACAAAAATGAAACAGTTTTCAAATATATAAGTAACTTTAAATAATTTTAGCAAGAATGTAATTGTAAATTGTGCTCTATGCAGAGGATGAAAACTAACTTGAAGGTACAACCATTATGAGTGAACAGCAAATAATAATCAGGGGCACCCACAATTGCTAACTCAATACACTCCTCAAATGGAATCAAATCCTCAAAGTTACTAGTTGAAATTGCAAATGCCTCATGTTCAAATTTACTGGTACAGTGGTATGTGATGCCCAATAAACAGATTAGAATATCCATAATACTCATCAATAAGAAGACACCAAAGAAGGCACATCAAAGAAGTTAGTGAATCTAATATATATAAAGGTCATAATATCCTCTTTGGTATGTGAAACAAACTATGGATATAGATTCTAATTGACAAATGGTAATTAATTAGAAGTAACAAGAGTATTGTATATAGTTATAGCTAAAATAAAAATAAAGATATGAGCTAGATTCCATGTACATTGAAAAATTATTGTTGATCAGAAGCAAAATGAAGCATACTCTAATGTAATCACGTCATTAGTTTAATAGTTTTACATTACTCATATGTTCCAACACATGAACATAGGACACGATAGCTCAAATGAACCTATAGTCACTACCGTCACAGAAACCAATTTAAAATAACCAAAATCAAGATACAGTGAGCCAGTAGGAGAAAATTACCAGAGCCAGCGGCAGTAATAGCTTGCCTATACTTCTTGTCCCGGGCTTAAATACAAAACAGATTTCTTTATTAAGTCACAAACAAAGTAAAAAAGCAAAGTCAGTCATAAAATCACTATGATGGTTTTTTGACAAGATAATTAGAGGCTTGGTCCAGAAAAAAATTAATAAGGACAATTTTTTGTTTAGCAGCTGAAGATCTTGCACAATGAACCAAAACCCAAGGAGGAACCCTTACAAGAGTGCAATCTCATATAATCCAAAATTGATCTCACAAATCACAGACAAGGAAAATGGCATCATTAAATTCGAAGCATGAACATGTCATAAATCTTCAAACAAAGCAGACATGCAAATAAACACGCGAATCATGAACCCCCAAATATTCAAATTACAATGCGATTTAATACAAAAAAAGGAACAATCTTTTTTCTTTGCAACTTGCTTAACCAGCTCAACATGACAACACTTAAACCGATTAATCAATTCGACAAAGCTTCCCCTGAATCATTAAAAAAAACACTGATTTTGATCGAGGAGACAAAAATCACACACTAA
Source organism: Arachis ipaensis (assembly GCF_059453495.1). Taxonomy (NCBI): domain Eukaryota; kingdom Viridiplantae; phylum Streptophyta; class Magnoliopsida; order Fabales; family Fabaceae; genus Arachis; species Arachis ipaensis. Next base: position 113,386,433 of record NC_142436.1, read on the forward strand.
GGAAATGAATAAAAATCACATGCAAAGACGAAGTATATGAAATGAGACAGAGAGAATGAAAGATGAAATTACCAACAAGTGAGGGCTTCATCATCTTGGGCTTCATCACTGGTCTTCGTCATTCTAGGCTTCGTCACAATGTAGCCATCAGATTTGCGGAGCGACTTACAAAGAAGAGGACTTACAAGAAGCAAGAAGCAAGAAGGCAGCGGCGCGGAAGGGGTTAGGGGGTTAGGGTTTTGCAGCGACGGAAGGGATGAGCAGCGGCAAAGGGGAGCATCCATGGCGACTGAGCGTAGGGAGTCACTTAGCTTCCAGAGATAGTCACCAAAGAAGGAGGGTTGGGAGTGCCAGAAGAGGGATTTCCGGCAGAGGCATTGCAATCGCATCATCGTTCTTCACGGAGGAGTGTGGTCGGAGTGTCGTCGCGCGGTGTGGGCGAGGCACAATGAAGGAAGAGGAGTTAGGGCACAATGGAGTGAGTGTCTCGTCGCTGGGGCTTTTGATGGAGGAGTAGTTAGCGCAGAGCACGAATGAGAAGGGGTTAGGGCAGAGCAAGCACAGTACAATGAAGCTTTTTCTCTAAGTTTTTTATGGTGGCTTTTTTTCTCTAAGTCTTTAAACGAAGAGGGGTTTTTTTATTTTATCCGATCCCTACCTTTCTTTTTTCGGGGGAACCTTTTGGCCACGCTTTCAAAGCATGCTAAAAGGCTTCTCATAAATGGCTACGCTTTTTAAATGCCGCAATAACAAAACTCTGTTGCTACACTTTAAAAGCGTGCCGGTTTCTCTCTACGGCTACGCTTTTTAAGCGTGGCAAATAAAAGCGTGGCCAAAACTCGCATCAATTGCTACTCTCATAAAAGCGTGGCCATTGACACTTTTCGCCACGCTTTTGAAGCGTAGCAAAAAAAAAGTGGCCAAATCTTTATTTTATCGCCACCCTCATAAAAGCGTGGCTATATACCACTTTTGGCTACGCTTTTAAAGCGTAGAAAAAAAAAAGCATGGCCATAGGCCTTTTTTCTTGTAGTGTATGCTAAAGCTTGGCTGGCCATTTGGCCATGTCTAATTCTTTTGGACCGAAGCTTTAGACTAACATTGCATGAATCCTGGAATTCTTATTAAAAATTTTGAATTTCTTTATTCTCTTTTTTCCAAAATAATTTCGAAAAAAATACAAAAAAATTAATAAAATCATAAAACCAAAAAAAATTTGTGTTTCTTGTTTGAGTCTAGTGTCAAATTTTAAGTTTGGTGTCAATTACATCTTTTTATTTTTCTTAAAATTTTCGAAAATTCATCATGTGTTCTTTCTTGATCTTCAAGTTGTTCTTGATGATTTTCTTTGTTTAATCTTGTTATTTTCTTGTTTTGTGTTTTTTTTCTTGTTTTTCATATGCATTTTCGAATTATTAGTGTCTAAAGTTTAAAAATTTTTATGTTTGGTGTTGCATGTCTTTCTTTTCCTAAAAATTTTCAAAAATATGTTCTTGATGTTCATCATGATCTTCAAAGTGTTCTTGGTGTTCATCTTGACATTCAAAGTGTTCTTGCATACATTATTTGTTTTAATCTTAAATTCTTATATCTTGTGTCATTTTGTTATTTTTCTCTTTCTTCATTAATTCAAAAATCAAAAATAATATCTTTCCCTTATTTTACTCATAAATTTCAAAATTTTGGGTTGACTTAGTAAAAATTTTTCAAAATTTAGTTGTTTCTTGTTAATCAAGTCAAAATTTCAATATAAAACTTTATCTTTTCAAATCTTTTTCAAAAATCAAATCTTTTTCATTTTTCTTTCATGTTTTCCGAAAATTTTTCAATTAATTTTCAAAATCTTTCTCTTAATTTTATTTCATAATTTTTGAAATTATTACTAACAATTAATGTTTTGATTCAAAAATTTCAAGTTTGTTACTTTCCTGTTAAGAAAGGTTCAATCTTTAAATTCTAGAATCATATCTTTTAGTTTCTTGTTAGTCAAGTCATCAACTTTAACTTTCAAAATCAAATCTTTTTAAATTTATTTTTCAAATCTTTTTCAAAATAAATTTCAATCATATCTTTTTCAAAACTTAATTTCAAAATCTTTTTCTAACTTCTTATCTTTTCAAAATTTATTTTCAAATCTTTTTCAACTAACTACTTGACTTGTTTGTTTAAATTTAAAAAAAAAAATTACTAATTCTTATCATTTTCAAAACCACCTAATTACTTTTTCACTTCTAATTTTCGAGAATCACTAACCACTTTTTCAAAATTCTTTTTAATTAACTAATTGTTTTAAATTCTAATTTTATTTTATTTCTTTTTTTTTAATTTCGAATTCTAACTTAATTAATTAAAGAAAAATAAAAATATTTTTCTTCTCCCTCTTTTTAAAATTCGAATACTTTCTCTCTCATCTCTTTCTATTTATTTTATTTATTCACTAACACTTCTCTTCTACTCATCTAATAATTCGAACCCTCTCCCTCTCTCTGTGTTCGAATTCCTCTCATTCTCTCTCTACCTCATTCTTCTATTCTTCTATTCTTATACTCACATAAAGGAATCTCTATACTGTGACATAGAAGATTCGTCTTCTTTTTTGTTCTCTTCTTTTTCATATGAGCAGGAACAAGGATAAAGACATTCTTGTTGAAGCTGATCCTGAACCTGAAAGGACTCTGAAGAGGAAGCTAAGAGAAGCTAAAGAACAACACTCCGGAGAGGACCTGACAAAAAATTTTGAAAAAGAAGAAGACATGGCAGCCTAACCCAACAATGGTGGAGATGCAAGGAAGGTGCTTGGTGAATTTACTACACCAACTTCCGACTTCTATGGAAGAAGCATCTCAATTCATGCAATTGTAGCAAACAACTTTGAGCTTAAGCCTGAATTAGTTTCTCTGATGCAGCAGAATTGCAAGTTTCATTGACTTCCATTGGAAGATCCTCATCAGTTCTTAGCTGAATTCTTCTAAATCTGTGACACTGTTAAGACCAATGGGGTTAATCCCGAGGTCTACAGACTTCTGCTTTTCCCCTTTGCTGTAAGAGACAGAGCTAGGATATGGTTAGACTCACAACCTAAAGAAAGCCTGAACTCTTGGGAAAAGTTGGTCAATGCTTTCTTGGCCAAATTCTTTCCACCTCAAAAGATGAGCAAGCTTAGAGTGGAAGTCCAAACCTTCAGACAGAAGGAAGGCGAATCCCTCTATGAAGCTTGGGAAAGATACAAGCAATTGATTAGAAGGTGTCCTTCTGACATACTTTCAGAATGGAGCATCTTATGTATATTCTATGATGGTCTGTCTGAATTGTCCAAGATGTCATTGGACCACTCTGCTGGTGGATCTCTTCATCTGAAGAAAACCCCTGCAGAAGCCCAGGAACTCATTGAGATGGTTGCAAATAACCAGTTCATGTATACTTCTAAAAGAAAATCTGTGAATAATGGGATGACTCCGAAGAAAGGAGTTCTTGAGATTGATACTCTGAATGCCATATTAGCTCAGAACAAAATATTGACTCAGCAAGTCAATATGATTTCTCAGAATCTGACTGGAATGCAAGCTGCATCCGGCAGTACTAAAGAAACTTCCTCTGAAGTAGAAGCTTATGACCCTGAGAATCCTGGAATGGAAGAAGTGAATTATGTGGGAGAATCCTATGGAAACACTTACAATCCTTCATGGAGGAATCATCCTAATTTCTCATGGTAGGATCAGCAGAAGCCTAATCAAGGCTTCAATAATAATAATGGTGGGAGAAATAGGTTTGGCAATAGCAAGCCTTTTCCATCATCTTCTCAGCAACAGACAGAGAATTCTAGGCAGAGCCTCTCTGACTTTGCAACCATAGTCTCTGATCTATCTAAGACCACTCTTAGTTTTATGACTGAAACAAGGTCCTCCATCAGAAATTTGGAGGCACAAGTGGGTCAGCTGAGTAAAAGAGTTACTGAAATCCCTCATAGTACTCTCCCAAGCAATACAGAAGAGAATCTAAAGAGAGAGTGCAAGGCCATAACAATAGCCAAAGTGGCCAAACCTAGAGAGAGTAAAAAGGCAGTGATTTTCAGTGAGGAAGCCCTTGTTAGACGTCCACTGACCACTAAGGAGTTCCCTATTGAGAAACCAAAGGAATTTGAGGCTCATACAAAGACCATAGAGATTCCACTGAACTTACTGTTGCCATTCATGAGCTCTGATGAGTATTCTTCCTCTGAAGAGGATGAAGATATTGTTGAAGAGCAAATTGCTCGATATCTAGGAGCAATCATGAAGTTGAATGCCAAGTCATTTGGTAATGAGACTTGGGAGGATGAACCTCCATTGCTCATCATTGAACTGAATGCCTTGGTTAAGCAGAAATTACCTCAAAAGAAACCGGATCCCGAAAAGTTCTTAATACCTTGTACCATAGGCACCATGAGCTTTGAGAAGGCTCTGTGTGACCTGGAGTCAGGAATAAACCTCATGCCACTCTCTGTAATGGAGAAACTAGGGATCTTTGAGGTACAAGCTATAAGAATCTCATTAGAGATGCAAACAAATCAATGAAACAGGCTTATGGACTTGTAGAGGATGTCTTAGTGAAGGTTGAAGGCATGTACATCCCTGCTAATTTCATAATCTTAGACACTGAGAAGGATGAGGATGAATCCATTATCCTTGGAAGACCCTTCTTAGCCACAGCAAGAGCTGTAGTTGATATGGACATAGGAGAGTTAGTCCTTCAATTGAACGAGGACTACCTTGTGTTTAAGGCTCAAGGATCTTCTTCTGTAACCATAGAGAGAAAGAATGAAAAGCTTCTCTCAATACAGAGTCAAACAGAGCCCCACACTCAACTTCTAAGTTTGGTGTTGGGAGGCCACCACTAAGCTCTGTGTCTCTGTGGAGCTCTCTAAGAGCTCACTTTCAAGCTATTGACATTAAATAAGCACTTATTGGGAGGCAATCCAATGTTATTTAATGATATTTAATTTTATAGACATTTGTTTTCCATTGTCATGTTATGTTTTCTTTAGGTAGATGATCATGTGAAGTCACAAAAATAACTGCAGAATTAAAGTGGAGTTAAAAATAGCATCAAAAATAGCACACCCTGGAAGACAGCTTACTGGCGTTTAACGCCAGAAAAAGGTGTTTGGCTGTCTGGCTGGCATTAAATGCCAGAATCGGCAGACAGACTGGCGTTTAACGCCAGAAAAGGGTGTCTGGTTGGTGTTAAACGCCAGAAAGGGGCATCAGCCCGGCATTTAATGCCAGAGAAGGTAGCAGAGATGGCGTTAAACGCTAGAAATGGCACACAGAGGGTATTTAAATGCCAAAAAGGTGCAGAGACCACAATTCCTTGACACCTCAGGATCTGTGGACCCCACAGGATCCTCACCTACCCCAACTCACTCTCTCTCCTCTTTACACCTTTCCATAACACTCTTTCCCAAATACCCTTGACCAATGAAATCAATAACTCTACCCCATAATCTATTCACCACTCACATCCATCCACTATTCCCCAAAAACCCATCATAAAACCCCACCTACCTCACCATTCATATTCAAAACATTTCCTTCCCAAACCCAACCCCCTCTTACACGAATTCCATCTCCCTCTTACCTTATAAATACCCCTCCTTACCACCTTCAATTTCATACATCATAAACGCTTAAACCCCCTTGGCCAAATTCACTACTCCCCTCTATCTCCTCCATTTCTTCTTCTTCTCCTCTTTTCTTTCTTCTTTTGCTCGAGGATGAGCAAACCTTTTAAGTTTGGTGTGGAAAAAAGCTCTGCTTTTTATTTTTCCATAACCATTAATGGCACATAAGGCCGGAGAAACCTCTAGAAAGAGGAAAGGAAAGGCAATTGCTTCCACCTCCGATTCATGGAAAATGGAGAGATTCATCTCAAAAGTCCATCAAGACCACTTCTATGAAGTTGTGGCCAAGAAAAAGGTGATCCCCGAGGTCCCTTCATGCTCAAAAAGAGTGAATATCTGGAGATCCGACGTGAGGTTCGAAGAAGAGGTTAGGAAGCTCTCACCAACCTCATCCAACAAGTCGGAATCTTAATGGTTCAAGAGTTCTATGTTAATGCATGGATCACTAAGAACCATGATCAAAGTGCGAACCCGAACCCAAAGAATTGGCTCATAATGGTTTGGGGGAAATACTTGGATTTCAGTCCGGAAACTATAAGGTTGGCATTCAACTTGCCAATAATGAGAGGAGATTCTCATCCTTTCACTAGAAGAGTCAACTTTGATCAAAGGTTGGACCAAGTCTTCACGGACATTTGTGTGGAAGGAGCACAATGGAAGAGAGACTCAAAAGGCAAGCCGGTTCAATTGAGAAGGCCTGACCTTAAACCCATGGCTAGGGGATGGTTGGAGTTCATCCAACGCTCTATCATTCCTACTAGCAACTGGTCTGAATTTAAAGTAGACCGGGCTATCATGATCCATAGTATCATGAATGGAGAGGAAGTAGAAGTTCATGAGATCATACCTCTAGAACTATACAAGTTGGTGAATAAGCCCTCCACTTTGGAAAGGTTAGCCTTCCCTCATCTCATCTATAACCTATGCAATTCAGCTGGAATTGTCATAGAGGAAGACATCCTCATTGAAGAGGACAAACCCATCACTAAAAAGAGGATGGAGCAAACAAGAGAGTCCACTCATGGACCTCAACAAGAGCATGAGGAAGTTCCTCATCAAGAAATCCTTGAGATGCCTCAAGGGATACACTTTCCTCCACAAGGCTATTGGGAGCAACTCAACACCTCTTTAGGAGATTTGAGTTCTAACATGGAGTAACTAAGGATGGAGCACCAAGAGCACTCCATTATCCTCAATGAAATCAGAGAGGACCAAAAGGCCATGAGAGAGGAGCAACAAAGGCAATGAAGAGACATAGAGGAGCTCAAGCACTCCATAGGATCTTCAAGAGGAAGACCTAGCCGCCGTCACTAAGGTGGACCCCTTCTTTAATTTTCTTGTTCTTATTTTTCTATTTTTCGAATTCTATGCTTTATGTTTTAACTATACTTGTGTCTTTATTACATGATCATCAGTGTTTAGTGTCTATGTCTTAAAGCTATGAATGTTCTATGAATCCTTCACCTTTCTCAAATGAAAAATGTTTTCTGAAAAAGAAAAAGTACATGAGTTTCGAATTCTATCTTGAAAATAGTTTAATTATTTTGATGTGGTGGCAATACTTTTTGTTTTCTGAATGAATGCTTGAACAATGCATATTTTTTATAGTGAAGTTTATGAATGTTAAAATTGTTGGCTCTTGAAAGAATAATGAAAAAGAGAAATGTTATTGATAATCTAAAAAATCATAAAATTAATTCTTGAAGCAAGAAAAAGCAGTGAAAAACACAAAGCTTGCGAAAAAAAAATGGCAAAAAATAAAGAAAAAGAAAGAAAAAGAAAAAGCAAGTAGAAAAAGCCAATAACCCTTTAAACCAAAAGGCAAGGGTAAAAAGGATCCAAGGCTTTGAGCATTAATGGATAAGAGGGCCCAAAAGAATAAAATCCTGGCCAAAGCGGCTAAATCAAGCTGTCCCTAACCATGTGCTTGTGGCGTGAAGGTGTCAAATGAAAAGCTTGAGACTGAGCGGTTAAAGTCGTGGTCCAAACCAAAAAGAGTGTGCTTAAGAACTCTGGGCACCTCTAACTGGGGACTCTAGCAAAGCTGAGTCACAATCTGAAAAGGTTCACACAATTATGTGTTTGTGGCATTTATGTATCCGGTAGTAATACTGGAAAACAAAATGCTTAGGGTCACGGCCAATACTCATAAAGTAGCTGTGTTCAATAATCAACATACTAAACTAGGAGAATCAATAACACTATCTGAATTCTGAGTTCCTATAGATGCCAATCATTCTGAACCTCAAAGGATAAAGTGAGATGCCAAAACTGTTCAGAGGCAAAAAGCTACTAGTCCCGCTCATCTAATTAAAACTAATCTTCATTGATATTTTTGAAATTTATTGTATTTTCTCTTCTTTTTAACCTATTTTGTTTTTTGTTGCTTGGGGACAAGCAACAAATTAAGTTTGGTGTTGTGATGAGCGGATAATTTATACCCTTTTTGGCAGTATTTTTACATAGTTTTTAGTATGTTTTAGTTATTTTTTATTATATTTTTATTAGTTTTTATGCAAAAATTACATTTCTGGACTTTACTATGAGTTTTTGTGTTTTTCTGTAATTTCAGGTATTTTCTGCTGAAATTAAGGGATCAGAGCAAAAGTCTGATTCAGAGGCTGAGAAAGGACTGCAGATGCTATTGGATTATAACCCTCCTGCACTCGAAGTAGATTTTCTGTAGCTACAGAAGCCCAATTGGCATGCTCTCAATTGCATTGAAAAGTAGACATCTTGGGCTTTCCAGAAATATATAATAGTCCATATTTTTCCCGAGATTTGATGGCCCAAACTGGCATTCAAACGCCAGTCAGAGACCCTTTTCTGGTATAAAACGCAAGAACTGGCACCAGAACTAGAGTTAAACGCCCAAACTGGCATCCAAGCTGGCGTTTAACTCTAGAAAAGGCCTATGCACGTGTAAAGCTCAATGCTCAGCCCAAGCACACACCAAGTGGGCCCCGGAAGTGGATTTCTGCACTATCTGCACTTAGTTACTTATTTTCTGTAATCCTTAGTAACTAGTTTAGTATAAATAACACTTTTTACTATTGTAATCAGATCATCTTATCATCTTTGGACTTTTATGTTACATTTGGGAGGCTGACCATTCGGCCATCCCTAGACCTTTTTCTCTTATGTATTTTCTACGGTGAGTTTCTACACCTCATAGATTAAGGTGTGGAGCTCTGCTGTTCTTCATGAATTAATGCGGAAAGTCTAAACCTCATAGTTAATTTTTCTTCATGAATTAATGCTGCCAATTGGTTCTAGTCTCTACCACGAAGAACAGCAGAGCTCCGCACCTTAATCTAAGAGGTGTAGAAACTCCACCGTTGGAAAATACATAAGAGAAAAAGGTCTAGACATGGCCGAATGGCCAGCCTCCCAAATGTAAAATAAAAGTCCAAAGATGATAAGATGATCTGATTACAATAGTAAAAAGTGCTATTTATACTAAACTAGTTATTAAGGATTACAAAAAATAAGTAACTAAGTGCAGATAGTGCAGAAATCCACTTCTGGGGCTCACTTGGTGTGTGCTTGGGTTGAGTGGTGCACGAATTGTGAATCACACTTTTCACAACTCGTACCACTGACCAGCAAGTGCACTGGGTCGTCCAAGTAATACCTCACGTGAGTAAGGGTCGAATCCCACGGAGATTGTTGGTTTGAAGCAATCTATGGTTATCTTGTAAATCTTAGTCAGGAAGTCAATTATGTTTATCAGTTGAATTGTGAATAAACAAAAGAGCATGGATTAACGGTTACTTGTTATGCAGTAATGGAGAATATGTTGGAGTTTTGGAGATGCTTTGCGTTCTGAATCTCTGCTTTCCTCTGTCTTCTGATTCACGCACGCACGTCCTCCTATGGCAAGCTGTGTGTTGGTGGATCACCGTTGTCAATGGCTACCTTCCATCCTTCCAGTGAAAACTACGCTCACGCGCTCTGTCACAGCACGGCTAATCACCGGTTAGTTCTCGATCCGGTTGGAATAGGATTTACTATCCTTTTGCGTCTGTCACTAACGCCCAGCCTTCAGGAGTTTGAAGCTCGTCACAGTCATTCAATCCTTGAATCCTACTCGGAATACCACAGACAAGGTTTAGACTTTCCGGATTCTCATGAATGCCGCCATCAATTCTAGCTTATACCACGGAGATTCTGATTAAGGAATCTAAGAGATACTCATTCAATCGTATATAGAACGGAGGTGGTTGTCAGGCACACGTTCATGATTTGAGGAGGGTGATGAGTGTCACAGATCATCACCTCCATCACAGTTAAGCGCGAATGAACATCTTAGATAGGAACAAGCGTGTTTGAATGGAAAACAGAAATACTTGCATTAATTCATCGAGACACAGCAGAGCTCCTCACCCCCAAAAATGGGGTTTAGAGACTCATGCCATCAGAGAATACAAAGTTTAGATCTAAAATGTCATGAGATACAAAATAAGTCTCTAAAAGTTGTTTAAATACTGAACTAGTAGCCTAGGTTTGCAACAAATGAGTAAACTATGATGGATGATGCAGAGGCCCACTTCTGGGGCCCACTTGGTGTGTGCTGGGGCTGAGAATTAAGAAATCCACGTGCAGAGGCCATTTGTGGAGTTGAATGCCAGTTTTTGTGCCATTTTGGGCGTTCAACTCCAGCTTTTGATCCTTTTCTGGCGCTGGACGCCAGAATTGGGCATAGAACTGGCGTTGAACGCCAGTTTACGTCGTCTATCCTTGTGCAAAGTATGAACTATTATATATTCCTGGAAAGCCCTGAATGTCTACTTTCCAACGCAATTGGAAGCATGCCATATCGAGTTTTGTAGCTCCAGAGAATCCATTTTGAGTGCAGGGAGGTCAGAATCTAACAGCATCAGCAGTCCTTTTTCAGCCTGACTCAGATTTTTGCTCAGCTCCTTCAATTTCAACCAGAAAAATACCTGAAATTACAGAAAAACACAACTCATAGTAAAGTCCAGAAATATGAATTTTTCCTAAAAATTAATAGAATTAAACTAAAAACTAACTAAAACATCCTAAAAACTATATGAAATTAACCCCAAAAAGCGTATAAAATATCCGCTCATCACAACACCAAACTTAAACTGTTGCTTGTCCTCAAGCAACTAGACAAATAAAATAGAAAACTAATAAGTTGAGAAGCAATAATATCTCAGAGTTTTTGAATGAAGCTCAGATTCTAATTAGATGAGCGGGACTAGTAGCTTTTTGCTTCTGAACAGTTTTGGCATCTCACTTTATCCATTGAGGATCAGAGTGATTGGCATCTATAGGAACTCAGAATTCAGATAGTGTTATTGATTCTCTTAGTTCAGTGTGATGATTCTTGAACACAGCTTCTTTATGAGTCTTGGCCGTGGCCCTAAGCACTTTGTTTTCCAGCATTACCACCGGATACATAAATGCCACAGACACATAACTGGGTGAACCTTTTCAGATTGTGACTCAGCTTTGCTAAAGTCCCCAATTAGAGGTGTCCAGAGTTCTTAAGCACACTTTTCTTTTTGCTTGGACCTTGACTTTAACCGCTCAGTCTCAAGTTCTCACTTGACACCTACACGCCACAAGCACATGGTTAGGGACAGCTTGGTTTAGCCGCTTAGACCAGGATTTTATTCCTTTAGGCCCTCCTATCCACTGATGCTCAAAGCCTTGGGATCCTTTTTGTTTGCCCTTGCCTTTTGGTTTTAAGGGTTATTGGCCTTTTGCTCTTGCCTCTTGGTTTTAAGAGCTTTTGGCTTTTTCTGCTTGCTTTTTCTTTTTCTTTTTATTTTTTTTGCCTATTTTATTATATATATATATATATATTTTATTTTTTTTTCTGCAAGCTTTGTTCTTTGCTGCTTTTTCTTGCTTCAAGAATCATTTTTATGATTTTTCAGATTATCAATAACATGTCTCATGTTCATCATTCTTTCAAGAGCCAACATATTTAACAGTCTTAAACAACAAATTCAGAAGACATATGCACTGTTCAAGCATTCATTCAGAAGACAGAAAGCATTGCCACCACATTTAACTAATTATAATTTCTCTTATTAAAACTCGAAATTTTATTGCCTCTTATTCAAAAGATCTACTATTTTATTCATGTTTGCTGATGATGAGAAAAATAGACTATAACTTATTTGGGGATAAAATCAAACTAGACACTAATTACTATTAATGATCATGTAATGAAGACACAAACATAGATAAGCACTTAACATAGAGAAAACGAAAAACAGAGAAAGTAAGAACAAGGAACGAGTCCACCTTAGTGATGATGGCATTTCCTTCTTGAGGCACCAATGATGTTCTTGAGCTCTTTTATGTCTCTTCCTTGCCTTTGTGGCTTGATTCCTAGTGATTTTTGGTATTTCTATCCTCAGTTGCTTCCAATAATTATGTGGAGGGAAGTGCATCCCCTGAGGTATCTCTTGATTTGCAGCCACATGTTCTACCACTGAGCTATAGATCCTTCACATAATTGTTTTACCACACCAAACTTAGAATGTTGCTCGCCCTCGAGCAAAAAAAGAGGGAATAGATGAAGAAGAAGATGTGGAAAGAAAAAAAAACTAGGATTATGAGGAGGGAAGGTGGGGATCCTGTGGGGTCCACAGATCTTGAAATGATCCTGCGAGGTCCACAGATCTTGAGGTGTCAAGGCATTTACATCCCTGCACCAATTTGGGCATGGAAAATGCCCTTGCACACAACTCTGGGCGTTCAGCGCCAGGTTGGTGCCCATTTTGGGCGTTCAACGCCCATTTTCTAGCCATTTCTAGCGTTGAACGCCAGAACCATGCTTGTTCTGGGCGTTCAGCGCCAGGATGTTGCCCATTTTGGGCGTTCAGCACCAGAACCATGCTCTGTTCTGGCGTTGAACGCCAGACAGGTGCTTCCTCCAGGGTGTGATTTTTCTTCTGCTGTTTTTGATTCCGTTTTCAATTTTTAATATTTATTTTGTGACTCCACATGATCATGAACCTAATAAAACATGAAAAACCATGAAAATAAATAAAAATTGGGTTGCCTCCCAACAAGCGCTTCTTTAATGTCCTTAGCTGGACTTTGCTGAGCTTTTAATCTAGCTTCAGCCTTGAGCATTCTTGCTCAATGTTGCCTTCAAGATAATGCTTGATTCTCTGTCCATTGACAATGAACTTCTTATCAGAATCAATATCTTGAAGCTCCACATAACCATATGGTGATACACTTGTAATCACGTATGGTCCCCTCCACCGGAATTTCAGTTTCCCAGGGAATAGCCTAAGTCTAGAGTTAAACAACAGAACCTTCTGTCCTGGTTCAAAGATTCTAGATGACAGCTTTCTGTCATGCCACTTTTTTTATTTTTCTTTATATAGCTTAGCATTTTCGAAAGCTGTGAATCTGAACTCCTCTAGCTCATTTAGCTGGAGCAATCTTTTTTCTCCTACTAATTTGGCATCAAAGTTTAGGAATCTGGTTGCCCAGTAGGCCTTATGTTCCAGTTCCACGGGCAGGTGACATGCCTTACCATACACGAGTTGGTATGGAGATGTCCCTATGGGGGTCTTGCATGCTGTCCTGTAAGCCCACAGAGCATCATCCAGGCTCCGTGCCCAATCCTTTCTACGGGTATTTACTGTCCGTTCCAGGATTCTCTTTAATTCTCTGTTAGAGACTTCAGCTTGCCCATTGGTTTGTGGATGATATGGAGTGGCCACCTTATGGCGAATTCCATACCGAACCATGGCAGAGTAAAGCTGTTTATTGCAGAAGTGAGTGCCCCCATCACTGATTAGTACTCTAGGGACACCAAACCTGCTAAAAATATGTTTCTGGAGGAACTTCAGCACTGTTTTAGTATCATTGGTGGGTGTGGCAATAGCCTCAACCCATTTTGATACATAGTCAACTGCCACCAGAATATAAGTGTTTGAGTATGATGGTGGGAAAGGTCCCATGAAGTCAATTCCTCATACGTCAAACAACTCAATTTCCAAGATTCCTTGTTGAGGCATGGCGTAACCATGAGGCAGATTACCAGCTCTTTGGCAACTGTCACAATTACGTACAAACTCTCGGGAATCTTTATAGAGTGTGGGCCAATAGAAGCCACATTGGAGAACCTTGGTGGCTGTTCGCTCACCTCCGAAATGGCCTCCATATTGAGATCCGTGGCAATGCCACAGGATCCTCTGTGCTTCTTCTCTAGGCACACACCTACGGATAATTCCGTCTGCACATCTCTTAAAGAGATAAGGTTCATCCCACAAGTAGTACTTTGCATCAGTAATTAATTTCTTCTTTTGTATCCTGTTGTACTCCTTGGGTATGAACCTTGCAGCTTTATAGTTTGCAATATCGGCAAACCATGGTGCTTCCTGAATGGCGAATAAATGCTCATCAGGAAACGTCTTAGAGATCTCAAGAGAAGGGAGGGACGTCCCTTCCACTGGCTCTATCCGGGACAGATGATCAGCCACTTGGTTCTCTGTCCCTTTTCTGTCTCTTATTTCTATATCAAACTCTTGCAGAAGCAATACCCATCTGATGAGCCTGGGTTTTGAATCCTGCTTTGTGAGTAGATATTTAAGAGCAGCATGGTCAGTATACACAATCACTTTTGATCCTACTAAGTATGATCTGAACTTGTCAATGGCGTAAACCACTGCAAGTAGTTCTTTTTCTGTGGTTGTGTAATTTTTCTGGGCATCATTTAGAACGCGACTGGCATAATAAATGACATGCAGAAGCTTGTCATACCTCTGTCCCAATACTGCACCAATGGCATGATCACTGGCATCACACATTAGCTCAAATGGTAATGTCCAGTCTGGTGCAGAAATGACTGGTGCTGTGACCAGCTTAGCTTTCAGCGTTTCAAACGCCTGCAGGCACTCTGTGTCAAACACAAATGGCGTGTTAGCAGCTAGCAGATTGCTTAGAGGTTTTGCGATTTTTGAAAAATCCTTTATAAACCTCCTATAGAATCCTGCATGCCCTAGAAAGCTTTTGATTGCCTTAACATTGGCAGGTGGTGGTAATTTTTCAATTACTTCTATTTTTGCTTGATCCACTTCTATTCCCTTGTTTGAGATTTTATGCCCGAGAACAATTCCTTCAGTCACCATGAAGTGACACTTTTCCCAGTTTAAAACTAGGTTGGTCTCTTGGCATCTTTTCAGAACAAGTTTCAGGTGATCAAGACAGGAGCTGAATGAGTCTCCATATACTGAGAAGTCATCCATGAAGACTTCCAGAAATTTTTCCACCATGTCAGAGAAAATAGAGAGCATGCATCTCTGGAAGGTTGCAGGCGCATTACATAGCCCAAATGGCATCCTTCTATAAGCAAACACTCCGGATGGACATGTGAATGCTGTTTTCTCTTGATCTTGGGGATCTACTGCAATCTGGTTATAGCCTGAGTAGCCATCCAGAAAGCAGTAATAATCATGACCTGCTAGTCTTTCTAGCATCTGGTCTATGAATGGTAAAGGAAAATGATCCTTTCTGGTGGCTGTATTGAGCCTTCTGTAGTCAATACACATGCGCCACCCTGTAATTGTTCTTGTAGGAACCAGTTCATTTTTTTCATTATGAATCACTGTCATGCCTCCCTTTTTTGGGACGACTTGAACAGGGCTCACCCAGGGGCTATCAGAAATAGGATAAATAATCCCAGCCTCTAGTAACTTGGTGACCTCTTTCTGCACCACTTCCTTCATGGCTGGATTTAGCCGCCTCTGTGGTTGAACCACTGGTTTGGCATTATCCTCCAATAGGATTTTGTGCATGCATCTAGCTGGGCTTATGCCCTTAAGGTCACCTATGGACCACCCAAGAGCTGTCTTGTGTGTCCTTAGCACTTGAATAAGTGCTTCCTCTTCCTGTAAATTTAAAGCAGAGCTTATGATCACTGGAAAAGTGTCACCTTCTCCCAGAAATGCATATTTCAAGGATGGTGGTAGTGTCTTGAGCTCGGGTTTAGGAGGTTTTTCCTCTTTCTGAAGAAAGTTCAGAGGCTCTTTCATGTCCCCTGAATCCTCCAAATCAGGCTGAACATCTTTAAAGATGTCTTCCAACTCTGATTCGAGACTCTCAGCCATGTTGATCTCTTCTACCAAAGAGTCAATAAGATCAACTTTCATGCAGTCTGTTGATGTGTCTGGATGCTGCATGGCTTTGACAGCGTTCAACTTGAACTCATCATCGTTGACTCTCAGGGTTATTTCCCCCTGTTGGACGTCAATGAGGGATCGTCCAGTTGCTAGGAAGGGTCTTCCTAGAATGAGAGTAGCACTCTTGTGCTCCTCCATTTCCAGCACAACAAAGTCAATGGGAAAGGCGAATGGCCCAACTCTGACAATCATGTCCTCAATCACGCCTGATGGGTATTTAGTGGAACCATCAGCAAGTTGGAGACATATCCGGGTTGGTTTAACTTCTTCAGTTAAGCCAAGCTTCCTGATAGTGGATGCAGGTATTAGGTTGATGCTTGCCCCAAGATCGCATAAAGCTGTCTTGGTGCAATTACCTTCTAATATGCATGGTATCAAAAAACTCCCAGGGTCTTTAAGCTTTTCAGAAAAGCTCTCTAGAATGACTGCACTGCATTCTTCAGTGAGGAGAACTCTTTCTGTTTCTCTCCAATCCTTTTTATGACTCAAGATCTCTTTCATGAACTTGGCATAAGAAGGTATTTGCTCAAGTGCTTCTGCAAATGGAATCTTTATTTCAAGAGTCCTGAGATAATCTGCAAAGCGAGCAAATTGCTTATCCTGCTCCTCTTTTCGGAGTTTTTGAGGATAAGGTATCTTGGCTTTATATTCTTCAACCTTAGTTGCTGCAGGTTTATTGCCTACAGAAGTGGTTGAAGAAGCCTTTTTAGAGGGGTTGTTATCAGTACTTGTGTGTGTCTGATCCCTCACTGGCAATTGAGTGCCAGAGTTAGAAGCTGGAGTGACATGAGAAGCCAACTCTTTGTCTGTTCCTGGCATTTGAACGCCAGAATTGTGCCCATTTTGGGCGTTCAGCGCCAGATCCTGCCCATTTTGGGCGTTCAACGCCAGATCCTTGCCCATTTCTGGCGTTGAACGCCAGTCCTGCTGTATTTCTGGCGTTGAACGCCAGTTTTGGCCATGGTCTGGGCGTTCAGCGCCAGCCTTCCACCAATTTTCTGGCGTTTTAGCGCCAGAATTATTTTTCCCTGGGCTCTTACTGTCCTCAGGTGAATTTTGGGTGGTTTGCTCATTTCTTAGCTTTTTGCTGCCTTGAGGTGGGGTATTTAATGTTTTCCCACTTCTTAGTTGAACTGCTTGGCATTCTTCTGCTATTTGCTTTGACAGCTGCTGCTTTGTTTGCTTAAACTGTTCGTCCATATGTATATTAGCCATCCTTGTCTCTTGTAACCTTTCTTTGAATTCGGCTAACTGCTTTGTTAGAAAGTCCAATTGCTGATTGAATTCAGCAGCTTGTTTTACAGGACTGAGTTCAGTAGTTGCTGTCTTAACCTCTTCTTTCATGGAAGGGTCACTGCTTAGGTACAGATGCTGATTCCTGGCAACTGTATCAATGAGCTCTTGAGCCTCTTCAATTGTCTTTCTCATGTGGATGGATCCACCAGCCGAGTAATCAAGAGACATCTGAGCTCCTTCTGCAAGCCCATAGTAGAAGATGTCTAACTGAACCCACTCTGAAAACATTTCAGAGGGGCATTTTCGTAGCATCTCTCTGTATCTCTCCCAGGCATCATAAAGAGATTCATTATCTCCTTGTTTAAAGCCTTGGATGTCCATCCTTAGCTATGTCATCCTTTTTGGAGGGAAATATTGATTCAGGAATTTTTCTGTCAGCTTTTTCCATGTCCTTATGCTGGCCTTAGGTTGGTTATTCAACCACCTCTTAGCTTGATCTTTTACAGCAAATGGAAACAGTAATAGTCTGTAGACATCCTGATCTATTTCTTTATCATGTACTGTGTCAGCAATCTGTAGAAACTGTGCCAGAAACTCTGTAGGTTCTTCCTGTGGGAGACCGGAATACTGGCAACTTTGCTGCACCATGATAATGAGCTGAGGATTCAATTCAAAGCTACTGACTCCAATGGAGGGTATGCAGATGCTACTCCCATATGAAGCAGTAGAGGGGTTAGAATATGACCCCAGAGTCCTTCTGGACTGTTCATTTCCACTTAGATCCATGATGGAGAAAGGGAGATGATGTCAAGTAAAAATTTTATTTTTATTTATTTATTTATTTATTTATTTCAAAAATAAATTAAAATAAAATAAATAAAAATAGGTGAAGATTTTCGAAAAAATGAGGAGAGAGAAAGTGGTAAGGAAGTTTTGAAAAAGATATGATTTGGAAAAGATTTTAAATTTTGAAAAAAAATCTAAATTTTTTTTTATTTTTTTTTTAAAAAATAATTTTCGAAAATTTGTTTTAAAATTAGAGAGAAAAGATATTTTTGAATTTAGTGAGGAGAGAGAAAAACAATAAAATAGCACAATATTTAAAATTTTTAGATCTAATGCTCCTTGTTTTCGAAAAATTTGGAGAGAAAACACCAAGGAACACCAAACTTAAAAATTTTAAGATCAAGACACAAGGAAAACTCAAGAACACCTTGAAGACTCACAAGAACACAAGAACATGAAGAAGGAACACCAAACTTAAAATTTTTAGAAAACCAAAACAAAATTTTCGAAAATCAAGGGAAATCAATAAGAAAACACCAAACTTAAAGTTTGTTACAAAATTTAATAGAGAAAATATTATTTATGAAAAAGAAGGTTTTGAAAAGAATATAAAAGACTCTAACCCAATTATCAAGAACACAGATTAACGCTCTAGCCAAATGAGTTATGGAAATTTTCGAAAATTTTAAGAAAAATCAACAAGAAAACACCAAACTTAAAGTTTGGCACAGGATTTAATAGAAAAATTATTTTTGAAAAAGGTTTTAAAAATATGATAGCCAATTACCATGAACATAAACACCACGTTCTAACTAACTGAGCTATAAATTTAAAGTGTTTTAACAAGGGATAAATAATAAAAGACTCTAAACCAAAAAAGAGAAATTTTTCCTAATCTAAGCAACAAAATAAACCGTTAGTTGTCCAAACACGAACAATCCCCGGCAACGGCGCCAAAAACTTGGTGCACGAATTGTGAATCACACTTTTCACAACTCGTACCACTGACCAGGAAGTGCACTGGGTCGTCCAAGTAATACCTAACGTGAGTAAGGGTCGAATCCCACGGAGATTGTTGGTTTGAAGCAATCTATGGTTATCTTGTAAATCTTAGTCAGGAAGTCAATTATGTTTATCAGTTGAATTGTGAATAAACAAAAGAGCATGGATTAACGGTTACTTGTTATGCAGTAATGGAGAATATGTTGGAGTTTTAGAGATGCTTTGCGTTCTGAATCTCTGCTTTCCTCTGTCTTCTGATTTACGCACGCACGTCCTCCTATGGCAAGCTGTGTGTTGGTGGATCACCGTTGTCAATGGCTACCTTCCATCCTTCCAGTGAAAACTACGCTCACGCGCTCTGTCACAGCACGGCTAATCACCGGTTGGTTCTCGATCCGGTTGGAATAGGATTTACTATCCTTTTGCGTCTGTCACTAACGCCCAGCCTTCAGGAGTTTGAAGCTCGTCACAGTCATTCAATCCTTGAATCCTACTCGGAATACCACAGACAAGGTTTAGACTTTCCGGATTCTCATGAATGCCGCCATCAATTCTAGCTTATACCACGGAGATTCTGATTAAGGAATCTAAGAGATACTCATTCAATCGTATATAGAACGGAGGTGGTTGTCAGGCACACGTTCATGATTTGAGGAGGGTGATGAGTGTCACAGATCATCACCTCCATCACAGTTAAGCGCGAATGAACATCTTAGATAGGAACAAGCGTGTTTGAATGGAAAACAGAAATACTTGCATTAATTCATCGAGACACAGCAGAGCTCCTCACCCCCAACAATGGGGTTTAGAGACTCATGCCGTCAGAGAATACAAAGTTTAGATCTAAAATGTCATGAGATACAAAATAAGTCTCTAAAAGTTGTTTAAATACTGAACTAGTAGCCTAGGTTTACAACAAATGAGTAAACTATGATGGATGATGCAGAGGCCCACTTCTGGGGCCCACTTGGTGTGTGCTGGGGCTGAGAATTAAGAAATCCACGTGCAGAGGCCATTTGTGGAGTTGAACGCCAGTTTTTGTGCCATTTTGGGTGTTCAACTCCAGCTTTTGATCCTTTTCTGGCGCTGGACGCCAGAATTGGGTAGAGAATTGGCGTTGAACGCCAGTTTACGTCGTCTATCCTTGTGCAAAGTATGGACTATTATATATTGCTGGAAAGCCTTGGATGTCTACTTTCCAACGCAATTGGAAGCATGCCATATTGAGTTCTGTAGCTCCAGAGAATCCATTTTGAGTGCAGGGAGGTCAGAATCCAACAGCATCAGCAGTCCTTTTTCAGCCTGACTCAGATTTTTGCTCAGCTCCTTCAATTTCAGCCAGAAAAATATCTGAAATTATAGAAAAACACACAACTCATAGTAAAGTCCAGAAATATGAATTTTTCCTAAAAACTAATAGAATTAAACTAAAAACTAACTAAAACATGCTAAAAACTATATGAAATTAACCCCAAAAAGCGTATAAAATATCCGCTCATCATTGAGCATTGAGCTTTACACATATATAGGCCTTTTCTAGAGTTAAACACCAGCTTGGATGCCGGTTTGGGCGTTTATCTCCAGTTCTGGTGCCAGTTCCGGCGTTTTACGCCAGAAAAGGGTCTCTAGCTGGCGTTAAATGCCAGTTTGGGCCATCAAATCTCGGGCAAAGTATGGACTATTATATATTTCTGGAAAGCCCATGTTGTCTAATTTCCAACACAATTGAGAGAGCGCCAATTGGTCTTCAATAGCTTTAGGAATTCCAGTTCGAGTGCAGGAGGGTCAGAATCCAACAACATCTGCAGTCCTTTCTCAGCCTCTGAATCAGACTTTTGCTCAGGTCCCTCAATTTCAGCCAGAAAATACCTGAAATTATAGAAAAACACACAAACTCATAGTAAAGTCCAGAAATGTGATTTTTGCATAAAAAGTAACTAAAACATACTAAAAACTACCTAAAAATAATGCCAAAAAGCGTATAAATTATCCGCTCATCACAACACCAAACTTAAATTGTTGCTTGTCCCTAAGAAACAAAAAAAAAAAATAAGATAAAAAGAAGTGAAAATACAATAAATTTCAAAATTATCAATGAAGATTAGTTTTAATTAGATGAGTGGGACTAGTAGTTTTTTGCTTCTGAACAGTTTTGGCATCTCACTCTATCCTTTGAAGTTCAGAATGATTGGCATCCATAGGAACTCAGAATTCAGATAGTGTTATTGATTCTCCTAGTTCAGTATGTTGATTCTTGAACACAGCTACTTTAGGAGTCTTGGCCGTGACCCTAAGCATCTTGTTCTCCAGTATTACCACCGGATACATAAATGCCATAGACACATAACTGGGTGAACCTTTTCAGATTGTGACTCAGCTTTGCTAGAGTCCCCAGTTAGAGGTGCCCAGAGTTCTTAAGCACACTCATTTTGCTATGGATCACGACTTTAACCACTCAGTCTCAAGCTTTTCACTTGATACCTTCACGCCACATGCACATGGTTAGGGACAGCTTGATTTAGCCGCTTAGGTCAGGATTTTATTCCTTTGGGCCCTCCTATCCATTAATGCTCAAAGCCTTGGATCCTTTTTACCCTTGCCTTTTAGTTTAAAGGGTTACTGGCTTTTTGCTCTTGCCTTTTGGTTTAAAGAGCTATTGGCTTTTTCTGCTTTTTTTTCGTAAGCCTTGTGTTTTTCACTGCTTTTTCTTGCTTCAAGAATCAATTTTATGATTTTTCAGATTATCAATAACATTTCTCTTTTTTCATTATTCTTTCAAGAGCCAGCAATTTTAACATTCGTAATCTCCACTATAAAAAATATGCACTGTTCAAGCATTCATTTAGAAAACAAAAAGTATTGCCACCACATCAAAATAATTAAATTATTTTCAACATAGAATTCGAAATTCATGTACTTCTTTTTCTTTTTCAGAAAATATTTTTCATTTAAGAAAGGTGAAAGATTCATGGAACATTCATAACTTTAATACATAGACACTAAATACTAATGATCATGTAATGAAGACAAAAACATAGTCAAAACATAAAGCATAAAAACCGAAAACGGAAAAGAAAATAAACAAGGAGATTAAAGAACGGGTCCACCTTAGTGAGGGCGACTAGTTCTTCCTCTTGAAGATCCTATGGAGTGCTTGAGCTCCTCAATATCTCTTCCTTGCCTTTGTTGCTCGTCTCTCATGGCTCTTTGGTCCTCTCTGATTTCATGGAGGATAATAGAGTGCTCTTGTTGAGGTCCATGAATAGGCTCTCTTGTTTGCTCCATCCTCTTTCTAGTGATGGGCTTTTGAGACAACTTTCTTCATCTCACATGACTCGGAGTTAGAAGCAACTGCCTTCCCTTTCCTCTTCCTAGAGGTTTCTCCGGCCTTAGGTGCCATTAATGGTTATGGAAAAACAAAAAGCAGAGCTTTTTCCACACTAAACATAAAAGGTTTGCTCTTCCTCGAGCAAAATAAGATAGAAAGGAGTAGAAGAAGAATGATGCAATTAATTTTGAAAACTTATTACTGTATCCAAGAAAAATTAAAAAGAGTTGAAAAGAATTTGAAAAGATAAGTAATTTTTGAAAATGTTTTGGAAGGAATTGAAAAGAATTGGAAAAAAGAATTAAAAAGAATTGGAAAGATTATTAATATTTGAAAATAGAAATTGAAAGATGAACGTTTAAAAAATGTTTGATGCAAAAAATTATGAATTAAAACATGAAAATTGAAAAAAAATCGAATTGGTAACAAAATTACCTCCCTTGTGTCATCCTGGCATTAAACGCCCAGAATGCTATCCATTCTGGCGTTTAATGCCCACTTGACTACCTCTTTGGGCGTTTAACGCCCAACCAGATACCCTGGATGGCGTTAAACGCCAGGAATCCTTCTTTACTGGGCATTTTTTTGAACGCCCAGAATGTTGCCATTTCTGGCGTTAAACGCCTAAAATGCTGCCCATTCTGGCGTTTAACGCCCAAAATGCTGCCCATTCTGGCGTTTAACGCCCAAAATGCTGCCCATTCTGGCGTTTAACGCCCAAAATGTTGCCCATTATGGCGTTTAACGCCCAAAATGCTTCCTACATGGGTGTTAAATGCCCATTCTGCTATCCTTACTGGCGTTTAAACACTAGTAAGTCTGTCCTCCAGGGTGTGCTATTTTTGATGCTATTTTTTATTCCGCTTTAATTCTGCAGCTATTTTTGTGACTCCACATGATCATCAACCCAAAGAAAACATAAACTAACAATGGAAAATGAAATGAAAAAGTAATTAACATAGTTAAATAAGATTGGGTTGCCTCCCAATAAACGCTTCTTTAATATCAATAGCTTGACAGTGAGCTCTTAGAGAGCTTCACAGAGACTCAGAGCTTAATGGTGGCCTCCCAATACCAGACTTAAAAGTTGAGTGTGGGGGCTCTGTTTGACTCTCTATTGAGAGAAGCTTTTCATGCTTCCTCTCCATGGTTACAGAAGAAGATCCTTGAGCCATAAACACAAGGTAGTCCTCATTCAATTGAAGGACTAACTCTCCTCTGTCCACATCAATCACAGCCCTTACTGTGGCCAGGAAGGGTCTTCCAAGGATAATGGATTCATCCTTATCCTTCCCAGTGTCTAGGATTATGAAGTCAGCAGGGATGTAAAGGCCTTCAACCTTCACTAAGACATCCCCTACAAGTCCATAAGCCTGTTTCATTGATTTGTCTACCATCTCTAGTGAGATTCTTGCAGCTTGTACCTCAAAGATCTCTAGTTTCTCCATTACAGAGAGTGGCATGAGGTTTATACCTAACCCTAGGTCACACAGAGTCTTCTCAAAGGTCATGGTGCCTATGGTACAAGGTAATAAGAACTTTTCGGGATCCCGTTTCTTCTGAGGTAACTTCTGTTGAACCAAGGCATTCAGTTTCATGATTACTCCTAGATACCAAGCTACTTGCTCTTCAACAATATCTTCATCCTCATCAGAGAAAGAATCTTCATCAGAGCTCATGAACTGCAGCATTAAGTTCCATGGAATCTCTATGGTCTCTATATGAGCCTCAGATTCCTTTGGTTCCTCAATAGGGAACTCTTTATAGGTCAGTGGACGTCCAGCAAGGTCTTCCTCACTGGAAATCACTGCCTTTTTACTCTCTCCAGGTTCGGCCACTTTGGCTATAGTTATGGCCTTGCACTCTCTTTTGGGATTCTCTTCTGTATTGCTTGGGAGAGTACTAGGAGGAGTTTTAGTAACTCTTTTACTCAGCTGATCCACTTGTGCCTCCAAATTTCTGATGGAGGACTTTATTTCAGTCATGAAATTGAGAATGGTCTTAGATAGATCAGAGACTATGGTTGCTAAGTCAGAGAGGCTCTGCCTAGAATTTGATGTCCATTGCTGAGAAGATGATGGAAAATGCTTGTTATTGCCAAACCTATTTCTCCCACCATTATTATTATTATTGAAGCCTTGATTAGGCTTCTGCTGATCCTTCCATGAGAAATAAGGATGATTCCTCCATGAAAGATTGTATGTGTTTCCATAGGATTCTCCCATGTAATTCACTTCTTCCATTCCAGGATTCTCAGGATCATAAGCTTCTCCTTCAGAGGAGGCTTCTTTAGTACTACCGGATGCAGCTTGCAATCTAGTCAGATTCTGAGAAATCATATTGACTTGCTGAGTCAATATTTTGTTCTGAACCAATATGGCATTCAGAGTATCAATCTCAAGAACTCCTTTCTTCTGAGTCATCCCATTATTCACAGGGTTTCTTTTAGAAGTGTACATGAACTGGTTGTTTGCAACCATCTTAATGAGTTCCTGGGCTTCTGCGGGGGTTTTCTTCAGATGAAGAGATTAACCAGCAGAGTGGTCCAATGACATCTTGGACAATTCAGACAGACCATCATAGAATATACATAAGATGCTCCATTCTGAAAGCATGTCAGAAGAACACCCTCTGATCAATTACTTGTATCTTTCCCAAGCTTCATAGAGGGATTCACCTTCTTTCTGTCTGAAGGTTTGGACTTCCACTCTAAGCTTGCTCATCTTTTGAGGTGGAAAAAATTTGGCCAAGAAAGCATTGACCAACTTTTCCCAAGAGTTCAGACTTTCTTTAGGTTGTGAGTCCAACCATATCCTAGCTCTGTCTCTCACAACAAAGGGGAAAAGGAGAAGCTTGTAGACCTCGGGATTAACCCCATTTGTCTTAACAGTGTCACAGATTTGGAAGAATTCAACTAAGAACTGATGAGGATCTTCCAATGAAAGTCCATGAAACTTGCAATTCTGCTGCATTAGAGAAATTAATTGAGGCTTAAGCTCAAAGTTGTTTGCTCCAATTGCAGGAATTGAGATGCTTCTTTCATAGAAGTTGGAAGTTGGTGTAGTAAAGTCACCAAGCATCTTCTTTGCATCTCCACCATTGTTGTTGGGTTCGGCTGCCATGTATGCTTCTTTTTCAAAATTTTTTGTAAGGTCCTCTCCGGAGTGTTGTGCTTTAGCTTCTCTTAGCTTCCTCTTTAGAGTCCTTTTAGGTTCAGGATCAGCTTCAACAAGAATGTCCTTATCCCTGTTCCTGCTCATATGAAAAAGAAGAGAACAAAGAGAGAATGGGAATCCTCTATGTCACAGTATAGAGATTCCTTTATGTGAGTATAAGAATAGAAGAATAAAAAAATGAGAAGAAAGAGGAGATGAGTAATTCGAACAGAGAGAAGAGAGAGGAGTTCGAATTATGAGTAGAAGAGAAGTATTAGTAATTAAATAAATAAATAGAAAGAGATGAGAGAGAGAATTCGAATATTAATGAAAGAAAAAGAAAAATATTTTTTTTTTATTTTAATTATAAGTTATAATTCGAAATTTAGGAAAAGAAATAAAAGCAAATTGAAAAATAAATAAATTAGTTAATTAAAAAGATTTTTGAAAAATTTGTTAGTTCGTTTTCGAAATTAATGAAAGAGAAAAGTAGTTAGGTGGTTTTGAAAAATATAAGAATTAGTAAATTTTTTAAAATTAAAACAAACAAGTCAAGTGGTTAATTGAAAAAGATTTGAAAATAAATTTTGAAAAAGATATTATTGAAATTTATTTTGAAAAAGAATTGAAACAGAAATTAAAAAGATTTGATTTTTAAAATTAAAGTTGATGACTTGACTAACAAGAAATTAAAAGATATGATTCTAGAACTTTAAGATTGAACCTTTCTTAATAAGAAAGTAACAAACTTGAAATTTTTGAATCAAAACATTAATTGTTAGTAAAGTTTTCGAAAATATGAAGTAAAAATAAAAAAAAAGATTTTGAAAAATTAGTTTTAAAATTTTCGAAAACATTAAAAGAAAAATGAAAAATATTTTGAAAAATTTTAAGAATGAAATTCGAAAATCATAAAAAAAATTAAAAATAATTGATTTTGAAAAAGATTTGAAAAGATAAAGTTTTTAAATTGAAATTTTGACTTGACTAACAAGAAACAACTAAATTTTAAAAGTTTTTGACCAAGTAAACTCAAAATTTCGAAAATTATGAGAAGAATAAGGAAAAGATATTTTTTGACTTTTGAATTTTTAATGAGGAGAGAGAAAAATAACAAAATGAAACAAAACATAAAAATTTAAGATCAAAACAAATAATGCATGCAAGAACACTTTGAATGTCAAGATGAACACCAAGAACACTTCGAAGATCATGATGAACATCAAGAACATATTTTTGAAAATTTTTAAGAAAAGAAAGACATGCAAGACATCAAACTTAAAAATTTTTAAACTTTAGACACTAATAATTCGAAAATGCATATGAAAAACAAGAAAAGACACAAAACAAGAAAAATGTAAGATCAAACAAGGAAAATCATCAAGAACAACTTGAAGATCGAAGAAGAACACAATGCATGAATTTTTGAAAATCTAAGAAAAATTAAAAACATGCAGTTGACACCAAACTTAAAATTTGACACTAGACTCAAACAAGAAACACAAAATTTTTTTTTGGTTTTTCTATTTTATTAATTTTTTTGTATTTTTTTTCAAAATTATTTTGGAAAAAGAAAATAAAGAAATTCAAAATTTTTAATAAGAATTCCAGGATTCATGCAATATTAGTCTAAAGCTTCGGTCCAAAAGAATTAGACATGGCCATATGGCCAGCCAAGCTTTAGCATAACATTATATACAACAATCTAATAAATAAGAATCCAAAGGCTCCTGCAATGATAAGTGGAAACCTCAGTCCAAAAGATTAGACATGGCTTAATAGCCAGCCAGGCTTCAACATATCATCATGAAGCTCTAAGGTGGAATTCATTCTTAAAAATTTTTATGAATTTTTCAAAAACTAAATTTTTTTTCGAAAATTAAAATAAAAAGCTTAAACATAAAATAAAATTACCCAATCTAAGCAACAAGATGAACCGTCAGTTGTTCAAACTCGAACAATCCCCATCAACAGCGCCAAAAACTTGGTGCACGAAATTGTGATCACATTTTTCACAACTCCGGTACAACTAACCAGCAAGTGCACTGGGTCGTCCAAGGAATAAAACCTTACGCGAGTAAGGGTCGATCCCACGGAGATTGCCGGCTTGAAGCAAGCTATGGCCATCCTGTAAATCTTAGTCAGGCGGATTCAAATGGTTATGAGGTTTTGATAATTAAAAGATAAATAAAACATAAAATAAAATAAGATACTTATATAATTCATTGGTGGGAATTTTAGATAAGTGTTTGGAGATGCTTTGTTGCTTTGAACCTCTGCTTTCCTATTGTCTTCTTCCAATCATGCATGCTCCCTTCCATGGCAAGCTGTATGTTGGTGGATCACCGTTGTCAATGGCTACCATCCGTCCTCTCGGATGAAAAGTACCAGGTACGGTTTCTGCACGGCTAATCAACTGTCGGATTTCTCGTCTCGGATGAAAAATACCAGGCACAGCTACCGCACGGCTAATCATCTGTCGATTCTCACTTGTGTCGGAATAGGATCTCTCTATCCTTTTGCACACTGTCACTGCGCCCAACATTTGTGAGTTTGAAGCTTGTCACAGTCATCCCGTCCCAGATCCTACTCGGAATACCACAGACAAGGTTTAGACTTTCTGGATCTCAGGAATGCTGCCAATTAGTTCTAGCCTCTACCACGAAGTTTCTAATCTCACGGATTCGAATGCTCTGTTGTCAGGAGAGGGATGTGATGAGTGGATAATTTATACGCTTTTTGGCATTATTTTTACATAGTTTTTAGTATAATTTAGTTAGTTTTTACTTTTTTTTATTAGTTTTTATGCAAAATTCACATTTCTGGACTTTACTATGAGTTTATGTGTTTTTCTGTGATTTCAGGTATTTTCTGGCTGAAATTGAGGGACCTGAGCAAAAATCTGATTCAGAGGCTGAAAATGGACTGCAGATGCTGTTGGATTCTGACCTCCCTACACTCAAAGTGAAATTTCTGGAGCTACTGAAACCCAATTGGCGCGCTCTCAATTGAGTTGGAAGGTAGACATCCAGGCCTTTCCAGAAATATATAATAGTCCATACTTTGCCGGAGTTTTGACGATGCAAACTGACGTTTCAAATGCCAATTTCCTGCCCTATTCTGAAGTTAAACGCCAGAAACAGGTTACAAAATAGAGTTAAACGCCATAAACAGGCTGCAACCTGGCGTTTAACTCCAAGAGAAGTTTCCACATGTGTAAAGCTCAATGCTCAGCCCAAGCACACACCAAGTGGGTCCCGAAAGTGGATTTCTGCATCATTTACTTATCTCTGTAAACCCTAGTAACTAGTTTAGTATAAATAGGACTTTTTACTATTGTATTCGGAGTCTTTTGACCACTTTTATTTCTTGGTTATTCTGGTTCCCCCTCTGGGGACGAAGCCAATGAACACCATTATCACTTATGTATTTTCAACGGTGGAGTTTCTACACCCCATAGATTAAGGTGTGGAGCTCTGCTGTTCCTCATGAATTAATGCGAAGTACTATTGTTTTTCTATTCAATTCAAGCTTATTCTTATTCCAAGATATTCACTCGCACTTCAACCTGATGAATGTGATGATCCGTGACACTCATCATCATTCTCACCTATGAACGCGTGCCTGACAACCACTTCCGTTATATCTGCAATAGCTTGAGTGTTTATCTCTTAGCCTCCATTCCGAAAGATCGGAGTCTTCGTGGTATAAGCTAGAATTATTGGCAGCATTCTTGAGATCCGGAAAGTCTAAACCTTGTCTGTGGTATTCCGAGTAGGATCTGAGATGGGATGACTATGACGAGCTTCAAACTCGCGAGTGTTGGGCGTAGTGACAGACGCAAAAGGATCAATGGATCCTATTCCAACAAGATCGAGAACCGACAGATGATTAGCCTTGCGGTGATAGCGCACTTGGATCATTTTCACTGAGAGGACAGACGGTTGCCATTTACAACGGTGACCCCCCAACATACAGCTTGCCATGGAAAGGAGTATGAATGATTGAATGAAGGCAGTAGGAAAGCAGAGATTTAGAAGGAGCAAAGCATCTCCATACGCTTATCTGAAATTCTCACCAATAAATTACATAAGTATCTCTATCTTATTTTATATTTTATTTTTATTTTAATTATCAAAATCTCATAACCATTTGAAATCTACCTGACTGATATTTACAAGATGACCATAGCTTGCTTCAAGCCGACAATCTCCGTGGGATCGACCCTTACTCACGTAAGGTTTATTACTTGGACGACCCAGTGCACTTGCTGGTTAGTTGTGCGGAGTTGTGAAAAAGAATTGAGATTATGAACGTGCGTACCAAGTTCTTGGCGCAGTTGAGATCACAATTTCGTGCACCAGCAAGTCAAATCCGTGGATCAGAGACCCAAGAGATTATACTCCGGCTGTCGTCCAATGACTACGTTGAACATCATGTAGACCGCTTGTGGTTGTCAGGCATGCGGATCTTGGCTAAGCGAGTAACGAAGATAGTGGGTGATTGTCACGGGTCACCGCTTCATTCTGACTTAACAGAATTAAGTACGAGAGTATATCTTGGAGAAGAAGTAAGCGTGAATTGAAAGAGAAACAATAATACTTACATTAATTCATGAAGAATACCAGAGCTTCGCACCTTAATCTATGAGGTGTAGAAACTCCACCGTTGGAAAATACATAAGAGAAAAAGGTCTAGGCATGGCCGACTGGCCAGCCTTCCAAATGTAACATAAAAGTCCAAAGATGATAAGATGATTTGATTACAATTGTAAAAAGTGCTATTTATACTAAACTAGTTACAAAGGATTACAGAAAATAAGTAACTAAGTGCAGATAGTGTAGAAATCCACTTCTGGGGCCCACTTGGTGTGTGCTTTGGCTGAGCATTGAGCTTTACACGTGCATAGGCCTTTTATAGAGTTAAACGCCAGCATGGATGCCAGTTTGGGCGTTTAACTCCAGTTCTGGTGCTAGTTCCGGCATTTTACGCCTTTGGCTGGCGTTTAACGCCAGTTTGGGCCATCAAATCTCAGGCAAAGTATGGACTATTATATATTGCTGAAAAGCCCAAGATGTCTACTTTCCAACGCAATTGAGAGCGCGCCAATTGGCTTTCTGTAGCTCTAGAAAATCCACTTCGAGTGTAGGAGGGTCAGAATCCAATAGCATCTACAGTCCTTTCTCAGCCTCTGAATCAGACTTTTGCTTAGGCCCCTCAATTTCAGCCAGAAAATACCTGAAATTACAGAAAAACACACAAACTCATAGTAAAGTCCAAAAATGTGATTTTTGCATAAAAACTAATAAAAATATAATAAAAGTTAACTAAAACATACTAAAAACTACCTAAAAACAATTCCAAAAAGCGTATAAATTATGCGCTCATCATCTTTCAACTCTAGGGTCTCTTTTTAATCAACCCCCAAGTCAAGTTAGGAGTTTACTCCATTGATATGAATATAACATTCACAGAAATATTAGAAGAAGACATGATAAATTAAATAAAATAGGAATTGAAAATTAATTAAAAGTAAAAATAGTTCTTTGCATTAATAAATCCCAAAATGCAACATATGTATCTGAACAAGATTAATAAGCAATCAAAAGAGTAAAGGAATAAGAAAGCAAACTAGAATAATAACAACTTCAATGGAGGTAGTGACTCTTAATATCCAAAGCAAAAGCATAGAACTAGAGATCTATGAATGTAAAGGGAACCTAGAGGAAGTGGTATTTCTCTCTAAGGTTCAAAACTAAAACTAAAAACAACTATGCGAATGAGAATGTGTGTTGAGTCTCTCCTCGTCCCCTGGCTCTAGTCTGCGTTTCTGGGCCGGAAACTGGGTCCAAAGTCGGCCCAAAATCGCCCCCAGCATTTTCTACAAGTAGCGCATGTCATGCATACGCGTCAGTCACGCGTGCGCGTCGTTTGGCGATTTTCCTTGTCACGCGTACGCGTCAGGCACGCACACGCGTGAGCCATGCGTGCACGTCGCTCCTCGCTGGTTGTCTCCTTTATTTCTTGTGCTCCTTCCATTTTTGCAAGCTTCCTCTCCATCCTCTAAGTCATTCCTGCCCTATAAAGCCTGAAAACACTTAACGCACATATCACGACATCGAATGGTATAAAGAGGGATAAAAGATATACAATTTAAAGGCTTAGGAAGCAAGCTTTTCAATTATAGAACAAACCTAAGAAGGAATTGTAATATCATGCAAATTGTATGAATAAGTGTGCAAAGACTTGATAAAAGCCACTCAAATCAGCACAAGATAAACCATAAAATAGTGATTTATCAATCTCTCCACACTTATACATTAGCATGTCCTCATGCTAAGCTCAAGGAGATATAAAGAATGAATGGAAAAAAGTAAGACTCATGAGATGCAACCTATGAATGCAACTATATGCTATGATGATTCTATCTACTTGGTTAAAAGCAAATAAGTTCTCCAAGACAAAAATAAATTAGATTCCACTAATTCAAATCATACAACAAAAGACAAGTAAACTTGTAAGAAGATAGCTCATGAAAGTAGGGAACATAGAATCAATCATTGAACCCTCACTAGTAGTGTATGTCACTCTAGTCTCTCAAGTGTCTAGGGTTAATTCACTCTACTCTTCTCTAATCATGCTTTCTAAACTTTGTTCTTCATCTAACCAATCAACAAAAATTTAGTATACCAATGCAAACATCATGAGGTCTTTTCAAGGTTGTAATGGGGCTAAGGTAAGGGTGAGGATATATGTATGGCCAAGTGAGCTATAATATGAATCTTTGACTAACCTAAACTCTTACCTAACACACACACACACACTCTATGTAACTCTAAAATCATGCCTAGCTACCCATATTTCCCACTTTTGTATCACATACTCATGTACCAAATATTTTTTTAATTTTCACCACATATGCATTGACCTTTTATTAAACTTAGCACTGGGGTAATTTTGTCCCCTTATTTATTTATTTATTTATATTATAATTTATTATTATTATTATTATTATTATTATTATTATTATTATTATTATTTTTGATTAAAAATATAAAAGCAAACATAACATACCAATGCACATGGATTTTTTTTTAATTCTTCTGGTCTCACATGAGTAGGTACCCAATTTCCCAATATTTTGTCAATGAAACACTGTACACTTTCATCAACCCAAGTTCCCACAGTTTCCCACACTTAATTGATACACAATCTCTAACTTAAGCTAACCAAAGATTCAATTTGGGGTAATTAATTTATTTTTTCGCTTAAGGCTAGTGATATGGTAAAATACAGAATAAATGAAGATAAAAAGGCTCAAGGTGGCTAACAAAGGTGATTAAAAGGTTAGGCTTTTTTGGGATAAGTGAGCTAATAACAAATGATGGATTCAATCATATGCAAGCATGTAAATATACTAAACAATGGACATATAGAATGGAACAAAATATAGATTGTAGTCATAGAGAAGAGAACACACAAGAATAAAATATTATGGTTAAATAATGTAACCATGTAATTAAGCTTAGATCTCACAGGTTGTGAGTTCTTAGCTATAATTCATGTTCCAGATTATAGTCTTCAAACAAGTTTAATGAAAAAGTTTTCAATTTAAATTAGTGAAATTCTATAAAAAGGGTCTTAAAAGGAAACTCATTACTTTAACTAAGTAAAATATACATGCAAACAATTATTAACATGCAATCTATCCTATCTAACAAAGAAAAAGTCAAATGTTAGTGTTAAGAGAGAGAAAGAGCTTACCTCCGGAAGTCAAGGACTGACCTCCCTACACTTAAGGCTTGGCACGGTCCTCCGTGCCATCAATAAGGAGCAAGGGAAGGCTGGAAGCGTCGCCTCCAGTGTCTGGTTCGCCTTGGCTCTCTATACTACTGATGAAGGGGAGTCTGGAGTGTCCTTCTGTTCTGGAGGTGGGTGGATACCAGTTATGAGTTCCTTCAGATAGTTGTATCTGCGCTTGTTACGGCGTTCCATTTGCTCCATTCGCCGGTCTTACCGGTCGAACCTTTCAAGGATCTGTAGGAACATCTGATGGATGGATGATGCTTGTGGTGTGGATAATGGTGGAGTAGAAGTAGGAGGAGTATCCAAAGATGGGCCTACAGGCCGGCTCGCAGATGGAACTGGCGGCTTGATGTACTTTTCGGTCGGGGCATACTGGTCTGCTCTAGGGATGATGACCTTCATGTCACCTGCCCAAGAGGACACACCTGCTGCAGAGACTAAATCTAAAACCAAGGCGGGGAAAGGCAGGTTGCCCACGATCTTTACATGTCCCATGGCATCCCAGATGTGTTGGGCCAAGTTGAGGGGTTGCTCTGTCAGGATGCACCAGATGAGAACAGCCATGTCGACTGTGAAGGTCGACTTGTGAGTGCTCGAAAAGACATAGTGGGACATAATCTGTGCCCACACGTGAGCCTCCAGGGTGAGTGACTGGGCTGATATGCTCTTGGATTTTGAATGATGTTGCCCATAGATCCACTTGCTGCCAGGTTGGGCTATAACTCCAAGTACGCTATCGCAGTTGAACTGATACATCTGGCGCTTATGAGATTTTTCTTGATATGCATCCCATCCCTCAAAACTAGTTGGAAGGTCCAATACTCTCTGTATGGCACTCTCGGAGGCAGGGACCTACTGCTGATAGACGAAGACAGTCTGTAGAGTAGGCGAGTAAAAGTTTGAGTAGAATTCAACTACCCAGGATAAGTTGGCCTCTCGCGGCTGCTTCCTCAAAAATTCCCACTGTCTTCTCTCAATTCGGGGCTCCACAAAATCAATAAAGTATGTTGGGACAATGAGTAGATGCTCATTGTTGTAGTTCCTCTCAGCCAGGATGGGGAACATCTGTTCACAATAACGGTTAGCAAACTGTGTGGAGTCCCGAGTGGGAAAGGCTTTCTCTGATTCATCAACTTTAATAATCTTTTTCACCCGCTTTGTTTGTGGCTTGACACTGGTAGATGGAAGAGCCTTTGCCAATGTTCTCTTGGTTCCTCTCCTAGCCGGTGGCTTGTCAGTGGCCTTCTCTTTTCTTTTCTTGGTACCCATGCCTAAGGAAGAAGAAAAAGGAAGAGTGTGAAATATAAATAACCAAAACCGGAAGGGAGAAAATTCCAAGTGATAATGAATGGCAAAGGAAAGATGTTAGCTCAAATACATGGTAGCTACAACATGTAGGTAAGACATCAATGAAGAGCAATAAGGCGATTCATGATTAAATAGATGCAAGAGGTAAAAGCATGCAAAGAATAGGCATGAGAAGCATAACTCAAGCATTAAAAATTAAGTGTGCCAATATAGAGAGTATGTGTATGATGACAATTATTAATGATAATCCCAAATACATGTGGAGTGCAAGGGTTGTGAAAAAAAGGTATTTAAGTAGAAGAGTAAAACAAAATAGAGTTCAAGATGCCATAAGAGCTTTTTCACAAACACTTGGTGGGCAAGATAGAACAGGAATGAAAATAATATAATCCAAATGTATATGAGAGCCAATTTAAAATATCAATTGTCAAATCACTCCAAATAATAACCACAAGCTTCAGGATAATAAGGTAATACCCAAATAAAACTCCAATACCAACATAAGAATGCATGAAAAAGAAAAGAAAAAGAAACCATAAATAAGTAAGCTAAAAGAAAGATAGAGAAGAAAAAAACATAAATAAACGCAATAATGAAAGAGTAGATGAGAGGAAGAAAAAGAAACTTGATGAAGGAGATGAAGAAGGAAAGAAGAAAGTAGTAGAAAGTAAGAAAGAAAAAGGAAGAAGAAAAAAAGAAGAAAGAAATAATTAGGATTGAAAAGAATTAGGATTGGGGGAGGGGAGATTTGAAATCAGGCGTTGAAGTGGATGATTTGTGCGTCGCATGCGACGCGTACGCGTGCATCACACGTACGCATGGATCGCGCTATCTTCAGGTGACACGTACGCATCAGGGACGCGTACGCGTGAGATGGGTTGTGCAATTGGCACGAAGGCAGCTCCGCGCGCACACAACTCTCTGTCTTGTACGCACATGTGCCAAAATTGGATACGACGACACGCACGCGTGGATGGCCTTAGTGGGAAAACGACACGTACGCGTGATAGGGCTTGTGCTCCCAGGACAGTTCCAGCCCCACACCATCATAACTCTCTGGCCATACACTCATTTACGCCGATTTGCAGGGTCACGCGTACGCGTGAGGGACGTGTACGCATGGTGGGCTGAAATTACAAGCGACACGTACGCTTGAGGGACGCATACGCGTGGTCTTGCTTGTGCCTAAGGCACGCTTCCAGCCCTACTCCCACGCAACTCTCTGGTCAATTCTTCCTTGTTTCGTATACACATATGATGCGTACGCGTCAGCGACGCTTGCGCATCGTGTGCAGAATGCAAAATGCAGAATGCAGATGAATATGTAGAAATTATGAATGAACACTACGGAAAAACAAAAGAAAATAAAACTAGGAATGAAAACGGAACGATCATACCATGGTGGGTTGTCTCCCACCTAGCGCTTTGCTTTTACGTTCTTAAGTTGGACGGTCCACAAGCTCAATCTGCTTCTGTTGGTGGATCTTCCAAGAGGAAGACCTCTAGCTCTTTATTGTCCTTCATTTTCTCACCATGATAATGCTTTAAGCGATGTCTATTGACCTTGATGAATTTTGAACTTGAAGGATGACTCAGGTGGAAGACTCCGTATAGCTCTGCCTTCTCTACTTTGTAGGGGCCTTCCCACCTGGATCTCAGCTTTCCTAGCATGAGCCTCAGCCTGGAGTTGTAAAGGAGAACCAGCTCCCCAGGTCTAAACTCTCTTCTCTTTATGTGTTTGTCATGCACAGCCTTCACCTTCTCTTTGTATAATCTGGAGTTGTCATAAGCTTCGAGTCGAAGGGTCTCCAGTTCTGCTAGTTGCAGCTTCCTTTCAGCACCAGCCTTCTCAAATCCTATGTTGCATTCCCTTACAGCCTAGAAAGCCTTGTGTTCCACCTCCACTGGGAGGTGACAAGCCTTTCCATAGACTAGGCGGAAGGGACTCATCCCAATGGGTGTCTTGTACGCCGTCCGATACGCCCAGAGCGCATCAACAAGTCTGGTGTTCCAGTCCTTCCTATGAGGCTTTACTATCTTCTCCAGTATGCACTTTATCTCTCTGTTAGACACCTCTGCTTGCCCATTGGTCTGGGGATGCTAAGCTGTTGCCACTTTGTGAACAATCACATGCTTCTTCAGTAGACCTGCTAATCTCCTATTACAAAAGTGAGTGCCTTGATCACTCACGATTGCTCGTGGTGACCCAAAGCGACAAATAATATGGTTTCTAACAAAAGATACAACAGTGTTAGCATCATCAGTGCGGGTAGGAATTGCTTCCACCCATTTAGAAACATAATCTACAGCTAACAGTTTATATAAGAAACCACCAGAGTTTGGGAATGGACCCATGAAGTCAATGCCCCAAACATAAAAAATTTCACAGAATAGCATAAGCTGTTGGGGCATCTCATCCCTCTTAGATATATCACCAAACCTTTGGCATGGGGAACAAGATTTACAGAAGGCAGTAGCATCTTAAAAAAGAGTAGGCCACCAGAATCCACAGTCTAAGATTTTTCTAGCTGTTCTTTGAGGGCCAAAATGTCCACCACTCTCAGAAGAGTGGCAGGCCTCTAAAATGGACTAGAATTTTGATTGAGGCACACTGATGAGAGGAACTTTTGCGTGGTCTAGAAATTTGCGGATAAATCCTCGTTGCAAGTATAGTTTCTAAACCTTCAAAAGTCCTTTCATACAAACGTTTTGGTTGTCACAAGTAACAAACCCCTTAAAATTGATAACCGAGTATTTAAACCTCGGGTCATCTTCTCAAGGAACTGCAGGGAAGTATGTTCTTATTATTGGTTATAGAGGTTGTAAATTGGGGTTTCAAGAATGAGGAACAAGTAACTTAATGGCGGGTAAATTAAATGGCAATTAAAATAAATAAATAACTGTAAAGCAATCTTTTGGCAAGGTATGAGAAACTGGAAGTCCAGACTTAGTTATCCCTATCAATAACAATGAAAGTTGAATCTTAATTCCACTCGGTTAACTTTTACTAAAGTAATGGAAAGTCAAGGGACTAATTAGTTTGATCTTCGAATCCTATTTATTTCCTAAGAAAAGGTTGGGATTATTGAAGCTCAGTTCAATTAGCAAAGATAACAGTTATCAATTATGTTGAGATAAGATAACTCCTGAGTTACTGCTTTCTTAACCAAGACCAAAAGAAGAAAAAGTAAATTTGCTGGAATTAAAATGCCTTCAGATGTAAAGCAACAACAACATAAATTAAAGAAAGTAATCATGAATTGAAATACCTCAAATAACATTAATAAGGGAAATTATAATCTAACATGAAGAGTTCATAAACTAAATTGGAAGAATAAATAAAAATAAAGAACCTGGGATTGAGAGTCACTCCTAAAACTAAGAGAAGTCTTAAATCCTAAGAGAGAGAGAGAGGAGAGAACCTCTCTCAAAACTAGATCTAAATCATGGAAAAGTGACTAAATTGGCGAGCTCTCCCTGAATAGATGCATTCCCTCACTTCATAACCTCTGGTCTATGCCTTCTGGACTTAGATTTGGGCCAAAAAGGGCTTCAGAATTTGCTATGAGCGTTTTCTGTAATTTCTAGTGCGTGGCCTCTGTCACGCGTCCGTGTGGGTCATGCGGTCGCGTCATTGGAGCTTTTTTTGTCACGCGGTCGCGTCAGTCATGCGACCGCGTCATATTCGTTCTGCTTAAGGCACACGGTCGCGTTAGTCATGCGGCCGCGTCGCTGCTTCTTTGCGCTTGGCATGCGTCCGCGTCGCCCATGCGATCGCGTGGATGCCAGTTTCTTCAAGAGCTCCATTTTGTGCTTTCCTTCCATCTTTGTATGTTTCCTTTCCATCTTTTAAGTCATTCATACCTTAGATGATCTGAAAACTACTCAACACACTAATCACGGCATCGAATGGAATTAAAGGTGATTAAAATAATTAATTTAAAAGCATAGGAAACATGTTTTTCACATACATCACATAATAAGGAAGGAGAAGTAAAACCATGCAATTAATATGAATAAGTGGGTGAAGGATTGAATAAATCACTCAAACTAAGCACAAAATATATCATAAAATATGGGTTTATCACACACACCTTCTAATTATCTGCTCAGCACCATACCTCCATAAATATGGGTCATCCCATATATAATATTTGGACTCGCTTTTCATCTTGTCTCTTTGATGCTTAGTAAAATTAGGAGGGAAAGTATGGCTAACTAGATAATTAGCTACAGGTGCATACCAATGAACTACTTCAGATATTGCATGCAATCTATCAAATGGAAAAGCATCATTGATAGGAGTGGAGTCATCCTTGATGTGCTCAAGGCGACTCAAGTGGTCTGCCACTAAATTCTGGGAACCACTCCTATCCTTAATTTCTAAATTAAATTCTTGCAGCAACAGTATCCACCATATTAACCTTGGTTTGGACTATTTTTTAGCTAATAAATATTTTAGAGCTGCATGGTCTGAGTACACTACCACCTTAGTACCAAGTAAATAGGCTTGGAATTCATCCAGAGCAAAAACAATAGCCAGAAGCTCTTTTTCAGTGGTAGTATAATTAGACTGAGCAGCATCTAATGTCTTAGAAGCATAAGCTATTACGAAAAGATCCTTACCTTCATGCTGAGCCAGTGCCGCTCCCACTTCATGGTTGGAGGCATCACACATAATCTCAAAAGGCTGGCTCCAGTCCGGTCCTCTCACAATCAGAACTTGAGTCAAGGCAAGCTTCAGCTTATCAAACGCCTCCTTATAGTCCGCATTCAGCTCGAACTCCACATCTTTCTGCAGCAGTCTGGATAAAGGCAATGCTACCTTATTGAAGTCCTTGATAAATCTCTGGTAGAAACTTGCATGACCAAGGAACGAACGGACTTCCCTCACGGAGGAGGGATAAGGCAAACTAGAAATCACATCTACCTTTGCTGGATCTATAGAAATACCAGTATTAGAAACAATGTGTCCTAGAATAATACCTTGTTTTACCATAAAATGACATTTTTCAAAATTTAACACAAGGTTTTAACTAACACACCTCTCTAATACTCTAGCTAAACTATCTAAGCAAAGACTAAATGAATCACCATAAACACTAAAATCATCCGTGAAAACTTCCATACAGCTCTCAATAAGATCTGAGAAAATACTCATCATGCATCTTTGGAAAGTAGCCGGTGTATTACACAAGCCAAAAGGCATTCTTTTGTATGCATACGTTCCAAAATGACTGACGTCGGGTTTTTTACCAGTAAAGAAATTCATAGAAACGGTTGCGTTGTAGATATAGTTTCTAAACCGGCAAAAATCCCTTCGTACAAACGTGTTGGGTGTCACAAGTAACAAACCCCTTAAAAATTGTTAACCGAGTATTCAAACCTCTGGTCGTCTTCTCAAGGAACTGCGAGGAAGTAAGTTCTTATTATTGGCTATAAAGGTTGTAATCGGGGTTTAGAAGGTGAGAAGCAAATAATTTAAATGACGAGTGAATTAAATGGCAAGTAAAAATAAATAATAACTGTATAACAACTTTTGGCAAGATAAGGGAAATTAGAAGTCCAACTTAGTTATCCTTCTCAACAATAATGAAAGTTGTATCTTAATTCCACTTGGTCAACCTTTACCAGAGCAAAGGAAAGTTAAGGGACTAATTAAATTGACCTTTGAATCCTAATTATTTCCTAAGAAAAGGTTGGGATTATTTAAGTTCAACTCAATTAGCAAGATAACGATTATCAATTATGTTGAGTTTAATAACTGTTGAGTTACTGAATTCTTAACCAAAACCAAAAGGGGGAAAAAGTAAATTGCTGAAATAATAAAAGTGTCCTTAGATGGGAAGTAATGGCAACTTAAATCAAAGAGAACAATCATAAATTGAAAATACCTCAAATTATCATTAATTCAATTAGAAATCTGTAACATGGAATAATTCATAAATTATAATAATCAAT
The DNA here is from genome assembly GCF_059453495.1 of Arachis ipaensis. Taxonomy (NCBI): domain Eukaryota; kingdom Viridiplantae; phylum Streptophyta; class Magnoliopsida; order Fabales; family Fabaceae; genus Arachis; species Arachis ipaensis. The sequence continues at coordinate 113,426,855 of NC_142436.1, forward strand.
TCAAATGTTGGAATAAATAAAAGTAAAACTAAAAGAACATGAAACCTGGATCCAGAGTTACTCTTAAAACAAGAAGAAATCCTAAATCCTAAAAGAGAGAGAGAGAAGATCTCCCTCTCAACTAAATCTAAATCATTGAAAGGTGAAAATATGCGAGCTCTCTTTGAATGGAAGCATTCCCACACTTTATAACCTCTGGTCTATGCTGTCTGTACTTGGATCTGGGCCAAAAAGGGCTTCAAAATTTGCTGGGGGCGTATTCTATAATTTCTGGTGCGTGGCCTCTGTCACGCGTCCGCGTGGGTCACGCGGTCGCGTCATTTGGAGCTTTTCCTTGCCACGCGGTCGCGTCAGTCATGCGACCGCGTCATATGTATTCTACTTAAGCCGCGCGGTCGCGTCAGTCATGCGGCCGCGTCGCTGCTGATTTGTGCTTGGCACGCGATCGCGTCATCTATGCGATCGCGTGGATACCAATTTCCTTAAAGCTCCGTTTTGCTTATTCCTTCCATTCTAGTATGTTTCCTTTTTCATCCTTTAAGTCATTCTGCCTTAGAAAATCTGAAACTACTCAACACACTAATCACGGCATCGAATGGAAATAAAGATAATTAAAATAATTAATTTTTAAAGCTTAGGAAACATGTTTTTCACAACATGACATAATAAGGAAGGGAAAGTAAAACCATGCAATTAATGTGAATAAGTAGGTGAAGAGTTGAATAAATCACTCTAATTAAGTACAAAAGAACTCATGAAATATGGGTTTATCAACCTCCCCACACTTAAACACTAGCATGTCCTCATGTTGAATCCAAGGTAAATAGTTAAGGTTAAAGTGATGGAATGTTATGAAATGCAACCTATGCTAAATGCATCTACCTAATGAGTCATGCAATTCTAATTCTTCCACTCATATATAAAGCTTACATGTAGCTAAGTTAATTCACATTCTCAAGGAGTTGTGTATATATATATAGCCAACCCTTAAATAATAAAGCACTTTAGCAAATGAGATGGGAAGGAAAACATTGTACAAACTTGCAAAACAATTAGTAAATTTAAAGCACAGATATATGTTGATGAGTTATTGAACCCTCATTGGATTTTGTGTTTTACTCTCTAGTCACTCAGTGTTTATTGGGTTTATTCACTCTATTTTTCTTTTTTTATTCTTAATTTCTACAGTTTGTTTTTTATTTAACCAATCAACAATTATAGAATATAGTCATACCAAAAAGTCATGAGGTCTTAATTAAGGTTGTAATGGGGCCAAGGTAAAGGTAAGGATTTATGTATAGGTTTAAGTGAGCTAATAAGCGAATCCCTAATTAAACTAAGATCTCACCTAACATACACATCTAGTAAAATAAAATTTCTTTACCTAATTTCCCATAATTTCCCACTTATTGTTACATGCTCATGTTTTACTTTTTATTTTATTTTATTTTTTATTCCATGTGCATTATTTTCATTGGGGAATTTCCTTTTTGTATTCCCTTTTATTTAGATGCTGAAAAATAACTTTTTTTTTAATGCACATGATAATTGAATCATTTAGATTTTCTCATGAGCATGCTTCCCAAATTTTATTTTATTCCTTTTAACTTCTCTACCTTTTGTTTCTATCATCCATGTTCCCAAAAGGTTTCCCACATTTAACTCTATTTATAATTTTCTATCTTAAGCTAACCAAGGATTCACTTGGGATTTTATTTTATTTTTCTGCTTAAGGCTAGTAATTTGGCTAAATAGAATAAAGGAGTTTTGAAAGGCTCAAGGGGGTTAACAAGGGTGATGTAAAAGGTAGGCTGATTTGGGGTGAGTGAGCTAAAATCAAATGATGGCCTCAATCATTCTCTTGGTATGTATCTATCCTATATTCTATAATTGGACATATAGATTAAAGCAAAGTAAAGAATATCAGAATAAAAAGAAATGTGACACACAGAAATGAAATTATGGTTTGAATGCAACCATACAATTTAAGCTCAAGACTCACAGGCTGTGTGTTCTCTAACTCAAGCATCATATATCATTCATATATTGTATGCAGGTTTAGTTAAAAATTCCCATTATTCTCTTGAAAAAAATTATTTAGGGTAGCTTTTAAAGTTTTAATCTTCCTCCTTGATGAAATGTTGTCAACTAACATGTAATGCTATATATACAAGGTGTGGGTTGTTTTGATTCTGTCAAAGTTTCTAGATTACTTCCTTTTTATATTTTTCTATTTAAACTATACTATCTTATGCTAAAAAGGGTAAACTATACTAATTAATCCACTAATAAATCAGAATTGCAAACTAAACTAAATAACTAAAATATGAACAAAAAATGCAAAATGCAGAAAATAGAGTAAAATACACAAGTAGCAATGTATAAGTACTCAGAAAATAATAGTAAAAGAAAAAGAGAAAAATACAGAAAAATATCCAAAATAAAAGAAAAAGTATGTAGTGGTTCACCAAAATAAACGCCAGAGATGGCGACCTCCCCACACTTAAAATGAAGCATCGTCCTCGATGCTCAATCAAGCCTGGTGTGAAGGAGTGTCATCAATGGTAGGGATGGTAGCTGGGGTCTCCGTGGGGGTGGTGGGCTGAGGGTCTGGCTGCTGTGGAGGTGGTACGGACTGGAGCGGGATCTCCGGATCTGCAGCCTCTATCTGGGGCATAATCTCCTGATGCGGGGCAGCCTGCTCTGTGGCTGCCTTCTGATGAGTCTCTGCCTGGGAATAAGGCTCCTCCTCGTGCTCATCCTCCTCCTCGTGCTCATCCTCTGATGGCTCTGAAGGGGTGTTGGGCTCGGAGGGGATGTCGGCGCCCTGTCAGATCATCAGCTTCAGATGGGAATAGTGTCGCCTGCTGCGGCGCTCTAATCTCTCATACCGGCGCCTGTTACGGCACTCCATCTGATCAAGCTGGCGGAATAGACGGTGCACGAGGCGATAGACCGGCTCAGAGGCGGGTGGAGGTGCAGTGGTGGCAGCAGGGGCAGCTGGGGCAGCTGTGGATGAAGAGGGTCCAGCAGACGGAGGGGCTGTCTCATCAGTAGCAGTGACAGGTGGTGGTCTGTAGCCCAAAGCAAGGAAGTTCCTGCTGTGCGGGATGATCTTCCTGCAGTCCGCTGCTGGTGGTCTCTCATCGGCATCCTCCCAAGGCACATCAGCCTGACGGCCTAGCCGTGTAACCAGGTAAGGAAAGGGGATGGTGCCTCGTACGTGGGCCCTGGCCATATAATGCCAGATAAAACGATGTAAGTATATGTCCTTACCCTCCAGCACACACCAAAAGAGGGTGATCATGGTAGCCGGGATCTCCATCTCGTGAGTACTCGGCATCACAAAATTACTCAAGATCTGATGCCATAGCCGAGCCTCATCGTTCAAGTACACTCTCTTGATTCCTCTAGGCATAGTGGTGTTCTGACCCATCTCCCAAGGAACAGCAGGGTCGAGAGCAATCCGTGCCTTCACAGCATCCCAGTCAAACTGCATCTGGCCCAAGTCCTCCTCAGCCTGTGCAAAACCATCTGGCTGATCGGACATGGCTGGGAGCTGGAGAATGGTCTCTATGGCTTCCTCTGTGACCAGAATTTGCTTTCCCCTTAGGTTCACTGCATCAAGGGTAGTAAGGTAGTAGTTACAATAGAATTCCCTGACCCAAGATGCATTGACCTCTGTCAGTGGTCTCTCCAGAAAGAACCATCCCCGTTGCTTGATTTGCTCAGTAGTGTAATGCTGGAGGGCCTCTGGAATCTTCAAGGTACGTTCCAGGTATAGATTTCTGGAGTTTGCAAAAGCCGGGTACTTCAGTTCACAATACTGGTTTGCAAATTTTATAGGATCATTTGCAGGAAGCAGCTGGTTAGCTTTCTCCTGCGGTGTGAAGTTCTTCTCCCGCCAGGATGAATCGTGCATTAGAGCAATGATGGACTGGGAGGAATCTCCTCTCTTGCGCTTGCCAGTGGCCTTGCCTTTACCTTTCCTCTGTGAGGCAGACATCCTGAAAAACAGAAAATCAGGAATGGATAAAAAAATAGGAAAGTAAATAGGCAATTTAAACAAAGGGAACTCAAAGCGGTAAGGGAGGAATAGAATAAGGAAAATGAGTATATGAAATGTGATTGAATTTATGTTAAATGGAAAAAAAATAAGCAATATGCCATAGTTAGAAAGTTAGAGGAAAGTGAAAATAATTAGAAAAGAGATCAAAAGGGTTAGTATGGTTAGGATTTGAAAAAGAAATTAGTAAATTAAAATTAGTGAGTTAGGAAGGTAAGTGGCATAGAAAAAAAATTCCATATAACAAGAATTCATAGGTAAGAATAGAAGTACTCATAATTGAACAAGCAGTTTATGAACCAGGAAATCAAAAAGGGTGAGAAGGTCTGCCATAGCATTCATGTAGTGGTTTGGGTAAAGCAGAGCAAAACAGATTTCAGAAATGCGAAACCAAAACATGAATGAAAACAAATTTAAAAAAAATTTGGGCAATATTTCGGCTAAAATTGGATTGTCCCGGAAAATAAACAGCAATTTAATCAGTTCATATGAATTAAAAAAAATCAAGCTGCATGTACATAGATATAAAATAAACATAAAAACGCAATGTAAACAGCAGCAACATACAAGAAAGCAGCATATGAATCATGATTATAGCAGCAACAGATTTGCACATAGGATAAAACAGAAGTAAGAACAGTGCAAGTAAACAAACCTAGATCCACTAACCACAGCCTAAGCTACCTAACAACCTGAAAATCCACCACAACATGCAAGTCTAGCTATCCTAATTATGAACATAAACAGAAAAAATACAGAAAAATAACGAACAGATAGAAAGGGCTGTGTATTGCGGAACCTGGTAAGCGGAAGGGGTGGGACAGGGAAGAAGGTGGCTGCGGCGATGTCCGGTGCGGTGGTGGTGCACGGCGACGCGATGGTGGCGGCGGAGGGGGTTGGTGGCGGAGAGAGGGTTTAGGTTAAGTGTTGGAGGAAGAGGATAGGGGTGGGAGGTGGGGGTTGGGGTTGCTGGCTGAAGGGGTGCGGCGCGGTGGATGGTCGTCGGTGGTGGGCGGTGGTGGCGGCGAGCAGCGGTAGAAAGGGGAGGAGAGAGGAAGAAGGAAGGAGAGAGAAGGGGATGGGGTGGTAGGGTGGTGGTGGCGGGTCGGCGGCGGCGTCTGGGGGATGGTGCGGTGGTGGCTGGAAGGTGGTGGGTGGTGGTTGGAGGGAGAGGAGGCAGAGAAGGGGAAGAGGGTTGGGGATGAGGGCTGCGCGACTGATAGGGTTCGCGGGCTGGAGGGTTATATTTTCGAATCCACGCGGCTGCGTGGGGCACGTGGTCGCGTGGTTGGGACGAGAATGGGAGTGACGCGATCACGTGGGGTGCGCGATCGCATGAGAGGGGGGAAAGAAGGGTGACGCGATCGCATGGGTCGCGCGATCGCGTCGCGGGAAGTCGTGCTAAACGCACGACTCCAGCACCATTTTAGCGCAACTCTCTGTCTCCTTTTGGGGTGATGTGCAATCCATCCGACGCGATCGCGTCACTCACGCGGTCGCGTGGTATTGGTATTGGGTAAGTGACGCGATCGCATGGGGCATGCGATCGCGTGGGCTAATTTGTGCGAATCGCACAAGGGCCGCACGATTCCAGCCCAACTTTCTGTCCGTTGGATCCTTACGCCGATATATATATCACACGGCCGCGTGGGTCACGCGGTCGCATGGGTAGTATTTTTCGCGAAATGACGCGATCGCATGGGGCACGCGGTCGCGTCGTGCAACTTTTATATATATATATATATATGCATGAAAAATGCAGAATGCAATGACTATCATGAATGCTTATGCATGATTCCAGGTTTAATAAATAAAAAGGAAAAATGGAAGCAATTATCAAGAAATAAGTTAAAAAAGAAGCGACCATACCATGGTGGGTTGTCTCCCACCTAGCACTTTTAGTTAAAGTCCTTAAGTTGGACATTGGAAGAGTATCCTGTTATGGTGGCTTGTGTTTAAATTCGTCCAAAAATCTCTACCAGTGCTTGGAATGCCAATAGCCTCCGGGGTACCAAACTAGGCATGTAAAGCTTCTGCGCAGCTTTAAACAGATATCCAGCCTCCCGGGATGACGAATGTCAGAACATAATCCATGATCCCAAGCTGTGTTTTTAGATCCGCCTCCGTTTTGATTTGTAAGTTTCCATTCGGGCGGGTTAAAGAGTAGAATCTCACCGTGGCGACCAAACATTCTCCGTGATCCATGCAATTGAGCACGATACCAATCCGTGTACTTTGAGGTGAAGCGTGGAACCTTATTGAACCTGGAGCACCAGCTCTGAATACGAGCCATTTCCCTCTTACTCTTAAAGCCGCAGAGAGCTCTAAGCTGGCCATCTGTTTCAAGCAAACCATATTCAAGTGAATAAGTAAAGTTATAAGTTAAGGATTGTACCCACTTGAAGCTTGTATTGGGTGGTAATGGCCTTGGGATAGGTGTTTTTGGTGGTTCTGCAAGTTCCGTGTCCTTGTGCTCTTCTGTGAATTCTTCCACTTCCTTGCAAAGATCTTCAATTGCATCTGTATTCTGGTCAAAGTCTTCTACGTCTTCCTCATCACTTGAGTCATAGATTGGAGGTTGAGAGAAATCTACCTCCGCATCATCTTCATATTCACTTGGGGAAGATTCTTCGATCTCAGAGAATTCACTTGCGGATGCAAGTTCATCACTAGGAGCACTAGACTTGTGACTATCATTATCAAGGAAATTTACTTCTTGGATTATTCCGTCTGATTCTTCGTAAACAACCTGCCTTGGAGATTGTACGGTATCCTCCTTAGCATAAATTGTAGTGTCTTGGACGGAGTTTTCCTCAATTCTGTATTCCCAAGGAAGTTCAGCATCGCCTAGATCTTCAACCGACTCTTCTTTTTGAACAATGACAGCTTCTTCCACTTGTTCTAGTACGAATTCATTTTCTGTCTTGTCCACTGGAGTCTCTAGTATTTCTTTCATGCTACGCTCTTCATTGGGCTATCCACATGGAGCTGTGGTTGGTCCTTGTATATTTGAGTGCCTAGTGGCCCATTGAATTAGTGCTTGCTCCAGTTGTTGAATGGTTGTTTGAAATTTAATCATTGTTTCTTTCAGGCGATCCTTTGCTTCGCGGTTTGCCAGACTTGGACATGATACAAAGGAAAGTGGTGATGATTGGGAACGATTGGATTGGTATTGGGGTAAGGAAGGATCATATGATGGCGAATGGTGAAGAGAAGCTTGTGAGTGTGGTAGTTCGAGGTTATGTTGAAAGGATGGTTCATATGCACGGGGTGGGGCTTGTTGGTAGTTACAAGGTTGTTCACCATGTCTTATAGCTGGGTATGCACGGTAGAATGGTCTTTGTCCAGGATATCTCGGAGGGTGTTGCTGCCTAAAGGGTTGATTAGATCCTCTTGGTTCCATCCATCCTTGATTGGTCTGACCTTGATACACATTCCTGCTATAACTTCTATTTCCTTTAACAATATTAGAACCAAACTCAAAGCGAGAGGGGTGAGAGTTCATAGTAGCAAATAAAGAGAAAAAGGAAAAACAACAATAATTAAACAAGCAAAAGAAAAATATTTACAATAACCAATAATAAGGCACACGTTAGCAGTTCCCCGGCAACGGCGCCATTCTGACGTCGGGTTTTCTACCAGTAAAGAAATTCATAGAAACGGTTGTGGTGCACGAATTGCGAATCACACTTTTCACAACGCGTACCACTAACCAGCAAGTGCACTGGGTCGTCCAAGTAATACCTTACGTGAGTAAGGGTCGAATCCCACAGAGATTGTTGGTTTGAAGCAATCTATGGTTATCTTGTAAATCTTAGTCAGGAAGTCAATTATGTTTATCAATTGAATTGTGAGTAACCAGTAGAGCATAAATTAAAAATTACTTGTTGTGCAGTAATGGAGAATATGTTGGAGTTTTGGAGATGCTTTATCTTCTGAATCTCTGCTTTCCTCTGTCTTCTTGTTCACGCACGCACGTCCCCCTATGGCAAGCTGTGTGTTGGTGGATCACCGTTGTCAATGGCTGCCTTCCGTCCTCCCAGTGAAAACTACGCTCACGCGCTCTGTCACAGCACGGCTAATCACCGGTTGGTTCTCGATCCGGTTGGAATAGGATTTACTATCCTTTTGCGTCTGTCACTAACGCCCAGCCTTCAAGAGTCTGAAGCTCGTCACAGTCATTCAATCCTTGAATCCTACTCGGAATACCACAGACAAGGTTTAGACTTTCCGGATTCTCATGAATGCTGCCATCAGTTCTAGCTTATACCACGGAGATTCTGATTAAGGAATCTAAGAGATACTCATTCAATCGTATATAGAACGGAGGTGGTTGTCAGGCACACGTTCATGATTTGAGGAAGGTGATGAGTGTCACAGCTCATCACCTCCATCATAGTTAAGCGCGAATGAACATCTTAGATAGGAACAAGCGTGTTTGAATGGAAAACAGAAATACTTGCATTAATTCATCGAGACACAGCAGAGCTCCTCACCCCCAACAATGGGGTTTAGAGACTCATGCCGTCAGAGAATACAAAGTTTAGATCTGAAATGTCATGAGATACAAAATAAGTCTCTAAAAGTTGTTTAAATACTAAACCAGTAGCCTAGGGTTACAAAATATGAGTGGACTATGACAGATGATGCAGAGATCCACTTTTGGGGCCCACTTGGTGTGTGCTGGGGCTGAGACTTTAAGCAATTCACGTGCAGAGGCCATTTGTGGAGTTGAACGCCAGTTTTTGTGCCAGTTTGGGCGTTCAACTCCAGTTTTTGATCCTTTTCTGGCGCTGGACGCCAGAATTGGGCAGAGGACTGGCGTTGAACGCCAGTTTACGTCGTCTATTCTTGTGCAAAGTATGGACTATTATATATTGCTGGAAATCCCTGGATGTCTACTTTCCAACGCAATTGGAAGCACGCCATTTCGAGTTCTGTAGCTCCAGAAAATTCACTTTGAGTGCAGGGAGGTCAGAATCCAACAGCATCAGCAGTCCTTTTTCAGCCTGAATCAGATTTTTGCTCAGCTCCTTCAATTTCAGCCAGAAAAATACCTGAAATTACAGAAAAATATACAACTCATAGTAAAGTCCAGAAATATGAATTTTTCCTAAAAACTACTGGAAATAAACTAAAAACTAACTAAAACATACTCAAAACTATATGAAATTATCCCCAAAAAGCGTATAAAATATCCGCTCATCACAACACCAAACTTAAACTGTTGCTTGTCCTCAAGCAACTAGACAAATAAAATAGAAGACTAATAGGTTGAGAAGCAATAATATCTCAGAGTTTTTGAATGAAACTCAGATTCTACTTAGATGAGCGGGACTAGTAGCTTTTTGCTTCTGAACAGTTTTGGCATCTCACTTTGTCCATTGAAGCTCAGAGTGATTGGCATCTATAGGAACTTAGAATTCAGATAATGTTATTGATTCTCTTAGTTTCAGTGTGATGATTCTTGAACACAGCTTCTTTATGAGTCTTGGCCGTGGCCCTAAGCACTTTGTTTTCCAGTATTACCACCGGATACATAAATGCCACAGACACATAATTGGGTGAACCTTTTCAGATTGTGACTCAGCTTTGCTAAAGTCCCCAATTAGAGGTGTCCAGAGTTCTTAAGCACACTCTTTTTTTTTCGCTTGGACCTTGACTTTAACCGCTCAGTCTCAAGTTTTCACTTGACACCTTCACGCCACAAGCACATGGTTAGGGACAGCTTGGTTTAGCCGTTTAGACCAGGATTTTATTCCTTTAGGCCCTCCTATCCACTGATGCTCAAAGCCTTGGGATCCTTTTTATTTGCCCTTGCCTTTTGGTTTTAAGGGTCATTGGCTTTTTCTGCTTGCTTTTTCTCTCTTTTTTTTTTTCTGCAAGCTTTGTTCTTTGCTGCTTTTTCTTGCTTCAAGAATCATTTTTATGATTTTTCAGATCATCAATAACATGTCTCATGTTCATCATTCTTTCAAGAGCCAACATATTTAACAGTCTTAAACAACAAATTCAAAAGACATATGCACTGTTCAAGCATTCATTCAGAAGACAGAGAGCATTGCCACCACATTTAACTAATTAGAATTTCTCTTATTAAAACTCGAAATTTTATTGCCTCTTATTCAAAAGATCTACTACTTTATTCATGTTTAATGATGATGAGAAAAATAAACTATAGCTTAATTGGAGATAAAATCAAATAGATACTAATTACTATTATATGACTTCTAAGGTAAACTTTTTATAAGGACACTGTCACAGAGTTAAGGCAGAAATTGGAAATTAACAACCTTTATTCTGGGGGTATGGGGGTTCCTCTGATCCTTGGGAGGCTTGGTATTACAGAAGACTTTTGGCGCTTCAGTTCCCTTAAGTCACGTCCCTGCTCCTCTTGTTCTTTAAGCATATGGGTCAGCATTTGACTGTGTTCCTTCTGTTGTTTTATTATCTGCTCCATAGCTTCCTGTATCTTGGTGACAGACGTCTCAAGATATTCCCAATATTCCGCTTGAGGAATCTCTGGGAGGAATTCCTGTGCTCTCTTCTTGATAAGATCCTCCTGTGCTTGTTGTCTCTCCATTGATGCTTTGGTGATTGACTTTTCAATTAGGATATATTCAGTTATTCCCATCTTGACTCCAGCGTCCTTGCAGAGCAGAGAAATCACGCTCGGATAAGCCAACCTGGCTTCTTTTGAATTTTTGTTAGCAATCTTATAGAGCTCTGTTGAAATCAGCTGATGAACCTCCACTTCCTTTCCCATCATGATGCAATGAATCATCACTGCTCTTTTAACTGTGACTTCAGAACGGTTGCTGGTGGGCAACAGAGAACGCCCAATGAAGTCCAGCCATCCTCTGGCAACTGGTTTGAGATCCTCCCTCTTGAGTTGATTTGGGATGCCCTTTGTGTTGGTGGTCCACCTGGCTCCAGGGATACAGATGTCCTCTAGAATCTTATCCAGGCCAATGTCTACTCTCATCATCCTCCTGTTGAAGGAGTCTGGATCATCCTTTAGCTGAGGTAGCTTTAATATCTCTCTGATCTTGTCAGGGGTGGTATGAACAATCTTTCCCTTGACCATGGTCCGAAATTCGTAGCAGGCTGTTCCAGATAGTCTTTGCTTGTCAGTCTGCCACATATTAGCATAGAACTCCTGGACCATGTTCCTTCCTACTTTCGTTTCAGGATTAGCTAGGACTTCCCAGTTCCTGATTCGAATTTGCTCCTGGATCTCCGGATATTCATCTTCTTTCAGATCGAATCTAACTTCCGGGATCACTGATCTCAGACCCATTACTTTAAGATAATGGTCTGAATGTTCTTTAGATAAGAACTTCCCTTGATTCCAAAGTGGTTTTGGAACGCTCTCTTTCTTGCTTCTTGGAGTGTATTGTTTCCCTTTGGGAGCCATGATCTTAGTGATCTCGGAAAAACACACCAAACTTAGAGGTTTGCTTGTCCTCAAGCAAAAGAAAAGAAAGGAGAGGGATAGAAGGAGATCGAGGTGCACTTGTTTATGGAGGAGGGGGGAGGCCGAACCCAATTATAAAGGGGTGGGGGGTGGGTTTTCGAAATATTGGAAAAGATAAGATAAAAAGATTGAGTTGAAAAAGATAAGATAGAAGATATAGTGTAATTTTGAAAAGATAGGATAGATTTTTGAAAAAGATAAATTTGGATTTTGAAAAAGATAATATGAAGATTTGAAAAAGATATGGATTAGTTGAAAAGATTTTTGAGTGAAAAAGATAGATTTGTTTTCAGAAAAGATTTTGAAAAGAGTTGGATTGAATTGGGAAAGATGGATTTTTAGAAATTAAGGATTTTAGAAATCAGGGTTCTTGATATGTTCATGTAAAAATCATGCATTGAAGCATAGAATTATAAATTAGAATGGAAATACGTGTGGGATAAATGGATTTGGCTCCTCCCTGGCTTCCTGGCGTTTGAACGCCCAAACACTGCTTGTTTTGGGCGTTCAGCGCCCAAATGCTGATCTCCTGGGCGTTCAGCGCCCATTTGCTGCCATTCCTGGCGTTCAACGCCCAGTGGGTGGCCATTTCTGGCGTTGAACGCCCAATTGCTGCCATTACTGGCGTTCAGCGCCCAGTGGATGCCCATTTTGGGCGCTGAACGCCCAAAATGCCCCTTTACTGGCGTTTTCTTGCCATTGAGCTTCCAATCTCTGTTTTGTGTGCAAATTCCTTCTGTAACCCTGTAAACTTATGCAATTGATCCTTTACCTTAGTGTCAGTAAACTTTATATAAACAAATAAAAAAAGAAAAATAGGGCAAAATGCTTAGAGGATTAATGCCCCATGGCTGGGTTGCCTCCCAGAAAGCACTTCTTTATTGTCTTTAGCTGGACCTTGCTGAGCTTTTAATCTAGCTTCAGCCTTGAGCATTCTTGCTCAATGTTGCCTTCAAGATAATGCTTGATTCTTTGTCCATTGACAATGAACTTCTTATCAGAATCAATATCTTGAAGCTCCACGTAACCATATGGTGACACACTTGTAATCACGTATGGTCCCCTCCACCGGGATTTTAGTTTCCCGGGGAATAGCCTGAGTCTAGAGTTAAACAACAGGACCTTCTGTCCTGGTTCAAAGATTCTAGATGACAGCTTTCTGTCATGCCATTTTTTTTATTTTTCTTTATAAAGCTTGGCATTTTCGAAAGCTATGAATCTGAATTCCTCTAGCTCATTTAGCTGGAGCAATCGTTTTTCTCCTGCTAATTTGGCATCTAAGTTTAGGAATCTGGTTGCCCAGTAGGCCTTATATTCCAGTTCCACGGGCAAGTGGCATGCCTTACCATACACGAGTTGGTATGGAGAGGTCCCTATAGGGGTCTTGAATGCTGTTCTGTAAGCCCACAGAGCATCATCCAAGCTCCTTGCCCAATCCTTTCTACGGGTATTTACTGTCCATTCCAGGATTCTCTTTAATTCTCTGTTAGAGACTTCAGCTTGCCCGTTGGTTTGTGGATGATATGGAGTGGCCACTTTGTGGCGAATTCCATACCGAACCATGGCAGAGTAAAGCTGTTTATTGCAGAAGTGAGTGCCCCCATCACTGATTAACACTCTAGGGACACCAAACCTGCTAAAGATATGTTTCTGGAGGAACTTCAGCACTGTTTTAGTATCATTGGTGGGTGTGGCAATAGCCTCAACCCATTTTGATACATAGTCAACTGCCACCAGAATATAAGTGTTTGAGTATGATGGTGGGAAAGGTCCCATGAAGTCAATTCCCCATACATCAAACAACTCTATTTCCAAGATTCCTTGTTGAGGCATGGCGTAACCATGAGGCAGATTACCAGCTCTTTGGCAACTGTCACAATTACGTACAAACTCTCGGGAATCTTTATAGAGTGTGGGCCAATAGAAGCCACATTGGAGGACCTTGGTGGCTGTTCGCTCACCTCCGAAATGGCCTCCATATTGAGATCCATGGCAATGCCATAGGATTCTCTGTGCTTCCTCTCTGGGGACACACCTACGGATAATTCCGTCTGCACATCTCTTAAAGAGATAGGGCTCATCCCACAAGTAGCACTTTGCATCAGTAATTAGTTTCTTTTTTTGTATTCTATTGTACTCCTTGGGTATGAACCTTGCAGCTTTATAGTTTGCAACATCGGCAAACCATGGTGCTTCCTGAATGGCAAATAGATGCTCATCAGGGAACGTCTCAGAGATCTCAAGGAAGGGGAGGGACGTCCCTTCCACTGGCTCTATCCGGGACAGATGATCAGCTACTTGGTTCTCTGTCCCTTTTTTGTCTCTTATTTCTATATCAAACTCTTGCAGAAGCAATACCCATCTGATGAGCCTGGGTTTTGAATCCTGCTTTGTGAGTAGATACTTAAGAGCAGCATGGTCAGTGTACACAATCACCTTTGATCCTACTAAGTAGGATCTGAACTTGTCAATGGCGTAAACCACTGCAAGTAATTCCTTTTCTGTGGTTGTGTAATTTTTCTGGGCATCATTTAAAACACGACTGGCATAATAAATGACATGCAGAAGCTTGTCATGCCTCTGTCCCAATACTGCACCAATGGCATGATCACTGGCATCACACATTAGCTCAAATGGTAATGTCCAGTCTGGTGCAGAAATGACTGGTGCTGTGACCAGCTTAGCTTTCAGCGTTTCAAACGCCTGCAGGCACTCTGTGTCAAACACAAATGGCGTGTCAGCAGCTAGCAGATTGCTTAGAGGTTTTGCGATTTTTGAAAAATCCTTTATAAACCTCCTATAGAATCCTGCATGCCCCAGAAAGCTTCTGATTGCCTTAACATTGGCAGGTGGTGGTAATTTTTCAATTACCTCTATTTTTGCTTGATCCACCTCTATTCCCTTGTTTGAGATTTTATGCCCAAGAACAATTCCTTCAGTCACCATGAAGTGACACTTTTCCCAGTTTAAAACTAGGTTGGTTTCTTGGCATCTTTTCAGAACAAGTTTTAGGTGATCAAGACAGGAGCTGAATGAGTCTCCATATACTGAGAAGTCATCCATGAAGACTTCCAGAAATTTTTCCACCATATCAGAGAAAATAGAGAGCATGCATCTCTGGAAGGTTGCAGGTGCATTGCATAGCCCAAAGGGCATCCTTCTATAAGCAAACACTCCGGATGGACATGTGAATGCTGTTTTCTCTTGATCCTGGGGATCTACTGCAATCTGGTTATAGCCTGAGTAGCCATCCAAAAAGCAGTAATAATCATGACCTGCTAGTCTCTCTAGCATCTGGTCTATGAATGGTAAAGGAAAATGATCCTTTCTGGTGGCTGTATTGAACCTTCTGTAGTCAATACACATGCGCCACCCTGTAACTGTTCTTGTAGGAACCAGTTCATTTTTTTCATTATGAATCACTGTCATGCCTCCCTTTTTTGGGACGACTTGAACAGGGCTCACCCAGGGGCTATCAGAAATGGGATAAATAATCCCAGCCTCTAGTAATTTGGTGACCTCTTTCTGCACCACTTCCTTCATGGCTGGATTTAGCCGCCTCTGTGGTTGAACCACTGGTTTGGCATTATCCTCCAATAGGATTTTGTGCATGCATCTAGCTGGGCTTATGCCCTTAAGGTCACCTATGGACCACCCAAGAGCTGTCTTGTGTGTCCTCAGCACTTGAATAAGTGCTTCCTCTTCCTGTGAATTTAAAGCAGAGCTTATGATCACTGGAAAAGTGTCACCTTCTCCTAGAAATGCATATTTCAAGGATGGTGGCAGTGGCTTGAGCTCTGGTTTAGGAGGTTTTTCCTCTTTCAGAAGAAAGTTCAGAGGCTCTTTCATGTCCCCTGAATCCTCCAAATCAAGCTGAACATCTTTAAAGATGTCTTCCAACTCTGATTCGAGACTCTCAGCCATGTTGATCTCTTCTACCAAAGAGTCAATAAGGTCAACTTTCATGCAGTCTGTTGATGTGTCTGGATGCTGCATGGCTTTGACAGCGTTCAACTTGAACTCGTCATCGTTGACTCTCAGGGTTATTTCCCCCTATTGGACGTCAATGAGGGATCGTCCAGTTGCTAGGAATGGTCTTCCTAGAATGAGAGTGGCACTCTTGTGCTCCTCCATTTCCAGCACAACAAAGTCAGTGGGAAAGGCGAATGGCCCAACTCTGACAATCATGTCCTCAATCACGCCTGATGGGTATTTAGTGGAACCATCAGCAAGTTGGAGACATATCCGGGTTGGTTTAACTTCATCAATTAAGCCAAGCTTCCTGATAGTGGATGCAGGTATCAGGTTGATGCTTGCCCCAAGATCGCATAAAGCTGTCTTGGTGCAATCACCTTCTAATATGCATGGTATCAGAAAACTCCCAGGGTCTTTAAGCTTTTCAGGAAAGCTTTTCAGAATGACTGCACTGCATTCTTCAGTGAGGAGAACTCTTTCTGTTTCTCTCCACTCCTTTTTATGACTCAAGATCTCTTTCATGAACTTGGCATAAGAAGGTATTTGCTCAAGTGCCTCTGCAAATGGAATCTTTATTTCAAGAGTCCTTAGATAATCTGCAAAGCGAGCAAATTGCTTATCCTGCTCCTCTTTCCGGAGCTTTTGAGGATAAGGTATCTTGGCTTTATAATCCTCAACCTTAGTGGTTAAAGAAGCCTTTTTAGAGGGGTTGTTATCAGCACTTGTGTGTATTTGATCCCTCACTGGTAATTGAGTGCCAGAGTCAGAAGCTGGAGTGACGTTAGACGTCAGCTCACTGTCTGTTCCTGGCGCCTGAACGCCAGAAATGTGCCCATTCTGGGCGTTCAACGCTGGATTCTGCCCCATTTGGGCGTTCAACGCCAGATTCTTGCCCATTTCTGGCGTTGAACGCCAATCCTGCCTTGTTTCTGGCGCTGAACGCCAGTTTTGGGCATGGTCTGGGCGTTCAGCGCCAGCCTTCCACCCATTTTCTGGCATTTTAGTGCCAGAATTATTTTTCCCTGGGCTCTTACTGTCCTCAGGGGAATCTTTGGTGGGTCGCTCATTTCTTGAATTTTTGATGCCTTGAGGTGGGGTATTTAATGTTTTCCCACTTCTTAATTGAACTGCTTGGCATTCTTCTGCTATTTGCTTTGATAGCTGCTGCTTTGTTTGCTTAAACTGTTCGTCCATATGTATATTAGCTATCCTTGTCTCTTGTAACCTGTCTTTGAATTCAGCTAGCTGCTTTGTTAGAAAATCTAATTGCTGATTGAATCAGCAGCTTGTTTTACAGTACTGAATTCAGCAGTTACTGTTTTAACCTCTTCATTCATGGAAGGGTTGCTGCTTAGATACAGATGCTGATTCCTGGCAACTGTATCAATGAGCTCTTGAGCCTCTTCAATTGTCTTTCTCATATGGATAGATCCACCAGCTGAGTAATCTAAAGACATCTGAGCTCCTTCTGCAAGCCCATAGTAGAAGATGTCTAACTGAACCCACTCTGAAAACATTTCAGAGGGGCATTTTCGTAGCATCTCTCTGTATCTCTCCCAGGCATCATAAAGAGATTCATTATCTCCTTGTTTAAAGCCTTGGATGTCCAGCCTCAGCTGTGTCATCCTTTTTGGAGAGAAATATTGATTCAGGAATTTTTCTGTCAGGTGTTTCCATGTCCTTATGCTGGCCTTAGGTTGGTTATTTAACCACCTCTTAGCTTGATCTTTTACAGCAAATGGAAACAGTAATAGTCTGTAGACATCCTGATCTATTTCCTTATCATGTACTGTGTCAGCAATTTGTAAAAATTGTGCCAGAAACTCTGTAGGTTCTTCCTGTGGAAGACCGGAATACTGGAAACTTTGCTGCACCATGATAATGAGCTGAGGATTCAACTCAAAGCTACTAACTCCAATGGAGGGTATGCATATGCTACTCCCATATGAAGCAGTAGAGGGGTTAGAATATGACCCCAGAGTCCTCCTGGACTGTTCATTTCCACTTATGTCCATGATGGATATATGGATATAACTTGGACTGATTTATCTTTTTATTTATTTTATTTTATAAAAAGTAAATACTTAAATAAAATAAAATAACTAAAAAGAATTTGAATTTTGAAATTAAATTTTTTTTTTTGTAAAAGAAAATAGAAATTAATTAGTTAAAAAAAGAGAAATTTTTGAAAAAGAGGGGAGATATTCTCGAAAATTAGAGAGAGAGAGTTAGTTAGGTAGTTTTGAAAAAGTTAAGAAACAAACAAAAAGTTAGTTAGTTAGTTGAATCAAATTTTGGAAAGATAAGAAGTTAGGAAGTTAGAAGGGATATTTTGAAAAGATATTTTTTTTTTTGAATTTAGTGAGGAGAGAGAAAAACAATAAGATAGTACAAGATTTAAAATTTTTAGATCTAATGCTCCTTGTTTTCGAAAAATTTGGAGGGAAAACACCAAGGAACACCAAACTTAAAAATTTTAAGATCAAGACACAAGGAAAACTCAAGAACACTTTGAAGACTCACAAGAACACAAGAACATAAAGAAAGAACACCAAACTTAAAATTTTTAGAAAACCAAACCAAAATTTTCGAAAACCAAAGGGAAATCAACAAGAAAACACCAAACTTTAAGTTTGGCACAAAATTTAATAGAGAAAATATTATTTATGAAAAAGAAGGTTTTGAAAAGAATATAAAAGACTCTAACCCAATTACCAAGAACACAGATTATCGCTCTAGCCAAATGAGTTATGGGACCTTAAAAAATTTTAAGAAAGATTATTTTTGAAAACACCAAACTTAAAGTTTGGCACAGGATTTAATAGAAAAATTATTTTTGAAAAAGGATTTAAAAAATATGATAGCCAATTACCATGAACATAAGCACCACGTTCTAAATAACTGAGCTATAAATTTAAAGTGTTTTAACAAGGGATAAATACTAAAAGACTCTAAACCAAAAAAAAAGAAAGATTTTTCCTAATCTAAGCAACTGAATAATCCGTCAGTTGTTCAAACACGAACAACCCCCGGCAACGGCGCCAAAAACTTGGTGCACGAATTGCGAATCACACTTTTCACAACGCGTACCACTAACCAGCAAGTGCACTGGGTCGTCCAAGTAATACCTTACGTGAGTAAGGGTCGAATCCCACAGAGATTGTTGGTTTGAAGCAATCTATGGTTATCTTGTAAATCTTAGTCAGGAAGTCAATTATGTTTATCAATTGAATTGTGAGTAACCAGTAGAGCATAAATTAAAAATTACTTGTTGTGCAGTAATGGAGAATATGTTGGAGTTTTGGAGATGCTTTATCTTCTGAATCTCTGCTTTCCTCTGTCTTCTTGTTCACGCACGCACGTCCCCCTATGGCAAGCTGTGTGTTGGTGGATCACCGTTGTCAATGGCTGCCTTCCGTCCTCCCAGTGAAAACTACGCTCACGCGCTCTGTCACAGCACGGCTAATCACCGGTTGGTTCTCGATCCGGTTGGAATAGGATTTACTATCCTTTTGCGTCTGTCACTAACGCCCAGCCTTCAATAGTCTGAAGCTCGTCACAGTCATTCAATCCTTGAATCCTACTCGGAATACCACAGACAAGGTTTAGACTTTCCGGATTCTCATGAATGCTGCCATCAGTTCTAGCTTATACCACGGAGATTCTGATTAAGGAATCTAAGAGATACTCATTCAATCGTATATAGAACGGAGGTGGTTGTCAGGCACACGTTCATGATTTGAGGAAGGTGATGAGTGTCACAGCTCATCACCTCCATCATAGTTAAGCGCGAATGAACATCTTAGATAGGAACAAGCGTGTTTGAATGGAAAACAGAAATACTTGCATTAATTCATCGAGACACAGCAGAGCTCCTCACCCCCAACAATGGGGTTTAGAGACTCATGCCGTCAGAGAATACAAAGTTTAGATCTGAAATGTCATGAGATACAAAATAAGTCTCTAAAAGTTGTTTAAATACTAAACCAGTAGCCTAGGGTTACAAAATATGAGTGGACTATGACGGATGATGCAGAGATCCACTTCTGGGGCCCACTTGGTGTGCTGGGGCCCACTTGGTGTGTGCTGGGGCTGAGACTTTAAGCAATTCACGTGCAGAGGCCATTTGTGGAGTTGAACGCCAGTTTTTGTATCAGTTTGGGCGTTCAACTCCAGTTTTTGATCCTTTTCTGGCGCTGGACTATTATTGTGCAAAGTATGGACTATTATACATTGCTGGAAAGCACTGGATGTATACTTTCCAACGCAATTGGAAGCACGCCATTTCGAGTTCTGTAGCTCCAAAAAATCCACTTTGAGTGCAAGGAGGTCAGAATCCAACAGCATCAGCAGTCCTTTTTCAGCCTGAATCAGATTTTTGCTCAGCTCCTTCAATTTCAGCCAGAAAAATACCTGAAATTACAGAAAAACACACAACTCATAGTAAAGTCCAGAAATATAAATTTTTCCTAAAAACTACTGGAAATAAACTAAAAACTAACTAAAACATACTCAAAACTATATGAAATTATCCCCAAAAAGCGTATAAAATATCCGCTCATCAGGTTGCGTTGTAGATATAGTTTCTAAACCGGCAAAAATCCCTTTGTACAAACGTGTTGGGTGTCACAAGTAACAAACCCCTTAAAAATTGTTAACCGAGTATTCAAACCTCGGGTCGTCTTCTCAAGGAACTGCGAGGAAGTATGTTCTTATTATTGGCTATAAAGGTTGTAATCGGGGTTTAGAAGGTGAGAAGCAAGTAATTTAAATGACGAGTGAATTAAATGGAAAGTAAAAATAAATAATAACTGTATAACAACTTTTGGCAAGATAAGGGAAATTAGAAGTCCAACTTAGTTATCCTTCTCAACAATAATGAAAGTTGTATCTTAATTCCACTTGGTCAACCTTTACCAGAGCAAAGGAAAGTTAAGGGACTAATTAAATTGACCTTTGAATCCTAATTATTTCCTAAGAAAAGGTTGGGATTATTTAAGTTCAACTCAATTAGCAAGATAACGATTATCAATTATGTTGAGTTTAATAACTGTTGAGTTACTGAATTCTTAACCAAAACCAAAAGGGGGAAAAAGTAAATTGCTGAAATAATAAAAGTGTCCTTAGATGGGAAGTAATGGCAACTTAAATGACGAGTGAATTAAATGGCAAGTAAAAATAAATAATAACTGTATAACAACTTTTGGCAAGATAAGGGAAATTAGAAGTCCAACTTAGTTATCCTTCTCAACAATAATGAAAGTTGTATCTTAATTCCACTTGGTCAACCTTTACCAGAGCAAAGGAACGTTAAGGGACTAATTAAATTGACCTTTGAATCCTAATTATTTCCTAAGAAAAGGTTGGGATTATTTAAGTTCAACTCAATTAGCAAGATAACGATTATCAATTATGTTGAGTTTAATAACTGTTGAGTTACTGAATTCTTAACCAAAACCAAAAGGGGGAAAAAGTAAATTGTTTAAATAATAAAAGTGTCCTTAGATGGGAAGTAATGGCAACTTAAATCAAAGAGAACAATCATTAACTGAAAATACCTCAAATTATCATTAATTCAATTAGAAATCTGTAACATGGAATAATTCATAAATTATAACAATCAATTCAAATGTTGGAATAAATAAAAGTAAAACTAAAAGAACATGAAACCTGGATCCAGAGTTACTCTTAAAACAAGAAGAAATCCTAAATCCTAAAAGAGAGAGAGAGAAGATCTCCCTCTCAACTAAATCTAAATCATTGAAAGGTGAAAATATGCGAGCTCTCTTTGAATGGAAGCATTTCCACACTTTATAACCTCTGGTCTATGCTGTCTGTACTTGGATCTGGGCCAAAAAGGGCTTCAGAATTCGCTGGGGGCGTATTCTGTAATTTCTGGTGCGTGGCCTCTGTCACGCGTCCGCGTGGGTCACGCGGTCGCGTCATTTGGAGCTTTTTCTTGCCACGCGGTCGCGTCAGTCATGCGACCGCGTCATATGTATTCTGCTTAAGGCGCGCGGTCGCGTCAGTCATGCGGCCGCGTCGCTGCTGATTTGTGCTTGGCACGCGATCGCGTCATCCTTGCGATCGCGTGGATACCAGTTTCCTTAAAGCTCCGTTTTGCTTCTTCCTTCCATTCTAGTATGTTTTCTTTTTCATCCTTTAAGTCATTCTGCCTTAGAAAATCTGAAACTACTCAACACACTAATCACGGCATCGAATGGAAATAAAGGTAATTAAAATAATTAATTTTTAAAGCTTAGGAAACATGTTTTTCACAACATAACATAATAAGGAAGGGAAAGTAAAACCATGCAATTAATGTGAATAAGTAGGTGAAGAGTTGAATAAATCACTCTAATTAAGTACAAAAGAACTCATGAAATATGGGTTTATCAATGACATGTAAAAGTAGTCTTCTCCCGATCTTCAGGAGCTATATGAATTTGAAAATAGCCTGTATAACCATCTCAAAAACAGTAATGTGATTTACCTAACAGGCGATCAAGCATCTGATCAATAAATGGCAAGAGGTAATGATCCTTGCGAGTAGCTTGGTTGAGGTGCCTGTAATCAATGCAAACTCTCCATGAATTCTGCACTCCAGTTGTCAGGAGCTCTCCATGATCATTCTTCACTGTTGTGACTCTGATAGCATGGAAACTTGTCTCTCAACAATTTTCCTTCGGCAAGTATACCGAATTGTCATCAAGTAAAAACTTACAATAGAGTGAGGTCGAATCCCACAGGGATTGATTGGTCAAGCAACTTTAATTAGAGGAATGTTCTAGTTGAGCGAAGCAGAATTTGGTTTGAGAGTTGCAGGAAATTAAATGGCGGGAAAGTAAATAGCAGAAAATGTAAATGCTGGAAGTAAAGAGCTGGAAGTAAATGACGAAAAGTAAATTACAAAATTGTAAATGGGAATGGGGAAATGCTCATGAAAGTAAATTGCAGAAATTAAAGAGAATGGGTAAGATCAGAAAATGGGGATCATTGGGCTTAGGAGATGTTGCATTCTCCGGATCAAGTTCATTTTCATCTCTTCCTCAATCAATGCATTCATTGATCTCCTTGGCAATCTTAAGTAATCGAATTCCAATTCCTTGGTAATTCTATCTCTCAAATCTTGATCAACAGCCAATTCCTTGGTCAATTGCTCATGAGAAGAGATGAAGTATGGTCACTGATTATACCACATGCATTCCCAAATCAAGTGTTGGTAGGATTATAGTCACCATACCCAACCAAACCCAATTTGGTCCAACATGAGAAAGCATTTCTAGCATGATCTCTTCATTCCTCTTCCAAGGTTCAGAAGAGATCCAAGTATGAATAGCTTCTTTTCCAAGATAACTACCCAATTGGATGAAGATTGAAAGCTTTCTAGTAAAATCAAGAGAAAAGATAGAAGAAGAGTAATGAAGATTAGTATTGATCTATCAAATTACAACAGAACTCCCTAACCCAATGAAAGGGGTTTAGTTGTTCATAGCTCTGGAAATGGAAAACAAAGATGGAGAATACATCATGAAAACTAGAACTAGAAGTGCAGAGAAAGTAAATTATACAGAGAGTAGTTCCCAATTTCCAATCCCCCAAAAAGCTTATTTCTAATTCAAAATTACCCCTATATATACTACTCTTCTGATCTTCTAGTTGGTTCTTCAAGTCTTGGATATGGGCCTTTGGATCTTGAGTTTGAAGTAGTTATACTCTTCAGTGGGCTTAGCTTTACTTGCAGAGAGAAAGTGTGAAGTAGGCAGGGTGTTTAGCTCGGACGTTAGTGGCGTTAACGTTAAGTGAGAGTGTGGGTTCGAGTACGTTAGTGGGAATCACCTTTTTCACTAACGTTCCTCACCAGGGATGATCCATGTTAACTTCAACGTTAGTGGCACCAACGTGACCACTAACGTTGCCTCTTGGTCCTTCGCACACGTTATTGGGGCTCACCTTTTCCAATAACGTTGAGAGTCCTCCCTTCCCCTTACGTTAGAGTCCACGTTAACTTAGTTAACGTGGCTCTTAACGTAGGCTTGCCAATCCTTCGAGAACGTTAGAGACACTTACCTTTGTCACTAACGTTCCAAGGTGCCCCTTCTTCCCACGCTAGAGTCTACGTTAACTAAGTTAACGTGGCTTCTAACGTGGTAATGATAGCCATCTCCAACGTTAGTGAAAAAGGTAAGTGTCACTAACGTTGGCTCATCATCCTATCCTCAACGTTTGCCTCCACGTTAACTAAGTTAACGTGGGAGTTAACGTGGCTCATGGTGGCTCATTGTGGCTCATTCCAACGTTAGTGACAAAGGTGAGTGTCACTAACGTTGGCGATTATTTGCTTTCTCTACGTTAGCTTCCACGTTAACTAAGTTAACGTAGCTCAAGGTGGCTTAGCCCAACGTTAGTGACAATGGTGAGTGTCACTAACGTTGGCCACTCTTTTGCTTCCCAACGTTAGAGTCCACGTTAACTAAGTTAACGTGGAAGCTAACGTGGCCAATATGAGCTTGGTCCAACGTTAGTGACAAAGGTGAGTGTTACTAACGTTGGATCCATTTTCTTTCTTCCACATTAGAGTTCATGTTAACTTAGTTAACGTGACTCTTAACGTGGGCTATGATGGCTTCGAGGGCGTTATTGGCGATTACTTTTCTCATTAACGTTGCAAGCTAGCTCCCATTTCACGTTGGTGGTCACGTTAGTTAGACTAACGTAGCTGCTAACGTGGCTCTTTCTTGCTTCCTTTGTCCTGAAATCAAGCAATAAAGTGCATCAAAGTTCTAATCCACATCATGAGACATGCATCATTCAATTTGTCATCTAATTCATGCAAAATTCTCATGAAATCATGTAAAGTGCACAATGTATGCTTAAATCAAGATGTAAGTGAAATTCTACCCAAAACTTGCTTATTTCCTAAGAAAATGCATGAAACTACCCTAAAACAGTAAAGAAAAGGTCAGTGAAACTGGCCAAAATACCCTGGCATCACAACACCAAACTTAAAGCTTGCTTGTCCCTAAGCAAGTACTGGAACAAGAGAATGATGAATGAAATGCCAAGAGAAATGAGTCATTATTATGGAAGTCATGTCCTTGGTTTTATGCTGGTTTCATGCATAGCAACTTAGGTTCATTCCTTCACTGGCTTTCAGACCTTTATCATGTCCTGGAATACTCACTTAATTGCACCCTATGAGACTCTTATTCATTGATCCTTTTATTGTTTTCAGGGCTTATTTGTGTTCTTAGGCCAAGTGTTCTGTGAGGGGGCGACTCTTTAATATAAGCTTTCAGCCAGCACTCCCGAACCAGTTGGTTCAAGGTGCTAGGTGTTAAGACACCCCTAAGAACTTACTCCCTCAAGTCTCTTTCCCCCATACATACACACCACAGGCACATGGTTTGTTTATTTTCTTTCTTGAGACCTTGGTGTCCAGCACCTCTTTGGGTTACTAAATGTTCTGTAGCAAGGTTGCTCTTGATAGTGGACTTTCAGCTGATAATCCCAGGTTAGTTAACCCAAGTTACCAAGTGATGAAGTACTTCTACGAATTTATTCATCCAAGCAGATCCTTGGTACAGGAGCACCACAGACACATCTCTCAAGTTCAAACCCTTGGTGCCTAGCCTTATTCTTTATTAACTTTTCTTTCTTTTTCAACTCTTATTGTTCTTTTCCCCTTTTTCTTATTAGGATCTTGTTATTTAGCTAGTCTCATGGGGTGTGTTTCAAGCATATGATTCAGGACAGATAGTTGTCTTTCCACCCTTGTTGGTGAATCAACTTAGCTAACTTATGACCACATCACACACTAAGGAACTTACTCCACAATATGAACT
Organism: Arachis ipaensis; assembly: GCF_059453495.1. Lineage (NCBI taxonomy): Eukaryota > Viridiplantae > Streptophyta > Magnoliopsida > Fabales > Fabaceae > Arachis > Arachis ipaensis. Next base: position 113,452,218 of record NC_142436.1, read on the forward strand.
CCACTCTGCTCTTTGATAACACACATTCTCTTTTTATTTGATTCAAAAGGAGACAAGCAACACAATAAGCAGGATGGAATTGAAGCAGGTATCGTGGACAGTACACATATGACAAAAGCAATAAAGCAACCATTAAACTCTAATCATCTAAACTAATGAGCAAATATAAATCAAGTTCCTTCTGACTTCCAATTTTTAGCATTTTAAGTATATGGAATTAAGTAACAATACAACCTTCTGGTGAAGGTTTCTTGCTGTCCCCTTGTTGTCCTCGTCCATAGTTTTTGCTCCTTCACTTCCTTGGATGATGGTGCACCATTTCCTCAGAAGGTTCCTGCAAAGTCATTGGAAGTTGCTTGTTTCCAAAGCACTTGAGACATAGTTAGCTTGCATGTATGCTTGCGAATTTTCTAAACTTAATTTGGTGTGTGAACACCAAACTTAGTTCTTTGCCTAGTACAACAAATTGCATACTTGCAGAGATCCTCATATGTTGTTATTAACAAAACAACCATTAACTTCAGACTAAACTACTGCCAAGTGGTCCCCCTGAGTGGTTGGAGCTAGCAATTTGTCATTGGAGTGTAGTGTGATTATAACTAATATCTTTGGTGGAATAACAAACTTAAAACTACACTTTCACTCTTAGGTTTTGTCTTGGTGTGGAACACCAAACTTAGCTCCTCGCAATACAGGGGAAACAACTTGTGATTTTTATTGAAATGATAATGAAAAAGTAACTACCTCAGGTTGGGTTGCCTCCCAACAAAGCGCTCTTTTAGCGTCGCGAGCTCGACGATTCCTTCATTACTTGAGATGATACTTCACTTTGGGGTTTTCCCCTATGTTGCCCATATAGTGTTTGAGCCTTTGTCCGTTCACAGTGAAAGTCCTCTCCGATCTTTCATCCATGATTTCTATGTGCCCATATGGTGAGACCTTTGTGACCAGAAAGGGTCCTAACCACCTTGATTTGAGTTTTCCTGGGAACAGTCTCAACTTGGAGTTGTAGAGGAGTACTTGCTGCCCCTTTTCGAAACTCCTGGGTGCAAGGTGCAGGTCATGTCTTCTTTTCACCTTTTCTTTATAGATCTTGGCATTTTCATAGGCTTGCGATCTAAATTCCTCCATTTCTTGCAGCTGCAAGATCCTCTTTGCACCAGCAGCAATGCTGTCAAAATTTAATATCTTGAGAGCCCAGAGAGCTTTGTGTTCCAGCTCCAGTGGTAAATGACAAGCTTTCCCATACACTAGTTGATATGGGGACATTCCAAAGTGGAGTTTTGAATGCTGTTCTGTATGCCCAAAGAGCATCATCCAGCTTCTTCGACCAATCCTTTCTTGATGCACCCACAGTCTTTTCCAGAATCCTTTTTAGCTCTCTGTTGGATATCTCAATTTGCCCACTTGTTTGGGGATGGTAAGGAGTGGCCACCTTATGTTTTACCCCGTATCGTAGGAGAAGAGCTTCTAGTGGTATGTTACAAAAATGGCTCCCTCCATCACTGATGAGTGCTCGTGGGATTCCAAATCGGCTAAAGATATTCTTCCTGAGGAAGTTCATGACCATCTTGTTATCATTCGTTGGAGTTGCAATAGCCTCTACCCACTTGGAAACGTAATCCACTGCTACCAAGATGTATTTGTTTGAATATGAGGTTGGGAATGGTCCCATGAAATCGATTCCCCACACATCAAACAGTTCCAGTTCCAAGATAAAATTTTGTGGCATCTCATTTCTTTTGGGCAAGTTTCCAGATCTTTGTCACTCATTGCAGCTCTTTACTAGTTCTTTAGCATCCTTGAAAAGGGTGGGCCAAAAGAATCCGCTTTGTAACACCTTTGCTGCAGTTCTGTCCCCTCCAAAATGGCCTCCATAGTATGAGCCATGGCAATTCCACATGACTTCCCGTCCCTCTTCTTCTGAAACACATCTTCTCAGGATTCCATCTGAACATTTCTTGAAGAGATATGGCTCATCCCAGACAAAATATTTTGCATCATTTATGAGCTTCCTTTTTTAATGTTTATTGATCTCTGGAGGTAAGGCCCCAGTTGCCTTGAAGTTGGCAATGTCTGCGAACCATGGTGCTTTGTGAACTGTCATCAACTGCTCATCAGGGAAGAGCTCATTTACACTAGTATCATGTGTTCTACCTTCATCATGAGGGATTCTGGATAGGTGATCCGCTACTTTGTTATCTACTCCCTTCTTGTCTCTGATTTCAATATTGAATTCCTGTAACAATAAAATCCATCTTATTAGTCTTGGTTTTGATTCTTGCTTGGCAAACAAATATTTAAGTCCTGTGTGATCTGTGAAAACAATCACTTTAGCACCAATGAGGTATGATCTAAACTTGTCAAATGCAAAAACTATTGCTAGCAACTCCTTTTCAGTAGTGGTATAATTTCTTTGAGTTTCATTGAGGACTTTGCTAGCATAGTATATCACATGGACTAAGTTATCTTTCCTCTGCCCTAACATGGCCCCAACTGTAAAGTCAGATGCATCACACATCAATTCAAAGGGTAAGTTCCAATCAGGTGAGGAAATGATAGGGGCAGAGGACAATCTTTTTTTCAAATTCTCTAATGCTTGCATGCATGTTTCATCGAAGATAAATGGTGTATCAGATACAAGGAGATTGCTCAAGGGCTTGGCTATCTTTGAAAAATCTTTAATAAATCTTCTGTAAAAGCCAGCATGCCCTAAAAAGCTTCTAATTGCCTTGACATCACTAGGTGGAGGAAGTTTTTCAATAAGTTCCACTTTAGCTCTATCCACCTCAATGCCTTGGTTAGAAACCTTATGGCCAAGGACTATTCCTCCTGTCACCATAAAGTGACATTTCTCCTAATTCAAGACCAGATTGGTCTCTTGGCACCTTTTCAATACCAAGGCTAGGTGATTCAGGCAGCTAGGAAAGGAATCTCCGAATACCGAGAAATCATCCATAAAAACTTCAATGAATTTCTCTATCATATCTGAGAAGATAGAAAGCATGCAGCGTTGGAAAGTTGTCGGTGCATTACATAGCCCAAATGGCATGCGCCTGTAGGCAAACACTCCATATGGGCAAGTGAATGAGGTTTTCTCTTGGTCTCTGGGATCAACCACTATTTGGTTATATCCTGAATAACCGTCAAGAAAATAATAATATGCGTGTCCTGCGAGTCTTTCCAACATCTGATCCATGAATGGGAGGGGGAAATGATCCTTTCGTGTAGCCTCATTGAGTTTCCGATAGTCTATGCACATCCTCCATCCTGTGACGGTCCTTGTAGGAATTAGTTCGTTCTTCTCATTGTGGACTACATTGATCCCTCCCTTTTTGAGCACAACATGCACGGGGCTGACCCAGGGGCTGTCTGAGATCGGGTAGATTACCCCTCCCTGCCATAACTTCATAACTTCTTTCTGCACCACTTCCTTCATGATTGGGTTCAGCCTCCTTTGGGATTGAATGGATGGTTTGGCATCATCTTCCAAAGTATCTTATGCATGCATATGGCCGAACTGATTCCTTTCAAGTCAGCGAGGGTCCATCTAATGACATCCTTATGCTTTCGCAACACTTGGAGTAATTCATCCTCTTGATCTTGGCTGAGGGATGAATTTATGATTACTGGGTAGCTTTCATTCTCTCCTAAGTATGCATATTTGAGAGTGGGTGGCAGTGCTTTGAGTTTAAGTTTGGGTGCTTCTAACTTTTCATTATCTTCCTTTGGTGCACCTCGTATATGAATCTCTGCTGTTGCAACCTGTTCACTAGACGTTGATCCCTCCTCTATTAACCCTTTGGGTTCTTCTTCTTCAAAACTCTCCTGCATTGCATCTTCCAGTGAGTCCAACCTCATACATTCTCCCCATTGTTTGGGTGGGTAACTCATGGCCTTGAACACATTGAATGTCATCTTTTCATTGTGTAATCTCAAGGTGAGATCACCTTTTTTGACATCAATGACAGCTCCAGCAGTAGCTAAGAACGGTCTTCCCAGGATGATAGAGGCCTTGGCTTCCTCCTGCATGTCCAACACCACAAAATCTACTGGGAAAATGAAATCCCCTACCTTCACCAGCAAATCTTCCACTACACCATGAGGGAACTTGAATGATCGGTCTGCTAGTTATAGGGCCATTTTTGTTGGCTTAGCCTCATCGATCTTCATTTTCTTCATCATAGCTGCTGACATCAGATTTATGCTGGCTCCTAAGTCACATAGAGCTTTCTCCACTGTGATCTCTCCTATAATACAAGGGATCTGGAAGCTCCCAGGATCCTTCAATTTCTGGGGGAGTTTATGCTGAATGATAGCACTACATTCTTCGGTTAGTATCACAGTCTCGTTGCTCTTCCAACTTCTCTTCTTAGTCATAAATTCCTTCAAGAACTTGGCATAGAGCGGCATTTGCTCTATTGCTTCAGCAAAGGGTATGTTAATCTGTAATTTCTTGAAGATTTCTAAAAATCTGGAGAACTGGCTGTCATCCCCCTTCTTCTTCAGTTGTTGAGGATATGGTACTTTCGGAACATATGGCTTCAGCTCTCCTTCCTTTTGACGTGAGTTGGAGGTGGGGATTTGACCTTCATCTTGTTCCTCCTTTCTTCCAACTGAATCTTTCTCTTGGGGTTGCTTGGGAGTCTCCTTCAATTCTTTTCCACTTCTGTAGGTTATAGCCTGACACTCCTCCCTTTGGTATGAGTCTGTATCGCTGCGAGGGTTGTGGCTGGAAATTCTCTTGAATAGGTAGGCAATTTGTGTCTCAAGTTTCTTGATGGCAGCATCTTGATTCTGCATATTGGACTGCACTTCTTCTCGGAATGCCTTACTGTCTTGAATCTCTTTGCATATGCCCTCAACCAGAGTCTCAATTTTGGAGAGTTTATCTTCAGATGATGGTGAGTTGAGAGTGGATGGGGGAATTGGGTCATTTTGGTTTTGGTATGGATGTGGAGAGGTGTTGTTAGGGTGGTGCTAATATGATCTCTGTGTGGAATGTTGGTGAGCTGCATGGTTGTTGGGGTTGTGACGTCTCTGATTTTGGCTTTGATCTTGTTGATTTCCCCACCCAAAGTTTGGGTGATTCCTCCAACCAGAGTTGTACGTTTTGGAGTAAGGATCATGGGTCTGCCTGGGTGAGTTTCCAATGTAGTTGGCTTGTTCTTGCTCCTCCTCTGCCTCAGCATTCACTCTCTCTTGGGTTGCTGATGAGGTGGTGATTGCTGCCACTTGGTTCCTTTCCATCTTCTTGGTGAGGTCAGCCAGCTGCTTGGTAATAAGCTTGTTTTGGGCCAACAGTGCATCCACATTGTTTAGCTCCATCACTCATCTAGTGTTGCCTCTTTCAGAAGCATAGAAGTAGTCATTCTCCGCTACAGTCTCAATGACATATATGGCTTCTTCAATGGTCTTCTTCTTGTTCAGAGATCCCCCGGATGAATGGTCTACTGCCTTCTTTGATTCATAAGAGAGGCCTTCATAGAAAATGTGTATTTGCACCCATTCATTAAACATATCTGGTGGACACCTTCTTGTCAGGTCCTTAAACCTCTCCCATGCTTCATATAGAGTCTCACCATCCTGCTGCCTGAATGTTTGCACCTCAGCTCTTAGCCTGTTGATCCATTGAGGAGGATAGAATCTTGCCAAGAATTTGTTCACCATATTTTCCCAGGTTGCTAAACTCTCATTTGGGAAGGATTCCAACCATTTAGATGCCTTGTCCTTAAGTGAGAAAGGGAACAGAAGTAGTCTATAGGTGTCAGGATGAACACCATTAGACTTCACAGTATCACATATCCTCAGGAAGGTGGTTAGATGTTGATTGGGGTCTTCTTGAACACTTCCTCCGAATGAACAATTGTTCTGAACAAGGGTGATGAGCTGTGGCTTTAGTTCAAAGTTGTTGGCATGTATGGTTGGCCTTTGGATGCTGCTTCCACAGTTTCCTGGGTTTGGGTTGATGTAAGAACCAAGAACTCTTCTCTCTTGTCCAGCCTGATGCGCTGGACCTTCTCTGCCATGGTTGTGAGCCTCTTCTTCATGATGGTTCTCCATATTTTCATCCATGTCTGGTTCAAAGTACTCTTCCTCTTCCTCAGCACCAACTACTCTCTTTCCTCTTGCTTCCCTCCTTAATCTAAGGAAGGTCCTCTCAGGTTCAGAATCAAAGGAAGTTGAAGCCCCGCTTCTTCTCCCTGTCATACAACCAATAAGGCACAAGCAAGGAAATAGATGCAGAAAGTACTCTTGTTAAAATTGCTGTTAGTGTGAGTGATGCAATATATCAAATAGTTAGTAGGTTAGTGAACTGAATGGTAAATAACTAAGAAAAAGGAGTAGGAGGGAAGGGAGAAAAATAACTAAAACTGAAAGTAATTAACCCGAACAGAAATTTAAATCAAACAAAAGAAAAATGCTCAATCTAGTTATCCTCCAATTTAGTCATTGTTGATACAAAATCAATCCCCGGCAACGGCGCCATAAACTTGATAGCACGGAAACTTGTCTCTCAACAATTTTCCTACAGCAAGTATACCGAATTGTCGTCAAGAAAAAACTCACAATAGAGTGAGGTCGAATCCCACAGGAATTGATTGGTCAAGCAAATTTAATTAGAGGAATGTTCTAGTTGAGCGAAGCAAAATTTGGTTTGAGAGTTGCAGGAAATTAAATGGCGGGAAAGTAAATAGCAGAAAATATAAATGCTGGAAGTAAAGAGCTGGAAGTAAATGACGGAAAGTAAATTGCAGAATTGTAAATGGGAATGGGGAAATGCTCATGAAAGTAAATTGGAGAAATTAAAGAGAATGGGTAAGATCAGAAATGGGGATTCATTAGGCTTAGGAGATGTTGCATTCTCCGGATCAAGTTCATTTTCATCTCTTCCTCAATCAATGCATTCATTGATCTCCTTGGCAATCTTAAGTGATCGAATTCCAATTCCTTGGTAATTCAATCTCTCAAATCTTGATCAACAACCAATTTCATGGTCAATTGCTCATGAGAAGAGATGAAGTATGGTCACTGATTATACCACATGCATTCCCAAATCAAGTGTTGGTAGGATTATAGTCACCATACCCAACCAAACCCAATTTGGTCCAACATGAGAAGGCATTTCTAGCATGATCTCTTCATTCCTCTTCCAAGGTTCAGAAGAGATCCAAGTATGAATAGCTTCTTTTCCAAGATAACTACCCAAATGGATGAAGATTGAAAGCTTTCTAGTAAAATCAAGAGAAAAGATAGAAGAAGAGTAATGAAGATTAGTATTGATCCATCAAATTACAACAGAGCTCCCTAACCCAATGAAAGGGGTTTAGTTGTTCATAACTCTGGAAATGGAAAACAAAGATGGAGAATACATCATGAAAACTAGAACTAGAAGTGCAGAGAAAGTAAATTATACAGAGAGTAGTTCCCAATTTCCAATCCCCAAAAAGCTTCTTTCTAATTCAAAACTACCCCTATATATACTACTCTTTTGATCTTCTAGTTGGTTCTTCAAGTCTTGGATATGGGCCTTTGGATCTTGAGTTTGAAGCAGTTATACTCTTCAGTGGGCTTAGCTTTACTTGCAGAGAGAAAGTGTGAAGTAGGCAGGGTGTTTAGCTCAGGACGTTAGTGGCGTTAACGTTAAGTGAGAGTGTGGGTTCGAGAACGTTAGTGGCAATCACCTTTTTCACTAACGTTCCTCACCCAGGGATGATCCACGTTAACTTCAACGTTAGTGGCACCAACGTGACCACTAACGTTGCCTCTTGGTCCTTCGCACACGTTATTGGGGCTCACCTTTTCCAATAACGTTGAGAGTCCTCCCTTCCCCTTACGTTAGAGTCCACGTTAACTTAGTTAATGTGGCTCTTAACATAGGCTTGCCAATACTTCGAGAATGTTAGTGACACTTACCTTTGTCACTAACGTTCCAAGGTGCCCCTTCTTCCCACGTTAGAGTCCACGTTAACTAAGTTAACGTGGCTTCTAACATGGTAATGATAGCCATCTCCAACGTTAGTGACAAAGGTGAGTGTTACTAACGTTGGCTCATCATCCTATCCTCAACGTTAGCTTCCACATTAACTAAGTTAACGTGGGAGTTAACGTGGCTCATGGTGGCTCATTGTGGCTCATTCCAACGTTAGTGACAAAGGTGAGTGTCACTAACGTTGGCGATTGTTTGCTTTCTGTACGTTAGCTTCCACATTAACTAAGTTAACGTAGCTCAAGGTGGCTTAGCCCAACGTTAGTGACAATGGTGAATGTCACTAACGTTGGCCACTCTTTTGCTTCCCAACGTTAGAGTCCACATTAACTAAGTTAACGTAGAAGCTAACGTGGCCAATATGAGCTTGGTCCAACGTTAGTGACAAAGGTGAGTGTCACTAACGTTGGCTCCATTTTCTTTCTTCCACGTTAGAGTTCACGTTAACTTTGTTAACGTGACTCTTAACGTGGGCTATGATGGCTTCGAGGGCGTTATTGGCGATTACTTTTCTCATTAACGTTGCAAGCTAGCTCCCATTCCACGTTGGTGGTCACGTTAGTTAGACTAATGTGGCTGCTAACGTGGCTCTTTCTTGCTTCCTTTATCCTGAAATCAAGCAATAAAGTGCATCAAAGTTCTAATCCACATCATGAGACATGCATCATTCAATTTGTCATCTAATTCATGCAAAATTCTCATGAAATCATGTAAAGTGCACAATGTATGCTTAAATCAAGATGTAAGTGAAATTCTACCCAAAACTTGCTTATTTCCTAAGAAAATGCATGAAACTACCCTAAAACAGTAAAGAAAAGGTCAGTGAAACTGGCCAAAATACCCTGGCATCACAACACCAAACCTAAAGCTTGCTTGTCCCTAACCAAGTACTGGAACAAGAGAATGATGAATAAAATGCCAAGAGAAATGAGTCATTATTGTGGAAGTCATGTCCTTGGTTTTATGGTGGTTTCATGCATAGCAACTTAGGTTCATTCCTTCACTGGCTTTCAGACCTTTATCATGTCCTGGAATACTCACTTAATTGCACCCTATGAGACTCTTATTCATTGATCCTTTTATTGTTTTCAGGGCTTATTTGTGTTCTTAGGCTAAGTGTTCTGTAAGGGGGCGACTCTTTAAGATAAGCTTTCAACCAGCACTCCCGAACCAGTTAGTTCAAGGTGCTAGGTGTTAAGACACCCCTAAGGACTTACTCCCTCAAGTCTCTTTCCCCCATACATACACACCACAGGCACATGGTTTGTTTATTTTCTTTCTTGAGACCTTGGTGTCCAGCACCTCTTTGGGTTACTAAATGTTCTGTAGCAAGGTTGCTCTTGATAGTGGACTTTCAGCTGATAATCCCAGGTTAGTTAACCCAAGTTACCAAGTGATGAAGTACTTCTACGAACTTATTCATCCAAGCAAATCCTTGGTACAGGAGCACCACATACACATCTCTCAAGTTCAAACCCTTGGTGCCTAGCCTTACTCTTTATTAACTTTTCTTTCTTTTTCAACTCTTATTGTTCTTTTCCCTTTTTTCTTATTAGGATCTTGTTATTTAGCTAGTCTCATGGGGTGTTTTTCAAGCATATGATTCAGGACAGATAGTTGTCTTCCCACCCTTGTTGGTGAATCAACTTAGCTAACTTATGACCACATCACACACTAAGGAACTTACTCCACAATATGAACTCCACTCTGGTCTTTGATAACACACATTCTCTTTTTATTTGATTCAAAAGGAGACAAGCAACACAATAAGCAGGATGGAATTGAAGCAGGTATCGTGGACAGTACACATATGACAAAAGCAATAAAGCAACCATTAAACTCTAATCATCTAAACTAATGAGCAACTATAAATCAAGTTCCTTCTGACTTCCAATTTTTAGCATTTAAAGTATATGGAATTAAGTAACAATACAACCTTCGGGTGATGGTTTCTTGCTGTCCCCTTGTTGTCCTCGTCCATAGTTTTTGCTCCTTCACTTCCTTGGATGATGGTGCACCATTTCCTCAGAAGGTTCCTGCAAAGTCATTGGAAGTTGCTTGTTTCCAAAGCACTTGAGACATAGTTAGCTTGCATGTATGCTTGCGAATTTTCTGAACTTAATTTGGTGTGTGAACACTAAACTTAGTTCTTTGCCTAGTACAACAAATTGCATACTTGCAGAGATCCTCATATGTTGTTATTAACAAAACAACCATTAACTTCAGACTAAACTACTGCCAAGTGGTCCCCCTGAGTGGTTGGAGCTAGCAATTTGTCATTGGAGTGTAGTGTGATTATAACTAATATCTTTGGTGGAACAACAAACTTAAAACTACACTTTCACTCTTAGGTTTTGTCTTGGTGTGGAACACCAAACTTAGCTCCTCGCAATACAGGGGAAACAACTTGTGATTTTTATTGAAATGATAATGAAAAAGAAACTACCTCAGGTTGGGTTGCCTCCCAACAAAGCGCTCTTTTAGCGTCGCGAGCTCGACGATTCCTTCATTACTTGAGATGATACTTCACTTTGGGGTTTTCCCCCATGTTGCCCATATAGTGTTTGAGCCTTTGTCCATTCACAGTGAAAGTCCTCTCCGATCTTTCATCCATGATTTCTATGTGCCCATATGGTGAGACCTTTGTGACCAGAAAGGGTCCTGACCACCTTGATTTGAGTTTTCCTGGGAACAGTCTCAACTTGGAGTTGTAGAGGAGTACTTGCTGCCCCTTTTCGAAACTCCTGGGTGCAAGGTGCAGGTCATGTCTTCTTTTCACCTTTTCTTTATAGATCTTGGCATTTTCATAGGCTTGCGATCTAAATTCCTCCATTTCTTGCAGCTGCAAGATCCTCTTTGCACCAGCAGCAATGCTGTCAAAATTTAGTATCTTGAGAGCCCAGAGAGCTTTGTGTTCCAGCTCCAGTGGTAAATGACAAGCTTTCCCATACACTAGTTGATATGGAGACATTCCAAAGTGGAGTTTTGAATGCTGTTCTGTATGCCCAAAGAGCATCATCCAGCTTCTTCGACCAATCCTTTCTTGATGCACCCACAGTCTTTTCCAGAATCCTTTTTAGCTCTCCGTTGGATATCTTAGTTTGCCCACTTGTTTGGGATGGTAAGGAGTGGCCACCTTATGTTTTACCCCGTATCGTAGGAGAAGAGCTTCTAGTGGTCTGTTACAAAAATGGCTCCCTCCATCACTGATGAGTGCTCGTGGGACTCCAAATCGGCTAAAGATATTCTTCCTGAGGAAGTTCATGGCCACCTTGTTGTCATTCGTTAGAGTTGCAATAGCCTCTACCCACTTGGAAATGTAATCCACTGCTACCAAGATGTATTTGTTTGAATATGAGGTTGGGAATGGTCCCATGAAATCAATTCCCCACACATCAAATAGTTCCAGTTCCAAGATAAAATTTTGTGGCATCTCATTTCTTTTGGGCAAGTTTCCAGATCTTTGGCACTCATTGCAGCTCTTTACTAGTTCTTTAGCATCCTTGAAAAGGGTGGGCCAAAAGAATCCACTTTGTAATACCTTTGCTGCAGTTCTGTCCCCTCCAAAATGGCCTCCATAGTATGAGCCGTGGCAATTCCACAGGACTTCCCGTCCTCTTATTCTGAAACACATCTTCTCAGGATTCCATCTGAACATTTCTTGAAGAGATGTGGGTCATCCCAGACAAAATATTTTGCATCATTTATGAGCTTCCTTTTTTTATGTTTATTGATCTCTTGAGGTAAGGCCCCAGTTGCCTTGAAGTTGGCAATGTCTGCGAACCATGGTGCTTTGTGAACTGTCATCAACTGCTCATCAGAGAAGAGCTCATTTACACTAGTATCATGTGTTCTACCTTCATCATGAGGGATTCTGGATAGGTGATCCGCTACTTTGTTCTCTACTCCCTTCTTGTCTCTGATTTCAATATTGAATTCCTGTAACAATAAAATCCATCTTATTAGTCTTGGTTTTGATTCTTGCTTGGCAAACAAATATTTAAGTGCTGTGTGATCTGTGAAAACAATCACTTTAGCACCAATGATGTATGATCTAAACTTGTCAAATGCAAAAACTATTGCTAGCAACTCCTTTTCAGTAGTGGTATAATTTCTTTGAGTTTCATTGAGGACTTTGCTAGCATAGTATATCACATGGACTAAGTTATCTTTCCTCTGCCCTAACACGGTCCTAATTGTAAAGTCAAATGCATCACACATCAATTCAAAGGGTAAGTTCCAATCAGGTAGGGAGATGATAGGGGCAGAGGATAATCTTTTTTTCAAATTCTCGAATGCTTGCATGCATGTTTCATCAAAGATAAATGGTGTATCAGATACAAGGAGATTGCTCAAGGGCTTGGCTATCTTTGAAAAATCTTTAATAAATCTTCTGTAAAAGCCAACATGCCCTAAAAAGCTTCTAATTGCCTTGACATCACTAGGTGGAGGAAGTTTTTCAATAAGTTCCACTTTAGCTCTGTCCACCTCAATGCCTTGGTTAGAAACCTTATGGCCAAGGACTATTCCTCCTGTCACCATAAAGTGACATTTCTCCCAGTTCAAGACCAGATTGGTCTCTTGGCACCTTTTCAATACCAAGGCTAGGTGATTCAGGCAGCTAGGAAAGGAATCTCCGAATACCGAGAATCATCCATAAAAACTTCAATGAATTTCTCTATCATATCTGAGAAGATAGAAAGCATGAAGCGTTGGAAAGTTGCCAGTGCATTACATAGCCCAAATGGCATGCGCCTGTAGGCAAACACTCCATATGGGCAAGTGAATGAGGTTTTCTCTTGGTCTCTGAGATCAACCACTATTTGGTTATATCCTGAATAACCATTGAGAAAACAATAATATGCGTGTCCTGCGAGTCTTTCCAACATCTAATCCATGAATGGGAGGGGGAAATGATCCTTTCGTGTAGCCTCATTGAGTTTCCGGTAGTCTATGCACATCTTCCATCATGTGACGGTCCTTGTAGGAATTAGTTCGTTCTTCTCATTGTGGACTACAGTGATCCCTCCTTTTTTGAGCACGACATGCACGGGGCTGACCCAGGGGCTGTTTGAGATCGGGTAGATTACCCCTCCCTGCCATAACTTCATAACTTCTTTCTGCACCACTTTCTTCATGATTGGGTTCAGCCTCCTTTGGGATTGAATGGATGGTTTGGCATCATCTTCCAACAGTATCTTATGCATGCATATGGCCGAACTGATTCCTTTCAAGTCAGCGAGGGTCCATCCAATGACATCCTTATGCTTTCGCAACACTTGGAGTAATTCATCCTCTTGATCTTGGCTGAGGGATGAGTTTATGATTACTGGGTAGCTTTCATTCTCTCCTAAGTATGCAAATTTGAGAGTGGGTGGCAGTGCTTTAAGTTCAAGTTTGGGTGCTTCTAACTTTTCATTCTCTTCCTTTGGTGCACCTCATATATGAATCTCTGCTGTTGCAGCCTCTTCACTAGACGTTGATCCCTCCTCTATTAACCCTTCGGGTTCTTCTTCTTCAAAATTCTCCTGCATTGTATCTTCCAGTGAGTCCAACCTCAAACATTCTTCCCATTATTCTGGTGGGTAACTCATGGCCTTGAACACATTGAATGTCATCTTTTCATTGTGTAATCTCAAGGTGAGATCACCTTTTTTGACATCAATGACAGCTCCAGCAGTAGCTAAGAACGGTCATTCCAGGATGATGGAGGCCTTGGCTTCCTCCTGCATGTCCAACACCACAAAATCTGCTGGGAAAATGAAATCCCCCACCATCACCAGCAAATCTTCCACTACACCATGAGGTAACTTGAACGATCGATCTGCTAGTTGTAGGGCCATTTTTGTTGGCTTAGCCTCCTCGATCTTCATTTTCCTCATCATAGCTACTGACATCAGATTTATGCTGGCTCCTAAGTCACATAGAGCTTTCTCCACTGTGATCTCTCCTATAATACTAGGGATCTGGAAGCTCCCAGGATCCTTCAATTTCTGGGGGAGTTTATGCTGAATGATAGCACTACATTCTTCGGTTAGTATCACAGTCTCGTTGCTCTTCCAACTTCTCTTCTTAGTCATCAATTCCTTCAAGAACTTGCATAGAGCGGCATTTGCTCTATTGCTTCAGCAAAGGGTATGTTAATCTGTAATTTCTTGAAGATTTCTAAAAATCTGGAGAACTGGCTGTCATCCCCCTTCTTCTTCAGTTGTTGAGGATATGGTACTTTCGGAACATATGGCTTCAGCTCTCCTTCCTTTTAACGTGAGTTGGAGGTGGGGATTTAAACTTCATCTTGTTCCTCCTTCCTTCCAACTGAATCTTTCTCATGGGGTTGCTTGGGAGTCTCCTTCAATTCTTTTCCACTTCTGAGGGTTATAGCCTGACACTCCTCCCTTTGGTTTGAGTCTGTATCGTTGCGAGGGTTATGGCTGGAAATTCTCTTGAAAAAGTAGCCAATTTGTGTCTCAAGTTTCTTGATGGCAGCATCTTGATTCTGCATATTGGACTGCACTTCTTCTCGGAATGTCTTACTGTCTTGAATCTCTTTGCATATGCCCTCAAGCAGAGTCTCAATTTTGGAGAGTCTATCTTCAGATGATGGTGTGTTGAGAGTGGATGGGTGAATTGGGTCATTTTGGTTTTGGTATGGATGTGGAGAGGTGTTGTTAGGGTGGTGCTGATATGATCTCTGTGTAGAATGTTGGTGAGCTGCATGGTTGTTGGGGTTGTGACGTCTCTGATTTTGGCTTTGATCTTGTTGATTTCCCCACCTAAAGTTTGGGTGATTCCTCCAACCAGGGTTGTACGTTTTAGAGTAAGGATCATGGGTCTGCCTGGGTGAGTTTCCAATGTAGTTGGCTTGTTCTTGCTCCTCCTCTGCCTCAGCATTCACTCCCTCTTGGGTTGCTAATGAGGTGGTGATTGCTACCACTTGGTTTCTCTCCATCTTCTTGGTGAGGTCAGCCAGCTGCTTGGTTATAAGCTTGTTTTGGGCCAGCAGTGCATCCACATTGTTTAGCTCCATCACTCCTCTAGTGTTGCCTCTTTCAGAAGCATATAAGTAGTCATTCTCCGCTACAGTCTCAATGACATATATGGCTTCTTCAATGGTCTTCTTCTTGTTCAGAGATCCCCCGGATGAATGGTCTACTGCTTTCTTTGATTCATAAGAGAGGCCTTCACAGAAAATGTGTAGTTGCACCCATTCATTGAACATATCTGGTGGACACCTTCTTGTCAGGTCTTTAAACCTCTCCCATGCTTCATATAGAGTCTCACCATCCTACTGCCTGAATGTTTGCACCTCAGCTCTCAGCCTGTTGATCCGTTGAGGAGGATAGAATCTTGCCAAGAATTTGTTCACCATATCTTCCCAGGTTGCTAAACTCTCCTTTAGGAAGGATTCCAGCCATTTAGATACCTTGTCCTTAAGTGAGAAAGGGAACAGAAGTAGTCTATAGGTGTCAGGATGAACACCATTAGACTTCACAATATCACATATCCTCAGGAAGGTGGTTAGATGTTGATTGGGGTCTTCTTGGACACTTCCTCCGAATGAACAATTGTTCTGAACAAGGGTGATGAGCTGTGGCTTTAGTTCAAAGTTGTTGGCATGTATGGTTGGCCTTTGGATGCTGCTTCCACAGTTTCCTGGGTTTGGGTTGATGTAAGAGCCAAGAACTCTTCTCTCTTGTCCAACCTGATGCGCTGGACCTTCTCTGCCATGGTTGTGAGCCTCTTCTTCATGATGGTTCTCCATGTTTTTATCCATGTCTGGTTCAAAGTACTCCTCCTCTTCCTCAGCACCAACTACTCTCTTTCCTCTTGCTTCCCTCCTTAATCTAAGGAAGGTCCTCTCAGGTTCAGAATCAAAGGAAGTTGAAGCCCCGCTTCTTCTCCCTGTCATACAACCAATAAGGCACAAGCAAGGAAATAGATGCAGAAAGTACTCTTGTTAAAATTGCTGTTAGTGTGAGTGATGCAATATATTAAACAGTTAGTGGGTTAGTGAACTGAATGGTAAATAATTAAGAAAAAGGAGTAGGGGGAAGGGAGGAAAATAACTAAAATTGAAAGTAATTAACTCAAACAGAAATTTAAATCAAACAAAAGAAAAATGCTCAATCTAGTTATCCTCCAATTTACTCATTGTTGATACAAAATTAATTCTCGGTAACGGCACCATAAACTTTATAGCACGGAAACTTGTCTCTCAACAATTTTCCTTCGGCAAGTATACCAAATTGTCGTCAAGTAAAAACTCACAATAGAGTGAGGTCGAATCCCACAGGGATTGATTGGTCAAGCAACTTTAATTAGAGGAATGTTCTAGTTGAGCGAAACAGAATTTGGTTTGAGAGTTGCAGGAAATTAAATGGCGGGAAAGTAAATAGCAGAAAATGTAAATGCTGGAAGTAAAGAGCTGGAAGTAAATGACGGAAAGTAAATTGCAGAATTGTAAATGGGAATGGGGAAATGCTCATGAAAGTAAATTGCAAAAATTAAAGAGAATGGGTAAGATCAGAAATGGGAATTCATTGGGCTTAGGAGATGTTGCATTCTCCGGATCAAGTTCATTTTCATCTCTTCCTCAATCAATGCATTCATTGATCTCCTTGGCAATCTTAAGTGATCGAATTCCAATACCTTGGTAATTCAATCTCTCAAATCTTGATCAACAGCCAATTCCTTGGTCAATTGCTCATGAGAAGAGATGAAGTATGGTCACTGATTATACCACATGCATTCCCAAATCAAGTGTTGGTAGGATTATAGTCACCATACCCAACCAAACCCAATTTGGTCCAACATGAGAAAGCATTTCTAGCATGATCTCTTCATTCCTCTTCCAAGGTTCAGAAGAGATCCAAGTATGAATAGCTTCTTTTCCAAGATAATTACCCAATTGGATAAAGATTGAAAGCTTTCTAGTAAAATCAAGAGAAAAGATAGAAGAAGAGTAATGAAGATTAGTATTGATCCATCAAATTACAACAGAGCTCCCTAACCCATTGAAAGGGGTTTAGTTGTTCATAGCTCTGGAAATGGAAAACAAAGATGGAGAATACATCATGAAAACTAGAACTAGAAGTGCAGAGAAAGTAAATTATACAGAGAGTAGTTCCCAATTTCCAATCCCCCAAAAAGCTTCTTTCTAATTCAAAACTACCCCTATATATATTACTCTTCTGATCTTCTAGTTAGTTCTTCAAGTCTTGGATATGGGCCTTTGGATCTTGAGTTTGAAGCATTTATACTCTTCAGTGGGCTTAGCTTTACTTGCAGAGAGAAAGTGTGAAGTAGGCAGGGTGTTTAGCTCAGGACGTTAGTGGCGTTAACGTTAAGTGAGAGTGTGGGTTCGAGAACGTTAGTGGCAATCACCTTTTTCACTAACGTTCCTCACCCATGGATGATCCACGTTAACTTCAACGTTAGTGGCACCAACGTGACCACTAACGTTACCTCTTGGTCCTTCCCACACGTTATTGGGGCTCACCTTTTCCAATAACGTTGAGAGTCCTCCCTTCCCCTTACGTTAGAGTCCACGTTAACTTAGTTAACGTGGCTCTCAACGTAGGCTTGCCAATCCTTCGAGAACGTTAGTGACACTTACCTTTGTCACTAACGTTCCAAGGTACCCCTTCTTCCCACGTTAGAGTCCACGTTAACTAAGTTAACGTGGCTTCTAACGTGGTAATGATAGCCATCTCCAACGTTAGTGACAAAGGTGAGTGTCACTAACGTTGGCTCATCATCCTATCCTCAACGTTAGCTTCCACGTTAACTAAGTTAACGTGGGAGTTAATGTGGCTCATGGGGGCTCATTGTGGCTCATTCCAACGTTAGTGACAAAGGTGAGTGTCACTAACGTTGGCGATTGTTTGCTTTCTCTACGTTAGCTTCCACGTTAACTAAGTTAACGTGGGAGTTAACGTAGCTCAAGGTGGCTTAGCCCAACGTTAGTGACAATGGTGAGTGTCACTAACGTTGGCCACTCTTTTGCTTCCCAACGTTAGAGTCCACGTTAACTAAGTTAACGTGGAAGCTAACGTGGCCAATATGAGCTTGGTCCAACGTTAGTGACAAAGGTGAGTGTCACTAACGTTGGCTCTATTTTCTTTCTTCCACGTTAGAGTTCACGTTAACTTAGTTAACGTTACTCTTAACGTGGGCTATGATGGCTTTGAGGGCGTTATTGGCGATTACTTTTCTCATTAACGTTGCAAGCTAGCTCCCATTCCACGTTGGTGGTCACGTTAGTTAGACTAACGTGGCTGCTAACGTGGCTCTTTCTTGCTTCCTTTATCCTGAAATCAAGCAATAAAGTGCATCAAAGTTCTAATCCACATCATGAGACATGCATCATTCAATTTGTCATCTAATTCATGCAAAATTCTCATGAAATCATGTAAAGTGCACAATGTATGCTTAAATCAAGATGTAAGTGAAATTCTACCCAAAACTTGCTTATTTCCTAAGAAAATGCATGAAACTACCCTAAAATAGTAAAGAAAAGGTCAGTGAAACTGGCCAAAATGCCCTGGCATCAGACTCCAAACTTTTTGGGCACCACTTGTACTGGACTGGCCCATTCGCTATCTGAGATGGGATAGATAATATAAGCTTTCAACTGTCTGGTCACTTCCTTCTTGACAACTTCTAAGATGGTGGGGTTCAGTCTTCTTTGAGGTTGACAGACAGGCCTAGCTCCCTCTTCTATAAATATCCTGTGCTGACAAACTTGAGGGCTGATGCCTACTATATCCACTAAGCTCCACCCAATTGCTTTCTTGTGTCTTCTCAGCACACTAAGCAGCTGCTCCTCCTGTTGGGATGTAAGTTCCCTTGCAATGATAACTAGGAGCTTCTGATTGTCCTCAAGATAAGCATACTTGAGGTGGGGTGGAAGGGGCTTTAACTCCATTTTCTACTCATGGCTGGGCACTTGATTATCTGGAGCTAGTGAGAATGGCAAAGTGTCCTCATTGTCTTCAGAGGGTTTTCCCACACTTGTATCTTGCTCCATGTGCA
The DNA here is from genome assembly GCF_059453495.1 of Arachis ipaensis. Classification (NCBI taxonomy): domain Eukaryota; kingdom Viridiplantae; phylum Streptophyta; class Magnoliopsida; order Fabales; family Fabaceae; genus Arachis; species Arachis ipaensis. The sequence goes on from NC_142436.1 coordinate 113,471,242, forward strand.
TCTCTTCTACTGCTTCTTGCTGAACTGCAGCTACAGTCTCATTAATAATGTCACACTGGAAGATGGAATGATCTTCCAGATGGTGCTTCATAGTTTCATCAAAGTTGAAGCTCACTGCTTTGCCATCTATCTCAAAGGAGTAAGTTCCTGAGAATGCATCCAACTTGAATTAGGGGCATTTCCAAAATATAGAAGTCAATAGGAAATGTGAGCCCCTTAATGCTCACCAGCACGTCCTCAACAATTCCAACCACAGAGATAATGCTTTTATCTGCTAAAACAAAACGTGATGCCAACCTTTTTAAGGGAGGGAGCCTCAAAGCATCATATACAGATAATGGCATTATACTAACACACGCGCCTAAATCACACATGCAGTCAGAAAATTTCACACTATCTATAGTAATAGTAACCATGCATGGACCTGGGTCACTACATTTTTCAGGTATATCACCCACTAAAGCAGAAATAGAGCTACCTAGAGGAATAGTTTCTAATTCATTTAATTTATCTTTATGGATGCACAAATCTTTTAAAAACTTAGCATATTTAGGTACCTGCTGAATGGCATCAAAAAGTGGAATGGTTACCTTTTTAAATATTACTACCATTTTAGGGTCTAGTTCCATCTGCTTTCTGGCCTTCCTAGCAAGGTGTGGAAATGGAATAGGAATGGAGCTTGCTGAGACGGAAGTGTACTGGAGCTTGCTGGTTGAGTGTTGGAGGTTGATGAGCGGATATTTTATACGCTTTTTGGGGATAATTTCATATAGTTTTGAGTATGTTTTAGTTAGTTTTTAGTCTATTTCTATTAGTTTTTAGGAAAAATTCATATTTCTGGACTTTACTATGAGTTGTGTGTTTTTCTGTAATTTCAGGTATTTTTCTGGCTGAAATTGAAGGAGTTGAGCAAAAATCTGATTCAGGCTGAAAAAGGACTGCTGATGCTGTTGGATTCTGACCTCCCTGCACTCAAAGTGGATTTTCTGGAGCTACTCAACTCGAAATGGCGTGCTTCCAATTTCGTTGGAAAGTAGACATCCAGGGCTTTCCAGCAATATATAATAGTCCATACTTTGCACAAGGATAGATGACGTAAACTGGCGTTCAACGCCAGTTCTTTGCCCAATTCTGGCGTCCAGCGCCAGAAAAGGATCAAAAGCTGGAGTTGAACGCCCAAACTGGCATAAAAACTGGCGTTCAACTCCACAAATGGCCTCTACACGTGAATTGCTTAAGTCTCAGCCCCAGCACACACCAAGTGGGCCCCAGCACACACCAGGTGGGCCCCAGAAGTGGATCTCTGCATCATCCATCATAGTTTATCCAATTTTTGTAAACCTAGGCTACTAGTTTAGTATTTAAACACCTTTTAGAGACTTATTTTGTATCTCATGACATTTTCAGATCTAAACTTTGTATTCTCTGACGGCATGAGTCTCTAAACCCCATTGTTGGGGGTGAGGAGCTCTGCTGTGTCTCGATGAATTAATGCAAGTATTTCTGTTTTCCATTCAAACACGTTTGTTCCTATCTAAGATGTTCATTCGCGCTTAACCGTGATGAAGGTGATGATCTATGACATTCATCACCTTCCTCAAATCATGAACGTGTGCCTGACAACCACCTCCGTTCTATATACGATTGAATGAGTATCTCTTAGATTCCTTAATCAGAATCTCCGTGGTATAAGCTAGAATTGATGGCGGCATTCATGAGAATCCGGAAAGTCTAAACCTTGTCTGTGGTATTCCGAGTAGGATTCAAGGATTGAATGACTGTGACGAGCTTCAAACTCCTGAAGGCTGGGCGTTAGTGACAGACGCAAAAGGATAGTAAATCCTATTCCAACCGGATCGAGAACCAACCGGTGATTAGCCGTGCTGTGACAGAGCACGTGAGCGTAGTTTTCACTGGAAGGATGGAAGGTAGCCATTGACAACGGTGATCCACCAACACACAGCTTGCCATAGGAGGACGTGCGTGCGTGAATCAGAAGACAGAGGAAAGCAGAGATTCAGAAGACAAAGCATCTCCAAAACTCCAACATATTCTCCATTACTGCACAACAAGTAACCTTTAATTTATGCTCTCTTGGTTGTCCACAATTCTACTGATAAACATAATTGACTTCCTGACTAAGATTTACAAGATAACCATAGATTGCTTCAAACCAACAATCTCCGTGGGATTCGACCCTTACTCACGTAAGGTATTACTTGGACGACCCAGTGCACTTGCTGGTTAGTGGTACGCGTTGTGAAAAGTGTGATTCACAATTCGTGCACCAAGTTTTTGGCGCCGTTGCCGGGGATTGTTCGTGTTTGAACAACTGACGGATTATTTTATTGCTTAGATTAGGAAAACTCTTTCCTTTTTTTGGTTTAGAGTCTTTTATTATTTATCCCTTATTAAAACACTTTAAATTTATAGCTCAGTTAGTTAGAACGTGGTGTTTATGTTCATGGTAATTGGCTATCATATTTTTAAAACCTTTTTCAAAAATAATTTTTTCTATTAAATCCTGTGCCAAACTTTAAGTTTGGTGTTTTCTTGTTGATTTCCCTTTGGTTTTCAAAAATTTTGGCTTGGTTTTCTAAAAATTTTAAGTTTGGTGTTCTTTCTTCGTGTTCTTGAGTTTTCCTTGTGACTTGACTTTAAAATTTTTAAGTTTGGTGTTCCTTGGTGTTTTCCCTCCAAAATTTTCGAAAATAGGGAGCATTAGATCTAAAAATTTTAAATCTTGTGCTATCTTATTGTTTTTCTCTCTCCTCTTTAAATTCAAAAATATCTTTTCTCTCTATTTTTAAAAAACAAATTTTCGAAAATTATATAAAAAAAAATTTAATTTCAAAATTCAAATTCTTTTTAGTTATTTTATTTTATTTAAGTATTTACTTCTTATAAAATAAAATAAATAAAAAGGTAAATCAGTCCAAGTTATATCCATATATCCATCATGGACATAAGTGGAGATGGACAGTCCAGGAGGACTTTGGGGTCATATTCTAACCCCTCTACTGCTTCATATGGGAGTAGCATCTGCATACCCTCCATTGGAGTTAGTAGCTTTGAGTTGAATCCTCAGCTCATTATCATGGTGCAGCAAAGTTGTCAGTATTCTGGTCTTCCACAGGAAGAACCTACAGAGTTTCTGGCACAATTTTTACAAATTGCTGACACAGTACATGATAAGAAATAGATCAGGATGTCTACAGACTATTACTGTTTCCATTTGCTGTAAAAGATCAAGCTAAGAGGTGGTTAAATAACCAACCTAAGGCCAGCATAAGAACATGGAAACAGCTGACAGAAAAATTCCTGAATCAGTATTTTCCCCCAAAAAGGATGACACAGCTAAGGCTGGACATCCAAGGCTTTAAACAAGGAGATAATGAATCTCTTTATGATGCCTGGGAGAGATACAGAGAGATGCTACGAAAATGCCCCTCTGAAATATTTTCAGAGTGGGTTCAGTTAGACATCTTCTACTATGGGCTTGCAGAAGGAGCTCAGATGTCTCTAGATTACTCAGCTGGTGGATCTATCCATATGAGAAAGACAATTGAAGAGGCTCAAGAGCTCATTGATACAGTTGCCAGGAATCAGCATCTGTATCTAAGCAGCAACCCTTCCATGAATGAAGAGGTTAAAACAGTAACTGCTGAATTCAGTACTGTAAAACAAGCTGCTGAATTCAATCAGCAATTGGATTTTCTAACAAAGCAGCTAGCTGAATTCAAAGACAGGCTACAGGAGACAAGGATAGCTAATATACATATGGACGAACAGTTTAAGCAGACAAAGCAGCAGCTATCAAGGCAAATAGCAGAAGAATGCCAAGCAGTTCAATTAAGAAGTGGGAAAACATTAAATACCCCACCTCAAGGCATCAAAAATTCAAGAAATGAGCGACCCACCAAAGATTCACCTGAGGACAGTAAGAGCCCAGGGAAAAATAATTCTGGCACTAAAACGCCAGAAAATGGGTGGAAGCTGGCGCTGAACGCCCAGACCATGCCCAAAACTGGCGTTCAGCGCCAGAAACAAGGCAGGATTGGCGTTCAACGCCAGAAATGGGCAAGAATCTCGCGTTGAACGCCCAAATGGGGCAAAATCCAGCGTTGAACGCCCAAAATGGGCACATTTCTGGCGTTCAGGCGCCAGGAACAGACAGTGAGCTGGCGTCTAACGTCACTCCAGCTTCTGACTCTGGCACTCAATTGCCAGTGAGGGATCAGACACACACAAGTGCTGATAGCAACCCCTCTAAAAAGGCTTCTTTAACCACTAAGGTTGAGGAATATAAAGCCAAGATACCTTATCCTCAAAAACTCCGGAAAGAGGAGCAGGATAAGCAATTTGCTCGCTTTGCAGATTATCTAAGGACTCTTGAAATAAAGATTCCATTTGCAGAGGCACTTGAGCAAATACCTTCTTATGCCAAGTTCATGAAAGAGATCTTGAGTCATAAAAAGGAGTGGAGAGAAATAGAAAGAGTTCTCCTCACTGAAGAATGCAGTGCAGTCATTCTGAAAAGCTTTCCTGAAAAGCTTAAAGACCCTGGGAGTTTTCTGATACCATGCATATTAGAAGGTGATTGCACCAAGACAGCTTTATGCGATCTTGGGGCAAGCATCAACCTGATACCTGCATCCACTATCAGGAAGCTCGGCTTAACTGAAGAAGTTAAACCAACCCAGATATGTCTCCAACTTGCTGATGGTTCCACTAAATACCCATCTGGCGTGATTGAGGACATGATTGTCAGAGTTGGGCTATTCGCCTTTCCTACTGACTTTGTTGTGCTGGAAATGGAGGAGCACAAGAGTGCTACTCTCATTCTAGGAAGACCCTTCCTAGCAACTGGACGATCCCTCATTGATGTCCAACAGGGGGAAATAACCCTGAGAGTCAATGATGATGAGTTTAAGTTGAACGCTGTCAAAGCCATGCAGCATCCAGACACATCAACAGACTGCATGAAAGTTGATCTCATTGACTCTTTGGTAGAAGAGATCAACATGGCTGAGAGTCTCGAATCAGAGTTGGAAGACATCTTTAAAGATGTTCAGCCTGATTTGGAGAATTCAGACGACATGAAAGAGCCTCTGAACTTTCTTCTGAAAGAGGAAAAACCTCCTAAACCCGAGCTCAAGCCACTACCACCATCCTTGAAATATGCATTTCTGGGAGAAGATGACACTTTTCCAGTGATCATAAGCTCTGCTTTAAATTCACAGGAAGAGGAAGCACTTATTCAAGTGCTAAGGACACACAAGACAGCTCTTGGGTGGTCCATAGGTGACCTTAAGGGCATAAGCCCAGCTAGATGCATGCACAAAATCCTATTGGAGGATAATGCCAAACCAGTGGTTCAACCACAGAGGCGGCTAAATCCAGCCATGAAGGAAGTGGTGCAGAAAGAGGTCACCAAGTTACTAGAGGCTGGGATTATTTATCCTATTTCTGATAGCCCCTGGGTGAGCCCTGTTCAAGTCGTCCCAAAAAAGGGAGGCATGACAGTGATTCATAATGAAAAAAATGAACTGGTTCCTACAAGAACAATTACAGGGTGGCGCATGTGTATTGACTACAGAAGGCTCAATACAGCCACCAGAAAGGATCATTTTCCTTTACCATTCATAGACCAGATGCTAGAGAGACTAGCAGGTCATGATTATTACTGCTTTTTGGATGGCTATTCAGGCTATAACCAGATTGCAGTGGATCCCCAGGATCAAGAGAAAACAGCATTCACATGTCCATCTGGAGTGTTTGCTTATAGAAGGATGCCATTTGGGCTATGTAATGCGCCTGCAACCTTCCAGAGATGCATGCTCTCTATTTTCTCTGACATGGTGGAAAAATTTCTGGAAGTCTTCATGGATGACTTCTCAGTATATGGAGACTCATTCAGCTCCTGTCTTGATCACCTGAAACTTGTTCTGAAAAGATGCCAAGAGACCAACCTAGTTTTAAACTGGGAAAAGTGTCACTTCATGGTGACTGAAGGAATTGTTCTTGGGCATAAAATCTCAAACAAGGGAATAGAGGTAGATCAAGCAAAAATAGAGGTAATTAAAAAATTACCACCACCTGCCAACGTTAAGGCAATCAGAAGCTTTCTGGGGCATGCAGGATTCTATAGGAGGTTTATAAAGGATTTTTCAAAAATCGCAAAACCTCTAAGCAATCTGCTAGCTGCTGACACGCCATTTGTGTTTGACACAGAGTGCCTGCAGGCGTTTGAAACACTGAAAGCTAAGCTGGTCACAGCACCAGTCATTTCTGCACCAGACTGGACATTACCATTTGAGCTAATGTGTGATGCCAGTGATCATGCCATTGGTGCAGTATTGGGACAGAGGCATGACAAGCTTCTGCATGTCATTTATTATGTCAGTCGCGTTTTAAATGATGCCCAGAAAAATTACCCAACCACAGAAAAGGAATTACTTGCAGTGGTTTACGCCATTGACAAGTTCAGATCCTACTTAGTAGGATCAAAGGTGATTGTGTACACTGACCATGCTGCTCTTAAATATCTACTCACGAAGCAGGATTCAAAACCCACGCTCATCGGATGGGTATTGCTTCTGCAAGAGTTTGATATAGAAATAAGAGACAGAAAAGGGACAGAGAACCAAGTAGCTGATCATCTGTCCCGGATAGAGCCAATGGAAGGGACGTCCCTCCCCTTTCTTGAGATCTCTGAGACATTCCCTGATGAGCATCTATTTGACATTCAGGAAGCACCATGGTTTGTCGATATTGCAAACTATAAAGCTGCAAGGTTCATACCCAAGGAGTACAATAGAATACAAAAGAAGAAATTAGTTACTGATGCAAAGTACTACTTGTGGGATGAACCCTATCTCTTTAAGAGATGTGCAGACGGAATTATCCGTAGGTGTGTCCCCAGAGAGGAAGCACAGAGAATCCTATGGCATTGCCATGGATCTCAATATGGAGGCCATTTCGGAGGTGAGCGAACAGCCACCAAGGTCCTCCAATGTGGCTTCTATTGGCCCACACTCCATAAAGATTCCCGGGAGTTTGTACGTAATTGTGACAGTTGCCAAAGAGCTGGTAATCTGCCTCATGGTTACGCCATGCCTCAACAAGGAATCTTGGAAATAGAGTTGTTTGATGTATGGGGAATTGACTTCATGGGACTTTTCCCACCATCATACTCAAACACTTATATTCTGGTGGCAGTTGACTATGTATCAAAATGGGTTGAGGCTATTGCCACACCCAACAATGATACTAAAACAGTGCTGAAGTTCCTCCAGAAACATATCTTTAGCAGGTTTAGTGTCCCTAGAGTACTAATCAGTGATGGGGGCACTCACTTCTGCAATAAACAGCTTTACTCTGCCATGGTTCGGTATGGAATTCGCCACAAGATAGCCACCCCATATCATCCACAAACCAATGGGCAAGCTGAAGTCTCTAATAGAGAATTAAAGAGAATCCTGGAACGGACAGTAAGTACCCGTAGAAAGGATTGGGCACGGAGCTTGGATGATGCTCTGTGGGCTTACAGAACAGCATTCAAGACCCCTATAGGGACCTCTCCATACCAACTTGTTTATGGTAAGGCATGTCACCTGCCCGTGGAACTGGAACATAAAGCCTATTGGGCAACCAGGTTCCTAAACTTTGATGCCAAATTAGCAGGAGAAAAATGATCACTCCAGCTAAATGAGCTAGAGGAATTCAGATTCACAGCTTTCGAAAATGCCAAGCTTTATAAAGAAAAATAAAAAAAATGGCATGACAGAAAGCTGTCATCTAGAATCTTTGAACCAGGACAGAAGGTCCTGTTGTTTAACTCTAGACTCAGGCTATTCCCCGAGAAATTGAAATCCCGGTGGAGGGGACCATACGTGATTACAAGTGTGTCACCATATGGTTACGTGGAGCTTCAAGATATTGATTCTGATAAGAAGTTCATTGTCAATGGACAGAGAATCAAGCATTATCTTGAAGGCAACATTGAGCAAGAATGCTCAAGGCTGAAGCTAGATTAAAAGCTCAGCAAGGTCCAGCTAAAGACAATAAAGAAGCGCTTGCTAGGAGGCAACCCAGCCATGGGGCATCAATCCTCTAAGCATTTTTGCCCTATTTTTATTTTTATTTGTTTATATAAAGTTAACTGACACTAAGGTACAGAATCATTTGTATAAGTTTACAGGGTTACAGAAGGAATCCGCACACAAAACAGAGATAGGGAGCTCAATGGCAAGAAAACGCCAGTAAAGGGGCATTTTGGGCGTTCAGCGCCCAAAATGGGCATCCACTGGGCGCTGAACGCCAGTAAGGGCAGCAATCTGGGCGTTCAACGCCAGAAACAGGCACCCAATGGGCGTTGAGCGCCAGTAATGGCAGCAACTGGGCGCTGAACGCCCAGGAGATCAGCATTTGGGCGTTGAACGCCCAAAACAAGCAGTGTTTGGGCGTTCAAACGCCAGGAAGACAGGGAGGAGCCAAATCCATTTATCCCACACGTATTTCCATTCTAATTTCAAATTTTATGCTTCAATGCATGATTTTTACATGAACATGTCAAGAACCCTGATTTCTAAAATCCTTAATTTCAAAAAATCCATCTTTCCAAGTTCAATCCAACCCTTTTCAAAATCTTTTATGAAAATAAATCTATCTTTTTCTCTCAAAAATCTTTTCAACTAATCCATATCTTTTTCAAATATCCATATTATCTTTCTCAAAATTCAGAGTTATCTTTTCAAAAATCTATCATATCCTTTCAAAATTAAACTCTATCTTCTATCTTATCTTTTTCAACTCAATCTTTTTATCTTATCTCCTCCAATTTTTCGAAAACCCACCCCCCCACCCCTTTAAAATTGGGTTCGGCCTCCCCCCTCCTCCATCAACAAGTGCACCTCGATCTCCTTCTATCCCTCTCCTTTCTTTTCTTTTGCTTGAGGACAAGCAAACCTCTAAGTTTGGTGTGTTTATCCGAGATCACTAAGATCATGGCTCCCAAAGGAAAACAATCCACTCCAAGAGGCAAGAAAGAGAGCGTTCCAAAACCACTTTGGAATCAAGGGAAGTTCTTATCTAAAGAACATTCAGACCATTATCTTAAAGTAATGGGTCTGAGATCAGTGATCCCGGAAGTTAGATTCGATCTGAAAGAAGACGAATATCCGGAGATCCAGGAGAAAATTCGAATCAGGAACTGGGAAGTCCTAGCTAATCCTGAAACGAAAGTAGGAAGGAACATGGTCCAGGAGTTCTATGCTAATATGTGGCAGAATGACAAGCAAAGACTATCTGGAACTGCCTGCTACGAATTTCGGACCATGGTCAGGGGAAAGATTGTTCATACCACCCCTGACAAGATCAGAGAGATATTAAAGCTACCTCAGCTAAAGGATGATCCAGACTCCTTCAACAGGAGGATGATGAGAGCAGACATTGGCCTGGATAAGATTCTAGAGGACATATGTATCCCTGGAGCCAGGTGGACCTCCAACACAAAGGGCGTCCCAAATCAACTCAAGAGAGAGGATCTCAAACCAGTTGCCAGAGGATGGCTGGACTTCATTGGGCGTTCTCTGTTGCCCACTAGCAACCGTTCTGAAGTCACAGTTAAAAGAGCAGTGATGATTCATTGCATCATGACGGGGAAGGAAGTGGAGGTTCATCAGCTGATTTCCACTGAACTCTACAAGATTGCTAATAAAAATTCAAAAGAGGCCAGGTTGGCTTATCCAAGCGTGATTTCTCTGCTCTGCAAGGACGCTGGAGTCAAGATGGGAATAACTGAATATATCCTAATTGAAAAGTCAATCACCAAAGCATCAATGGAGAGACAACAAGCACAGGAGGATCTTATCAAGAAGAGAGTACAGGAATTCCTCCCAGAGATTCCTCAAGCGGAATATTGGGAATATCTTGAGACGTCTGTCACCAAGATACAGGAAGCTATGGAGCAAATAATAAAACAACAGAAGGAACACAGTCAAATGCTGACCCATATGTTTAAAGAACAAGAGGAGCAGGGACGTGACTTAAGGGAACTGAAGCGCCAAAAGTCTTCTGTAATACCAAGCATCCCAAGGATCAGAGGAACCCCCATACCCCCAGAATAAAGGTTGTTAATTTCCAATTTCTGCCTTAACTCTGTGACAGTGTCCTTATAAAAAGTTTACCTTAGAAGTCATATAATAGTAATTAGTATCTATTTGATTTTATCTCCAATTAAGCTATAGTTTATTTTTCTCATCATCATTAAACATGAATAAAATAGTGGATCTTTTGAATAAGAAGCAATAAAATTTCGAGTTTAATAAAAGAAATTCTAATTGGTTAAATGTGGTGGCAATGCTTTCTGTCTTCTGAATGAATGCTTGAACAGTGCATATGTCTTTTGAATTTTTTGTTTAAGACTGTTAAATATGTTGGCTCTTGAAAGAATGATGAACATGAGACATGTTATTGATAATCTGAAAATCATAAAAATGATTCTTGAAGCAAGAAAAAGCAGCAAAGAACAAAGCTTGCAAAAAAAAAAAAAAAAAAAAAAGCAAGCAGAAAAAGCCAAAAGCTCTTAAAACCAAAAGGCAAGGGCAAATAAAAAGGATCCCAAGGCTTTGAGCATCAGTGGATAGGAGGGCCTAAAGGAATAAAATCCTGGTCTAAGCGGCTAAACCAAGCTGTCCCTAACCATGTGCTTGTGGCGTGCAGGTGTCAAGTGAAAACTTGAGACTGAGCGGTTAAAGTCAAGGTCCAAAGCAAAAAAGAAGAGTGTGCTTAAGAACTCTGGACACCTCTAATTGGGGACTTTAGCAAAGCTGAGTCACAATCTGAAAAGGTTCACCCAGTTATGTGTCTGTGGCATTTATGAATCCGGTAGTAATACTGGAAAACAAAGTGCTTAGGACCACAGCCAAGACTCATAAAGAAGCTGTGTTCAAGAATCATCACACTGAACAAGGAGAATCAATAACACTATCTGAGTTCTAAGTTCCTATAGATGCCAATCACTCTGAGCTTCAATGGATAAAGTGAGATGCCAAAACTGTTCAGAAGCAAAAAGCTACTAGTCCCGCTCATCTAATTAGAATCTGAGCTTCACTCAAAAAAAAACTCTGAGATATTATTGCTTCTCAACTTATTAGTCTTCTATTTTATTTAAGTTGCTTGAGGACAAGCAACAGTTTAAGTTTGGTGTTGTGATGAGCGGATATTTTATACGCTTTTTGGGGATAATTTCATATAGTTTTGAGTATGTTTTAGTTAGTTTTTAGTCTATTTCTATTATTTTTTAGGAAAAATTCATATTTCTGGACTTTACTATGAGTTGTGTGTTTTTCGGTAATTTCAGGTATTTTTCTGGCTGAAATTGAAGGAGTTGAGCAAAAATCTGATTCAGGCTGAAAAAGGACTGCTGATGCTGTTGGATTCTGACCTCCCTGCACTCAAAGTGGATTTTCTGGAGCTACAGAACTTGAAATGGCGTGCTTCCAATTGCGTTGGAAAGTAGACATCCAGGGCTTTCCAGAAATATATAATAGTCCATACTTTGCATAAGGATAGATGACGTAAACTGGCGTTCAACGCCAGTCTCTGCCCAATTCTGGCGTCCAGCGCCAGAAAAGGATCAAAAGCTAGAGTTGAACGCCCAAACTGGCATAAAAACTGGCGTTCAACTCCACAAATGGCCTCTGCACGTGAATTGCTTAAGTCTCAGCCCCAGCACACACCAGGTGGGCCCCAGAAGTGGATCTCTGCATCATCCATCATAGTTTATCCAATTTTTGTAAACCTAGGCTACTAGTTTAGTATTTAAACAACTTTTAGAGACTTATTTTGTATCTCATGACATTTTCAGATCTAAACTTTGTATTCTCTGACGGCATGAGTCTCTAAACCCCATTGTTAGGGGTGAGGAGCTCTGCTGTGTCTCGATGAATTAATGCAAGTATTTCTGTTTTCCATTCAAACACGTTTGTTCCTATCTAAGATGTTCATTCGCGCTTAACCGTGATGAAGGTGATGATTTGTGACATTCATCACCTTCCTCAAATCATGAACGTGTGCCTGACAACCACCTCCGTTCTATATACGATTGAATGAGTATCTCTTAGATTCCTTAATCAGAATCTCCGTGGTATAAGCTAGAATTGATGGCGGCATTCATGAGAATCCGGAAAGTCTAAACCTTGTCTGTGGTATTCCGAGTAGGATTCAAGGATTGAATGACTGTGACGAGCTTCAAACTCCTGAAGGCTGGGCGTTAGTGACAGACGCAAAAGGATAGTAAATCCTATTCCAACCGGATCGAGAACCAACCGGTGATTAGCCGTGCTGTGACAGAGCGCGTGAGCATAGTTTTCACTGGAAGGATGGAAGGTAGCCATTGACAACGGTGATCCACCAACACACAGCTTGCCATAGGAGGACGTGCGTGCGTGAATCAGAAGACAGAGGAAAGCAGAGATTCAAAAGACAAAGCATCTCCAAAACTCCAACATATTCTCCATTACTGCACAACAAGTAACCTTTAATTTATGCTCTCTTGGTTATTCACAATTCTACTGATAAACATAATTGACTTCCTGACTAAGATTTACAAGATAACCATAGATTGCTTCAAACCAACAATCTCCGTGGGATTCGACCCTTACTCACGTAAGGTATTACTTGGACGACCCAGTGCACTTGCTGGTTAGTGGTACGCGTTGTGAAAAGTGTGATTCACAATTCGTGCACCAGAGGTACTTGATGATCCCATCTGTGAGACGAGAGTTTGTATAGTAGAGGTTAGACCGGTAAGTGTGCTTTCCATGGTCTGTTGTCTTTGTGCAAGAGAGTGAAGCAACTCGTCATTGGGAGAGGAAGATGGGTAAGTGACTTGAGGGCCCTGCTGTTGGTTGTTTTGAGATCCCTGGGCTTTCCTTTGGTGAGGTGCCCGGTAAGGCTGGTTTTAATTTTACCACGCTTCATCCGCGGTCTTGTACTTTTTCAGAGAACCATTACTCGCACCATCTAGTGTAGTCTTATCGTGAGGCTTCATGCCTTGTGTGAAGTAGCTGATCAACACCAACTTGTCAATCATGTGGTGGGGGCATGCGTCCAGAAGATTCCTGAAGCACTCCCAATACTCATAAAGGGTTTCTGACTTGCCTTGGATGATGCAGGAAATCTCCTTCCTCGGTCTATCTGTAACTTTAGCTGGAAAGTATTTTTCCAAAAATTCTCTCCTGAGCATATCCCAGTTAGTAACAACTACTTTAGGTTGAGTGTAGTACCACTCCCTCGCCTTTTCCTCAAGAGAAAATAGGAAGGCGGTTAGCAGAATAAAAGTCTCATCTGCACCATGACGCTTAACAGTAGAACAGGCTATCTGAAAATCCCTGAGGTGCTTGATAGGCTCCTGAGCAGGTAAGCCATGAAATTTAGGCATTAAGTTGATTAGCGTAGTCTTCAGTTCAAAATCTGTAGCCAGATTTGGGTGACGCGCTTGATACGGTTGCAGTGTAAAGTCTGGAGCTCCTGCTTCCTGGAGAGTAATCCTCTTAGGCTCCGCCATGTTACCTACACGTAAATCAATAGAATCAGTAGTAGAGGAGCTTGTTTCTTCCTCGAATGCCACTTCAGACTCAACTTCAGAAGATACTGGTGAATTGGTAGTAACCAGTTCACCACCCTCAAAGGCTAGCCGACGCCGAGCTCGCCTAATATGTGAAATAGTTCCTTCAATCTCAGGATCAAACGCGGCTAAGTTCGGATCAGGCAGCGAACGCGTCATTCAATGAAAGAAACATACAGCTCATGGTAATAAAATAAAATATGCAAAAAATATGTACACCAACTAATAATTTAGCACACAATTGCAACCCCCCGGCAACGGCGCCAAAAATTGATGGAGGCGGAAATCAGCCAATTAAGAAATTATAGTAAGAACAGCGTTGCAAGTACAGTTCTTAACCGACAAAAATCCTCTTATCAATTTAGAAGGGTTGTCACAAAATTAGAATAAAAATACTGGGAGTAAGAATCCTAGGTCATCTCCCAACGAGTTGACAAAAGAGTGCTATTTTATTAGTCAGGAATTTTTTGAGAATTTTTAGAGTTGGAGAACGGAAAATTAAAATAATTATAAATTAAGGCAATGGAAATTAACGAGAGGATTTATATAATCAATTAAAAAGCCTTGACCGAGAATGATTAATCAGAAGTTCTATCCTTGTTGGAATTCACTCAAGTATAGTATCAAGAGGTTGTTGTTTTCACTTACTTAACCCTTACTAAATAAAGGAAAGTCAAATGATTGAGCTAACTCTTATTCGTAAGTCCTAATCCTCTCCCTTGGGAAGGATTAGCGTTAGTAAATAGAGAATTAGCCAACAACTTCCAATTTAACTAATCACTTGAGCATTTCAACTCAAGTGTCTCTGGTGTGCGAAATCATGATCATTCCATTCCTTGGTAACGGCGCTAAAAACTCAATATGCACGTTCATGATCTTATATCTGTTTCACAACTTCATACAACTAACCAGCAAGTGCACTGGGTCGTCCAAGTAATAAACCTTACGTGAGTAAGGGTCGATCCCACGGAGATTATCGGCTTGAAGCAAGCTATGGTCACCTTGTAAATCTCAGTCAGGCGGATTAAATTGTATTAAGAAATTATAGTGGATGAAAATTAAATAAAATATAAAATAGGATAGTGGTACTTATGTAATTCATTGGTGAGAATTTCAGATAAGCATATAGAGATGCTTTCGTTCCTCTGATCTCTGCTTTCCTACTGTCTTCATCCAATCAATCCTACTCCTTTCCATGGCAAGCTGTATGTTGGGCATCACTGTTGTCAATGGCTACTTCCCGTCCTCTCAGTGAAAATGGTCCAAGATGCTTTGTCACGGCACGGCTATTCATCTGTCGGTTCTCAATCATACTGGAATAGGATCCATTGATCCTTTTGCATCTGTCACTATGCCCAGCACTCGCGAGTTTTAAGCTCGTCACAGCCATTCCTTCCCAGATCCTAATCGGAATACCACAGACAAGGTTTAGACTTTCCGGATCTCAGGAATGGCCATCCATGGGTTCTACCATATACCACGAAGACGCTAATAACTCGGACTCGGTCCCCTGTATTAGATATCCAAGAGATATCCATTCAATCGAAGGTAGAACGGAAGTGGTTGTCAGGCACGCGTTCATAGGGGAATGATGATGACTTTGTCACGATCATCACATTCATGTTGAAGTGCGAATAAATATCTTAAAAGCGGAATAAGTTGAATTGAATAGAAAAACAGTAGTACTTTGTATTAATCTTTGAGGAACAGCAGAGCTCCACACCTTAATCTATGGTGTGTAGAAACTCTACCGTTGAAAAATACATAAGTGAAAGGTTCAGGCATGGATGAATGGCCAGCCCCCATACGTGATCTAAAGATGAAACTAAAGATGAAAACTCAATAGTAAGAAGTCCTATTTATACTAAACTAGTTACTAGGGTTTACAGAAATGAGTAAATGATGCAGAAATCCACTTCCGGGGCCCACTTGGTGTGTGCTTGGGCTGAGCATGAATCTTTCACGTGGAGAGGTCAATTTCGGAGTTGAACGCCAGTTTGTAACGTGTTTCTGGCGTTGAACTCCACTTTGCAACTTGTTTCTGGCGCTAAACGCCAGATTGCAGCATGGAACTGGCGTTGAACGCCAGTTTATGTCATTAATCCTTATTCAAAGTATGAACTATTATATATTGCTGGAAAGCCCTGGATGTCTACTTTCCAACGCAATTGGAAACGTGCCATTTGGAGTTCTGTAGCTCCAGAAAATCCACTTTAATTGCAGGGAGGTCAGAATCCAACAGCATCTGCAGTCCTTCTTCAACATCTGAATCTGATTTTTGCTCAGGTCCCTTGATGCCAGGGCATTTTGGCCAGTTTCACTGACCTTTTCTTTACTGTTTTTAAGGTAGTTTCATGCATTTTCTTGGAAAATAAGCTAGTTTTGGGTAGATATTCACTTACATCTTGATTCAAGCATACATTGTGCACTTTACATGATTTCATGAGAATTTTGCATGAATTATATGATAAATTGGATGATGCATGATCCCATGATTAAGAGCAAGACTTTGATGTACTTTGTTTGATTGATTTCAGGCCAAAAGAAGAAGAGAAGAAGCCACGTTAGTGGCTACGTTAGTTACACTAACGTGGGCACTAACGTGGAAGGAAGGAAAGCCCCAACGTTAGTGAGAAAAGTTAGTGGCATTAACTTTGAAGAAAGGAAATGGAGCCAACGTTAGTGACACTTAACATTATCACTAACGTTGGACCAACCTCATAAGTGGCCATGTTAGTTGCCACGTTAACTTAGTTAACGTGGCCTCTAACGTTAAGTAAAGGGGAAGCCAACGTTAGTGACATTCAACTTTATCACTAACGTTGGCCAAGTCACAATAAGCCACGTTAACTCCCATGTTAACCTAGTTAACGTGGAAGCTAACGTGAAGAAACAAGGTGGTCGACAATGTTAGTGACACCAAACATTGTCACTAACGTTGGAAGGAACCAACACAAGCCCCAATAAGCCACGTTAACTCCCACGTTAACCTAGTTAACGTGGAAGCTAACGTGAAGAAGGGAGGTGATCGCCAACGTTAGTGACACCCAACATTGTCACTAACATTGGAATGAGCCCACACAAGCCACTATGAGCCACGTTAACTCCCACGTTAACTTAGTTAACTTAGTTAACGTGGTAGTTAATGTGGGCAAAAGTCCCACCTGGCAGCCTGACCATGCCTTCTTCAAACACGCATAACTTGAGCCACGAAACTCCAAATGAGGTGATTTCAGTAGAATTGGAAAGTAGGATTCCAGAGCTTTCCAAGCATATATGGCATTACATGGTGGACACTAAATTTGAGGGAGAAAACTTGCCCCGAAAGTGCAAAGATGAACATGGTATCAATCTGTAGTAAGGCCAGCTGACCTCTTCACCTTCCAAGAAGTGTAACTCGAGTTGTAGAGCTCCAAATGATGCTCTTCGAAAGGCATTGGAAAGTAGACATCCAGGGCTTTCCAACAATATATAATAGTATGGGGTGGACACTAATTTTGAGCTCCAGAAACTGGTAATAATGAAGCCCTGATCGCTAGCGTTATTGGCACTCAAGTTTTCCAGTAACGCCGGCAACTATGCCAGCGACCATGTCCACTTCAAAGGAGCATAACTTGAGCTACAGAGGTCCAATTGAGGTGATTTCAGTTGCGTTAGAAAGCTGACATTTAGAGCTTTCCAACGATATGTAATACTCTATAGTGGGCATGAAATTGGAGCACAAACAAGAGGCATCTTCTAAGCCCCAAAAACACCAACTGGGCAGCAAGTGCAACGTTAGCCACAATAACTTTAGCACTAACGCCACGCTTGTAGCGTTAGTGTGGCTAACTTTAGCACTAACTTTAGCACCTGGACCTCAACTTGACTCACTCTCTCTCAAGTCCACTTCAAAGCTCAAGCAAGCAAGCCCACAATTGTCAACCAATCAAGACCACAAGAAGCATCTAGAATAGGAATTTTCATTTAATTGTAATTTGATTTTAATTTCATTTTCAATCTTCATCTTTACTTTTCTGCACTTTTTTTCTTTTCTATTTTGGTAGAGCAATGATCAACTAACTCTTTACATTGGGTTAGAGAGCTCTATTGTGATTCAATAGATTAAGTGTAGTTCTTATTCTTCTTCTTCTTTCTTTCCTCTTGATTTTACTAGAGAGCTTTCGATCTTCATCCAATTGGGTAGTTATCTTGGAAAAGAAACTATTCATACTTGGATCTCTTTTGAACCTTAAAAGAGGGATGAAGAGATCATGCTAGAAATGCTTTCTCATGCTGGACTAAATTGGGTTTGGATGGATATGTGACTATAATCCTCTCAACACTTGATTTGGGAAATACATGTGGTATAATCAGTGACCATACTTCATCTCTTCTCATGAGCAATTGACCAAGGAATTGGCTATTGATCAAGATTTGAGAGATCGAATTACAAGGAATTGTAATTCGATCACTTAAGATTGCCAAGGAGATCAATGAATGCATTGATTGAGGAAGAGATGAGAATGAACTTGATCCTGAGGATTGCAATATCTCTTGATCCCAATGTTCATTTTATTTTTAGTTCTTACATTTACTTTTCTTGCCATTTTACTTTTCTGCACTTTATTGCTTTCTTTACTTTTATGCAATTTACATTCCCTTTTTACTCATCATCCAAATCTGAATCGTCTAACTAGGATAATCAATCAACTATTGATTGCTTAATCCGTTAATTTCTGTGGGATTCTACCTTACTCTATTGTGAGTTTTTACTTGACGACAAATTCGGTACACTTGCCGAAGGAAATTTGTTATGAGACAAGTTTTCCGTGCATCAAGTTTATGGCGCCGTTGCCGGGGATTAATCGTGATTAACAAACTACCAGTTAATTGATTTACTAGATTAGACACTTTTCTTTTGTCTTTGTTTTCTTTTGTTTCTTTATTTTCTTTTGCTAACCAACTGTTTGTGATATTGCCTCACTGGGAATTTCCTCATCTGTGACAATGGAGATTCTAATTTCTTTTGGTGATTATTGTTTGAGACAGAGCTTTCTGCAGGAAAGAAAGGAGCATCCATCATATTTTAGTCAATCAAATTTCATGGGAAACTCTCCACCACCACAGAATGATTCACTTTACTATGCTCATGGTGGGTGGGAGTATCAAGAACATGAAATGGGGTACTTTCCAGAGCCACAAAATGATCCATATTTTGGTAAAATTGATCACTACTCAAGTTGTGGCTGGGAAGATCATAATCAAAGAGATTTCACTCATTCATACCCCATTCATCAAGAGCCATCACCTCTCAATTATACAACCTCACCTCCAAGTTTTACATGCCTAAATTCTTCATCATTTGAGTATGCCTCAGCACAAAAGTCTATCCCAAATCCATACAATTCATTTCACCATCCACAAAACTCAATCCCCTACCCACAAGAGTCATACCACTTTCAGAACACACAACCACAAAATAACCAATGCCATTCACAAGCCAACCCTGCCCAACCATTACAATCTACCCAACCTCCTTTAGATAAACTTACTAGGGTGGAACTCATCATTGAAGAACTCAGAAAAAGTAGAGTAGAGGAGAGACTCACTAGGATAGAACTCCTCCTTGAAGAAATAATAAAAATAATCGAAGAGGAGAAAATAGCAAAAAGGGACCATGAAGAAAAATTGAGGGAGAATGCACAACTCTATTTTGAAGAACAATTCATTGAAGAGCTGAGATCACAAAGAGATACCACTTCACTCTCTCCAGAAACAGAGGAGTTCATTCAAAGGTCAAGAATAAGGGAGGAAGACAATCAAGGGAGCCCACACTCCAATGAAATAGAGAGTTGCATAGAGGGTGAGTTCATTGAACCACCAATTCAAGAAGTTCTTGATGAAGAGGATGCTCCATCCATCATACAATACCCAAATCCTGAAATCAAGGTGGTAAAGACAATCAACATGAACACTAACAAAAGGATGGTGACCAAGAAAAGAAGGACAATATTCATGAAGAAGAAAAGGTCAACCAAAAGCCATCCCACCCCTACCCCAACAAGCAAGTTTACTCAAGCTAACAACAGAAGAAGCCTTGCTGGGGAGAGGCACTCAAAACAAGGGGCATTAACTGGCTCCTCTTTCCTCTTGAGGTCATTCCTCTTAACAAACTGGAAGAAGAGGAAGAAAGTCGTGAACAACATGTCAAGCTAATGACATTAAAAGAGCGCTTGTTGGGAGGCAACCCAACCGTAGGTAACATTTCCTTGCTTTGCTTAGTTTACTTTCAATAATTTGGCATATGATTGCACTCTAAGTTTGGTGTTGCCATGCAACAATTTGAATTTTAATCTTCACTGGGTACTTGCAACATTCTAGATTGACAGTGGCACACTAAGTTTGGTGTTGCCACTTAACTTTCATGCAAAGTACCATGCCAACACCACTTATTAATGCAATCAAAATTGTCTCTATTTTACTTCTTGTGCTTTTGTTGTGATCCATAATCTTGCTTGCTGAAACACATGCATACTCACACTTTATTTTAAGACATTCATGATCCATTAGAAATCCCGTCACCACTGTTTTAATTGTTGCTTGAGTATAAGCAATCATTCTATGTCTGGTGTGGGAAGGGGAAGAATAGGAGGAAAAGGGCAACAACAATGAAGATAAAATACAAGGTGGTAAAGTTCCTTACTCCTCTTACTTATTTCCAGCACTTTAATTTGCATGATTGTCTTCTATTTTCTTTGTATGCATGTGTGATTTCTCCTTGTGAATAAGCATGTCAATTCTGTCTTTTAAGCTTTTTGTTGATTAGGGCTGTGTTTGCTAGTCTGAATGTCATTACTGCATCATCTCCTTACTTACTTGTATGCTTGTCCTTTTGAATCAAATGAAAGGAGAATGAGTATTTTTAAAAGACCAGAGTAGAGTTCATACTATGGAATGAGTTCATGAGTTTGTGGTGTGGTCATAAGTTAGCTAAGTTGGTTCAACCACAAGGGTGGGAAGACAACTATCTGTCATGAATACTATGCTTGAGACATACCCCATGAGACTAGCTAAATAAGAAGATCCTAATAAGAAAGAGGGAAAGAATAATGAAAGTGGAAGAATAAAAGAAAAAAAGTAAGCAATAAGGCTAGGCACCAATGGTTTTAATCTTGAAGCATGTGTCTGTGGTGCTCCTGTGTGAGGGATCTACTTGGATGAATAAGCTCTTTGGGGTGCTTTATCACTTGGTAACTTGGGTTAACTAACCCGGGATTATCAGCTGAAAGTCCACTATCAAGAGTAACCCTCACTATAGAGCATTTAGTAACCCAAAGAGGTGCTGGACACCAAGGTCTCAAGAAAAGAAAATAAATAAACCATATGCCTGTGGTGTGTATGTATGGGGGAGAGACTTGAGCAAGTAAGTCCTTAGGGGTGCTTCAACACCCAGCATTTTGAACCAACTGGTTCGGTAGTGTTGGCTGAAAGCTTATTCTAAAAAGTTGCCTCCTTACAGAGCACTTAGCTTAAGAACAAAAATAAGCCCTGAAATGACAACAAAAGGATCAATGAATAAAAGTCTCATGGGATGCAATCACAGTGAGTGTTTTAGGACATGATAAAGGTCTGAAAGCCAGGAATGAACCTAAGTTGCTATGCATGAAACCACCATAAAACCAGGGACATGACTTCCACAAGAATGACTCATTTCTCTTGACATTCCATTCATCATTCTTTTGTTCCAGTACTTGCTTAGGGACAAGCAAGCTTTAAGTTTGGTGTTGTGATGCCAGGGCATTTTGGCCAGTTTCACTGACCTTTTCTTTACTGTTTTTAAGGTAGTTTCATGCATTTTCTTGGAAAATAACCTAGTTTTGGGTAGATATTCACTTACATCTTGATTCAAGCATACATTGTGCACTTTACATGATTTCATGAGAATTTTGCATGAATTATATGATAAATTGGATGATGCATGATCCCATGATTAAGAGCAAGACTTTAATGCACTTTGTTTGATTGATTTCAGGCCAAAAGAAGAAGAGAAGAGCCACGTTAGTGGCTACGTTAGTTACACTAACGTGGGCACTAACGTGGAAGGAAGGAAATCCCCAACGTTAGTGAGAAAAGTTAGTGGCATTAACTTTGAAGAAAGGAAATGGAGCCAACGTTAGTGACACTTAACATTATCACTAACGTTGGACCAAGCTCATAAGTGGCCACGTTAGTTGCCACGTTAACTTAGTTAATGTGGCCTCTAATGTTAAGAAGTAAAGGGGAAGCCAACGTTAGTGACATTCAACTTTATCACTAACATTGGCCAAGTCACAATAAGCCACGTTAACTCCCACGTTAACCTAGTTAACGTGGAAGCTAACATGAAGAAACAAGGTGGTCGACAACGTTAGTGACACCAAACATTGTCACTAACGTTGGAAGGAACCCACACAAGCCCCAATAAGCCACGTTAACTCCCACGTTAACCTAGTTAACGTGGAAGCTAACGTGAAGAAGGGAGGTGATCGCCAAATTTTAGTGACACCCAACATTGTCACTAACATTGGAATGAGCCCACACAAGCCTCTATGAGCCACGTTAACTCCCACGTTAACTTAGTTAATGTGGTAGTTAACGTGGGCAAAAGTCCAACCTGGCAGCCTGACCATGCCTTCTTCAAACACGCATAACTTGAGCCACGAAACTCCAAATTAGGTGACTTCAGTGGAATTAGAAAGTAGGATTCCAGAGCTTTCCAAGAATATATGGCACTACATGGTGGACACTAAATTTAAGGGAGAAAACCTGCCTCGAAAGTGCAAAGATGAACATGGTATCAACCTGTAGTAAGGCCAGCTGACCTCTTCACCTTCCAAGAAGTGTAACTCAAGTTGTAGAGATCCAAATGATGCGCTTCTAAAGGCATTGGAAAGTAGACATCCAGGGCTTTCCAACAATATATAATAGTATGGGGTGGACACTAATTTTGAGCTCCAGAAACTGGCGAAAATGAAGCCCTGATCGCTAGCGTTATTGGCACTCAAGTTTTCCAGTAACGCTGGCAACTATGCCAGCGACCATGCCCACTTCAAAGGAGCATAACTTGAGCTACAGAGGCCCAATTAAGGTGATTCCAGTTGTGTTAGAAAGCTGACATTTAGAGCTTTCCAACGATATATAATACTCTATAGTGGGCATGAAATTGGAGTACAAACAAGAGACATCTTTTAAGCCCCAAAAATACCAACTGGGCAGCAAGTGCAACGTTAGCCACAATAACTTTAGCACTAATGCCACACTTGTAGCGTTAGTGTGGCTAACTTTAGCACTAACTTTAGCACCTGGACCTCAACTTGACTCACTCTCTCTCAAGTCCACTTCAAAGCTCAAGCAAGCAAGCCCACAATTGTCAACCAATCATGACCACAAGAAGCATCTAGAATAGAAATTTTCATTTAATTGTAATTTGCTTTTAATTTCATTTTGTAATTTAGGAGAGCCTATATAAAGGCCTTAGTTTTTACATTAAAGGCTGGACTGAAATTTTGGAAGGGGGGGATTGAAGAGGGGTCTTCGGACTCCCTCCCCTCACACACTTTTCCTTCTCTTTCTTTTAGTTGAAATTTTCATTTATGAAGGTTGAATTTTCAATTTCAGTTTCAATCTTCATCTTTACTTTTCTGCACTTTTTTTCTTTTCTATTTTGGTAGAGCGATGATCAACTAACTCTTTACATTGGGTTAGAGAGCTCTATTGTGATTCAATGGATTAAGTGTAGTTCTTATTCTTCTTCTTCTCTCTTTTCTCTTGATTTTACTAGAGAGCTTTCGATCTTCATCCAATTGGGTAGTTATCTTGGAAAAGAAACTATTCATACTTGGATCTCTTCTGAACCTTGAAAGAGGGATGAAGAGATCATGCTAGAAATGCTTTCTCATACTGGACCAAATTGGGTTTGGATGGATATGTGACTATAATCCTCTCAACACTTGATTTGGGAAATGCATGTGGTATAATCAGTGACCATACTTCATCTCTTCTCATGAGCAATTGACCAAGGAATTGGCTATTGATCAAGATTTGAGAGATCGAATTACAAGGAATTGTAATTCGATCACTTAAGATTGCCAAGGAGATCAATGAATGCATTGATTGAGGAAGAGATGAGAATGAACTTGATCCTGAGGATTGCAATATCTCTTGATCCCAATGTTCATTTTATTTTTAGTTCTTACATTTACTTTTCTTGCCATTTTACTTTTCTGCACTTTATTGCTTTCTTTACTTTTATGCAATTTACATTCCCTTTTTACTCATCATCCAAATCTGAATCGTCTAACTAGGATAATCAATCAACTATTGATTGCTTAATCCATTAATCTCTGTGGGATTCGACCTCACTCTATTGTGAGTTTTTACTTGACGACAAATTCGGTACACTTGCCGAAGGAAATTTGTTATGAGACAAGTTTTCCATGCATCATCCCTCAATTTCAGCCAGAAAATACCTGAAATCACAGAAAAACACACAAACTCATAGTAAAGTCCAGAAATGTGAATTTTAATTAAAAACTAATAAAAATAGACTAAAAACTAATTAAATTATACTGAAAACTATGTAAAAATAATGCCAAAAAGCGTATAAATTATCCGCTCATCACAACATCAAACTTGAATTGTTGCTTGTCCCCAAGCAACTGAAAATCAAATAGGATAAAAAGAAGAGAATATACTATAAATTCCAAAATATCAATGAAACTTAGCTCCAATCAGATGAGCGGGACTTGTAGCTTTTTGTCTCTTGAATAGTTTTGGCATCTCACTTTATCCATTGAGGTTCAGAATGATTGGCATCTATAAGAACTCAGAGTTCAGATAGTGTTATTGATTCTCCTAGTTCAGTATGTTGATTTTTGAATACAGCTACTTTATGAGTCTTGGCCGTGGCCCTAAACACTTTGTTTTCCAGTATTACCACCGGATACATAAATGCCATAGATACATAACTGGGTGAACCTTTTCAGATTGTGACTCAGCTTTGCTAAAGTCCCCAATTAGAGGTGTCCAGGGTTCTTAAGCACACTCTTCTTTTGCTTTGGACCTTGACTTTAACCGCTCAGTCTCAAGTTTTCACTTGACACCTTCATGCCACAAGCACATGGTTAGGGACAGCTTGGTTTAGCCGCTTAGGCCAGGATTTTATTCCTTTAGGCCCTCCTATCCACTGATGCTTAAAGCCTTGGGATCCTTTTTATTACCCTTGCCTTTTGGTTTTAAGGGCTATTGGCTTTTTGCTCTTGCCTTTTGGTTTTAAGAGCTTTTGGCTTTTTCTACTTGCTTGTTCTTTTTCTCTTTTTTTTTTTTTGCTATTTTTTTTCTGCAAGCTTTGTATTCACTGCTTTTTCTTACTTCAAGAATCATTTTTATGATTTTTCAGATTATCAAATAACATGTCTCCTTGTCATCATTCTTTCAAGAGCCAACATATTTAACATTCTTAAACATCAAATTCAAAAGACATATGCACTGTTCAAGGATTCATTCAGAAAACAAAAAGTATTGTCACCACATCAAAAATAACTAAACTAGTTTCAAGGATGAATTCAAAAACCATGTACTTCTTGTTCTTTTGTAATTAAAATATTTTTCATTTAAGAAAGGTGATGGATTCATAGGACATTCATAACCTTAAGGCATAGACACTTAACTACTAATGATCATGTAATAAGACAAAAACATAAACATAAAGCATAGTAAACGAAAAATAGTAAAATAAGTAGACAAGGAGATTAAGGAATGAGTCCACCTTAGTGAGGGTGGCGTCTTCCTCTTCTTGAAGAACCAATGGTGCTTTTGAGCTCCTCTATGTCTCTTCCTTGTCTTTGTTGTTCCTCCCTCATAGCTCTTTGATCTTCTCTAATTTCATGGAGGATGATGGAATGCTCTTGGTGCTCCATCCTTAGTTTTCCCATGTTGGAACTTAATTCACCTAGGGAAGTGTTGATTTGTTCCCAATAGTTTTGTGGAGGAAAGTGCATCCCTTGAGGCATCTCAGGGATTTCATGGTGAGGAATCTCCTCATGCTCATGTTGAGGTCCATGCTCTCTTGTTTGCTCCATTCTTTCTTAGTGATGGGCTTGTCCTCTTCAATGAGGATGTCTCCCTCTATGTCAATCCCAGCCGAATTGTAGAGGTGGCAAATGAGGTAAGAAAAGGCTAACCTTGCCAAGTTGGAAGACTTGTCAGCCACCTTGTAGAGTTCTTGAGGTATAATCTCATGAACTTCCACTTCCTCCCCAATCATGATGCTATGGATCATGATGGCCTGGTCTATAGTAACTTCAGACCGGTTGCTAATAGGAATGATTGAGCGTTGAATGAACTCCAACCATCCTCTAGCTACTGGTTTGAGGTTAAGCCTTCTTAGTTGAACTGGCTTACCTTTTGAGTCAATTTTCCATTGAGCTCCTTCCACACATATGTCCATGAGGACTTGGTCCAACCTTTGATCAAAGTTGACTCTTTTAGTGTAGGAGCGTGCGTTCTTTTCCATCATTGGTAGGTTGAACGCCAACCTTACATTTTCCGGATTGAAATCTAAGTATTTCCCCTGAACCATGGTAAGCCAATGCTTTGGGTTCGGGTTCACACTTTGATCATGGTTTCTAGTGACCCATGCGTTTGCATAGAACTCTTGAACCATTAAGATCCCGACTTGTTGAATGGGGTTGGTGAGGACTTTCCAACCTCTTCTTTGGATCTCAAGTCAGATCTCTGGATACTCATTCTTTTTGAGTTTGAAAGGAACCTCAGGGATCACTTTCTTCTTGGCCACAACTTCATAGAAGTGGTCTTGATGGACCTTAGAGATGAATCTCTCCATCTCCCATGACTCAGAGGTGGAAACAATTGCCTTTCCTTTCCTCTTTCTAGAGATTTCTCTGGCCTTTGGTGCCATGAATGGTTATGGAAAAACAAAAAACAATGCTTTTTACTACACCAAACTTAAAATGTTTGCTCGTCCCCGAGCAAAAGAAGAGAGAAAGAAGTAGAAGAAGAAGAGAAATGGAGGAGAGGGAGAGAGAGTTGGTTTCGGCCAAGGGGTGAAGAGAGGGTTGTGTTGTGTGAAAATGAAGAGGGAATGAAGGGTTAATATAGGAGTGGGGAGGGGTTAGGGTTCGGCCATTTAAGGTTGGGTTTGGGAGGGAAATTATTTTGAATTTAAAGGTAGGAGGGGTTTTTTTTTTGGGGAAGAAAGGATGGATGTGAGTGGTGAAGAAGTGATGGGAAAGAGTGATTGAGTTGATTGGTGAGGGGTATTTGGGGAAGAGTGATATGAAAAGGTGTGAAGAGGAGAGAAGAAAGGTAAGTGGGGATCCTGTGGGGTCCACAGATCCTGAGGGAATCCTGGAGGTCCACAGATCCTGAGGTGTTTGAGGATTTCTCACCCCTTCACCTTTGAGGCGTGTAAAACGCCCTATATATGCAATCCTGGCGTTTAACGCCAGACTGCAGCATGTTTCTAGCGTTAAACGCCACTTCCATGCTTGTTTTGGGCGTTCAACGCCAGTCTGCAGCATGTTTCTGGCGTTGAACGCCAGTTTTCCTTTGGGGTGCATTCCTGGCGTTTAACGCCAGTTTCATGCTCTGTTCTGGCGTTACTGGCATTTAAACGCCAGCCAGATGCTCCTTACTGGCGTTTAAATGCCAGTAAGCCCTTCCTGCAGGGTGTTCTGTTTTTAATGCTATTTTTCATTCTTTTTTTTTATTTTTCAGTAGTTTTTGTGACTCCACATGATCATCAACCTAATAAAACATGAAATAACAAAGAGAAAATAAAATAAAAATGATTAAATAACATTGGGTTGCCTCCCAACAAGCGCTTCTTTATTGTCAATAGCTTGACAGTGGGCTCTCATGAAGCCATACAGGTGATTAGGTCAATTTTATAGACTCCCAACACCAAACTTAGAGTTTGAATGTGGGGGTTCAACACCAAACTTAGAGTTTGGATGAGGCCTCCCAACACCAAACTTAGAGTTTGATTGTGGGGGCTTTGGTTGACTCTGCACTGAGAGAAGCTTTTCATGCTTCCTCTTCATGGTTACAGAAGGAGATCCTTGAGTTTTAAACACAAGGTTATCTTCATTTAGCTGAAGGATCAATTCTCCTTTGTCTACATCAATCACAGCTCTTGCTGTGGCTAGGAAGGGTCTTCCCAAGATGATGGATTCATCCTCCTCCTTCCCAGTATCCAGGATTATGAAATCAGCAGGGATGTACAGGCCTTCAACCTTTACTAGCACGTCCTCTACTTGTCCATAAGCCTGTTTTCTTGAGTTGTCTACCATCTCTAATGAGATTCTGGCAGCTTACACCTCAAAGATTCCCCGTTTCTCCATTACAGAGAGTGGCATGAGGTTTATCCCTAACCCAAGCTTACATAGAGCCTTCTCAAAGTTCATGGTGCCTATGGTACAAGGCATTAAGAACTTTCCAAGATCCTGTTTCTTCTGAGGCAATGTCAGTTGATCCAGATCACTTAGTTCATTGGTGAGCAAGGGAGGTTCATCTTCCCAAGTCTCATTACCAAATAATTTGGCATTCAGCTTCATGATAGAACCAAGGTACTTGGCAACTTGCTCCTCAGTAACATCTTCATTCTCTTCAGAAGAATACTCATCAGAGCTCATGAATGGCACAAGGAGGTTCAATGGAATCTCTATGGTCTCTAGATGAGCCTCAGAGTCCTTTGGTTCCTCAGAGGGAAACTCCTTATTGATCTCTGGACGTCCCAGGAGGTCTTCCTCACTAGGGTTCATGTCCTCTCCCTCCCTTGCAGGTTCGGCCATGATGATCAATTCAATGGCCTTGCACTCTCCTTTTGGGTTTTCTTCTGTATTGCTTGGGAGAGTACTAGGAGGGGTTTCAGTGATTCCTTTACTCAGCTGGCCCACTTGTGCTTCCAAATTTCTAATGGAAGACCTTATTTCATTCATGAAACTTAGAGTGGCCTTAGATAGATTAGAGACTATATTTGCCAAGCTAGATAGATTCTACTCAGAACTCTCTGTCTTTTGCTGAGTGGATGATGGAAAAGGCTTGCTATTGCTAAACCTGTTTCTTCCACCATTATTAAAGCCTTGTTGAGGCTTTTGTTGATCCTTCCATGAGAGATTTGGGTGATTTCTCCATGAGGGATTATATGTGTTTCCATATGGTTCACCCATGTGATTCACCTCTGCTATTGCAGGGTTCTCAGGATCATAAGCTTCTTCCTCAGAAGATGCCTCTTGAGTACTGTTGGATGCAGCTTGCATTCCATTCAGACTCTAAGAAATCATATTGACTTGCTGAGTCAATATTTTATTCTGAGCCAATATGGCATTCAGAGTATCAATTTCAAGAACTCCCTTCTTTTGAGGCGTCCCATTACTCACAGTATTCCTCTCAGAAGTGTACATGAACTAGTTATTGGCAACCATGTCAATGAGTTCTTGAGCTTCTGCAGGCGTTTTCTTTAGCTGAATGGATCCACCTGCAGAAGTATCCAATGACATCTTAGCTAATTTAGACAGACCATCATAGAATATATCTAGGATGGTCCATTCTGAAAGCATGTCAGAAGGACACTTTTTGGTCAGTTGCTTATATCTCTCCCAAGCTTCATAGAGGGATTCACCTTCTTTCTGTCTGAAGGTTTTAACATCCACTCTAAGCTTACTCAACTTTTGAGGAGGGAAGAACTTGGCTAAGAAAGCCGTGACCAGTTTATCCCAAGAGTTCAGGCTATCCTTAGGTTGAGAGTCCAACCATACTTTAGCTCTGTCTCTTACAGAAAACAGGAAAAGCATAAGCCTGTAGACCTCGGGATCAACCCCATTGGTCTTAATAGTATCACAGATCTGCAAGAATTCAGTTAAGAACTGAAAAGGATCTTCAGATGGAAGTCCATGAAACTTGCAGTTCTGCTGCATCAGAGAAACTAATTGAGGTTTCAGCTCAAAATTGTTTGCTCCAATGGCAGGAATGGAGATGCTTCTTCCATGTAAATTGGAATTAGGTGCAGTAAAGTCACCAAGCATCCTCCTTGCATTATTATTATTTTTGGCTGCCATCTCCTCTTCCTGTTTGAAAATTCCTGTAAGGTTGTCTCTGGATTGTTGCATTTTAGCTTCTCTTAGTTTCCTTTTCAGAGTCCTTTCAGGTTCAGGATCTGCTTCAACAAGAATGTTCTTGTCCTTGCTCCTGCTCATATGACAAAGAAGGGAATAACAAAGAAAATATGGAATCCTCTATGTAACAGTATAGAGATTCCTTTGTTTGGGTAGAAGAAAAAAAGAATGTAATGTAAAGAAGAGAAGAGGAAAAACTCGAACACAGAGAGGGAGGTGGTGTTCGAATTTTTGGATGGGAGAGAAGTGTTAGTAGATGAATAAATAAATAGAGGGAGATGAGAGAGAGAATTTCGAAATTTAATTAAAATAAAAATTAAAATTGAAAGTTAGATTTCGAAAATTAAAGTTGAAATTAAATTCAAATTAAAACAATTAGTTAATTAAAAAGGAATTTTGAAAAAGGAGAGAGGGAATTTTCGAAAATAAGAGAAAGGATTAGTTAGGTAGTTTTGAAAAAGATATGATTGAAACAAAAAAGATAAGATTGATTGAAAAAGTTTTGAAATTTGTTTTTGAAAAAGATATGATTTAAATTTTAATTTGAAAAAGATTTGAAAGGAAAATTAAAAAGATTTGATTTTGAAAACTAAAGTTGATTACTTGACTATCAAGAAACTAAAAAGATATGATTCTAGAGTTTAAAGATTGAACCTTTCTTACTAGGCAAGTAACAACTTAATATTTTTGAATCAATCACATTAAATGTTAGTAACTAATTCGAAAATCATGAACTAAAATTAAGAAAAAGATTTTTGAAAATTAATTTGAAAAATTTTCGAAAATATTAGAAAGAAATTTTGAAAAACATTTGAAAAAGATAGAATTTTTAAATTAAAAATTTGATTTGACTCATAAGAAACAACTTGAAAAATTTTTTTTGAAAAAGTCAACTCAAATTTTCGAATTTGATGAGAAGAAAAAGGGAAAGATATTTTTGAATTTTTAATGAAGAAAGACAAAAACATGAAAAAGACTCATAGCATAAAAATTATGAATCAAAACACACAATGCATGCAAGAACACTATCTCAAGATGAACACCAAGAACACTTTGAATGTCAAGATGAACACCAAGAACTTATTTGTGAAAGATTTTCAAGACAAGAAAACATGCCAGACACCAAACTTAAAAATTTTTATTCTTTAGACATTAACAAATTGAAAATGCATATGAAAAACAAGAAAAGACACAAAATAAGAAAACATCAAGATCAAACAAGAAGACTTACCAAGAACAACTTGAAGATCATGAAGAACACTATGAATGCATGAATTTTCGAAAAATGCATAAATTTTTAGAAAAAATGTAATTGACACCAAACTTAAAAACTGACTCTAGACTCAAACAAGAAACATCAAAAATATTTTTTGATTTTATGATTTTATTAATTTTTTTGGATTTTTGTATATTTTTATTTTTTTGAAAACCTATAGGGAAAAGGAAGCAATGAATTCAAAGTCCTCAATCAAGATTCCAGGAATCATACCAGGTTAGTCTAAAGCTTGATGGCCAGCCAAACTTCAGCATACCATTTTGAAACTTTAGAATTTATTCTTAAAAATTTTAAAATAATTTTCGAAAACAAAGGGAAAATTTTTTTTTGAAAGATTTTTGAAGAATTTTTTTGTATTTTTCGAGAATTAAGAAATAAAAACAAAAAGGTTAAAATTAAAATAAAGTTACCTAATCTGAGCAACAAGATGAACCGTCAGTTGTCCAAGCTAGAACAATCCCCGGCAACGGCGCCAAAAACTTGGTGTGCAAAATCGTGATCATTCCATTCCTTGGTAACTGCACTAAAAACTCAATACGCACGTTCATGATCTTATATCTGTTTCACAACTTCGTACAACTAACCAGCAAGTGCACTGGGTCGTCCAAGTAATAAACCTTACGTGAGTAAGGGTCGATCCCACGGAGATTGTCGGCTTGAAGCAAGCTATGGTCACCTTGTAAATCTCAGTCAGGCGGATTAAATTGTATTAAGAAATTATAGTGGATGAAAATTAAATAAAATATAAAATAGGATAGTGGTACTTATGTAATTCATTGGTGAGAATTTCAGATAAGCGTATAGAGATGCTTTCGTTCCTCTGATCTCTGCTTTCCTGCTGTCTTCATCCAATCAATCCTACTCCTTTCCATGGCAAGCTGTATGTTGGGCATCACCATTGTCAATGGCTACTTCCCATCCTCTCAGTGAAAATGGTCCAAGATGCTCTGTCACGGCATGGCTATTCATCTGTCGGTTCTTGATCATACTGGAATAGGATCCATTGATCCTTTTGCATCTGTCACTACGCCCAGCACTCGCGAGTTTTAAGCTCGTCATAGCCATCCCTTCCCAGATCCTACTCGGAATACCACAGACAAGGTTTAGACTTTCCGGATCTCAGGAATGGCCATCCATGGGTTCTAACTTATACCATGAAGACGCTAATAACTCGGACTCGGTCCCCTGTATTAGATATCCAAGAGATATCCATTAAATCGAAGGTAGAACGAAAGTGGTTGTCAGGCACGCGTTCATAGGGGAATGATGATGACTTTGTCACGATCATCACATTCATGTTGAAGTGCGAATGAATATCTTAGAAGCGGAATAAGTTGAATTGAATAGAAAAATAGTAGTACTTTGCATTAATCTTTGAGGAACAGCAGAGCTCCACACCTTAATCTATGGTGTGTAGAAACCCTACCGTTGAAAAATACATAAGTGAAAGGTTCAGGCATGGCCGAATGGCCAGCCCCCATACGTGATCTAAAGATGAAACTAAAGATGAAAACTCAATAGTAAGAAGTCCTATTTATACTAAACTAGTTACTAGGGTTTACAGAAATAAGTAAATGATGCAGAAATCCACTTCCGGGGCCCACTTGGTGTGTGCTTGGGCTGAGCATGAAGCTTTCACGTGGAGAGGTCAATTTTGCAGTTGAACGCCAGTTTGTAACGTGTTTCTGGCGTTGAACTCCACTTTGCAACTTGTTTCTGGCGCTGAACGCCAGATTGTAACATGGAACTGGCGTTGAACGCCAGTTTACGTCGTCAATCCTTATTCAAAGTATAGACTATTATATATTGCTGGAAAGTACTGGATGTCTACTTTCCAACGCAATTAGAAGCGCGCCATTTGGAGTTCTATAGCTCCAGAATATTCACTTTGAGTACAGGGAGGTCAGAATCCAACAGCATCTGCAGTCCTTTTTCAACCTCTGAATCTGATTTTTGCTCAGGTCCCTCAATTTCAGCCAGAAAATACTTGAAATAACAGAAAAACACACAAACTCATAGTAAAGTCCAGAAATGTGAATTTTAATTAAAAACTAATAAAAATAGACTAAAAACTAATTAAATTATACTGAAAACTATGTAAAAACAATACCAAAAAGCGTATAAATTATCCGGTCATCAGTCTCCTTTTAATCAACCCCCAAGTCAAGTTAGGAGTCTACTCCATTGACATGAATATAACGTTCACAGAAATATAAGAAGAAGACATGATAAATTAAATAAAATAGGAATTGAAAATTAATTAAAAGTAAAATAGTTCTTTGCATTAATAAATCCCAAAATGCAACACACATATATGAACAGGATTAATAAGCAATCAAAAGAGTAAAGGAATAAGAAAGCAAACTAGAATAATAACAACTTCAATGGAGGTAGTGACTCTTCTCAGTATCCAAAGCAAAAGCATAGAACTAGAGATCTATGAATGTAAAAGAAACCTAGAAGAAGTAGTATTTCTCTCTAAGGTTCAAAACTAAAACTAAAAAAAAACCTATGCAAATCAGAATGTATGTTGAGTCTCTCCTCGTCCCCTGGCTCTAGTCTGCATTTCTGGGCCAGAAACTGGGTCCAAACTCGGCCCAAAATCGCCCCCAGCGTTTTCTGCAATTTCTGCAGGTAGCGCATGTCACGCGTACGCGTCAGTCACGCGTGCACGTCGTTTGGTGATTTTCCTTGTCACGCGTACGCGTCAGGCACGCGCACGTATCGCCGTGTGAACTCCAATTCATGCGCACGCGTGAGCCATGTATGCGCGTCGCTCCTCACTGGTTGTCTCCTTTATTTCTTGTGCTCCTTCCATTTTTGCAAGCTTCCTCTCCATCCTCTAAGCCATTCCTGCCCTATAAAGCTGGAAAACACTTAACGCACAGATCACGGCATCAAATGGTATAAAGAGGGATAAAAAATAGACAATTTAAAAGCTTAGGAAGCAAGTTTTTCAATTATAGAACAAAACTAGGAAGGAATTGTAATATCATGCAATTTGTATGAATAAGTGTGCAAAGACTTGATAAAAGCCACTCAAATCAGCACAAGATAAACCATAAAATAGTGGTTTATCACATACTGTACAATGAAACTCGAAAATATGAAATAGTGTTCTCTTGTGGTCGAAGATCCTAAAATAGGGGTGAACTTCTCCTATATATACTAATCTAATAACTAAGGATTACAGAAATATGATAGGCTTAGGCTTGTAGTGCGAAAATCAACTTCCGAGGCCCACTTGTTGAGTGTTTGGGCTGAGCAAAGGGTGTCTCCATGTGCTAGTAGGCTCCTTAGGCATTGAACGCCTGTTGGGGACACCTTTGTGGGGGTTGGACGCCAGCTGCACCCTTTTGGGCGTCCAATGCAAGAAAGGAGGTAGATGGCTGGCGTTGAATGCCAGTTTTAGGCCTACATCGCCACAAACAAGTATGGACTATTATATATTGCTGGAAAGCCCTAGATGTTAGCTTTCTATAGCCCTTTGAGAATGCTCTATTTGGATATCCGAAGATCCAGATATGCCTGTTTGAATGCACGGAGGTCAGATCCTAACTGTATTTGCTACGCTTTCCTTGCCTCTGAATCAGACTTTGTCAAAACTTTCAGATTTCAGCCAGAAAATGCTTGAAATCACCATAAAATACAAAAACTCATAGTAGAATCCAAAAATATGAATTTTACACAAAAACATGTGAAAATATAATAAAACTTAAATAAAACATAACAAAAACTATATGAAAATGATGTCAAAAAGCGTATTAAATATCCGCTCATCAGAAATCATCACTTTAGGTTGTCTTAACATAAAAATGGGTATAATATGTACAAACTCTAACTATCATGCAATCTATCATGCAATGCAACAACTACCTAACAAAGAAGATTAAGAATTAGAGTTGGAAAAGGAAGTAGTTACCCACGGAACGAAGTCGGTCCTCAACCTCTCCACACTTAAAGATTGTACCATCCTTGATGCATTCAAAGATGAGAAAAGTGGTTATGGAATCGCCACTTTCAATGGCCAATGGATGGTGTGACAAGGGCACCTCCATGTCCACCTCTCGATTGCATTCTTTGCCAAAAATTTGAAGTGGACTCTGGGGTATCGGTCTCCTCCAAAGGTAGGTAGATGGCTGAGGTGCTTGTGGTGATGTTGATTATGCTAGAATTGCCGGTTGGCCACCCTCCTAGGAGCTTGCTCCTTTCTCTCTTGGCGACCTTCCTGAAAAGGAGAAGAAGGGATAAACATTAAGCTAGGAGAGAAAGATATGAAATTAATAAAGTCCAAGTGAGAAAGAATGCCAAATAAGAATAAGGTGTCTCACGTAAATGGTCACGACAACATGTAAGTGAGAAATCAACTAAAACATTGAGGTATATCACTAGCACATGATGCATGAGTCAAGAAAGCACATAAGTATAAGCCAAGGAAAGAGCAACTCAAGCATCAACTCGATAAAGATGAACTCATGCAAGAATAGTGAAGACATGAGAGAAGTATTAACTCAGAAGAACTCCAAAGCAATGAAGCACAAAAAGAAAAATGTGGAATTAAATCACTAATTCATGCATGATGTCACAAGATTAGCAATCCATGAATAATAAGAATTAATCATGAAAAAGAGTATAAAAGTGGAGCAATGTACAAGGAATGCAAGTCTTATGAAAAAAAAGCCAAGAGTTAGAAGCATAAAGCCAAAATTGAGGTAAAGTATCATTGGTTCTTTTTCACAAACACTTGGTGTGCATGGTGGGAACCAACAAGCAAATTTATAAAATCAAGTATGTAGCACAGTAAAAATGAAAGGCAACAACCATAGCATCACCAAACAAGACAAAACAAAGTAAGAGGTACCCCAACAATCTATTGAATTCATAAAATTTGAATGTGGAAATCCAACACCAATGGAAAAATAACAAGTTTAGAAAAAAATAAAGAGGAAGAACTACTACAAATAGCAAAACTAAATGCAATTAAGAAGAACAATGGTGATCAAATACTATAATCAAAATCAAAATTAAAAAGTAGGAGAATTTGACAAGTAAAACTTTCAAAAGAAGGAGAAAATAAAATAGAGAAATGTAAGTGAGAAATGGAGAGAGGTAAGAAGAGAAGAGAGAAAGAGAAGAGAAGGAAGAAAAGAAGAAGAAGAAAGGAAGGAAGGAAGTAGAAGAAGTAAGAAAGAAGGAAAGAAAGAAAGAAGAATGGAATGCAGAAGAAGAAACAGGGCAGCAAGCCCAGCAGCTGAGGTCGTGAAGGCGACGTGCACGCGTGGGTCACGCGTGCGCGCGATAACAGAAAAAACTAAGTGACGCGTACGCGTCAGTTACGCGTAGCCGTGAGAAGCAGGAAAAGGTGGGGGACGTGTATGCGTCAATCACTCGTACACGTGAGAGCATATTGCGCCCAGTGCACAGTACCCGCATGGTCCCAACACAACTCACTGTTTGGACCCTGTGGTTCGCACAGCCACAGCACCAAAAATTCACAATTCAGGATTGCAGGGCAATACATACATGTGGGTACCAGCACGGTTCTGGCACAACTCTCTGTCCAGCCCGTGCTGCTTGCACAGTCTCAGCATGGTGATTTTTCGCGAGTCAGGCGTACGCGTTGGTTAGGTGTACGCGTGACGTGCCATTTTTTTTCAACGGAAGCATAAAAACAGAACAAAACACTCTCCTAACCTATATACACTCTAGACCAACCAAAACTTAAAAATATTTGTTGTCCTTAAGTTGGACAATTGGGAAGCTCCTTGTCATCGTGGTTTATGCTAAATCAAAAATATTTATTGTCCTTAATTTGAAAGCATAAAAATATTTCTAAAGATTATTCAAACAAAACTTGCAATTCAACAAGAATGCAATTCTAGATAACTATTCTAAATCAAAACATAATTCTAGCAAGCAACCTAGCAATCAAAGCAATATATACAAAAGTATGAAAAGAAGAAAACTACCTAACAATGGCAACTTAATTCATTCAATGATTATATCTACAAGAGAAATGGAAAGAGTTTGCAATGATGGGGTGTCTCCCACCTAGCACTTTTATTTATTGTCCTTAAGTTGGACAATTGGGAAGGTCCTTGCCATGGTGGTTTATGCTTGTACTCACCCTTGAACTTCCAAGGATGCTTGCTCCTCAAACGGTTGTCAGAATTTTCAACTGACTTCACCAAGCTTGGGTGAAGTTCTTCATAAGACATGAGCTCCCAAAATTGGCATTCATGTTGTGATCCAGGATCCCATATCTTATTTTCACACCCGTCTTCAAATTGATCCTTATAATTTCACTCAGGTGGTAAGTAAGATGAACTCTCAATGAGGTACCAAAGTCTTCTTCTAGACCCCTTCAAATAAGCACTAAACCATTCCTTGTATCTAGCTCTTGAAATCTCAACCTTGATGAGTCTTGATTTGCAATGCCAACCACTAAACATCCTTCTCTTACACTTCATTCCACAAAGCCTCCAAAGTTGACCATCCGTTTCAAGCACATCATACTCAAGTGGGACAATAAAGCTAAGAGAAACAAGTTTTACCCACTCAAATGAAGGATTAGATGGCAACCTAGGTAGAGAAGTCTCCAATGATCTTGACAAAGCATATTCAATTCACGTCCATCCTTTCCGAAGGAATTTTTTTCCAAATCATAAATAGGAGGTTTAGAGAAGTCTACCTCCATATCACTTTCAAATTCATCTGGAGAGGGTTCTTCAAATTCAAAGGATTCATTCGCAGAAGCGAATTCTTCACTAATAGGGCTTAATACATGATTTCCATCACCAAGGGAACTCAATTCTTGCTCCATTCCTTCCAATTTTTCATTCACAACTTGTCATGGAGGTTGTGCACTCTCATCCTCAACATCAAATTCAATATTGTTGGAGGAATTTTCCATAAATCTAGATTCCCATGGAGGTTTTGATGAGTGGATATTTGATACCCTTTTTGGTACTATTTTCTTAGTGTTTTTAGTTATATTTTGTTAAGTTTTATTATGTTTTAGTAATTTTTAGTGCAAAATTTACATTTTGGATGTTAATTTGAGTTTTTGTGTTTTTCTTATAATTTTAGGTGATTTTTGGGTGAATTTGGCAAGTTTTGGCAAAGTCTGATTCAGAAGCAAAGAAAGGATAGCAGATGCTGTTAAATCCTGACCTTCATGCATTCAAACACGTATTTCTAGAGTTACAGAGGTCCAATTGATGCACTATTAATGGCGTTGAAAAGATAACTTCTAGGGCTTTCCATCAATATATAATGGTTTATACTTTTCTTTAAAATATACTGCTAAAAATGGGCGTTGAACACCCAACTTACCCCCATTTTGGCGTTCAACGCCCAAGAAGGATCAAGGCTAGCGTTGAACGCCCAAAACTAAGCGTTCAATGCCACCAAAGGAGCACAAGGCAGCGCATTTACCCCTCTAGTGGGCGTTCAATGCCCACAGACTCAAGTTTCACCAAGCTCAACCTAAACACTCACCAAGTGGGCCCAGAAGTGGATTTTTCGCACCTTTAGCTTAGTCTATATCATTTTTGTAATTTCTAATTATTATTAATATCTTTTTAGGTCTAGTTATTAGTATAAATAGAAGGAAGATCACTCTTGTTAGAGAGCTTCATCTTCATCTTCTTCCAACTTATCATACACTATTTCTATACAGTATGAGCGGCTAAACTTCCTAGGTTAAGGATAGGAGCTCTGCTCATTCCTATGGATTAATATCATTACTCTTATACTTTAATATATGTTTGAACCCATTCTATGATGCATTTTCGTTCATCATCCTTATGAATCTAGGGTGGAATTGGTGTATGACCCCTTATTCTACATAAGTTCTTGTGAGTCACTGGCAGGATAGTATTGAGCTACATTTTGAGAATACATCACAAGTTCCAACAAGTTATCTGGGCTAATTGGGATATGTGACATAAAATCTTGTTAGTCATGGGTAATTGAGGTTTCTGTGGCGCTAAGGCTAGAATCATAGAGCTTCATTCTCCGATCCAGAAGATCCAACCTTGTCTGTAGCATTTTGAGTAGGGTCACCAGAGATTGAATTGCTTGAGCTTCACCCTCGTCCAGATTGAATGACCACTGGTCCAGGTGTTTAGTTTGGATCAGAGGAGATTATTAACCACTGGGCCTGGCTTTAATCACTTACAGCTTTGCAATTGAATGAATCACTCATTGTTAAAGTAGTCAGTAAGAAGTATTAATCAGGAAGAACAAGCATCTCCGAGCCCTTAACTGATTTTTACTATTGTTTCTACGTCCATTCTTTATTGCTTTTGTTATTGTTTTGTTTATGCGCCTACAACAACAACAATCAACTTTCTATTCGCCTGACTAAGATCTGTAGGATAACCACTGATTGCTCAATCCAACAATCCTCGTGGGATCGACCCTCACTTACCTGAGGTATTACTTGGATGACCTGATGCACTTGCTGGTTGATGAGCGGATAATTTATACGCTTTTTGACATTGTTTTTAGTATGTTTTTAGTAGGATCTAGTTACTTTTAGGGATGTTTTCATTAGTTTTTATGTTAAATTCACATTTCTGGACTTTACTATGAGTTTGTGTGTTTTTCTGTGATTTCAGGTATTTTCTGGTTGAAATTGAGGGACTTGAGCAAAAATCAGATTCAAAGGTTGAAGAAGGACTGCTGATGCTGTTGGATTCTGACCTCCCTGCACTCAAAGTGGATTTTCGGGAGCTACAGAACTCGCAATGGCGCGCTTCCAATTGCGTTGGAAAGTAGACATCCAGGGCTTTCCAGAAATATATAATAGTCCATACTTTGGCCAAGAATAGATGACGTAAACTGGCGTTCAACGCCAGCCTTCTACCCAAACCTGGCGTCCAGCGCCAGAAAAGGAGCCAAAACCAGAGTTGAACGCCCAAAGTGGCACAAAAGCTGGCGTTCAACTCCAAGAAAGACCTCTACACGTGCAACACTCAGGCTCAGCCCAAACACACACCAAGTGGGCCCAGGAAGTGGATT
The DNA here is from genome assembly GCF_059453495.1 of Arachis ipaensis. Lineage (NCBI taxonomy): Eukaryota > Viridiplantae > Streptophyta > Magnoliopsida > Fabales > Fabaceae > Arachis > Arachis ipaensis. The sequence goes on from NC_142436.1 coordinate 113,511,335, forward strand.
TATGCATCAATTACTTACTCATGTAAACCCTAGTAGCTAGTTTATTATAAATAGGACCTTTTACTATTGTATTAGGTATCTTTGATCAGTTGTATGCTATCTTAGATCACAATAGGGGGCTGGCCATCTCGGCCATGCCTGGACCTTCACTTATGTATTTTCATACGGTAGAGTTTCTACACTCCATAGATTAAGGTGTGGAGCTCTGCTGTTCCTCAGAGATTAATGCAAAGTACTACTGTTTTCTATTCAATTCATCTTATTTCGCTTCTAAGATATCCATTCGCACCCAAGAACGTGATGAAGGTGATGATTATGTGTGACTCTCATCATCCTTCTCCCTTATGAACGCGTGCCTGACAAACACTTATGTTCTACATGAATTAAGCTAGAATGAGTATCTCTTAGATCTCCTAACCAGAATCTTCGTGGCGTAACCTAGAATGATGGCGGCATTCAAGAGAATCCGGAAAGTCTAAACCTTGTCTGTGGTATTCCGAGTAGGATTCAATGATTGAATGACTGTGACGAGCTTCAAACTCACGAGTGCTGGGCGTTAGTGACAGACGCAAAAGGAGGGTGAATCCTATTCCAGCATGATCGAGAACCGACAGATGATTAGCCGTGCTGTGACAGAGCATGTGAGCATATTTTTCACTGAGAGGAGGGGATGTAGCCACTGACAACGGTGATGCCCTTGCATAAAGCCAGCCATGGAAAGGAGTAAGACTGATTGGATGAAGATAGCAGGAAAGCAGAGGTTCAGAGGAACGAAAGCATCTCCATTCGCTTATCTGAAATTCTCACCAATGAATTACATAAGTATTTCTATCCCTATTTTATTATATTAAATTCGAAAACACCATTATCCATTTATATCTGCCTAACTGAGATTTACAAGGTGACCATAGCTTGCTTCATACCGACAATCTCCGTGGGATTCGACCCTTACTCACGTAAGGTATTACTTGGACGACCTAGTGCACTTGCTGGTTAGTTGTATCGAAGTTGTGAACCATGGTATTGGCACCATGTTCTTGGCGCCATTGCCAGAGACAAGAAAGAGCCATGAATTTTACATAATTAAAGTGTAATCACGATTACGCGTACCAAGTTGCTCACGTTGCCAGGGATTGTTCGAGCCTGGACATCACAATTTCGTGCACCAAGTTTTTGGCGCCGTTGCCGGGGATTGTTTGTGTTTGGACAACTGACGGTTCATCCTGTTGCTCAGATTAGGTAATTTTCTTTTTGTTTTCTTTTCAAAAGTTTTTCAAAAATATTTCTAAAACTTTCTCATCTATTTTCGAAAAAAATAAAAATGTTTTCAAAAATTTTATTCAAGATTTTTAAGAATGAATTCTAGTGTTTCATGAAGCATGTGAAGCCTGGCTGGCTGTAAAGCCATGTCTAAATTCTTTTGGGCTGGGGCTTCCAAACCATCAGAGGCAAGTTACATATTTGATAAGTAATGAGCAGCAATTTGTTATCAAGAGCAATATACTCTGGTGTTACATGCTGAAGCTTGGCTGGCCATTGGCCATGTCTAGTGTTTTGGACTGGAGCTTTCATTGAACGCTTGGCTGGCTAGTGAGCCATGTCCGATTCCTGGACTGAAGCTTTAGACTAAGAATGCAAGATTCCTGGAATTTATATTAAAAATTTTAGAATCTTTATTTATTTTTTTTCTTTTTCATATAATTTTTGAAAAAAAATCCAAAAAAATTAGAAAATCATAAAAATCAAAAATATTTTTGTGTTCTTGTTTGAGTCTTGAGTCATGTTATAAGTTTGGTGTCAATTGCATATGCATCTTGCATTTTTTCGAAAATTCATGCATTCATAGTGTTCTTCATGATCTTCAAGTTGTTCTTGGTAAGTCTTCTTGTTTGATCTTGATGATTTTTTTTTTGTGTCTTTTATTGTTTTTCATATGCATTCTTGAATTCTTAATGTCTAAGCATTAAAGAATTCTAAGTTTGGTGTCTTGCATGTTTTCTTTGCATTAAAAATTTTTCAAAAATGTGTTCTTGATGTTCATCATGATCTTCATAGTGTTCTTGGTGTTCATCTTGACATTCATAGCATTCTTGCATGAATCACATGTTTTGATCTAAAAATTTCATGCATTGCATAATTTTCATGTTTTTCATAAAAAAATTCAAAAAACAAAAAAATATCTTTCCCTTTTTCTCTCATCAAATTCAAAAATTTGGATTGACTTTTTCAAAAATTTTTAAAATCAAGTTGTTTCTTATGAGTCAAATCAAATTTTCAATTTGAAAATCTTATCTTTTTCAAAATCTTTTTCAAAAATCAAATCTTTTTCAAAATTCTTAGTTATTTTCGAAAATTCCAAAAATATTTTTCAAAAATCTTTTTTATTTTTATCACAAATTTTTGAAAATAACAATAACAATTAATGTTTTGATTCAAAAATTTGAAGTTTGTTACTTGCTTGTTAAGAAAGATTCAAACTTTAAGTTCTAGAATCATATCTTGTGATTTCTTATGAATCAAGTCATTAATTGAGATTTTAAAAATCAAATCTTTTTCAAAACTAATTTCAATCATATCTTTTCAAAAATATCTTCTTATCTTATCTTTTTCAAAAATATCTTTTCAAAATATCTTTTCTAACCTCCTAACTTCTTATCTTTTCAAAATTTGTTTTAACTAACTAACTAACTTTTTGTTTGTTTCTTAACTTTTTCAAAACTACCTAACTAACTCTCTCTCTAATTTTCGAAAATATCTTCCCTCTTTTTCAAAAATTTCTTTTTAATTAACTAATTATTCTTATTTTTATTTTTAATTTTAAAAATTTTTCAAAAAAAAAAATACTAACAATTTTTCAAAAACTATTTTCAAAAATCACTAACTCCTTTTCAAAAATAATTTTCGAAAATTATCCCTCCCCCATCTTATTCTATTTATTCGTTCATATCCTAACATCTCATCTCACATCTCTGCCATCCTCACAGTTGTGGTTCTTCCATTATATTACATTCTTTGTCTCCCCCTCTTCTTCTACTCACACAGGGATCCCTATACTGTGGCATAAAGGATCTCTATTATTATTATTTTTTTTTTCTGTGCCCTCTTCTTTGTCATATGAGCAGGAGCAAGGACAAGAACATTCTTGTTGAAGCAGATCCAGAACCTGAAAGGACTCTAAAAAGGAAGCTAAGAGAAGCCAAAATACAACAATCCAGAGATAACCTTTCAGAAATTTTCGAACAGGAAGAGGAGATGGCAGGCGAAAATAATAATAATGTAAGGAAGATGCTTGGTGACTTTACTGCACCTGATTCCAATTTACATGGAAGAAGCATCTCCATTCCTGCCATTGGAGCAAACAATTTTGAGCTGAAACCTCAATTAGTTTCTCTGATGCAGCAGAACTGCAAGTTTCATGGACTTCCATCTGAAGATCCTTTTCAAATCTTAACTGAATTCTTGCAGATATGTGATACTGTTAAGACTAATGGAATAGATCCTGAAGTCTACAGGCTCATGCTTTTCCCTTTTGCTGTAAGAGACAGAGCTAGATTATGGTTGGATTCTCAACCCAAAGACAGCCTGAACTCTTGGGATAAGCTGGTCACGGCTTTCTTAGCCAAGTACTTTCCTCCTCAAAAGCTGAGCAAGCTTAGAGCTGATGTCCAAACCTTCAGAAAAGAAAGAAGGTGAATCCCTCTATGAAGCTTGGGAAAGATACAAACAGTTGATCAAAAAGTGTCCTTCTGACATGCTTTTAGAATGGACCATCCTGGATATATTCTATGATGGTTTGTCTGAGTTATCTAAGATGTCACTGGACACTTCTGCAGGTGGATCCATTCACCTAAAGAAAACGCCTGCAGAAGCTCAAGAACTCATTGACATGGTTGCTAATAACCAGTTCATGTACACTTCTGAAAGGAATCCTGTGAACAATGGGACGCCTATGAAGAAGGGAGTTTTTGAGGTTGATGCTCTGAATGCCATATTGGCTCAGAATAAAATATTGACTCAGCAAGTCAATATGATCTCTCAGAGTCTGCATGGAATGCAAGCTGCATCCAACAGTACTCAAGAGGTTTCTTATGAAGAAGAAGCTTATGATCCTGAGAACCCTGCAATAGCAGAGGTGAATTACTTAGGTGAACCTTATGGAAACACCTATAACTCATCATGGAGAAATCATCCAAATTTCTCATGGAAGGATCAAAAGCCTCAACAAGGCTTTAATAATGGTGGAAGAAACAGGTTTAATAATAATAAACCTTTTCCATCATCCACTCATCAACAGACAGAGAACTCTGAACAAAATGCTTCTAATTTAGCAAATCTAGTCTCTGATCTATCCAAGGCCACTGTGAGTTTCATGAATGAAACGAGGTCTTCCATTAGAAATCTGGAAGCACAAGTGGGCCAGCTGAGTAAAAGGATCACTGAAATCCCTCCCAGTACTCTCCCAAGCAATATAGAAGAGAATCCAAAAGGAGAGTGCAAGGCCATTGACATAAGCATCATGGCCGAACCTGTGAGGAGAGGAGAGGACGTGAATCCCAAGGAGGAAGACCTCCTGGGACGTTCAGTGGTCAATAAGGAGCTTCCCTCTGAGGAACCAAAGGAATCTGAGACTCATCTAGAGACCATAGAGATTCCATTGAACCTCCTTATGCCCTTCATGAGCTCTGATGAGTATTCCTCTTCTGAAGAGAATGAGGATGTTACTGAAGAGCAAACTGCCAAGTTTCTTGGTGCAATCATGAAGCTGAACGCCAAATTATTTGGCATTGATACTTGGGAAGTTGAACCTCCCTTGTTCATCAATGAACTAAGTGATCTGGATCAACTGACGTTGCCTCAGAAGAGACAGGATCCTGGAAAGTTCATAATACCCTGTACCATAGGCACCATGATCTTTAAGGCTCTATGTGACCTTGGTTCAGGAATAAACCTCATGCCTCTCTCTGTAATAGAGAAACTGGGAATCTATGGGGTGCAAGCTGCTAAAATCTCATTAGAGATGGCAGACAGTTCAAGAAAACAGGCTTATGGACAAGTAGAGGACGTGTTAGTAAAGGTTGAAGGCCTTTGCATCCCTGCTGATTTCATAGTCCTGGATACTGGAAAGGAAGAGGATGAATCCATCATCCTAGGAAGACCTTTCCTGGCCACAGCAAGAGCTGTGATTGATGTTGACAGAGGTGAAATAGTCCTTCAATGGAATGAGAACTCCCTTGTGTTTAAAACTCAAGGATCTCCCTCTGCAACCATGAAGAGGAAGCAGAAAAAGCTTCTCTCAAAGCAGAGTCAACCAGAGCCCCCACAGTCAAACTCTAAGTTTGGTGTTGGAGAGTTTCAACAATGCTCTGAACATCTGTGAGGCTCCATGAGAGCCCACTGTCAAGCTATTGACATTAAAGAAGCGCTTGTTGGGAGGCAACCCAATGTTTATCTAACTTTTATTTTCATTGTTTTTCATGTTTTCTTAGGTTCATGATCATGTGGAGTCACAAAATAAATAGAAAAATTGAAAACGGAATCAAAAACAGCAGAAGAAAAATCACACCCTGGAGGAGCATCTGTCTGGCGTTCAGCGCCAGAACAGGCATGGTTCTGGCATTCAACGCCAGAAATGGCACACAAATGGGCGCTGAACGCCCAAAATGGCAACCAACCTGGCGCTGAACGCCCAGAGTTGAGTACAAAGGCATTTTTACATGCCTAATGGGTGCAGGGATGTAAATCCTTGAACACCTCAGGATCTGTGGAACCCACAGGATCCCCACTACCTCCACTCACTTCTTCTCACCACTCTCTTTCACACAACCCCATAAACACTCTTCCCTAAAAACCCCTCACCAATCACCTCAATCTCTCTTCCCCACTAAACCTTCACCACTCACATCCATCCACTCTTCCCCATAAACCTACCTCATAAACTCCACCTACCTTCAAAATTCAAAACCAATTTCCCACCCAAACCCACCCATATGGCCAAACCTTAACCCCCCCTCCCTTCCCTATATAAAGCCCTCTATTCTTCATCAAATTCACACAACACACCCCTCTACACCATTCTTGGCCGAAACCACATCTCCCTCTCCCTCTCCATTTTTCTTCTTCTTATTCTTCTATTCTTTTGTTTATTGCTCGAGGGCGAGTAATATTCTAAGTTTGGTGTGGTAAAAGCATAAGCTTTTTTGTTTTTCCATTACCATTGATGGCACCTAAGACCGGAGAATCCTCTAGAAAGGGGAAAGGGAAGACAAAAGCTTCCACATCCGAGTCATGGGAGATGGAAAGGTTCATCTCCAAAGCCCATCAAGACCACTTCTATGATGTTATGGCCAAGAAGAAGGTGATCCCTGAGGTCCCTTTCAAACTCAAAAGAAATGAGTATCCGGAGATCCGACATGAAATTCAAAGAAGAGGATGGGAAGTTCTAACAAATCCCATTCAACAAGTCGGCATCCTAATGGTTCAAGAGTTCTATGCTAATGCATGGATCACCAAGAACCATGATCAAAGTAGGAACCCGAATCCAAAGAACTAGGTTACAATGGTTCGGGGGAAATACTTGGATTTTAGTCCGGAAAATGTGAGGTTGGCGTTCAACTTGCCAAACATGGAAGAGAACGCACGCCCCTACACAAGGAGAGTCAACTTTGATCAAAGGTTGGACCAAGTCCTTATGGACATATGTGTAGAAGGAGCTCAATGGAAGATTGACTCCAAAGGCAAGCCGGTTCAACTAAGAAGATTGGACCTTAAGCCTGTGGCTAGAGGATGGTTGGAGTTTATTCAATGCTCAATCATTCCCACTAGCAACCGGTCTGAAGTTACTATAGACCGGGCCATCATGATCCATAGCATCATGATTAGAGAAGAGGTGGAAGTTCATGAGATTATACCTCAAGAACTCTACAAGGTGGCTGACAAGTCCTCCACTATGGCAAGGTTAGCCTTTCCTCACCTCATCTGCCACCTATGCAATTCAGCTGGGATTGACATAGAGGGAGATATCCTCATCAAAGAGGACAAGCCCATCACTAAGAAAAAGATGGAGCAAGCAAGAGAGCCCATTCATGGAGCTCAAGAGGTGCAAGAAGCTCATTACCATAAGATTCCAGAGATGCCTCAAATGCACTTTCCTCCACAAAACTATTGGAAGCAAATCAACACCTCCCTAGGAGAATTGAGTTCCAATATGGGACAACTAAGGGTGGAACATCAAGAGCACTCCATCATGCTTCATGAAATAAGAGAAGATCAAAAAGCAATGAGGGAGGAGCAACAAAGACAAGGAAAAGACATAGAAGAGCTCAAGGACATCATTGGTTCCTCAAGAAGGAAACGCCACCATCACTAAGGTGGATTCATTCCTTGTTCTTGCTTTCTCTGTTTTTCGTTTTCTATGTTATGTGCTTATCTATGTTTGTGTCTTCATTACATGATCATTAGTAGTTAGTAACTTTGTCTTAAAGTTATGAATGTCCTATGAATCCATCACCTCTCTTAAATGAAAAATGTTTTAATTCAAAAGAACAAGAAGTACATGAGTTTCGAATTTATCCTTGAACTTAGCTTAATTATATTGATGTGGTGACAATGCTTCTTGTTTTCTGAATGTATGTTTGAACAGTGCATATGTCTTTTGAAGTTATTGTTTAAGAATGTTAAATATGTTGGCTCTTGAAAGAATGATGACTAGGAGACATGTTATTTGATAATCTGAAAAATCATAAAAATGATTCTTGAAGCAAGAAAAAGCAGCAAAGAACAAAGCTTGCAGAAAAAAAAAATATATAGGCGAAAAAAAAAATAGAAAGAAAAAGGAAAAGCAAGCAGAAAAAGCCAGTAACCCTTAAAACCAAAAGGCAAGGGCAATAAAAAGGATCCCAAGGCTTTGAGCATCAGTGGATAGGAGGGCCTAAAGGAATAAAATCCTGGTCTAAGCAGCTAAACCAAGCTGTCCCTAACCATGTGCTTGTGGCGTATAGGTGTCAAGTGAAAACTTGAGACTGAGCGGTTAAAGTCAAGGTCCAAAGCAAAAACAAAGAGTGTGCTTAATAACCCTGGACACCTCTAATTGGGGACTTTAGCAAAGCTGAGTCACAATCTGAAAAGGTTCACCCAATTATGTGTCTGTGGCATTTATGTATCCGGTGGTAATACTGGAAAACAAAGTGCTTAGGGCCACGGCCAAGACTCATAAAGAAGCTGTGTTCAAGAATCATCATACTGAACTAGGAGAATCAATAACACTATCTGAACTCTGAGTTCCTATAGATGCCAATCATTCTGAACCTCAATGGATAAAGTGAGATGCCAAAACTATTCAAGAGGCAAAAAGCTACAAGTCCCGCTCATTTGATTAGAGCTATGTTTCATTGATAGTTTGGAATTTATAGTATATTCTCTTCTTTTTATCCTATTTGATTTTCAGTTGCTTGGGGACAAGCAACAATTTAAGTTTGGTGTTGTGATGAGCGGATAATTTATACGCTTTTTGACATTGTTTTCAGTATGTTTTTAGTAGGATCTAGTTACTTTTAGGGATGTTTTCATTAGTTTTTATGTTAAATTCACATTTCTGGACTTTACTATGAGTTTGTGTGTTTTTCTGTGATTTTAGGTATTTTCTGGCTGAAATTGAGGAACTTGAGCAAAAATCAGATTCAGAGGTTGAAGAAGGACTGCTGATGCTGTTGGATTCTGACCTCCCTGCACTCAAAGTGGATTTTCTGGAGCTACAGAACTCGAAATGGCGCGCTTCCAATTGCGTTGGAAAGTAGACATCCAGGGCTTTCCAGCAATATATAATTGTTCATACTTTTGCCAAGAATAGACGACGTAAACTGGCGTTCAACGCCAGCCTTCTACCCAAACTTGGCGTCCAGCGCCAGAAAAGGAGCCAAAACCAGAGTTGAACGCCCAAAGTGGCACAAAAGCTGGCGTTCAACTCCAAGAAAGACCTCTACACGTGCAACATTCAGGCTCAGCCCAAACACACACCAAGTGGGCCCAGGAAGTGGATTTATGCATCAATTACTTACTCATGTAAACCCTAGTAGCTAGTTTATTATAAATAGGACCTTTTACTATTGTATTAGGTATCTTTGATCAGTTATATGCTATCTTAGATCACAATAGGGGGCTGGCCATCTCGGCCATGCCTGGACCTTCACTTATGTATTTTCATACAGTAGAGTTTCTACACTCCATAGATTAAGGTGTGGAGCTCTGCTGTTCCTCAGAGATTAATGCAAAGTACTACTGTTTTCTATTCAATTCATCTTATTTCGCTTCTAAGATATCCATTCGCACCCAAGAACGTGATGAAGGTGATGATTATGTGTGACGCTCATCATCCTTCTCCCTTATGAACGCGTGCCTGACAAACACTTCTGTTCTACATGAATTAAGCTAGAATGAGTATCTCTTAGATCTCCTAACCAGAATCTTCGTGGCGTAAGCTAGAATGATGGCGGAATTCAAGAGAATCTGGAAAGTCTAAACCTTGTCTGTGGTATTCCGAGTAGGATTCAATGATTGAATGACTGTGACGAGCTTCAAACTCGCAAGTGCTGGGCGTTAGTGACAGACGCAAAAGGAGGGTGAATCCTATTCCAGCATGATCGAGAACCGACAGATGATTAGCCGTGCTGTGACAGAGCATGTGAGCATATTTTTCACTGAGAGGAGGGGATGTAGCCACTGACAACGGTGATGCCCTTGCATAAAGCCAGCCAAGGAAAGGAGTAAGACTGATTGGATGAAGATAGCAGGAAAGCAGAGGTTCAGAGGAACGAAAGCATCTCCATTCGCTTATCTGAAATTCTCACCAATGAATTACATAAGTATTTCTATCTCTATTTTATTATATTAAATTCGAAAACACCATTATCCATTTATATCTGCCTAACTGAGATTTACAAGGTGACCATAGCTTGCTTCATACCGACAATCTCTGTGGGATTCGACCCTTACTCACGTAAGGTATTACTTGTACGACCCAGTGCACTTGCTGGTTAGTTGTATCGAAGTTGTGAACCATGGTATTGGCACCATGTTCTTGGCGCCATTGCCAGAGACAAGAAAGAGCCATGAATTTTACACAATTAAAGTGTAATCACGATTACGCGTACCAAGTTGCTCACGTTGCCAGGGATTGTTCGAGCCTGGACATCACAATTTCGTGCACCACTGGTTCAGTTGTGCGAGTTCTAATTTCGTGCACCAGGTTCGGCATCTCTTAAATCTTCAACCACTTCCTCTTCTTCAATAACTATAGCTTTCTCCATTTGTTCTAGCACAAAATCCCACTCCTTGTTCTCCACTCGAGTTTCTAATCTCTCTTTCATTCTCTGCTCTTTATTTGATTCTCCACATATGACCAGGAGAGGGCTTTGAGTATCTTGGGAAGATAAATATGTTACTACCCTTAAGAATTGGGTTACTATCCCTTGGAGAGTAGTATAAATCCCCTTTTGCTCTTGTAGATATGAAATGAGAATGTCATTTATTAATGTTTGAGGTGGAGAGGAGGGTTCATCATATGGGAGAAAAGGTTCACAATAGGAAGATGGTTCAATTTGGTGGGAGTATTGAGGTGGTGTATGTGAGAATGGTGGTTCTTGGGAGTGATTGTGTTGAAATTATGGTGGCTCTAAGGATTTTTTTGCATAATGGTCACAAGGATGAGGTAAGGGTGATTGGTTTTATGAGGGGTATGGATCATAGGATGGTGCTTTGTAGAATGTGGCTTGTGAGGTAGGTTTAAAACTATGTTGTGGACTTCGTTCATAGGAGTATGTATTATAGGATGGAGTATGATCATTATCGGCCAGAGGAAATTAGTATGGATACCAAGAGGTTCGTTCATGAGCATGCAATTCCTCCCTTGATTGATTTCCAATCCCATAGCACATATCATCATTAAAGCTTGCATTTCATGCAAGATAGTTGTAACCAAACTCATAGCCAAAAGGATGAGAATTCATAATGAAAAGAGAAAATAAAAACAAGAACTAATAAGAGGTAATGAAAATAAACTCCTAAAACTAGCAAAACCTAACAAAGAAGCGAAAAATCAACTATTCACAATATCCACATATGTACAATAACCAATAATAAGCGCACATTTGTAACTCCCCGGCAACGGCGCCAAAAACTTGATGAAGGAATAAATATTGGTCTAGAATTTCTCAAAGGAATTTCATTACAAGTATAGTCCAAACCAACAATTTATCCACCAATCAAAGTTTAAAAAGGTTTTCACAATACAAATAAAAATAACTGGGAGTATTAATCCCAGGTCATTCTCCCTAGGAATTACAAGCGGGTGCTCAATTATTGCCTATGAGGGAAATTGGGGGTTGAGGTAGCAATTGACAAGAAATGTAAATAACAAGAAAGTAAATAACAATTAACCAACAAAGGAAAGAAAACTCAAATGGTAGAAAGATCTTGGCAAGGGTTAATGGTTAAGGATCTCTATCCTTGTTACCAACCATAATATGATAATTGCAAGGATCAATCCCATTTAGTCATCTTCTAACAATTGGAAGAAAGTCAAATGAGCTTCATTAATCTTAATCCATAAGTCCTAGCCATCTCACCAATTGATTTAGTGAGAGACTAGAGTCAATGGACACAAATTATCAATCACTTGGATATTAGTAACTCAAGGTCACCTAAATTACCAACCCAAGCCAAGAAAGCTAAAAGAAATATTTCATCAAACACCTAGCGTGCAATAAAGGAAAACATCATAAAATGCAAGAATTAATAAAAGCCATAACTAAGACAAGCAAGAAATCAATAATAGCAACTAAGGTAAACATCAAAAGACATGAAAACATAAAATTGCATTGAAAGGAAATTAAAATTGACAAGAGAGTTCATAAACTAAATTGGCAAAATAAAGAAATTAACAAGAGAAGTTGGATAAACTAAGATACTAGAACAATAAAAAGTAAAGAAAAACTAAATTGAAGCAAGATTCAAAATTAGATCCAAGAAGAAATTAAACTAAGAACCCTAAAATCTAGAGAGAGGAGAGAGCCTCTCTCTCTAGAATTATACATCTATCTAAAACTAAAACTAATGGAATGTGTCTTCTCTCTATCCTCCGTCACTCCCAGCATCTTATCTTCAATTTGGGCTTGAAACTGGGCCAAAAACAGGCTTAGAAATTGCCTCCAGCATTTTTCCTTTAGTGAGGCACGTGACGCTTGTCACGTGTACGCGTCGTCTAACTTTGCACAAGGTCACGCGTACGCGTCAGTCACGCGTATGCGTTGGTGGACGATGCTCCTAGTCATGCGCATGCGTCAGCCACATGTACGCGTCAGGACCAACTTCTTAAATCTATAATTCTTTGTATTCCTTCCACTTTTGCATGCTTCCTTTCCATCCTCGAAGCCATTCTTTGCCCTATAACCCTAAAATCACTTGACAAATATATCACGGCATCGAATGGTAATAAAAGAGGAATAAAAATTAGCAATTTTAAGGCCTAGGAAGCATGTTTTCATTCTTAATCACAAATTAGGAAGGATTCACAAAACCATGCAATTTATATGAATAAGTGTAAGAATAATTGACAAAATCCACTCAATTCAATACAAAATAAATCATAAAATTGTGGTTTATCAATGCCTTGTTTGCCAGTTGATCTAACCAATGTAACTGATTCTTGATCTGCAAGGGAACTATGAATCTGAGTTCTTAGAGGCATTTTTGTTTCTTCAAGTAACTTGTTTGAGAAACAAAAGATAGGAAATGCTTTTAAATTGTATTTCATTCATTTTCGCAACCTGAATTGCTATTGCAAGGTGTTTAAACTTGGATGGTGTATGATGTATGAGTATGCTAATATTTGTTGAACTAGTATCATTGTTATATGGAATAATTATTGTCATTAAATTTATAAAGAACTAAATCCTAGGTGTAATGAACCTATATAGTTTAAAAATACTTTAGTATTAATTTTACTTTAAAAAATATTAAATTTCAAACTTTACAGCAAAAAATCAATTTTAAAACTAGATTTTTGGTAGAAAAAATATGGTTTTGGAAACTGAATTTCTAAAAACTAATTTTAAAATTGAATTTTTAATTAAAAATATGGTTTTGAGATCAAATTTTCAAGAAAATTGAATTTCAAAATTGGATTATAAGAAAATCAAAGTTACAATCGGTTTGTAATTAAAACCATATTTGAATTTTAAAATTGCTGTTTTTCAAACCAATTTAAAATCGGTTTTCCTCTTCAATTCAGTTCCAGTTTGGTTTCATAAACCACAAACTTGGTTCTGATGTGGATGCAGTTTAGATTTTTAAAAATCCAAATCATGCCCACCCCTACGCTATATATATTTATTTATGATAGAGAAGGGGCTCAAAAGCATACAATCAGAAGCAGGAGACCCAAATGTAAGTAGAAATTTATGAAGAAAGGGTTGGACCAAAACTGAGAGCTAGAAGTGAGAAGCTTAAGATCCCACCCAAATGGATGAAAGACTTTATGAAAAAATAGTTTGTGCCACACTAGATAATTCCATACGTAGTTCGTTACTAAAAATATTATATGAGATCTAGGAGAGAAAGATAGAGAGTTACATAGATTTTGGATTCATCCATGGAATTCCTCCTCTGACTCAAAGGAGGGGTGTCATGTTTTTTTGTCGCCATTTTATTATAATCAATGCAGTAATCCATTTCTCAATTTCTTCCTACCACTCTCACTACAATAAATAAAGTTTTTCGCAACGGTCGAAAATCGTTGCCAGAGATCGAAAAATAGTTCCTAAAACTTTAGGCAATGCTTTGGCAATGGATTTTTACCTAAGGAAATGGCAACCAAAAAACCATTTCCATAGTTACTGGCTTAGACAACGATTTTGACAATAATTTTTAAAGAACGGTTTAGAATCATCACTGGATAAGCAACGGTTTAGAACCGTTCTCTTTCATGACATAACGATTTAAAACCATAACTGGATAGGCAACGGTTTAAGATGTTGTAGTTTTGTTATTCACAAAGACAACGGTTTAAAAGCATTTCCTTTAGTGTTTTTTTGCAACAGTTTTAATACCATTGCCATTTTGTAGCTGCCTTTGACAACGATTTTGGCCTTTTGTGACTTTTGACAATGGTTTTTCTGTAATTATATAATTCTTTATTTACAATAGTTTTCTCATGTTACAATGAAATTTGTTCTGACTATTTTTTTAATTTAGTGTCAATAAATAACCTTAACAATTTGAATCAAATTTCTAAAGAAAACTAATTAAACATTTACCATTAAGTTTGATTTATAATGTATTATGTAAGATACACAATCACATTATATCATCAATCCAAAATACCATAATACTAGGCTAAGTCATAACTACTTCTAATTATATCATCATCATTTTTCAAAATATAATAGCAAGGCATAATCTTAAGTGAAAATACTAATTCATTTTGAATATGACAATGCTGGAACTTAAATATTATTACAGACAAATTTTTGTGTCATTGAAATTTGACTAAAGAAAAATATACATAATAAAGAAAAGTAGTACTCATTGATTTGCATCGTTTTACAACTTAAGACATTAAACAAAGAAGCTATTGACGGAAAGTTGTCAAAGCACCCATTACTCAGCATTGAATGACTTATAATAGAATAATAACATAACAGATCATACACAACCATAGCCATCATACTTAAATTCCAGAGACACTTACCTCTAGAGCTTTTGTATATGAGTTAATGAAAAGCTGAGACTTTCCTGCTATTGTTCGTGCATGTTGCCTTAGGTATCGACTTATCTCCATCTGTCAACATGAACTACATATTTACATCCACATCAATCAATTAATAATTCATCAAGATATCTAACTTGTAAAGTTTAGACACGTACATCTATAGCACCTCCACTAGCAACTGTAGTTGAATTTTCCAAAACCCTCTGAACAATCATGATTGCATGATGCAAGTTCGCTCTGCTTCCTCTATGAACTGTAAGAGAATCAATTATAAATCCAAGAAATGATAGATATATATAGAAGGAGATATAGACAGGCACTGCACAACCACCAACCCACCTAATCAGCTCCTCCACAAAGAACTATGGTGGCTGTTTATCCAGATGGACATCCATTGAATATGTTGAACCTTTCATTTCCAACCTGCTTCTCCTAAAAAACCTCACAAGTTCCAAGTACCTTCATGCAAATAAATCACAAGAATTTCAACAAATAATATAATACATAACACACAAAAAAAAATGCACAACCCCATCAATGATGTTATTGACAGATGTTTGTACAGTTCCACCAGTTGCAATAACGACCCTTTTTAAATCTTCTACTACACAACTAGCGTATAAAATTTCTCGATCTACAAAATACTGTTAAAATAGGACAAATAATAAATGTCTCTGGACCAACAATCAATCACAAATGAGAATTTCACACAAGGCCACAAATTAAGACACAATCTCAACTACATAAGAACCAAATTTCAATATGAATGTACATGCAATCCTATAGCTCCTAATCAAATTCTAAGAGTGAACACCGTCTTCAATTAAGGACTTGGCCTCCTTAAAAAACTCAGTAGCAAGTAAAACCATAGTGGTGGTTCCATCCCCAACCTGTAAATTAACAACAATGGTGGCCATTCAGTTATAACTATTACTAATTGACTAGCAAGTTAGTTAGTTTCTTCCTTCCACATCATTTCTAAATTAGTTAATTTCCTACTATTCTAGCATTTTTAAACCCGAAATGGAAAGAACCAATTCAATCATTCTCCATTCTCCAATTACATTAATAATGACACACATCAGAAGCAAAAATAATTAAAAAAGTGCAGGTCCATAAGATGGATCTAAGCTGAGATGAATGAGTATATTGAGCAGTGACTAAAATAGAAAATGTATTTCCAGAGAACCAATTACCAAATCAAAATCAAAATAGCATTATAACAAATCAATATTAAAATCAAAACATAAATCAAATTAATTAAAATCACAGAAGAATAGACACCTAAGTTACCTAAACAGAGATTGAGCCACAAGGAGGAGGCAGAGAATAGTGCCCGCGACAGAGTTTGAACCACAATCAGAAGCTACAGCCATGACAGGAGCAGAAGCAACGAAGCAGAAGCAGAAGCAGAAGCAGAAGAGGGCAGGGTAAGGGCAGGGCGACCATGACAACAAAAGGGTAGAAGCTGCGACAGCCAGGAGAAGCAATAACGGCCAGGAAAAACAGCGACGGTGCGGAGAGGGGAGAAATGGACAGGAGAACCAGCGACGGTGCGGAGAGGGGAGAAACGACCAGGAGAACCAAAAACGGCACAGAGAGAGGAAAGGCAGCAACGATTCTTATGCGGCTAGGGGAGCCCAGACGCAGCTTCCTTCGACGGTGGCTTAGGGTTAGATGGTGAGGGCTGGGTGAAGTTTGACATTGTTCGATGATGGCTTTGATGGTGGGTTAGGGGTAGTAGAGGGAGGAAACAAGATCAGCTTTGTGTTTTCTTCTGAAGGAAGATTGCTGAAATTTTTTTTTTGAAGTGTTAAAAAATATTATGTTAAATTTTAGAGCGGGAATAATGCCAATATATATATATATATATATATATATGTTATAAATTCATTTTAAATTTATTTTTTCTATAAATAATATCTGTTATATATCTATAATAATAATTTTTGAGTATTTTACAAATTTAGTATTTATAGGGAAAATTGTTTAAATTTATATGATTATTTAAACTATTTTTATATGTATCTTTAAATTTACATAATTATTTAAATAATATTAAAAAATTGTTGTTTGATAAAAAATTGTTGTAATAGTTATAAAACTGTTCTTTAAAATAGTCAAAGAGAACGATTTTATTTTGTTGCTATAACATAATAAAAAATTGAACATCAACAGCAACACTGTAAAAACCATTGTCTAATACCATCTAATAGAACGATTTTAAAGTGTAGAATTTTGGCAACGGTTTTTATGCATTTCTTTTGTACAATTATTTAAACAATATTAAAACCGTTGCTTAAAAACAAATCATGGTAACGGTAATAAAACCGTTCTTTAAAACAGTAAAAAAGAACTTTTTTAGTTTGTTGTTATAAAATAATGAAAAATTGAATTCAACAGTATAAAAAAATCGTTGTCTAAAACTATCTAAGAGAACGGTTTTAAGGCGTTGCGAAATTTGGCATTGCTAAAGCACACATTTGTTGTAGTGTCTATTTTGTAATCCTACTGCTACCATTTGCATCAATTTATAGTTATAAATTTGTTGCTATCATTATTACTTTCGTTGAGAGGACCACGCTGATCTCACCCGCTGGTGCACGAATCCCACACTTTCATACAGCTGTACTAGCAAGTGCATTGGGTCGTCCAAGTAATACCTGAGCGAGTCAGGGTCGATCCCACGAGGATTGTTGGTTTGAAGCAAGCTATGGTTATCTTGCAGGTCTTAGTAAGGTAAAATCAGGAAGTTTTTGGATTGAGGCTTAATTGCATTAAAAGAAATATGAGAGAAGGTGTATAAGGTATTTTGTCAATGAAATCAGTAAAAGGGTTACAATTGAGGATTGGAGTTGCTTAGCCTTTCTAAATTAACTCTGGTATTACTGTCTTCTTTTCTTGTGAGTGATCTCTTCAATGGCAGGCTGTATGTGATCAAAGCCATTGGCCGTGGTCATTGATCTCCTCTGCTCCAAATCAAACGCCATTGTTCGTGGTCATCCAATCTGACGGAGGGTGAAGCTCTAGCAGTTCATTCTCTTGGCGATCCTAATCAAAACGCCACAGATAAGGTTAAAACTTCCGGATCAAAGAATGCTGCTTCTGTGAATTCTAGGCTATACAACGGAGACCCTAATCTCTCCAGAAATCGGCTAAACTGGTGTCTTGAGAAGTCCCCGACAAAGTCGTGGATTAACCATCTGAGAGATGTATAAACATAGTTGTTGGTTCGCGCTTTCCAGCCACGTATTCACACAAACCTAAGTAGACGCGGGTGTTTGTCAGGCACGTTCATCTTAGTATGATGAACAGAGCTGATTGTCGCTGATCATCCTATTCACCATGTTGAAGAACGAATAAACATCTTAGAAATAAATCAAACACGGATCGAAGAAGAAATAATAATGCTTTTATTAATTCATAGGACTTAGCAGGGCTCCTCCCCTCAACCTAAGAGGTTTGGAAACTCATACTGATGAGAAATAAAATTATGAATTCGAAAATATGCTGAATGATGGCCAAAAAGTGTTCGAATAACATAAATCTAATCCTTTAAAAACTAAATAATGACTAGTAAGGGTAAAGCAGTCTCTTAAGTGCTAAAATCCACTTTTGTGGCCCACTTGGTGAGTGTTTGGGCTGAGATTTGATTAGATCCACGTGCTAGGAGGCCTCTAGGGCATTGAACACTGGTTAGGGGTTCTGTCTGGGCGTTTGGACATTTGACTCTACTCCTTGGGCGCTGGACAACTGGAAGGGTGCAGAAGGCTGGCATTGGACGCCAGTTTTGGGCCTTCTAATATGAAGCAAAGTATGAAGTATTATATATTCTAGAAAGCTCTAGAAGTCAGCTTTCCAGAGCTTTTGAGAACGTTCCATATGGACTTTTGTAGCTCCAGAAAAGCGCTTCCAAATGCAAGGAGGTCAGATCTGGACAGCATATGCAGTGCTTTCTCTGTCTCTGAATCAGACTTCTGCTCCAGCTCCTCAATTTCAGCAAAAAATTACCTGAGATTGTACAAAAACACATAAACTCAAATTAGAATCCAAAAATGTGAATTTAACACTAAAACATGTAAAAACTTAATAAAAGATAAACAAAACATACTAAAAACTATATGAAAACTATGCCAAAAAGCGTATAAAATATCCACTCATCACAACACCAAACTTAAACTGTTGCTTGTCCCCAAGCAATTAAAAATAAAATAGGATGAAAAGAAGAGTAGGATGCAATAAATCTCTGAGTTTCCAATGAAGCTCAATTTCAATTAGATGAACGGGACTTTGTAACTTTTTGTTTCGGAATAGTCTTGGCATCTCACTATCCATTAAAAAATCAGAATGGATGGCATCTTTAGCAACTTAGAGTCCAGATGATATTATTAATTCTCCTAGTTAAGCTCTTTTTATTCTTGAACACAGCTTTTTAGAGTCTTGGTTGTGACCCTAAGCACCTTGTTTTCCAGTATTACCACCGGATACAATAATGCCATAGACACTTTAATTGGGTGAACCTTTTTAGATTGTGACTCAACTTTGCTAGAGTCTCTAGATAGAGGTGTCCAGCGTTCTTGAGCACACTCTTTTTTCTTTGGATCATGACTTTAACCGCTCAGTCTCAAGCTTTTTACTTGACACCTTCAGGCCACAAGCCCATGGTTAGGGACAGCTTGGTTGAGCCGCTTAGGCTAGGATTTTATTCCATTAGGCCTTCCTATCCACTGATGCTCAAAGCCTTGGATTATTTTTACCCTTGCCTTTTGGTTTAAAGGGTTACTAGCTTTTTTCTCTTACCTTTTGGTTTAAAGAGCTATTGCCTTTTTCTGCTTGCTTTTTCTCTCTCCTTTTTTTGTATGCAAGCTTTGTTCTTTTTGCTGCTTGTTCTTGCTTCAATAATCAATTCTATTGATTTTTCAGTTTGCCAATGATACTTTTCCTTTTTCTTCATTCTTTCTAGAGCCAGCATCATAGGATTCCAACTTCAAATATGCACTGTTTACTCATGCATTCAGAAACTAAAGCAATGCCACCACAACAAAATAATTAACCATTCTTTATTGAAAAACTCGAAAATTTATGCATATTTACTTGCTTATAAAAAAATCTACTATTTTATTCATTGTTTAATGATGATAAGAGGAATAATGTATAGCTTATTAGAAAAATAAAAATTAATTAATTACTACTAATGCTTATGTAATCCTAAAAATTAAAAATAAAAATAAAAGTAAAATAAAGACTTAAATACTACTAGTGATCATGCAACTCTAAATTAGGATGGAAATACGTGAGACAGGAATAGGAATAGTCACAGAATTAAAACTCAACAACCTTCAGGTTGAGAGATGTTGGGCTTTTCAGGTTGTGGGATGCATGGATCTTCAACTTGAGGGGCACTGGGCTCTTCATGGGAGAGCTTCTGGCACTTCAGCTCCTCTAGCTCACGCTCTTGCTTCTCCTGCTCCTTAATTAGTTTGCAGATCATGCTAGTCTGATCTTTCTGCTCCTCTCTGAGCTGATCTAAAGTGCTCTGCAAGTGTATTACAGACGCCTTTAGCTGGTCCCAATACTCCATTGGAGGGATCTCTTAGGAAGGCTCATGTGCTTTCCTTTTGGGTTGATCCTCTTCTATCTTGGAACTCTCCATCACCTGCTTGGTGATTGGTTTTTTCTACTGGAATAAAGTTGTCT
The DNA here is from genome assembly GCF_059453495.1 of Arachis ipaensis. Taxonomy (NCBI): domain Eukaryota; kingdom Viridiplantae; phylum Streptophyta; class Magnoliopsida; order Fabales; family Fabaceae; genus Arachis; species Arachis ipaensis. The sequence goes on from NC_142436.1 coordinate 113,531,793, forward strand.
GATGGGATCATAACCTTAGCCTCTTGGCATAGGCAAAAGATGAGATTTTGATAAGCTAGCATTGCATTAGTGGACACTCTGTTTGCCAGCTTGTAAATCTCATGGGGGATTATTTGGTGGACTTCTACATCATTCTCCATCATAATGCATTGAATTATCACAGCTCTTAGGATAGTAACTTCAGAGCGGTTACTTGTGGGGAGTATAGAATGCCCAATGAAGTCTAGCCATCCTCGAGCAATAGGCTTGAGGATCACCCTTTTTAGCTGGCATGGCTCCCCTTTTGTATTCTCAATCCATTGAGTTCCGGGCAGGCATATGTCCTCTAGGACTTGATCCAGCTTTTGGTTGGCTACAACCCTTCTATTGTATGACTCACGGTCATCCTTTTGCAGAGGTAGTTTGAAGATCTCTCTCACCCTATCCAGGTGAAAATATATGATATTCCCCCTGACCATCGTGCGAAAAGTATGAAAGGTTGTTCCATCCTTATTTTGTTTATCTGTCATCCACAGATTTGCATAGAATTCACGGATCATGTTGCATCCAACATTTAATTCGGGATTACTTAGAATCTCCCAACCTCTCCTTCGAATCTGCTCTTGGATCTCTGGGTATTCTTCTTCTCCTAAATTGAATCCCACCTCAGGGATTACTGGCCTCTTAATCATTATCTTCTGAGAATGTTCTTCATGTTGCTTGGTAACGAATCGAACAGGTTTGAAAATAACTGTTGAGTTGTCCTCTTTCTTGTTCTTTGGGGCGGTCTTGCCACTTCTTGGAGCCATGAGATTGAATTCTTGATGAGAGAACAGGGCTCCTGCCATACCAAACTTAAAAATTTGCTCGTCCTCGAGAAAAAAGTAAGAAAAGAATAAGAAGAAAAGAGAATAAAATTTGAATGAGAGGTGGTGAGTGAGGGAGAGAGGCACGGTCACAAATATATAGGGAGTGGGAAGGGATTTTCGAAAATAATCATGAAAGAAAATAAAGATTTTTGAAAAAAAAGATAATTTGTTAAACTTGAAAGATAAGAAAAGATTTTAAAAAGATATAAAAGATTTTAAAGATAAGATAAGAAGTATGAAAAGGATTTGAAAGTTTAATAAAAGATATGAACAAGATAAGAAAAGATTTTGAAAGAATTTCAAAACGATTTGAAAAAGATATGAAATTTTGAAAAGGATTTGAAAGGTTTTGAAAAAAAATGTTTTAATTTGGAAATTAAATTGAGAATGAATTATTTGAACAAGATTTAATTTAAAAATCAAAGAAAATTTGAAATTGAATTGGAAAAAGATAAGTTGAATCAAGAAAAGATGAGAATTTTGAAGTTACCTCCATGCTGCCTTGCTCGCGTTTAGCGCCAGAGTAGTCCTCCCTCTTGGGCATTAAACGCCCAGCCAGGGAGCCCTGGCTAGGCGTTTAACACCAGGCATGTGCTCCTTCTTGGGCGTTAAATGCCCAGCCAGGGCCTCCTGGCTGGCGTTTAACGCCAGGCCTGTGCTTCGCATTGGGCATTTAAACGCCTAACCAGTGCTCCCTGGCTGGCGTTTAACGCTAGGCTTGCTGCCTCCATGGGCGTTTGAACGCCCATTTGCCTACCCTTTTCTGGCGTTTTAACGCCAGAGAAATCTTTACTCCAGGGTATTCTATTTGCTATTCTGCATCATTTTGTCTCTGTTTAAGCACTGTTCATGATCACTAACATTAAAATTAACTTAAAACATAATCAAAAACTAAAAAAGAAAACTAATTTAAAATATAAATAACTAGAAAATTGATAAAGTATGAGTGATTATTGGGTTTCCTCCCAACAAGCGCTTCTTTAATGTCTTTAGCTGGACTTCACTGTACTTAACTTAGTAATAGTGTTGAGCCTCCTGGCTCTATATCTCCTTCAAGGTAATGCTTGACTCTCTGTCCATTGACAGTGAACCTAGTTTCTTTTCCTTGAAGTTCTATGTGTCCGTAAGGTGATGTACTAGTAATCACAAATGGTCGCATCCAACGGGATTTGAGTTTCCCAGGAAACAGTTTGAGTCTTGAGTTGAAGAGCAAGACTTTCTGTCCTGGTTCAAAGACTCTAGAAGCTAACTTTCTGTCATGCCACCTCTTTGCCTTTTCCTTATATATCTTTGGATTTTTAAATGCAGCTAAGCGAAATTCATCCAACTTATTTAGTTAGAGCAGCCATTTCTCTCCTGCTGCTTTAGCATCAAAGTTGAGGAATCTAGTAGCCCAGTAGGCCTTGTGTTCTAGTTCCACTGGCAAATGATAGGCTTTTCCATATACCACCTGATATGGTGAAGTTCCAATTGGGGTTTTGAAAGCTGTTCTGTACGCTCACAAAGCATCATCAAGCTTTCTAGCCCAATCCTATCTAGAGGCACTTACTGTCCTCTCTAGAATTCGCTTTAGTTCTCTATTTGAGACTTCACGTTGCCCATTTGTTTGGGGATGATACTGTGTTGCTACTTTGTGGTGAACTCCGTAACGGCTTAAGATAGAATCCAGATATGTGTTGCAAAAATGAGTACCTCCATCACTAATTAGTCTCCTAGGGACACTAAATCTACTGAAGATGTTCTTTTGGAGGAACTTCATTACTACTCTAGTGTCATTAGTGGGTGTTGCTATTGCTTCAACCCATTTAGACACATAATCTACTACCACAAGGAGGTAGATGTTTGAGTATGAAGGCGGGAAAGGTCCCATGAAATCTATGCCCCATACGTCAAAAAAATTAATCTCTAGGATTCCTTGTTGAGGCATGCTGTGACCATGAGGGAGATTTCCAGCTCTTTGGCAATTATCACAGTTACGGATGAACTCTTTAGAATCCTTAAAGAGAGTAGGCAAGTAAAAGCCACTTTGGAGTACCTTGGTGGCTGTCCACTCATCTCCAAAGTGTCCTCTATAGTCAGAGCCATGGCAATGCCATAGAATTTTCTGTGCCTCTTCTTCACACACACAGCGTCAGATTATTCCATCCGGGCATCTCTTAAAGAGATATGGTTCATCCCATAGGTAATATTTTGTATCATGCATGAGTCTCCGGGCTTACTGCCTGGTAAATTCCTTTAGAATGAACCTTATAGCCTTGTAATTTGTAATGTCTGCAAACCAAGGTACTTCCGGATGGCATAGAGTTGCTCATATGGAAAGGATTCAGATATGTCACTGGAGGGGGAAGAATTCCCTGCTACTGGCTCAATTCGGGATAAGTGATCAGCCACCTGATTTTCTGTCCCTTTTCAGTCTTTAATTTCTATATCAAACTCTTGCAGGAGTAATACCCATCTTATAAGTCGGGGTTTAGAATCCTACTTGGTGAGTAGATACTTTAGAGCAGCATGGCCAATATAAATAATGACATTAGATCCTACTGGGTAGGATCTGAACTTGTCAATGGCATAGACCACTGCAAGTAGCTCCTTTTTTGTAGTAGTGTAGTTTTTTGCACATCATTAAATACGCGACTAGCATAATAAATGACATACAGAAGCTTGTCATATCTCTGCCCCAGGAATGCACCAATTGCATGATCACTGGCATCACACATTAGCTCAAATGGTAAGTCCCAGTTGGGTGCAGAGATGATAGGAGCAGTGACAAGCTTGTCTTTCAAAGTTTCAAAGGTATGCAGGCATTCTTGGTCAAAGACGAAGGGAATGTCAGTGGCCAAGAGATTGCACAGGGGTTTTGTGATGGGTGGAAATCATATTCCCACACCTAAAATCACCGGTAAGTGTACCGGGTCATATCAAGTAGTAAAACTCACTTAGAGTGAGGTCGATCCCACAGGGATTGATGGATCAAGCAACTTTAGTGAGTGATTAGTCTAGTCAAGCTAACATTGGTGAATTAAAGTGAAATTGAAGCAACAGAATGTAAATAGCAGTGAATTTAAAATTGCAGAAAGTAAATGAGTAGAATCTTAAAGAGCAAGAAATGTAAATTGACAGAATCTTAAATGACAAAAAATGTAAATTACGTCAAATGTAAAGGGGGCTGGGTGCTGAAAAGTAAAGGAGGCAATAGATCAATCAATCAGAACAATTGCATAAAATGTAAAGGTGCAGAAAAGTAAATCAAGCTCAATGTGAATGTGAAATTGCAGAAGAGAATTGCTCAAAATTGCAGCAAGAGTAAGCTCGATGGAAAATTTAAATTGAAGAAGAACAGAATTACAGATTTGCAGGAAAATTAAATTTGGATCTCAACAATTTCAAATGTAAACTTGCAGAAAGTAAATTTGCAAGAAAGAAAAGTGTAGCAGAGAATTTCAGAAATTGAAAATTTGCATAAGCCAACTTGAATTCAATTGTAACAGAAATGTAAAATTGCAGAAGAGGAAAAAAAAGCTAAGCTCTCTACCAGAGCCTTCTACCCTACTCCTAATGCTCTATAGCAGAGCCAGCCTTTTTTTCTAAAATGGAACAGATGCCTTTTTATCGGCTTTTTACGAAATGAAAAATGAAAATTGAAATTATAATTTAAATGAAATTCCTAATCCTACATATTTCTCGTTCCTTTGAGTGATGTCAATGAGTTCTGCTTGCTTTGAGGCGTCAATAGGCTTGAATTAATTGAGTCTGATTGCACTTATGGTGGGCTCTTTTGGTTTGTGAAGAAATGGATCCAAAATGGCACTTGATTTAAAAATGAACCAAGGGGCTAGCTCCAGTGGAGCGCTCAGTGAGGAGAATGAACGTAGCGCTACTAGCTCCTTGTGTCAAGCCTTCGAACCAAGCCTCACACATAGCGCTCAGTGAATGATTTGAATGTAGCGCTACATGCTTGAGTTGGTCTCCACTTTCGAACCTTGGTTGCCCCCTCTTGGTTTCAATTTCCTTGTAGCAAAGTAGCGCTCAGTTAATTGAACTAACGTAGTGCCTTTTCTTGTTGGCCTTGGTTCCCATTTCGAACCTTGGTGGCTTCCCTTTGCTACCAATTTACTTGCTTTTCTTTTGTTGGGAGCCCAAAAACATTAAATTTGTGAATGCTAGCGTTAAATAAATGAACGCTCTTCCTTGCCTTGATAGATGAGCTCTCCGTTCCTTGTTTTAACGTAGCTCTCCCTTGCATTAATAAACACTGGGCTAATTTACTAAGTAAATTTCATGCATGCTTTCATTGGTTTAATTGATTTAAGTAAATTTACTAATTCTTTTAACGCCTTGGTTCATTCATTGGCATTACTAATGAAATGTTTCATGCATGCATGCTTATATTTATTTACTTAGTAATGCATTCATGAACTTTCATTTAATTAATAAAGACAATGCATTCATGTTTAAAGCATGATATGTTCTTTAGCCAATTGGCTTTAATAATGCATGCTTTCATTAAATGCCTTAGCATTCATTGGCTTAGTTAATTAATTAACGTTTCATGCATCATTTCATGCATGCTTTCATTATTGGTTCGGTCATTAAATGCATGCATGCATGATAATTCATGATGCTAATGTCAAGGTTCCATGGTCATGGGCCACGCTTTTAAAAGCGTGGCCTAAGGTTCCATAGTGTGCCTCAATTCCAAAATGTGCCCGTAATTCCTCTTTTCTTCTTTTTAGCTTATTTTGTGCTTTTTTGCTTCTTTTTCACTTATTTCCTACAAAATTTATAAAATCAAAAGATCAAAGAAATATACCAATTAAGCACAAAAGCATTCAATATTTAAGCACAAATCATCAATTTCTTGTATGAAAAAGCATAGAAAAACATGACATGATGACATGTCATCACAACACCAAACTTAAACCTTGCTTGTCCCCAAGCAAGAAAAGAATCATGTAATAAAGATTGACAATCCAAGGTAAGAAGAATGGCAACTCAATGTTCATGGTTGGCTAATTTTCTATGCATGCCACAATCACAAAAGAAATATAAATGATTGATGCTTCTATCTTGCTCAATTTATGAAATCTTTTCCTTATACTTCTTCCTTGAAGCAAGCTTTTGATTTTCTCATTAGCTTCTCTATTTGGGTGCTTTGCCCCATGAGTTGATAACAAAGCTACGACTTCTAAATGCTTTGTTTTCAAGTATTACCACTTGATACATAAGCACCACAAGCATTTAATTAGAGGACTTCTTTAAGCTCATTTATTTCTTTTCTTTACTCTCTAATCATTGATGCTCAGAGGCTTAAGCTTTGAGGGAGTGCATTTGCACTTGAGCCTAACCTTGACTCTAAGTGTTTTGTTTTCAAGAATTTTGCTTGATACATAAACACCACAAGTACTTAACAATGGAATTGTCATTGGTACTCAGAGTCTTCAGCTTTCTCATTCATTCCCTTTTGATTTTCTTGCCTTAATTGCAATTGCTTCTTCAAGGTTTTCATGATTTCAAAAGATTTCACAAAATGTCCTAGATGAAAAATTCAATTAAATAAAGTCTAATGCAATTGAGCAATAATTAATCATACTAACTTTCCAATACTTGTATGCACATGCTAAATTCTTCTTTAATGACCTTGTTTGTTTATGATCATGATACTTTACTGCTTTGAACTTTACAAAACTCAAGTTGGTAGTTATAGTGGCACAGCAACATGTTACAAATCAAGATGCAGGTTATGCTTATTCATACACACATGTAAACAGAGAAGATAAAGACAATCATGCAATTTAAAGTGCTGGAAATAAATGAGAGGAAAAGGAACTTTACAACCTTGTAATTCATCTTCTCTATTGTTGTCATTTTCCTCCCATTCTTCCTCCTTTCCCTTGCCAAACTCAGAATGCTTGCTCATACTCAAGAAGTAATTAGAACAATGGCTATGGGGCTAAGATGGATCATGAATATCTTACACAATGAAATGTTAGCAATACATGTGTTTAAGCAAGCAAAATAATCATCAAGGCGCATGAAACAGAGACATTGTGATTGCAAACATAAGAGGGTGTACATGATACATTGCATACAGAATAAATGGCACACCAAACTTAGTGTGACACTCTCACTTGGAATTGATGCAAGTATCCAGTATGGATTGGAACCAAATTTTGTTGCATAGCAACACCAAACTTAGAATGCAACCATATGTCAATTTATTTGAATAACTAAGCAAATGAGATTGTTATATGTTAAGTACAATCACCAAGTGAAGCATCTGTCATGAATAAGGATTTCTTGGTGAGGTATTAACGAAAATAGTTAAGTAGCAAACTAATGAAAGCATTTAAAAATAGAGAAATGACTAAAGCAAGTAGAATGAAAAGGTGTCAAATTAAAAGAAAAATAATACTGCAAAGGCATTATGATTATGCAGACAAGTGGTGTTGCTGGATGACTTGCATAGAAAATAAGTGACACACCAAACTTAGAATCTTAGTGTGACACTTTCAATTCAGATTTGATGCAATCATCCATAGAGATTAAAAACAAATTATTGCAGGGCAACACCAAACTTAGAATGTAAACATATGCCAATTTATTGAAATTTAAACAAAACAGAGAAAGAAAATAAACAAAGCAGACATAGAGAGTAAACAAAGCAAAGATATGAAATATTACCTGCGGTTGGGTTGCCTCCCAACAAGCGCTCTTTTAATGTCATTAGCTTGACATGTTATTCTTCACTTTCTTCCTCTTCTTCTAGTTTGTTAAGAGGAATGACCTCAAGGGGGGAGAAGATTCAGCTATTGCCCCCTGTCTTGGTCTCTCCTCAGCAAGCTTTCTTTTGCAATTGGCTTGATTGAGCTTGCTTGCTGGATCAGGAACAAGATTGGTGCTCTTGTTAGTTGCCTTCACTCTTTTGGATTCAAGACTTGGTTGCTGTGTGATTATTAGAGTGTTTTCTTCATCAAGAGCCTTTTGAATTGGTGGTTCCATGAGTTCTTCCTCCATGTACCTCTCTGCTTCACTTGAGTGTGACTTCTCTTGATTGTCTTCCTCCATTCCTTCTTCATGATTTTCCATTAAATCCTTTGGAGGTGAATCTTCATGTTCTATTGTCACTTCAATCAGCCTCTGTGGATATGGAGTTTTAGGTTCAAATGCATCCTCCACATAATTCTTCATTAAAATTTTGCTTGACACAGGGGGCCTCTTCTTCTTGCTCTTCCACGTCCTCCTTTGCACTCAACAATTGATCTAAAACCACTTCCATGTTTTTGACAAAGGTTTCTTTTGTTGTCCAAGCTTTCTTTGTCTCCTCTTCAAATCTCTCAAACATAGACTCAAGCTGTGAGAGTCTCTGGTTCAAGGAAGTTGGTGTGGTTTGTAAGTTTTGGCAAGGATTTTGTGTGGAGACAAAGTCCAGTAATAAAGAATTTTCAAATGAAGAACTAGGAGGTGAGATTGGACAGTTTTGCATAAGTGAATTAAAGGCACGTTCAAGTGAAGATGGCTCTTGACAAGTGGAATATGAATCATTGAAATTCCCTTCCCAGCCACGGTCTGTGTAACTGTCATCACAGTATGAGTTACTTTGTGGCTCTGGGAGATGTTCATGTTCTTTCATTCCTTGGTGATACTCCCAACCACCATTAGAATAATGACATGAATCATTTTGTGGTGGTGGTTGGTATCCCATATGATTCTCTTGCTCATCTTGTGTTTCTGAAGCAAATCTCCATGGATTGGAGTGCTCAAAACTTGTATTTTCTTGGTGATATTCCCAGCCACCATTAGAGATTGGTGATGGTGGGTAATATCCCATAAAATTTGTTTGATCACAAGATGAGTTGAACTCCATTTATATTTTGTAAAACACAACACCATTGAAAATTGAAATTCATGTCACAGAGAAAGAATTTCTTAGTGAGGCAATAACTCAAACACCTTGCTATCAACTTAAAACAGAGAACAAAAACAAAGAAAATGCTTAATCTAGACTTCTCACCCACTTAATCATTGTTGATCTAAATCAATCCCCGACAACGGCGCCAAAAACTTGATGGGTGGAAATCATATTCCCATACCTAAACTCACCGGCAAGTGTATCGGGTCGTATCTAGTAGTAAAACTCACTTAGAGTGAGGTCGATCCTACAGGGATTGATGGATCAAGCAACTTTAGTGAGTGATTAGTCTAGTCAAGCTAACATTGGTGAATTGAAGTAAAATTGAAGCAACAAAATGTAAATAGCAGTGAATTTAAAGTTGCAGAAAGTAAATGAGCAGAATCTTAAAGAACAAGAAATGTAAATTGCATCAAATGTAAAAGGGACTGGGTGCTAGAAAGTAAAGGAGGCAATAGATCAATCAATCAGAACAATTGCATAAAATGTAAAGGTGTAGGAAAGTAAATCAAGCTCAATGTGAATGTGAAATTGCAGAAGAGAATTGCTCAGAATTGCAGAAAGAGTAAGCTCGATGGACAAGTTAAATTGAAGAAGAACAGAATTGCAAATTTGTAGGAAAAGTAAATTTGGATCTCAACAATTTCAAATGTAAACTTGCAGAAAGTAAATTTGCAAGAAAGAAAAGTGTAGCAGAGAATTTTTGAAATTGAAAATTTGCATAAGCCAACTTGAATTCAATTGTAACAGAAATGTAAAATTGCAGAAGAGGAAAAGAAAGTTAAGCTCTCTACCAGTGCCTTCTACCCTACTCCTAATGCTCTCTATCAGAGCTAGCCTTTTTTTCTAAAATGGAACATATGCCTTTTTATAGGCTTTTTACAAAATGAAAAATGAAAATTGAAATTACAATTTAAATGAAATTCCTAATCCAAGTTATTTCTTGTGCCTTTGAGCGATATCAATGAGTTCTGCTTGCTTTGAGGCTTCAATGGGCTTGAATTAATTGAGTCAGATTGCACTTATGGTGGGCTCTTTTAGTTTGTGAAGAAATGGATCCAAAATTGCACTTGATTTGAAAATGAACCAAGGGGCTAGCTCCAGTGGAGCGCTCAGTGAGGAGAATGAACGTAGCGCTACTAGCTCCTTGTGTCAAGCCTTCGAAACAAGCCTCATACATAGCGCTCAGTGAATGATTTGAACGTAGTGCTACATGCTTGAGTTGGTCTCCACTTTCGAACCTTGGTTGCCCCCTCTTGGTTTCAATTTCCTTGTACCAAAGTAGCGCTTAGTTAATTGAACTAACGTAGCGCCCTTTCTTGTTGGCCTTAGTTCCCATTTCGAACCTTGGTGGCTTCCCTTTGCTAGCAATTTACTTGCTTTTCTTTTGTTGGGAGCCTGAAAACGTTTAATTTGTGAACGCTAGCGTTAAATAAATGAAAGCTCTTCCTTGCCTTGATAGATGAGCGCTCCGTTCCTTGTTTTAACGTAGCTCTCCCTTGCATTAATGAATGCTGGGCTAATTTACTAAGTAAATTTCATGCATGCTTTCATTGGTTTAATTGATTAGTAATGACAATTAATTCTTTTAACGCCTTGGTTCATTCATTGGCATTACTAATGAAATGTTTCATGCATGCATGCTTATATTTATTTACTTAGTAATGCATTCATGAACTTTCATTTAATTAATAAAGCCAATGCATTCATGTTTAAAGCATGATATGTTCTTTAGACAATTGGCTTTAATAATGCATGCTTTCATTAAATGCCGTAGAATTCATTGGCTTAATTAATTAATTAACATTTCATGCATCATTTCATGCATGCTTTCATTATTGGTACGGTCATTAAATGCATGCATGCATGATAATTCATGATGCTAATGTCAAGGTTCCATGGTCATGGGCCACGCTTTTAAAAGCGTGGCCTAAGGTTTCAAAGTGTGCCTCAATTCCAAAATGTGCCCATAATTCCTCTTTTCTTCTTTTTAGCTTATTTTGTGCTTTTTTGTTTCTTTTTCCACTTATTTCCTACAAAATTTATAAAATAAAAAGATCAAAGAAATATACCAATTAAGCACAAAAGCATTCAATATTTAAGCAAAAATCATCAATTTCTTGTATGAAAAAGCATAGAAAAACATGACATGATGACATGTCATCATTTTGCGATTTTAGAAAAATCTTTTTTGAACCGCTTGTAAAATCCTGCATGTCCCAAGAAACTTCTGATTGCCTTGACATTAGAGGGTGGTGGCAAGCATTCTATCACTTCCACCTTAGCTTGATCCACTTCTATCCCCATGTTTGAGATCTGATACCCAAGAACAATGCCTTCAGTTACCATGAAGTGGCATTTCTCCCAGTTTAGAACTAGGTTAGTTTCTTGGCATCTTTTCAGGACCAGGGTCAGATGATCAAGACAGGAGTCAAATGTGTCTCTGAAAATAGAGAAGTCATCCATGAACACTTCAAGAAACTTCTCTACCATATCAAAAAAGATGGATAACATACATATCTGAAAGGTGGCAGGTACATTACACAGGCCAAATGGCATTCGCCTGTAGGCAAATACGCCAGATGGGCATGTGAATGCCGTCTTTTCTTGATCCTGTAGATCCACTGCTATTTGATTGTATCTGGAATATCCATCCAGGAAACAATAAAAAGCATGACCTGCTAGTCTCTCTAGCATTTGGTCAATAAAGGGTAAAGGAAAATGATCATTTCTGGTGGCATCATTGAGTTTTCTATAATCAATGCACATATGCTACCCTGTAACTGTCCTTTTAGGTATCCGTTCATTCTTTTCATTATGAACTACTGTCATGCATTCCTTCTTGGGAACAACTTGGACAGGGCTCACCCAAGGGCTGTTAGAAATGGTATAAATGATCCCAGCCTCCCAGAGCTTAGTGACTTCCTTCTGTACTACTTCCTTCATAGCTGAATTCAATTGCCTCTGTGGTTGTACCACTGGTTTGGCATTATCCTCCAGCAGGATTTTATGCATGCATCAGGCTAGGCTAATGCCTTTAAGGTCACTTATAGTCCAACCTTGGGCAGTCCCATATATTTTGAGCACTTTAATTAGTGCTTCTTCTTCCTGTGGCTTTATGGCAGAGCTTATGATTACAGGATAAGTATCTTCATTTCCCAGAAATGCATATTTTAGGGAGGATGGTAGTGGCTTAAGTTCAAGCTTTGGAGGCATCTCCTTTTCTTCAGAGGTTTTTAGAGGTTCCTCTGAATCAGGCTGGTTATCATCAAGGATATCATTTAGCCCTTCCTTGAGGCTTTCGGCCATGTTGACCTCTTCCACTAGAGAATCAATGAGGTCAATGCTCATGCATTCCTTAGGGAGAAAGTGCTAGCAATGGGTCTATGAAGAAATACAAAACGACTGATGAGGCATGGCAATTGATCAGCGACTTAGCTGAATCTACTAGGAACCACAGGCAGAAACAAGGCCGTTCAAAAGCCGTTGCAGAAGTATCCTCTAGCAGAGAGACTACTGCTCTAGCTCAGAGTATCTGTGAAATGACCAACTTGCTGAAGCAGATACAATTGAATCAACAACAAGTTCAGCAAGCTCAACCTTCTCCAGCATAGCAAAGCCAACAGTTAGTCCCACAGAGAGTTTGCGGAATTTGTGCTGATTATAGCCATTATACTGATGAATGCCCGTAACTCCAACAGGAAGACAACATGGTGGCATCCACTCATAACTTCTATGATCGGCCCAACCAAGGGTACAATCAAGGTGGAAATAATAACCATGGATGGCAGGACAATTCTAACCAGAATTGGAGGGACAACAATAACAGAGGAGGCAGAGATAATCAGGGAAATCAGAGGTGGAATAATAACAACAACAGGCAGCAGAACCAACCTTACAGAGCACCTCACCTGAAGCAGTCCCAAGGACCATAGAATACCCAACAGCAGACCTCTCAATTTACTCACCCTTTTTCGTCTCCTAATGAAGAGTTATTAAAATTTTTTGAGCGAAGCCAACAGACCATGGAAAATAACATTAATGCCAGTCTGAATGGTCTAACCGCTACTTTGCAAGCTCTTGTCTCACAGATTGGATCAATGCAAAATTCCAATAACCAACCTTCAAGTTCCACTGAAATTCCCTCTCAACCATTACCCAATCCGAAGGGGGGCATTAATGCCATCACCCTAAGGTTCGAAACCACACTGCAGGAGAAGAATCAGGAGGAACCAAGCTTACTAGACCACGCCTCAACTGAAGAGGTCGTAGGAATAGAAGATTTTGAAGAGGAAGAAGACATACAGGACATAACTGAGAAAGAAAAAGCCCAACCACAGGAGGAAGCACCAAGAGGCGCAGACACTGCAGAAAACATCACTCCCATTCTATTTCCATAACTTGCAAGGAAGCCCAGGAAGCAGCTGGAACCCGATCCCAAAATGGTAGAAATATTCAAAAAGGTTGAGGTAACCGTTCCTCTTTTTGATGTTATTCAACAAGTACCTAAATATGCAAAGTTTCTAAAAGATTTATGTATACATAAGGACAAAATTGATGAATTAGAAACTATTCCTTTAGGTAGTTCCATATCTGCTTTAATGGGAGGATTACCTGAGAAGTGTAGTGACCCAGGTCCTTGTATAGTTAGTTGTACTATTGGTGGAGTAGTAATTTATGATTGCATGTGTGATTTAGGAGCATGTGTTAGTATAATGCCTTTGTCTATATATGATATTTTGAGGCTTCCTCCCTTAAAAAGGTCGGCAGCTCGTTTTGTGTTAGCAGATAAAAGCATCATTACAGTGGCTGGAGTTGTTGAAGATGTTTTGGTGAACATTAAAGAGCTTACATTCCCTACTGATTTTATATCTTGGAGATACCACATAATGACTCAGATAAGCCATCATCAATCCTACTTGGAAGACCATTCCTGAAGACGTCAAAATTCAAATTGGATGCTTTTTCAAGAACATACTCTTTTGAAATAGATGGCCGCATAGTAATCTTCAATCTGAATGGAGTCATAAACAACCCTCCAGAAGATCATTCCATCTTCCAGTGTGATGTCATAGATGAAACTGTAGCTGAAGTTCACAAGAAAGAGTTAGAAGAGAGGCACATTGGACAAGGTCCAAGTGTGGGGACCCTCTCGACTGACAATGACGGCACCTCAGCATTTTCACAAGCTCCAGACAATCCAGAACCTACCCATGATCAGAAGTTGGAACTGAAACCTCTTCCTCCACATCTCAAATATGCTTATCTTGAAGATGAGCAGAAGTTCCCCGTTATCATTGCAAGGGAACTCACTTCCCAACAAGAAGAGCAGTTACTTGATGTACTGAGGAGGCATAAAAAAGCAATTGGGTGGAGTTTGGCAGACATAGTAGGCATCAACCCTCGAGTATGTGAGCACAGAATATTTTTAGAAGAGGGAGCAAGACCTATCCGTCAACCCCAAAGAAGATTGAATCCCACTATCTTGGAAGTTGTCAAAAAGGAAGTGACCAGACTACTGGAAGCAGGTATCATCTATCCCATTTCAGACAGTGAATGGGTTAGCCCAGTACAGGTGGTGCCCAAGAAGTCTGGAGTCACTACAGTGAAGAATGAGCATGGAGAGCTCATAGCAACTAGAGTTCAGAATGCTTGGAGAGTCTGCATTGATTACAGGCGTCTCAACCAAGCTACCCGTAAGGATCACTACCCACTTCCATTCATTGATCAAATGCTGGATCTCCTGTCAGGTAAATCACATTATTGCTTTTTAGATGGTTACACAGGTTATTTCCAGATTCATATAGCTCCTGAGGACCAGGAAAAGACCACTTTTACATGTCCTTTTGGGACTTATGCTTACAAGAGAATGCCCTTTGGCTTGTGCAATGCACCAGCTACTTTCCAAAGGTGTGTGATGAGTCTTTCCTCTGATCTTATTGAGGACTGTATGGAGGTTTTTATGGATGATTTTAGCGTTTATGGTGATTCTTTTAGCCTTTGCTTAGATGGATTATCTAGAGTATTAGATAGATGTGTTAATACAAACCTTGTATTGAATTTTGAAAAATGTCATTTTATGGTAAAACAAGGGATTGTATTAGGACATGTGGTATCTAATAATGGCATTTCTGTAGACCCAGCAAAGGTGAGTGTTATTTCTAGTTTACCTTACCCCTCTTCTGTGAGGGAAGTCCGTTCGTTCCTTGGCCATGCAGGTTTTTACAGGAGATTTATTAAGGACTTTAGTAAGGTAGCACTTCCCTTATCCAGATTACTACAGAAGGATATTGAGTTCGAGTTCAATGAAGATTGCAAGCAAGCGTTTGATAAGCTGAAGGCCACCCTGACTCAAGCTCCAATTGTGAGAGGACCAGACTGGAGCCAGCCGTTTGAAATCATGTGCGATGCTTCCAACCATGCAGTAGGAGCAGCACTGGCTCAGCGTGAAGGTATGGATCCTTTTATTATTGCTTATGCGTCTAAGACTTTAGACGCTGCCCAGTCCAATTATACTACTACTGAGAAAGAGCTTCTTGCTATTGTTTTTGCTCTGGATAAATTCCGAGCTTATTTACATGGTACTAGAGTAGTAGTGTATTCGGACCATGCAGCTTTAAAGTATCTATTATCTAAAAAGGAGTCCAAACCAAGGCTTATACGTTGGATACTGCTATTACAAGAATTTGATTTAGAAATAAAGGATAGGAGTGGTAACCAAAATTTAGTGGCAGACCACTTGAGTCACCTTGAGCACATTAAGAATGATTCTGCTCCTATAGATGATAATTTTCCATTTGATAACCTACAAGCAGTATCTGAGGTATCTCCCTGGTATGCACCTATAGCTAATTATCTAGTTAGCCGCACATTTTCTCCTAACTTTTCTAAGCATCAAAGAGACAAGTTGAAAAGCGAGTCTAAATATTATATATGGGATGACCCATATTTATGGAGATGTGGCGCTAATCAGGTAATTAGACGGTGTGTGCCTCAATCAGAATTCCAGTCTATCTTAGAGGCCTGTCACTCATCTGAGAGTGGAAGACATTTTGGCCCTCAAAGAACTGCTAGAAAAATCTTGGACTGTGGATTCTGGTGGCCTACTCTTTTTAGAGACGCTGCTGAATTTTGTAAATCTTGCCCCCCATGCCAAAAATTTGGTAATATATCTAGGAGGGATGAGATGCCTCAACAAATTATTCTTTTCTGTAAAATTTTTTATGTTTGGGGCATTGACTTCATGGGTCCATTTCCAAATTCTAATGGTTATTTTTATATATTATTAGCTGTGGACTACGTTTCCAAATGGGTGGAAGCAATTCCTACCCGCACTGATGATGCTAACACTGTTGTTTCCTTTGTGAGAAACCACATTATTTGTCGCTTTGGATCACCATGAGCAATCGTGAGCGATCAAGGCACCCATTTTTGTAACAGGAGACTAACAGGATTAATGAAGAGGCATGGGATAATTCATAAGGTTGCAACAGCATACCATCCTCAGACCAATGGGCAAGCCGAGGTGTCGAATAGAGAGATAAAGCGTATCTTGCCGAAGATAGTTAAACCTCATAGAAAGGACTGGAGCACCAGGCTACAAGATGCACTCTGGGCATACAGAACAGCATACAAAACACCCATTGGGATGAGTCCGTTCCGCTTAGTTTATGGAAAAGCTTGTCATCTCCCTGTTGAGGTAGAGCACAAAGCCTTTTGGGCAGTCAAGGAGTGCAACATGGGGATGGAGAACGCCGGAGCTGAAAGGAAGTTGCAACTGCAAGAACTGGAAAGCCTTCGCCTAGAAGCTTATGAGAACTCAAGACTATACAAGGAAAAGATGAAGGCTGTACATGATCAGCACATCAAGAGGAAAGAGTTCCAACCTGGGGATTTAGTCCTCCTTTACAAATCTCGTCTGAGGCTCATGCTAGGCAAGTTGAGATCCAGATGGGAAGGTGCATACAGAGTAGAGAAGGCCGGACCGTAAGGAGTCTATCACCTAAGTCATCCTTCAAGTTCTGAACTTATCAAAGTTAATGGACAACGCCTGAAGCTATACCATGGCGAGAAGATGCAGAAAAATAAGGAGCTTGAGATCTTCCTCTTGGAGGATCCCCACATAGCAGAAGATTGAGCTAGTGGAGCGTCCAACTTACAGACGTTAAAGCAAAGTGCTAGGTGGGAGACAACCCACCATGGTATGATCGTTCTTTTGTTTATTTTTAGTTTTTCATATTTCGTGCATCTGCATCTGCATATTTTTTTTTTTAAAAAAAAGGAAGGTGCAACGCGACGCGACCGCATCAGCGACGCGTCCGCGTGGCAAGGAGAGGAAAGAAAAATAAAAACGAACAGAGAGTCATGTTGGAGCGTGGCTGTAGGCGTGCCAGTGGCACAAATCAACCGACACGACCGCGTCGCTGACGCGCCCGCGTCGTATGGGCATAATGGCCTCCCACGTGACTGCGTGTCCCACGCGGCCGCGTGCCCTGATTTTCGATGTAAAATGGGTGCACAGCTGAAAGTTGTGCTAGAGTGGTGCTGGACTGGCGTTGGACGCGCAATTCCCCTCACGCGACCGCGTGCCCCACGTGGCCACGTCGTACCCCAAAAACTGCCCACTCACGCGATCGCATGCCCCACGCGATTGCGCCACCTAAAATTTGGCATTTAATAATTTTGAACAGAGAGCTGTGCAAGTGCGAGGCAACCCTCGCGCCACTGGCACAAACTGGGTCACGCGATCGCGTGGCCGACGCGACCGCGTCAATCACCTTAAGCGCAAGTCGCGCAACCGCGTGCCCCATGCGATCGCGTCGCTTGCAGCACACAGTTTTCCTACTTTTGCCAAATATCATATCTTTCTCTTCTCCAAATCCTAATTTTTCTTTTCCCTCCTTATTTCTTCCTCCTCCCTTCTTCCTTCTATCTCACCTTTCACTCTTTATCTCTCTCACCTCCATTACCAAGGTTTTATTTTCTTCTTCCCTCTTTCCTTTTCTCTCATTCTTCTTATTTTATATGTTATTTTCTTTTCTTTCCTTTTTTCTTTTCATTATTCATATTTCCTTTCTTCTTCTTTCCTTTTTACATGGTGTTAGAATTTTATTTGAGTCATTATTCTTCCTTATATGCTTGTGGATTGTTGTAAATTGTGTGGCAATTATATATTATTTTCTTTAAAGGGTTTCTTGCATGTTCACTTTACTATTTTCTATACTTTATTTACCTTGCATGCTATGTGTTTGTGAAAAAGCCCATATGGCATTATGCACTTCTCTATGTTATTCTAATATTCAACGCTTGCTTTTCACAAATTCCTTTTACTATTATATTAATCGAATTTAATTGTCAATACAAACGTGATGGTTTGTTAGAAAGTAATGCTTGGTCTATGCTACTCATGCCATTTTCCGGCATGCCAATAAACACCTTGCATTCACTTGTCACTATATGCACTAGCTATTTTCCTTCGATGACTTTTCACATGTACTCATGAGCGTGTGTTAATGTCAATTACCTCCTAATGTGCATCCATCACCACCTTTTCCATTTTCTTCCTTGCTATATATCTCTTTGAATTCAATTTACTCTCTCTTCCCTTTTCAGGATGGCAACCAAGAAAGGAAAAGAGAAAGCTACTCCCAAACCTCCAGCAAGGAGAGGAACTAAAAGAGCACTAGTGGCAGAGCCTTCTTCAACTGCACTCAAGCCCTCAACAAAAAGAGTTAAGAGGATTATCAAGGTTGATGAAAAGGAGAAAGCCTTTCCAGCAAAGGACACTGCGCGATTTCCAAATCGCTACTGTGAGTAGATGTTCCCTATTCTAGCTGAAAGGAGTTACAACAACGAACACCTTCTTATCCTCCCGCCCAATATTGCTACTTTTGTTGAGCCGCAAATTGAACGAAGACAATGGGGTTTTCTACAGAGACAACCAAGGCAGGCAAATCTTTCTTGGGTAGTCGAGTTCTACTCTAACTTCTACCTGCCTACCCTGCAGTCTGTCTTTGTTCGTCAGAAGCAAGTACCCATTACAGAAGAGGTCATTCAAAAAGTTTTAGGTTTTCCCCCTATTCCAGAAGGATTGGACGCCTTTCAAGAAGCTGCACTCAAGCGCCAGATGTACCAATTTAACTGAGAAGCTGTTCTCAGAGTTGTTGCACTACCTGGCAGCCGTTGGATATACAGATACCATCGTACCCGCCCTAAGGGTATATTGGCTTCAGCACTTACCTTGGAGGCTCACGTATGGGCACAGATCATGTCCCATTACGTCTTTTCGAGCACTCACGAGTCTTCCTTCACTGCGGACATGGCCATTCTACTATGGTGCATCCTTACAGACCAGCCTTTGAATCTACCAAGACATATCCGGAATGCCATGGGACACGTACAAATTACGGGCAACTTATCTTTTCCCGCCTTGGTCTCAGATCTTGTCTCAGCAGCCAGAGTCTCCTACAGAGCTTGAGACACCAAAGCCATGCTCCCACGGGATGATCAGTATGTCCCTAATGGGAAATACCTCAGACTTTCAACAACCACTACAAGCCTTCCTCCTGCTCCAGTTGAAGATATTCCTTCTTCAACACCACAAGCACCTACAACAGATGAACTGCTCCAGCAGATAATCAAAAGATTGGATCGGCAAGAACAGAAAGCAAAGTTAAGAGAGCGCCGTAACGAGCAACGATTCAAACACCTCAAGGAGCTACTCAAGGGACACTTCAAGGACTCAGACACCCCGGACTCCACTTCTTTTACCAGCACAGGGAGCCATGATGGTCCCGACTGTAGAGATACTGCTACCAGCCCACCCCTGTTCCTGACAGATGGAACCGAGGACGGTGCAAAGCCTTAAGTGTGGGGAGGTCGGTCAGTACCTGACTTCCGGAGGTAATTTCTCTCCCCTAGCACCAATAAATTAGGATATTTTAGTTAGTTTTTTTTTCTTTTATAGAATAGGATAAATTGCATAGTAATAGGTTAGTTGCATGCATGCTCTACTTGATTGAAAAGACAATAAGTTTCTTCTAAGACTCTATCTTTGGAACAAAATTTCACTAATTTTTAAAAATTTTTTATGATAAATCTACTTGAAGTTGTATTTGGAACATGATTTTTGAGCTAAAGAACACACAACCTGTGAAGATTTGAGCCTTTATGTATGGTTACATTATTTAACCATAAACAGTTTATTCTTGTGTGTTTACTTCTCTATGATTGTAATCTATATTTTGTTTCATCCTATATGTCCAATATTTATTATATTCGTATGCTTGCATATGATTGAGGCCAACTTTTGTTTAAACTCACTTATCCAAATTAAGCCTACCCTTTTCAATTACCTTTGTTAACCACTTTGAGCCTTTAAATCCCATTTGTTCTATATTTTACCACATTACTAGCCTTAAGCGGAAAAACAATTGTATATCCCAAATTGAATCTTTGGTTAGCTTAAGATAGAATTGTGTGTGCTAGTTAAGTATGGGAAACTATGGGAACAAAAGTTATTAAGGGAATGTGTCATGATAATTTAATGGGAATTTGGATACCTACTCATGTGAAACTATAAGGATTAAAAATCTATGTGCGTTGATAAGCTATGTTTATTTTTGCCTCTATTAAAAAAAATTATAAATAAATGAATAAGGGGACAAAATTACCCCAATGCTGAATTGAGAATTCAAAGATCAATGCACATGTCATAAAAATTAAAATAAAAAGTTGATACATGAGTATGGAATGTAAAAGGGGAATTCTGGGTAGCTAGGTATGAATTCTAAGGTTATGCAAGTTATATAGGTTGGGTTGAAGCTTGGTTTAATTAAAGATTCAATTTATATGCTCACTTGACCATACATGTATCCCTACCTACCTTGGCCCCATTACAACCTTGAAAAGACCTCATGATGTTTGCATTGGTATATTAACTGTTGTTGATTGGTTAAGGGAAGAACAAAAGTTAGAGAGCATGATTAGAGAAGGATAGAGTGATTAACCTATACACTAGAGAGATTAGAGCGTACATACATCATCAGTGAGGGTTCAATGCTTGAATTTCCATGCTCCCTGCTTTCATAAGCTATCTTCTTGCACTTTTATCTGTCTTACTGTACAATGATAGAATTAGTGGAATTTGATTTGTAATTGTTTTGAAGAGCTTATTTACTTTTGATCAAGTGGACAGGAATCATATAATTGCATTCATATACACAGGATTGCATTGCATTGCATGAGTTTCTGCATGTTCATACTTATTTACTTTATCTCCTTCAATTAAGCATGAGGACATGCTAATGTTTAAGTGTGGGGAGGTTGATAAAATACTATTTTATGGTTTATATTGTGTTTAATTGTGTGGTTTTATCATGATCCTTACCCACTTATTCATTAATTTAGCATGCATTTATATTCCCTTCCTAAAATTATTACATGATTGAAAACTACTTCCTAAGGACTTTTAATTATGCATTTTTATTCTCCTTTATTCCATTCGATGCTGTGATCTGTGTGTTAAGCGTTTCAGGCTTTATAGGGCATGAATGAGTTGGAGATTGGAAAGGAAGCTAGCAAAAATGGAAGGAACACAAGAAATTGAGGAGATAACCAACGAGAAGTAACGCGGCCGCATGGCTCATGCGACCGCGCGAAAGAGGAGAAATCGCAGTGACGCGGCCGCATGGCTCACGCGACCGCGCGGACTGGAAAAGCACAAGCGACGCGGAGGCGTGGACGACGCGAACGCGTGTTGAGGAAAAACGCGAATGACGCGTCCGCATGGATGACGCGATCGCGTGACATGCGCGATCTGCATAATCTACAGGATTCGCCGGGGGCGATTTTGGACCGTATTTTGACCCAGTTTTCGGCCCAGAACAGCAGACTAGAGCCAGAGAACATGCAGAAACTGGGGAGAACATTCATTCTACACAGTTTTAGTTTTTAGATCTAGTTTTTACTCCTCCTCTAGGTTTTTTCTCTACACATTCATAGTTCTTAGGATTTAATTTTTTCTTACTTTTTTTTTGCATTGGAACACTGAGAAGAGTTATTACCTCATCAAGACTTCGTCATTCTAGTTCGTTTTCTTTACTTGGCTTCACTCTTCCATGTTCTTTGCTTTGTTAATTTTACCATTGGAATATTTTTAGGATTATTTAATACAAGGATCACCTTTATTTTTAATTGACTATTTCGATTTTTATTTACAATGTCTTCCTTTAATTCCTTTTTATATGCTATGAATTTTACATTCACAATGAGTGAGTAGTTTCCTAACTTGATGGGGAATTGATTGAAAGGAACCCTTTAGTTGGAAGGCTTGAAAGAAAAATTGTAATTGGTTTTATGGTTGGATTGCCTCCTAATCACTAACACCAATCCCTTTTAATTAAGTGGATTGCAACTTGTGAACGGACTTAGCATTCCAACTTGTTTGACTTTCCTTCACCTAGTGAATGATAACTAAACAGGACAACCTTCAATTGTCAATTAATCTTGAGAGTATTCCAACAATAATAGGGATTCCAACTAATCAATTCCCAGTCAAGGCTTATATTTACATTATTCAAATTCACCAATTTAATTTCCTGTTTGCTCAATTCAACCCTTTTTAAAAATCTCTGATTAATAAAATAGCACACTTTTCTGCAACTCGTTGGGAGACGACCTGAGATTCATACTCCTAGTATTTTAAATTTCAATTTTCTGTGACACCTTTCTAAATTGAGCGGAGGATTTCTGGCGAGTTAAGTACTATACTTGCAACGTATATATATTTTAACAATTTTTAATTTGCCAATTTCTGCCCGCATCAATGACATCTTAGCCTTATACTCATTAATCTTGGTTGATGGAGGCCGAATGCCATATCTGTTGGAAGGGGAGTTACTAGCTTGCTTAGGAGGGTTGTTATTAGTGAGTGACTAACCTCCCTTGCTTGGGCATTCAATGCCCATGCTACTACCCCCTCCCTGGCGTTTAACGCCAGGGACACTTCCCCCTTGTAGGCGTTTGAACGCCCACTCTTTGTCCTTTACTGGCATTCAACACCAGGAGTGATACCTCCCTAGGCGTGTTTGAACGCTTAGAGTTATTGTGTGCAGAGACCTGGGTTCCCTTCTTATTATACTGAGGTTGGGTGTTTAAGGATTTTCCACTCCTCAGTTGAATAGCCTGGCATTCTTTTGTTATCTTCTTAGATAACTACTGCCTTGTTTGACTCAATTAGGCTTCTATATTCCTTTTAGAAGCCTGAGTTTCTTGCAAAGCCTCTTACAGTTCCAGTAGTTGCTAGGCAAGGGCGTGTAGTTACTGAGTCAATGGGCCATCCTGTTTTGGAGGGTTATGTTCAGTAGATATTGCCTTGACCTCTCCTTTTATGAAAGTCTCAGCAGATGAGAACAGATGCTGATTAATGGCAAGTATTTCAATAAGCTCTTGAGCTTCTTCAATGGTCTTTCTCATGTGTATAGAACCACCAGCAGAGTGGTCCAAAGACATTCTAGCCTTGTATGAAAGTCCATAATAGAAAATGTCTAACTGTACCCATTCTAAGAACATTTCAGTGGGACATTTTCTTAGCATCCTCCTATACCTCTCCCAGACATCATAAAGAGATTCACAATCTCCTTATTTGAAGCCTTAGATGTCCAGCCTCAGCTGTGTCATCTTTCTTGCGGGAAAGTATTGACTTAAAAACTTGTCTACTAACTATTTCCAAGTTTTCAAGCTAGCTTTAGGCTGGTTATCCAACCACCTCTTTGCTTGATCCTTTATAGCAAAAGGAAAGAGCAATAATCTGTAGACATCTTGGTCTACTCCCTCACTGTGTACTGTGTCAGCAATCTTTAAGAAATCTACTAAGAACTCTGTAGGTTCTTCTTGAGGAAGCCCAGAATACTAGTAGTTTTGCTGCACTAGAGTAATGAGTTGAGGGTTTAGTTCAAAGCTACTTGCTTTGATGTGAGGTATGCTAATACTTCTTCCATAGAAGTCAGCAGAGGGATTTGTATAAGATCCCAGAGTTCTTCTAAACTCTTCATTCCCATTTGGGTTCATCATGAAGAAAGGTAGAAGATGAAGGAGGAAGAATGAAGATAGAAGGGGTAGAAGAAGAAATAGAAGTAGAAAAGGTAAACAATAATTAAAATATTTTTGTTTTTTATTTTATTTATTTAATTAATCAGAAATTAAAATTAATTAATTAAAAGGAATGAAATTCGAAAAAAGAAGAAAGAAGAGTAAAAGGGGAGATTTCAAAAATTAGGAGAGAGAATAATTAGTTAGGAAGTTTGAAAAAGAAGAGAGAGAAGGTAAGTGATTAATTAAGAAAAGATTTGAATTTAAAGTTTGAAATTTGAAAAGATTTAATTTTGAAAAATTTGAAATTTAAATTTTGGATTTTGAAATTGAATTTTGAAATTTTAAATTTGAAATAAGATAAGATAAGATTTTGAAAAAGCTATGATTTTTTATTTTAAAAGATTTGATTTTGAAAATTAAAAACTAAGATAAGATAGGATGAAAATTTTGAAAATTAAAATCTGAATTTTTAGTTTAAAATTTTGAAAATTAGATTAAAATAAAAATAGAAAAGATATTTTTTATTTTTGAAATTATTGAGGAAAGAGAAAAATAAGTAAAAGACACAAGACTTAAAATTTTTAGATTTAGTGCACCTTATTTTCGATAATTTTGGAGGAAAACACAAAGGGATACCAAACTTAAGAATTTTAAGATCAACACAAAAAGAAAACACAAGAACGCTTTGAAGATTAACAAGACACAAAGAACAAGACTCAAAAATTTAAAGAACATAAGAACACACAAAGAACACCAAACTTAAAACTTTTGAACGTCAAACATCAAATTTTTGAAAAAATTAAAAGAAATATACCAAAAAACTTAAAAGTTGACACAAGATTTAACCAAAGAAAAACTATTTTTGAAAAATTTTGAAAGGAAGATACCAAAAAATCAAAAATTGCAATAAGAACAAAAATAAAGACTCAAACACCAGACAAAGAATTGAAGCAAGACTCAAACAAAAAGATACTAAATTTAAAAATTTTTAGAAAAAGGACTCAAAGATTTAGAAAATTATCCGTGACACAAACAAAAAGACTCATACCAAATCAAAGATCAAATAAAGAAAAAAGAAATATTTTTGCAAAAGTTTTAAATTTTTTTCGAAAAAATAGAGAAGAAGAAAATAAAAATAAAAAACTCAACTAAAATCAAAAGACTCAATTAAAAATTATCAAGAAATAAAGTACCTGATCTAGATAGCAAGACAATCCGTCAGTTTATCCAAACTCGAACAATCCCCGACAACGGTGCCAAAAACGTGGTGCACGAATCCCCACACTTTCTTACAGCTGTACCATCAAGTGCACTGGGTTGTCCAAGTAATACCTGAGTGAGTCAGGGTCGATCCCACGAGGTTTGTTGGTTTAAAGCAAGCTATGGTTATCTTGTTGGTCTTAGTCAGGCGAAATCAGGATGTTGTTAGATTTAGGCTTAATTGCATTAAAACAAATATGAGAGAAGGCTATAAGGTATTTTATCAATGAAATCAGTAAAAGGGTTATAATAGAGGGTTGGTGTTGCTTAGCCTTTCTGAATTAACTCTGGTATTACTGTCTTCTTTGCTTGTGAGTGATCTCTTCAATGGTAGGCTGTATGTGATCAAAGCCATTGCCCGTGGTCATTGATCTCCCCTACTCCAGATCAAACGGCATTGCCCGTGGTCATCCAATCTGACGAAGGGTGAAGCTCTAGCAGTTCATTCTCTTTGTGATCCTACTCAAAACTCCACAAACAAGGTCGAATCTTCTGGATCATAAAAGGATGATCTGTGAATTCTAGCATATACCACGGAGACCCTAATTTTCCTGGAAATCGGCTGAACTGGTGTCTCGAGAATTCCCCAACGAAGTCATGGATTAGCCGTCTGAGAGATGTATAAACATAGCTGTTGGTTCACACTTTTTGGCCATGTATTCACACAAACCCAAGTAGACGTGGGTGTTTGTCAAGCACGTTTGTCTTAGTATGATGAACAGAGTAGATTGTCACTGATCATCCTATTCACCATGTTGAAGAACGAATATACATCCTAGAAGTAAATCGAACACGAAACAAAGAAGAAATAGTAATGCTTTTATTAATTCATAGGACTCAGCAGGGCTCCTCCCCTCAACCTAGAAGGTTTAGAAACTCATAGTGATGAGAAATACAATGATGAATTCGAAAATGTGCTGAATGATGGTCAAAAAGTGTTCGAATAATATAAATCTAATCCCTTAAATACTAAACAATGACTAGTAAGGGTAAAGCAGTCTTTTTAGTGCTAAAATCCACTTTTAGGGCCAACTTGGGGAGTGTTTGGGATGAACTTTGATGAGATCCACGTGCTAGGAGACCTTTAGGGCATTGAACACTGGCTAGGGGGTCCTCTCTGGGCGTTTGGACGCTGGACTCTGCTCCTTGGGCGCTGGACGCCTGGAATGGGGCAGAAGGCTGGCGTTGGAAGCCAACTTTGGTTCTTTTGATCTAAAGAAAAGTATGGACTATTAGATATTTCGAAAGCTATGGAAGTTAGCTTTCCATAGACGTCGAGAATGCTCCATTTGGACATTTGTAGCTCCAGAAAAGCTCTTCCGAATGCAAGGAGGTCAGATCAGGACAGCATCTGCAGTGCTTTCTCTGTCTCTGAATCAGACTTTTGCTGCAGCTCCTCAACTTCAGCCAAAAATTACTTGAAATTATACAAAAACACACAAACTCAAAGTAGAATCCAAAAATGTGAATTTAACACTAAAACCTGTAAAAACTTAATAAAAACTAAACAAAACATACTAAAAACTATATGAAAACTATGCTAAAAAGCGTATAAAATATCTGCTCATCACCCGTTCCCATGAGAAAATCACTATTCTTCAATGCCACTAGGTTGAGATTAGCTACAAATAATCAGGTGGTTGTAATTGAAGACTCACTTCAGGAGATCCAAAACTTACTAAAGGAGGCTTTGAAATTGAAGCAACTAGAACCACAACCCACTGATGAGACGTATTAAAGTTGAACTCCCATTTTTTAATGGTGAGGGAGTTGATGAATGGGTGTTTAAGCTGTGTGAATATTTTGAATGGTATAATATTCCCATTGATATGCGTGTGCATATGATATCTATTGCATGTCACTAGACCTGCATATACATGGTATAGATGGAGCGTTAATAATAACATTGAATATAATTATAACTCATTTTTTGATGCATTACAACTACACTTTGGTCAAAATCTGTTCTATGATCCCAAAATTGTGCTAAAAGAATTGAAATAAACCAGTTTTGTTAGTAAATATCATAACTAATTTGAGGAATTATGTAACCAAGTTACTAGGTTGAGTGAGGATTGGTTAACACAAACAATTTGATAGCGACCTTCACAAACACAACAAGCAATAATAAAAAACTTCCAAATAATTCTCCTTTTAGGAAGCTCACATGGCCTTTACTGAGATCAAAGCAAAGAGGAAGAAAAAAGCCTATGCTCTTATTATGATAAGAAGTGGTCACAGAGTCATCGTTGTAAGATCTCATGTTACCTATTGATTGGTTATTATCGGGAGATGCAAGAAATTCTAAAGGAACCCGAGCCCGAGGTGGTGCAAATTGAAGAACCATAAAGTCTGGTGGTTGTTCAGCAGGTTCAACCAGAAATGAGTTTTAATCCAATGGAGGGACAATATTAACTCATGGCTATTCACTTTAAAGGTACCTATAAAGGAAAATTGTTGATGGTGTTAAAGATGGGGGTAAGAAACACAACTTTGTAAAGGATGGTGTTATATATATATATATATATATATATATATATAATATCAAATATACCAGGCCTTGGCCTATCCAAGAAGTCTCTAAGCTGGCACCTAAACTATCTTAGACTCTATACTCACCTAATCTCTCTAGACTACAAAAGCGAGAGAGCTATATTTTAGGTCTTCAAAACTCGGGTCAAGATGGACGTTATCAAAAGGCAGAATGTCATCTATTACTCCTTCGGACGATCGTATATCATTATTGGGCAACATACTAGTGCTCCATCATGTAGCCACGTTTAGAGAAAACTTGTACAGATAATCCAGATTAAAGTCTGGGGTAAGCGGGGTGTAGAAAGTGTTTGATCTCATAATATATACAAATGGAAAATGAGGTTCGTCCTAGATTCAAAAGACTACCCAGAGTGGGTTAGTAGTTCACAGAAAAGGACTCCCATCTCCATTTGTGGGGAAAGAATTTGGGTAAAAACTTAGGAGTTCTTAGTAAGGTTGGAGTTACAAGTTAGGTTCATTAATTCTTTGTTGTTCAATAAACAAATCTCAAAATATAGAAAAATAGTATCTAGGCAGAGAATACAGAAGAATATCACACAGAAAAGGAATACAAGAACACACACACATTCACACAGAATACAAAATAGAGGAATATGCTCAAACAAGGATGATGCATGTCTAGCAGCACTACATAGGCCATGACCTCATGTGTCAGTTGAATAGCTGCAATCTGACATTACCTAGGAACAAGTTCTAGATATCGCTTTACTGTTGCTTCAGTTGCATACCAGTCGTATGGCCGAAGCCACATCAGTTGACTTTAAGTCGAATGGCCAAAGCCACATCAGTTGACTTTAATATACGTACCCCTGGAAAACAACTTTCAGTTGTAGGTGTCTCCCCTATACATTTTAATTTTTCTATTTTGTAAATTGTTTTGAGTTTCTTTCTCTATTTTTCTTCCTTAGCCACTCCTTTCAGTTACCGGTTCTCAATCTCTGTTTCTGTGTATTAGATGGCTTTACCATTTTTTTCGTTCTCTTTTAATGTCTTAATTAATCTTTATATCATACTCTTATCTCACCTTAGTTCTTTTATGAAGAGAACCTCTAAACTTTAGATATTTATAGTTTAACCCCTAAGCTTTAGTTAATTATATTTTAACCCTTCAATTTTTAACTATTTATATTTTTATCCCTATATTTTTATGTAATTATATTTTTATCCCTCCATATTTTTGAAATTTCCAAAATACCCTACATATTTTTCATAATACCGAAAATACTCATGGAAATCGTGACCATTTTGTCCCTAAAATTTTTAGTTAATTACCAAAATATCCCTAGGCTTTTAAGTTGCCATTTTGTCCTCAATTTTTTACCAAATTCTCATTGTATCCTTAGTGTGAAATTACGATATTAACCTTTTATAATTATGACAAAAAAATTACATGAACTTGTTCATAGTTTTTAGCTTGATTTTTAACGTGTTTTATAAATTTTTCGGTAACCAATTTCTTTCAACATTTTAACACAACTTTTAGCCATCAAACATACATTGAATTATATTAATCAAGCTTCAATTCAAGCCCATGAAGTACCAAATAGCTAGAAGATATAGTGCACTTCAATGTTACATGAATTCCAAGCTTGATTTCTTCATGAAAACATGATTATAACACCATATAAACACTTAATTTCAAGCAACACACAACCAGCCATCAATCAAGCATCAGGAACACAATTAATTCATAATTGATTTACCAATTCTTATCTTTTTGTTTCAGCTCAAAACTTATTGCTCCTAGGTAGTTTTCTAACTCACTTTCTTCCCAGTTTTCAATCAAAAACAACTTTAAATTCAAAAACACCATGAAGGCCGAACCTTCATCAAGAATTCAAGAAGGATTTCCTCAACTTTTTCAAGATAAAATTGATGGTTTCTTGCTCCACAAGACTTCTAGATATGATTTTCTAAGCAAAATCATCAAGAACATCAAGTTTCTTCCATGGGTTCTCATGGCCGAAACTTCAAGGAAGGAGAAATACCAAAATACTCCATCTTACCTTATAAAATCTGGTATGAAAGTGAAGAGGAAGATGAAAAGAACACTTTAATCAGTTTAGAGTTTTGATTGGGGTTTTAGAAGTGAAACGGGCAAGCTTGGAAGCATGGAAGCCATGGAAGTTTTCATGGTTTTTCTTTCTTGTTCATGAAGAAACAAGAAGAAATATGTAGCTGGGAGTGGCTAGAAACTTGTGGACCATGGGAGTTATACGGCGATTCATCCAAAATTTAATAATAAAATATAATTCAGGAGATAATTACTAAAGCTAGATATATTAGAATACAAGTATTTAACTTGAGTAAATATGTGAGCTACTAGTATAAATAATACTAGTAACATGACTATCTTAACCATAAAAGATCTATGATGAAGTATTAGCATAACTAAGCTCGTCAGAGAGTGCCAGCATTAATCCGTGTAGATTTTGGACCCGGTTATTATATTAATATAATAAAATATCATTATAAAAAATATTAATATAATAAAATATTAATCTAATAAAATATTGTCATCTTAAAATATTATTATACTAAATATTATTATGTATTTTTGTGCATATTCAAAATCGGCTCATTAAACAGAGTCTAACCATGTCACTCGGATTTTCAAAATTCTTAACTGAAGTGGCTTGAAAACACAGTTTTCCACTAGTTTAGTAACTGATGATGTGGTGAGGTGTTTGATGATGCAGTAGAGATGCTTGCTTTGCTGAACTTTCGGAAAAATTTTGTTTTGTCGAAAACTAGGTCGTTACACAGGGAACAATGTAAAAGTATTCCTTTGTTGTTACAAGGGTACCAATTTACTCTGGACACCTATGTTCTAGATTTATAGGGTACTGATTTGGTGTTGGGAGTGTAGTGGTTAATGTGCCTTGGGTATGTCACAACACACTATGGGTTACTTACCATGGAGTTTGTTGTGGATGGAGTGATAGCAAAATTGCAAGGTGAAAGGTTATTGCAACTAAAGAGAATTAGTAATAAGATGCTGCAAAAATTGGTGATGGTAGATGTAGTCACCATCTTCTACCATTTAAAGATCATTGAGGAGAACGCAACATCATCCTCCATAGATTGCCCCTCGAAGGAAGTTCAAAAGGTGTTAGAGGAGTTCAACATGTGTTTGAAGAACCTAAGCAATTACCCTCCTAAAGAGACATTGATAACAACATCCACTTACTCTCAGACTCATCATTGATTAGTGTTAGACCTTATAAATACCTACAATTTTAAAATTTTAAATTTAAATGGCTAGTCTCTGAGATGTTTGAGACCAGTGTCATTCCAGCAAGTCGAAGCACTTTTTCTAACCTAATTTTATTGGTTAAAAAGAAGGATGAAAGTTAGCAGTTTTGCATGGATTATCAGGCCCTAAACCCAATCACAGTCAAGGATAAATCCCTCATTCCTACCAAAGAAGAGATACTTGATGAACTTTTTAGTGAAAAATATTTTTCAAAGATAGACTTGCGATCCGGCTATCACCAGATTCGGATGAGTAAGTGTGCAATTCCTATGACAACTTTTCGCACTCATTCAGGCCATTATGAGTTTGTCGTCATGCCTTTCAACCTTACTAATGCTCCCTCCACATTCTAGACTACTATGAATTGCATTTTAGACCTTGCCTAAGGAAATTCATTGCTATTTTCTTTATAGCACAACTTGGGAAGAACACCTTTCCCTTTTGACCTTTACTCTCTCTATTCTGGCTCACCATCAAATTTTCGCTAAGATGTCTAAAAGTACATTTGGGTAGTAACAAATTAAATATTTGGGCCATGCTATATGTGCAGGGGGAGTAAAGGTTGACCCCTCTAAAATTGCTGCGATCCAAACTTGGCCTAAACAGAGTACTCTTAAGAAGCTAAGGCGATTCTTGGAGCTTACTGGTTACCATTGGAAATTTGTGGCCAGATTAGCTAAGCTAGCCTAGTCATTGATTGAGTTATTGAAGAAAAACAATTTCCAGTGAGGGGAAAAGGCAGATGTGGCATTTGAAAATTTGAAGAGTCCTATGACTCATACTCTGGTGTTGGGTATGCTTGATTTTTCTAAGACTTGCACAGTTGAGATGGAAATTTCCAACACATGTGTAGGTGCTGTAGTGACACAGGATGGCTATCCTTTGACCTATTTCAGCAGAAAATTAAGTTCAAAATTGGCTATATCATCTGCTTATATATGAGAGCTTTATGCCATCACTCATGCCATGGCAAAATGGCATCACTACCTCATCGGGCATTGATTTACTGTCAAAATTGACCACCAAAGGTTGAAGGAGCTTATGTCCCAGGTGATATTAATACTGGATCAATAGTATTATTTGGCTAAACTATTAGGGTATGACTTTGATATCAAATTTAGATCAGGCAGACATAACCAAGTGGCTGACGTGCATCATTATTATTCAGTTACCTCAGTCAGTTGGGTTTTTGGCTATCCTAGTGGTGGTTGATCGATTTAGTAAATCCAGGTATTTTCACATCTTGAAACCAGGTTTCAATGCTAAGGAGGATGCCCAAGTGTTCATTAATACAGTGGTCAAATTACATAGTTTCCCCCTCTCTATTATGTCTGATCATAACCCACTATTCTTAAGCCATTTCTGGAAGAATTTGTTTGAGTTCTGCAACCCTAAACTCCACTATAACACTGCATACTAGTATACTACTCTCAGAGTGATGGGCAGACGGAAGTGTTGAATTGTACACTAGATCAATATTTGAGAGCTTTTACTCCTTTTCTTCTTAAGTATTAGGCTTCCTACCTATCTTGGGACAAATTTTGCTATAATGAGTCCTTTCATCTTGGCTATCAATATATCCCTACAAGAGGCTCTTTTAGGGTTTCGAATGCAATTCCTACCTAGTTACTCTCCTAGGAGCACTATAGTGATATAAGTGGATGAAGTTTTCAGGGCAAGAGAGATACTGAACAGTGAGTTACAATATTTTCTGTACCAAGCTCAATCTAAAATAAAAAAGCAAGCAGATCACCACAGGAGGGGGATTGGGGGGTATTGGGTGCTCTTGAAGGTTAAACCCTATCAGAAAAAGATCTCTAACTCTCCAAAACCATAATAAACTCCTCAAACTCTTTTACAGACCTTATTAAATTATTCAAAAGGTTGGAAAAATGGCTTATCGGTTGAAGTTGTCGGTGATGTGTGCGTTTTATCCCGTGTTCCATGTGTTTTTGCTAAAGTCGTTCCATGGTCCTGCGCCTTCTGCACTGCTTGAAGATTCTAGCCTTTCATCTTGCTACAACCATGCCCCGCGACCATCCTTGCATGCCACACCGTCTTGACGCTTGCTTGTCTGCGTATGCAGATGTTGGTGGATTGGGAGGGTATAACACGTGAACATGCAACATGTGTTGATGTCTATGAGTTGCAACAGATGTTTCCCGACACTAACATTGAGGACAAGGTAATTTTGGAGGAAGGGATAATTGATAGAGAAGGGGCTCAAAAGCATATTGAATTAGAAGCAACAAACCTAAATGTAGAACTAGCAGCTCATGAAGAAAAGGTTTAGGCCAACACTAAGACCTAGAAGTGAGAGACCCAAGATCCCACCTAAATGGATGAAAGACTATGTGAAGAAATAGTTTGTGCCACACCAAATTATTTTTACACGTAGTTAGTTACTAGAAATATTGTATGAGATCTAAAAAAGTGAGATAGAGAATTACGTCGAGTTTGGATTCATCCTTTGAGTTCCTCCTCTAACTCGAAGGAGGGGTATCACATTCTTTTGTCACCATTTTATTACAGTCAATGCAATAATCCATCCCTTAATTTCTTCCTACAACTCTATTTCATAATCCTACTACTATTGCTACCTTTTACATCAATATATAATTACAAATTTGTTGTTATCAATTTATTTATGGAGAAATTAACCACTATTATAGTGTATATAGTATAAACAGAATTTGATAGTTGATACTGTATTAACTACCCTTCACAGTAATGTATATATAAATTAAACCCAAATCCATTATATAGAATCTATTTTCAAACACACGTACACACACACACAAATGTAAAAAAAAAAAAAAACTAATAGGTAAGGAACTATAAAGCTTCAATTTATGTGAAAAATAGGAAATTAATGGAGTAATAATATTAGTTAGTAGTTATACCACAATATGTAACACCCTAATTACCCTAAACCTTACCTCATGCCGTAAAGCAAAGGTAAATCAAAGGTTATGGTAATTCTAAGGCTTATATACAATAATAGATATAGAAGGAATTAATATTTCTAGAAGCCCGATGAAGAAATAAGCTCAAAAACAGAGTTACAAAAGCTCAAAATGTTCGTACGAAGCTACAAACTTAAGGCACATGAAAAAGATACAAAATAACAAGATATAAGTATATAAGAGAGTATAGTAGTCATAAGGAACTAGCCTCAGTCCGCGGAGTTTAGGCCGACTAGTTATATACAGACATACAGAGTTTTGAAAGTTAAAACAGCATATACAGAATATCTCTCTCAAAGAAAGCCTCTAAGGAAAATATAAATACAAAAGTGAGAGAACTAGTCAAAATAACCAAAATGACAACAAAATGGAATAAAGTCCTCCGCTCTATCACTATTAAGCAACTCACCGAGGTGGGTGGCGACCTCATCTGAAAAACAACAACAGAATATGGTATGAGAACCAAAGGTTCTCAGTATGGTAACAGTGCCCAATAATGTAAGATATAAGACTCTAGGATGCCAAAGGCAATCTTATAGCTTCTTAGCAATCATGAGATTCAACTTAAAGCATACTAATATTAAAATAATTACTTTAAAAGCCATAATGAAATAGGAAAATCTAACTTAGTGGATTTCTAATCTAGCAATTCTCTGCCGTTCCACAACCTTTGCCAGCCTAACCGCCATGCGATCCCATCGGACCTCCTCTCAATCCCAGCAGAAAACACAAGTAATAACAATGCAAGTAAAGCACAAGTATAGCATGTATATCAAGAAATTCAAGAAGCAAATAATCATGTTATACAGTTAGGTAAGCAATTCAAGTTGGCAAAGCAATACAAACAGATAGAAGATGCAAATGATGAATGCCTGTCCTAATTGGCTATGATATCATATCGTCGATTCAACTACCAACCCGACACATCTCCACGGGGATGTTGCCTTTCGATCACGAATATAGATACGGGATCCCCGAGTAAAGTGATCACTTTAATCTCTAGTCCTAGACTCGTCTCAACAATCAGTGGTCCATAATTCCACAATCCATCGCACAATCATCATTACACTACTCCGCCATCTCACTCAACTAATTCCATCCTCAGTACCTGATGAGCGGATATTTTATACACATTTTGGCATTGTTTTGATATAGTTTTTGTTATGTTTTGTTTAAGTTTTATTAATTTTTCATAGGTTCTAGTGCAAAATTCACATTTTTGGATTCTACTTTGAGTTTGTATATTTTCATGCAATTTCAGGTATTTTCTGGCTGAAATTGAGGAGTTGGAGCAAAAGTCTGATTCAGAGACAGAGAAAGCACTGCAGATGTTGTTAGGATCTGACCTCCGTGCACTAGAAGGAGCTTTTCTGGAGCTACAAAAGTCCAAATGGCGCGATTTTAACGGCTATGGAAGGCTAACATCCAGGGCTTTCCAGAAATATATGATAGTGCATACTTTGCTTCAAAATTGAAGGCCCAAAACTGGCGTTCAACGCCAGGCACCAGCCACATTCATGGCATCCAGCGCCCACAGGGGAGCAACTGGAGTTCAACGTCCAAAAGGGGATCCCTAGCCAGCGTTCAATGCCCCTAAGGGACATTAGCACGTGGGACACACTCAAGCTCAGCCCAAACACTCACTAAGTGGGCTCTAAAAGTGGATTTTTGCACTGTCAACTTACTTTATCTTATTTCTGTAATCCTTAGTCCTTAGATTAGCATATATAGACAAGAGTTCACCCTCGTTAAGGACTCTTGCCCATTTTCACATTTACCATTGTATTTTTCTATTAGCATGATTCACTAAACCTCCTAGGTTAAGGTTAGGAGCTCTGCTAATTCTCATGGATTAATAAAAGTCGTACTACTGTTCTATTCAATTCGTGTGTGACTCTATTCTAAGATGTATCTTCGTTCTTCAACCTTATGAATGGGATGATCCGTGACACTTATCTTCAATCTACAAGGGTTCGGTGTGAGTCTGTAACAGGAGATCAGTGAACCACCAGCTTAATTATACATCTCTTAGATGGCTAATCCACGACTTCGTTAGAGACTTCTCGAGACACCAGTTCAGCCGAGGTATGGGGAGATTAGGGTCTTTGTGGTAAAGGCTAGAACCAAAGGCACAGCATTCTCTGATTTGGAAGATTCGACCTTGTCTATGGCGTTTTGAGTAGGATCATCAAGGGGATGAACTGCAGGAGCTTCACCCTCATTCAGGTTGGGTGCACACTAAACCTGGCGTTCGGCCTGAGGGAGGAAGATTGGCGGCCATTAAACCGGAGTTGATCACTTACAACCTGCCATGGAAGGAGTCACTCACAGTTGGTGAAAGACAATAGGAAAGGTTGATCCAGAAGAATGAAGCATCTCCGAAGCCTCAACTGTTCTCTTATCGCTAGTTTTACTCAAATTAAGTAATTTCATCTCTATTCCTGTTTTATGCACTTATATCAACAAACTATCTTTTCTAATTGCCTGACTAAGATCTACAAGGTGTCCATAGATTGATTCAAAACAACTCACCATATACCCCCAAGACCTCCAAGGCTTCCTCATTTTCACATTGTGGCCGAAAATCATCAAGAGAAAAAGGAGAGAAAGTTCTTGGTTCATAAATCTTGAAAGCTTGATTTCTTCTGAACTAAAACTCAAATCAAAACTCTGATTACACCAAAATGATCCTCTCTTCTTCCTCTACATAACCATGTAACTTATCAAGGCTAGAATTAAGGTTAGATGGCTGTCCCTTTCCCCTTTGAATTCGGTTTTCAAGGAAGCATGCTCAAAACATGTGTTTTCTTGATATTCTTCCTTAGATCTCTTGTTTAGCTTGATTTGTGAGCCAAGAATCTTCAATTACCAACATGTTTAAAGTGAGGAATCCTTTCCTAACATGTTGATTAAGGTTTTGTCAGTTGAGGTTTTATGGATTCAAAGTTGTTCTTGATGTGTTTTAGGAGGAAAAAGTGCAAAAGGAATGCCTAAAAGCATAACCAGATTTGAGGCAGCAAATCAAGGTAGAGTTTGGTAAAATTAATCTTGATTAATTATGTTTGAGTTGTGTTATTATGATATGGTTTGATTATGCTTGAAATTGATTGTTTATATGAGTTATTCTTGTTGAAATTTTGGTGAAAATTTGATGAAATTTGATGATATTCAAGCTATGAATGCATGTTCTTGTGGCTGCTGGAATTTTGAACCCTAGGACTCAAATTGGGGTTGAATTTATGTTGAAATCCAACAGGAAAAAAGGGGCTTTGGTGGCTGCAATTTTATTTTGAATTATGGTAAAAATCAGTTGCTGAAAAGATTGAAAAATGCGTAAAAACAGAGAAAGAATCTGAAAAATTTACGAAGAACACTTTGAGTGTGATGAAGAATATTGAAGAACACCTTTTAGATCTTAAAAAGGGCAAGGTTGTAATTATTTTGGTGTTTGAGGGGTTATTTTGTAATTTCTAAAAGTTAGGGTGGTTAAAGTAGAAATATTAAAAGTTACAGGTGGTAAAAAGTGAATTTTAAAGTTAAAAGTAAAAGGTAAGTTAATTTTTGAAAATTTAATGATAAAATAATAAATAATAATAAAATATTAAATAATAGTATTTAATTAAAAATAACATTTTAATAAAAATAATAAAATAATGCAGCAAGGACAATTTTTCGTAAAAGCTTTAGAAAGACAACTTTAAGCTCAGAATCTCATAATTACCTTCATAAAACACTCAGGAAGTGATAATAACATATTAGTGAGGCAAAGATAAAGGAAAGATAAAAAGTTAAAGAAAAGATAAAAATCGAAGAAAAATTTTGTAAAGTTTTAACGATAGAAACAAACAGAGATTAGTAAACAAACTAGGAGCAACATAGTTAGTATTTGAGTTGTGCTTAGGGTTAGGTATAACATGAAAAGTTAAACTATTTCAGTATAGACTTAATGAACCTGTACTTGGGACAGGCTAACTATTCATACTGAAATTTACATAAGCTTTAAATACATATGTTAAAGATTCAAAGAGGCACAGAAAAAAGAGGAACCAGAGCAGAGTAAGGAGACAAAGGGAAAGGAGTAATCAAAGCAGAGTAAAGATTCAAAGAGAATAGAGTAATATGATAAAGAGATTAGAGAACAAGCAGAGGGCCTGTTGAAAGGTCATTTGTTGCATTAAAGCAACTCTAGAGATTTTTGTGTGTTCATCTGTTGCATTGAGGCAGTCAGATAGATGGTGGTACGACCACTGAGAGTGCTTTCCTGGGATACCTTGCTAAAATGCTTTGCTGTAAGACAGAGGTTGTTTACAGAGGTATCGAGATCAGTGTGCTCCTGTAAGACAGAGGTTGCTTACAGTGAGTGTGCTGTTGCTCCTGTAAGACAGAAGTTGCTTACAGTGAGTGTGTTGTACTTATGTAAGACAGAGGTTACTTACAGTGAGTATGTTGGGCATATATAGGCTAACAAATGCCACCCTGCAAGACAAAGGGTGCTTGTAATGGGTATTGCCAACAGGAAAGCCTTATCCAGACAGAGGTTATTGGGTAACGTCGGGAGTGGGTTAGTAACCGACAAATGAGCTCATTACTTGCACTAGGGCTAGACATGCATCATACTTGGTTGTGCATTTCTTCTGTTATGTTTGTTGTATGAATGTATGCTTTCTTTGTTTGTATTCTATTCTTTGTATTTGTGTTTTATTTTCTTGTATTCTTCTGTTTGTATTATGCTTTCTGTTTTCTCTCTTTTCTCTATTTATCTGTATCTTCTGTTTACTACTTCTCTGTATTCTGCTATTCGTCTGTGAAACAACACAGAATTAATGAACGTAACTAATAACCCCGACCCTACTAAGAAATCCCCAGTTCTTACCCCTTCTCTCTCCCTTCCCCCTCTAGATGGAAGCAAGAGTATGTATCCTTACATAGTCCACTGATGATAGTTCTGCAAAGGGGTTCTGCTCTGGCTAGTCTTCTGAGTCTAGAGCGAGATTCGTTTTCTGTTTATATGTATATACTGTGAGACCAACCAACGTTTGCACCCCTTAACCTAAATTCTGTGTAC
Source organism: Arachis ipaensis (assembly GCF_059453495.1). Classification (NCBI taxonomy): domain Eukaryota; kingdom Viridiplantae; phylum Streptophyta; class Magnoliopsida; order Fabales; family Fabaceae; genus Arachis; species Arachis ipaensis. Next base: position 113,570,746 of record NC_142436.1, read on the forward strand.
GAAACTCCTGTTATGTGGCTACGTGATGAAGTACCAGTGGGACGTCATATGACAACGTATGATCATGTAGAGGAGTAGTAGATGATCTTCCACTTTTGATGACATTCCACCTGACTTGAGTTTTGAAGACTTAGAACGTACTTTCCCTCGCTTTAGTAGTCTAGAGGGACTAGGTGAGTATGGAGTCTAGGCTAGCCTGGGCGCTAGCTTAGGGACTTCTTGAACAGGTCAGGGCCTGGGATGTTGTATGTATATATATGTATATAGTTATTACCTAGCTATATCTATGGGTGTTCTAACAAAAATTCTATACTCTAATAAAGGTTGGATCACGGAATGTTATCAACTGCTTGAGATATATTTATGCGTGGTTGTTTATTACTATTTTATCTGTTATTATTTGTGAACTGATTATGAATGATTCTATTTATTAATCCAAACATTTTCAAAAAAAAAGTACCTCGAAAAATAACTACGCTTTTAACAACGAATCAGGCTCATATAATAAATAATAGATAATAATTAGAAAGACAAGTTGGTAGCGCTCAGTTTCTAGTATGATCATGACGTACCAGAAATTGGGTCGTTACACGTGTGACATAGAGGAGATCAAGCACTTCATGGGATCCTCCAGAAGGAGTAGTAGCCGCCATCACTAAGTTGGATTCGTTCCCTTTACTCCCCTGTTGCCTATGTTATTTTTTATGTTTTCCATATATTTTGTTTTGTTGTCTGTTTCTAGTGCATGATCATATGTCTTTATGTCTTAAAACTATGAAATATTCCAGGAATCTCTCACCTTGCTTAAAAGAAAAATTATTTTACAAAAAAGAAAAAAAGAAATGTAAGATGCATGAGTTTCGAGTTTTATATTAGGAATAGTTCAATTATTTGATGTGGTGGCATTGCTTTTGTTTTCTGAATGCATGAGAAAACAGTGCATATTTGATGCTGCTGTTAAGAATGTTGGCCCTTGAAAGAATGAGGGTAAAAGAGAAGTATTATTGGTGATATGAAAAATCCTAAAATTGATTCTTGAAGTAAGAAAAAGCAGCAAAAAGCAATAAAAGAAAAAAATATATGCAAAAAAAGCAAAAAAAGAAATAAAAAGCAGAAAAAGCCAATAACTTTTTAAACCAAAGGACAAGAGCAAAAAGCAATAGCTCTTAAAACCAAAAGGCAAGAGCAAGGATCCAAGGCTTTGAGCATCAATGGTTAGGAGGGCCTAAAAGAAAAATCTTAGCCTAGGCCGTTCAAATGAGCTGCTTCCCTAACTATATGCTTGTGGTGTGAAGGTGTCAAGTGAAAAACTGGATACTGAGCAGTTAAAGTCGTGGTCCAAAGCAAAGAGCGTGCTTAAGAACTCTGGACAACACTGGCTGGGGACTCTAGCAATGCTGAGTCACAATTCTAAGGGGTTCACCCAGTTAAAGTGTCTGTGGCATTTATGTATCCGGTGGTAATACTAGAAAACAAAGTTCTTAGGGTCACAGCCAAGACTCTAAAGAAGCTGTGTTCAAGAATAAAAAAGAACTTAACTAGGAGAATCAATAATATCATTTGGATTCTAAGTTCCTAGAGATGCCAAATATTCTGAGCTTCAATTGAAAGTGAGATACCAAAACTATTTAGAAGCAAAAAGCTAGTAGTCCCGCTCATCTATTTGAAACTGAACTTCATTAAGAACTCTAGAATTTATTGCATCCTTATATTTCTTTTTATCCTACTTTGTTTTTGGTTGCATAGGGACAAGCAACAGTTTAAGTTTGGTGTTCTGATGAGTGGGTATTTTATACGCTTTTTGGCATTATTTTCATATAGTTTTTGTTATGTTTTGTTTAAGTTTTATTAAGCTTTCATAGGTTCTAGTGAAAAATTCACATTTTTGGATTCTACTTTGAGTTTGTGTGTTTTCATTCAATTTCAGGTATTTTCTGGCTGAAATTAAGGAGCTGGAGCAAAAGTCTGATTCAAAGACAGAGAAAGCACTGCAGATGCTGTCATGATCTGACCTCCGTGCACTAGAAGGAGCTTTTTTGGAGCTACAAAAGTTCAAATGGCACGCTCTAAATGGCTATGGAAAGCTAACATCCATCACTTTCCCAAAATATATAATAGTCTATACTTTGCTTCCAGCGCCCACAGGGGAGCAACTAGAGTTCAACACCCAAAAGGGGGTCCCTAGCCAGTGTTCAACACCCCTAAGGGACATTAGCACGTGGGAGACACTCAAGCTTAGCCCAAACACTCACCAAGTGGGCCATAGAAGTGGATTTTTGCACTGTCAACTTACTTTATCTTATTTCTGTAATTCTTAGTCATTAGATTAGTATATATAGACAAGATTTCACCCTTGTTAAGGACTCTTGCCCACTTTCACATTTACCATTGTATTTTTCTATCAGCATGAGTCACTAAACCTCCTAGGTTAAGGTTAGGAGCTCTGCTAATTTTCATGGATTAATAAAAGTACTACTGTTCTATTCAATTCGTGTGTGACTCTATTCTAAGATGTATCTTCATATTTCAACCTTATAAATGGGATGATCCGTGACACTCATCTTCATTCTACATGGATTCAATTTGAGTCTGTAACAGGAGATCACTGAACCACCAACTTGATTATACCTTTCTTAGACGGCTAATCCACGACTTTGTTGGGAACTTCTCGAGACACCAGTTCAGCAGAGATATGAGGAGATTAGGGTCTTTGTGGTAGAAGCTAGAACCAAAGGCGCAACATTCTCTGATTCGGAAGATTCGACCTTGTCTATGGTGTTTTGAGTAGGATCATCAAGGGGGATGAACTGCAGGAGCTTCACCCTTATTCATGTTGGGTGCACACTAAACCTGGCGTTCGGCCTGAGGGAGGAAGATTGGTGGCCGTTAAACCGGCATTGATCACTTACAGCCTGCCATGGAAGGAGTTACTCATAGTTGGAGAAAGACAGTAGGAAGGGTTGATCCAAAAGAATGAAGCATCTCCAAAGCCTCAACCGTTTCCTTATCACTAGTTTTACTCAAATTAAGTAATTTCTTCCCTATTCCTGTTTTATGCGTTTATCTCAACAAACTACCTTTTCTAATTGCCTGACTAAGATCTACAAGGTGTCCACAGCTTGATTCAAAACAACAATCTCCGTGGAATCCACCCTGACTCACCTCAGGTTCATTTGTGCAGAGTTAATTTCCGTGCACCAGTACCGCAGAAACCTAAGTCTCCATCTTCTAGATTCATACAGAAATTTACTAAATTAAGTCACTAACTCATCCTTAGAAGTATTAGAGCCTAAATACTAGAAAGTATTTCTAAACGGCACTTAAAGAATGTTTGAAAGCTCGAGAACCTTTGAAAATGAAGAAAAATAAATTTTCAGGAAAACAGAGGTCTCGCGTACGCAAGCTTCTGCCTTGCGTACGCATGCAGATGAAAAAGGGATGGTCGCGTACGCAACCCCATGCTCGCGTACACGAGATGTCTAACTAGCATGGGTTGATCGCATCGCGTGTCAAAGTTCGTGTACGCAAAGGTTGCATTTCGGATAGCTCGCATACGCATGCAGTGCCTCGCGTACGCGAGATACCCAACTCGAATAGACTGGTTGCGTCGCGTGCACTGTGTTGTGTATGCAACCCTCACCAGACTTGCAGAATTCAATTTTAAACACCAAACTTTAAATGTTCATAAATTTCTCTACAAAAATTTGTTTTCATCAAACTTTATATCCATTTAAAGCTCTTAAAATAGCCTTTAATTTAAAACAAATTTCAACCTATTTTAAAAACTGATACTTAAGTTATGATCCGTCAAAGTTCGGTAAAACAAGGTTTTCAAAAAATCAGCAAGGTTCTCAAATTTCCCAAAATTCACAGTTAATACCAAATATCTTACAACCATAATAGTTTCAATGGACCTAAATGATATTTATATACCCTCCAATTCACTCCACATCCTATCAACATGCAATTTCACCAATTTTATCCTAAAATTCTCATTTAACTTCCTCCAATTCACAATTAATCCACACAAGGCATTATATTACCATTTCCAACGTTTATTAATATCAATAAGCTTCAGAACCATTATTAACACTCAAAATCATCAATTTCAACCTCTATTTTAATAATCAACAAAAACTTCAAAGTTAAACACCATAATTCATCAAAATCAACAACACCATCATACATGATCAAATTCAACAATTTCCAACAATCAATTCAATCTAAACCTATCCTATGGTTCACTAGCTTAAGTATCCAGAAATATTACATATTACATAGAGGAAACTAAAACCATACCTTGGCCGATTCTCAATATGCACAAAGCACCACTTTGAGTCCAAACAAGCTTCCAATCACCAACAAATCACCAATCTCACCTTCAAAGCTCCAAATCAACTCCAACAATTGCAAGAACTCAACTAAAACCATATCAATTTCCACAAATCAACCTAGAGTTACCAAAATCATAATTTAACAAGGCAAAGAGTTTTTTTACCTTTTCTGATGGTGTTTGGGTCACAAACCACCAATAGCCCAACCTTAAATACCACCTAATCAATCAAAACACAAAAATTTATGCAAAACCAAAACCTAAATTTTCGAATTTCTTAGGGAAGAAAAATGGGCAGAGATTTGCGGGAAGCTTACCACAATATCTAGCTAGAAGTGACGGGCTCAGTGAGAGCTTCGCATGGCCGCAAATGGCACGTGAATCGGAGCACCGTAGCTCGAGTTATGGTCACCGGAAGAGAGGAGTGAATAGTGACAATGGTGAAAAGATCTCACCTCTCTCCTCACTTGTGCAGCTGTGTTGTTTGTGTTTATGAGGATTATGAGGCTGAATTGGCCTCACTTAAGGGTATATATGTGTTGGGCTTGGGCTCGGTCCAACCCGTTAGCATTTTTTGTCCGTTAGGCCCAATTTCGGGCCAAACCTTTAAAATTACTGTCCGATTTTCAGTTCTAAATGTTTTCCTAAGGTTTTCTATAGTTTTTATCACTCTCGCACAGTACTGGACATATTTAAGCTGGTACTGCCGGTTAATTTACCGGTTCACGTTTTTACACAATTTTCTGAAGAAAATTACTTTTTCTAACTCAAAAAAATCTACCGAGTCCAAAAATCACATTTAAATTTTCTAATTAATATTCTAAATTTTTGGATCCTATTTTGGGCAATTAATTAATTATTTTAATTAAACAGTTAATTAATCGCGGTTCTTACACAATACAGCTTGATTTGGTAATGGTTTTTAGAGATGTGTTTGGACTGGTTGCGAAAATAGATTCTCTCATTTTTTTCTCAATTAAGGGTATAAAGTGTGAGCTCTAACCCTTCAATATTTTCTCTTAGTCACACTTATAAAATATATGATGAAAGATTATATTTTATATTCCTAAATAAAAACAAATTCAGTGAATCTAATCCCAACCAACTTCAATGACACTTTTGTGGAGCCCCTCTTCTGACAAAGGAATGAAAAACTTTGCCTTTTTTCCATTGGAATAAAATTGGCTAGAGTCTTTTTACATTTTTCAAGAAATGTAAGTCCCTGTTAGTAGAGGTTTTCGAAAGGCAAGAATATTATTAAAAATAAATATAAGTGTTGTACTCAAACGGCAAAATTGTTCAAAATTAATATTAATTTTATTTTTTAACTTTATAAATACTAACTACACACACTTTCATTCACACAATTTCTTCCAATCTTCTCCAATAATTTTCAAATTTCTCCAACAAAAATTTGACTTGTTATCATTTAAAAAATGAATTCAAATCAATTCAACTTTATTTCCAATTACTTATAAAATTTTTCTCAAGATCCAAATACCGAATAATCTCAACCTTCAAACTCTCAAAATCCAAATGAAAACTTCACACTACCAAATACATTTCAAAGTCCAAATCTATAAACCTTCATAATTTTAATTTTCAAGTTCCATGTAACAATCAATTTTCTATTTTTCAACTACATAATCAAAATTCACAAACACCACCATATACATTCTCATCCATATTTAACCCCTCAATTGAAAATATAGCCCCAATATTCTTACAATTTCTAACTCAATTCAACGCATCAATGCTTGACTTAGTCGGTATTAGTGGCACTTCTAATTTATTAAATCAAAATCTAATATGTTATAGGCCAAATTCACAATATTCAGATTATGCCATCCTCATGGATTAGATATTATCGACCCTAATAATGATGAAATTGAAAGCCACAAACAAGATAGCATTTAGCACTAGCAATGGAAAGAGGATGAGATGATGATTAGTGTGTAGTTAAATATTTCAACTGACCCTATAGTCGGTATCAACCAAAAGGGTGAAACATTTTGGAATCAAATCCACAACTACTATGAAGAATTAAAACTAGACATAATAAAAAGGGGGACAGTTGCATTTAAAAACGATGGTATAAGATCAACAAGACTATTACATAATTTGTTGGTTACTACGATCAAGCTACTAGAGACTTAAGGAGTCATTTGAACTCTGATGATATTAAGGAGTGGGCTTATAAACTCTATTCCACAAAACTAAAGTCAGTACAACTAGAGCATACTCATCATCATCAAATCTAGAAATACTATTGGTTGAGGAAATTGGTGTGGACTCCCTTGTTTGCCCAAAAGGATTAAAGAAGAGAAAAATAAAGGGTAAGAAAAAAGTACAAATGATTGAATACCTTGTTAACCAAAGAAAATCAATGATAGTTAAGAAATTATCTCTCATGGGGGATATTAAGAATGTTAGGAGAAATGAGTTACTGATAGGAAAAAGAAAGAGAAGTGGAGAGGGAGCATAGAGAAAAGATTATGGCAATAAAAAAAAAGTTGTTACAAATTCAAGTGACAATGAAGGAACAAGAATTACAAACTCGGAGGAATATTAAAGAAATGGAGTTAAATGCAAAGAAAAGGGAAATTGAGAGGATGGAAATGACTCTATATATCCCGATCTTCATCGTGATGAACAGAACGAATCTGACAAATTGGCTCTGTTCATCACATTAAGATGAACTGCCTGACAAACACCCGTATCTACTTGGGTTCGTGTGAGTACCTGGAAGAAAAGCACGAGCCAACAGCTATGGATTCACATCTCTCAGACGGTTAATCCACGATTTTTTTGGGACTTCTCGAGACACCAGTTCAGCCGATCTCCGGGGAGATTAAGGTCTCCAAGGTATAGGCTAGATCCAAGAAGCAGCATTCTCTGATCCGGAAGATTTGACCTTGTCTGTGGCGTTTTGAGTAGGATCACCAAGAGAATGGATTGCTATGCGCTTCACCCTTTGTCAGATTGAATATCACGACCACTGGCCATGGCCGTGTTCAACCTGTAGCAGAGGAGATCAAGGACTATTGGCGTGGCTTTGATTACTTACAGCCTGCCATAGAAGAAGATCATTCACAGGCAAAGAAGATAATAGTACCAGAGTTACTTCAGAAAGACGACAAAGCAACTCCAACTCTCAATCTAATCCTATCATCTATTCCTATCTCTGAAAACACATGCTTTGCACATTCAACATAAAACCTTTTAATTCTGTCTGACTAAGACCTGCAAGACAACCATAAGCTTGCTTCAAGCCACAATCCTCGTGGGATCGACCCTGACTCGCTCAGGTATTACTTGGACGACCCAGTGCACTTATTGGTATTGCTACTGTTGTACGAAATAGTGTGGGTATTGCGTACACGCGCACAATCCACTCTAAAAACTAGTTTTCACATTGAATTTTTGCATGAATAAAACTAAGTTAACAAGGATTAATAATAATTATTATTAATTGAAATACCTATGTAACCTACAAAAATTTAGTGACATTCATTTTGAGCACAAATAAATAACATTAATTTGACTGGTAAGGTTGTTTTTCATAATGTAAATAGTTAGATAAGGCTAAAATTGTGACAAAGAGAAAACTAGATATCCAAATGCAGGAACAAACTTATGGAAACTAGCCACTGTCCACAGAGTAAAAGAGCTGAAAATATGAATGCAATTGTACCGCTTTTAAAATATGAATAAGTATATAGCTGAAATCTTGCTTATTTATGTATTTATTTGTTTTGACTTCTCAGATTATTGCTTTGTTGAATAGCTGAAGAGCCAGGATAATATTTTTACATGATGGTTATATCTACTTGCTCTTCTCCTTCCTATACAATCAGATCAGTATTTCTTTTGAGGGTTTCATGAAACCAGGTTTTACTTTCGTGCTTTTCCTTCATCCAATTTATTGACTTATTTTCCTATACATTTTTAGAACTGGTCTAAATTACTAGACTTAATTAGTGGGATGAAGAACGTGTCTCAATTTATGTAAGAACTCTTTTTATAAATATATTTAACAAAAATGTACTGCCACCTAAAGAGGGTTTAGTCACTCATCCTTACAAGAGCTCAAGGTAATTAATAATAATAAACATCATCCTTGTAATTATTTCTAATATGGCTTTTATATCCATGATGATGCTTAGGCTATTGATGTAAATATTATGTTAAGAAACAATATGTAGAATGTAAGAATCGGAATTCATTAAAATAATAATAAAAATATAATATAATTGTCCGGAATAGGTTGAAAGTGATAAGAAATATTAAAATATAAAATTTAATGAAGAAAATAAAATTTAGCATAAAAATATGATTTATCATGTAAAAGCGCGTACTGGCTCTAATTGGACCGGCACTGTGAGTGAGAAAACAAATTAAATTATGAGTGAATAAATTTAAAAATTGAATTATATAAATTAGAAAGATAAAAGTAATTTAGAATTGAAAACCGAATACTAATTTTAAAGGTTTTGGCCCGAAATTAGGCCAAACGAATCAAAAACGCTAACGGATTGGATTGGGCTCAAATTCGGTCCAAGCCCAACATATATATACCCACTTATGAGGCATTTCATCCTCATTCATTCAGTAATTGAGAGAGAGGGACGGTGAGAGGAGAAGACGAGGGTGAAGGGTTTCACTATTCACCCCAATCTTGTTTCGATCATAACTTGAGCTATGAAGCTCTGATTTGAGTACCGTTTGAAGCCATGCAAAGCTCTTGCTGAGCATATCATTCTAGATAAATAAAGTGGTAAGAACTCAAAATCTATGCTCCAGTTTTCTGCCCTAATAGTTTTGCATTTTTGGGTATTATCTTTTAGTAGATTTTATGTTTTTGATTCTTTAGGTGGTATCCAACATTGGAAAATTGTTGGGTTTTTATCCCAATCCACAGTGGGTAAGGTAAGAAAGCTCTTAACCCTTATGAGTTGTCAATTTTTTAAACCTTATGATTAATTTTTGGTAATTTGTATGGTTATAGCTTGAATTATTGTTGAGTTGGAGTTAAATTGAAGAAGTGGTGCACTTGGAGTTGATCTTTGGTAGCAAGGCATTGTTGAGCTTGTTTGAGGAATTTATGCTTATGTAGGAATCGGCCAAGGTATGATTTTGATTTCAGTTAGTTAATATATAATATTTCGTGAAACTTAGGCTAGTGGACTGATGAGCGAATATTTTATACGCTTTTTGGCATCATTTTCACATAGTTTTTATCATGTCTTGTTTAATTTTTATTAAGTTTTCATAGGTTTTAGTGTAAAATTTACATTTTTGGATTCTACTTTGAGTTTGTGTGTTTTTGTGCAATTTCATGTAATTTCTGGCTGAAATTGCGGAGCTGGAGCAAAAGTATGATTCAGAGACAGAGAAAGCACTGCAGATGCTATCCGGATTTGACCTCCTTGCACTCGGAAGAGCGTTTCTGGAGCTACAGAAGTTTAAATGGAGCATTCGCAATGGCTATGAAAAGCTGACTTCTAGAGCTTTCCAGCAATGTTTAATAGTCCATACTTTGCTTTAGATTAGAAGGCCCAAAACTGGCGCCCAACACCAACCTCCTGCCCTACTCCAGGTGTCCAACGCCCAAAGGAGGAGACTAGCGGCCAAACGCCCAGAGAGGATCCCTTATCCAGCGTTCAATACCCTAAAGGTCTCATAGCACTTGGATCTCATCAAAGCTTAGCCCAAACACTCACCAAGTGGGCCCTAGAAGTGGATTTTAGCACTAAAAAGACTGTTTTATCCTTTCTTATGTAATCCTTAGTCATTAGTTTAGTATTTAAGGGATATTTTACATAATCCTCATGGACTTTATGCCATATTTTCATTTATCATTGTCTTTTCTATCAGTATGAATTTCTAAACCTCCTAGGTTGAGGGGAGGAGCCCTATTGAGTTCTATGAATTAATAAAAGTATTACTATTTCTCTTAAATCCGTGTTTGATTCAATTCTAAGATGTATCTTTGTTCTTCAACTTGATGAATGGAATGACCCGTGACAATCATCTTCGTTCTTCATACTAAGACCACATGCCTGACAACCACCTGTGTTCTTCTTGGGTTCGTGTGAATACGTGACTGGAAAGCATCGAACCACCAGCTTAATTATACATCACTTGGACGGCTAATCCACGACTTCGTTAGGGACTTCTCGAGACACCAGTTCAACCGAGGTATGGGGAGATTAGGGTCTCTGTGGTAGAGGCTAGAACCCATAGGCGCAGCATTCTCTGATCTGGAAGATTCGACCTTGTCCGTGGCGTTTTGAGTAGGATCATTAAGGAGAATGGACTGCAGGAGCTTCACCCTCAATCAGAATGGATCCACACTAACCCTGGGGTTCAGATCTAGAGGAGTATTGGCGGCTGCTCAAACCAACGTCAATCACATAGAGCTTGCCATAGAATAAATCATTCACAATTGAAGAAGACAGTAAGACCAGAATTAATCCAGAAGGACAAAGTATCTCCAAGCCTTAACCATCTTCTTATTACTGCTTACATTCGAATTCACAAAGTATTTTATACACTTTTATGCACTCAAATCCAACAACTCTTCTATTCGCCTGACTAAGATCTATAAGATAACCATAGCTTGCTTTAAGCCATAATCCTTGCGGGATCGACCCTGACTCGCTCAGGCATTACTTGGATGACCTAGTGCACTTGCTGGTTCAGTTGTACGAAGTGTGGAAATTTGTGCACCATGGACTTTATGATAGGATTGAATTGATTGTTGATAATTATTGTTGATTGATGAAGATTGTTGAGGACTTTGTTGTTGGTTATTGGGGTTGGCAAATATTAATGATGATATAATAATGAATAATAATTGATGATAAAAGTGTATGATTATTATTGTTATTGATGAGTATTGATGATGAAAAATTGGTAAATAATGATTGTGGTGGAAATTGTAAGATTTGGTGTGTCTTAAGTTAAACGTGGAGTTTATGAATGAATTGATATAGTGAGAAGTGCATGGTCTAGTGATGCTCGAATTTTTTGTATGATTTAAAATTTCACAAATGAAATCTCGTTGCAAGTATAGTTCTAAACCGACAAAGAATCCTCACATGCAAAAATATTGGTTGTCACAAGTACAAACCCCAATAAAAATTAACCAAAGTATTTAAACCTCGGGTCGTCTCACAAGGAATTGCAATGAAGTGATCAATTATTGGCTACGAAGATGCAAGGAGGTTTGATTTGGTAATTAGCAAGAAAATAAATGGCAAGAAAGTAAAATAACAATAACTAATAAAATAAAATAAAAAAACTCTTGGCTAGACATAGGTAATTGAGATCACCATCCTTGTCTACAAACCGTGTATTAATAATTATGAGGAACCAAGCTCATTAAGTCTACTTCCAAAGGCCTTAAGTACGTAATATCTACTCCTAGGCTTGAAGTACGTCAAATGGCTTGATCAACATCAATCCATAAGTCCTAACCTAGCTACTAATTAACTTAGTGGTAGGCTAGAGTCAATGGTTATCAAATTGACCACTAAGGGTTCTCAAATCACCAATTCAATGAGACCCAATGACTCAAGGTCACTTAATTCCCTTAGCCTAGGCCAAGAGTAAAGAAAGCTACTCAAAAAATAGTGTAAACATTTTATCAAAAACCTAGAGTGCAATAAAAGTAAACATCACAAAATGCTAGAATTAATGAAACCCATAACTATCATAAGCAAGAATTCAACAATAGCAATGAAGATAAACATAAAAGAGACATGGAAACATAAAATTGCATTAGAAGAAATTAAGATCCAACAATGGTTCATCAACATAAAAGAGAGCAAAATAAGAAGTGACAAGTAAAACTAGAAGAACAAAGATGTAATAACAAGAAATTAACAAGAGAAACTAAGAAGATTAAGACAATAGAACACTAAAATATAAAGAGAATTGGAATCAAAATATGAATTGAAAGATAACTTTGAGAGAGATTAACCTAACTTTACCCTAATTTCTATCCTAAATCTTGAGAGAGGAGAGAGCTTCTCTCTCTAGAATTCTACCCTAAAACATCATGAAAACTCAAACTATGGCTATTTGGTTCATTCCCTTTCAATCCTTGGGTTCAATAGCATCAGAAATGAGTTGGATTTGGCCCAAAATGCTTCAGAAATCATTGGCCACGAGTTGCTAAAATGGACCCACGCTGATCCTACAATGTGTGTGCGTGATACACGCGTACGTATCTCTGGACGCCAGGCAACTATGGCAAATTTTATATCATTTTGAATTCCCAGATGTTAGCTTTCCAACACAACTAAAACCGCCTCATTTGGACCTCTGTAGCTCAAGTTATGATCGATTGAGTGCTTTTTCTTCATCAGTTCTCCATTTTTACATGCTTTTTCTTCATTCCTTCAATCCAATCTTTTCCTTCTAAACCTGAAATCACTTAACAAACATATCAAGGCATCGAATGGAATTAAAGTGATGGTGGTGCCTTAGCCGGTGTTCTCTTGGTTCTACTTCTTGCTGGTGTCTTGTCAATGGCCTTCTCTTTTCCTTTCTTGGTACCCATTCCTAAGGAAGAAAGAAAGAGGAAGACTGTTAAATATATATAACTAAAAACCGGAGGGGAAAAATTCCAAGTGATAATGAATACCAAAGAAAATATAAAAGCTTAAATACATGGTAGCTACAACATGTAGGTAAGACATCAATTAAGAGCAAGAAGGCAATTCATAATAATTAGATGCAAGAGGGTAAAAGCATGCAAGTAATAGGCATCAGAAGCATAATTTAAGCATCAATAATTAAATGTACCAAATTAAAGAGCACTTAGATGATGACAAGTGTGAATGATAATCCCAATACATGCGGAATGCAAGTGTTGTGAAAAAGAAGCATTCAAGTAAAAGAGTAAAAGAAAATATGATTCAAAATGCCATAAGAGCTTTTCCACAAACACTTGGCGTGCAAGTTAAAATATGAATGAAAATAATGAATCCAAATGTATGAGAGCCAAATGTAAATGTCAATTGTCAAATTACTCCTCATAAGATCCACAAGCTTAATTATAATGAGGTACTACCCAAATAAAGCTCCAACACCAACATAAATAAATGCATGGAAAAATAATGCAAAATAAACCACAAATAACTAAGCTAATAAAAATTGAGAAGAAAGATAAATTATTAATATGCAATAATGAAAGAAGAATGAAAGAGTAGAGGAGAGGAAGAAAAGAAACCTGAGGGAGAAGATGAAAAAGGGAAGAAGAAAGTAGTAGATAGTAAGAAGGAGTAAGGAAGGAAGAAGGAAGAAGAAAGAAGGAAGAATTAGGATGGAAAGAGAATTAGGATTGGGGGAGGGAATAAGTGAATTATGGGCGGCGTACTGGTTTAACCATGCGACGCATGCAACGCGTACGCGTACGGCACGCGTACGCGTGGGTCGCACAAGTTTAAAGCGACGCGTACGCGTCTGGGACGCGTACACGTGACAGTAGTTGTGCCAATCACGCAAGACCAGCCCTGCGCACACACAACTCTCTGTTCAGTCTGGGCTGGGGGCCAAAATTACATATGACGTGTGCGCGTCAAGCACGCGCACACGTGGATAGTCACATAGTGAAACCGACACGTACACGTCAGGGACGCATACGCGTGGCTAAATTGGTGCCTCTAGCACAGTTCTAGCCCTAGACCATCACAACTCTCTGTTCGAACACCCATTTACGTCGATTTCCCTATCCACGCGTGCACGTCCTTGACGCGTACGTGTGAAGTGCCAAGGTTGCAATTGACACGCACATGATGACAAGTCATCTTATTCTAGCTTTTCAAGCATTTTTCACTTGTTTCATTAGGTTTTATGCACTTTCTTGCATTAGAAGTAAGTAATTTGGAGTGGTTTTGCATGGGTTTAAGATAGAATTAGTTGGTTTTTGAATGATTTATGAACCTTGTGAATTTGGTGATGCTTTGATCGGTTGTTTTGATTACTTGTAGGTGAAGAAATGGTTGAAGAAGGAATTTTTGGCATGCTTTTGAAGTTAAAGCACGCTTTGGACCTTAGGCCATGCTTTGGAAAAGCGTGACCTAAGGAAACAAAAGCGTGGTGCATCAACCAAGGAGGCAAGGGGTATAGTGCTTAGTGAACCCACTTAACTGAGCGCTAGCCTAGCACCAAACCAAGCAAGGCCAGTGGAAGTACCAAATGACCAAAGGAAGCATGGCATTAAGTTATCTTACTTAACTGAGCACTACAAGAAACAAAGAAAGCATGGGCGCTCAGTTAACAAAGTTAACTTTATCGGGCTCCCCATGAAAGAAAATCGAAGTGTATTGTACCAAAATGGGGGAGCCAAGTTTCGAACCAAGCACCTGATGGAACCAAGGGAAGCGCTACTCCACTTTGCCAAGGAAATTGGCACCAAAGTGCATCCATTAGGACTCGAACAAGGGAGCTCCTCTCTTGCAAGGAAGGAGCGCTATTTCACATGCAAGAAATTGGGCACCGAATTGCATCCACCAAGAGTCGAACTTGGAGCTTCTTCACAAGCAAAAGGCACTACCTAAGTAGGGCAAGGGTGCTCAGTTACCTTACTTAACTGAGCACTACCTTGTATTGCTAGGCATAAGGGAAAATTGGCTCCACAATTTCTCTCAGCAAGGATCGAAGTTAGAAACCCATGCAAGCAAGGGGGCACTAAGTTAACAAAGTTAACTTAATGCTATGAGCGCTACACAAGGGAGTTTGGCACGTGACAAAATAGCCTTGACACAAGCATGGGTGCTCAGTTACCTTAAGTAACTGAACGCTAACCTGGAGCAAGGCACGAACCAAAATGAGCCAAGGATCAAGCAAAATGAGCGCTCAGTTAGTTTAGTTAATTGAACGCTCCCCTGGAGGTGCACCATGGATCCAATTTTAATTCAATTGCCACTTTGGATCCAATTCTTCACCAAATGAAAAGCCCACTCCAAATCCTGAAGATCAAAAATAGAAAGTGTATAAATAGGACTTAGTTTGATCTAGAGAGGACCTTTTGCTTACCTTTTGTTTTTTCATTTTGATTTTGTGCTTTGAATTGGGGAATTGGGATTGAGAGCTGAGTTCTCTCCTCCTTGTTCTCACTTTTGCATTTCTGGCTTTCTGTTTTTGAATTGTGGATAGAGATTGAAGGAATTCTGTTTCAATCCTTGATCTGCAATTCATCTTTGTTCTCTTCTGTATAATTCTAAGAAATTGTGAATTGGATCTAGCTCACTGTCTTCGTTTTCATTTCTTCTGCTACATTTGCTATCTACTCTTAGAATTTGAATTGAGATTGAAGAGCTTCATTGATTCTAAGTTTGAGAATCATCTTTTACCTCTCTTCTCAAGTGTTCCAAGAAGTGGATCTGAATTTCTTTTACTGTTTTCATTTTCTTTTTTTCTACAAATTGTTCTCTGTTGGATCAAGAAAGAAATTGAGATCTAGACTTGTTTTCTAGTCTCATTGAGCCTCTGAGATCTTGAATTTCTTTCCTAGCTCTTACAATTAAGTTGAATCTACTTTCTGTTTGGTTCTTCACTGCAACTTTTCCAATTCTATTTAGATCTACTGCACTTATTTCATCTTCTTTGCTTTTTGTTGTTAAATTCTGAATCCCAGCATCCCACACCCCTTTATTATTCAAACAATTTATATTTCTTGCACTCTAAACTTCAGCTGTTTACATTTCTTGCAATTTAAGTTTCAGTCATTTACATTTCTTGCAATTTAAGATTCAGCTATTTTACTTCTTCTGCTTTTTAATTTACTGTCAATTCCCTCTCTCTCTTTTAGTTTCATGTAATTTAGCTTCTATTGGTTACAATTCAATCAAATCATCAACTGTTTGCTTAACTAAATCAACCACCTAGCTAAAATTGCTCAATCCTTCAATCTCTGTGGGATCGACCTCACTCATATGAGTAATTACTACTTAATGTGACCTGGTACACTTGCCAGTGAGTTTAGGTGTTGGAATTCCGGTTCCAACCCATCAAGTTTTTGGCTCCGTTGCTGGGAATTGATCTAGATTAACAATGATTAAGTAACGTGGTGGTCTAGATTAAACACTTTTTCTTTTTCTTTTTACTATGCATACTAACTGTTTGAATTTTTGCTTAAGCTAATACTAACTTCACTCTAGCAATAGAGTGTTTAATTCTAGTTCCTGGTTCTGTGTTTATGTCAGGTGGAAGAAGCGATGAATCCACACCTTTTGATCCTGAAACACTTTGGAGGTTGAGAAGAGAACCAAAAAATGGAGGAAAATCTAACAAATCCACCAGTGGGAGTGGCCAACTACAATGGTCAACCCTAGAGGAGAGTTTTGGCTTCATATACGTTTGCTAATCCAAGACATTGTGGGAGTAGGATCCTTACCCCAAATGTCAATGCAAACAACTTTGAATTGAGGCCACAACTCATCACTTTGGTACAAAACAACTGCTCCTATGGAGGAAGCTCTCTAGAAGATCCAAATCAGCATTTATCTACTTTCTTGAGGATCTGTGACACAGTGAAGTCCAATGGTGTGCATTCAGAAACATATAAATTACTACTATTCCCATTTTTATTGAGGGACAATGCTGCTCAATGGCTTGAAACCTCTCCACAAGGAAGCATCACTAGCTGGGAGGATCTAGTGAATAAATTCTTGGCCAAGTTCTACCCACCTCAAAGGATTATCAGGCTCAAGACTGAGGTGCAAACCTTCACACAGATGGATGCAGAATCTCTCTATGAGGCATGGGAGAGGTACAAGGCCCTGATTAGAAAATGTTCCCCTGAAATGTTTAATGAATGGGACGTCCTTCAAAATTTCTATGAAGGGTTGACTCTGAAGGCTCAGGAAGCACTAGATCATTAAGCAGGAGGCTCTTTGCAACTGATGAAGACAGCAGAGGAGGCTCAAAACCTCATTGATATGGTGGCAAACAATCAATACTTCTTTGCTCATCAAAGACAATGCCAACCATTACAAAGGAAAGGAGTGCTAGAATTGGAAGGAGTGGACACAATCCTAGCTTAAAACAAGATAATGCAGCAGCAAATTCAACAACAATTTGAGCAGATGGCTAAAAGGATTGATAGCTTGCAAGTTGCAGCAGTGAATACAAGCCAACCATCAACCATATGGGGGCAAAATGAAGAAAACCAAGAAGATCAACAGCAGGAACAACCTCAATATGTGCACAACAAAGGCTCAGGCCAAAATAAAGTTTATGGTGACACCTACAATCCATCCTAGAAGAACCATCCAAATCTCGGATGGGGAGATAACCACAACCACAGCCAGCAAACGTGGTAGAAAAATTCAAACCAAAACAACTCAAAAAACACAACTTACACAAACCACGACCAGCAAAACACTAACCACAACCCATACAGAAAACCCCAAAGCAACTATCCCAATTCCAGCTATTATCCACCCAATAACTCAGTCACTAACCAAAACAACCATCATCAACCTTTCACATCCATATTTCACCCACAAAATAACCCCGCAAATAGTTCAAACAACTTCCAGCAACAACCATCTCATTTTACACAACCACAACCAAATTCAGACTCCCAAAGAATCTCTTGTCTAGAGATAATGATGGAGAAACTCATGAAAAATCAAGAGATGGCAAGACAAGATCAGGAAGCAGCACAGAAAGATCAAGCCATAACAAGTAAAAACCAAGAAGCTTCAATAAAAAACCAAGAAGCTTCAATCAGAAATCTTGAGAGGCATATGGAACAAATGGCTAAACGAATTGTAGAGATGGGTGAGAAGCAATCAAATGCATCCCCTAGTGCCACTCAAGACCACCCAAGGGACAAAGAAAAAGCTACAAAGTGGGAGGAGTGCAAAGCAATCATAGTGGGAAGTGAGAAAACCGGGGAGAAAGAAGCCATCAATCAGGAAGAACACAACAGAGAAGTTCCACCAGATGAGACAGAAGAGAGAAGAGAAAAGGATAGAAAGACCAAGAATGCAAAAAGCTCAAAGAGAGACAAGAACATCTTTGAGCCACAGCTACAAAAGAAGAAGGAAGGGGTGAAGCCATATGTCCCCAAACTTCCATACCCTTAGAGGTTCAAAAAAGAAAACGAGGATAAGCAATACTCAAAGTTCCTAGACATATTCAAGACACTTAGCATCAATATTCCTTTCTTAGAAGCACTTGAACAGATGCCAGTGTATGCCAAATTTATGAAGGAAGTGCTGACAAAGAAAAAGTCCCTAAAAGAAGGACAAATTGTTGAGATGACAATGGAATGTAGTATTATTCTCCAAAGAGAGTTGCCAGAGAAGAAATATGATCCTGGGAGTTTTTATATACCTTGCACCATAGGAAACATAACAATTGAGAAGTCATTCTATGATCTTGGTGCAAGAATAAACTTGATGCCTTTGTCTCTAATGAAGAAACTCCAAATTCTCGAGCTAAAATCTACACGAATACTTCTTCAAATGCCTGACAAGTCCATTCAGCAAGCACTTGGAGTTGTAGAGAATGTGCTGGTAAAAATGGGAAAATTACTTCTCCCAGCCGATTTTGTCATCCTGGATATGGAGGAAGACCCTAACACTCCCATCATCCTGGGGAGGCCTGATAAACCACTATTTCATGGTTTATCTTGTGCTTAATTGAGTGGATTTTATCAACTCTTTGCCCACTTATTCATACTATTTGCATGGTTTTACATTTGTCTTCTTAATTATGTGCTATGATTGAAAACATGCTTCTTTGGCCTTTATATTGCTAATATTAATCCTCTCTTATCACCATTAGATTCCTTGATATGTGTGTTAAGTGATTTCAGAGATTACAGGGCAAGAATGGCTCAGAGGATAGAAAGGAAGCATGCAAAAGTGGAAGGAATACAAGAAGTTGGAGAAACCGCTAAGCTGTCCAGCCTGACCTCTTCACACTCAAACGGCTATAACTTTAGCTACAGAGGTCCAAACGATGCGGTTCTAGTTGCGTTCAAAAGCTAACGTCCGGGGCTTCGATTTGATATATAATATGTCATAGTTGCCCTGACGCTAGGTGACGCGACCGCGTGACCCATGCGGCCGCGTCGCAATGACGAAAATTCAGCGTGTTTGAATTCGCAACCAGCGAATTCTGGGCTGTTTCCGACCCAGTTTGCGGCCCAGAAAACACAGATTAGAGGCTATAAAGTGGAGAAATGGATCCATTCATGAGGGGGCTTTCATATTCACAATTTTAGGAGTAGATGTAATTTTTAGAGAGAGAGGTTCTCTCCTCTCTCTTAGGATTAGGATTTAGGACTTCTCTTAGTTTTAGGAGTGACTCTCAATCCCAGGTTCAATGTTTCTTTTATTTATTTTTCCACTTTAATTTATGAATGTCCATGTCAGATTTAAGTTCTTTTGTGAATGAAATTTGAGGTATTTTCAGATTTAATTTTGCTTTGTTTCATTTATAAATGCTTTTAATTTAATTTAGATATTTTCCCTTTTGGCTTTGGTTAATTAATTGGTGACGCTTGAGTTATCAAACTCATTGTTGATTAAAAATTGGAATTCTTCAAGAATTAATTCGAGTTCCACTAACTCTAAAGAAAGACTAGGACTTGAGGAATCAGAATTAATTCATCCACTTAACTTACCTTCATAGTTAGAGGTTAACAAAGTGGGAGAAAAATCCATTCTCATCAGAATTGATAAGGATAACCAGGATAGGACTTCCAGTTCTTATACCTTGCCAAGAGATTTTATTATTATTATTTTATTTTACTTGTAATATAACATATTCCCTCCTTACTTCTAAAATCCCCAATTTACAATCTTCATAACCAATAATAAGAACATACTTCCCTGTAATTCCTTGAGAAGACGACCCAGAATACACAGATTAGAGGCTATAAAGTGGGGGAATGCATCCATTCATAGGGAGGCCTTCAATAATTCACTTTTCATGAATTAGATGTAGTTTTTAGAGAGAGGTTCTCTCTTCTCTCTTAGGTTTTAGGATTAGGATTTCTTATTATTTCTATTTAGGATTTCAACTATCCATCAGGTTCAATATTCCTTTTACTTTATATTTCTCTTTTGCTTTCAGATGTTTTAAGGCTTTCCTTTAATTACTTTTGTTGCCAAATTAGCTTATGAAGTTTCTATGTTAGATTGATTTTCTCTTATTAATGCAATTGAAGTATTTCAGTTTATGATTTTTATTTAGCTTTTTTATATCCTTGGTTTTAATTGATCAATTGGAGACTCTTGAGTTATCAAACTCATCATGATTGATAATTGTTATTTTTGCTAATTGAATTGGATTCCAATAACTCTAGTCCTTTCTTAGGAATTGGCTAGGACTTGAGAATCAAACTAATTAGTGCACTTGACCTTCCTTTGCTTTAGTAAAGGTTAACTAAGTGGGATTAAAACCCAATTATCATCACCATTGATAAGGATAATTAGGATAGGAATTCCAGTTTTCATATCTTGCCAAGAGTTTATTTTATAGCTATTTATTTATTTTACTTGTTCCTTACTTTCAAAACCCCCAATTTACAAAACTCATAACCAATAATAAGAACATACCTCCCTACAATTCCTTGAGAAGACGACCCGAGGTTTGAATACTTCGGTTATCAATTTTTAAGGGGTTTGTTACTTGTGACAACCAAAACGTTTGTAAGAAAGGACTTTTGTTAGTTTAGAAGCTATACCTGCAACGAGGACTTATCTACAAATTTCTAGACCACGCAAAATTTCTCTCTTCAATTCACTTCAGTGTTACTAGGAAGAGTGTCAGGAGGAGTCTCAGGAATTCTCTTGCTCAGTTGACCAACTTGTACCTCTAAATTTCTAATACAGAATCTTGTTTCAGTTATGAAACTATGAGTGGTCTTAGAGAGGTTGGAGACTATAGTTACTAAGTCAGAAAGGCTCTGCTTAAGGGTCTCCATATGCCCCTGAGAAAATGGGAATGATGGTCTGTTTTTGAACCTGTTCTGGGTTCTTCCACCTTGATTATTGTTGAAGCTTTATTGAGGCTTCGGTTGATCCTTCCATGATAGGTTAGGATGATTCCTCCATGAGGAGTTGCAGGTGTTTCCATAGGGTTCTCCCATGTAACTCACTTTCTCCATCATGGGTTGGTCAGGATCATAAGCTTCTATTTCAGAAGAAGCTTCTTGATTGCTGCCAGTTGCAGCTTGCATTCCAGTCAAATGCTGAGAGATCATATTGACCTGCTGGGTCAAGATCTTATTCTAAGCCAATATGGCATTCAGAGTGTCTATTTCAAGAACTCCTTTCTTCTCAGGGACCCCATTGTTCACAGAATTTCTCTCAGAGGTATACATGAATTGGTTGTTTGAAACCATCTCAATGAGTTCTCTTGCTTTTGCAAGCATTTTTTTCAAGTGAAGTGATCCACCTACAGAGCTGTCCAATGATATTTTGGACATCTTAGACAAGCCATCATAGAAGATGCCTAGGATAGACCATTCTGAGAGTATATCAGAAGGACATCTCTTAACACTACAAGAAAAACACCCATTCAGCCACACTTTTTTTAGGTTACATTTGAACCTATTCTATGAATAGGCTATGCTTTTCTCCATGTTACCTTTTTATAGGAGAATAGGATACACAGTTGTGGCTTCATTTAAAATGTGTAGCCTTAGATATTAAAAAAATCACTTATAAAGCATAGCCTTATCTAAATATCTATGGCTACACTTTTTGCATCAAAGACAGCATTTTTAAAGAGTAACCTATTTGTGATGTTTTGGGTGCACTTTACAAATGTTGCCTAATATCTCTAGAATCAAATATAAACAAACACTTAGTAATTTTTTTTGTTTATTCTTCCTTTTCATCGAAATACACTACCCACTTCACATCAGAGAAGAACCTTCACCCTCCTCCTGTCCTCCACTTCCTTTTCCCCTTCCCCCCTTGGCCACCTTCGCCCTTTTCCACTCACCGTCGCCCCTCTTCACCTTCGCCCTTCTCCACTCCCTGCCGCTTCACCTTCGCTCCCCACTCGCCACTGCCGCCGCTCCACATCCTCTTCACCTTCGTCGTTGCACCTTCGTCGTCTCTGCACCCACCATCGCCGGTCACCCCGTCGAATCTGCGCTCATCGTTGCCGCTCAACCTTGTCGAATCTGCGCTCACCGTTGCCTCTCACTCTTGTTGTCTCTGCGGTCACCATTGCCGCGCACTCACCATCGTCATCTCTACGCTCCGCATCATCATCTCTGCGCTCACCATCGTCGAGAAGGTATGTATTGATTTTTATTTTGTTCTGAAATTTGGGAAGTTTAGGATTCCGATTTTAGGGTTTTTTAATTTGGGGTTCTGAAATTCAAGAATGTCATAATATGTAGATATTTGAAAATTGTACTATTCAATGATTAATATCTTATGCTTTGATAATATCAATTTAGAAGAATCCTATGAGGCTCTTAGAGTCTTTGAGATTCTTGCGGTTAGGGAGAAGCCTGATGTGAGGGCGACAACTTGTGCGAAAGTGAATAGGTAGTGCTATAGCTTGCTTACCACTGCAAAACCATGCTTCCTTAAACTTTGAAGCTTGATTATATATAAAAATTTGACATTACCATGTCTTTGGCATTTAGAAATTTACGAGTAATATAAAATGGGTAGCATCCCATCACTTTGAAGAAGAAAAAAAAACCATACAGGATGATCAAAGTTTTGATTTTGTTTTGGACAATGCTTTTAGTTTCATGCAGGAAAGAATGTGGGACTTGGCAAAGACTATACCATTTTTTCCTTGATTGATGAAGTTGTGAAATTTGAGAAATTTGGGTCTGACAGGAAAAAGGGTTAAATGAAGCTTTTTACACCTTGATTATGTTACTTAGAAAAATTATATAGAGTACAAATTGAAGCTTAATTATTATGATTTCTTCTACTTCAGGTGAGTGTTTACCCACGAGAAGTGCAACCTGAGAATCCCAACAGTTATAGAGCAAGGAAGAGGGAGTATTTCAGGATGAGGCACGAACGCAGAAAGGCTAGAGAAGCAGGACCAGTACTTTAACCCCAACTGGTGCTAGCTTCTGTGCCTGATGTTGTCATCACTAATGCAGTGTGCTGATACATGTGTAAAATTTCCCCTGTATCTCTGGTTCCCTTATAGCATTGTATTCAGTTTTGTTTTGAATTTTGAAATACAAAACTAATTATGATTGTATCTTATTTATTTAATTCGGTCAGCAGGCTTATTTATTTTACTGTACGAATAGTACATGATAGGAGTTAAAGTTCTTTTACTACGGTATTGTCTTTCTAATTTTTCGAGTTTATGTTGCTTGTTTCATTTGAATTTTCTTTCTGATTTTGCATCTTGCTTGTTAGGTCCATTGTAGCTTCATAGATGTATAAGTAATCATTGTTTCATACTAGTATATAAGTCTTATACTCAATTATTTCACATCTTCAATGATTCCAAGTCTCATCTATTCTCTTAATTGTAATATATTTCTCTCTTCAGGCTATAAACACTTATTTTGTTAGTAATGCTTCTCACTTGAGTTGATGCTTCACTATTCTTTGAAATTCTCTGCTCTTCTAGTTCATTTTTCTGGTAATAACATCTTCCATTACCCACGTCTTTCAGTTTCTAGTTCATTTTTCATCATTCTGTTAATTGCAAATGATAGGACTAGCTTATGGTTAATTGATTATAGGAAATCTTATGAGGCTCTTTGTCGCTCATCATCTCACTTTTTATCTCATTCGCTCTCTCTTTGTCTCACCCTCTATCACACTTGTTCTCTGTGTTTGGATTTTTCTTCTGTGAATTTTTGAAGGTTTTGGGGGTTCTATTTTTTGGGCTTTCTAATTTTATGAGTTTTTGCTTCTTGCTTCGTTAGGGTTTTCTTTTTTGTTTGAGAATATTATTAGCCTCAAGTGTGCGAATTTTCGCCTCTTCAAACAGAGTTTATTATATCTAACACCATTTGTGGTTTGTGTGTGCTGTGAATTTGTAGAGCTAATGCAGGTAGAAACCAGAAGATTGTGTGTGTATGAATTTTTAGAGCTGATGAAGGTGCCACGAGTAGAGTCAAAGTTAAGAGTATTTTCTTTCAAGATTCAATTTCTGTCTCAGGTATGGTGGTGCTTGCTATAGTTTTCTATATGTTTTGTGGATTTGAACTTTTGATTCAGTTATGCTTTCTTCTTTTTGTAGGTTACAGAATTTAAGAAGAGTTTAAACGCTGTGAACTCTGCTTGTGAAGAGGTACATTGTGCATGAAACTAACAAACTGTGTTATTGGAATTTCTTTGACCTCTTGCATTTTTTCTTGGGAATAGGTCCGAAAGTCTGTCAAGCTGAAGGAGATCATGAAGAAAATTCTTTTTTTGGGTAATACATTAAATCAGAGAATAGCTAGGGGTATGTACTTTTTTCTTTTAAATGTTAATGTCCTTATCATTCTCTGGGACATCGTTCTAGCTCTCTCAATTTTCTATGTTTGGATAATCATAGGCCCTTCTTAATTTTTCAGCAGTTAAAATTTAATTTGATTCTGTTAGATCTTGTCTAATGTAAACTTATAGTTTATGGATTACTATTTATTTATTTAATTTATGCAGGATCCATAATTGGATTATCACTCGTGCTTCTAACAATAAGATGACATTAATGCACTATTTTTGCAAGGTATAATAACAATTGCACTAAAGGAATATATCATTTGATCACTTACCTTCTTTCCATTTTGCTATTTTGGCTCTAGGTTCTAGCTGATAGGTCGCCTGGACTGCTTGACTTCCACTTAGACCTTGTAAGCCTGGAAGCTGCGACTAAGGTGATGATTTATGCTTAGTTGGAAAAAGAAAGTTATTCAACTGCTAACTGCTAGTTTTGTTCGTTTATTGGTTCTGTTTCACTTTGTTCCCCTATAAAACGAAGCACATATCTCTTCTTCTGACTTCTTGCAATGATATGTGTATCACATGAATTAAAAGTTAAGTCACACTTTAGAAGTATGCTATTACTGATCAATGGTTCTTTAAGCTCTTCCTTCTCATCACTGATATTAGATTCGTGCAGCATGTGTCAGGTGCTAAATCTATTCCTGGAAGGCAAAGTTAGTGGAAAGGATAATACAAAGACTAATGAGACTAAGATTCATTTACATCTAGTGGTCAAAGAATAATCCAGGATTATTGGTTACATACTTGTATTCATTGATTTGGTAGGATGATACAGGAAAAGATGGTACCGATGCAAAGAATGATACAAGGAGTGATGCCCAAGCAGCTCAAAAAAGCGAGGGAGAGAAATCTAACCCAGTCACAAAGAAGGATGGAGAGAATAGCACTCCTGTAAAAGCAGCTGTATGATCAATATCTTAATAGCTAGCTACTCGAAAAGTTGTTATTTTTTCTCAATGAATTGCATGCTTACAGGAACCTCCTCCGGACAATGAGTTCGAGAAGCGAATAAGACCAGAGGTGATACCTGCAAGTGAGATAGGGGTTACATTTTTGTAAAGTATTAGTAGTAAATTCTAAGTGATATCATAGTTATTTTGATATGGCTATGCTTATTTTAATATGAGATGTATGAATATTTAAAATTAATATCATTCTAGTACTTTTGGATCATTATTATAAATATATTTTGGCTACAGATAATTTTTATTATTTAAAAAATTATTTAGTATAATTATGTATTTATTTTTATTTTATAATATTAAACTCATTTAATTAAAAATGCAGAATTATTATATATGTAATTATAGTATTAAATATTATGTTGTATTAATAATTATTAAAATATTATATATATATATATATATATATATATATATAGAAAATAATAAAAAAAATGAGACCTAAGGCTACACTTATATACAGTAGCTATAGTATAAAAAAAACGAGGGACCTAAGGCTATACTTATAAAAAGTAGCCATGGTATACAATGTGGCTATGCTTTACAGGTGATGAAGTAGCGCTGAAAAGCGTAGCCTATTCTGGTAAAAATAGAAGCTGAAAAGCGTAGCCTTTGGTCCTGGACAGCATCACTTGAAAAGCGCACCTATTCCCAAACGCCAAAAGCGTAGCCTTTGGTGAAGAAAAGCGTAGCCTTTGAGAATAGGCAACGGCCGAATAGGAATCACCCCAAAAAGCGTAGCCGTAGCCTAAGGCATCATTTTTTTCACTTTTAACTACACTTTTCAAGTGTACCTGAATGGGTGTTTTTCTTGTAGTGTGATTAGTTGCTTGTATCTTTTCCAAGCTTCATAGAGGGATTCACCTTCTCTTTGTCAGAAGGTTTGAACTTCTGATGACATGTCAACATGTCATGTTTTTCTATACTTTTTCATACAAGAAATTGATGATTAGTGCTTAAATATTGCATTCTTTTATGCTTAAATGGTATATTTCCTTGATCTTTTAATTTTATAAATTTGGTAGGAAATAAGAAGAAAAAGAAGCAAAGAAGCACAAAATAAGCTAAAAAGGAGAAAAAAAGAGCTTTGGGGCACACTTTGAAGTTGGAGCACACTTTAGAGCCTTAGGCCACGCTTTTAAAAGCGTGGCCCATGACCAAATCAAGGAAGCATGAACAATCAGCACACAAAGCTCAGTTCACTAAGTGAACTTAGCTTTGCCGTACAAGAAAAATGTGCTTGGAGGCAAAAAATTTCGCTAAGTTAAAATCTGGGCGTTTACAGCATGACCATGCCTCCTTCAAAGGGCAATAACTTGAGCTACAGATGTCCAATTGATGTGCTTCTAGTTGCGTTGGAAAGCTGACATTCAGAGCTTTCCAACGATGTATAATAGTCTATATTTGGCATGAAATTAAGGCACAAGTTAAAGGCATCTTTAAGGACCAAAAATAAGCAAAAATAAACCAAAGTGGCTTCACCAAGGCTCGAAGGGGGAGACACAAGGAAAGCAAGGCAAGAGCAAAATAGTGCTCAGTTCACTTTTCCAACTTAGCTTTATCGGGCTCCCACTCAAGAAAATTCAAGGAAAAGGCTCACAAAACTTCTTCCACCAAGAGTTGAACTTGGGACCTTAAAGACAAAAGCAAGGCGCCACAAGGGGAGCTCAGTTGGTTTTCCCAACTGAGCACTACTCCCTCCACACTCTTCACATTTTGGCACGCCAAGGAGCAAAGCCATGCGCACAAAATTTGACACGGACAAGGGGCTGACACACAAATTAGCACGCCACAAGCAAATGGAGAGCTCAGTTCACTATTTCAACTGAGCCATCCCCTAGGAGTGTCACCCATGGGCCAAAATTCATCCAAAATTCCATTTAAATTCAATTCTTCTCCAAATTGAATCAAGGCCAACCAAATCCATTTCTCCTCAGATCCAAAGCAAGCAAAGCCCACATCATCACTCAAAGGCACAAGAACAAGCTAGAATTAGGATTTTTCATTTAATTTGTTTTTCATTTCAATTTCATTTTTTACTTTGTAAAGCCTATATAAAGGCATCAATTCCATCTCATTAGGGGAGCTCGATTAGAAAAGAGGCTAGCTCCAATAGGGAGTTGTGCACTCTTTAGTTTTCATTTTGCTTTCTTTCTTAGTTTTCTTTTCTGTTTTGAAATTTTGGATTGAGATTGGAAGGAATTCTATTTTCATTCTCCATCTACAACTTCTCTTGTTCTTCTTCTGCAATTTACTCTTCCATTTTCATTTTGCAATTGTTCTTGTTGGATCAAGGAAGGATTTGAGATCTAGACTTGTTTTCTAGTCTCTTCCACTCCTGAGATCTTGAACCACTTTTAAATTGCTGCAAATTAAGCACTGCTTTTCTGTTTTGAATTCTTCAAGCAATTTTCCTTTTCTGTTTAGATCTGTGATGAGAGGATATTTTATACGCTTTTTGGGGATAATTTCATATAGTTTTGAGTATGTTTTAGTTAGTTTTTAGTTTATTTCCAGTAGTTTTTAGGAAAAATTCATATTTCTGGACTTCACTATGAGTTGTGTGTTTTTCTGTAATTTCAGGTATTTTTCTGGCTGAAATTGAAGGAGCTGAGCAAAAATCTGATTCAGGCTGAAAAAGGACTGCTGATGCTGTTGGATTCTGACCTCCCTGCACTCAAAGTGGATTTTCTGGAGCTACTGAACTCGAAATGGCGTGCTTCCAATTGCATTGGAAAGTAGACATCCAGGGCTTTCCAGAAATGTATAATAGTCCATACTTTGCACAAGAATAGACGACGTAAACTGGCGTTCAACGCCAGTCCTCTACCCAATTCTGGCGTCCAGCGCCAGAAAAGGATCAAAAACTGGAGTTGAACGCCCAAAGTGGCACAAAAACTGGCGTTCAACTCCACAAATGGCCTCTGCACGTGAATTGGTTAAAGTCTCAGCCCCAGCACACACCAAGTGGGCCCCAGCACACCAAGTGGGCCCCAGAAGTGGATCTCTGCATCATCCATCATAGTCCACTCATATTTTGTAACCCTAGGCTACTGGTTTAGTATTTAAACGACTTTTAGAGACTTATTTTGCATCTCATGACATTTCAGATCTAAACTTTGTATTCTCTGACGACATGAGTCTCTAAACCCCATTGTTGGGGGTGAGGAGCTCTGCTGTGTCTCGATGAATTAATGTAAGTATTTCTGTTTTCTATTCAAACACGCTTGTTCCTATCTAAGATGTTCATTCGCGCTTAACTGTGATGAAGGTGATGATCAGTGACATTCATCACCTTCCTCAACCCATGAACGTGTGCCTGACAACCACCTCTGTTCTATATCTGATTGAATGAGTATCTCTGAGATCTCTTAATCAGAATCTCCGTGGTATAAGCTAGAACTGATGGCGGCATTCATGAGAATCCGAAAAGTCTAAACCTTGTCTGTGGTATTCCGAGTAGGATTCAAGGATTGAATGACTGTGACGAGCTTCAAACTCCTGAAGGCTGGGCGTTAGTGACAGACACAAAAGGATAGTAAATCCTACTCCAACCGGATCGAGAACCAACCGGTGATTAGCCGTGCTGTGACAGAGCGCGTGAGCATAGTTTTCACTGGAAGGATGGAAGGTAGCCATTGACAACGGTGATCCACCAACACACAGCTTGCCATAGGAGGACGTGCGTGCGTGAATCAGATGACAGAGGAAAGCAGAGATTCAGAAGACAAAGCATCTCCAAAACTCCAACATATTCTCCATTACTGCACAACAAGTAACCTTTAATTTATGCTCTCTTGGTTATTCACAATTCAACTGATAAACATAATTGACTTCCTGACTAAGATTTACAAAATAACCATAGATTGCTTCAAACCAACAATCTCTGTGGGATTCGACCCTTACTCACGTAAGGTATTACTTGGACGACCCAGTGCAGTTGCTGGTTAGTGGTACGCGTTGTGAAAAGTGTAATTCACAATTCGTGCACCAAGTTTTTTGGCGCCGTTGCCGGGGATTGTTCGTGTTTGGACAACTGACGGATTATTCTGTTGCTTAGATTAGGAAAAATCTTTCTTTTTTGGTTTAGAGTCTTTTAGTATTTATCCCTTGTTAAAACACTTTAAATTTATAGCTCAGTTATTTAGAACGTGGTGCTTATGTTCATGGTAATTGGCTATCATATTTTTTAAAACCTTTTTCAAAAATAATTTTTCTATTAAATCCTGTGCCAAACTTTAAGTTTGGTGTTTTCAAAAATAATCTTTCTTAAAATTTTTGAAGGTCCCATAACTCATTTGGCTAGAGCGTTAATCTGTGTTCTTGGTAATTGGGTTAGAGTCTTTTATATTCTTTTCAAAACCTTCTTTTTCATAAATAATATTTTCTCTATTAAATTTTGTGCCAAACTTAAAGTTTGGTGTTTTCTTGTTGATTTCCCTTTGGTTTTCGAAAATTTTGGTTTGGTTTTCTAAAAATTTTAAGTTTGGTGTTCTTTCTTCATGTTCTTGTGTTCTTGTGAGTCTTCAAAGTGTTCTTGAGTTTTTCTTGTGTCTTGATCTTAAAATTTTTAAGTTTGGTGTTCCTTGGTGTTTTCCCTCCAAAATTTTCAAAAACAAGGAGCATTAGATCTAAAAATTTTAAATCTTGTACTATCTTATTGTTTTTCTCTCTCCTCACTAAATTCAAAAATATCTTTTCAAAATATCTTTTCTAACTTCCTAACTTCTTATCTTTTCAAAATTTGTTTCAACTAACCAACTAACTTTTTGTTTGTTTCTTAACTTTTTCAAAACTACCTAACTAACTCTCTCTCTCTCTAATTTTCGAAAATATCTTCCCTCTTTTTCAAAAATTTCTTTTTATTAACTAATTAATTTTTATATTTTTTTTTACAAAAAAAAAAAATTATTTCAAAATTCAAATTCTTTTTAGTTATTTTATTTTATTTAAGTATTTACTTCTTATAAAATAAAATAAATAAAAAGATAAATCAGTCCAAGTTATATCCATATATCCATCATGGACATAAGTGGAGATGGACAGTCCAGGAGGACTTTGGGGTCATATTCTAACCCCTCTACTGCTTCATATGAGAGTAGCATATGCATACCCTCCATTGAAGTTAGTAGCTTTGAGTTGAATCCTCAGCTCATTATCATGGTGCAGCAAAGTTGCCAGTATTCCGGTCTTCCACAGGAAGAACCTACAGAGTTTCTGGCACAATTTTTACAAATTGCTGACACAGTACATGATAAGGAAATAGATCAGGATGTCTACAGACTATTACTGTTTCCATTTGCTGTAAAAGATCAAGCTAAGAGGTGGTTAAATAACCAACCTAAGGCCAGCATAAGAACATGGAAACAGCTGACAGAAAAATTCCTGAATCAATATTTCCCTCCAAAAAGGATGACACAGCTAAGGCTGGACATCCAAGGCTTTAAACAAGGAGATAATGAATCTCTTTATGATGCCTGGGAGAGATACAGAGAGATGCTACGAAAATGCCCCTCTGAAATTTTTTCAGAGTGGGTTCAGTTAGACAATTTCTACTATGGGCTTGCAGAAGGAGCTCAGATGTCTCTAGATTACTCAGCTGGTGGATCTATCCATATGAGAAAGACAATTGAAGAGGCTCAAGAGCTCATTGATACAGTTGCCAGGAATCAGCATCTGTATCTAAGCAGCAACCCTTCCATGAATGAAGAGGTTAAAACAGTAACTGCTGAATTCAGTACTGTAAAACAAGCTGCTGAATTCAATCAGCAATTAGATTTTCTAACAAAGCAGCTAGCTGAATTCAAAGACAGGTTACAGGAGACAAGGATAGCTAATATACATATGGACGAACAGTTTAAGCAAACAAAGCAGCAGCTATCAAAGCAAATAGCAGAAGAATGCCAAGCAGTTCAATTAAGAAGTGGGAAAACATTAAATACCCCACCTCAAGGCATCAAAAATTCAAGAAATAAGCGACCCACCAAAGATTCCCCTGAGGACAGTAAGAGCCCAGGGAAAAATAATTCTGGCACTAAAACGCCAGAAAATGGGTGGAAGGCTGGCGCTGAACGCCCAGACCATGCCCAAAACTGGCGTTCAGCGCCAGAAACAAGGCAGGATTAGCGTTCAACGCCAGAAATGGGGCAGAATCCAGCGTTGAACGCCCAACAGGGGCATATTTCTGGCGTTCAGGCGCCAGGAACAGACAGTGAGTTGGCGTCTAACGTCACTCCAGCTTCTAACTCTGGTACTCAATTGCCAGTGAGGGATCAGACACACACAAGTGCTGATAACAACCCCTCTAAAAAGGCTTCTTTAACCACTAAGGTTGAGGAATATAAAGCCAAGATACCTTATCCTCAAAAACTCCGGAAAGAGGAGCAGGATAAGTAATTTGCTCGCTTTGCAGATTATCTAAGGACTCTTGAAATAAAGATTCCATTTGCAGAGGCACTTGAGCAAATACCTTCTTATGCCAAGTTCATGAAAGAGATCTTGAGTCATAAAAAGGAGTGGAGAGAAACAGAAAGAGTTCTCCTCACTGAAGAATGCAGTGCAGTCATTCTGAAAAGCTTTCCTGAAAAGCTTAAAGACCCTGGGAGTTTTCTGATACCATGCATATTAGAAGGTGACTGCACCAAGACAGCTTTATGCGATCTTGGGGCAAGCATCAACCTAATACCTGCATCCACTATCAGAAAGCTTGGCTTAACTGAAGAAGTTAAACCAACCCGGATATGTCTCCAACTTGCTGATGGTTCCACTAAATACCCATCAGGCGTGATTGAGGACATGATTGTCAGAGTTGGGCCATTCGCCTTTCCCACTGACTTTGTTGTGCTGGAAATGGAGGAGCACAAGAGTGCTACTCTCATTCTAGGAAGACCCTTCCTAGCAACTGGACGATCCCTCATTGACGTCCAACAGGGGGAAATAACCCTGAGAGTCAACGATGACGAGTTCAAGTTGAACGCTGTCAAAGCCATGCAGCATCCAGACACATCAACAGACTGCATGAAAGTTGACCTTATTGACTCTTTGGTAGAAGAGATCAACATGGCTGAGAGTCTCGAATCAGAGTTGGAAGACATCTTTAAAGATGTTCAGCCTGATTTGGAGGATTCAGGGGACATGAAAGAGCCTCTGAACTTTCTTCTGAAAGAGGAAAAACCTCCTAAACCAGAGCTCAAGCCACTGCCACCATCCTTGAAATATGCATTTCTAGGAGAAGGTGACACTTTTCCAGTGATCATAAGCTCTGCTTTAAATTCACAGGAAGAGGAAGCACTTATTCAAGTGCTAAGGACACACAAGACAGCTCTTGGGTGGTCCATAGGTGACCTTAAGGGCATAAGCCCAGCTAGATGCATGCACAAAATCCTATTGGAGGATAATGCCAAACCAGTGGTTCAACCACAGAGGCGGCTAAATCCATCCATGAAGGAAGTGGTGCAGAAAGAGGTCACCAAATTACTAGAGGCTGGGATTATTTATCCCATTTCTGATAGCCCCTGGGTGAGCCCTGTTCAAGTCGTCCCAAAAAAGGGAGGCATGACAGTGATTCATAATGAAAAAAATGAACTGGTTCCTACAAGAACAGTTACAGGGTGGCGCATGTGTATTGACTACAGAAGGCTCAATACAGCCACCAGAAAGGATCATTTTCCTTTACCATTCATAGACCAGATGCTAGAGAGACTAGCAGGTCATGATTATTACTGCTTTTTGGATGGCTACTCAGGCTATAACCAGATTGCAGTAGATCCCCAGGATCAAGAGAAAATAGCATTCACATGTCCATCCGGAGTGTTTGCTTATAGAAGGATGCCCTTTGGGCTATGCAATGCACCTGCAACCTTCCAGAGATGCATGCTCTCTATTTTCTCTGATATGGTGGAAAAATTTCTGGAAGTCTTCATGGATGACTTCTCAGTATATGGAGACTCATTCAGCTCCTGTCTTGATCACCTAAAACTTGTTCTGAAAAGATGCCAAGAAACCAACCTAGTTTTAAACTGGGAAAAGTGTCACTTCATGGTGACTGAAGGAATTGTTCTTGGGCATAAAATCTCAAACAAGGGAATAGAGGTGGATCAAGCAAAAATAGAGGTAATTGAAAAATTACCACCACCTGCCAATGTTAAGGCAATCAGAAGCTTTCTGGGGCATGCAGGATTCTATAGGAGGTTTATAAAGGATTTTTCAAAAATCGCAAAACCTCTAAGCAATCTGCTAGCTGCTGACACGCCATTTGTGTTTGACACAGCATGCCTGCAGGCGTTTGAAACGCTGAAAGCTAAGCTGGTCACAGCACCAGTCATTTCTGCACCAGACTGGACATTGCCATTTGAGTTAATGTGTGATGCCAGTGATCATGCCATTGGTGCAGTATTGGGACAGAGGCATGACAAGCTTCTGCATGTCATTTATTATGCCAGTCGCGTTCTAAATGATGCCCAGAAAAATTACACAACCACAGAAAAAGAACTACTTGCAGTGATTTACGCCATTGACAAGTTCAGATCATACTTAGTAGGATCAAAAGTGATTGTGTATACTGACCATGCTGCTCTTAAATATCTACTCACAAAGCAGGATTCAAAACCCAGGCTCATCAGATGGGTATTGCTTCTGCAAGAGTTTGATATAGAAATAAGAGACAGAAAAGGGACAGAGAACCAAGTGGCTGATCATCTGTCCCGGATAGAGCCAGTGGAAGGGACGTCCCTCCCCTTTCTTGAGATCTCTGAGACGTTCCCTGATGAGCATCTATTTGCCATTCAGGAAGCACCATGGTTTGCCGATATTGCAAACTATAAAGCTGCAAGGTTCATACCCAAGGAGTACAATAGAACACAAAAAAAGAAACTAATTACTGATGCAAAGTACTACTTGTGGGATGAGCCCTATCTCTTTAAGAGATGTGCAGACGGAATTATCCGTAGGTGTGTCCCCAGAGAGGAAGCACAGAGAATCCTATGGCATTGCCATGGATCTCAATATGGAGGCCATTTCGGAGGTGAGCGAACAGCCACCAAGGTCCTCCAATGTGGCTTCTATTGGCCCACACTCTATAAAGATTCCTGAGAGTTTGTACGTAATTGTGACAGTTGCCAAAGAGCTGGTAACCTGCCTCATGGTTACGCCATGCCTCAACAAGGAATCTTGGAAATAGAGTTGTTTGATGTATGGGGAATTGACTTCATGGGACCTTTC
The DNA here is from genome assembly GCF_059453495.1 of Arachis ipaensis. Lineage (NCBI taxonomy): Eukaryota > Viridiplantae > Streptophyta > Magnoliopsida > Fabales > Fabaceae > Arachis > Arachis ipaensis. The sequence continues at coordinate 113,605,734 of NC_142436.1, forward strand.
CCACCATCTTACTCAAACACTTATATTCTGGTGGCAGTTGACTATGTATCAAAATGGGTTGAGGCTGTTGCCACACCCACCAATGATACTAAAACAGTGCTGAAGTTCCTCCAGAAACATATCTTTAGCAGGTTTGGTGTCCCTAGAGTGTTAATCAGTGATGGGGGCACTCACTTCTGCAATAAACAGCTTTACTCTGCCATGGTTCGGTATGGAATTCGCCACAAAGTGGCCACACCATATCATCCACAAACCAATGGGCAAGCTGAAGTCTCTAACAGAGAATTAAAGAGAATCCTGGAACGGACAGTAAATACCCGTAGAAAGGATTGGGCAAGGAGCTTGGATGATGCTCTGTGGGCTTACAGAACAGCATTCAAGACTCCTATAGGGACCTCTCCATACCAACTGGTGTATGGTAAGGCATGTCACCTGCCCGTGGAACTGGAACATAAGGCCTACTGGGCAACCAGATTCCTAAACTTTGATGCCAAATTAGCAGGAGAAAAAAGATTGCTCCAGCTAAATGAGCTAGAGGAGTTCAGATTCACAACTTTCGAAAATGCCAAGCTATATAAAGAAAAATCAAAGAAGTGGCATGACAGAAAGCTGTCATCTAGAATCTTTGAACCAGGACAGAAGGTTCTGTTGTTTAACTCTAGACTCAGGCTATTCCCCGGGAAACTGAAATCCCGGTGGAGGGGACCATTCGTGATTACAAGTGTATCACCATATGGTTATGTGGAGCTTCAAGATATTGATTCTGATAAGAAGTTCATTGTCAATGGACAGAGAATCAAGCATTATCTAGAAGGCAACATTGAGCAAGAATGCTCAAGGCTGAAGCTAGATTAAAAGCTCAAGCAAGGTCCAGCTAAGGACATTAAAGAAGCGCTTGTTGGGAGGCAACCCAATTTTTATTTACTTTCATGGTTTTTCATGTTTTATTAGGTTCATGATCATGTGGAGTCACAAAACAAATATTAAAAATTGAAGACGGAATCAAAAACAGCAGAAGAAAAATCACACCCTGGAGGAAGCACCTGTCTGGCGTTCAACGCCAGAACAGAGCATGGTTCTGGCGCTGAACGCCCAAAATGGGCACCAACCTGGCGCTGAACGCCCAGAGTTGTGTGCAAGGGCATTTTGCATGCCCAAATTGGTACATGGATGTAATTGTCTTGACACCTCAAGATCTGTGGACCTCACAGGATCATTTCAAGATCTGTGGACCCCACAGGATCCCCACCTTCCCTCCTCATAATCCTAGTTTTTTCGTTCCACATCTTCTTTTTCATCTATTCCATCTTCTTTTGCTCGAGGGCGAGCAACATTCTAAGTTTGGTGTGGTAAAACAATTATGTGAAGGATCTATAGCTCAGTGGTAGAACATGTGGCTGCAAATCAAGAGATACCTCAGGGGATGCACTTCCCTCCACATAATTATTGGAAGCAACTGAGGATAGAAATACCAAAAATCACTAGGAATCAAGCCACAAAGGCAAGGAAGAGACATAAAAGAGCTCAAGAACATCATTGGTGCCTCAAGAAGGAAATGCCATCATCACTAAGGTGGACTCGTTCCTTGTTCTTACTTCCTCTGTTTTTCGTTTTCTCTATATTAAGTGCTTATCTATGTTTGTGTCTTCATTACATGATCATTAGTAGTAATTAGTTTGATTTTATCCCCAATTAAGTTATAGTCTATTTTTCTCATCATCAGCAAACATGAATAAAATAGTAGATCTTTTGAATAAGAGGCAATAAAATTTCGAGTTTTTAATAAGAAAAATTCTAATTAGTAACATGTGGTGGCAACGCTTTCTGTCTTCTGAATGAATGCTTGAACAGTGCATATGTCTTTTGAATTTGTTGTTTAAGACTGTTAAATATGTTGGCTCTTGAAAGAATGATGAACATGAGACATGTTATTGATAATCTGAAAATCATAAAAATGATTCTTGAAGCAAGAAAAAGCAGCAAAGAACAAAGCTTGCAGAAAAAAAAAAAAAAAGAGAGAGAAGCAAGCAGAAAAAGCCAAAAGCTCTTAAAACCAAAAGGCAAGGGCAATTAAAAAGGATCCCAAGGCTTTGAGCATCAGTGGATAGGAGGGCCTAAAGGAATAAAATCCTGGTCTAAGCGGCTAAACCAAGCTGTCCCTAACCATGTGCTTGTGGCGTGAAGGTGTCAAGTGAAAACTTGAGACTGAGCGGTTAAAGTCAAGGTCCAAGCGAAAAAAGAAGAGTGTGCTTAAGAACTCTGGACACCTCTAATTGGGGACTTTAGCAAAGCTGAGTCACAATCTGAAAAGGTTCACCCAGTTATGTGTCTGTGGCATTTATGCATCCGGTGGTAATACTGGAAAACAAAGTGCTTAGGGCCACGGCCAAGACTCATAAAGAAGCTGTGTTCAAGAATCATCACACTGAACTAAGAGAATCAATAACACTATCTGAATTCTGAGTTCCTATAGATGCCAATCACTCTGAGCTTCAATGGATAAAGTGAGATGCCAAAACTGTTCAGAAGCAAAAAGCTACTAGCCCCGCTCATCTAATTAGAATCAGAGCTTCATTCAAAAACTCTGAGATATTATTGCTTCTCAACCTATTAGTCTTCTATTTTATTTGTCTAGTTGCTTGAGGACAAGCAACAGTTTAAGTTTGGTGTTGTGATGATCGGATATTTTATACGCTTTTTGGGGATAATTTCATATAGTTTTGAGTATGTTTTAGTTAGTTTTTAGTTTATTTCCAGTATTTTTTAGGAAAAATTCATATTTTTGGACTTTACTATGAGTTGTGTGTTTTTCTGTAATTTCAGGTATTTTTCTGGCTGAAATTGAAGGAGCTGAGCAAAAATCTGATTCAGGCTGAAAAAGGATTGCTGATGCTGTTGGATTCTGACCTCCCTGCACTCAAAGTGGATTTTCTGGAGCTACAGAACTCGATATGGCGTGCTTCCAATTGCGTTAGAAAGTAGACATTTAGGGCTTTCCAGAAATGTATAATAGTCCATACTTTGCACAAGAATAGACGACGTAAACTGGCATTCAACGCCAGTCCTCTGCCCAATTCTGGCGTCCAGCGCCAGAAAAGGATCAAAAACTGGAGTTGAACGCCCAAACTGGCACAAAAACTGGCGTTCAACTCCACAAATGGCCTCTGCACGTGAATTGCTTAAAGTCTCAGCCCCAGCACACACCAAGTGGGCCCCAGCACACCAAGTGGGCCCCAGAAGTGGATCTCTGCATCATCCATCATAGTCCACTCATATTTTGTAACCCTAGGCTACTGGTTTAGTATTTAAACGACTTTTAGAGACTTATTTTGCATCTCATGACATTTCAGATCTAAACTTTGTATTCTCTGACGGCATGAGTCTCTAAACCCCATTGTTGGGGGTGAGGAGCTCTGCTGTGTCTCGATGAATTAATGCAAGTATTTCTGTTTTCTATTCAAACACGCTTGTTCCTATCTAAGATGTTCATTCGCGCTTAACTGTGATGAAGGTGATGATCAGTGACATTCATCACCTTCCTCAACCCATGAACGTGGGCCTGACAACCACCTCCGTTCTATATCTGATTGAATGAGTATCTCTGAGATCTCTTAATCAGAATCTCCGTGGTATAAGCTAGAACTGATGGCGGCATTCATGAGAATCCGGAAAGTCTAAACCTTGTCTGTGGTATTCCGAGTAGGATTCAAGGATTGAATGACTGTGACGAGCTTCAAACTCCTGAAGGCTGGGCGTTAGTGACAGACGCAAAAGGATAGTAAATCCTACTCCAACCGGATCGAGAACCAACCGGTGATTAGCCGTGCTGTGACAGAGCGCGTGAGCGTAGTTTTCACTGGAAGGATGGAAGGTAGCCATTGACAACGGTGATCCACCAACACACAGCTTGCCATAGGAGGACGTGCGTGCGTGAATCAGAAGACAGAGGAAAGCAGAGATTCAGAAGACAAAGCATCTCCAAAACTCCAACATATTCTCCATTACTGCACAACAAGTAACCTTTAATTTATGCTCTCTTGGTTATTCACAATTCAACTGATAAACATAATTGACTTCCTGACTAAGATTTACAAAATAACCATAGATTGCTTCAAACCAACAATCTCCGTGGGATTCGACCCTTACTCACGTAAGGTATTACTTGGACGACCCAGTGCACTTGCTGGTTAGTGGTACGCGTTGTGAAAAGTGTAATTCACAATTCGTGCACCAATCTGTTGCATGATTTTGCACTTTTTACTTCTCTGTTTGATTGCTATTTACACTTTCCTGTTAAATTTTAATTTCCAGCACCCATTCCCCTTTATATTTCATGCAATTTACATTTCTTGTCATTTAAGATTCTTGCAATTTACATTTCTTGCTCTTTAAGTTTCTGTCCAATTTACTTTCTGCACTTTAATTCCTCTTGTCATTTACTTTCTGTTGTTTCAACTGTCACTCAAATCACTCAATGTTAGCTTGACTAAACTAATCACCCACTAAAGTTGCTTGATCCATCAATCCCTGTGGGATCGACCTCACTCTAAGTGAGTTTTACTACTTGATACGACCCGGTACACTTGCCGGTGAGTTTTTGGTGTTTTGGGAAATTCAGTTTTCCACAAAAATACCATCAAGTTTTTGGCGCCGTTGCCGGGGATTGATTTAGATCAACAATGATTAAGTGGGTGAGAAGTCTAGATCAAGCATTTTCTTTATTTTTGTTTTCTGTTTTAAATTGAAACCAAGGTGTTTGAGTTTTTGCCTCACTAAGAAATTTTCATATCTGATATGAGTAATTTCAATTTTCCTTGGTGTTGTGTTTTCCAAAATTCAAATGGAGTTCAACTCATCTTATGATCAAACAAATTTTATGGGATATTACCCACCATCACCAATCTCTAATGGTGGCAGGGAATATCACCAAGAAAATATAAAGTCTGAGCACTCCAATCCATGGAGATTTGTTTCAGAGACACAAGATGAGCAAGAGAATCATATGGGATACTTTCCACCACCACAAAATGATGCAAGTCATGATTCTAATGGTGGCTGGGAGTATTACCAAGAAACTGCAAATTCTGAGTAGTCAAGTCACATGAGAGATTGTCCAATAGCCAAAGACTCACAACCAAAACAAACTTCCAATAGCCAAAGACTCTCAAAACTTGAGTCCATGCTCAAAATATTTGCAGAGGAGACAAAGAAGTACTGGGAAGAACAAGAAACGTCCCTCAAAAACATGGAAGTGCAGCTAGCTCAGTTGGTGAGTGCAATGAAAAAGGAGGAAAAACAAGAGGAAGAGGCTACTGAGTCAAGTGAATTTTTAGTGAAAAAGAAAGAGGTGGTGGAAATAGTTGAAAATGAAACTGCACTTGAGATGACAAGGGAACATGAAGACTCACAACTCTCACAAACGTCCCTGACCCAAAAACTCTCAACAATTAAATCTGTGATTGAAAAATATGAAGAGGAGATGAAGAAATGTTGGGAAGATCAACAAACCTCCTCAATGAAAAAGCTATTAAGTCAAATGTTGAGTGCAAAGGAGGAAATGGAAGAGCAAGAAAGTGAGAAAGACAACCAAAGAATTTCAAACTCAAGTGAAGCAGAAAAGTACATGGAACCACCAATACAAGAGGCTCTTGATGAAAAGAAGACTCCAACAATCACACAACCACCAAGACTTGGATTCAAGGAAGTGAAGGCAATTAACAAAAGCACCAAAAAGAGGATTGTGACCAAGCTACCAAGGACAACATTCAAGAGGAGGTCAACCACAAACAATCCAACCCCTGGACCAATAGCAAGCAAGCTCAAGCAAGCCATGTACAAAAGAAAGCTTGCTGAGAGGAAACCAAGACAGGGGGCAATAGCTGAATCTTCTCCTCCCTTGAAGTCATTCCTCTTAACAAACTGGAAGAAGAGGAAGAAAGTAAACAAGATGTCAACCGTAGGTATAATTTCTCTTCTCTGCTTTGTTTTCGTTCTTTGTTTTGTTTAAATTCAATAAATTGGCATATGGTTACATTCTAAGTTTGGTGTTGCCTTGCAACTAATTATTTTCAATATATTTTGAATGATTGCATCAAATCAAAAAAAATGAAAGTGACACACCAAGATTCTAAGTTTGGTGTGCCACTTATTTTCTATGCAATTCATTCAAGCAACACTACTTGTCTGCATAATCATAATGCCTCTGCAGTTTTATTTTTCTCTTTTGATTTGACACTTTTTCATTCTACTTGCTTTAGTCATTTTTCTATTTTTAAATATTTTCCTCTAGTTTTCTTGTTAACTGTCGTTGTTAGTACATCACCAAGAGATCCTTATTCTGACAGATTCTTGGCTTGGTGATTGTACTTAACAAATAACAGTTTCACTTACTTAGTTTTAATTCAAATAAATTGACATATGATTGCATTCTAAGTTTGGTGTTGCTATGCAACAAAATTTGGTTCCAATTCTTACAAGATACTTGCATTAATTCCAAGTGAAAGTATCACACTAAGTTTGGTGTGCAACTTATATCTTTATGCAATGTATCATGCATACCTTCTTATGTTTGCAATCACAATGTCTCTGTCTCTTGTGCCTTGATTATTATCTTTAATTTTGCTTGCTTAAACACATGTACTACTAACATTTCATTGTGTGAGACATTCATGATCCATCTTAGCCCCATAGCCATTGTTCTAATTGTTGCTTGAGGATGAGCAAGCATTCCGAGTTTGGCAAGGGAAAGAGGAAGAATAGAGGAAAAAGGACAACAATAATGAAGATGAACTACAAGGTTGTAGAGTTCCTTTTCTTCTCATTTGTTTCCAGCATTTAAATTACATGATTGTCTTCATCTTTTCTGTTTACATGTGTGTATGAATAAAGGCATAGCTTGAATTTTGATTTGTAACATGTTGCCATGCCATTATGACTACCAACTTGAGTTTTGTAAAGCTTAAAGCAGTAAAGTATTATGATCATAAACAAACAAGGCATTAAAGAAGATTTTAGCATGTGCATACAAGTATTGGAAAGCTAGTATGATTAATTGTTGCTCAATTGCATTGGATTTTATTTAATTGAAGTTTTCATCTAGTACTTTTTGTGAAATCTTTTGAAAACATGAAAACCTTGAAGAAGCAATTGCAAATAAAGCAAAAAAAGAAAAAGGGAAAGAATGAGAAAGCTGAAGGCTCTGAGTACCAATGGAAATTTATTTGTTAAGTACTTGTGGTGTTTATGTATCAAGCCAAATGCTTGAAAACAAAACACTTAGAAGTCAAGGCTAGGTTCAAGTGCAAAAGCACTCCCTCAAAGCTCAAGGTTCTGAGCATCATTGATTAGAGAGTCAAGAAAAGAAAAGAAAAATGAGCTTAATGAAGTCCTCTAATTCAAATGCTTGTGGTGCTTATGTATCAAGTGGTAATACTTAAAAACAAAGCATTTAGAATCGTAGCTTTGTTATTAACTCATGGGGCAAAGCACCTAAAAGGAGAAGCTAATAAGAAAAATCAAAAGCTTGTTTCAAGGAAGAATTATAAGGAAAAGATTTCATAAATTGAGCTAGATAGAAGCATCAATCATTTATATTTCTTTTGTGATTGTAGCATGCATAGAAAACTAGCTTGCCATGAACATTAACTTGCTATTTTTCTCACCTTGAATTGTCACACTTTATTGCATGATTCTTTTCTTGCTTGGGGACAAGCAAGGTTTAAGTTTGGTGTTGTGATGACATGTCAACATGTCATGTTTTTCTATGCTTTTTCATAAAAGAAATTGATGATTAGTGTTTAAATATTGCATTCTTTTATGCTTAAATGGTATATTTCCTTGATCTTTTAATTTTATAAATTTGGTAGGAAATAAGAAGAAAAAGAAGCAAAGAAGCACAAAATAAGCTAAAAAGGAGAAAAAAAGAGCTTTGGGGCACACTTCGAAGTTGGAGCACACTTTAGAGCCTTAGGCCACGCTTTTAAAAGCGTGGCCCATGACCAAATCAAGGAAGCATGAACAATCAGCACACAAAGCTCAGTTCACTAAAGCTTAGTGAACTTAGCTTTGTCGTACAAGAAAAATGTGCTTGGAGGCAAGAAATTTCGCTAAGTTAAAATCTGGGCGTTTACAGCATGACCATGCCTCCTTCAAAGGGCAATAACTTGAGCTACAGATGTCCAATTGATGTGCTTCCAGTTGCGTTGGAAAGCTGACATTCAGAGCTTTCCAACGATGTATAATAGTCCATATTTGGCACGAAATTAAGGCACAATTGAAAGGCATCTTTAAGGACCAAAAATAAGCAAAAATAAACCAAAGTGGCTTCACCAAGGCTCGAAGGGGGAGACACAAGGAAAGCAAGGCAAGAGCAAAATAGTGCTCAGTTCACTTTTCCAACTTAGCTTTATCGGGCTCCCACTCAAGAAAATTCAAGGAAAAGGCTCACAAAACTTCTTCCACCAAGAGTTGAACTTGGGACCTTAAAGACAAAAGCAAGGCGCCACAAGGGGAGCTCAGTTGGTTTTCCCAACTGAGCACTACTCCCTCCACACTCTTCACATTTTGGCACGCCAAGGAGCAAAGCCATGTGCACAAAATTTGACACGGACAAGGGGCTGACACACAAATTAGCACGCCACAAGCAAATGGAGAGCTCAGTTCACTATTTCAACTGAGCCATCCCCTAGGAGTGTCACCCATGGGCCAAAATTCATCCAAAATTCCATTTAAATTCAATTCTTCTCCAAATTGAATCAAGGCCAACCAAATCCATTTCTCCTCAGATCCAAAGCAAGCAAAGCCCACATCATCACTCAAAGGCACAAGAACAAGCTAGAATTAGGATTTTTCATTTAATTTGTTTTTCATTTCAATTTCATTTTTTACTTTGTAAAGCCTATATAAAGGCATCAATTCCATCTCATTAGGGGAGCTCGATTAGAAAAGAGGCTAGCTCCAATAGGGAGTTGTGCACTCTTTAGTTTTTATTTTGCTTTCTTTCTTAGTTTTCTTTTCTGTTTTGAAATTTTGGATTGAGATTGGAAGGAATTCTATTTTCATTCTCCATCTACAACTTCTCTTGTTCTTCTTCTGCAATTTACTCTTCCATTTTCATTTTGCAATTGTTCTTGTTGGATCAAGGAAGGATTTGAGATCTAGACTTGTTTTCTAGTCTCTTCCACTCCTGAGATCCTGAACCACTTTTAAATTGCTGCAAATTAAGCACTGCTTTTGTGTTTTGAATTCTTCAAGCAATTTTCCTTTTCTGTTTAGATCTGTTGCATGATTTTGCACTTTTTACTTCTCTGTTTGATTGCTATTTACACTTTCCTGTTAAATTTTAATTTCCAGCACCCATTCCCCTTTATATTTCATGCAATTTACATTTCTTGTCATTTAAGATTCTTGCAATTTACATTTCTTGCTCTTTAAGTTTCTGTCCAATTTACTTTCTGCACTTTAATTCCTCTTGTCATTTACTTTCTGTTGTTTTAACTGTCACTCAAATCACTCAATGTTAGCTTGACTAAACTAATCACCCACTAAAGTTGCTTGATCCATCAATCCCTGTGGGATCGACCTCACTCTAAGTGAGTTTTACTACTTGATACGACCCGGTACACTTGCCGGTGAGTTTTTGGTGTTTTGGGAAATTCAGTTTTCCACAAAAATACCATCAACTTCCACTTTGATTTTGCTCATCATTTGAGGAAGAAAGAATTTGGCCAAGAAAGCATTGACCAACTTTTCCCAAGAGTCTAAGCTTTCTTTAGGTTCAGAATCCAACCATATTTTAGCTCTGTCTCTAATAGCAAAGGGAAAGAGCATAAGTCTATAGACCTCAGGATCCACTCCATTGGTCTTAATAGTGTCACAGATTTGCAAGAATTCCGACAGGAATTGGTGTGAATTTTCCAGTGAAAGTCCATAGAACTTGGAATTCTGTTGCAGAAGAGAGACTAACTGCGGCTTAAGCTCAAGGTTGTTAGCTCTAATGGAAGGTATGTAGATACTTCTTCCATAGAAATCAGAGGTTGGTATGGTGTAGTAACCAATAACCTTTCTTGTATCTCCTCCATTATTAGCATTGTCTGCCATGTCTTCAGCTTCTTGTTCGAAATTTCCTGAGAGGTTTCTTCCGGAGTGTTGTGCTTTAGCTTGTTGTAAACGTCTCCTTAGAGTTTTTGTAGGTTCAGGGTCAGGATTAAAGAGAGGTTCTTTATCTTTATTTTTGGTCATAAACAAGAAAAAGAAGACAAGAAAGAAGAAGAATGAGAGCTCTATGTTCAAGAACAGAGGACTCCCAGTGAGATGTGAAGAAGACAGAAAAGAAGAATGAAGATAGAGAAAGGAGAAGAAGAATTCGGCTATGAGGAGAGAAGAATTCGAAAATTAGAAGGAAAAAGAGAAAATATTTTTGTTTTTATTTTTATTTATTAATTAAATTTGAAAATTAAAGCTAATTAATTAAAAAGAATTGAAAATTAAATAGTGAATTTCGAAAAAGAAGAGAGAGAAAGAGAGAAGATATTTTTGAAAATTAGGAGAGAGAAGAATTATTTAGGAAGTTTTGAAAAAGAAAAGAGAGAAAACAAGTAACTAATTAAGAAAGATTTGAAAACAAGATAACATAGAAGATTATAAAAGATTTGAATTTAAAATTTTAAATTAGAAAAGATAAGATAGAAATTAAAAGATTTGAATTTAAAATTTGAAACTAGAAAAGATAAGATAAGAATTTGAAAAGATTTGAAAAAGATAAGATTTGAAATTTGATTTTAGAAAAAGATTTGATTTTGAAATTTGAATTTGAAATAAGATAAGATAAGATTTTTGAATTTTAAAGAAAGATAAAAAGATAAGATAGTAATTTGAAAAAGATATGATTTTTGAAAAGATTTGAATTTGAAATTTAAAACTAAGATAAGATAAGATAATGATTTTGAAATTAAAATTTAAAATCTTTTTTTGTTGATTTTCTAAAATTAAAATAAAAAAGATAGAAAAGATATATTTTTTTTAATTTAATGAAGAAAGAGAAAAACAACCAAAAGACACCAAACTTAAAATTTTTAGATCTAAGACACCTAGAATGCGAAAATTGCAAAGAAAAACACAAAGAGACACCAAGCTTAAAAATTTTTAAATCTAAAAAGGAAGAAAAACAAGAACACTTTGAAGATCAAGAAGAACACCAAGAACAAAACTCAAAGAATTCAAAGAAAACAAGAGCATGCAAAGGACACCAAACTTAAAAATTTTGAAAACCAAAGACACAAATCTTGGAAACTTTAAAAGAAAAGACACAAGAAGACACCAAACTTAAAGATTGACACAAGATTCAAACAAAAGACACTATTTTTGAAAAATTTTTAGATACAGACTCAAAAAAATTTGAAAATTCAAGAAGAACAATAACAAAAGGCTCAAACACAAGATCAAGATTAATAAAGAAAAAAAAGGTTTTTGAAAAAGTTTTGATTTTTTTCGAAAAAAAAGAGAAATTAAAAGACTCAAACAAGATTAAAAATAATACCTAATATAAGCAATAAGACAAACTGTTAGTTGTCCAAACTCGAACAATCCCCGGCAACGGTGCCAAAAACTTGGTGCGCAGAATTAAACTTCGCACAACTGAACTAGCAAGTGCACTGGGTCATCCAAGTAATGCCTGAGTGAGTCAGGGTCGATCCCACAAGGATTGTGATTTGAAGCAAGCTATGGTTATCTCGTAGATCTTAGTCAGGCGGACAGAAAAGTTGTTGAATTGTTTGCATGCATAAAAAGAAAATGAATAAAATGTTACTCAGTTGATGGTGAAAGCAATGATAAGAAGATGGTTACGGCTTGGAGATGTTTTGTTCTTCTAGATCAATTCGGTTTCACTGTCTCCTCCAACTGTGAATGATTTCTTCTATGGAAGTCTGTATGTGATCAATGCCTTTCTTGAGAGGTCGCCAATGCTCCTTCAGATCTAAACCCCAGGGTTAATGCAGATCCAGTCTGATTGAGGGTGAAGCTCCTGTAGTTTATTCCCCTTAATGATCCTACCAAAATGCCATAGACATGGTCAAATCTTTCGAATTAGAGAATGTTGTGCCTTTGGTTCTACCCTTTACCACAAAGACTCACTCTGAACTCGTGTAGAATGAGATAACCTTATGCCAGTTCAACGCATTTATAAGGATGAAGAACGAAGATACATCTTAGATAGAGAATCAAACACAGATTGAAGATAGAACAGTAATACTTTATTAATCAATAAAACTCAGCAGAGCTCCTCCCCTCAACCTAGGAAGTTTAGAAATCCATACTGACAGAAAATACAATGTAAACGTGTAAATTGTCTAAGGTCTCTATTCGAATCCCCTTAAAAGTGTAAAATTTCTTGAATAAATACTATCCTAATGACTAAGGATTACATAAGAGGGGTAAAACAGTCTTTTAGTGCTAAAATCTACTTCCGGAGCCCACTTGGTGAGTGTTTGGGCTGAGCTTGATTGAGATCCACGTGCTAGGAGACCTATAGGGCATTGAACGCTGGCTTGGGGGTCCTTTTTGGGCGTTGGACGCTGTCTCTTCTCCCTTGGTCATTGGACACCAGAATAGCATTGGAAGCTGGCCTTGAATGCTAGTTTTAGGCCTTCAATTCTGAAGCAAAGTATGAACTACTATACTTTGCTGGAAAGCTCTGGATGTTGGCTTTCCATAGACATTGAGAACGCTCCATCTCAACTTCTGTAGCTCCAAAAAAGCACTTTTGAGTGCAAGAAGGTCAGATCCTAACAGCATCTGCAGTACTTTCTCTGCCTCTGAATCAGACTTTAGCTCCAGCTCCGCAATTTCAGCCAGAAAATACCTGAAATTGTATAGAAACACAAAAAATCAAAGTAGAATAAAAAAATGTGAATTTTGCACTAAATTCTATGAAAACTTGCTAAAACTTAAACAAACATACTAAAAACTATATGAAATTGATGCCAAAAAGCATATAAAAGATCTGCTCATCAACCACAAAGGGTCCTGTCCATTGGGACTTGAGCTTACCGGGGAAAAGCTTTATCCTAGAAATGAAAAGTAGAACTTTCTGGCCAGGCTCAAAGAGTCTGGACACTATCTTTTTGTCATGCTAGTGCTTAGTCCTTTCCTTGTATTTATGGCGTTCTGATAAGCATTACACCAGAACTCGTCCAGTGCATTCAGTTGAAGCAGCCTCTTCTCCCCGGCTGCTCTAGCATCAAAATTGAGGAACCATTTATCCCAGTACGCCTTGTGTTCTAGTTTCACTAGTAAATTACATGCCTTGCCATATACCAGCTGGTAATTTGACATTCTAATAAGGGTCTTGAAAGCTATTCTATATGCCCAAAGAGCATCATCCAGCTTCTTTGTCCAGTCTTTCCTGGAAGTGCTCACAGTTCTCTCTAGTATTCTTTTGAGTTCCCAATTGGATACCTCATCTTGTCCACTTGTTTGTGGATGGTAGGGTGTGGCCACTCTGTGATGAACACCATATCTGTGCAAAATGGCATCGAGTTGTCTATTACAGAAATGAATGTCTCCGTCACTAATCAATGTCTGTGGGACACCAAATCTGCTAAAGATGTATTTCTGAAGGAATTTCATAACCACTCGGGTATCATTAGTGGGTGACACGATTGCCTCAACACATTTAGATACATAGTCCACTGCCATAAAGTCTATCCCCCATACATCAAACAACTTAATCTCCAGAATCCCTTGTTGGGGCATTTCGTGATTATGAGGGAGGTTTCTATCCCGTTGACACTTGTTACAGTTAGGGACAAACTCTCAAGAATCCTTGAAGAGCTTTGGCCAGTAGAAACCACTCTGAAGGACCTTGGTTGCTATTCGCTCACCCCTAAAATGACCTCCATACTCCAATCCATGAGAGTGCAAGAGAATTTGTTGTGTTTCTTCCTCGGACACACAGTGGCAGATTATTCCATACGAGCATCTTTTAAAAAGATATGGTTCATCCCACAAGTAGTACTTAGCATCAATTATGAGTTTTTGAACTTTCCGTTTACTATACTCCTTGGGGATGAACCTTATAGCCTTGTAATTTACAATGTCAGCAACCCAAGGTGCTTTGCATATTTTGTGCGGAATTTAAATCCACAAACTACCCGAAAAGTGCACCGGGTCGTACCAAGTAGTACCTCAAGTGAATGAGGGTCGATCCCACGAGGATTGATAGACTAAGCAACAATGGTTGATTAATTTACTTAGTTAGACAAATAGAAAAGAGTGTTTTGGTATTCAAAAGCATTAAACAGTAATTCAGAAATTAAAACAGCAAGCAGTATATTGAGGAGAATAATATATGGAGAAACAGTTAAGGCTTCAGAGTTATCTGTTTTTCGGATTGACTTTTCTTACTAACTATTTTAATCATGCAAGATTTAATTCATGGCAAACTATATGTGACTAAACCCTAATTCCTTAGACCTTTTTAGTCTCCTCTAACATTCATCAACTACTAATTCCTTGGTCACTTAATTCCAATTAAAGGGTGAAGTTCAATTCTAGTTTATATGCCACAGAAATCCTAATTACCCAAATATAAGAGGATTATATGTCACGTATCCCGTTAAGTCAAGATAATTAGAAATTTAGGAGAATATTTTTCAAGCTGTTGTTCAAGTAAAGAGCTTTTCCAAGTTATACAAGAACTCAATTAGAAAAAGGGTCATACTTCCGTTCCACCCAAATTCATAAGATAAAGAACGAAAATAATTCTTGAATATAAATCAGTACATGAATTAAAATCGAAAAATAATAGTATCAATCCATACAATAGACAGAGCTCCTAACCTTAACAGTGGAGGTTTAGTTGCTCATGGTTCAGAGAGAAAACTAGGATTGAAAACCTGTAAAGTGCGGAATGAGGTAGGAGAGAAGAGAAGAGCCCGAAGAGCTGATTTTTTCCTTTTTATATCTAATCCTAATTAATGTAAAATATATTTTTTAAAAATTAAATAATATCTTTTTCTATTTTTTAATAAAATAAAGTTTAATCAGAATTAAAATATAATCTTCGTGAATCTTCAATTGATGAATGGGGACAACTAGCTTCGTAGGAATGCACGCCTAACTTGGCATGGAGTTGCGCCTTACTTGAGGGATGCAGTGAGGAATGGCTATCCAAGCTCATGTGTTGCGCCTAACTCAAGGATACCTTGCGCCTAACTTGAGCATGGCCGCATGGTTTGGAGTTCACTTGAATGATGCTGCGCCTTACTTGAAGAATTCATACGCCTTACTTGAAGTGAATGAGTATCACTTGCGTGTTATGGTTATGCCTTGTGCCTAACTTGAGAATTCTCAAGTTAGGCGCAGCCTAGCCAGACTCCTTGGGCGCTTTTCCTTCATCTTTGTGCCTAACTTGAGAAATCTCAAGTTAGACACAGCCTTGGCTACATTGGATTGATGTGGATGGCTTGTCTTGGCGCCTAACTTGAGAAATCTCAAGTTAGGCGCCACCCTTTGATGCCAGGGCATCTTGGCCAGTTTCACTGACCTTTTCTTTACTGTTTTTAGGATAGTTTCATGCATTTCTTTAGGAAATAAGCTAATTTTGGGTAGATATTCACCTATGCCTTGATTCAAGCATACATTGCGCATTTTACATAATTTCATGAGGATTTTGCATAAGTTTAGTGACAAATATTATGTTGCATTACTCATGACTTGGACGAGAGCTTTGATGCACTTTATTGCTTGATTTTAGGACCAAAAGGAAGCAAGAAAAAGGGAGGTAACTTGCAAGGTTAATGAGAAAAGTGATTGCCAATAAACACTCTCAAAAAAAGCCATCAATGCCCACGTTAGAAGTCACGTTAACTAAGTTAACGTGAACTCTAACGTGGAGAAGAGAAGTTGAGCCAACGTTAGTGACACTTAACATTGTCACTAACGTTGGCAATTACTCATAAGTGGCCACGTTAGAAGCCACGTTAACCTAGTTAACGTGGCCTCTAACGTTAAGGGGGGAAGAGAAGCCAACGTTAGTGACACTCAACATTGTCACTAACGTTGGCCTATGATGCAAAGTACCACGTTAACTCCCACGTTAACTTGGTTAACGTGGGAACTAACGTAAGGGATGAAGAGTTATCGACAACGTTAGTGACACTCAACATTGTCACTAACGTTGAAGCAACCACACAACCCCCAAGAGTCACGTTAACTTCCACGTTAACTTGGTTAACGTGGAAGCTAACGATGAGGAATGAAAGATGAGCCAACGTTAGTGACACTCAACATTGTAACTAACATTGGGATGGCTAAGGATGGCCACATTAGAAGCCACGTTAACCTAGTTAATGTGGACTCTAACGTGAGACCTAGGGGCACATAGGAACGTTAGTGACAATGTTGAATGTCACTAACATTCTCGAAGGATGGCAAAGGCCACGTTAGAAGCCACGTTAACCTAGTTAATGTGCGCTTTAACGTGAAGCAAAAAGGGGCACACTGGAACGTTAGTGATAATGTTGAGTGTCACTAACGTTCTCGAAGGTTCACAAGGCAACGTTAAAAGCCACGTTAACCTAGTTAAGGTGGGTTTTAACGTGAGGCAAAGGGGTGTATTGGAACGTTAGTGACAATGTTAAGTGTCACTAACGTTCTCGAACTTATATTCTCACTAAATATTAACACCCCTATCGTCCTGAACTAAAGTCTCCGCCCACTTCGCAGTTTCTCTCTGCAAGTAAAGCCAAGCCCAAATAAAGAAAGGAACTGCTTCAAACTATAGATCCAAAGGCCCAAGACTTGAAGAATCACACTAGAAGCTGAGAAGAGTAGTATATATAGGAGTAGCTTTGAATTGAGAAGGAATTCTGGAAGGCTGGAGAAAAAGAGAACTACTCTCTGTATTTACTTTCTTTGCAATTTCTAGTTTTATGATGTATTCTCCATCTTTGTTTTTATTTTCAAGAGCTATGAACAACTAAACCCCTTTCATTGGGTTAGGAAGCTCTGTTGTAATTTGATGGATCAATACTAATTTTCATTATTCTTCTTCTATCTTTCCTCTTGATTTTACTTGAAAACTTTCGATCTTCATCCAATTGAGTAGTTATCTTGGAAGAGAAGCTATTCAAACTTGGATCTCTTTTGAACCTTGAAAGAGGAATGAAGAGATCAAGCTAGAAATGCTTTCTCATGCTGGACCAAATTGGGTTTGGATGGGTATGTGACTATAACCCTCTCAATACTTGATTTGGGAAATGCATGTGGTATTATCAGTGAGCATACTTCATCTCTTCTCATGAGAAATTGACCAAGGAATTGGCTATTGATCAAGATTTGAGAGATTGAATTGCAAGAAATTGTAATTCAATCACTTAAGATTGCCAAGGAGATCAATGAGTGCATTGATTGAGGAAGAGATGAAAATGAACTTGATCCGGAGAATTGCAACATCTCCTAAGCCCAATGAACTCCCCATCTCTGATCTTACCCATTCTCTTTAAATTCTGCTATTTACTTTTATGAGCAATTCCCCCATTCCCATTTACAATTCTGCATTTTATTTTCAGTCATTTACTTCCAATCCTTTAATTCTAGCATTTACTTTTCTGTTATTTACATTCCCGCCATTTTATTTTCTGCAACTCTCAACCCAAATTCTGGATTCGCTCAACTAGAACATTCTTCTAATTAAAGTTGCTTGATCAATCAATCCCTGTGGGATTCGACCTCACTCTATTGTGAGTTTTTACTTGACGACAACTTCGGTACACTTGCCGAAGGGAGATTTGTTGAGAGACAAGTTTTTCGTGCATCAAGTTTATGGCGCCGTTGCTGGGGATTGATTGTGCATCAACAATGATTAGATTGGAAGATCACTAGATTGAGCATTTTATTTTGTGAATTTTATTTTTCTGTTTGAGAGATTTACTTTTTGTTTTAGTTAAACTTCTTCCCTTCCCCCTCTACTCTTTTGTTTTTCTTTGTTATTTTCAATTCTGTTTGCTAACCCACTAACTGTTTGATATATTGCATCACCCACAACTAACAGCAATTCTGACACAAATACTGTCTGCACCTATTTTCCTTGCTTGTACTTATTGGTTGTATGACAGGGAGAAGAAGCGGGGCTTCAACTTCCTTTGATTCTGAACCTGAGAGAACCTTCCTTAGACTAAGGAGGGAGGTAAAAAAAAAACGTGTAGTTGGTGCTGAAGAAGAGGAGGAACACTTTGAGGAATACTTTGAACCAAACATGGAAGAAAACATGGAAAATCATCATGAAGAAGAGACTCACAACCATGGCAGAGGAGGTGGAGCAAATCATGCTGGGGAGGATAGAAGAGTTTTGGGCTCTTACATTAATCCAAACCCAGGCAATTGTGGAAGTAGCATCCAAAAGCCAACAATCCATGCCAACAACTTTGAACTTAAACCACAGCTCATCACCCTTGTTCAGAACAACTGTTCGTTTGGAGGAGGTGTTCAAGAAGACCCCAATCAACATTTGACCACCTTCCTGAGAATATGTGACACAATGAAATCTAATGGTGTCCATCCTGACGCCTATAGACTGCTCTTATTTCCTTTCTCACTCAGGGACAAAACAGCCAAGTGGCTGGAATCTTTCCCAAGGGAGAGCTTGACAACTTGGGAGGATGTGGTGAACAAATTCTTAGCAAGATTTTACCCTCCTCAACGAATCAATAGGCTGAGAGCTGAGGTTCAAACTTTCAGGCAACAAGATGGTGAGACTCTGTACGAAGCATGGGAGAGGTTCAAGGACTTAATAAGGAGGTGTCCACCTGACATGTTCAACGAATGGGTCCAGCTGCACATTTTCTATGAAGGGCTCTCTTATGAGTCAAAGAAGGCCGTGGACTATTCATCTGGAGGATCCTTGAACGAGAAGAAAACCATTGAGAAAGCCATAGATGTTATTGAAACAGTAGCAGAAAACGACTACTTCTATGCTTCCGAAAGAGGGAACACAAGAGGAATGATGGAGCTAAACAATGTAGATGCTCTGTTGGCCCAAAACAAGCTCATTACCCAGCAGCTGGCTGACCTCACCAAGAAGATGGAGAGGAACCAAGTAGCAGCAATCTCATCTTCATCAACAATCCAAGAAGGAGTGAATGAAGAAGCAGAGGGGAGTCAGGAGCAAGCCAACTACATTGGGAATTCACCAAGGAAAAACTATGATCCATACTCCAAGACTTACAACCCTGGATGGAGAAACCACCCAAACTTTGGGTGGGGAAGTGAGCAAGATCAAAACCAAGACCAGAGACGTTACAACTCCAACAACAATGCAGCTCACCAGCAATTCACCCAGAGGACATCTCAACACCCCCACAACAACACTTCTTCACACACTTATCAAAACCAAAACAGCACATCTGCTCCGAATCACTCATCAATTGATGACAAGCTCTCTAAGATTGAAGCCTTACTTGAAGGAATATGCCAAGAGATTCAAGAAAATAAGGTGTTCAAAGAGGAGGTGCGAGCCAATATTAAGAACCATGGAGAGACCATTAGGAAGCTGGAATTCCAGGTGAGATATTTCGCTGAGAAGATTCCCAAACCTACTGATAGCTTCCCAAGTGACACGGAGAAAAACCCCAAGGGAGAAGCAAAGAAAGTAAGATGGGAAGATTGCAAAATGGTCACTACAAGTGATCAAGAGATTGAAGACAAGCAAGGCAAAATGTGTAAACAACCTGAAGACAACTCAACAAAGGAGGAGGATAGAGAGCACAAAGAACCAGAAATCTCACAACAAGAGTTGCTGAAGCTCTATGCTCCCTTCCCTCAACTGCTCAATGGTGCTGTGGGAAAGAGAATATACTCAAGGTTCCTAGACTTGTTTGCATCTCTACATGTAAACATACCATTCATCAAGGCAATTCAACAAATGCCTGCATTCATCAAGTATATGAAGGAACTTCTTCCCAAGAAAAGCTCACTCAAAGGAGGCCAGACTATAGTGATGAACAAGGAATGTAGTGCCCTTATTCAACCTGAGCTGCCTATGAAAAGAAGAGACCCAGGGAGTTTTCACATCCCTTGTGCCATAGGTGAAACTATGTTCGATAGAGCACTATGTGATTTGGGGGCCAACATCAACTTACTGCCTTTATCCCTGGTGAAGAGGCTGCAGATTAATGAGATAATGTCCACAGATGTAATCATCAGACTGGCTGACAAAACTCAAAAGCAAGCAATAGGAGTGGTGGAAAATGTGTTGCTAAAGGTTGGAAAGTACTTTCTCCCAACAGACTTTGTCATTCTAGACATGGAAGAGAGTCACACTCACCCAATCATATTGGGAAGACCATTCCTAGTTACAGCCAGAGCACTTATCGATGTAGAGAAAGGGGAGCTAATATTGAGAATCCATGATGAACGACTCAACTTCAATGTCTTCAAACTCTCACAAGAAACAGATCAAGAGGACAAGGAACTAAGCACAAACGATAAGGAGACACTGAAGGAGGAAACAAGCACTAAAGCACAGCCAGTTCATTCTGAAACCCCCTCAATTGATAAACAAGGAAAACAGCAATTGCCACAGCTCAAAGAAAAGTTGGAGGAACCCAAACCTCTAGAGGCAGGTGAAGACAGCATCACAACTCCTTGGAGAAAAGAGGTCACCAAGGGGAAGGCAACCTCAAAAGAAATAAAGAAGAAGGTACCAAGGAGATGGAGGAACAAAAAGATCCCTACGAAAGATTTCTCTCCAGGGGATAGAGTTGTCTCAGCTTACTTTCCAGATATTCCCCCTAATCTCCCTACTGTACCATCTCAGTTACCTAAGGTCTTCACTATCAACAGAGTTCTTTCCCTGGAACATGTGGAGATCATTGATCCAACCAATGGATACAAGTCCACAGCAAGAGGAGAGGACTTTAAGCACTACCAACCACCCTGACGAAGGGAAAACGTCAAGCTAGTGACGCTAAAGAAGCGCTTCATGGGAGGCAACCCATGGTTTATATGTTTTTAAAATAATGAATAAATCAATGTTTATGAATTTCAACCCAAACTTGACAAACAGTTGGTGAAATCTTTATCATGCAGTATATAGTGAAGAACAAGTTTGGTGTTCAAAGCAAACCAAGATGCATGCTAGTCTTGGGAGCTTTGAACAAAACTTTTTATCACATTGCTTCAAACTAAGTTTGGTGTCACCCCATGGTGCCACCAAAATGCATATAAGGACCCACCAATAGTTAGTTAGTTAGTGAGTTGGAATTCATAAATAAACAATCAAATCTTTTCTTTCATTTTATTCTAGCCGTAGAGTTTAATTTTTTTTATGATAATAATTTCCTTATTTCAAATCTTTATAGGAAAGGAAAAGAAGCATGAAAAGGGATTGATTGGACAATTAAATGGGGGAGATTTCGCCACTTAATGAAGAGCACTACACACATGTCTCAAGAGGGAACGTATGGGAAAACGTTGCCATGCAACATTGGAGAAAGAAGACCCTTGAAGACCGAACCAATCACTCTCATTAAGTGATGATCCTTGTCTTTCCTTCATAAACAACCCCATCCGTCCACCTAGTAAACATTCATGCAATCCACACCCTTCGTTCACTCATGATTTTCTTATATAAGTGAACCTTAGTGCATGCTCACTCCTCACATTCAAATCCCCACTCTCCACACTTCTATTGGCACACTAAACCCTTCATCACACATTGCTTTAACCAACCCACTCTTCATCTACCAGAAGCCACAAACCCCCCTCAAACAACAACTCAAGTCATGGCATCATCAAGCTCAAAGAGGCAAAAGAGGAAGGAACCTATGGTGAGTGCTCCTTTTGATGACAAGAGATTCAAGACTGCCTTTCATGAGCATGAATTTGAGTGGATAAGGGCCAGAAAGATATTGCCAGAGTTAATCTTCCAATTCAATGCCAATGAATCACCACAGATTTGGAGAAAAATCGAACAGAGGGGGTGGCAATTGCTCACCAGTCCAGAGGGGAAGATCAATGGAAACCTCATCAAAGAATTCTATGCAAATGCAGTTAAAGAGGATAAGACCAAAGCCCCAACCTTCAAAAGCTATGTGAGAGGAAGGGAGGTGGACTTCATCCCAAGTGCCATAACAAGAGCTCTTCACTTGAAATCACCTCATTTTGATGAAGAGAGTTATCAGGCAAGGATAAGTAGAAGCCCCGATAAGGATGAGCTCTCAGAGATAGCATCAGATATCTGTGTCATAGCCGCTGACTGGGAGAGGTACTCAGATGGGAGACCAAAATTCATAAAAAGAGGGGACCTTCACCCTGAAGCCAAAGGGTGGTTTGAGCTTGTAAGGAGGTCCATCCTACCAGCTGCCAATAATTCAGAGGTTAACATCAATCGAGCCACTATGGTATAATGCTTAGTACAAGGTGGGGAAATCAAAGTGCATGAGCTCATTGCAGAAGGGATTCAAGAGTCAGCTGAGAAAGCTGACTCAGGTGCCAGACTTTGGTACCCCAGCACCATTCTCCGCTTGTGCAACAAGGTCAAGGTAACATTTGAGGACAGCAGCCCAGACTGGGTGAACCCAGGGAGGCCAGTCACACTCGAGCGAATGGTCTATACCACACCGGCTCAGCAACTAAGAAGGCCACATATAGGAAGGCAAAGGGTCCAGGAAGAAGCTCATCAAGAGGAATATCATCAAGAAGAGCATCATGACCCAGCCAACTTGAATATGACTCACCTTCTAAGAGCAATTGAAGATTTGGGACAGAGACATATGGAGGGACAAGAGCAAATACTGAACCGGCTGAGCCAACAGGAAGCATGATAAAAACAACAAATGGAGCAGCAGCAGGAACAATACTCCCAGCTCACTCAAGCCATCAACCAAGTGAATGAGAGGCAAGAGATTCAAGAGAAGCACTTGCAAGAACTCAACCAGCGGCAGATAGCCCAAATGAAAACTTTCAATGAGTTCAGTGTACTCAATGAAGGAAGGCAACTACATAGGGAGGAGTTCTATGTAAACACTCAAGCCGAGTTGAACTACATGACCAGTAATATGCATCAGCTACACTATGCCATCCCTACATATGATGAGGTCCAAAAAGAATTTGTAGAACAAGAAGAGAGGAAAGTGAAACAGCAAAAGGAGACACTCAAGAAGAAGATGGAAGATAGTGGTTTCTGGAGGAAGCTTCTTGGAAAAGGCAAGGGAAGTGGAGGTACAAGCACTCAAGAGAGACACAATGAGGACAAACAAGGATGGGAGCATGGACATCCACATGAATGAAAGGTGGTGGAGTTCTTTTTAGTCCATCGTTTTCTATGCTTTAAATAAGGAAGATCTTGTATGAAATAGAACCTGCTTCCATGTTATGTTTAAACTTTTTAAAATTCTGTCTTTTAAGATTTCCTTCTGAATAGGTCCATGATTTCTGGTTTAAATGTCAATGCATCATTCCCTTATTTACTTGTAAGCTTGTCCATTTTAAATCAAATTGAAGAAGAGAATGATTATTTTTTTTTAAAGACCAGAGTAGAGTTCATATTGTGGAAGTGCATTCATGAATCTTTGGGGTAGTCATAAGTTAGCTAAGTTGGTTCAACCACAAGGCTGGGATGACAATTATATGGCCTGAATCCTTTGCTTTGGATACACTCATGAGACTAAGTTAATAACAAGATCCTAAGAAGAGAAAAGGGAAAGAACAATGGAAGTGAAAAACAAAAGAAAAAGAGTAAGCAATAAGGCTAGGCATCAATGGTTTTAATCTTGAGGCAAGTGTCTGTGGTGCTCCTGTGTGAGGTATCTACTTGGATGAATAAGCTCTTAGGGGCGCCTTATCACCTGGTAACTTGGGTTAACTAACTCGGGATTATCAGCTGAAAGTCCACTATCAAGAGTAACCTTCACTACAGAGCATTTAGTAACCCAAAGAGGTACTGGACACCAAGGTCTCAAGAAAAGAAAATAAACAAACTATATGCCTGTGGTGTGTATGTATGGGGGATAGGCTTGAGGGAGTAAGTCCTTAGGGGTGTCTCAACACCTAGCACCTTGAACCAACTGGTTCGGGAGTGTTGGCTGAAAACTTATCTTAAAGAGTTGTCCCCTTACAGAGCACTTAGCCTAAATAACACAAACAACCCTTGAAATAACAATAAAAGGATCAATGAATAAAAGTCTCATGAGATATAAACAAAGTGGGTGTTTTAGGACATGATAAAGGTCTGAAAGCTAGTAATGGAATGAACCTAAGTTGCTATGCATGAAACCACCATAAAATCAGTAACATGACTTCCACAAGAATGACTCATTCCTCTGGACATTCCATTCATCATTCTCTTATTCCAGTACTTGCTTAGGGACAAGCAAGCTTTAAGTTTGGTGTTGTGATGCCAGGGCATCTTGGCCAGTTTCACTGACCTTTTCTTTACTATTTTTAGGATAGTTTCATGCATTTCTTTAGGAAATAAGCTAGTTTTGGGTAGATATTCACCTATGCCTTGATTCAAGCATACATTGTGCATTTTACATAATTTCATGAGGATTTTGCATAAGTTTAGTGACAAATATTATGTTGCATTACTCATGACTTGGACTAGAGCTTTGATGCACTTTATTGCTTGATTTAAGGACCAAAAGGAAGCAAGAAAAAGGGAGGTAACTTGCAAGGTTAATGAGAAAAGTGATTGCCAATAAACACTCTCAAAAAAAGCCATCAATGCCCACGTTAGAGAGTCACGTTAACTAAGTTAACGTGAACTCTAATGTGGAGAAGAGAAGTTGAGCCAACGTTAGTGACACTTAACATTGTCACTAACGTTGGCAATTACTCATAAGTGGCCACGTTAGAAGCCAAGTTAACCTAGTTAACGTGGCCTCTAACGTTAAGGAGGGAAGAGAAGCCAACGTTAGTGACACTCAACATTGTCACTAACGTTGGCCTATGATGCAAAGTACCACGTTAACTCCCACGTTAACTTGGTTAATGTGGGAACTAACGTAAAGGATTAAGAGTTGTTGACAACGTTAGTGACACACTCAACATTGTCACTAACGTTGGGATGGCTAAGGATGGCCACGTTAGAAGCCACGTTAACCTAGTTAACATGGACTCTAACGTGAGACCTAGGGGCACATAGGAACGTTAGTGACAATGTTGAATGTCACTAACGTTCTCGAAGGATGGCAAAGGCCATGTTAGAAGCCACGTTAACCTAGTTAACGTGGGCTTTAACGTGAAGCAAAAAGGGGCACACTGGAACGTTAGTGATAATGTTGAGTGTCACTAACGTTCTCGAAGGTTCACAAGGCAACGTTAAAAGCCACGTTAACCTAGTTAACGTGGGTTTTAACGTGAGGCAAAGGGGTGCAATGGAACGTTAGTGACAATGTTAAGTGTCACTAACGTTCTCGAACTTATATTCTCACTAAATATTAACACCCCTAACGTCCTGAACTAAAGTCTCCGCCCACTTCGCACTTTCTCTCTGCAAGTAAAGCCAAGCCCAAATAAAGAAAGGAACTGCTTCAAACTCAAGATC
Source organism: Arachis ipaensis (assembly GCF_059453495.1). NCBI lineage: Eukaryota > Viridiplantae > Streptophyta > Magnoliopsida > Fabales > Fabaceae > Arachis > Arachis ipaensis. Next base: position 113,631,280 of record NC_142436.1, read on the forward strand.
CAAAGGCCCAAGACTTGAAGAATCACACTAGAAGCTGAGAAGAGTAGTATATATAGGAGTAGCTTTGAATTGAGAAGGAATTCTGGAAGGCTGGGGAAAAAGAGAACTACTCTCTGTATTTACTTTCTTTTCAATTTCTAGTTTTATGATGTATTCTCCATCTTTGTTTTCATTTTCAAGAGCTATGAACAACTAAACCCCTTTCATTGGGTTAGGGAGCTCTGTTGTAATTTGATGGATCAATACTAATTTTTATTATTCTTCTTCTATCTTTCCTCTTGATTTTACTTGAAAGCTTTCGATCTTCATCCAATTGAGTAGTTATCTTGGAAGAGAAGCTATTCAAACTTGGATCTCTTTTGAACCTTGAAAGAGGAATGAAGAGATCAAGCTAGAAATGCTTTCTCATGCTGGACCAAATTGGGTTTGGATGGGTATGTGACTATAACCCTCTCAATACTTGATTTGGGAAATGCATGTGGTATAATCAGTGACCATACTTCATCTCTTCTCATGAGCAATTGACCAAGGAATTGGCTATTGATCAAGATTTAAGAGATTGAATTGCAAGAAATTGTAATTCAATCACTTAAGATTGCCAAGGAGATCAATGAGTGCGTTGATTGAGGAAGAGATGAAAATAAACTTGATCCGGAGAATTGCAACATCTTCTAAGCCCAATGAACTCCCCATCTCTGATCTTACCCATTCTCTTTAAATTCTGCTATTTACTTTTATGAGCAATTCTCCCATTCCCATTTACAATTCTGCATTTTATTTTCAGTCATTTACTTCCAGTCCTTTAATTCTAGCATTTACTTTTCTGTTATTTACATTCCTGCCATTTTATTTTCTGCAACTCTCAACCCAAATTCTGGATTCACTCAACTAGAACATTCTTCTAATTAAAGTTGCTTGATCAATCAATCCCTGTGGGATTCGACCTCACTCTATTGTGAGTTTTTACTTGACGACAACTTCGGTACACTTGCCGAAGGGAGATTTTTTGAGAGACAAGTTTTTCGTGCATCACCCTTGCTGGATTGGTGGAAAAGAAGTATGGACTATTATATATCATTGGAAAGCTCTGGAAGTCACCTTTCCAACGCCATGGAAATCACGTTAATTGGACTTCTGTAGCTCGAGATATTCAGGTTTGAGTGCAGAGAGGTCAGGATTGACAGCATCATTCGCCTTCTTCTCTTTTTCTACGGAAACTCCATCAAATCCAGCCGAATGCTACCTAAAATAAACAGAATTGCACACGACTCAAAGTAGCATCCATAGTAGCCAAAATATAATTAATTCTTGTTTAAACTCAACAAATTGAATGCAAATTCACTAGGAAAAGATAGGGAAGATGCTCACGCATCACAACACCAAACTTGAATTGTTACTTGTCCTCAAGTAACCAAAACTAATACAAGGTTAAGATGTGAATTTGCATGTGAAGTGAGAGTTCAGTTATGCTCATGTCTCTTCTAAAAAGGGATTTATCTATTGCAATTCTGAACAGTTTTGGCATCACACTCTCCTTTGAATCAGAGGACCGTCAATGTCATTCGGAATTAGAATCTGGATCATGTTATGAATTCTCTGATCTTTATACTTCAGTTTAATCCTTGAACACAGCAGATATCCTTAAATTCTCAATTAACTGGTGCTTTGCACTTGGAGCCTAGCCGTGACTTTAAATGTTCTATCTCAAGGGTTAATTGACACAAGAACACCACAAGCACTTAACTGGGGAACTCTCTTGAAATTCTAATTTCTCTTTCAGCTACTCCTAGACAGTGGTGCTCAAAGCCTTTTGCATACTCTGTTAAATGCAATTGATCTCGACTCTAAATGTTCTGTCTCAAGCATTACTTGACACAAGAACACCACAAACATATGACTAGGGAAACAACTCTTTGAGCCTTTAATCATGTCTGACCTCCCTAGTCATTTATGCTCAGAGCTTTGGACCTTGCTTTTATATCCTCTTTTTTTTTCTTTGCTGTTTCTTTTGCTTCAAGGATTAACTGTCACTAATTTCAGAAAATTTATAATAGTTCTCTAAATTCTTTTTCCTTATACGTCAACATTTCTTGATTCAAATTCAAACATGCACGGTTTATGTCATGCATTCAGAATCACAGAGAACACCGCCACATTTGATTAAATGAGACTACTTTTAAAAAAATAAACTCAATTTCTCATGCATTACATCTCCTTTTTCTTCTTTCTTTTTGATTTCAAGCTCAATGAGCAATACATGAGACACCTTCTAGAATTAAAGCAACAAACAGAAATTTTGAAAATAACAGAACTAAACTAGAACCTAGGAGTTTAAATAAACAAGGATCATGTAGTAAACAAAACAAAATAGTAGAAAACAGGAATATATCAAAGTAATGGCAAACTACTATAGAAGGTAATAGGAACTAGACCACCTCAATCAGCCTGGTGGGGATCTCTCTCCTCAGGCTGTGCTCCATATGGCCCTCTCAGGTGGCTGTAATCATGTCTCAGCTGAGAGATCTCCTGCCACTGGAATTCCTGAGTAGCTCTCATCTTGTCAAGGGTGGTACAGAGATGCGCCCAACGGCTGTCCTGTATCGCAATCATCTCCTCCACAGACGGAGTGTACCGCTGCCAGCGGCTATCGTTCGTGACCCTCATCTTCCAATAGAATAGGTGAGCTACTACCAATATTCCGGAGGAGGGTTAACCTGTCCCTAAGGCCATGGTGGCTGATCCTGCTAATCTTCTTCTTCAGCCTGCTCTTCCTTATGCACCCTCCGTTGTTCCCTGTGAGTCTCCATTCTCTTCTTTGTAATTGGTTTTTCAACAGAAATAGGGACATCATTCTCCACCCTTACCCCTGCTGCTTCACACAGGCGGTAAATCAGATGTGGAAATCCGAGCTTACTGAATTACACTTTTCACAACTCGTACCACTAACCAGCAAGTGCACTGGGTCGTCCAAGTAATACCTTACGTGAGTAAGGGTCGAATCCCACGGAGATTGTTGGTTTGAAGCAATCTATGGTTATCTTGTAAATCTTAGTCAGGAAGTCAATTATGTTTATCAATTGAATTGTGAATAACCAGTAGAGCATAAATTGAAAGTTACTTGTTGTGCAGTAATGGAGAATATGTTGGAGTTTTGGAGATGCTTTGTCTTCTGAATCTCTGCTTTCCTCTGTCTTCTTGTTCACGCATGCACGTCCCCCTATGGCAAGCTGTGTGTTGGTGGATCACCGTTGTCAATAGCTACCTTCCATCCTTCCAGTGAAAACTACGCTCACGCGCTCTGTCACAGCACGGCTAATCACCGGTTGGTTCTCGATCCGGTTGGAATAGGATTTACTATCCTTTTGCGTCTGTCACTAACGCCCAGCCTTCAGGAGTTTGAAGCTCGTCACAGTCATTCAATCCTTGAATCCTACTCGAAATACCACAGACAAGGTTTAGACTTTCCGGATTCTCATGAATGCCGCCATCAGTTCTAGCTTATACCACGGATCTAAGAGATACTCATTCAATCGGATATAGAACGGAGGTGGTTGTCAGGCACACGTTCATGGTTTGAGGAAGGTGATGAATGTCACAGATCATCACCTCCATCACAGTTAAGCGCGAATGAACATCTTAGATAGGAACAAGCGTGTTTGAATGGAAAACAGAAATACTTGCATTAATTCATCGAGACACAGCAGAGCTCCTCACCCCCAACAATGAGGTTTAGAGACTCATGCCGTCAGAGAATACAAAGTTTAGATCTGAAATGTCATGAGATACAAAATAAGTCTCTAAAAGTTGTTTAAATACTAAACTAGTAGCCTAGGGTTACAAAATATGAGTGGACTATGATGGATGATGCAGAGGTCCACTTCTGGGGCCCACTTGGTGTGTGCTGGGGCTGAGATTTAAGTGAGTCACGTGCAGAGGCCATTTGTGGAGTTGAACCCCAGTTTTTATGCCAGTTTGGGCGTTCAACTCCAGTTTTTGATCCTTTTCTGGCGCTGGACGCCAGAATTGGGCAGAGAACTGGCGTTGAACGCCAGTTTACGTCGTCTATCCTTGTGCAAAGTATAGACTATTATATATTGCTGGAAAGCCCTGGATGTCTACTTTCCAATGCAATTGGAAGCATGCCATTTCGAATTCTGTAGCTCCAGAAAATCCAATTTGAGTGCAGGGAGGTCAGAATCCAACAGCATTAGCAGTCCTTTTTCAGCCTGAATCAGATTTTTGCTCAGCTCCTTCAATTTCAGCCAGAAAAATACCTGAAATTACAGAAAAACACACAACTCATAGTAAAGTCCAGAAATATGAATTTTTCCTAAAAACTACTAGAAATAGACTAAAAACTAACTAAAACATACTCTAAACTATATGAAATTATCCCCAAAAAGCGTATAAAATATCCGCTCATCACTTACCATTCTTATATGGGCTGGAGGCAATCTCATATATCTGCTCTTGGATAATATCCTCTACCTCTACTACTTCTCCCTTCATGATGCTGTAAATCATGACAGCCTGGTCCACAGTGCATTCGGACCGGTTGCTAGTATGCATGATGGACCTTCGGATGAAATCCAACCATGCTCTAGCTAAGAGGACTAGCTCATTGCTCTTTAAATGGTTCGGCCTTTCCTTAGTGCCTGTCCTCCATTGAGAACCCAGAATGCATAGCTCTTGGATAACTAGATCCAATTTTTACTTCCTATGCATCCTCTCACTGTAACAGTCAGACATATGATCAGGACCTGGCAGATGGAGGATCTACCGGATGCGTCTTGGGCTGAAGTCAATGACTTTTTCTCTTACATAGCTCTGAAAATTCTTCTCATTGACCCCCTCTACATCCTTGTATGTGACCCAGAGATTTCCATAAAATTCTTGGACCATCAGTTGCCCTACCTCAGTGTGCGGGTTGCAAAGAAATTGCCACCCTCTTTTATCAATCTGAAATTGAATTTCTGGATATTCATCCGATTTCAGTGCAAAGCTCACCTCTGGAATCACAGCCCTTTTTATAGTATACTCAAAAAAAATGCTCTTCATAAAGCTTGGATCTGAATCTGTGCGTGTCATGAGAACTGGTGGCTAGCTCTTTTCCTTTCCTTTTCTTTAAAGGTGTTGTAGTCTTGGGTGCCATTACAGAAAACAAAAAGAAAAATAGAAAGCAGAGCGACAACACTAAACTTAAAATATTTGCTCATCCCTGAGCAAATTAAAGAAATACAACGGGGGAGAAAAAAATAAAAAAAAGAAATTGAAATAAAAAAGTAATAAGACATAAAATAAAAATAATCAATGCTAAAAGTTTTCTTGTCTTTTCTTTTTTTTTTGAAATATAACAGAAAAGAAAAAGAAGATGGAGTGAAGGGGGCAAGGACAAAGATGGGGAAAAGAGAAAGGGGGTACGGTCGAAGGGTGGGAGTGTTCGAGAGGTTGGGATTGGGAGTATGTTTAAAGGGAAAGAGCGGTATGGAGATAGAGGGGACTTGTAGAAGGAAGAAGGAAGGGGCTGGCCTGTGTTATGATGGGAAGGTTTTGAAACTTGAAGAAGGTATAGAACGAGATTAGGACAGGGGTGTGTATCATGTGTTGTGGAAGAGAATGTTAAGGGTTGGGAGCTTTATATAGGCGCGTGGCTGGGGGTAGTTGGGGTTCAGGAAGGGAGTCACGGGTTATTGGGGAAGGGAGGGTGGTGTGGTCACATGTATGTCTTGGGAAGGGGGGCTAGGGGTCAGGTTCTGTAGTGTTGGGAAGGGGGTGGGGTCACGGTCAAGGAAAGCAGGAAAAGCTGAAAAAGGAAAGGGAATCCTGGATTTGGTGGGGACCAAATTTGGCTTGATTTGGTGCAAAGTTAGGGGGGTTGGTAGTAAAGGGGGGACCACGCCTTACTTGAAAGGAGGGGGGCTAATTGGTGCACGAAATTGTGTTCCATGTTCTTTGTACTTGTGTGAGATTAACAATATATAATTGTATTGAATCCTCATTGTGGCTCTATGTGTGGACACAACTCCGTTCAACTAACCAGCAAGTGCACTGGGTCGTCCAAGTAATACCTTACGTGAGTAAGGGTCGAATCCCACGGAGATTGTTGGTATGAAGCAAGCTATGGTCACCTTGTAAATCTCAGTCAGGCGGATATAAAACAGTTATGTGGTTTTCGAATATTAATTAATAAAATAGGGATAGAAATACTTATGTAATGCATTGGTAGGAATTTCAGATAAGCGAATGGAGATGCTTTCGTTCCTCTGAACCTCTGCTTTCCTGCTATCTTCATCCAATCAGTCTTACTCCTTTCCATGGCTGGCTTTATGCAAGGGCATCACCGTTGTCAGTGGCTACATCCCCTCCTCTCAGTGAATAATATGCTCACGCACCCTGTCACAGCACGGCTATTCATCTGTCGGTTCCCGATCATGCTGGAATAGGATTCACCCTCCTTTTGCGTCTGTCACTAACGCCCAACAATCGCGAGTTTGAAGCTCGTCACAGTCATTCAATCATTGAATCCTACTCAGAATACCACAGACAAGGTTTAGACCTTCCGGATTCTCTTGAATGCCGCCATCATTCTAGCTTACGCCACGAAGATTTTGGTTAGGAGATCTAAGAGATACTCATTCTAGCTTAATTCATGTAGAACAGAAGTGTTTGTCAGGCACGCGTTCGTAGGGGAGATGGTGATGAGCGTCACACATAATCATAACATTCATCACGTTCTTGGGTGCGAATGGATATCTTAGAAGCGAAATAAGAAGAATTGAATAGAAAACAGTAGTACTTTGCATTAATCTTTGAGGAACAGCAGAGCTCCACACCTTAATCTATGGAGTGTAGAAACTCTACCGTATGAAAATACATAAGTGAAGGTCCAGGCATGGCCGAGAGGCCAGCCCCTCTGATCTAAGAACCAGGCATCCAAAGATGCCTAATACAATAGTAAGAGGTCCTATTTATAATAAACTAGCTACTAGGGTTTACATGAGTAAGTAATTGATGCATAAATCCACTTCCTGGGCCCACTTGGTGTGTGTTTGGGCTGAGCCTGAGTGTTGCACGTGCAGAGGCCATTTGTGGAGTTGAACGCCAGTTTCTGTGCCAGTTTGGGCGTTCAACTCTGGTTTTGGATCCTTTTCTGGCGCTGGACGCCAGATTTGGGCAGAAGGCTGGCGTTGAACGCCAGTTTACGTCGTCAATTCTTGGCCAAAGTATGGACTATTATATATTGCGGGAAAGCCCTGGATGTCTACTTTCCAACGCAATTGGAAGCGCGCCATTTCGAGTTCCGTAGCTCTAGAAAATCCACTTTGAGTGCAGGGAGGTCAGAATCCAACAGCATCAGCAGTCCTTTTTCATCCTCTGAATCTGATTTCTGCTCAAGTCCCTCAATTTCAGCCAGAAAATACCTGAAATCACAGAAAAACACACAAACTCATAGTAAAGTCCAGAAATGTGAATTTAACATAAAAACTAATGAAAACATCCCTAAAAGTAACTAGATTCTACTAAAAACATACTAAAAACAATGTCAAAAAGCGTATAAATTATCCGCTCATCACAACACCAAACTAAAATTGTTGCTTGTCCCCAAGCAACTGAAAATCAAATAGGATAAAAAGAAGAGAATATACTATAAATTCCAAACTATCAATGAAACATAGCTTCAATCATATGAGCGGGACTTATAGCTTTTTGCCTCTTGAATAGTTTTGGCATCTCACTTTATCCATTGAAGTTTAGAATGATTGGCATCTATAGGGACTTCAGATTTCGAATAGTGTTATTGACTTTCCTAGTTCAGTATGATGATTCTTGAACACAGCTTCTTTATGAGTCTTGGCCGTGGCCCTAAGCACTTTGTTTTCCAGTATTACCACCGGATACATAAATGCCACAGACACATAATTGGGTGAACCTTTTCAGATTGTGACTCAGCTTTGCTAAAGTCCCCAATTAGAGGTGTCCAGGGTTCTTAAGCACACTCTTTTTTTGCTTTGGACCTTGACTTTAACCGCTCAGTCTCAAGTTTTCACTTGACACCTACACGCCAAAAGCACATGGTTAGGGACAGCTTGGTTTAGCCGCTTAGACCAGGATTTTATTCCTTTAGGCCCTCCTATCCACTGATGCTCAAAGCCTTGGGATCCTTTTTATTGCCCTTGCCTTTTGGTTTTAAGGGTTATTGGCTTTTTCTGCTTACTTTTTTTCTTTTTCTTTCTATTTTTTTTTTTTGCCTATTTTTTTTTTTTCTGCAAGCTTTGTTTTTTGCTGCTTTTTCTTGCTTCAAGAATCATTTTTATGATTTTTCAGATTATCAAATAACATGTCTCCTAGTCATCATTCTTTCAAGAGCCAACATATTTAACATTCTTAAACAACAACTTCAAAAGACATATGCACTGTTCAAGCATACATTCAGAAAACAAGAAGCATTGTCACCACATCAATATAATTAAGCTAAGTTCAAGGATAAATTCGAAACTCATGTACTTCTTGTTCTTTTGAATTAAAACATTTTTCATTTAAGAGAGGTGATGGATTCATAGGACATTCATATCTTTAAGACAAAGTTACTAACTACTAATGATCATGTAATGAAGACACAAACACAGATAAGCACATAATATAGAAAACGAAAAACAGAGAAAGTAAGAACAAGGAATGAGTCCACCTTAGTGATGTCCTTGAGCTCTTCTATGTCTCTTCCTTGTCTTTGCTGCTCCTCCTTCATTGCTTTTAGATCTTCTCTGATTTCATGAAGGATGATGGAGTGCTCTTGATGTTCCACCCTTAGTTGCTTCCAATAATTGTGTGGAAGAAAATGTATCCATTGAGGTATCTCAGGGATCTCTTGATTTGCAGCCACATGTTCTACCACTCAGCTATAGATCCTTTACATAATTGTTTTACCACACCAAACTTAGAATGTTGCTCGCCCTCGAGCAAAAGAAGAAGGAATAGATGAAGAAGAAGATGTGGTAAGAAAAAAAACTAGGATTATGAGGAGGTAAGGTGGGGATCCTATGGGGTCCACAGATCCTGAAGTGATCCTGTGAGGTCCACAGATCTTGAGGTGTCAAGGCATTTACATCCCTGCACCAATTTAGGCATGCAAAATGCCCTTGCACACAACTCTGGGCGTTCAGCGCCAGGTTGGTGCCTATTTTGGGCGTTCAACGCCCATTTGCTGCCATTTCTGGCGTTGAATGCCAGAACCATGCTTGTTCTGGGCGTTCAGCGCCAGGATGCTCCCATTCTGGGCGTTCAGCGCCAGAACTATGCCCTGTTCTGGCGTTTGAACGCCAGACAGATGCTCCTCCAGGGTGTGATTTTTCTTCTGCTGTTTTTGATTCCGTTTTCAATTTTTATATTTATTTTGTGACTCCACATGATCATGAACCTAAGAAAACATGAAAAACAAGAATGATAGGGTTAGATAAATAAACATTGGGTTGCCTCCCAACAAGCACTTCTTTAATGTCAATAGCTTGACAGTGGGCTCTCATGGAGCCTCACAGATGTGCAGAGCTTTGTTGAGACTCTCCAACACCAAACTTAGAGTTTGGATATGGGAGTTCAACACCAAACTTAGAGTTTGGTTGTGGCCTCCCAACACCAAACTTAGAGTTTGACTGTGGGGGCTCTGGTTGACTCTGCTTGGAGAGAAGCTTTTTCTGCTTCCTCTCCATGGTTGCAAAGGGAGATCCTTGAGTTTTAAACACAAAGGACTTCTCATTCCATTGAAGGAATATTTCACCTCTGTCAACATCAATCACAACTCTTGCTGTGGCCAGGAAAGGTCTTCCTAGGATGATGGATTCATCCTCTTCCTTTCCAGTATCCAGGACTATGAAATCAGCAGGGATGTAAAGGCCTTCAACCTTTACTAACACGTCCTCTACTTGTCCATAAGCCTGTTTGCTAGAGCTGTCTGCCATCTCTAATGAGATTTTAGCAGCTTGCACCTCATAGATTCCCAGTTTCTCCATTATAGAGAGGGGCATGAGGTTTATTCCTGAACCAAGGTCACACAGAGCCTTAAAGATCATGGTACCTATGGTACAAGGGATTATGAACTTTCTAGGATCCTGTCTCTTCTGAGGCAATGTCAGTTGATCCAGATCACTTAGTTCATTGATGAACAGGGGAGGTTCAACTTCCCAAGCATCAATGCCAAATAATTTGGCATTCAGCTTCATGATTGCACCAAGAAACTTGGCAGTTTGCTCTTCAGTGACATCCTCATTCTGTTCAAAAGAGGAATACTCATCAGAGCTCATGAAGGGCATAAGGAGGTTCAATGGGATCTCTATAGTCTCTAGATGAGCCTCAGAGTCCTTTGATTCCCCAGAGGGAAGCTCCTTGTTGATCACTGGACGTCCCAGGAGGTCTTCCTCCTTGGGATTCACGTCCTCTCCTCTCCTCTCAGGTTCGGCCATGGCACTTATGTCAATGGCCTTGCACTCTCCTTTTGGGTTCTCTTCTGTATTGCTTGGGAGAGTACTAGGAGGGATTTCAGTGATCCTTTTACTCAGCTGGCCCACTTGTGTTTCCAGATTTCTAATGGAAGACCTTGTTTCATTCATGAAACTTACAGTGGCCTTAGATAGATCAGAGACTAGATTTGCTAAATTAGAAGCATTTTGTTCAGAGTTCTCTGTCTGTTGCTGAGTTGATGATGGAAAAGGTTTGTTATTGCTAAACCTGTTTCTTCCACCATTGTTAAAGCCTTGTTGAGGCTTCTGATCCTTCCATGAGAAATTTGGATGATTTCTCCATGTTGAGTTATAGGTGTTTCCATAAGGTTCACCTAAGTAATTTACCTCTGCTATTGCAGGGTTCTCAGGATCATAGGCTTCTTCTTCAGAAGATGCCTCTTGAGTACTGTTGGATGCAGCTTGCATTCCATGCAGACTCTGAGAAATCATATTGACTTGCTGAGTCAATATTTTGTTCTGAGCCAATATGGCATTCAGAGTATCAACTTCAAGAACTCCCTTCTTCATAGGCGTCCCATTACTCACAGGATTCCTTTCAGAAGTGTACATGAACTGGTTATTAGCAACCATGTCAATGAGTTCTTGAGCTTCTGCAGGCGTTTTCTTTAGGTGAATGGATCCACCTGCAGAGGTGTCCAGTGACATCTTTGATAGCTCAGATAAACCATCATAGAATATATCCAGGATGGTCCATTCTGAAAGCATGTCAGAAGGACACTTTTTGGTCAACTGTTTGTATCTTTCCCAAGCTTCATAGAGGGATTCACCTTCTTTCTGTCTGAAGGTTTGAACATCAGCTCTAAGCTTGCTCAGCTTTTGAGGAGGAAAGTACTTGGCTAAGAAAGCCGTGACCAGCTTATCCCAAGAGTTCAGGCTGTCTTTAGGTTGAGAATCCAACCATAATCTAGCTCTGTCTCTTACAGCAAAAGGGAAAAGCATGAGCCTGTAGACTTCAGGATCTATTCCATTAGTCTTAACAGTATCACATATCTGCAAGAATTCAGTTAAGAACTGAAAAGGATCTTCAGATGGAAGTCCATGAAACTTGCAGTTCTGCTGCATCAGAGAAACTAATTGAGGTTTCAGCTCAAAGTTGTTTGCTCCAATGGCAGGAATGGAGATGCTTCTTCCATGTAAATTGGAATTAGGTGTAGTAAAGTCACCAAGCATCTTCCTTGCATTATTATTATTTTCAGCTGCCATCTCCTCTGCCTGTTCGAAAATTTCTGAAAGGTTATCTCTGGATTGTTGTATTTTAGCTTCTCTTAATTTTCTCTTCAGAGTCCTTTCAGGTTCTGGATCTGCTTCCACAAGAATGTTCTTATCCTTGCTCCTGCTCATATGACAAGGAAGAATGGCTAGAAAAATGATAATAATAATAGAGATCCTTTATACCACAGTATAGGGATCCCTTTGTGAGTGGAAGATAAGGGGGAGACAAAGAATGTGATGTAAAGGAAGAAGTGCAACTGTACGAATGGAAGAGATGTGAGATGAGATGTTAGGATATGAATGAATAAATAGAATAGGATGAGAGAGAGAGAGGGAATTTTCGAAAATTATTTTTGAAAAGGAGTTAGTGATTTTTGAAAATTGGTTTTTGAAAATGTGTTAGTAATTTTCGAAAATTAAGATTTAAAAATTAAAATAATTAATAAATTAAAAAGAAATTTTGAAAAAGGGGAGAGATATTTTCGAAAAATGAGAGAGAGAGAGTTAGTTAGGTGGTTTTGAAAAAGTTAAGAAACAAACAAAAAGTTAGTTAGTTAGTTGAAACAAATTTTGAAAAGATGAGAAGTTAGGAAGTTAGAAAAGATATTTTGAAAAGATATTTTTGAAAAAGATAAGATAAGAAGATATTTTTGAAAAGATATGATAGAAATTAGTTTTGAAAAAGATTTGATTTTTAAAATCTCAATTAATGACTTGATTCATAAGAAATCACAGGATATGATTCTAGAACTTAAAGTTTGAATCTTTCTTAACAAGCAAGTAACAAACTTCAAATTTTTAAATCAAAACATTAATTGATTATGTTATTTTCGAAAATTTGATATAAAAATAAGAAAAAGATTTTTGAAAAATATTTTTGGAATTTTCGAAAATAACTAAGAATTTTGAAAAAGATTTGATTTTTGAAAAAGATTTTGAAAAAGATAAGATTTTCAAATTGAAAATTTGATTTGACTCATGAGAAACAATTTGATTTTAAAAATTTTTGAAAAAGTCAATCCAAATTTTCGAATTTGATGAGAGAAAAAGGGAAGGATATTTTTTTTTGATTTTTGCAATTTTTATGAAAAACATGAAAAATATGCAATGCATGAAATTTTTAGATCAAAACAATGAATGCATGCAAGAATGCTATGAATGTCAAGATGAACACCAAGAACACTTTGAATGTCATGATGAACATCAAGACACAATTTTGAAAAATCTTTAATGCAAAGAAAACATGCAAGACACCAAACTTAGAATTCTTTAATGCTTAGACACTAAGAATTCAAGAATGCATATGAAAAACATGAAAAGACACAAAACAAAAAATCATCAAGATCAAACAAGAAGACTCACCAAGAACAACTTGAAGATCATGAAGAACACTATGAATGCATGATATTTTCGAAAAAATGCAAGATGCATATGCAAGTGACACCAAACTTATAACATGACTCAAGACTCAAACAAGAAACACAAAAATATTTTTGATTTTTATGATTTTCTAATTTTTTTGGATTTTTATTTTATATTTTTCAAAAAATTATTTAGAAAAAGGAAAAATAAGGATTCCAAAATTTTTAATATGAATTCCAGGAATCTTGCCATGTTAGTCTTAAAGCTCCAATCAAAGGGTCTGGCATGGCTTAACAGCCAGCCAAGCTTTAACATATAATTACATGGGCTGGAGTGATTAGTTGAATACCAATCCCAAAGTAGTTTGGGTATGGCTTTACAGCCAGATATGATTCAACATATTTCATGAAACACAAGAATTCATTCTTAAAAATTTTGAAGCCATAGAATAATTTATTTTTGAAAATATTTTTTTTCTTTTTTTTTTTTTTTTTTTTGAAAACTTTTTTTTTTTTCGAAAACAAGGAAGAATTTTTGAAAGATTTTTGAAAAATTTTTGAAAACAAAACAAAAAGAAAATTACCTAATCTGAGCAACAAGATGAACCGTCAGTTGTCCAAACTCGAACAATCCCCGGCAACGGCGCCAAAAACTTGGTGCACGAAATTGTGTTCCATGTTCTTTGTACTTGTGTGAGATTAACAATATATAATTGTATTGAATCCTCATTGTGGCTCTATGTGTGGACACAACTCCGTTCAACTAACCAGCAAGTGCACTGGGTCGTCCAAGTAATACCTTACGTGAGTAAGGGTCGAATCCCACGGAGATTGTTGGTATGAAGCAAGCTATGGTCACCTTGTAAATCTCAGTCAGGCGGATATAAAACAGTTATGTGGTTTTTGAATATTAATTAATAAAATAGGGATAGAAATACTTATGTAATGCATTGGTAGGAATTTCAGATAAGCGAATGGAGATGCTTTCGTTCCTCTGAACCTCTGCTTTCCTGCTATCTTCATCCAATCAGTCTTACTCCTTTCCATGGCTGGCTTTATGCAAGGGCATCACCGTTGTCAGTGGCTACATCCCCTCCTCTCAGTGAATAATATGCTCACGCACCCTGTCACGGCACGGCTATTCATCTGTCGGTTCCCGATCATGTTGGAATAGGATTCACCCTCCTTTTGCGTCTGTCACTAACGCCCAACAATCGCGAGTTTGAAGCTCGTCACAGTCATTCAATCATTGAATCCTACTCAGAATACCACAGACAAGGTTTAGACCTTCCGGATTCTCCTGAATGCCGCCATCATTCTAGCTTACGCCACGAAGATTCTGGTTAGGAGATCTAAGAGATACTCATTCTAGCTTAATTCATGTAGAACAGAAGTGTTTGTCAGGCACGCATTCGTAGGGGAGATGGTGATGAGCGTCACACATAATCATCACCTTCATCACGTTCTTGGGTGCGAATGGATATCTTAGAAGCGAAATAAGAAGAATTGAATAGAAAACAGTAGTACTTTGCATTAATCTTTGAGGAACAGCAGAGCTCCACACCTTAATCTATGGAGTGTAGAAACTCTACCGTATGAAAATACATAAGTGAAGGTCCAGGCATGGCCGAGAGGCCAGCCCCTCTGATCTAAGAACCAGGCGTCCAAAGATGCCTAATACAATAGTAAGAGGTCCTATTTATAATAAACTAGCTACTAGGGTTTACATGAGTAAGTAATTGATGCATAAATCCACTTCCTGGGCCCACTTGGTGTGTGTTTGGGCTGAGCCTGAGTGTTGCACGTGCAGAGGCCATTTGTGGAGTTGAACGCCAGTTTCTGTGCCAGTTTGGGCGTTCAACTCTGGTTTTGGATCCTTTTCTGGCGCTGGACGCCAGATTTGGGCAGAAGGCTGGCGTTGAACGCCGGTTTACGTCGTCAATTCTTGGCCAAAGTATGGACTATTATATATTTCTGGAAAGCCCTAGATGTCTACTTTCCAACGCAATTGGAAGCGCGCCATTTCGAGTTCTGTAGCTCCAGAAAATCCACTTTGAGTGCAGGGAGGTCAGAATCCAACAGCATCAGCAGTCCTTTTTCATCCTCTGAATCTGATTTCTGCTCAAGTCCCTCAATTTCAGCCAGAAAATACCTAAAATCACAGAAAAACACACAAACTCATAGTAAAGTCCAGAAATGTGAATTTAACATAAAAACTAATGAAAACATCCCTAAAAGTAACTAGATCCTACTAAAAACATACTAAAAACAATGTCAAAAAGCGTATAAATTATCCGCTCATCACTAATCGTGCGCCTTACTTGGATTGTGAACCACAAACGGCGCCTAACTTGGGATAAGGATGCGCCTTACTTGAAGCCTGGCCTTCCCTCAGTGCTTAATTGAACTAGGGCTGCGCCTTACTTGGAGTAGGATTGCGCCTTACTTGGAGCTACCCGCAAGTCTAAGCACCTGCTGTGCCGAACTTGGAAAACACTGCGCCTTACTTGAGACCTCCCGAGCGGACTAGCATCCACTGCGCCTAACTTGCCTTGAGTCTTCATACCTTGTGCCTAACTTGAAAAATCTCAAGTTAGGCACAGACCATCCAGAGAATTTGCACCTTTGTACGTAACATATAGCGCCTAACTTGAAAATTCTCAAGTTAGGCGCAGACCCTCCAGAGAAAAATTGGATGCTGCGCATAGTATGTTGCCCCTAACTTGAGAACTCTCAAGTTAGGCGCAGACCCTTGGATGACAAATTCTCTGCTGCACGTTTGTAATTTTGTATTCTGGAACCTGTTTCTGTTTCAATAATTCTGCATGATCCGAACATACGTAAACAAAGGAAAAACAGTAAAAATTTTAACTAAAACCAAATAATTAGCGAAATCAAAACAAAGGATACGAAATCATCGGGTTGCCTCCTGACAATCGCTTCTTTAACGTCACTAGCTTGATAGTCAGTTCTGCTAATTCAGCAGATGAGCGGACCTCTAGCGATCAATCGCGCCTCCAAAATAGTGCTTCAACATGACCACATGGTGAAGCTCTGGTAACCACAAACGGTCCTGACCACCGGAATTTCAGCATCCCGGGAAAGAGTTTGAGCCTGGAATTATAAAGAAACACTCTCTGGCCTGGCTCAAAGATTCTGATGGCAATCTTCTTGTCATGCCATATCTTGGTTCTCTCCTTATAGAGCTTGGCATTCTCATAGGCTGAATATCTGAATTTATCAAGCTCATTCAACTGAAGCATGCTCTTAATTTCGGCAGCCTAAGCATCAAGGTTCAGATACCTGATTGCCCAGTAAGCTTTATGCTCCAATTCTACTGGCAACTGACAGGCCTTGCCATAGACCAACTGATAGGGGGACATGCCAATAGGAGTCTTATAGGCTGTCCGGTAAGCCCAGAGAGCATCATCAAGCTTCCAGGACCAGTCTTTTCTTAAAACACCGACGGTCTTCTCTAGAATCCTCTTTAGTTCCCTATTGGAAACCTCAACCTGTCCACTTGTCTAAGGGTGATAGGGGGTTGCCACTTTATGACGAACTCCATATCTCTGCATAAGTGAGTCCAGCTGTCTGTTACAGAAGTGACTTCCACCATCACTAATGAGTGTCCTTAGGATACCAAACCGGCTGAAAATATATCTCTGAAGAAAGCTCATCACCACTTTGGCATTATTGGTGGGTAGAGCCACAACTTCTACCCACTTGGACACAAAATCAACTGCCACTAGAATATAGGTGTTTGAATGTGAGGGTGGAAAGGTCCCATGAAATCAATACCCCACACATCAAACAACTCAACTTCAAGAATCCCCTGCTGTGGCATCTCATGGTCGGCAGGAAGATTCGTGGCTCTTTCACATCTGTCACAGTGCTTCACAAATTCTCTTGAGTCCCTGAAGAGAGTTGGCCAGTAAAACCCGCTCTGAAGAACTTTTGTAGCTGTCCTTTCACCACAAAAGTGGCCTCCATAATCAGAACCATGACAGTGCCAAAGAATTTGCTGTGTTTCTTCATCTGGAACATATCTCTGGATTATGCCATCTGAACATCTTTTAAAAAGATACGGTTCCTCCCAAATATAGTACTTTGCATCAGTCAATGGCTTCTTTACTTGTTGCCTATTGTACTCCTTTGGAATAAAATTCATGGCCTTGTAATTTGCAATGTTTGCAAACCATGGAACCTGCTGAATGAGGAACAATTGCTCATCCAGAAATGTCTCAGTCACAGATGTGGGTTGTTGTACTCCTTTTTCAGGCTCAATTCTGGAAAGATGGTCAGCTACTTGATTTTCTGACCCTTTCCTGTCCTTTATCTCAATGTCAAACTCCTGGAGGAGCAACACCCATATGATTAATCTTGGTTTAGAGTCCTGTTTGGTTGAAAGGTACTTCAAAGCAGCATGATCAGTATAAATAATAACCTTAGAACCAATTAAATAGGACCTAAACTTATCAACAGCATACACAATAGCTAATAATTCTTTCTCTGTAGTTGTGTAATTCTTTTGAGCATCATTTAACACACGGCTAGCATAGTAAATGACATGTACAAGCTTGCCATGCCTCTGTCCTAAAATAGCTCCTATAGCAAAATCACTAGCATTACACATCAATTCAAATGGTAAATCCCAGTCAGGGGGAGCTATAATAGGAGCAGAAGTAAGGTTTGCTTTCAGAGTTTCAAAAGCATGCAGGCATTCAGCATCAACACACAAAAGGAACATCAACAACCAATAGCTTGCTTAGTGGCTTATCAATTTTTGAAAAATCCTTTATAAATCTTTTATAAAATCCTGCATGACCCAAGAAACTCTTGACTGCCTTAACATTAGCTGGTGGTGGTAATTTTTTAATTACCTCCACCTTTGCTCTATCAACCTCAATCCCTTTACTTGAAATCCGGTGTCCAAGAACAATATCCTCTGTAACCATAAAATGACATTTTTCCCAATTTAAAACAAGGTTTGATTCTTGACACCATTTCAAGACCAGAGATAAATGCTTAAGGCATGATTCAAAAGAATTACCCATGGTTCTGAAAACCGAACCGGACCGGCCGGTTCAACCAGATTAACCGAAAACCGGTCACCTAACCGGTCCGGGTAAGGTCAGAAACCGTCTAGCAAAAAACCGGTAAAAAAACCGGACGAACCGGCGGTTAACCAGTGAACCGGGAGAACCGTCCGGTTTTTTAGCGGTTTTTTATTAAGAAAGAAAATGTGCTAACGGCGTCGTTTTTCCTTAAAAAAAAAAAGGGAAAAGAAAGGCTAAACGCCTAATTGCCTAAACGAAGCCCTAATCCTTTCAGCAGAAATCACCCACAACTCCACAAGCCAGAAGAGGGATCTGGGATCAGCAGTTCAGCACCGCCATCGCCACCGCATCCCGCAGCGACAGCAGCGACGACGTTGAGAGCCGCAACCACCACCGCGTCCTATTTCGTCACCGAGCTCTCCCTTCTCTCTCTCTCTGTCGCGCTCTTTGTATCTCTGTCGCTGCTTTGCTGCTCCTCGCCGTGGGTCGTCGTCGCCGCGGGTCGTCGTCGCCGCTTCTCTGCTCCTTGCCGTGGGTCGTCGTCGTCGCTTCCCTCCTTGCCGTGCGTCGTTTCTGCTTCTCACCTCCTCGTCGTTTTTGGCTGTGGCCCCTTCTAGTCTCTCCGCGCACCGTGTCTCACCGTCGTTGCTTCTCTGTTTCACGTTACCAAAATTTCCAATTTGAATTTTTCTGTCTCGCTGGCTCTATGCTGTCTTTTCTTCTCCTTCGCTGGCAATCCAGATAACGTAAAACTTCCCCTTTATCCTCTTCAATAATGTTCAATTTGTTGTAATTGTATTACATTGTTTTCTTCTTTATTTTGTTCTGATATACATATGATATATTATTGATGATTCTGCTGAGTTTTGAGATATTCATTTCTGAAGTTGTATTTGAGTTCAGTCAGTTGATGTTGAATTAATTCTGCTGAGATTGAGTTATAAATTTATTTTTTTTTAATTTATTAATTATGCTGAGATTGATATTGAATTAATTCTACTGAGATTGAGTTATAAATCCAATCTGTTTTACTTGTTATTTTGCTGTCATTGATTCAAAAGAGAAACATTGCTACAATTCTGCATTGGATTTACTATATGGCTTTAAAATAAGGGTTGGATGAAGTTCAGCCAAGGAGATAGTTTACTCATAGGAAAAAAGAATGAAGTTAAGAAGTAAAGAAAAAAAAAGATTACCTAATTTATGAAAATAGAAAATTCAGGAATGGAAACCTAATTTATAAAGGTTATTCATGCTTTTATATTGTGTTTTTTTTGTTTAGTTAATTTAATTGTTCAGCTTTTGTGTATTCTGAGCTTCTTAGTTCTTACTGCGCTGTGGAATTGCTTCTTCTTGTTCAAATTGAAAACTATACTGATTTGTTTTTCTTCCTGCACCATACTAAAATTTTGGGCCTCAAATTTAGGTAGCCTATAATGGATGATTATCTTCTGTTATATCTGGAACTGATATTGTTTGACCAAGCTTAAAAGTTGCTAATGTATTATATATACATGAAGATTGAGAAACTTAGATGAAAGAACCAAGCTTCCACCAATATTAACTCATACAATGCTTTAATTGCTCTGCACCTTATCTCGCAATATATGCCACTTTGAATTTTTAATAATATGTTATATTTTAACTTAACCGGTTCAACCCCGGTTGAACCCCAGTTTGACCATTAAACCATTAAACCAGTTACTTGACCGGTTCATTGACCGGTCCGGTTCTCGCAACCTTGGAATTACCAAAAACAGAAAAGTCATCCATAAATACCTCAATAAACTTTTCAACCATATCAGAAAAAATTGAAAGCATACACCTCTGAAAAGTTGCTGGAGCATTACAAAGTCCAAATGGCATTCTCCTATAAGCAAATACTCCAAAAGGGCACGTGAATGCTGTCTTTTCTTGATCTTGAGGGTCCACCGCAATTTAATTATATCCAGAATATCCATCTAGAAAACAATAAAAAGTATGACTAGCTAACCTCTCAAGCATCTGATCAATAAAAGGCAGGGGGAAGTAATCCTTCCTTATAGTAGTGTTGAGCCTCCTGTAGTCTATACACATTCTCCATCCTGTGACTGTTCTTGTAGGAATAAGCTCATTCCTTTCATTCTTGACCACTGTTATCCCTCATTTCTTGGGAACTACCTGTACAGGACTTACCTAAGGACTATCAAGAATAGGGTAAATAATACCTGCTTCCCATAATTTCATTACCTCTTTTTGGACCACCTTATTCATAGTTGGATTGAGTCTCCTTTGTGGTTGTACAACTATTTTAGCATCATCTTCAATAAGGATTTTGTGCATACACTTGGTTGGACTAATCCCCTTCAAATCACTAATGGTCCACCCAAGAGCCGTTTTATGGCTCCTGAAAACTGAAATAAGCGCCTCTTCCTCTTCAGGCTTTAGGAAAGAACTAATAATCACTGGGTATGAATCATTTTCACCCAAGAACACATATTTTAGAGAAGGAGGCAAAGGTTTGAGCTCAAGCGTGGGGACTTCCTCTTCCTTTATTGGCGTGTTCATCAGCTCCTTTTGGGGTGGTGAATCATCAACTTCAACTAATTCATACTCAGAAATATAATCCAGAACATCATCAAGTACCTCAGCTTCCAGTACTTCTTGAACAAGTGGTTCAACAACATCAATTCTCATACACCCTTCAGAATTATTATGGTGCTTGAGAGCTTCAAAAATATTAAGGACCACATGTTTTTCATTTACCCTCAGGGTTAATTCACCCTTTTTGCACATCAATCAGAACTCTACCTGTAGCTAAAAAGGGTTTACCAAGAATAATAGATGATTTTACATCCTCTTCCATGTCTAATATAACAAAATCAGCAGGAAAAATAAATGGTCCTACTTTCACAAGTAAATCCTCAACAACACCCACATGTAATTTAATAGAAAGATTAGCAAGTTGAAGAGAAATACGAGTGGGTTTTACCTCCTCAATTTGAAGCTTTTTCATCACTGAAAGAAGAAAGAGATTAATGCTAGCTCCAAGATCACATAAAGCTCTCTGAATGGTGACATCTCCAATGGTGCAAGGAATCACAAAGCTCCCTGGATCCTGCATTTTCTCAGGAAGTTTATGTTGAATAATAACACTGCATTCCTTGCTTAACACCACGGTTTCTTGCTCCTTCCAATTCTTCTTGTTAGTCAAAAATTCTTTCATAAATTTAGCATAAAGAGGCATTTGCTCAAGAGCCTCTGCAAAAGGAATGTTGATCT
Source organism: Arachis ipaensis (assembly GCF_059453495.1). NCBI lineage: Eukaryota > Viridiplantae > Streptophyta > Magnoliopsida > Fabales > Fabaceae > Arachis > Arachis ipaensis. Next base: position 113,652,685 of record NC_142436.1, read on the forward strand.
GCATCTTCTTGAAGACTTCTAAAAATTTAGAAAATTACTTGTCTGTAGAAGCCTTCTAGAGCCTCTGAGGATATGGCATTTTCGGCTTGTATTCAGGAGCCTTTGGCAATGTAGGATAAGTGTCAAGAGAGTCAGGAAATGGGTTATCTGCACGCTTTGGAGGGGTGTGCTCTACTTCTTCCTTCTTCTCCTCTAGAGCTTCTTTTTCAACTAGCTCCTCATTGACCTTAGTCTCAGAACTGGATACTTTACCACTTCTCAGTTAAATAGCCTTGCAATCTTCTCTTGGGTTCACCACTGTATCACCTGCAAATGTATTTGAAGACCTCTCAGGCATTTGCTTGCTCAATTGGCCCATTTGCAGCTCCAAGTTTCTAATGGATGCCCTGGTTTCCTGCATAAAACTCCTCATCATCTCCCAATTAGAATCTTGTTGGGGTTGAGAATTTGCCTGTTGAGGTGGTTATTGTGGATGAGACTGAAATTGGCAGTTATTTTGATTATTCTGTTGGAAGCCGCCCTGAGAATTATTGTTGAAATTCTGAGATCTCTGAGGTTAGTCTCTCTACTTAAAATTTGGGTGATTTCTCTACCCTTGATTGTAGGTCTTAGAGTATGGATCATTGTTAGGATTTTTAGAACCACTTCCCATGTAATTTACCTATTCAGAAGAGGATTGATCATAATCATAATTATCATTTTGCACACAGTTACCTGTCATGTCATAAGGGACCTCTTGAGGTGCATTCTGAGTGTTGACAACTAAAACTTGCATTCCACTCAACTGTTGAGTAATTAGATTTATTGGCTGAGACATAAGCTTGTTCTGAGCAAGAAGAGCATTAACAGCTTCCACTTCCAACACGCCTCTCTTCTGAGAGGTCTCAGAGTGCAAAGGATTCCTGTTAGAGGAATATAAGTATTGGTTGTTAGCAACCAACTCAATAAGCTCAATAGTCTCCCCTGGTGTCTTCTTCATCTGCAAAATTATCCAATCGCATCTTGGACATTTCACATAAACCCTCATAAAAGATATCCAGCTGAGTCCATCTAGAGAACATGTTCGGAGGGCATTGCCTAGTCGGTAGCTTGAATCTCTCCCAAGCTTCATAAAGAATCTCACCCTCTTTCTGTCTGAAAGTTTGAACCTCCACCCTTAGCTTAGTAAGCTTTTGAGGTGGGAAAAATTTAGTCAGAAACCTAGTGACAACCTTCTCCCAAGTATCTAGACTCTCCTCGGGTTGAGAATCTAACCACAGTTTTGCTCTCTCTCTCTCTCTCTCTCTCACAGTAAATGGGAAGAGCATGAGTCTGTATACCTCAGGATTCACTCTATTGGTCTTTACAGTATCACAAATCTATAGAAAATCAGAAATAAATTGATTCAGGTCTTCCTGAGGAAGTCCATGATACTGGCAATTTTGTTGCACAAGAGTGACAAGCTGAGACTTCAGTTCAAAATTGTTTGCAACTATGGGAAGCACCACAATACTTTTTCCATAAAGATCTGAATTAGGAGCAGTGTAAGAGCCAAGCACTCTTCTAGGTTCCTCATTCCCAATTGGATTTGCCACATTGGCATTAGCAGCATTATTATGATCCATAGTGGACTCTGTAGCCTTGTAAAGTCTTGCTTGTTACAAACTTCACCTTAAAGTCCTTTCAGGTTCAGGATCAAAGTCTAACAGAGGTTCCTTGTCCCTGTTCCTGCTCATAAACAAACAGAAGACAAGAAAAGATGGGATTCTCTACATCAGAGTGCAGAGAATTCCTAGTAAGGTAACTTGTGTAAAATAATAAAATAAAAATACTAAATAAAATAATTAAATAAAATTCAAAAATTACTAGTAGATTTAGGACAAAATTTTCAAAATTATGGAGCTAAATAAAGAATAAAAATAAAAATAAAAATAACTACGGAATACCAAACTTAATTTCAAAAATTAAGGAAAAACAAATACTGCAGTATTTGAAAATTAAGGACAAATATAATTAAAACTAAAGCAGAGGCGCCTATAAAAAAATTGAAATATTAAAAGAGGAATAAATAATAGGAAAAGAACGAAAGTCTCTTCTCTTTTATTTATTTATTTATTTATATTATATATATATATTAAAACTAAACAATAAAATAAAAGAAAAAGAAAGAAACAGGGGATGGGGGAAGGCTAACGGAAAAAAAAGAAAAATTAAAGGAACAAAAAAAATGAAAAGTAAAAATTAATAATGCTAAAAGAAACTAATTAAAAAAAATTATCTAATCTAAGCAATCAAACAACGAGTAGTTGTCGATCACAATCAATCCCCGGCAAATGCGCCAAAAACTTGGTGCAGAATTTAAATCCACAAACTAACCGGCAAGTGCACCGGGTCGTACCAAGTAGTACCTCAAGTGAATGAGGGTCGATCCCACAAGGATTGATGGACTAAGCAACAATGGTTGATTAATTTACTTAGTTAGACAAACAGAAAAGTGTGTTTTGGTATTCAAAAGCATTAAACGGTAATTCAGAAATTAAAACAGCAAGCAGTAAATTGAGGAGAATAATATATGGAGAAACAGTTAAGGCTTCAGAGTTATCTATTTTCCAGATTGACTTTTCTTACTAACTATTTTAATCATGCAAGATTTAATTCATGACAAACTATATGTGACTAAACCTTAATTCCTTAGACCTTTTTAATCTCCTCTAACATTCATCAACTGCCAATTCCTTGGTCACTTAATTCCAATTAGAGGGTGAAGTTCAATTCTAGTTTATATGCCACAGAAATCCTAATTATCCAAATATAAGAGGATTATATGTCACGTATCCCGTTAAGTCCAGATAATTAGAAATTTAGGAGAATATGTTTTCAAGTTGTTGTTCAAGTAAAGAGCTTTTCCAAGTTATACAAGAACTCAATTAGAAAAAGGGTCATACTTCCGTTCCACCCAAATTCATAAGATAAAGAACAAAAAAAATTCTTGAATATAAATCAGTACATGAATTAAAATAGAAAAATAATAGTATCAATACATACAATAGACAGAGCTCCTAACCTTAACAGTAGAGGTTTAGTTGCTCATAGTTCAGAGAGAAAACTAGGATTCTAAAAAACCGTAAAGTGCGAAATGAGGTAGGAGAGAAGAGAAGAGCCCAAAGGGCTGATTCTTTTCTGTTTTATATCTAATCCTAATTAATGTAAAGTATATTTTCTAAAAATTAAATAATATCTTTTCCTATTTTTAAATAAAATAAAGTTTAATCAGAATTAAAATATAATCTTCGTGCATCTTCAATTGATGAATGAGGACCACTAGCTTCGTAGGAATGCACGCCTAACTTTGCATGGAGCTGCGCCTTATGATGAGCGGATAATTTATACGCATTTTGGCATTATTTTTAGGTAGTTTTTAGTATGTTTCAGTTACTTTTTATTATATTTTTTTAGTTTTTATGCAAAAATCACATTTCTGGACTTTACTATGAGTTTGTGTATTTTTCTGTAATTTCAGGTATTTTCTGGCTGAAATTGAGGGACTTGAGCAAAAATCTGATTCAGAGGCTAAGAAAGAACTACAGATGCTGTTGGATTTTGACCCTCCTGCACTCGAAGTGGATTTTCTGGAGCTACAGAAGCCCAATTGGCATGCTCTCAATTGCGTTGGAAAGTAGAACGCCAGCCAAAGACCCTTTTCTGACGTAAAACGCCGGAACTGGCACCAAAACTGGAGTTGAATGCCCAAATTGGCACCCAAGTTGGCGTTTAACTCCAAGAAGGGCCTATGCATGTGAAAGCTTTAAAGCTCATCCCAAACAATCACCAAGTGGACCCCAGAAGTGGATTTCTACACTATCTGCACTTAATTACTCATTTTATGTAAACCTAAGTTACTAGTTTAGTATAAAAACTACTTTTAGAGATTCATTTCAAAATTTATGACATTTTACATCTCATATTGTATCTTCTACGGCATGAGTCTCTAAATCCCATAGGTGGGGGTGAGGAGCTCTGCTGTGTCTCAATGGATTAATGCAATTACTATTGTTTTCTATTCGATCACGCTTGATTCTGTTCTAAGATACTCACTCGTACTTCAATATAAAGAATATGATGATCCGTGACACTAATCATCATTCTAAAATTTATAAACGCGTGCTTGACAACCACTCCCGTTCTATTTGAGCTCAACGTAGTCATTGGGTGACAGCTTGAGTGCGTATCTCTTGGGTCTCTGATCCACGGATTTGACTTGCCTCTCCTGACAACAGAGCATTTGAATCCGTGAGATTAAAACCTTCGTGGTAGAGGCTAGAACCAATTGGCAGCATTCCTGAGATCCAGAAAGTCTAAACCTTGTCTGTGGTATTCCGAGTAGGATCTGGGACGGGATGACTGTGACGAGCTTAAAACTCATGAATGTTGGGTGCAGTGATAGTGTGCAAAAGGATAGAGAGATCCTATTCCGACACAAGTGAGAATCGACAGATGATTAGCCATGCGGTAGCTGTGCCTGGTATTTTTCATCCGTGATGAGAGATCCGATAGTTTATTAGCCGTACAGAAACCGTACTTGGACCATTTTCACTGAGAGGACGGATGGTAGCCATTGACAACGGTGATCTACCAACACACAGCTTGCCATTGAAGGAAGCCATGCGTGTTTGGAGAAGAAGTCTGTAGGAAAGCAGAGATTCAGACGACAGAGCATCTCCGGAACCTCAACCTGTTCCTCATTACTGAATCACAAGTATCATTCATTTCATGTTATTTACTTTTCATAAACAAAATCATTTATATCATTTGAATCTCCTGACTAAGATTTATAGGATAACCATAGCTTGCTTCAAGCCGGCAATCTCCGTAGGATCGACCTTTACTCACGTAAGGTATTACTTGGACAACCCAGTGCACTTGCTGGTTAGTTGTACCGGAGTTGTGAAAAGTGTGATCACAATTCTTTGCACTAAGTTTTTGGCACCGTTGCCGGGGATTGTTCGAGTTCGGACAACTAACGGTTCATCTTGTTGCTTAGATTAGGAAAAATTTATCTTTTTTGGTTTAGAGTCACTAAATTTGAGTCTTTTACTATTGTTTTTGTTAAAATTTTAAAATCCTTGTTTTTTTTTTCTAGATTTTTTCAAAATTTTTTAATAAATAGATAAAAACCAATAAACTAATAATTCAGTCTTCTGTTTGAGTTTAGTTTCATGTTTTAAATTTGGTGTCAATCGCATGTTTTTTATTTTCCTTTAATTTTTCGAATTGTATGTTTCTTTTTATTCTTCATATTTTCAAGTTTTATGTTCCTTGTTCTTTCTTGATCTTTAAGTTGTTCTTGTTTATTTTCCTTGTTTGATCTTTAGTTTTTCTTGTTTTGTGTCTTTCCTTGTTTTTCTTGTGCATTTTCGAATTATTAGTGTCCAAAGTATAAAAATTTTTAGGTTTGGTGTCCTTTGTGTTTTTTTTTTCTTAAAGATTTCTAAAATTTGTTCTTGGTGTTCATCTTGATCTTCAAAGTGTTCTTGGTGTTCATCTTGACATTCAAAGTTTTCTTGTTTGTTTTCTTTGTTTTGATCTAAAAATTCTATGTTTGGTGTCATTTTATTGTTTTTCTCTTTCCTCATTAAATTCAAAAAAAAAATATCGTTTCCTTTATTTACTCATCATTTTTGAATTCCTTAGGTTGACTTAGTCAAAATTTTTAAAATTTGGTAGTTTCTTGTTAGTCAAGTTAAAATTTCAATTTTAAAAAAATTTATCTTTTTAAATCTTTTTCAAAACAAATTCTTTTTTAATTTTCTTTTTACATTTTTCGAAAATCTTTTATAAAATTTTTCAAAATCTTTTTCTTTTTTCTTTTTTATAATTTTCGAATTACTTGTCCTATTTTATTATTTTGATTGAAAAATTTTAAGTTTGGTGTTTTCTTGTTAAGAAAGTTTCAATCTTTAAAATTTTAAAATCATATCTTTTTCAAAACATCCTAACCACTTTCTCTCTCTTCATTTTTCGAAAATCCTCACCCACAAATTTTCAAATCTTTTTAATTAATTAATTAATTTAGTTTTTTCTAATTTCTTTTATTCCTTTTTCTTTTCTTAATTTTCGAAACATGCATCAATTTTTTATTTACTTTATTTTTATTTCTTTAATTTCAAAAAAAAGGGGGAATAAAATTTTTATTACAATCCACATCATCTTCCTTTCTCCATCATGGACCTAAGTGGAAATGAACAGTCCAGAAGAACTCTAGGGTCATATGCTAACCCCACTACTGTTTCATATGTGAGTAGTATCTATATACCCCCCATCAGAGCCAGCAATTTTGAGCTAAACCCTCAGCTCATTATCATGGTGTAGCAAAATTGCCAGTATTCCGGTCTTCAACAGGAAGAACCTACTGAGTTTCTGGCACAATTCTTACAAATTGCTGACACAGTACGTGATAAGGAAGTAGATCAGGATGTCTATAGATTATTACTGTTCCCATTTGTTGTAAAAGATCAAGCTAAGAGGTGGTTAAATAACCAACCCACAGCAAACATAAGAACATGGAAATAGTTATCAAACAAATTCCTGAATCAATATTTCCCTCCTAAAAGGATGACACAGCTAAGGTTGGACATCTATGGCTCTAAACAAGAGGATAATGAATCTCTTTATAATGCCTGGGAGAGGTACAGAGAGATGCTGAGGAAATGCCCCTCTGAAATGTTTTCAGAATGGGTGCAGTTAGACATCTTTTATTATGGGCTTACAGAAAAGGCCCAGATGTCTCTAGACCACTCAGCTGGTGGATCTATACATATGAGATAGACAATTTAAGAGGCTCAAGAGCTCATTGATACAGTTGCCAGAAATCAGCACCTGTACTCAAGTGGTGAGACCTCCATGAAAGAAGAGGCTGAGGCAGTATCCACTTAACTTAGTCCTTCAGAACAAATTGCTGAACTCAATCAGCAACTATTTTCTATAACAAAATAGTTAGCAGAATTTAAAGAGATGCTACAAGAAACCAAAGATGCTAACCAGAATATGAAAAAACAATTGAATCAGACAGGACAACAGTTATCTAAACAGATAACAGAAGAATGTCAAGCTGTTCATTTAAGGAGTGGGAAGACATTGAATGTCTCAATTCAAAGCAGCAGAAAGCCAAGAAAGGTACAACTAACAGAGGATGACCAAACCAGTGCCTAAAATCCCTCTGAGGACAGTAAGAGCCCAAAGAGGAATGATTCTGGCGTTCAAACGCCAGAAAAGGGTGAGAATTTGGCGTTGAATGCCCAGTGGATGGCCAATTCTTGCGTCCAAACGCCAGAAAAGGATGGCAATCTGGCGTTCAATGCCCATACAGCACCCAATTCTGGCGTTCAAATGCCAGTGAGGGATCAGACACCTGCAAGTGCTGATAACAACCCCCTTAAGCAAGCATCTCCAACCACTTCTGTAGGAAATAAACCTATAGCAACTAAGGTTGAAGAATATAAAGCCAAGATGCCTTATCCTCAAAACCCTGCCAAGTGGAACAGGATAAATAATTTGCTTACTTTGCAAACTATCTCAGGACTCTTGAAATAAAGATTCCGTTTGCAGAGGCACTTGAGCAAATACCCTCTTATGCTATGTTCATGAAAGAGATCCTAAGTCATAAGAAGGATTGGAGGGAGACTGAAAAAGTTTTTCTCACTGAAGAATGCAGTGTAGTCATTTTAAAAAGATTACCAGAGAAGCTTAAAGATCCCAGAAGCTTTATGATACTATGCACATTAGAGGGTGCTTGTACCAAGATAGCTTTTTGTGATCTTGGGGCAAGTATCAACCTGATACCTGTATCCACTATCAAAAAGCTTGGTTTGACTGAAGAAGTCAAACCAACTCGAATATGTCTCCAACTTGCTGATGGCTACATTAAAATTCCATCACGCGTAATTGAGGACATGATTGTCAAGGTTGGGCCATTTGCCTTTTCCACTGACTTTGTAGTGCTGGAAATGGAGGAGCACAAGAGTGCAACTCTCATTCTAGGAAGACCTTTCCTAGCAACTGGATGAACCCTCATTGACGTCCAAAAAGGCGAGGTAACCCTGAGAGTCAATGGGGATGAGTTTAAGTTGAATGTTGTCAAAGCTATGCAGCATCCAGACACATCAAAACACAGCACAAGCGTTGATATTGTTGACTCCTTGGTGGAAGAGGTCAATATGACTAAGAGTCTCGAATCAGAGCTAGAGGACATTTTTAAAGATGTTCAGCCTGATCTGGAGGAACCAGAGAAAATAAAAGAACCTCTGAAAACTCCTTAGGAAGAGGAGAAGCCTCATAAACCCGAGCTCAAATCACTACCACCATCCCTAAAATATGTATTTCTGGGAGAAGATGACACTTTTCCAGTAATCATAAGCTCTGCTTTGGAGCCACAGGAAGAGAAAGCACTAATTCAGGTGCTAAGGACACACAAGACAGCTCTTGGGTGGTCCATAAGTGATCTTAAGGGCATTAGCCCAGCCAGATGTATGCGCAAGATCCTATTGGAGGACGATGCTAAGCCAGTGGTTCAACCACAGAGGCGGCTAAATCTAGCTATGAAGGAGGTGGTGCAAAAAGAGGTCACTAAGTTACTAGAGGCTGGGATTATTTATCCTATTTCTGATAGTCCCTGGGTGAGCCCTGTCCAAGTTGTCCCCAAGAAGGGAGGCATGACTGTGGTTCATAATGAAAAGAATGAACTGGTTCTCACAAGAACAGTTACAGGGTGGCATATGTGTATTGACCACAGAAGGCTCAATACAACCACCAGAAAGGATGATTTTCCTTCACCATTCATAGACCAGATGCTAGAGAGACTAGCAGGTCATGAATACTACTGCTTTTTGGATGGCTATTCAGGCTACAACCAAATTGCAGTAGATCCTCAGGACCAAGAGAAAATAGCATTCACATGTCAATCTGGAGTATTTGCCTACAGAAGGCTGCCATTTGGTTTGTGCAATGCACCTGCAACCTTTCAGAGGTTGATGACTTGCATTATCTACCTTTCTTTCTTGTATAAAGAAGACCATAAAAGAGCATAAATCTCATTTGATCAGTACAATTCATGCATTATTTGATGAATATTATGGTACACTACTTTGAGATGAGTTGTGCTGAATTTCAGGTGAAAAAGGCATCAAAAATGGGTAGAAGACAACAAGAAACTAGGCGTGTGAAACTGGCGTGCCACTTGGGAGCAAATGCCACAAAAATACACTGGCGTGGCACGCCAGGAGCTAGGCGTGGCACGCCAGTACTAAATTCCAGAGAGGAAGTCCAAGCATGTATATGGGCGTGGCACGCCAGGGACTGGATGTGGCACGCTAGTAAAAAGTTCCAGAGAGCAACAATGGAGGACACAAATGGGGCGTGGCACGCCTAACCTATCAGCTACTATGGGCGTGCCACTTGAGCAAAGGGGCGTGGCACGCCAACTCACCATTCCAAGAAGAACCTCTACTATGGCTGCCACTTGGTATCGAAGGCGTGGCACGCCAGCTCCAAGAAGTCACTTGGGCATGCCACTTAAGAACCCAGGCGTGGCACGCCAAGCTTGAAGAGTTCACAAATGCATGGGTGTGCCACTTGAACAGCATGGCATGGTACGCTGGTACACTAATCCAGAGAAGGGGTTGAAGGCAATTGAAGACTGGGCGTGCCACTTGAGGTCGAAGGCGTGGCACGCCAACCTCTCAATCTCACTTAGGCGTGCCACTTGAACAACTAGGCATGGCACGCCAATGCACGAAGTGACCAAAAGCAAGGACTGGGTGTACCACTTGGTATCAAAGGCGTGGCACGCTAACCCAAGCATCTCACTATGGCGTGCCACTTGAAGGCTGAGGCGTGGCATGCCAGCTACTGGAACCAAGGCAAGATCATGGGCGTGGCACGCCAGCCTCTAGGCATGGCACGCTGGTATAAGTTTCCAGAGAGGATGAAGGAGGCCAATTACATGGGGCGTGCCACTTGGTATCGAAGGCGTGGCACGCCACTCACTATTCTTCACTTAGGCGTGCCACTTGAATCCCAGGCGTGACACGCCAAGAGAACGCACGCCCCTACACAAGGAGAGTCAACTTTGATCAAAGGTTGGACCAAGTCCTCATGGACATATGTGTGGAAGGAGCTCAACGGAAGATTGACTCAAAAGGCAAACCGGTTCAACTGAGAAGACTAGACCTTAAGCCTGTAGCTAGAGGATGGTTGGAGTTCATTCAACGCTCAATCATTCCCACTAGCAACCGGTCTGAAGTTACTATAGACCGTGCCATCATGATCCATAGCATCATGATTGGAGAAGAGGTGGAGGTTCATGAGATTATACCTCAAGAACTCTACAAGGTGGCTGACAAGTCCTCCACTATGGCAAGGTTAGCTTTTTCTCACCTCATTTGCCATCTATGCAATTCGGCTGGGATTTTCATAGAAGGAGACATCCCCATTGAGGAATAGAAGCCCATCACTAAGAAAAGGGTGGAGCAAACAAGAGAGCCCATTCATGGATCTCAAGAGACGCATGAAGCTCATCACCATGAGATCCCGGAGATGCCTCAAATGCATTTTCCTCCACAAAACTATTGGGAGCAAATCAACACCTCCCTAGGAGAATTAAGTTCCAACATGGGACAATTAAGGGTGGAACATCAAGAGCACTCCATCATCCTTCATGAAATTAGAGAAGATCAAAAAGCAATGAGGGAGGAGCAACAAAGACAAGGAAGAGACATAGAAGAGCTCAAGGACATCATTGGTTCCTCAAGGAGAAAACGCCACCATCACTAAGGTGGACTCATTCCTTGTTCTTAAATTCTCTGTTTTTCGTTTTCTTTATGTTAAGTGCTTATCCATGTTTGTGTCTTATTACATGATCATTAGTATTTAGTAACTTTGTCTTAAAGTTATGGATGTCCTATGAATCCATCACCTCTCTTAAATGAAAAATTGCTTTAATTCAAAAGAACAAGAAGTACATGAGTTTCAAATTTATCCTTGAACTTAGCTTAATTATTTTGATGTGGAAACAATACTTTTTGTTTTCTGAATGTATGCTTGAACAGTGCATATGTCTTTTGAAGTTGGTGTTTTAGAATGTTAAATATGTTGGCTCTTGAAAGAATGATGACAAGGAGACATGTTATTTGATAATCTAAAAAATCATAAAAATGATTCTTAAAGCAAGAAAAAGCAGCAAAAAAATAAAGCTTGCAGAAAAAAAAATGGCAAAAAAAAAATAGAAAAAAAAAGAGAAAAAGCAAGCAGAAAAAGCCAAAAGCTCTTAAAACCAAGAGGCAAGAGCAAAAAGCCAGTAACCCTTAAAACCAAAAGGCAAGGGTAATAAAAAGGATCCCAAGGCTTTGAGCATCAGTGGATAGGAGGGCCTAAAGGAATAAAATCCTGGCCTAAGCGGCTAAACCAAGCTGTCCCTAACCATGTGCTTGTGGCGTGAAGGTGTCAAGTGAAAACTTGAGACTGAGCGGTTAAAGTCAAGGTCCAAAGCAAAAAAAGAGTGTGCTTAAGAACCCTGGACACCTCTAATTGGGGACTTTAGCAAAGCTGAGTCACAATCTGAAAAGGTTCACCCAATTATGTGTCTGTGGCATTTATGTATCCGGTGGTAATACTGGAAAACAAAGTACTTAGGGCCACGACCAAGACTCATAAAGTAACTGTGTTCAAGAATAAACATACTGAACTAGGAGAATCAATAACACTATCTGAACTCTGAGTTCCTATAGATGCCAATCATTCTGAACTTCAATGGATAAAGTGAGATGCCAAAACTATTCAAGAGGAAAAAAGCTACAAGTTCCACTCATCTTATTGGAGCTATGTTTCATTGATATTTTGGAATTTATAGTATATTTTCTTCTTTTTATCCTATTTGATTTTCAGTTGCTTGGGGACAAGCAACAATTTAAGTTTGGTGTTGTGATGAGCGGATAATTTATACGCTTTTTGGCATTATTTTTAGTATGTTTTTAGTAGGATCTAGTTACTTTTAGGGATATTTTCATTAGTTTTTATGTTAAATTCACATTTCTAGACTTTACTATGAGTTTGTGTGTTTTTCTGTGATTTCAGGTATTTTCTGGCTGAAATTGAGGGACTTGAGCAAAAATCAGATTCAGAGGTAGAAAAAGGACTGCTGATGCTATTAGATTCTGACCTCCCTGCACTCAAAGTGGATTTTCTGGATCTATAGAACTCAAAATGGCGCGCTTCTAATTGCGTTGGAAAGTAGACATCCAGGGCTTTCCAGCAATATATAATAGTTCATACTTTGGCCGAGTTTAGATGATGCAAAAGGGCGTTGAACGCTAGTTCTACGCTGCAGTCTGGAGTTAAACGCCAGAAACACGTTACGAACCAGAGTTGAACGCCAGAAACACGTTACAACCTGGCGTTCAACTCCAGAAAGAGCCTCTGCACATGTAACATTCAAGCTCAGCCCAAGCACACACCAAGTGGGCCCCGGAAGTGGATTTATGCATCAATTACTTATTTCTATAAACCCTAGTAACTAGTTTAGTATAAATAGGACTTTTTACTATTGTATTAGACATCTTGGGACGTCTAGTTCTTAGATCATGGGGGCTGGCCATTCGGCCACACCTGAACCTTTCACTTATGTATTTTTAACGGTAGAGTTTCTACACTCCATAGATTAAGGTGTGGAGCTCTGCTGTTCCTCATGAATTAATGCAAAGTACTACTTTTTTTCTATTCAATTCAACTTATTTCGCTTCTAAGATATTCATTCGCACTTCAACATAAATGTGATGAACGTGACAATCATCATCATTCCCCCACGAACGCGTGCCTGACAACCACTTCCATTCCACCTTAGATTGGATGATTATCTCTTGGATCTCTTAATCAGAATCTTCGTGGTATAAGCTAGATTGATGGCGGCATTCATGAGAATCCGGAAAGTCTAAACCTTATCTGTGGTATTCCGAGTAGGATTCAGGGATTGAATGATTGTGATGAACTTCAAACTCGCGAGTGCTGGGCATAGTGACAGACGCAAAAGGAGGGTGAATCCTATTCCAGTATGATCGAGAACCTCAGATGATTAGCCGTGCTGTGACAGAGCATTTGGACCATTTTCACAAGAGGATAGGATGCAGCCATTGACCACGGTGATGCCTCCAGATGATTAGCCATGCAATGACAGCGCATTGGACCATTTTCACAGAGAGGATGAAAAGTAGCCATTGACAATGGTGATGTTCTTATATAAAGCCAGCCATGGAAAGGAGTAGGACTGATTGGATGAAGACAGCAGGAAAGCAGAAGTTCAGAAGGACGAAAGCATCTCTATACCTTTATCTGAAATTCTCACCAATGATATATATAAGTATTTCTATCTTTATTTTCTGTCTATTTATTATTTATTTTCGAAAACTCCATAATCAATTATTATCCGCTTGACTGAGATTTACAAGATGACTATAGCTTGCTTCATACCAACAATCTCCGTGGGATCGACCCTTACTCACGTAAGATTTTATTACTTGGATGACCCAGTACACTTGCTGGTTAGTTGTATCAAAGTTGTGAATGAAAAACGATTTCTTAAGACGTGCGTACAGAGTTTTTGGCGCCGTTGCCTGAGATCACAATTTCGTGCACCACGCGAAATGCAGAAAATGCAGAAAATACTGGGGGCGATTTCAGGCCGAGTTTCGACCCAGTTTTAGGCCCAGATTCACAGACTAGAGCCAGAGGATAGCAGAGACTCAACGGAGATTCACACAAGAATGGCTGTGCCCACTCAAAGTTAAGCGTGGACCCTACAAAGCAAGTGGTCCCCATCCATCAATTGAAGACATGCTGATTACTTTAATTAATTCTGATTTAAAAATAGGAAAAGATATTATTTTAGTTTTAGAAGATAGATTTAAATTAATTAGGATTAGATATAAAAGGGGATTGGAATTAGTTAACTTTTCATACCAGCACAGCTCAACATTATTCCATTCCAAACTACCAAAAGACATTTTATCAGAATCCTTATTTTCTTCTCTGAACCATGAGTAACTAATCCTCCATTGTTAAGTTTAGGAGCTATGTCTATTTGTATGGATTGATTTTATTGCTTTTTCTATTTTAATTCATGTATGGATTTATAATTTAAGAATTGTTTTTTCTCTTTATCTTATGAAATTGGGTGGAACGGAAGTATGACCCTCTTTCTATTTGAGTTCTTGTATAACTTGGAAAAGCTCTTTACTTGAACAACAGCTTGAAAACATATTCTCCTAAATTTTAATTATCTGGATTTAACGGGATACGTGAGATAATCCTTTTATTTTTGGGTAATTAGAGTTTTTGTGGCATATAAACTGGAATTTGATCATCACCCTCTAATTGGAATTAATTGACCAAGGAATTGGCAGTTGATGAAAACTAGAGGAGACTAGAAAGGTCTTAGGAATTAGGGTCTAGTCACATATAGTTTGCCATAAATTAAATCCTACATGATTAAAATATTTAGTAAGAAAAATTAATTCGGAAAAATAGATAACTCTGAAACCTTAACTGCTATCTCCATATTTTATTCCCAACTTATCTACTTTACTATTTTAATTTCTGCACGATTGTTTAATGCTCTTTGAATATTCAAACACTCTTTTCTGTTTGCCTGACTAAGCCAATCAATCAATCATTGTTCCTTGATCCATCAATCCTCGTGGGATCGACCCTCACTCACCTGGTATTAATTGGTACGACCCGGTGCACTTGCCTGTTAGTTTGTGGTTAGAAATTTTGCACCAAGTTTTTGGCGCCGTTGTCGAGGATTGATAGTGATTAACAACTATCAGTTGTTTGATTGCTGAGATTAGGCATTTTAGTTTTAATTTTATTTAAATTTTGCTTATTATTTTCGAAATTTTTTTTTAAATAAATAGCACTAATATTTTTCCTTAATTTCTGAAATTAAGTTTGGTGTCATCTATTTAATTTTATTTTAATTGTCTTGTTTATTTTTCCTGTTAATTTTCGAAAATTTCTGTTTAATTTTAGTTATCATTTTTTAAATTTATTTATTTATTTTATTTAGCATTTTTATTTTATTATTTTACACAGGATACCTCACTGGGACTTTTTTGCACTATGACGTAGAGAATCCCATCTTTTCTTGTTTTTTATTTGTTTATGCGCAGGAACAGAGACAAGGAACCTCTGATAGACTTTGATCCAGAACCTGAAAGGACTTGTAGGCGACATTTACAACAAGTAAGACTTTGCAAGCCTGTAGAATCCACTATGGATCACAATAATGCTGTTAATGCCAATGTGGCAAATTCGTATGGGAATGAAGAACAAAGGAGAGTGCTTGGCTCTTACTATGCTCCTACTGCAGATCTTTATGGTAAAAGCATTGTGGTGCCTCCTATAACTGCGAACAACTTTGAGTTGAAGCCACAATTGGTCACCCTGGTGCAACAAAACTGCCAGTATTATGGTCTTCCCCACGAAGACCCAAATCAATTTATTTCTAATTTTTTGCAGATTTATGATACTGTGAAGACAAATGGAGTGAACCCAGAGGTGTACAAACTCATGCTCTTCCAATTTTCTCTGAGGGATGGAGCAAAGCTATGGCTAGATTCCCAGCCCAAGGAGAGTTTGAATACTTGGGACAAGGTTGTTATTGAGTCTCTTACCAAATTTTTCCCACCAAAGAAGCTGACTAAGCTTAGGGTGGAGGTTTAGACCTTCAGACAGGGGGATGGTGAAACTCTTTATGAAGCTTGGGAGAAATACAAGCTATTGATTAGGCAATGCCCTCCGGACATGTTCTCTAAATGAACCCAACTAGACATTTTTTATGAAGGCTTGGGTGAAATATCCAAGATGTGCTTAGATAATTCTACAGGTGGTTCATTGTACAAGAAGAAGACACCGGAGGAGAATATTGAGCTGATTGAATTGGTTGCTAGCAACCAATATTTATACTCATCTAACAGGAATCTTGTGAACTCTGAGGCTCCTCAGAAGAAGGGTGTTATGGAAGTAGAAGCTCTTAATGCTCTTCTTGCTCAGAATAAGCTTATGTCTCAGCAAATTAGTCTACTTACTCAATATATCAGTGGCATGCAAGTCTCAGCCATCAACACCCAAAACTCACCTCAAGAGGTCTCTTATGACATGACAGGTAATTTTGTGCAAAATTATAATTATGACTATGCTTAATGCTCTTCTGAACAGGTCAATTACATGGGGAGTGGTCCTAAAAATCCCAACAATGACCCATATTCTAAGACATACAATCAGGGGTGGAGAAATCATCCAATTTTTGGGTAGAGAGACCAACCTCAGAGACCTCATAATTTCAACAATAATTCTCAGTGCAGTTTCCAACAGAATAACCACAATAACTGCCAATTTCAGTCTCAGCAGTAACAACCACCTCAGCAGGCAAACTCTAAATCCCAAGAAGATTCTAATTGGAAGATGATGAGGAGTTTTATGCACCAGAGCCTCCATTAGAAACTTAGAGGTGCAAATGGGTCAACTGAGCAAGCAAATACCTAAGAGGTCTGCAAGTACATTTCCAGGTGATACAGTGGTGAACCCAAGAAGAAGATTGCAAGGTCATTCAATTGAGAAGTGGTAAAACAGCTGGATCTGAGACAAAGGCCAATGAAGAGCCAGTTGAAAAGAAAGCTCCAGAGGAGAAGAAGGAAGAAGTGGAGCACGCCCCTTTAAAGAGTGCAGACAACCCGTTCCCTGACTCTCTTGACACTTATCCTACATTGCCAAAGGCTCCTGAATACAAGCCAAAAATGCCATATCCTCAGAGACTTCAGAAGGCTTCCAAAGAAAAGCAGTTCTCTAAATTTTTAAATGTCTTTAAGAAGCTACAGATCAACATTCCTTTTGCAGAGGCTCTGGAGCAAATGCCTCTTTATGCTAAATTTATGAAAGAATTATTGACTAACAAGAGGAATTTGAAGGAGCAAGAAACCGTGGTGTTAACCAAGGAATGCAGCGCTATTATTCAACATAAACTTCCTGAGAAAATGCAAGATCCAAAGAGTTTTGTGATTCCTTGCACCATTGGAGATGTCACCATTCAGAGAGCTTTATGTGATCTTGGAGCTAGCATCAATCTCATGCCACTTTTAGTGATGAAAAAGCTTCAAATTGACGAGGTAAAACCCACTCGTATTTCTCTTCAACTTGCTGATCTTTCCATTAAATTACTTGTGGGTGTTGTTGAGGATTTACTTGTGAAAGTAGGACCATTTATTTTTCTTGCTGATTTTGTTATATTAGACATGGAAGAGGATGTAAAATCCTCTATTATTCTTGGTAGACCCTTTTTAGCTACAGGTAGAGCTCTGATTGATGTGCAAAAGGGTGAATTAACCCTGAGGGTTGGTGCACGAAATTGTGATCCTCAACAACGGCGCCAAAGGCTTGGTGCTCTCAAACATTAATCACACTTTGTCACAACTCCGCACAACTAACCAGCAAGTGCACTGGGTCGTCCAAGTAATAAACCTTACGTGAGTAAGGGTCGATCCCATGGAGATTGTCGGCTTGAAGCAAGCTATGGTCACCTTGTAAATCTCAGTCAGGCGGATTCAAATGGTTTTAGAGATTTGATAATTAAAAGATAAATAAAACGTAAAATAGAGATAGAGATACTTATGTAATTCATTGGTGAGAATTTCAGATAAGCGTATAGAGATGCTTTTGTTCCTCCTGAACCTCTGCTTTCCTACTGTCTTCATCCAATCCTTAATACTCCTTTCTATAGCAAGCTGTATGTTAGGCATCACCGTTGTCAATGGCTACATCCTGTCTGATAAACCCATATTTCATGAGTTCTTTTGTGCTTAATTTGAGTGATTTATTCAATCCTCCACCTACTTATTCATATTAACTGCATGGTTTTACTTTCCCTTCCTTATTATGTCATATTGTGAAAAACATATTTCCTAAGCTTTAAAAATTAATTATTTTAATTACCTTTATTTCCATTCGATGCCGTGATTAGTGTGTTGAGTAGTTTCAGATTTTCTAAGGCAGAATGACTTAAAGGATGGAAAAGGAAACATACAAAATGGAAGGAGAAGGCAAAACGGAGCTTTGAAGGAAACTGGTATTCACACGATCGTATGGATGACGCGATCGCGTGCCAGAAGCGAAGATGCAGCGACGCGGCCGCATGACTGACGCGACTGTGCGACATAAGCAGAACGCATACGACGCGGACGCGTGACTGACGCGACCGCATGGCAAGGAAAAGCTCCGAATGATGCGACCGCGTGACCCACGCGGACGCGTGACAGAGGCCACGTATCAGAATTTACAGAATATGCCCCCAGCGAATTCTGAAGCCCTTTTTGGCCTAGATCCAAGTACAGACAGCATATACCAGAGGTTATAAAGTGTGGGAATGCACCCATTCAAGAGGAGCTCGCATATTTTATTTTTCAATGATTTAGATTTACTTGAGAGGGAGATCTTCTCTCTCTCTCTCTTAGGATTTAGGATTTCTTCTTGTTTTAAGAGTGACTCTCAATCCAGGTTTTATGTTTCTTTGTTTTAGCTTCCTTTTATTTTTATTTATTCCAGCACTTGAATGAATCAATGAATCTATGAATTCTTCCATGTTGCAGACTGTTATTTGAATTAATGATAATTGAGGTATTTTCAATTTATGATTGTTCTCTTTGATTTAAGTTATCATTGCTTCCCATCTAAGGACATTTTATTATTCCAGCAATTTTACTTTTTGCCCTTTTGTTCCTGGTTAAGAATTCAGTAACTCAACAGTTATTAAACTCAACATAACTGATGATCGTTATATTGCTAATTGAGCTGAACTTAAGTAATCCCAATCTTTTCATAGGAAATAAATAGGATCCAAAGGTCAATTTAATTAATCCCTTGACTTTCCTTTGCCCTAGTAAAGGTTGACCAAGTGGAGTTTAGATTCAACTTTCATTATAGTTGGAAGAGATAACTACGTTGGACCTCCAACTTCCCTTACCTTGCCAAAAGTCTGCTTTACAGTATTTATTTATTTTAATTGCCATTTACTTTACTTGTCATTTAAATTACTTGCTTCTCATCTTCTAAACCCCAATTACAACCTTTATAGCCAATAATAAGAACATACTTCCTCGCAGTTCCTTGAGAAGACGACCCGAGA
This sequence comes from Arachis ipaensis, assembly GCF_059453495.1. Taxonomy (NCBI): domain Eukaryota; kingdom Viridiplantae; phylum Streptophyta; class Magnoliopsida; order Fabales; family Fabaceae; genus Arachis; species Arachis ipaensis. The sequence continues at coordinate 113,671,886 of NC_142436.1, forward strand.
TTTGGATACTCGGTTAACAATTTTTAAAGGGATTTGTTACTTGTGACACCCAACACGTTTGTACGAAGGGATTTTTGTCGGTTTAGAGACTATATCTACAACGCAACTGTTTCTATGAATCTCTTTACTGGTAAAAATCCTAACGTCAAAATGGCGCCATTGCCGGGGAGCTGCTAATGTGTGCCTTATTATTGGTTATTGTAAATATATTTCTTTTGCTTGTTTATTTATTTTTGTTTTTCCTTTTTATCTTTATTTGCTACTATGAACTCTCACCCCTCTCGCTTTGAGTATGGTTCTAATATTGTTAAGGGAAATAGAAGTTACAACAGGAATGTGGATCAAGGTCAGACCAATCAAGGATGGATGGAACCAAGAGGATCTAATCAATCCTTTTGGCAGCAACACCCTCCGAGATATCCTGGACAAAGACCATTCTACAGTGCATACCCAGCTGAAAGACATGGTGGACAACCTTGTAACTACCAACAAGCCCTACCCCATGTATATAAACCATCCTTTCAATATAACCTCGAATCACCACACTCACAAGCTTCTCTTCACCATTCGCCACCATATGATCCTTCCTTACCCCAGTACCAATCCAATCGCTCACAATCACCACCACTTTCCTTTGTGTCATGTCCAAGTCCAGCAACCCAGGAAGCAGAGGCTCGCCTAAAGGAAACAGTAATTAAATTTCAAACAACCATTCAACAACTGGAGCAAGCGATAATTCAATGGGCTTCTAGGCGCTCAAATACACAAGGATCAGCCATAGCTCCATGTGGACAGCCCAATGAAGAGCGTAGCATGAAGGAGCTACCAGAAACTCCAGTGGACAAGACAGAGAATGAATTTGTACTAGAACAATTAGAAGAAGCTATCTTTGTTCAAGAAGAAGAGTTGGTTGAAGACCTAGGAGATGCTGAACTTCCATGGGAATCCATAATTGAGGAAAACTCCATCCAGGATGCTACAGTTGATGCTAAGGAGGATACTGTACAATCCCCAAGGCAAGTCGTTTATGAGGAATCAGACGGAATAATCCAAGAAGCAATTTCCCTTGATGATGATAGTCACAAGTCTAGCTCTCTTGGTGATGAACTTGCATCCGCAAGTGAATTCTCTGAGATCGAAGAATCTTCCCCAAGTGAATATGAAGATGATGCAGAGGTAGATTTCTCTCAACCTCCAATTTATGACTCAAGTGATGAGGAAGACACCGAAGACTTTGACCAAGACACAGATACAATTGAAGATCTTTGCAAAGAAGTGGAGGAATTCACAGAAGAGCACAAAGAAATGGAACTTGCAGAACCACCAAAAACACCTATCCCAAGGCCATTACCACCTAATGCAAGCTTCAAGTGGGTACAATCCTTAACTTATAACTTTACTTATTCACTTCAATATGGTTTGCTTGAAACGATGGCCAGTTTAGAGCTCTCTGCGGCCTTAAAAGTAAGAGGGAAATGGCTCGTACTCAGAGCTGGTGCACAAGGTTCAATAAGGTTCCACGTTTCACCTCGAAGTACACGGATTGGTATCATGCTCAATTGCATGGATCACGGAGAACGTTTGGTCACCACGGTGAGATTCTACTTTTTAAACCGCCCGGATGGAGACATGTAAATCAAGACGGAGGCGGATTTAAAAGCAAGGCTTGGAACCCTGGGCTTTATTCTGACATTTGTCATCCCGGGAGCCTAACAATATATTTGAAGCTGTTCAAAAACTTTGCATGCCTAGTTTAGGACCCCGGAGGCTATTGGCATTCCAAACACTGGTGGAGATTTTTGGATGAATTTAAACATAAGCCGCCATAATAGGATACTCCTCCAATGTCCAACTTAAGGACTTTAACTAAAAGTGCTAGGTGGGAGACAACCCACCATGGTATGGTCGCTTCTTTTTCAATTTATTTCTTGTTAATTGCTTTCATTTTTTCTTTTTCATTTTAATTTATTAAACCTGGAATCATGCATAGCATTCATGTTAATCATTGCATTCTGCATTTTTCATGCATATAAAAAAAAAAGAGAAGGGGTGCACGACGCGACCGCATGCCCCATGCGATCGCGTCATATTGCGAGAAACACCACCCACGCGACCGCATGACCCACGCGGCCGCGTGATATATATACCGGCATAAGGATCCAACGAACAGAAAGTTAGGCTAGAATCGTGCGGCCCTTGTGTGTTTCGCACAAATTGGCCCACGCGATTGCATGTCCCATGCGATCGTGTCACTTGCACAATACCAATCCCACGCGACCGCATGAATTCCAGCGAGTTGTGCTAAAACGACACTGGAGTCGTACGTTTCGCATGAATTCCAGCGACGCGATCGCGCGACCCACGCGATCGCGTCACCCCTATTCCCCCTCTCATGCGATCGCGTGCCCCACGCGATCACGTCACTCCTATTTTCACTCCAACCACGCGACCGCGTGCTCCACGCGGTCGCGTGGATTCGAAAATATAACCCCCCAGCCACGCGAACCCTATCAGTCGCGCAGCCCCCACCCCCAACCCTCTTCTCCCTCTCTGCTTCTTCTTCCTCCAGCCACCACCCAGCACCACCCAGCCGCCACCGCGCCACCACCCATCACCGCCGGCCTTCCAGCCGCCCCCCCCTCCGCCACCCACCCGCAATCTACCTCCCTTCCTCTATCACTATCCCTAAAACCCTATCCCCATTCCCCTCTCCGCCACTGCCCTCCGAACCACCACCCACCACCGCCGGCCTTCCAGCCGCACCCCCCTCTGCCACCCACCCGCAATCCCCCTCCCTTCCTCTATCACTATCCCTAAAACCCTATCCCCATTCCCCTCTTCCACTGGCCCACCTCAGCCGCCACCGCGCCGCCGTGCCCCGCCACCGCGCCGGACATTACCGCCGCCCCCACCCAGCCGTTTCTACCCCGTTCTGCTTCTTTCGCTTTTCAAATTCCGCAACACGCACTCCCTTTTATCCGTTCATCATTTTTCTGTATTTTTTTTCGTTTTTGTTCATACTTAGGATAGATAGATATGCATGCTGTAGTAGATTTTTAGGTTGTTAGGTAGCTTAGGCTGTGGTTAGTGGATCTAGGTCTGTTTACTTACACTGTTCCTGTTTCTGTTTTATCATAACTGCAATTCTGCTGTTTCTATGACCTCGTTCATATGCTGTGATCTCTTGCATTTGCTACTTGTTACTCTGAATTCTCCTGTTTCTATTAATTATAAGTGACTGCAGCAAGTTTTTAACTGCTATGCTTGCTGTTTATTTTCTGGGACGATCCAATTTTTGCCGGAATGCTGCCCAAAATTTTTGTAAATTGTTTTCATTCATGTTTTGGTTTGGCATTTCTAAACTCTGTTTTACTCTGCTTTACCCAAACCGTTTCATGAATGCTATGGCAGACCTTCTTATCCTCGTTGATTTCCTGGTTCATAAACTACATTTGTGATTCACTGATTCCAATTTTTGCTTTCTTTATTTCTATTCGAATCAGCATCACCCTGTTATCCCTGTTTGATTATGAGTACTTCTATTCTTACCTGTGAATCCTTGTTATATGGAATTTTTCTCTATGCCACTTACTTTAACTCGCACTTTACTAACTCACCAATTTCTTTTTCAAATTCTAACCATACTAACCCTTTTGATCTCTTTTCTGATTATTTTCACTTTCCTCTAACTTTCTAACCATGGCATATTAATTATTTTTCCATTTAACATACATTCAATCACATTTCATATACTCATTTTCCTTATTTTATTTCTCCTTTGCCGCTTTGAGTTCCCTTTGTTTAATTGCCTAGTTGCTTTCCTATTTTTATCCATATCCTGGTTTTGTGTTTTTCAGGATGTCCGCCTCACAAAGGAAAGGAAAAGGTAAGGCTACTGGCAAGCGCAAGCGAGGAGATTCCTCCCAGTCCATCATTGCTCTAATGCACGATTCTTCATGGCGGGAGAAGAACTTTACACAGCAGGAAAAAGCTGACCAGCTGCTCCCTGCAAATGATCCAATAAAATTTGCAAACCGGTACTGTGAACTGAAGTACCCGGCTTTTGCAAACTCCAGAAATCTATACCTGGAGCGAACTCTGAAGATTCCAGAAGCACTCCAGCAGTACACCACTAAGCAAATCAAGCAAAGGGACTGGTTCTTTCTAGAGAGAACACTGACAGAGGTCAACGTATCTTGGGTCCAGGAATTCTACTGCAACTACTACCTCACCACCCTAGATGCAGTGAACCTGAGATGAAAACAAATTCTGGTCACTGAGGAGGCCTTAGAGGACATTCTCCGGCTCTCAGCCAAGTCCGATCAGCCTGATGGTTATTCAAAGGCTGAGGAGGACATGCGTCAGATGCAGTTTGATTGGGATGCCGTGAAGGCACGGATAGCTCTCGACCCGACAGTTCCTTGGGAAATGGGTTAGGACACCACCATGCCTCGAGGGATCAAGAGAGCGTACTTAAATGATGAGGCTCGGTTATGGCACCAGATCTTGAGTAATTATGTGATGCCGAGTACTCACGAGACGGAGATCCCGGCTGCTATGATCACCCTCCTTTGGTGTGTGCTGGAGGGTAAGGACCTTTATCTGCCACGTTTCATTCGGCACTATATGGCCAGGGTCCACGTCCGAGGCATCCTCCCTTTTCCGTATCTAGTTACATAGCTTGGCCGTCGAGCTGACGTGCCGTGGGAGGATGCCGATGAGAGACCACCAGCGGCGGATTGCAGGAAGATCATTCCGCACAGCCGGAACATCTTAGCCTTGGGCCACAGACCACCACCATTCACTGCTACTGATGCGATAGCCCCACCGTCTGCTGAACCCTCTTCCTCCACTGCTGCACCACCTACCCCTGCTACGACCACTGCACCTCCACCTACCACAGAGCCCGTCTATCATCTGGTGCACCGCTTGTTTCGACGACTTGACCAGATGGAGCGTCGCAACAAGCGACGCTATGAGCACCTAAAGTTGATGATACGATCCCGTGACATCCCCTCCGAGCCTGACACACCATCCGAGGCATCTGAGGAGGAGGCGGATGCGCCCGAGGCGGAGACCCATCCCCAGGGAGAGGCAGCGCAGGACACACCACAGGCAGCGATCCCACATCAGATTGAGGCTGCGGATCCAGAGATCCCGATCCAGTCGGCCCCACCTCTACAGCAGCCAGACTCCCAGCCCACCACCACTGAGACTCCAGCTACCATCCCTACCAGTGATGACACCCCTTCACACCCGGCTTGATTGAGCATCAGGGACGATGCTTCATTTTAAGTGTGGGGAGGTCGCCATCTCTGGCGTTTATTTTGGTGAACCACTACATACTTTTTTTTTTATTTTGAAAATTTTTTTGTATTTTTCTTTTTACTGTTTTTTTCTGAGTACTTATACATTGCTTTTATGTATTTTTACTCTATTTTTTTATATTGCATCTTTAGTTCATATTTTTAGTTATTTAGTTTAGTTTGGAATTCTAATTTATTAGTGGATTAATTAGTATAGTTTACCCTTTTTAGCATAAGATAGTATAGTTTAAATTGAAAAATATAAAAAGGAAGTAAGCTAGGAAATTAAACATATCAGATTTAAATCCATAAACCTTGTATATAGCATTACATGATGTAGTTAAGCTGACAACATTTCATCAAGGAGGAACATTAAAACTTTAAAAGCTACCCTAAATAATTTTTTTATGAGAATAATGGGAATTTTTAACTAAACCTGCATAACATATATGAATGATATATGATGCTTGAGTTAGAGAACACAGCCTGTGAGTCTTGAGCTTAATTGTATGGTTGCATTCAAACCATAATTTTATTCATGTGTGTTTCGCTTCTTTTTATTCTGATGTTCTTTACTTTGCTTTAATCTATATGTCCAATTATAGAATATAGAATAGATACATACCAAAAGAATGATTGAGGCCATCGTTTGATTTTAGCTCACTTATCCCCAAAATAGCCTACCTTTTACATCACCCTTGTTAGCCCCCTTGAGCCTTTTAAAACCCTTTTATTCTATTTAGCCAAATTACTAGCCTTAAGCAGAAAAACAAAAGAAAACCCCAAGTGAATCCTTGGTTAGCTTAAGATAGAAAATTATGAATAAATTAGAACATGGGAAACCTATTGGGAACATGGATGATAGAAATAAAAGGGTAGAAGAGTTAAAAATAAAATAAAATAAAATAAATTTAGAAAGCATGCTCATGAGAAAATCAAGGTGATTTAATTGCCATGTGCCTTGAAAAAAAAATTTATTTTTTTCAGTATTTAATAAAAGGGGATACAAAAGAAATTCCCCAATGCAAAATAAAAGCAATGCACATGGAATAAAAAAATAAAATAAAAAGTGAAACATGAGCATGTAACAATAAGTGGGATAATATGAGAAAATAGGTAAAGAGATTTTGTTTTACTAAATATGTATGTGAGATCTTAGTCTAATTAAGGATTCACTTATTAGCTCACTTGACCCTATACATAAATCCTTACCTTTACCTTGACCCCATTACAACCTCAATTAAAGACCTCATGACTTTTTGGTATGACTATATTTTTTAATTGTTGATTGGTTAGATGAAAAACAAAGCTATAGAAATTAAGAATAAAAAGAAAAATAGAGTGAATAAACCCAATAAACACTGAGCGACTAGAGAGTAAACACAAAATCCAGTGAGGGTTCAATAACTCATCAACATATACCAATGCTTAAATTTACTAATTGTTTTGCAAGTTTGTACAATGTTTTCTTTCCCATCTCATTTGCTAAAATGCTTTATTATTTAAGGGCTGGCTATATATATATACATGACTCCTTGAGAATGTGAATTAACTTGACTACATGTAAGCTTTATATATGAGTGAATAATTTAGAGTTGCATGATGCATCATTCATTTAGGTAGTTGCATTTAAATTAGGTTGCATTGCATGACATTCCATCACTTTAACCTTAATTATTTACCTTGGGTTGAGCATGAGGACATGCTAGTATTTAAGTGTGGGGAGGTTGATAAACCCATATTTCATGAGTTCTTTTTTGCTTAATTTGAGTGATTTATTCAATCCTCCACCTACTTATTCATATTAACTGCATGGTTTTACTTTCCCTTCCTTATTATGTCATATTGTGAAAAACATGTTTCCTAAGCTTTAAAAATTAATTATTTTAATTACCTTTATTTCCATTCGATGCCGTGATTAGTGTGTTGAATAGTTTCAGATTTTCTAAGGCAGAATGACTTAAAGGATGGAAAAGGAAACATACAAAATGGAAGGAGAAGGCAAAACAGAGCTTTGAAGGAAACTGGTATTCACGCGATCGCATGGACGACGCGATCGCGTGCCAGAAGTGAAGATGCAGCGACGCGGCCGCATGACTGACACGACCGCGTGACATAAGCAGAACGCATACGACGCGGACGCGTGGCAAGGAAAAGCTCCGAATGACGCGACCGCGTGACCTACGCGGACGCGTGACAGAGGCCACGTATAAGAATTTACAGAATACGCCCCCAGCGAATTCTGAAGCCCTTTTTGGCCCAGATCCAAGTACAGACAGCATAGACCAGAGGTTATAAACTGTGGGAATGCACCCATTCAAGAGGAGCTCGCATATTTTATTTTTCAATGATTTAGATTTAGTTGAGAGGGAGATCTTCTCTCTCTCCTCTCTCTTAGGATTTAGGATTTCTTCTTGTTTTAAGAGTGACTCTCAATCCAGGTTTTATGTTTCTTTGTTTTAGCTTCCTTTTATTTTTATTTATTCCCGCACTTGAATTAATCAATGAATCTATGAATTCTTCCCATCTAAGGACATTTTATTATTCCAGCAATTTTACTTTTTCCCCTTTTGGTCCTGGTTAAGAATTCAGTAACTCAACATTTATTAAACTCAACATAACTGATGATCGTTATCTTGCTAATTGAGCTGAACTTAAGTAATCCCAATCTTTTCTTAGGAAATAAATAGGATTCAAAGGTCAATTTAATTAATCCCTTGACTTTCCTTTGCCCTAGTAAAGGTTGACCAAGTGGAGTTTAGATTCAACTTTCATTATAGTTGGGAGAGATAACTACGTTGGACCTCCAATTTCCCTTACCTTGCCAAAAGTCTGCTTTACAGTATTTATTTCTTTTAATTGCCATTTACTTTACTTGTCATTTAAATTACTTGCTTCTCATCTTCTAAACCCCGATTACAACCTTTATAGCCAATAATAAGAACATACTTCCTCGTAGTTCCTTGAGAAGACGACCCGAGGTTTGAATAGTCGGTTAACAATTTTTAAAGGGGTTTGTTACTTGTGACACCCAACACGTTTGTACGAAGGGATTTTTGTCGGTTTAGAGACTATATCTACAACGCAACTGTTTCTATGAATCTCTTTACTGGTAAAAATCCTAACGTCACTGTCCTTTCAGTGAAAATGGTCCAATGTACTGTCACTGCATGGGTAATCATCTATCGGTTCTCGATCATGCTGGAATAGGATCCCTTGATCCTTTTGCGTCTGTCACTACGCCGAGCACTCGCGAGTTTGAAGCTCGTCGCAGCGATCCCTTCCCAGATCCTACTCGGAATACCACAGACAAGGTTTAGACTTTTTGGATCTCAAGAATGGCCGTCCATGGATTCTAACTTATACCATGAAGACTCTGATTAAAGAATCCCAGAGATACTCATTCAATCTAAGGTAGAACGGAAGTGGTTGTCAGGCACGCGTTCATAGGTTGGGAATGATGATGAGTGTCATGATCATCACATTCATATTGAGGTGCAAATGAATATCTTAGAATCGGAATAAGCTTGAATTGAATAGAAAAATAATAGTATTTTGCATTAATTCATGAGGAACAGCAGAGCTCCACACCTTAATCTATGGTGTGTAGAAACTCTACCATTGAAAATACATCAGAACAAGGTCCAGGCATGGCCGAATGGCCAGCCCCCTGAACATGATCAAAGGATCAAAAGATAATCCAAAGATGTAAATACAATAGTAAAAAGTCCTATTTATACTAACTAGTTACTAGGGTTTACAGAAATGAGTAAATGATGCAGAAATCCACTTTCGGGACCCACTTGGTGTGTGCTTGGGCTGATCATTGAGCTTTACACGTGTAGAGGCTTATCTTGGAGTTGAACGCCAGTTTGTAACCTCTTTCTGGCGTTTAACTCCACTTTGCAACATGTTTCTGGCGTTTAACTCCAGAATGCAACATGGAACTGGCGTTGAACGCCAGTTTGCGTTATCTAAACTCGGGCAAAGTATGGACTATTATATATTGGTGGAAAGCCCTGGATGTCTAATTTTCAACGCAGTTAAGAGCGCACCATTTGGAGTTCTGTAGCTCCAGAAAATCCACTTTGAGTGCAGGGAGGTCAGAATCCAACAGCATCTGCAGTCCTTCCTCAACCTCTGAATCTGATTTTTGCTCAAGTCCCTCAATTTCAGCTAGAAAATACCTGAAATAACAGAAAAACACACAAACTCATAGTAAAGTCTATAAATGTGATTTTTTTTTAAAAACTAATAAAAATATACTAAAAACTAACTAAATCATATTGAAAACCATGTAATAATGCCAAAAAGCGTATAAATTATCTGCTCATCACAACACCAAACTTAAATTGTTGCTTGTCCCCAAGCAACTGAAAATCAAATAGGATAAAAAGAAGAGAATATACTATGAATTCCAAAATATCAATGAAACTTAGCTCCAATCCGATGAGCGGGACTTGTAGCTTTTTGCCTCTTGAATAGTTTTGGCATCTCACTTTATCCTTTGAAGTTCAGAATGATTGGCATCTATAGGAACTTAGAATTCAGAGAGTGTTATTGATTCTCCTAGTTCAGTATGTTGATTCTTGAACACAGCTACTTTATGAGTCTTGGCCGTGGCCCTAAGCACTTTGTTTTCCAGTATTACCACCGGATACATAAATGCCACAGACACATAACTGGGTGAACCTTTTCAGATTGTGACTCAGCTTTGCTAAAGTCCCCAATTAGAGGTGTCCAGGGTTCTTAAGCACACTCTTTTTTTTGCTTTGGACCTTGACTTTAATCGCTCAGTCTCAAGTTTTCACTTGGCACCTTCACGCCACAAGCACATGGTTAGGGACAGCTTGGTTTAGCCGCTTAGGCCAGGATTTTATTCCCTTAGGCCCTCCTATCCACTGATGCTCAAAGCCTTGGATCCTTTTTATTTACCCTTGCCTTTTGGTTTTAAGGGCTATTGGCTTTTTGCTCTTGCCTTTTGGTTTAAAGAGCTTTTGGCTTTTTCTGCTTGCTTTTTCTTTTTCTTTTTCTCTTTTTTTTCGCTATTTTTCTCTTTTTTTTCGCAAGCTTTTGTATTCACTGTTTTTTCTTGCTTCAAGAATCATTTTTATGATTTTTCAAATCTTCAAATAACATTTCTCCTTTTTCCTTATTCTTCAAGAGCCAACATATTTAACATTCATAAACCACAATATCAAAAGACATATGCACTGTTCAAGCATTCATTCAGAAAACAAAAAGTATTGTCACCGCATCAAAATAATTAAACTAATTTCAAGGATGAATTCGAAATCATGTACTTCTTGTTCTTTTGTTTTTAGAACATTTTTCATTTAAGAAAGGTGATGGATTCATAGGACATTCATAACTTTAAGGCATAGACACTTAGACACTAGTGATCATATAGTAAAGACACAAATATAAATAAAACATAAAGCTCAAAAATTGAAAAACAGTAAAATAAATAGACAAGGAGATTAAGGAATGAGTCCACCTTAGTGAGGATGGCGTCTTCCTCTTCTTGAAGAACCAATGGTGCTTTTGGGCTCCTCTATGTCTCTTCCTTGCCTTTGTTGCTCCTCCCTAGTGATTTTGGTGCTCTTATCCTTAGTTACTCCCAATAGTTGTGTGGAGGAAAATGTATCCCTTGAGGTATCTCAGGGATTTCTTGGTGAGGGAATTTCTCAGGCTCTTGTTGAGGTCCATGATCTCTTGTTTTGCAGTCAAATGCTCTACTACTGAGCTATGGACCCTTGAGATGAATCTCTCCATCTCCCATGACTCAAAGGTGGAAGCTTTTACCTTTCCTTGCCTCTTTCTTGAGGTTTCTCTGGCCTTAGGTGCCATTAATGGTTATGGAAAAACAAAAAGCAATTCTTTTACAACACCAAACTTAAAAGGTTTGCTCATCCTCGAGCAAAAGAAGAAAGAAGTGAGTAGAAGAAGAAGAAAATGGAGGAGATGGAGTTGTGTGAATGGTTTAAATTTGAGTGGGTGGGTGTAGGTGGGTTGTATGATGGTTTTGGAGGAGTAATGGAGGTGATTGGTGAAGGTTATTTGTGGAAGAGAGTTATGAAAAGGTGTTAAGAGAAGAGAAGAAGTGGTGGGGATCCTGTGGGGTCCATAGATCCTGTGGGGCCAAGGACTTAACATCCCTGCTCCAATGAGACGTATAAAACGCCCTTGTTGCGCAATCCTGGCGTTTAACGCCAGACTGCTGCTTTTTTCTGGCGTTAAACACCCAAATGTATCCTGTTTCTGGCGTTTAACGCCAGGTAGATGCTTGTTTCTAGCGTTAAACGCTAGCTTGGTGCTTGTTTCTGGCGTTAAACGCCAGACAGATGCTTGTTTCTGGCGTTTAAACGCCAGAATGCTCCTCCTCTAGGGTGTGCTATTTTTAATGCTGTTTTTCATTCTGTTTTTGATTTTTCAATAGTTTTTATGACTCCACATGATCATCAACCTAATAAAACACAAAATAACAAAAAAAAAATAAAATAGATATGATTAAATAACATTGGGTTGCCTCCCAACAAGCGCTTCTTTAATGTCAATAGCTTGACAGTGAGCTCTCATGGAGCCTCACAGATAATTAGAGCAAGGTTGGAACCTCCCAACACCAAACTTAGAGTTTGAATGTGGGGTTTTAACACCAAACTTAGAGTTTGGTTGTTGCCTCCCAACACCAAACTTAGAGTTTGACTGTGGGGGCTTTGGTTGACTCTGCAGTGAGAGAAGCTTTTCATGCTTCCTCTCCATGGTTACAAAAGGAGATCCTTGAGTTTTAAACACAAGGTTGTCCTCATTCAGTTGAAGGACCAACTCTCCTCTGTCCACATCAATCACAGCTCTTGCTGTGGCTAGGAAGGGTCTTCCAAGGATGATGGATTCATCCTCATCCTTCTGAGTGTCTAGGATTATAAAATTAGCAGGGATGTAAAGGCCTTCAACCTTTACTAGCACGTCCTCTACTAGCCCATAAGCCTATTTTCTTGAGTTGTCTGCAATCTTTAATGAGATTCTGGCAGCTTGTACCTCAAAGATCCCAAGTTTCTCCATTACAGAGAGTGGCATTAAGTTTATTCCTGACCCCAGGTCACATAGAGCCTTCTCAAAGGTCATGGTGCCTATGTTACAGGGAATTAGGAATTTACCAGGATCCTGTTTCTTGTGAGGTAATTTCTGCCTATCCAATGCATTTAGTTCATTGGTGAGCAAGGGAGGTTCATCTTCCCATGTCTCATTACCAAATAATTTGGCATTCAGCTTCATGATTGCACCAAGATACTTAGCAACTTGCTCTTCAGTGATGTCTTCATTCTCTTCAGAAGAAGAATACTCATCAGAGCTCATGAAGGGCAGAAGGAGGTTCAATAGGATCTCTATGGTCTCTAGATGAGCCTCAGATTCTTTTGGTTCCTCAAAGGGAAACTCCTTATTGGTCACTGAACGTCCCAGGAGGTCTTCCTCACTAGGATTCACGTCCTCCTTCTCCCTTGTAGGTTCGGCCATGATGGTCAAATCAATGGCCTTGCATTCTCTCTTTGGATGTTCTTCTGTATTGCTTGGGAGAGTACTAGGAGAAGTTTCAGTGACTCTTTTACTCAGCTGGCCCACTTGTGCCTACAAATTTCTAATGGAGGACCTTGTTTCATTCATGAAACTTACAGTGGCCTTAGATAGATCAGAGACTATATTTGCTAAGCTAGATGGATTCTGCTCAGAATTCTCTGTCTGTTGCTGAGTGGATGATGGAAAAGGCTTGCTATTGCTAAACTTGCTTCTTCCACCATTATTAAAGACTTGTTGAGGCTTTTGTTGATCCTTCCATGAGAAATTTGGGTGATTTCTCCATGAGGGATTATAAGTGTTTCCATAGGGTTCCCCCATGTAATTCACCTCTGCTATTGCAGGGTACTCAGGATCATAAGCTTCTTCTTCAGAAGATGCCTCTTGAGTACTGTTGGATGCAGCTTGCATTCCATTCAGACTCTGAGAAATCATATTGATTTGCTGAGTCAATATTTTGTTCTGAGTCAATATGGCATTCAGAGTATCAATTTCAAGAACTCCCTTCCTCTGAGGCGTCCCATTACTTACAGGATTCCTTTTAGAAGTGTACATGAACTGGTTATTTGCAACCATGTCAATGAGTTCCTGAACTTCTGCAGGCGTTTTCTTTAGGTGAATGGATCCACCTGCAGAATGGTTCAGTGACATCTTTGATAGCTTAGACAGACCATCATAGAATATATCCAGGATGGTCCATTCTGAAAGCATGTCAGAATGACACTTTTTGGTCAGTTCCTTGTATCTCTCCCAAGCTTCATAGAGGGATTCACCTTCCTTCTATTTGAAGGTTTGAACATCCACTCTAAGCTTGCTAAGCTTTTGAGGAGGAAAGAACTTGGCTAAGAAAGTCGTGACCAGCTTATCCCAAGAGTTCAGGCTATCCTTAGGTTGAGAGTCCAACCATATTCTAGCTCTGTCTCTTACAGCAAACGGGAAAAGCATAAGCCTGTAGACCTCGGGATCAACCCCATTGGTCTTAACAGTATCACAGATCTGCAAGAATTCAGTTAAGAACTGAAAAGGATCTTCTGATGAAAGTCCATAAAACTTGCAGTTCTGTTGCATCAGAGAAACTAATTGAGGTTTCAGCTCAAAGTTGTTTGCTCCAATGGCAGGGATTGAGATGCTTCTTCCATGTAAATTGGAATTTGGTGCAGTAAAGTCACCGAGCATCTTCCTTGCATTGTTATTATTTTCGGCCATGTCTCCTTCTTTTTCAAAAATTTCTGTCAGATTTTCTCCAGAGAGTTGTGCTTTAGCTTCCCTTAGCTTCCTATTCAGAGTCCTTTCAGGTTCAGGATCAGCTTCATCAAGAATGTTCTTATCCTTGTTCCTGCTCATATGAAAAAGAAGAGAACAGAAAATATGGAATCCTCTATGTCACAGTATAGAGATTCCTTATGTAAGTATAAGAAGAGAATAATGGAGGAAGGAAAAGATAAGAATCCAAACACAAGGGAGAGGAATGAGTTCGAATTCTTGGGTGAAAGAGGGGTGTTTGTAGATGAATAAATAAACAGAAGGGGATGAGAGATGAGAGAATTCAAAAATTAAATAAATTAAAATAAAAGTATTTTTTTAAATTGAATTTAAAATAAAAATTCAAAAATTTAAAAAGAAAAATAAAATTAAATCAAATTAAAATTTAAAACAAATAGTTAATTAAAAAGAAATTTTGAAAAAGAGGGAAGGTGATTTTCGAAAATTAGAGAGAGAGTTAGTTAGGTAGTTTTGAAAAAGATATGATTGAAACAAAAAGATAGGATTAGTTGGAAAGAATTTGAAATTTAATTTTGAAAAGATAAGAAGTTAGAAAAGATTTTGAAATTAATTTTGAAAAAAATATGATTGAAACTTAATTTGAAAAAGATTTGAAAAAGAAATTTAAAAAGATTTGATTTTTGAAATCAAAGTTGATTACTTGACTAACAAGAAACTAAAAAGATATGATTCTAGATTTTAAAGATTGAACCTTTTTTACTAGGCAAGTAACAAACTTAAAAATTTTGAGTCAATCACATTAATTGTCAGCATTAATTTCGAAAATATGAAACAAAAATAAGAAAAAGATTTTTGAAAATCATTTTGAAATTTTCGAAAATCATAAAAGAAAAATGAGAAAGATTTGAATTTTTTGAAAAGATTTGAAAAAGATAGAATTTTTAAATTGAAAATTTGATTTGACTCATAAGAAACAACTAAATTTTAAAAAGTTTTGAAAAAGTCAACTCAAATTTTCGAAAATTTATGAGAGAAAGAGGGAAAGATATTTTTTTTATTTTTGAATTTTTAATGATGAAAGAGAAAAACACAAAATTGATGCAAAACATAGATATTTTGGATTAAAATAAAAGATGCATGCAAGAACACTTTGAATGTCAAGATGAACACCAAGAACACTTTGAAGATCAAGATGAACATCAAGACTTATTTTTGAAAATTTTTAAGAAAAGAAAAACATGCAAGACACCAAACTTAGAAATTTTCAAACTTTAGACACTAACAAATTGAAAATACATATGAAAAACAAGAAAAGACATAAAACAAGAAAAATTAAAGATCAAACATAGAAAATCGTCAAGAACAACTTGAAGATCATGAAGAACACATGCATGAGTTTTCGAAAAATGCACAAATTTTAAAAACATGCAATTGACACCAAACTTAAAATTTGACACAAGACTCAAACAAGAAACATCAAATTATTTTCGGTTTTATGATTTTATTAATAATTTTTTTGAATGATTTTTTCGAAAACAAAAAGAATAAAAAAAAAGCTTAAAATTAAAATAAAATTACCTAATCTGAGCAACAAGATGAACCGTCAGTTGTCCAAACTCGAACAATCCCTGGCAACGGCACCAAAAACTTGGTGCATGAAATTGTGATCCTCAACAATGGCGCCAAAGGCTTGGTGCTCTCAAACGTGAATCACACTTTGTCACAACTCCGCACAACTAACCAGCAAGTGCACTGGGTCGTCCAAGTAATAAACCTTACGTGAGTAAGGGTCGATCCAACGGAGATTGTCGGCTTGAAGCAAGCTATGGTCACCTTGTAAATCTCAGTCAGGTGGATTCAAATGGTTTTAGAGATTTGATAATTAAAAGATAAATAAAACGTAAAATAGAGATAGAGATACTTTTGTAATTCATTGGTGAGAATTTCAGATAAGCGTATAGAGATACTTTTGTTCCTCCTGAACCTCTGCTTTCCTGCTGTCTTCATCCAATCCTTCATACTCCTTTCTATGGCAAGCTGTATGTTAGGCATCACCGTTGTCAATGGCTACATCCTGTCCTTTCAGTAAAAATGGTCCAATGCACTGTCACTGCATGGCTAATCATCTGTCGGTTCTCGATCATGCAGGAATAGGATCAATTGATCCTTTTGCGTCTGTCACTATGCCCAGCACTCACGATTTTGAAGCTCGTCGCAGCCATCCCTACCCAGATCCTACTCGGAATACCACAGACAAGGTTTAGACTTTCCGGATCTCAAGAATGGCCGTCCATAGATTCTAACTTATACCACGAAGAATGATTAAGGAATCCCAGAGATACTCATTCAATCTAAGGTAGAACGAAAGTGGTTGTCAGGCACGCGTTCATAGGTTGGGAATGATGATAAGTGTCACGATCATCACATTCATATTGAGGTGCGAATGAATATCTTAGAATCGGAATAAGCTTGAATTGAATAGAAAAACAATAGTACTTTGCATTAATTCATGAGGAACAGCAGAGCTCCACACCTTAATCTATGGTGTGTAGAAACTCTACCGTTGAAAATACATAAGAACAAGGTCCAGGCATGGCCGAATGGCCAGCCCCCTGAACATGATCAAAGGATCAAAAGATAATCCAAAGATGTAAATACAATGGTAAAAAGTCCTATTTATACTAACTAGTTACTAGGGTTTACAGAAATGAGTAAATGATGCAGAAATCCACTTTCGGGGCCCACTTGGTGTGTGCTTGGGCTGAGCATTGAGCTTTATACATGTAGAGGCTTCTCTTGGAGTTGAACGCCAGTTTGTAACCTCTTTCTGGCGTTTAACTCCACTTTGCAACCTATTTCTGGCGTTTTACTCCAGAATGCAACATGGAACTGGCGTTGAACGCCAGTTTGCGTCATCTAAACTCGGGCAAAGTATGGACTATTATATATTTCTGGAAAGCCCTGGATGTCTACTTTCCAACGCAATTGAGAGTGCACCATTTAGAGTTCTGTAGCTCCAGAAAATCCACTTTGAGTGCAGGGAGGTCAGAATCCAATAGCATCTACAGTCCTTCCTCAACCTCTGAATCTGATTTTTGCTCAAGTCCCTCAATTTCAGCCAGAAAATACCTGAAATTACAGAAAAATACACAAACTCATAGTAAAGTCCAGAAATGTGATTTTTATTTAAAAACTAATAAAAATATACTAAAAACTAACTAAATCATACTGAAAACCATGTAAAAACAATGCCAAAAAGCGTATAAATTATCCGCTCATCAAGGGTCAATGAAGAACAGGTGGTCCTTAATATTTTTGAAGCTCTCAAGCACCCTAATGATTCTGAAGGGTGTATGAGAATTGATGTTGTTGAACCACTTATTCAAGAAGTACTGGAAGCTGAAGTACTTGATGACATTCTGGATCCTATTTCTGAGTATGAGTTAGTTGAAGTTGATAATTCACCACCCCAGAAGACGATAGTTCACACGCCTAAGGCAGAGGAGGAAGCCCCCAAGCTTGAGCTAAAACCTTTACCTCCTTCTCTGAAATATATGTTCTTGGGTGAAAATGATTCCTATCCAGTGATTATTAGCTCTTCCCTGAAGTTTGAAGAGGAAGAGGCGCTTATTTCAGTGCTCAGGAGCCATAAGACAGCTCTTGGGTGGACCATTAGTGACTTGAAAGGGATTAGTCCAACCAAGTGCATGCACAAGATCCTCATTAAAGATGATGCTAAACTAGTTGTACAACCACAAAGGAGACTCAATCCAACTATGAAAGAAGTAGTCCAAAAAGAGGTAATGAAACTATGGGAAGCATGTATTATTTACCCTATTTCTGATAGTCCTTGGGTAAGTCATGTGCAGGTAGTTCCCAAGAAAGGAGGGATGACAGTAATCAATAATAAATAAAATGAGCTTATTCATACAAGAACAATCACAGGATGGAGAATGTGTATAGACTATAGGAGGCTCAACACTGCTACAAGGAAGGATCACTTCTCCCTGCCTTTCATTGATCAGATGCTTGAGAGGTTAGCTGGTCATGCATTTTATTGCTTTCTAGATGGCTATTCTGGATATAAGCAAATTGCAGTGGACCCTCAAGATCAAGAGAAGACAGCATTCACATGCCCCTTTGGAGTATTTGCCTATAGAAGAATGCCATTTGGACTTTGCAATGCTCTAGCAACTTTCCAGAGGTGTACGCTTTCAATTTTTTCTAATATGGTTGAAAATTTTATTGAGGTATTTATGGATGACTTTTCTGTCTTTGGTAATTCTTTTGAATCCTGCCTTAAGCATTTATCTCTGGTCTTGAAACGGTTTCAAGAATCAAACCTTGTTTTAAATTGGGAAAAATGTCATTTTATGGTTACAGAAGGTATTGTTCTTGGACACCGAATTTCAAGTAAGGGAATTGAGGTTGA
Source organism: Arachis ipaensis (assembly GCF_059453495.1). NCBI lineage: Eukaryota > Viridiplantae > Streptophyta > Magnoliopsida > Fabales > Fabaceae > Arachis > Arachis ipaensis. The sequence goes on from NC_142436.1 coordinate 113,690,420, forward strand.
TTGAGCAAAGGTGGAGGTAATTGAAAAATTACCACCACCAGCTAATGTTAAGACAGTCAGGAGTTTCTTGGGTCATGTAGGATTTTATAGAAGATTTATAAAGGATTTTTCTAAAATTGCTAAACCTTTAAGCATCATGTTAGTTGCTGATGTTCCTTTTGTCTTTGATTCTGATTGTCTGCATGCTTTTGAAACTCTGAAAGCAAACCTTACCTCTGCTCCCATTATAGCTCCCCCTGACTGGGATTTACCATTTGAGTTGATGTGTGATGCTAGTGACTTTGCTATAGGAGCTGTTTTAGGACAGAGGCATGGTAAGCTTGTACATGTCATTTACTATGCCAGTCGTGTGCTAAATGATGCCCAAAAGAATTACACAACTATAGAAAAGGAATTATTAGCTGTTGTGTATGCTTTTGATAAGTTTAGGTCCTATTTACTTGGTTCTAAGGTTATTATTTATACTGATCATGCTGCTTTGAAGTACCTTCTAACCAAGCAGGACTCTAAACCAAGATTAATAAGATGGGTGTTGCTCTTTTAGGAGTTTGATATTGAGATAAAAGACAGCAAAGGGTCAGAAAATCAAGTAGCTGACAATCTCTCCAGAATTGAGCCTGAAGTAGGAGTACAACAACCCACAGCTGTGACTGAGATGTTTCTGGATGAGCAGTTGTTCCTCATTCAGTAGGCTCCATGGTTTGCAGACATTGCAAATTATAAGGCCATGAATTTTATTCCAAGGGAGTATAGTAGGCAACAAGTGAAGAAGCTATTGACTGATGCAAAGTACTATATTTGGGAGGAACCATACCTTTTTAAAAGGTGTTCAGATGGTATCATCCGGAGATGTGTTTCAGATGAAGAAAAACAGCAGATTCTTTGGCACTGTTATGGTTCTGAGTACGGAGGCCACTTTGGTGGTGAAAGGACAGCTACAAAGGTCCTTCAGAGTGGGTTTTACTGGCCGACTTTCTTTAGAGACTCAAGAGCATTTCTGAAGCACTGTGACAGATGTGAAAAAGCCACAAATCTCCCTGCCAACCATGAAATGCCACAGCAGGGGATTTTTGAGGTTGAGTTGTTTGATGTGTGGGGTATTGATTTCATGGGACCTTTCCCACCTTCACATTCAAACAACTATATTCTAGTAGCAGTTGATTATGTGTCCAAATGGGTGGAAGCTGTGGCTCTGCCCACCAATGATGCCAAGGTGGTAATGAGTTTTCTTCAGAGATATATCTTTAGCCGGTTTGGTGTCCCAAGGACACTCATTAGTGATGGTGGAAGCCACTTCTGCAACAAATAGCTAGACTCTCTTCTGTAGAGATATGGAGTCCATCATAAAGTGGCAACCGCCTATCATCCTCAAACAAGTGGACAGGTTGAAGTTTCCAACAGGAAACTTAAGAGGATTTTAGAGAAGATCGTCAGTGTTTCAAGAAAGGATTGGTCTAGGAAGCTTGATGATGCTCTCTGGGCATACCAGACAGCTTACAAAACTCCAATTGGCATGTCCCCTTATCAATTGGTCTATAGCAAAGCCTGTCACTTGCCAGTTGAGTTGGAGCATAAAGCTTACTGGGCAATCTGATATCTGAATCTTGATTTAGAAGCTGCAGGAATCAAGCGAATGCTTCAGTTGAATGAGCTTGATGAATTCAGATATTCAGCCTATGAGAATGCCAAGCTTTATAAGGAGAGGACCAAGTTACTGCATGACAAGAAGATTGCCATCAGAGTCTTTGAGCCAGGAAAGAGAGTGCTTCTGTATAATTCAAGGCTCAAACTCTTTCCTGGGAAGCTGAAATCCCGTTGGCCAGGATCGTTTGTGGTTACCAGAGCTTCACCATATGGTCATGTGGAAATACAGGAAGAGAATTCTGACAGGAAATTTACAGTGAATGGCAAGAGGTTAAAGCACTATCTTGCAGATGAGATCAATCGCCAGAGGTCCGCTCATCTGCTGAATTAGCAGAACTGACCGTCAAGCTAGTGACGTTAAAGAAGCGCTTGTCGGGAAGCAACCTGATAATTCCGTATCCTTAGTTATTTTTCATAGTAGTAGTTTTCTTATTTATTTGATTTTTATTGAGTTTTTACCATTTTTCTGATCATGCAGCTATTTTATAACAGGAACTGAACACTTTAGGCGACATACAAAAAAAAAAAAGCACACGACGCGCAAGCATTGCTGACGCGTACGCGTCATATGTGTGTGGGTGAAAAATAAAATTTGACAGAGAGTTGAGCAGGAGTGGGGCTGGAACTGTGCTGGGTGCATAAGCCGCATCACGCGTACACGTACCTCACGCATGCGTGTCGTTTGCGCAAATGGCCACCCACGCGTGCACGTCCCTGACGCGTACGTGTGACCTTGAAAAATCGACGTAAATGGGTGCAGGGCAGAGACTTGTGATGGCTTGGGACTGGAGGTGTGCATGACACGCACGCGTCTGAAAAACCACTATTTTATGGTTTATCTTGTACTCAATTGAGTGGTTTTTATCAACTCTTTACCCACTTATTTATACTATTTGCATGCTTTACATTTTCCTTCCTGGTTTTGTGCTATGATTGAAAACATGCTTCTTTGATCTTATATTTGCTTATTATTAATCCTCTCTTATTACCATTAGATGCCTTGATATGTGTGTTAAGTGTTTTCAGAGATTACAGGGCAGGAATGGCTTGGAGGATAGAAAGGAAGCATGCAAAAGTGGAAGGAATACAAGAAGTTGGAGAAATTGCTAAGCTGTCCAGCCTGACCTCTTCGCATTCAAACAGCTATAACTTTAGCTACAAAGATCCAAATGACGCGTTTTCAGTTGCGTTGAAAAGCTAACGTCCGGGGCTTCGATTTGATAAATCATATTTCATAGTTTCTCTGATGCTAGGTGACGCGAACGTGTGATTCACGCGGACACGTCGCATCTGCGAACTTCAATCCGCGCGGCCGCGTGGACAACGCCTCCGCGTCACTTGTCCGCGACCTGAACGTACCAGAATACGCAGGGGGCGATTTCTGGGCTGTTTTTGACCCAGTTTTCGGCCCGGAAAATACAGATTAGAGGCTATAAAGTGAGGGAATGCATCCATTCAGAGAGAGCTCGCATTTTTATTATTTTCCATGATTTAGATTTAGTTTTGAGAGGGAGATTCTCTCCTCTCTCTCTTAGGATTAGGATTTAGGACTTCTCTTAGTTTTTAAGAGTAACTCTCGATCCAGGTTTAGTATTTACTTTAATTTATATTTCTATGCTACTTTTACTTTAATGCTTTTATTCGTATCTATAAATATTGCCCAATTGGCTTATGAATTATTCCATGTTATAGATTATTATTTGAATTAATGATTATTTGAGGTATTTCAGTTTATTATTGTTCTCTTTAATTTAAGTTATTATTGCTTCCCATCTAAGGATATTTTTATTCCAACAATTTTACTTTTTCCCTTTTTGGTCTTGGTTAAGAAATCAGTAACTCAACATTATTAAACTCAGCATAATTGATAATCGTTATCTTGCTAATTGAACTGAACTTCAATAATCCCAACTTTTTCTTAGGAAATAAATAGGATCCAAAGGTCAAACTAATTAGTCCCTTGACCTTCCTTTACTTTAGTAAAGGTTAACTAAGTGGAATTAAGATTCAACTTTCACTATTGTTGAGAGGAATAACTAAGTTGGACTTCTAATTTCTCTTACCTTGCCAAAAGTTTGCTTTACAGTATTTATTTATTTTAATTTCCATTTAAATTATTTGTCATATCTACTCTTCACTCTCAACCCCGATTTTACAACCTCCATAACCAATAATAAGAACATACTTCCCTACAGTTCCTTGAGAAGACGACCCGAGGTTTAAAATACTCGGTTATCAAGTTTAAAGGGGTTTGTTACTTGTGACAACCAAAACGTTTGCACGAAGGGATTTTTGTTGGTTTAGAGACTATATCTACAACGCGACTGTTTTTATGAACTTCTTTACTGGCAAAAATCTTAACGTCAAAATGGTGCCGTTGCCGGGGAACTGCTAACGTGTGCCTTATTATTGGTTATTGTAAATATTTTTCTTTTACTTGTTTATTTATTTCTGTTTTTCCTTTTAATTTTTCATTTGCTACCATGAATTCTCACCCCTCTCGCTTTGAGTTTGGTTCTAACTTTGTTGAAGGAAATAGAAGTTACAGCAGGAATATGCATCAAGGTCAGACCAATCAAGGATGGATGGAGCCAAGAGGATCTAATCAACCCTTTAGGCAGCAACACCCTCCGAGATATCCTGGACAAAGACCATTCTACCGTGCATACCCAGCTGAAAGATATGGTGGACAACCTTGTAACTACCAACAAGCCCCATCCCGTGCATATAAACCATCCTTTCAACATAACCTCGAACCACCACACTCACAAGCTTCTCTTCACCATTCGCCACCATATGATCCTTCCTTACCCCAGTACCAATCCAATCACTCCCAATCACCGCCACTTTCCTATGTATCATGTCCAAATCCAGCAACCCGAGAAGCAGAGGTTCGCCTAAAGGAAACAGTAAATAAACTTCAAACAACCATTCGACAACTGGAGCAAGCAATAATTCAATGGGTTTCTAGGCGCTCAAATACACAAGGATCAGCCACAGTCCCATGTGAACAGTCTAACGAAGAGCATAGCATGAAGGAGATACCAGAAACTCCAGTGGACAAGACAGAGAATGAATTCGTACTAGAACAGGTAGAAGAAGCTGTCATTGTTCAAGAAGAAGAGTTGGTTGAAGATCTAGGAGATGCTGAACCTCCATGGGAATCCAGAACTGAGGAGAACTCCGTCAAGGACGCTACAGTTGATGCTAAGGAGGATATTGTACAATCTCCAAGGCAAGTTGTTTATGAAGAATCAAACGGAATAACCCAGGACACAAATTCCCTTGATGATGATAGTCACAAGTCAAATTCTCTTAGAAATGAACTGGCATCCGCAAGTGAATTCTTTGAGGTCGAAGAATCTTCCCCAAGTGAATATGAAGACGATGCGGAGGTAGATTTCTCTCAACCTCCAATCTATGACTCAAGTGATGAGGAAGACATAGAAGACTTTGACCAGGACACAGATACAATTGTAGAACCTTGCAAAGAAGTGGAGGAATTCACAGAAGAGCACAAGGGAGTAGAACTTACAGAACCACCGGAAACACCTATCCCAAGGCCATTACCACCTAATACAAGCTTCAAGTGGGTACAATCCTTAACCTATAACTTTACTTATTCACTTGAATATGGTTTGCTTGAAACAGATGGCCAGCTTAGAGCTCTTTGTGGCTTTAAGAGTAAGAGGGAAATGGCTCGTACTCAGAGTTGGTGCACAAGGTTCAATAAGGTTCCACGCTTCACCTCGAAGTACACGGATTGGTATCATGCTCAATTGCATGGATCACAGAGAATGTTTGGTCACCATGGTGAGATTCTACTCTTTAAACCGCCTGAATGGAAACATGTAGATCAAGACGGAGGCGGATTTAAAAACAAGGCTTGGGATCTTGGAATCTATTCTGACATTCGTCACCCCGGGAGCCTGAAATTCTGTTTGAAGCTGCTCAGAAGCTTTACATGCCTAGTTTGGGATCCCGGAGGCTACTGGTATTCCAAGCACTGGTGGAGATTTCTGGATGAATTTAAACACAAGCCACCATAACAGGAAGCCCTTCCAATGTCCAACTTAAGGACTTTAACTAAAAGTGCTAGGTGGGAGACAACCCACCATGGTATGATCGTTCTTTTTGCAATTTTAATTTTATTTTGTTTTGTTTGTTTTTCAATTTTATTTTTATTTTATTGAACCTGAAATCATGCATAGCATTCACATTAAGCATTGCATCCTGCATTCAGTTTAAAAAAAAACGCAACGCGACGCGACCGCATCAGCGACGCATTCGTGTCACAAGGAGAGGGGAGAAAATAAAAACGAACAGAGAGTCACGCGACCGCGTCACTGATGCGTCCGCGTCGAGTGGGAATACTGGCCTCCCACGTGACCGCGTGCCCAACGCGGCCGCGTGACCAAGATTTCGACGTAATAATGGTGCACAGCCGAAAGTTGTGCTAGAGTGGTGCTGGACTGGCGCTGGACGCGCAGTCCATCTCACGCGACCGCGTGCCCCACGCGGCTGCGTCACATCCTACTAAGTGCCCACTCACGCGATCGCGTGCCCCACGCGATCGTGTCACCCAATATTTGGCAATTAATGATTTTTGAACAGAGAGTTGTGCGAGAGCGAGGCTGTCCTTGCGCCAGTAGCATAAAACGGGTCACGCGACCGCGTGACCGACGCGACCGCGTCAATCAGTATAAGTGCAAGTCGCGCGACCGTGTGCCTCACGTGACCGCGTCGCTTGCGCCGCACAACTTATCCTAATTTGCCAAATATCTTATCTTTTCTTCTCCAAACCTAATTTTTCCTCCCTCCTTTCTTACTTATTTCTTCTTCCCTTCTTTCCCTTCTCATTCTTCTTCTCTTTTATTTTATTTAAATACTTTCATTCATTGCATTTTAATTGTGTGCATATTTTTCTTTTCTTTTCTAAAATTATTATTTTTCCATTGGTGTCACTTGTTCATATTCAACTGTTGTGTCTTTTCTGGTATTATTTGGTGCTTACTGACTTGTTTACACTATCGGGTAATATTATTTAAATCAATGCTAATCTTTTATGATATTTGTATTCCTTTTTGCATTGACATGAGCTTATACTGTCTTTCATTACCCACACTCTCCTCCCTTATGTTTCAAATCTTGCACCACTGGTATGCCATGGCTTCTATTATTTTCTCACTTACATGTTGAAGCTTCCATGTAAATGAGACCCTTATCATTTGGCATTAACCCACCCATACTTCTTTTATTTTCTTATCTCTATTTTCGGGTTACTCTTCTTCCCTTTTCTCTTTCAGGATGGCCACCAGAAGGGAACCGGAAGACGTTTACATGGGGAGACAAACAAGTCCATCAGCACAATCCTTGAAGAAAAGTATCAGTTGGAACAGCCCGTCCACCTGCACATCTCAGCATGCACGGAGGACGGTGCAATCTTTAAGTGTGGGGAGGTCGATACCGACTTCCATGGGTTAGTCACTTCATATTTTAGCACCAATGTTTAATTTTCTTTGTTAAATTAGTTGTTGCATTTGCATATTTGTTTGATTTTATGCATCTAGTTACTACTTGGTTAAAGTAATAAAATTCTTCTAAAGACCCTATTTTTGAAAAATTTCACTAATTTAAATTGAAAAATTTTTTGTTAAAATTGTTTGAAGTTGTATTTGGAACATGGTTTTTGAGCCAAAGAACACACAACCTGTGAGATTTTGAGCTTATTTACATGGTTACATTATTTAACCATAAATATTGTATTCTTGTGTGTTTACTTCTCTATAATTGTGATCTTTACTTTGTTTCAGTCTATATGTCCAATATTTAGTGTATTTACATGCTTGCATATGATTGAGGCCATTATTTGATTTTAGCTCACTTATCCCAAATAAGCCTACCCTTTAAATCACCCTTGTTAGCCACTTTGAGCCTTGAAATCCCCATTTGTTCTATATCTTACCACATCACTAGCCTTAAGAAAAAAATAAATTAATTATCCCAATTGAATCTTTGGTTAGCTTAAGATAGTGTGTTAATTAAGTGTGGGGAAACTGTGGGAACATGGGTTAATAAAGGAAAAGTATAATGTTTCTAATTTATTTGAATATCAGGAATTTGGGAACCTACTCATGAAAAACCAAAATAGAAAAATAATAGAAAATCCATGTGCATTGATAAGTTATGTTTGTTTCTCTACAAAAAAAAAGAAAAAAAAGAGAAAAATCCAAAAATACTCAATAAATAAGTAAATAAGGGGATAAAATTACCCCAATATTAAGTTTAATAAAAGATCAATGCACATGTGATAAAAATTAAAGAAAAATTTGGTACATGAGTATGGGAATTATACAAAAGTGAGAATTATGGGTAGCTAAGCATGAATTTAAAAGTATATAGAGTATATGTATATTAGGTGAGAGCTTAGGTTAATTAAAGATTCAATTTATAAAGCTCACATAGCCATATATATACCTTTACCCTTACCTTAGCCCCATTACAACCTTGAAAAAGACCTCATGATGTTTGCATTGGTATATTAAATATTGTTGATTGGTTAGATGAAGAACAAGGTTTAGAAAGCATGACTAGAGAAGAGTAGAGTGATTGACCCTAGACACCTTAGAGTAAGAGTGATATACACTACCAGTGAGGGTTCAATGCTTGATTCTATGTTCCCTGCTTTCATTAGCTATCTTCTTACAAGTTTACTTGTCCTTTATTGTATAATTTGAATTAGTGAAATCTGATTTATGTTTGTCTTGGAGAACTTATTTATTTTTAACCAAGTAGGTAGAAACATTTTGCATGTAGTTGCATTCATATAGATAGGATTGCATTTCATACATCCTACCATTCCTCTTCATCTTTATAGCTTCTCTTGAGCTTAGCATGAGGACATGCTATTGTTTAAGTGTGTGGAGGTTGATAAACCACTATTTTATGGTTTATCTTGTACTCAATTGACTGGTTTTTATCAACTCTTTACCCACTTATTCATACCATTTGCATGTTTTACATTTTCCTTCCTGGTTTTGTGCTATGATTGAAAACATGCTTCTTTGATCTTATATTTGCTTATTATTAATCCTCTCTTATTACCATTAGATGCCTTGATATGTGTGTTAAGTGTTTTCAGAGATTACAGGGCAGGAATGGCTTGGAGGATAGAAAGGAAGCATGCAAAAGTGGAAGGAATACAAGAAGTTGGAGAAATTGCTAAGCTGTCCAGCCTGACCTCTTCGCATTCAAACAGCTATAACTTTAGCTACAAAGATCCAAATGACGCGGTTCCAGTTGCGTTGAAAAGCTAACGTCCGGGGCTTCGATTTGATATCATATGTCATAGTTTCTCTGATGCTAGGTGACGCGAACGCGTGATTCACGCGGACGCGTCGCATCTGCGAACTTCAATCCGCGCGGCCGCGTGGACAACGCCTCCGCGTCACTTGTCCGCGACCTGAACGTACCAGAATACGTAGGGGGCAATTTCTGGGCTGTTTTTGACCCAGTTTTCGGCCCGGAAAATACAGATTAGAGGCTATAAAGTGAGGGAATGCATCCATTCAGAGAGAGCTCGCATTTTTATTATTTTCCATGATTTAGATTTAGTTTTGAGAGGGAGATTCTCTCCTCTCTCTCTTAGGATTAGGATTTAGGACTTCTCTTAGTTTTTAAGAGTAACTCTCGATCCAGGTTTAGTATTTACTTTAATTTATGTTTCTATGCTACTTTTACTTTAATGCTTTTATTCGTATCTATATATTGCCCAATTGGCTTATGAATTATTCCATGTTACAGATTATTATTTGAATTAATGATTATTTGAGGTATTTCAGTTTATTATTGTTCTCTTTAATTTAAGTTATTATTGCTTCCCATCTAAGAACATTTTTATTCCAATAATTTTACTTTTTTCCTTTTTGGTCTTGGTTAAGAAATCAGTAACTCAACATTTTTAAACTCAGCATAATTGATAATCGTTATCTTGCTAATTAAACTGAACTTCAATAATCCTAACTTTTTCTTAGGAAATAAATAGGATTCGAAGGTCAAACTAATTAGTCCCTTGACTTTCCTTTACTTTAGTAAAGGTTAACTAAGTGGAATTAAGATTCAACTTTCACTATTGTTGAGAGGAATAACTAAGTTGGACTTCCAATTTCTCTTACCTTGCCAAAAGTTTGCTTTACAGTATTTATTTATTTTAATTGTCATTTAAATTATTTGTCATATCTACTCTTCACTCTCAACCCCGATTTTACAACCTCCATAACCAATAATAAGAACATACTTCCCTGCAGTTCCTTGAGAAGACGATCCGAGGTTTAAAATACTCGGTTATCAATTTTAAAGGGGTTTGTTACTTGTGACAACCAAAACATTTGCACGAAGAGATTTTTGTTGGTTTAGAGACTATATCTACAACGCGATTATTTTTATGAACTTCTTTACTGGCAAATATCTTAACGTCAGCGTCATCTGAAAATTTTGATTCCCAGACCACGCGAGCAGAGAGTTGTGCGTGCGTGCGGCTGGCTTCGTGCGATTCGCACAAACCATGCCCACGCGTACGCATCCTTGACGCGTACGCATTGCTTGAAATTAGCGCGATCCATACGTACGCGTGCCTTACGCGTACGCGTCGCATGCGACGCCCAAATTAAATCCCTCAGCACCTGATCTCAAATCATCTACCCCCCAATCCTAATTCTCTCTTGTTCTTTTATCCTTTTATTCTTCTTTCATCATAATAATTGTTTTTCTTTGTTTTCAGTTCTTATTTGCTTAAGGACAAGCAAACCTTTAAGTTTGGTTTTGTCGCTACGCTTATGGCTTTTCTGCTTATTTTAATAGCACCAAAGGGAGATGAATGCTCTTCATGAAGGAATGAGATGGCCACTAGAATAACTGAGGTGGTTGAGTTCCTTTCATTCTATTTCTCTTCCGTTCTTTTTTTTTGTTGTTTTATGTTTTCTGTTGTTTTGATTGCCTGCATGGTCATTAGTACTTTTAGTTCTTAGAATTAGTTTCATTCTGTCATTTGTCTCATGTACCACTCACTGAACTTGAATCTAAAAAGAAAAAGAAAAAAATTAAGTGATATATTGCATGAGAAATTGCGTTTATTTTAGAGTAGTCTTATTCACTTAAATGTGGTGGTATTTTCTGTGATTCCGAATGCTTGACATGAACAGTGCATATTTAAATTTGAATCAAAGAATGTTGATGTAAAAGGAACAGGGATTTAGAGAATTATTATGACTTCTCTGAAATAAACAAAAATTTAATCCTTGAAGCAAAAGAAACATCATTAAATATATATATATATATAAAAGCAAGGTCCAAGGCTCTGAGCATCAATGACTAGGGAGGTCAGACATGATTAAAAGCTCAAAGAGTTGTTTCCCTAGTTACATGCTTGTGGTGTTCTTGTGTCAAGTAATCCTTGAGACAAAACATTTAGAGTCGAGATCAATTGCAATCAACAAGAGTATGCCAAAGGCTTTGAGCACCACTGTCTGGGAGTAACTGAAAAAAAAATCAAAACTTCAAAAGAGTTCCCCAGTTAAGTGCTTGTGGTGTTTCTGTGTCAAGTAAAACTTTAGATAAAACATTTAAAGTCACGATTAGGCTCAAGGTGCAAAGCACCAAAGAAAAGAAAAATTGTTGTGTTCAAGGGTTAAATTGAGTTACAAAAGATTAGAGAATTCATAATATTATCCGGATTCTATTTCCGAACGACACTAACATCCTTCTGATTCAAAGGAGAGTGAGATGCCAAAACTATTCAAGATTGCTGTTGTAAACCCCACTATAAGAAGAGACATGAGCTTAATCGTACTCTCCTTCTCATGAAAATTCACATTCTAAGCCTATATTATTTTGGTTGCTTGAGGACAAGCAACAATTCAAGTTTGGTGTTGTGATGCGTGAGCATCTTTCCTATCTTTTCCTAGTAAATTTGCATTTAATTTGTTAAGTTTTATCAAGAATTTATTATCTTTCAGCCACTATGGATGCTACTTTGAGTCTTGTGCATTTCTGTTTATTTTAGGTAGCATTCGGTTGGATTTGATGGAGTTTTTGTAGAGAAAGAGAAGAAACCAAGGAGCTGACCAGCGAGGAGCAACGCGTGCGTGTGCCTGACGCGTACGCGCGATTTGGAGCTCTTTATGGGTACACGCACGCGTGAAAAGCGAAATTACATAGCAACGCGTGCGTATACCTGACGCGTACGCGTGATACGCAAAGAAGATCATCGACGCGTACGCGTGACTGACGCGTACGTGGGACATGCACGACATGCAGAAAATGCAGAAAACGGGGGGTGATTTCAAGCCGTGTTTTGACCCAGTTTTCGGCCCAGAAACACAGACTAGAGCCAGGGGATAGTAGAGACTCAAGGGAGATTCACACAAGAATGGCTGTGCCCACTCAAAGTTAAGCGTGGACCCTACAAAGCAAGTGGTCCCCATCCATCAATTGAAGACATGCTGATTGCTTTAATTAATTTTGATTTAAAAATAGGAAAAGATATTATTTTAGTTTTAGAAGATAGCTTTTAAATTAATTAGGATTAGATATAAAAGGGGATTGGAATTAGTTAACTTTTTATACCAGCACAGCTCAACATTATTCCATTCCAAACTACCAAAAGACATTTTATCAGAATTTTTATTTTCTTCTCTGAACCATGAGTAACTAATCCTCCATTGTTAAGGTTAGGAGCTATGTCTATTTATATGGATTGATTTTATTGCTTTTTCTATTTTAATTAATGTATGGATTTATAATTTAAGAATTGTTTTCGCTCTTTATCTTAAGAATTTGGGTGGAACGGAAGTATGACCCTCTTTCTATTTGAGTTCTTGTATAACTTGGAAAAGCTCTTTACTTGAACAACAGCTTGAAAACATATTCTCCTAAATTATAATTATCTGAATTTAACGGGATACATGACATACAATCCTTTTATTTTTGGGTAATTAGAGTTTTTATGGCATATAAACTGGAATTTGATCATCACCCTCTAATTGGAATTAATTGACCAAGGAATTGGCAGTTGATGAAAACTAGAGGAGACTAGAAAAGTCTAAGGAATTAGGGTCTAGTCACATATAGTTTGCCATAAATTAAATCTTACATGATTAAAATAGTTAGTAAGAAAAGTTAATCCAGAAAAATAGATAACTCTGAAACCTTAACTGCTTTCTCCATATTTTATTCCCAACTTATCTACTTTACTATTTTAATTTCTGCACGACTGTTTAATGCTCTTTGAATATTCAAACACTCTTTTCTGTTTGCCTGACTAAGCCAATCAATCAATCATTGTTGCTTGATCCATCAATCCTTGTGAGATCGACCATCACTCACCTGAGGTATTAGTTGGTACAACCCGGTGCACTTGCTAGTTAGTCTGTGGTTAGAAATTTTGCACCAATACACTACCAGTGAGGGTTCAATGCTTGATTCTATGTTCCTTGCTTTCATGAGCTATCTTCTTACAAGTTTACTTGTCTTTTATTGTGTGATTTGAATTAGTGGAATCTGATTTATTTTTGCCTTGCAGAACTTGTTTATTTTTAACTAAGTAGATAGGAACATTTTAGCATATAGTTGCATTCACATGCATAGATTGCATCTCATGAGTCTTACTTTCCCCAATTCATTCTTTTGTCTCCTTGAGCTTAGCATGAGGACATGCTAATGTTTAAGTGTGGGGAGATTTGATGCACCACTATTTCCTAGTACATTTTGTACTTAATTGAGTGAATTTTATCCACTAAACTCACACTTATTCATATAATTCGCATGTTTTACATTTTCCTTCCTAATTTTGTGCTATGATTGAAAACATGCTTCTTTGGCCTTAAATTTGCTTTGTTTAATCCCCTCTAATTACCATTCGATGCCATGATATGTGTGTTAAGTGATTTCACGGTTTACAGGGCAGGAATGGCTTAGAGGATGGAAAGGAAGCATGCAAAAGTGGAAGGAATACAAGAAATTGAAGGAATTGTTGAGCTGTCTAGCCTGACCTCTTTGTACTAAATCGACCATAACTTGAGCAACAGAGGTCCAAATGAAGCGGTTCCAGTTGCGTTGAAAAGCTAACATCCGGGGCTTCGAAATAATATATAATTTGTTATAGTTGCCATGCTGTTAGGCGATGCGCACGCGTGAATCACGTGTACATGTGACCTTGCAAAAGTTCAATCGACGTGTACGCGTGAACAACGCGTACGCGTGACAGAGCCACGTGCTGGACGTATCAGAAATTGCTGGGGGCAATTTATGGGCTGTTTTTGGCTTAGTTTGAAGCCCAAAAAACACAGATTAGAGGCTGCAGAGTAGGGGAATCACATACATTCATTCACACAACTTTGATTCACATAAATTTAGGTTTTAGATGTAGTTTTCTAGAGAGAGAGGCTCTCTCCTATCTCTAGGTTTTAGGGTTCCTTTTAGTTGTTCTCAATTCCAGATTTCTATCTTAGTTTAATTAGTTTATCTTCCACTCTTATTTATTTTAGCACTTTAGTTTATTTATTTTCCTTGTTGATTATTCTATGTTGCTATTTTAGTTTATGAATTCTCATGTTAGATTTGATTCTCTATTTAATGCAAGTTGAGGTATTTCATATTTATGATTGCTTTCTTTAATTTATGTTATTGATGCTTTCAATTGGTTTCTTTAGAATGCTTGATTAGATTTTAGTGTAGATTTCTCTTCTTTTGGCTTTGGTTGAGTAATTGGAGACTCTTGAGTTATCAAACTCCTTTGTTGATTGATAATTAAAAGTTGCTAGTTGATTTGAATCCCTCTAAAGCTAGTCTTTCCTTAGGAGTTGACTAGGACTTGAGGAATCAAAATTATTTCATCCACTTGACTTTCCTCCATAGTAGAGGTTAATTAAGTGGGAGCAATGAACAATTCTCATCATAATTGATAAGGATAGCTAGGATAGGACAGCTAGGATAGGACTTCTAATTCTCATACCTTACTAAGAGCTTTCTTAATTATTAGTTTATTTTCTTATCATTTATATTCCTTGTTCAACCTTTCAAAAACCCAAAAAGATACTTTTCCATAACCAATAATAAATACACCTGCCTGCAATTCCTTGAGAGACGACCCGAGGTTTAAATACTTCGATTTATTTTATTGGGTTTGCTTTAGTGACAAACAAATTTTTGTATGAAAAGATTCTTTGTTGGTTTAGAAACTATACTTACAACGTGATTACTTTTGTGAAATTCTTTACTAGAAAAGATCCGTTCATCAGTTACAAACTGGGCCCCACAGCTCCTCAGAATTCACTGGGCACGTTTTCCTCTTAAAAGTCACGTGTGGCCACCGACACGTACGCGTACAGCATGCATGCGCGTCCCTAAAGTTTTCGCGATCCACGCGTGCGCGTACATTGCACGTGTGCGTCCATGAGCTCATCCAATTCTTTGGCTTTTCCATGTGTTCTCCATTTTACATGCTTTTCTCTTCACTCCTTTGATCCATTCCTAGCCTTTTCAACCTGAAATTACTAGCAAACACATCAAGGCATCTAGTGGAATCAAAGGTGCATCAAAATTATCAAATTAAAGGTCTAAAAGCATGTTTTCACATTTAAGCACAAATCAAGGAAGAATCATAAAATCATGCTATTTTATTGAATAAATGTGAAAATAGTTTGATAAAATACTCTAAATTCATCACAAGATAAACCCTGAAAACGGGGTTTATCAGGTCTCAGAGTGCAAAGGATTCCTGTTGGAGGAATATAAGTATTGGTTGTTAGCAACCAACTCAATAAGCTCAATAGTCTCCCCTGGTGTCTTCTTCATGTGCAAAGAACCAACTGCAGAATTATCCAATCGCATCTTGGACATTTTACATAAACCCTCATAAAAGATATCCAGCTGAGTCCATCTAGAGAACATGTCCGGAGACCATTGCCTAGTCAGTAGCTTAAATCTCTCCCAAGCTTCATAAAGGGTCTCACCCTCTTTTTGTCTGAAAGTTTGAACCTCCACCCTTAGCTTAGTAAGCTTTTGAGGTGGGAAAATTTAGTCAGAAATCCAGTGACAACCTTGTCCCAAGTATCTAGACTCTCCTTGGGTTGAGAATCTAACCATAGTTTTGCTCTATCCCTCACAGCAAATGGGAAGAGCATGAGTATGTATACCTCAGGATTTACTCTATTGGTCTTCACAGTATCACAAATCTGCAGAAAATCAGAAATAAATTGATTCGGGTCTTCCTGAGGAAGTCCATGATACTAGCAATTTTGTTGCACAAGAGTGACAAGCTGAGGCTTCAGTTCAAAATTGTTTGCAGCTATAGGAGGCACCACAATGCTTTTTCCATAAAGATCTGCATTAGGAGCAGTGTAAGAGCCAAGCACTCTTCTAGGTTCCTCATTCCCAATTAGATTTGCCACATTGGCATTAGCAGCATTATTATGATCCATAGTGGACTCTACAGCCTGTAAACTCTTATTGCAAACGCCGCCTCAAAGTCCTTTCAGGTTCAGGACCAAAGTCTAACAGAGGTTCCTTGTCCCTGTTCCTGCTCATAAATAGACAGAAGACAAGAAAAGATTGGATTCTCTACGTCACAATGCAGAGAATTCCCAGTAAGGCAACCTCTGTAAAATAATAAAATAAAATAATTAAATAAAATTTGAAAATTACTAGTAGATTTAGGAAAAAAATTTTAAAATTATGGAGCTAAATAAAGAAGAAAAATTAAAATAAAAATAACTAGGGAACACCAAACTTAATTTCAGAAATTAAGGAAAAACAAATACTGCAATATTCGAAAATTAGGGACAAATATAATTAAAACTAAAGCAGAGGCGCCTATAAAAAAATGAAATATTAAAAGAGGAATAAATAATAGGAAAAGAACAAAAGTCTCTTCTCTTCTCTTTTTTATTTTTTTTTATTTTTTTATATATATGTTAGAACTAAACAATAAAATAAAAGAAAAAGAAAGAAACAGGGGATGGGGGAAGGGTAACGAAAAAAAAAAGAGAAAAATTAAAGGAACAAAAAGAAATGGAAAATAAAAATTAATAATGCTAAAAGAAACTAATTATAAAAAATTATCTAATCTAAGCAATCAAACAAGTAGTTATCGATCACAGTCAATCCCCAGCAACGGCGCCAAAAACTTGGTGCAGAATTTTGAATCCACAAACTAACCGGCAAGTGCACCGGGTAGTACCAAGTAGTACCTCAAGTAAATGAGGGTCGATCCCACGAGGATTGATGGACTAAGCAACAATGGTTGATTAATTTACTTAGTTAGACAAACAGAAAAGAGTGTTTTGGTATTCAAAAGCATTAAACGTAATTTAGAAATTAAGACAGCAAGCAGTAAATTGAGGAGAATAATATATGGAGAAACAGTTAAGGCTTCAGAGTTATCTATTTTCCGGATTGACTTTTCTTACTAACTATTTTAATCATGCAAGATTTAATTCATGGCAAACTATATGTGACTAAACCCTAATTCCTTAGACCTTTTTAGTCTTCTCTAACATTCATCAACTGCCAATTCCTTGGTCACTTAAATCCAATTAGAGGGTGAAGTTCAATTCTAGTTTATATGCCACAGAAATCCTAATTACCCAAATATAAGAGGACTATATGTCACGTATCCCGTTATATCCAGATAATTAGAAATTTAGGAGAATATGTTTTCAAGCTGTTGTTCAAGTAAAGAGCTTTTCCAAGTTATACAAGAACTCAAAAAGAAAAAGGGTCACACTTCTGTTCCACCCAAATTCATAAGATAAAGAATGAAAACAATTCTTGAATATAAATCAGTACATGAATTAAAATAGAAAAATCATAGTATCAATCCATACAATAGACAGAGCTCCTAACCTTAACAGTGGAGGTTTAGTTGCTCATGGTTCAGAGAGAAAACAAGGATTTTGAAAAACTGTAAAGTGCGGAATGAGGTAGGAGAGAGAAGAGCCCGAAGGGCTGATTCTTTTCCCTTTTATATCTAATCCTAATTAATGTAAAATATATTTTTTAAAAATTAAATAATATATTTTCCTATTTTTAAATAAAATAAAGTTTACAGAATTAAAATATAATCTTCGTGAATCTTCAATTGATGAATGGGGACCACTAGCTTCGTAGGAATGCACGCCTAACTTGGCATGGAGCTGCGCCTTACTTGAGGGATGCAGTGAGGAATGGCTATCCAAGCTCAAGTGTTGCTCCTAACTTAAGGATACCTTGTGCCAAACTTGAGCATGGCCACATGGTTTGGAGTACACTTAAATGATGCTGCGCCTTACTTGAAGAATTCATACGCCTTACTTGAAGTGAATGAGTATCACTTGCGTGTTATGGTTATGCCTTGCGCCTAACTTGAGAAGGCGTAGCCTTGGCTGCATTGGATTGATGTGGATGGCTTGTCTTGGTGCCTAACTTGAGAAATCTCAAGTTAGGCGCCACCCTTGCTGGCTTGGTGGAGAAGAAGTATGGACTATTATATATCGTTGGAAAGCTCTGGAAGTTAGCTTTTCAAAGCCACTAGAATCACATTCATTGGATCTCTATAGCTTGAGATATTCAGGTTTGAGTGCAGAGAGGTCAGGATTGACAGTATCATTCACCTTCTTCTCTTTTTCTGCAGAAACTCCATCAAATCCAGCCGAATGCCACCTAAAATAAATAGAATTGCACATGACTCAAAGTAGCATCCATAGTGGCTAAAAGATAATTAATTCTTGATTAAACTCAACAAATTGAATGCAAATTCACTAAAAAAAGATAGAGAAGATGCTCACGCATCAATATTGCAAAGAGTTGCTCATCAGGCAAGGTCTCGGACATCTCAGTAGTGGGTGGGGATGTCCCTGCTGCAGGTTCAATTCAGGATAGATGGTCACCACCTGATTTTCTGATCCCTTTCTGTCCTGGATCTCTATGTCGAATTCTTGAAGGAACAATACCCATCTTATCAATCTTGGTTTAGAATCCTGCTTGGCTAGAAGGTACTTGAGAGTAGCACGGTCATTGTAGACAATAACCTTAGACCCGATTAAATAAGATCTGAACTTGTCAATTGCATAGACCACTACAACTAATTCCTTCTCTGTGGTGGTATAGTTCCTTTGCGCATAATTTAGAACACGACTGGCATAATAGATGACGTGCATGAGCTTATCATGTCTCTGCCCCAGAACTGCGCGAATGGCATAATCACCGATATCACACATCAGTTCTAATGGCAGGTCCCATTTGGGTGTAGAGATGACAGGTGCAGAGATAAGCTTTGCCTTCAGAGTTTTAAAAGCATGCAGGCAATCCTTGTCAAAAACAAAAGGAGTGTCAGTGGCTAAGAGATTGCACAGGGGTTTCAAAATTTTGGAGAAATCTTTTATAAACCTCTTGTAGAAACCTGCATGTCCTAGGAAATTTCTGATTGCCTTAACACTAGTAGGTGGTGGTAATTGATAAACTCCGATTTTATGGTTTATCTTGTGTTGATTTTAGGGGATTTTATCATCTTTTCTCACATTTATTCAATGAAATAGCATGGTTTTGTAATTCTCCCTTAATTTGTGCTTAAGTGTAAAAACATGCTTTTTAGGCCTGTAATTTGCTAATTTTAATTCACCTTTAATTCCACTAGATGCCTTAATGTATTTGTTAGTGAATTCAGGTTGAAAAGGCTAGGAATGGATCAAAGGAGTGAAGAGAAAAGCATGCAAAGTGGACAATTCATGAAAAATCATGGATTTGGAGTGCATACATCGACGTGCACGCGTGACAGATGCGTATGTGTGAAAATGAGGTTGTCCAAGCAATGCGTACGCGTGACATGACGCGTACGCGTGGCCCATGCGTACGCGTCGCGGCTTGCACGTGACCTCATTAAAGTGAAAAGGCTGAGGGCGATTTCTGAGTTGCCCAGTACCAAATCCAACTCATTCCTAAGGCTATTTCATGCAGAATTCAAGCTTGGGAAAAGGGGGGGCACCTAGTTGTAGGGTAGCATCATGTAGTTTAGTTTTATAGAGAGAGAAGCTCCCTCTTCTCTCTAGAATTAGGGTTCTTAGGTCAATTACATCTTAGATCTAGGTTTAATTTCTATTCTCATCTTGTTTTCTTCATAATTTCTTGTTTCTACATCCTTGCTTCCTTAGTTTTACTTGTTATTCGCTTTATTTTGTTGCCTATTTTGATGTTGATGAACTCTTGTTGGATTTGATTTTCATTTAATGCAATTTTATGTTTCCATGTCTCTTTCATGTTTATCTTCATTGTTGTTGTTGATTTCTTGCCTATGGGTTTTGTGAATTCTTACAACTTATGATGTTTACTTTTATTGCACTCTAGGTGTTCGATGAAATATTTTCACTAGCTTTTGAGTAGTTTTCTTTACTCTTGGCCTAGGCTAAGGGAATTGAGTGACCTTGAGTCATTGGGTCTCATTAAATTGGTGATTTGAGAACCCTATGTGGTTAATTTGATAACCATTGACACTAGCCTACTACTAAGTCAATTAGTAGCTAGGTTAGGACTTATGGATTGATGTTGATCAAGCTATTTGATATACTCCAAGTATAGAAGTATACTTAATGAGCTCGGTTCCTCATAATTGTTAATACATAGTTTGTAGACAAGGATGGTGATCGCAATTCCCATGTCTTAGCCAAGAGTTCCTTTCCTTTTTTTTATTAGTTCTTATCATTTACTTTCTTGTTTATTTTTTTTACTTTTCTTGCCAATTACAAATCAAACCCCCTTGTTTCCTTCATAGCCAATAATTGAGCACTTCATTGCGATTCCTTGTGAGACGACCCGATGTTTAAATACTTTGGTTAATTTTCATTGGGGTTTGTACTTGTGACAACCAATATATTTAAAATTTGACTAAGAGTTATTTGTTAGTTTGGAACTATGCTTACAACGATGAAATTCCTTTTCTATTAAGAGAAATTTCTAGACCGACAATAATTTTTTTATCAAATTTTTTGTGCCGTTGACGGGGAATTGCAATAGTGTTATGTTATTGGCTATTGTATATATGTTAATATGTTTTTTTTTTGTTAGTTTTTGCTTGCTTTAGGAGTTAGTTTTTATTAGTTCTTATTAGTATTTGTTTTTATTCTCTTTTGCTACTATGAATTCTCACCCCTTTGGCTATGAGTTTGGTTCAAATTATGTTGTAGGAAATGGGAGCTACAATGACAATATGCATCAAAGATGGAACAATCAAAGGTGGAAGGAGTCCCAAGGAATTGATCACCCTTCTTGGCAACAACCTCCTCTGGTCTCCTATAGGTATAACTCCAATCCTAATGCATATCAATTTAAAGGATGTGGTGATCCTCATTGTGGTTGTCAAAAACCACTACCATATGCCTATGAACCACCTCCTCAATATTGTTTTGAACCACCATACTCATAAGCCCCTTACCACCATTCACCTTCATATGACCCTAATCCTTATCCACCCTACCAACCACCTTATGAGCCATATGAACCATACATGGAGCCACCACAGTTCCAACACAACTACTCCCAAGAACCACCTCAATATACACCATCTCCATATCCTTACCAAGATGAACCACCTTCCAATTATGAGCCCTTTTTCCCAAATAATGAACTCTCTCTAACACCACCTCCAATAGATGAGTCTCTCCATGCCTTCAAGCTAGCACAACAAAGAGATGTTAGCTCTTACCTCCAAAGGCAAGAAGATACACAAAAGGAGTTTAAGAAGATAGAAGCCGTGCTTGCCACCGTGGTAGAAGTCGTTCACAACATGGTCTCCTCCGGCCTAAGTCTATGCGATCAAAGCACTCCCATTGTTGAATGTGGAGAAACAATCAAAGAGCATAGTGAGGGAGTGAGTTTGGTGCTTCAAGGTAGAGAAGAGGAGTTGAAGCAAGGAGTACAACAATAGGAGAGGGTAGAGATGATTGAAAAGGAAGGAGTGATTAAAGATCTAGGAGATGTTGGAAGTCGATGGGAATGTAGAATCATAGAGCCCTCTTCCAAGAAGCTTGACATTGATGTTAAGGAGGGTACGCAACCTCCAAAGCATATCATAGTTGAAGACTTTGAGGAGGTTGATCAAGAGATAGATTCAATCATTGAGAATTTCTTATCTACAATTGAATCCTCCCCCATTGGACATGAAATTGAGATCAAAGAAGAAGATGCACAACCTCTCATGCCCTTGGTAAGCAATGAAGAAGAGATTGAATTGGAAGAGAGCTACTAAGAGGAAGAGGTTGAAATTGAAGAAGCTTGCAAAGAGGTGGAGGTAGTCGAGGAAGAGTATAAGGGAATGACACTTGCAAAACCATTGGAGATATCCCTTCCTAAGTCACCATCCTACACAACATTCAAGTGGGTAAAATTCTTATCCCTAAGCTTTACTTTCTCACTTGAATATGGTTTGATTGAAAATGATGGTCAACTTAAAGCTCTTTGTGGAGTTAAGAGTAGGAGAGAGTTGTGTAGTGGTTGGAAACATCACTCTAAGTTCATGATGGTTGCATGCTCAAAGTTGAATAGCAATAGTTGGTGTAGAACCAAATTGCATGGGTCTAGGATGTTGTTTGGAGGCTTCATTGAGAATTCGGCTTGTCTACCACCCAAGTGGAACCATGATGATCAATTAGAATATGGGTGTGAAAACAAGGTTTGGGATCCCGAATCGCACAATGAGGATCAACTTTGGGAGCTCCAAGCTTGTGAAGGACTCCATCAAGATTTGGTGCAACTCATTGGAAATCTTGGAGCACAATGGAGATCCAAGCATTGGTGGGAGTTCGAAGAAGAATTCAAGCACAATCCACCATGACAAGGAGCCTCCAAATAGTCCAACTTAAGGACTTAAACTAAAAGTGCTAGGTGGGAGACACCCCACCATGGTAAACTCTTTCCATTCTCTTGTATATATAATCAATGAATGCATTGAGTTGCCATTGTTAGGTAGTATCCTTCTTTGCATATTCTTGTTTATTTGGTGTTTTGATTGTTAGCTTGTTTGATTGGATTTGTGCCTTTTGAGTAGTGTTTTACTTGAAGTGTAAGTTTTGTTTGTTTTGTATTTGAAAATGTTTTAAAACCCAAAAAAAAATTGTTGTTAAATTTGAATTTTAGTTGTTTTAGAATGTTAGTAGAATAGGAGAGTGCCCTATTTCTGTTTTCATATATTAAAAAAAAAAAAGTGCGCGCCACGCCTAAGTGTGGCCAACGCGCACGCGTCGTCCGCCATATTTGAACTCCTGGTACAAAAATCAGAGAGTTGTGCTGGAGTGGTGCTGGGTTTGTGCGAATCGCATAATCTGGACCCACGCGTACGCGTGGATGGCGCTTACGTGTCACCTGTACTCTCTGCAATCCACGCGTACGTGTGGGCGAAGCTTACGCGTCAATCCACCACCCTGCCTACCGACACGTACGCATCGCAGATGCGCACGCGTCGCCCTCCATGCCCTGTTTCCCCTATTTCTGCTCTGTTCTCTTCTTATCTTCCTTTCTTTCTTCTTTCTTCCTTCTTCTTTCTCCTTTCTTCTTCTTTCCTTTTTCTTTTCTTCTTCCTTCTCTTATCCTTTCTTCTTCCTTTCTTACTTTCTCTCTTCCTCTCTTTTCAAATTTCCACTTCTCGTTTTTTCTTATTTTTCATTTTCTTTTATTTGTTGCATTTACTTATTTTCATTCATTGCATTTTAATTTTGTTTTTATAGCTAATTCTTCTTTTCTTTTCTAAGTCTTTTATTTTAATAATGGTATTGAATTCTCATACTCAATTGTTGAGAATTTCTTGGTTAATCTTGGTGCTTCTTAACTTGTTCGATATTGTTGGGTTATAAAACTTTTAAATCAATGCTTAATCTTTTATGACTCTTGCGTCCTTTGTGCATTGATATGAACTTCTATTGTCTTTCATGACCCACTCTTTCTTGTTTGAACTTGATGCTCAACATGCTCCTCATGTTATTCACTTATACTTTGACTTTACTCTTGCATCAGGTATTAGTTTATATGCCCTTTGCCTATATTGCTCTCTCACTTACATGCGTAGCTAATATGTAGTGAGAATCCTACTTTTATTTGGCATTAGCCACTGCCTATGTTCTATTTGCTTTAATATCTTTGTTATAGGCTTAATTCACTTTCTTTTTCTCTCCTTTTAGGCTGGCCACCAAAAAAGGAAAAGGAAAAGCTTCAAAATGGGGCCATAAACAAGTTCATCCGCACAACCTTTTGAAGAAGTTCATCAATTGTAGCAACCAGTCCACCTTGCTCTTCTTCGCATGCACCGAGGACGGTGCAATCTTCAAGTGTGGGGAGGTCGTCCGACCGATCTCTGTGGGTAACAATTTTCTTTTTCAACACCAATATTAGCTAGTTGTTGCATTGCATGATAGGGTGCATGTTAGTTAGAATTTGTACATATTTTACCACTTCTTTCTTGTTAAGACTACTTGGTTAGGGTGATAATTTCTTTTCCAAGAAACTATTTTTAGGGCACCCTACCAAATTGAAAAATTTTTTGTTGAACTTGCTTGAAAGAATTTATTTCGGAACATGGTTTTTGAGCTAAGAACACAAGCATGTGAGTTTTGAACCCAATTGTATGGTTACATCATATAACCACTTGTTTCCATTCTTGTGTGCATTATTCTCTTTCTATGATTGTAATCTTGGATTTTTTTGATTCTATATGTCCATTATTTTGTGTATGAATGCACTTATATGATTGAGGTCATTGTTCATTGAGCTCACTTACCCAAATAGCCTACTTTTTATCTTCCATTGTTAGCAAATTTCTAGGTAAACTCGTGGAGCTAACCTAGACCCGACTCGCGAGTTACTCGTAGACTCGTACGAGTTCACCTGTTATTCTTGTTCTATATTTATTATGTATATGTATATGTATATATATATATATATATATATATATATATATATAACCTAGACCCGACTCGCGAGTTAACTCGTAGACTCGTACGAGTTCACCTGTTATTCTTGTTCTATATATATATATATATATATATATATATATATATATATATATATATATACATAATGTATATTTACTCAATTCTAACCCTTCAAAATTAATAATATCAATCTTAAAGTACATAATAAATAAAATATTAGCATACATAATAACAAATATTTTAAAACACACATTCAAATCCTCTATAATTATTTTTATACAAATACAATATAGAACACACAAAATTATAAATTATAAATCTGTAATACTAAATCTTTAATTAAACATTAAACAATATCAAATAATCAAATTAACTTTAATCAAAATAATTAATTACTAATCAGTCATCAATGGTTGAACCATCTGGCCATCTAACATAAACGATAAGCAATAGGCTAAAATTAGAAGCAATAAAATTAAAAAAAAACTAAATCAAGAAGCAAAGGCTAAAAAAAAAGGGCAAAAGGCATACAAAAAATAAAGGATACAGAAGAAAAGAAGGGGCAAAGTCTCAGCAATAGCAGATCAAAGGCAAGGGTGCAGCAGGCAGCGGTGGTGAGGGTGCAGCAGCATCACGAAACAATGGCAACAAAAAGTCATAGATTTCACGACGGCGCTAACTAGAGCAGAGATAGAACTGTACGAGAAGTAGTCGAACTCGTGAATGGTGATAGCACTATGGAGTTGCGGATAGTGGAGATGCGAAGAAATACAAAGCAGAGGGCAACATAGGTAAAATTCACAAAGACAATGGCACAAATCAGAGCAGAGATAACAGACGCAGGCAAACAGCGGCAGCTCGACGGGGAACAATGACTGCGGCAGAACATGGAGAAAGTGAGACTTGAGAAAAACGACGCAGGTGAGTGATTTGTGAGTGAGTTTTCTTTCATTCTTTGGGAGTGTTATCATAACCCTAATAAAAAAAAGTGTCTTTTTGGATTCAAAATAACATTTTTTAAGCAAAAATGAAGAAAAAACACAAGCTCACTAACTCGGTCCTAAACTCATGAGTTTGTCCGAGTTTGACCGAGTCTAGCCGAGTGTAGCCGAGTTTACTCAAGATAGAGTCTATGTCCGAGTCAACTTGATTCGATATCAAAACTCGTAAACTCGTACGAGTTTACGTGTTAACTCGAGAGTTTGACAACATAACCAATTTGTTCTTAATTTTAGCACATTACAAGCCTTATGTGAAAAACAATAAATGTACCTTGTTTGGATCTTTGATTAGCTTAGGCTAGTGAGAGTGCTTATCATTCAAGTTTGGGAGAGTTGGGAACATTGGTTGGGATAAAAGAGTGTTTTTGTATTTTTGTTAAAATTTTGGGAATTGGGTACATGCTCATGCATTAAATGTTTAAACTATATGCATTGATACTCTTGTATATATTTTAGTTTGAAAAAAAAATGAAAAAAAATGAAAAGAAAAAAATATATAAAAAAAGAGAAAAAGAAAAACAATAAAAAGGGAACAAAAATGCCCCAAAGTAAAGTAATAATAATAATGCTCTATGGAATGTGAATTAAAGAGAATGCATGAGTATGTGAAAAAGTGGGAATCATGGGTAGTTAGGTTTGTTTAGAATTGTATAGGTTGTTATATGTGTTTGGTGAGAGCTTAGGCTAATCAAAGATGCAAATTTCAAGCTTACTTAACCTGTTAACCATATGCATCCCTACCTTTAACCTAGCCCCATTACAACCTATGAATAAGTCCTCATGATAAATGTATGCATGCATTGAATAATTGTTGATTGTTAGAAGAAAAACAAATCTTGGAAAGCATGAGTAGAAGAGAATTGAGTGAATCAACCCTATACACTTGAGCCTCTAGAGCGAATACACTTCCGGTGAGGGTTCGATGCTCAATTCCTTGTTCTCGGCATTCATGAGCTTTCCTCTTGCAAGTCTATTTGAACTTCATTTTGATATTTGAATTAGTAGGATTCATGATTCATCATACTACTCAGCCCCACATGTGCATATATGTTCTTGGAGATTGATTCATTTTTAACCAAGTAAGTAGAATCACTTTGCATTTAGTTGCATTCATTTAGATAGGTTGCATATAGTGCCTGATCGACCTATATTCCCTTGTTCGAAATCCGATGCCCAGGAACAATTACTTCAGTCACCATGAAGTGGTATTTTTCCTAGTTTAAAACTAGATTTGTTTTTTGGCATCGTTTCAGAACTAGGGCTAGATGGTTAAGGCAGGAATCAAAGGAATCACCAAAGATAGAGAAGTCATCCATGAATACTTCAAGGAATTTTTCAACCATGTTTGAAAAAATGGAGAGCATGCACCTTTGGAAGGTTGCAGGTGCATTACAAAGGCTGAATGGCATTCTTCTGTAAGCAAACACTCTGTATGGGGATGTGAATGTTGTTTTCTCTTGATCTTGAGGATCTACTATAATTTGATTGTAGCCTGGATAGCCATCTAGGAAGCAATAGAATGCATGTCTAGCCAATCTCTCCAGCATCTGGTCTATGAATGGTAGGGGAAATGATCCTTTTTTGTGGTGTTGTTGAGTCTCCTATAATCAATACACATATGCCATCCTGTAACTGTTCTCGTAGGAATCAATTCATTATTCTCATTGTGGATCACTGTCATCCCTCCTTTCTTGGGTACAACTTGGACAGGGCTTATCCAAGGGCTATCTGAGATGGGATAAATAATCCCAGCCTCTAATAGTTTTGTGACTTCTTTTTGAATTACTTCCTTCATAGCCGGATTCAGTCGCCTCTGTGGTTGCACCACTAGTTTAGCATCATCTTTGAGCCTAATCTTATGTAGGCACTGAGTAGGGCTAATTCCCTTTAAGTCACTTATAGTCCACTCAAGAGCTATTTTGTGTGTCTTTAGCACTTGAATCAGTGCTTTTTCTTCCTGTGGCTCTAAGGCAGAGCTTATAATTACATGTTAAGTTTCTCCATCTCCTAGAAACACTTATTTCAAGAAAGATGGTAGCGGATTAAGCTCGAGTTTGGGAGGATCATCCTCCACTTTAGGAGCTTTTAATGTCTCCTCCTGTTCTGCTGGTGCCTTCATGTCAGGCTTGGCATCTTCAAGGATGTCATCTAGCTCCTCTTCGAGCCTTTCAGTTGCTAGTACCTCTTCCACCAGGGAATCGATGACATCAATCCTCATGTATTCCTCTGGAGTGTCAGGGTGTTGCATGGCCTTGATAGCATTCAAGACGAATTCATCCTGATCAACTCTCAGGGTTACTTCCCCTTTTTGCACCTCAATGAGGGTCCTCCCTGTGGCCAGAAAGGGTCTCCCTAAAATAATGGATGCATTCTTATGTTCTTCCATATCCAATACCACAAAGTCTGTGGGAAATGCAAATGGTCCAACCTTCACAATCATGTCTTCAACCACTCCTGATGGAAACTTGATAGAGCCATTAGCAAGCTGGAGGCATATGTGGGTACGCTTGACTTCTTGGATCCCAAGTTTCTTTATTAGTAATGAAGGAATTAATTTAATATTTGCTCCAATATCACATAGGGCTGTCCTTGTACAACTATCTCCGAGGGTACAGGGTATCACAAAACTCCCAAGGTCCTGAAGTTTCTCCGGCAAGGACCTCTGGATGACTGCACTGCATTCTTCAGTGAGGAAGACTGTCTCTACCTCTCTCCACTCCTTCTTGTGGCTCAGTATGTAATTCATAAACTTCGCATAGGAGGGTATTTGTTCGAGGGTTCTACAAATGGGATCTTGATCTCCAGTGTCTTGAGGTAATCTGCGAACCGGGCAAACTGCTTATCTTTTTCTGGTTGACGGAGTTTCTGAGGAAATGGCATCTTGGTCTTGTACTCATGTGTTCTGAGTGTCGCAGGGTGAGTGTCTATAGTGCCAGAAGAAGGATTACCAGCTTGCTTAGGAGAGGTGTTCCCTAAACTTGCACATGCGTGGCCTCCCCTATCTGGGCATTCAATGCCACTGTTTGTCCTTTTCTGGCATTGAACGCCAGCATTGCTCCCTTCTTGGCATTGAACACCAATGCTGCTCCCTCCTGGGCATTGAACACCAGGGGAATTAGTTTGGGACGCTGCGCATTCTTCTTTTGGTGCAATATTTTATTGAGATGGGATAGTCAGTGTCTGCCACTTCGTAAGTCAATTGCCTGGCATTCTTTAGCTTCTTGCTTGGTCTCCAGTTGGTGTAGCTTTGTTGGCACACTCTAAAGGGACACTTGAGTCTCTTGTGCTATGCTGTGCTGGCTCATTGTGAATGCATGCACGCTCTCTAGCTGTCGTGTCAAGAGGTCTAATCGCTCAGTCTTTGCTTTATTGTGAGCTAGGAGTGTGTCCATGGCAGATTTCTTCTTGGATTCTACTCCTTCCTTGGGTCTTTCTGCTATGTATACATATTGATTATTAGCCACCGTTTCAATGAGTTCCTGAGCTTCCTTGGGCGTTTTCAACATGTGTAAGGATCCACCTGCAGAATGATCCAGGGACATCCGGGCTGCATCAAGGAGTCCGTCATAAAAGATGTCCAGCTCAACCCAGTGGGTGAACAGTTGAATGGGACATTTCTGGAACATTGATTTGTATCTCCCCCATGTATCATAGAGAGATTTGCCCTCCTCTTATTCAAACGATTGAATATCCTTCTTTAAGTTAGTTATCTTTACTCCAGGTGTTTAGGCTTTCCTTAGGATGGTGATTGACGTAAAGGCAGAAGTCGGCTAATTAAGAAATCAATATAGAGAATGCTGATGACAAGTCATCTTAGCCTATTTTAACTAGTCTTTTTCTTTTGTTTTCATTAGAATTATGCACTTTCTTGAGCTCTAAGCAAGCCAATTAGGTAGATTTTCATGTTTCCCTTGATTGAATCAACCATGTATGAATTCATGCTATTTCATGAGGTTTTATACTATAATTGTCACATATTATGAAAGAATGAATATCTCATGATTTTAAGCATAGCTTTGATGTGTTTGGTTGATTAATGATAGGTGAAGAAAGCTTGGAGAAAGGTTGAAGCAAGAAGGAATAGCTAGGAGTAAAGAGAAGACAATGGAATAAGTGAAATTGAACCAGGAAGCAAAAAGCTGGACCTAAAGTTAGCCTCAAACTTTTGCACAAACTTTTGAGTGAAAAGTTAGCCCCAACGTTAGCCCCTAACTTTTGGGCTAACGTTGGAACTTGAAAATCACTCCCTGGGTACCAAAAGTTTGCGCCAACGTTAGCCCCTAACTTTGAGGCTAACGTTGGCACATGAAAATCACCCCTGGGCACCAAAAGTTTGCGCCAACGTTAGCCCCAAACTTTGAGGCTAACGTTGGCACATGAAAACTACAAGGGGAGGAGCAAAAGTTTGCGCCAACGTTAGCCCCTAACTTGGTGGCTAACGTTGGCGCCACAAGTGCACATGGTAAGGCCAACGTTGGGGCCAAAGTTAGACCCCTAACTTTGGCACCAACGTTGGTATCAGCTGGATATGGGTGCTGATATGAAAAGTTTGGGCAAAAGTTAGCCCCTAACTTTTGCTCAAACTTTTGGTCCAACTTTTGCAAAACTCCAACCCGGTTCAATTGGTTCGTTTTGGTTCCTCTTCAAACTCCAAGAGCAATCAACCAATGCCTCTTTCAACCCAATTCCACCAAGAGCAAAGGCCCAACTCAAGGCTTGAAGATCATTGGAAGAAAGTGTATAAATAGGATAGAATTCAAGTTCTTCAGAGAGCTTTCTTTTGGGAGCTTTCCCTTTGAATTTTCATAATAGTTTTCGGAGAGCTTTGGATATTGAGTGATCTTTAATTTCTTAGTCTTGGGGAAGGAGAATTCACTTCTCTTCCTCTTAGTTTTATTGCTTTCAATTTCAATTACAATTGTCTTGGATCTTGGGTTGGAGAATTGAAGAAATTCTGTTTCAATCTCATCCTTGGATCTCTCTGTTTTATTTACTGCTTGATTGAATTTAATTTCTGTTAATTGCTCTTCATCTACTTTCCTTGCAATTTACAATTCCCTTGCAATTGTTCTTGTTGGATCTAGGAAGGCATTGAGATCTAGACTTGGTTTTCTAGTCTCTGGGTCCTGAGATCTGATTTCCCAATTTTACATTCTCTGTTTACTGTTTTTAATGTTCATTTACTTTTCTGTTCTGAGATCCGATTTGATCCAAACCTCTTTTACTTTTCTGTTTGATGCAATTTACTTTTCCTTGTTTAAATTCTATAAATCCAATCCCCAATTCCCTTTACAATTCCAGCTATTTACATTTCTTGAACTTTAAGATTCCACAATTTACATTTCTTGCATTCTAAGTTTCTGCCATTTAATTTCTTGTTCTTTAAGATTCAGCACTTTAATTTCTTGCTCTCCTTAACTTCATGCAATTTACCCATTCCCTTTACTTTCCATGCAATTTAATTTCTGTAAATCACAAATCACTCAACCAAATCTTGATTCGCTTGACTAAATTAACCACTAAGCTAAAATTGCTCAATCCTTCAATCCCTGTGGGATCGACCTCACTCCCGTGAGTTTTTATTACTTGATGCGACCCGGTGCACTTGCCGGTTAGATTTGTGTGTTTTGGGAGAAATTCATTTTTCCTCCAAAATACTCATCAAATGTGTTGAGAGTATAGTTCTTAACCAGCTAAGATCCGCCTTGTCAATTTAGAAAAGTTGTCACAAAATTTAGAAATAAAAATACTGGGAGTATGAGTCCCAGGTCGTCTCCCAACGAGTTGCAGGAAAGGGTGCCAATTTATTAATTAGGAATTTTCTGAGAGAGTTTGAGTTTGGATAATGAGCAATTAAATAATTAAAAAATAAAGCAATAAAACTAAGAATGATTATTAATATTTTAATAAAAAGCCTTGACTGGGAGAATGATTAATTGGAAGTTCTATCCTTGTTGGGATCTCTTAAGTGTAGCATCAAAAAGGTTGTTGTTTTCACTTAGTTAACCCTTACTAAATAAAGAAAAGTCAAGTGATTGAGCTAATCCTTATTCGCAAATCCTAGTCCTCTTCCTTGGGAAGGTCTAGCGTTAGTAAATACAGAACTAGCCAACAACTTCCAATTTAACCAACACTTAAGCCTTCCAACTCAAGTGTCTCCTCTTAATCAACCCCCATGTCAAGTTTGGGAATCTACTCCATTAACATTAATATAATACTCAGAAAAATATAAGAA
Organism: Arachis ipaensis; assembly: GCF_059453495.1. Classification (NCBI taxonomy): domain Eukaryota; kingdom Viridiplantae; phylum Streptophyta; class Magnoliopsida; order Fabales; family Fabaceae; genus Arachis; species Arachis ipaensis. Next base: position 113,722,246 of record NC_142436.1, read on the forward strand.
GAAGACATAATAAATTAAATAAAATAAAATAGAGATTGAAAATTAATTAAAAGTAAAAGTAATCCTCTTTATTAACAATCCATGAAAATAATCCAATTGTAATTATAAATAAAGTAAATAAGGATATGGAAGAGTAAGGGACAAAGTAAACAAACTAGAATAATGTCTTCAACGGAGGTAATGACTCTTCAATATCTGAAAGCAAAAGCAATAACTAGGAATGTAAAGAACTAGAGGAAGAGTAATTCTCTCTCTAGATTCATATCTAAAACTAAAAGTAATCCTAATAAATCTAAAACTGTATGTCTAGTATGTCTAAGATGTGTGTTGAGTCTCTTCATGTTCCCTGGCTTTATTCTGTGTTTCTAGGCCGAAAACTGGGTCAAAACGCGGCCCGAAATCGCTCCCAGTATTTTCTGTTATTTCTGCAGATCGCGCAGGTCACGCGTTCGTGTCGTCCACGCGTTCGCGTCATTCAGCGATTTCCCTCGTCATGTGTATGCGTCGTTCACACGTTCGCGTCATATGTGCAGATTCCAATCCACACGTACGCATCAGGCACGCACTCGCGTCGCTGCGATTTTCTTCATTCCGCGCGCTTGCGTGAGCCATGCGCGCGTCAGTATTCGCTGGTCATCTCCTTAGTGTCTTGTGTTCCTTCCATTTTTGCAAGCTTCCTCTCTATTTTCTAAGCCATTCCTGCCCTATGAATCCTGAAACACTTAACACACGGATCACGACATCGAATGGTATAAAGGAGAATTAAAATATACTAATTAAAGATCTCTAAGAAGCAAGTTTTCAACCATAGAATAATACTAGGAAGGAATTATAAAAGCATACAATTAGTATGAATAAGTGGGTGAAGACTTGATGAAACCATTCAATTAAACACAAGATAAACCATAAAATAGGGGTTTATCAACCTCCCCACACTTAGACATTAGCATGTCCTCATGCTTAGCTTAAGGAGATAAAATAAATGAGTAGGGAAAATTAAGACTCATGCAATGTAACTTATGTATATGAATGCAACTATATGATTTTGTCTACTTGGTTAAAATAAATAAGTTCTTTAAGACAAAAATAACTAAAACTTCACTAATTCAAACTATACAGTAAAGACAAGTAAACTTGTAAGAAGACAGCTCATGAAAGCAGGGAACATAGAATTAAGCATTGAACCCTCACTGGTGGTGTATATGCACTCTAGTCTCTCTAGTGTATAGGGTAATCACTGTACTCTTCTCTAATCATGCTTTCTAAACCTTGTTCTTCACCTAACCAATCAACAAGTATTTAATGCACCAATGCAAACTTCATGAGGTCTTTTCAAAGTTGTAATGGGGCCAAGGTAAAGGTGAGGGTATATATATGGCTAAGTGAGCTATAAATTGAATCCTTGATTAACCTAAGCTCTTACCTATATACACACTCTTATTTTCTTCTTAAAGCATCCTTAACTTACCCAAAGTTTTCCCACTTTTGTATTACATACTCATGCATCAACTTTTCTCTTAACTTGTATCACATATGCATTGATTTTTCCATTAACTTAACTTAGCATTGGGGTAATTTTGTCCCCTTATTTAATTACTTAATTACTTGAATTTTTTTTTGAAGCATAAAAAAAATAAACATAACACTATCAATTCACATGGATTTTTAATTTTTCTAGTTCCACATGAGTAGGTACCAAAATTCCCATTATTTTATCATGACACATTCTTTTATTAACCCATGTTCCCACAATCTTCCCAAACTCAATTGACACACAATTTCTATCTTAAGCTAACCAAAGATTCAATTGGGATATTTAATTATTTTTCCGCTTAAGGCTAGTAATGTGGTAAAATATAGAACAAATGGGATTTAAAAGGCTCAAAGTGGTTAACAAAGGTAATTGGAAGGGTAGGCTATTTTGGGATAAGTGAGCTTAAAACAAATAATGGCCTCAATCATACGCATGCATATAATACATTAAACATTGGACATATAGGATGGAACAAAATAACGATTACAATCATAGAGAAGTAAACACACAAGAATAATATTTATGGTTAAATAATGTATCAATGTTATTAGGCTCAAGTCTCACAGGTTGTGTGTTCTTAGCTTTTTAAATTATGTTCCAAATACAATTTCCAAACAAGTTTAACACAAAAATTTTGATTTAAATTAGTGAAATTTTTCAAAAATAGGATCTTAAAAAGAAACTTATTAATTTTTAACCAAATAGAACATGCATGCAATTAACCTATTACTATGCTATCTATCCTATTCTAAACAAAAGAAAAATTAATAAATATCCTATTTTATTGGTGTTTAAGGAAGAGAAATTACCTCTGAAAGTCAGGTACTGACTGACCTCTCCACACTTAAAGCTTTGCACCGTCTTCGGTGCCATGTGTCAAGAACAAAGGGGGGCTGGTAGCAGCATCTCCACTATCGGGTCTGTCATGCCTCCCTTTGCTGGTAAATGAAGTGGAGTCTGGGGTGTCTGGGTCTTCTTTAGGTGGGTGGTGACCAATAATCAGCTCCTTTAGGTATGTAAATCGGCGCTTGTTACGACGCTCCATTTGCTTTCCTTTCTGCTCAAGCCGGTCTAACTTTTGAATTATCTGTAGGAGTAACTGATTTGTTGAAGGTGCTTGTGATGTGGAAGGAGAAGGAATATCTTTGGCCGGATCTATAGGCCGGCTAGCAGTGGCTGTTGGAGGTCTGATATACTTCCCGTTAGGGACGACTTGATCATCTCGTGGAATCATGGCCTTGGTGTCCCCAGCTCTGTAGGAGACTCCGACTGCTGAGACTAGATCTGAAACCAAGGCGGGAAAAGGTAAGTTACCCGCAATCTGTACGTGTCCCATAGCCTGCCGAATGTGTCTTGGTAAATTGAGGTGCTGGTCTGTAAGGATACACCAGAGTAGAACAGCCATGTCTGCAGTGAAGGAGGACTCGTGAGTGCTTAAAAAGACGTAATGGGACATAATCTGTGCCCATACTCGAGCCTCCAAGGTGAGTGCTGAAGCCAATATGCTCTTAGGTCGGGATCGATGGTATCCGTAGATCCATCTGCTTCCAGGTTGTGCTATAACTCTGAGAACGGCGTCCCAATCAAATTGGTATGTCTGGCACTTGAATGAGGCTTCTTGGAATGCGTCCAATCCTTCTAGAGCAGGGGGAAGATTTAAAGCTCGTTGAATGGCCTCTTCTGTTATGGAGATTTGCTTCTGACGGACATAGACAGATTGCATGGTTGGCATGTGAAAATTGAAGTAGAATTCAACTACACATGAAAGATTAACCTGCTGTGGCTGTCTCCGTAGGAATCCCATTGTCTTTGCTCAATGCGGGGCTCAACAAATTTAGCAATGTTGATCGGGAGGATAAGAAGGTACTCATTATTATAATTCATCTCAGCTAGGATGGGGAACATCTGCTCACAGTAGCGGTTAGTGAACCTCGCAGTGTCCTTTACTGGAAAAGCTTTCTCTTTTTCATCGACTTTGATGATCTTCTTGATTCGTTTTGTTGAGGGTTTTACTGCGGTTGAAGATGGCTCTGCCACTAGTGCTCTTTTTGTTCCTTTCCTTGCTGGTGGTTTGGGAGTAGCTTTCTCTTTGTCCTTTTTGGTGGCCATCCTGAAAGGGAAAAGGTAAGTACTTTTAAAACTTCAAGGGTTAGAGCAAGGAAGAGGACAGGATACGTGATAATCACTGCACGGTAAAGAAGGATGTCATTAACACATGGTCATGACTACATGTGAAAAGTTCATCAATAAAAAGATAGCAAGTGCAGGTGATGACAATTAAATGCAAGATGTTTATTGGCATGCCGGCAAAGGCATGAGTAGCATAGATCAAGCATTAAATGTCCAAGTTAGATTATCAACTCTTTCAAACTAACAACCTGTTTGTATTGACAATTATATTTAATCAATAAAATATAAAAGGGGTTTTGTGAAAAACAAGCATTAGAGTAGTAGTAACATAAAAATAATGCACAATGCTATACGGGCTTTTTCATAAACACATAGCATGCATGGTGAATATGTTATTGGAAGTATTAAAGTGGAATGCAAGCAACCCTTTAAGAAGTAATATTAATTGTCAAACAATTCCACAATAATTCACAAGCAAAATGTAAAAGAAAATAATCACCCAGTAAATTTCTAACACCAATTAAAGGAATAAAGAAAAAGAAAGAAAAAGAAAATATAGATAATGAAAGTGAAAAGAAAAAGAAGAAGAAAACATAAATAAAAAAAATAATAAAGGAAAAGGAAAAAGTAAGGAAAGAAAGAAAAGAACTTTGATAATGGATGTGAAAAATAGGGAAAGGAAAGTAAAAAGTGAGAAAGAATAAAGAAGGAAGAAGAGAAGAAAAAAGAAATAAGAAGGGAAAGAAAAGATTTGGATTTGGGGAAGAAAAGATAAGATAGCAGGCACTGATTTGGATAAGCTGTGCGTCGCATGTGACGCGGACACGTGGATCACGCGATCTCGTGGTGTGTGATAATTTTCAGGTGACGCGGATGCGTGAGTCACGCGACGCGTGGCCTGATTTATGCTATTGGCGCGAGTGCAGCCTCGCGTACGCACAACTCTCTGTTTTAAATGGATTTTGCCAAAGATCCGGGTGTCGCGGTCACGTGGCCATATTTTGAAAAATGACACGGATACGTGGGGAACGCGTTCACGTGATAGGGCTTGTGCTTCTAGCATCATTCCAGCCTAGCTCCATCATAACTTTTTGCCATATACCTCTTTACGTCGATTTTGCAGGGCCACGCATTCGCGTGGGTGACGCGGTCACGTGAGCATGCTTGTGCCTAAGGCACGCCTCCAGCCACGCTCTCGCGTGACTCTCTGCTTCCTTTCTTCTCGTGTCCAGGGCATCTATGACGTGGACGCGTCGGCGACGCTTACGCGTCACGTGCCTCTCTCTCTCTCTTTTTTTTAATTAATTATATATGCAGAATGCAAATGTAAGTGCAGGCTATATGCAGCTATATGCAGAGATTATGAGAAGAGTCATTAACAAAGACAAAAATAAAATAAAGTAAAATAAAAATTAAGACTGAAACTGAACGATCATACCATGGTGGGTTGTCTCCCACCTAGCACTTTGCTTTTACGTCCTTAAGTTGGACGTTCTTTAAGCTCATTCTGCTTCTGTTGGTGGGTCTTCCAAGAGGAAAACCTCTAACTCTTTGTGATCCTTCGTCTTTTCACCATGATAAATCTTTAGGCGATGTCCGTTGACCTTTAGAAATTTGGAGCTAGAAGGATGACGCAGGTGAAAAACTCTGTATGGCTCTGCCTTTTCTACTCTGTAGGGACCTTCCCATCTTGATCTCAGTTTACCTGGCATAAGTCTCAGTCTGGAGTTATAAAGAAGAACTAACTCTCATGGTCTGAACTCTCTCCTTTTTATGTGCTTGTCATGGACATCCTTCATCTTCTCTTTGTATCACCTAGCATTGTCATATGCTTCTAGGTGAAGATTCTCTAATTCTGCTAGTTGCAGCTTCCTTTCAGTACCAGATTCTTCAAAATTCATACTGCATTCCCGTACAGCCCAGAAAGCCTTGTGTTCCACCTTTACTGGAAGGTGGCAAGCCTTTCCGTATACTAAGCGGAAGGGGCTCATCCCAAGGGTGTCTTGTACGCTGTTCTATATGCCCAGAGTGCATCTTGTAGCCTGGCACTCTAGTCCTTCCTATGAGGTTTTACTATCTTCTCCAGAATGTGTTTAATCTCTCTGTTAGACACTTCTGCTTGTCCATTGGTTTGGGATGATAAGCTGTTGCTACTTTGTGAACTATCCCATGCTTTTTCAGTAGTCCTGTTAGTCTCCTATTACAAAAGCGAGTGCCTTGATCGCTCACGATTGCTCGTGGTGATCCAAAGCGACAAATAATTTATTTTCTAACAAAGGAAACAATAGTGTTAGCATCATCAGTACGGGTAGGAATTGCTTCCACCCATTTAGAAATATAATCTACGGCTAACAGTATATAAAGGTAACCATTAGAGTTTGGAAATGGACCCATGAAGTCAATGCCCCAAACATAAAAAATTTAACAGAAAAAGCATAATCTGTTGAGGCATCTCATCCCTCTTAGATATATTACCAAACCTTTGGCATGGGGAACAAGATTTATAAAATTCAGCAGCATCTCTAAAAAGAGTAGGCCACCAGAATCCATAGTATAAGATTTTTCTAGCTGTTCTTTGAGGGCTAAAATGTCCTCCGCTCTCAGAAGAGTGGCATGCCTCTAAAATGGACTAGAATTCTGATTGTGGTACACATCTTCTAATTACCTGGTCAGCACCAGACCTCCACAGATATGGGTCATCCCATATAAAATATTTAGATTCGCTTTTCAGCTTGTCCCTTTGATGCTTAGTAAAATTGGGAGGTAAAGTATGGCTAACTAGATAATTAGCTACAGGTGCATACCAAGGAACTACTTCAGATACTGCTTGCAAATTATCAAATGGAAAAGTATCATTTATAGGAGTGGAATCATGCTTAATGTGCTCAAGGCGACTCAAGTGGTCTGCCACTAAATTCTGGTTACCACTCCTATCCTTAATTTCTAAATCAAATTCTTGTAGCAGTAGTATCCAACGTATTAGCCGTGGTTTGGACTCTTTTTTAGCTAATAAATATTTTAGAGCTGCATGATCTGAGTACACTACTACCTTAATACCAAGTAAATAGGCTCGAAATTTATCCAGAGCAAAAACAATAGCTAGAAGTTCTTTTTCAGTAGTAGTGTAATTAGACTGAGCAGCATTTAAAGTCTTAGATGCATAAGCAATTACAAAAGGGTCTTTACCTTTGCGCTGAGCCAGCGCTACTCCTACTGCATAGTTGGAGGCATCACACATAATTTCAAATGGCTGGCTCCAGTCTGGTCCTCTCACAATTGGAGCTTGAGTCAGGGCGATCTTCAGCTTATCAAACGCTTTCATGAAATCTTCACTGAACTCAAACTCAATATCTTTCTGCAGCAATCTGGATAAAGGCAATGCTACCTTACTGAAGTCCTTAATGAATCTCCTGTAAAAACCTGCGTGGGCAAGAAACGAATGGACTTCCCTCACAGAGGAGGGTAAGGTAAACTAGAAATGACATCTACCTTTGCTGGATCTACAGAAATACCAGTATTAGACACAACATGTCCTAGTACAATTCCTTGTTTTTCCATAAAGTGACATTTTTCAAAATTTAATACAAGGTTTGTACTAACACACCTGCCTAATACTCTAGACAAACTATCCAAGCAAAGGCTAAATGAATCACCATATACGCTAAAATCATCCATAAAAACTTGCATACAGTTCTCAATAAGATCTGAAAAGATACTCATCATGCATCTTTGGAAAGTAGCAGGTGCATTACATAAGCCAAAAGGCATTCTTTTATAAGCATATGTTCCAAAGGGACATGTAAAAGTAGTCTTCTCCTGATCTTCAGGAGCTATATGAATTTGAAAGTAGCCTGTATAACCATCTAAAAAGCAATAATGTGATTTACCTGACAGGCGATCGAGCATCTAATCAATGAATGGCAAGGGGTAATGATCCTTGCGAGTGGCTTGGTTGAGACGGCTATAGTCAATGAAAACCCTCCATGAATTCTGCACTTTAGTTGTCAAGAGCTCTCCATGCTCATTCTTTATTGTTGTGACTCCAGACTTCTTGGGCACCACTTGTATTGGACTGACCCATTCACTGTCTGAGATGGGGTAAATGATATCTGCTTCAAGTAGCCTGGTTACTTCTTTCTTGACAAGTTCTAAGATGGTGGGATTCAATCTTCTTTGAGGCTGACGGACAGGTTTTGATTCCTCTTCTAAATATATTTTGTGTTCACAAACTTGAGGACTGATGCCTACTATATCTGCCAAGCTCCATCCAATTACTTTCTTATGTTTTCTCAACACACTGAGCAGTTGCTCTTCTTGTTGAGAAGTGAGTTCCCTTGCAATGATAACTGGGAACTTCTGATTATCCTCAAGATAAGCATACTTGAGGTGTGGAGGAAGGGGCTTTAATTCTGATTTAGGCTCTTGGCTAGGCTCTGGATCATCTTGAGCTAATGATAATGGTAAAGGGTCCTCATTGTGTTCAGAGGGTGTCCCCATACTTGGACCTTGCTCTATGTGCTTCTCTTCTATTTCTTCTTGGTGAACTTCAGCTACAATTTCATTAATGATGTTGCACTGGAAGATAGAATGATCTTCCGGAGGGTGCTTCATAGCTTTATTTAAACTGAAACTCACTGCTCTGCCATCTATCTCAAAGGAGTAAGTTCCTAAGAATGCATCCAGTTTGAACTTTGAAGTCTTCAGGAATGTTCTTCCAAGCAGGATTGATGATGGTCTGCCTGAGTCATTAGGGGGCATTTCCAGGATATAGAAGTCAATAGGAAATGTGAGCCCCTTAATGCTCACTAATACATCTTCAGCAATTCCAACTACTGTAATTATGCTTTTATCTGCTAACACAAAACGAGCTGCTGACCTTTTTAAGGGAGGGAGCCTCAAAGTATCATATATAGACAATGGCATTATACTAACACATGCTCCTAAGTCACACATACAGTCAGAAAATATTACACCTAAAATGGTACAGTTAACCATGCATGGACCTGGATCACTACATTTTTCAGGTATACCTCCCATTAAAGCAGATATAGAACTACCTAAAGGAATAGTTTCTAACTCATTAATTTTATCTTTATGAATGCATAAATCTTTCAGAAACTTTGCGTATTTAGGTACCTGCTGAATGACATAAAAAAGGGGAACAGTTACCTCAACCTTTTTGAAAATTTCTACCATTTTGGAATCAAGTTCCATCTGCTTTATGGATTTCTTTGCAAGGTGTGGAAAGGGGATAGGAACGGCATCTCGTACAACTTCTGTATCCTTTGGTGGTCTATTCCTTTGTGGAGCTACTTCTTCTTCAACCTTGTCTTGTACCTTATCTTCTTCTTCAGCATCTTCCATTTCAGCATCTTCTACTTCTATCACATCCTCAGCTGGGGCGTGTACTATTGGGCTTGGTGCCTCATGATTTCTCTCTGGCAGTGTGGTTTCGGACCTCAAGGTGATGGCATTGATGCCACCATTGGGGTTAGGTAAGGGTTGAGAAGGAATTCCACTGGAGCTTAAAGGTTTGTTAGTGGAATTAGGTAATGAATCTATCCTGGAGGCAAGAGCTTATAAAGTGGCATTCAGACCATTTAAAGTAGAGTTTAGTTGTGTCTGCATGTCTTGTTGTCCTTGTGCAAGAGAACGAAGCATCTCGTCATTTGATGAGGAATTAGGATAGGTGATCTGAGGAACTTGTTGTTGGTTATGCTGGGATCCTTGAGATTGTCTTAGGTGAGGTGCTCTGTAAGGCTGGTTCTGATTCTGCTGTTTGTTTTTGTTATTCTACCTCTAGTTTCCATTGTTATCTCTGCCTCCTCTGTTATAGTTGTCCCTCCAGCCATAGTTGGACTTATCTCTCCAGCCTTGGTTGGAGTTGTCTTGCCATCCTTGGTTATAGTTTCCACCTTGGTTGTAATTGCCGCCTTGTTGATTGTATCCTTGATTCGGGCGGTCATAGAAGTTATGAGTAGCTGCCACAGTATTGTCTTCTTGTTGGAGCTGCGGACATTCATCAATATAATGACTATAATCAGCATAGATTCCGCATACTCTTTGTGGGACTAACTGTTGGCTCTGTTGTGGTGGGTGAGGCTAAGCTTGTTGTTGTTAGTTCAACTGCATTTACTTCAGTAGGTTGGTCATTTCACATATAATCTATGTAAGAGCAGTAGTTTCAATGCTAGAGGAAACCTCGGTAACAGCTTTTGAGTCGCTGATCAGTTGCCATGCTTCATCTGCGGTCTTGTACTTTTTAATAGAACCATTACTAGCACCATCCAGTGTAGTTTTATCCTGAGGCTTCATGCCTTGTGTGAAGTAGCTGATCAACACCAGTCTGTCAATCATGTGATGGGGGCATGCGTCTAGAAGGTTCTTAAAGCGCTCCCAGTACTCATAAAGAGTCTTTGATTCTCCTTGAACAATGCAGGAGATCTCTTTCCTCAGTCTATCTGTGACTTTAGCTGGAAAGTATTTTTCCAAAAATTCTCTCCTGAGCATATTCCAGTTGGTAACAGTCGCTTCAGTTTGGGAGTAGTACCACTCCCTCACTTTTCCCTCAAGAGAAAACAGGAAGGTGGTTAACAAAATAGAAGTTTCATCTGCACCATTACGCCTAATAGTAGAACAGGCTGTCTGGAAATCCCTTAAGTGCTTGATAGGCTCCTGAGCAGGTAAGCCATGAAACTTGGGCATCAAGTTGATTAATGCAGTCTTCAGCTCAAAATCTGCAGCCAGAGTTGGATGATGTACTTGATACGGCTACAGTGTAAAATCTGGGGCTCTAGCCTCCTGGAGAGTAACCCTCCTAGGTGCTGCCATTCTATCTGCATGTGAATTAACTGAATCAGTAGTAAAGAATCTTGTTTCGCTCTCAGATGGCGGTTCAGATTCGCCCTCAGATGAGACTGGTGAATCGATAACAATCACTTCACCACCCTCAGAGGCTATCCTGTACCGAGCTCGCCTAATACGTGAAAGAGTTCTTTCAATTTCAGGATCAAATGCAGCTAAGCTCGGATCAGGCAATGAACGGATCATTCAATGAGAAAAACATATAGCTCATGGTAAAAATAAAAATAAAATATGCAAATAAAATAAAATATGTACACTAATTAATAATTTAGAACACAATTGCAACTCCCCGGCAACAGCGCCAAAAACTGACGTGAAGGCAGAAGTCGGTTAATTAAGAAATCAATATAGAGAATGCGTTGAGAGTATAGTTCTTAACTAGCTAAGATCCGCCTTGTCAATTTAGAAAAGTTGTCACGAAATTTAGAAATAAAAATACTGGGAGTATGAGTCCCAGGTCGTCTCCCAACGAGTTGCAGGAAAGAGTGCCAATTTATTAATTAGGAATTTTCCGAGAGAGTTTAAGTTTGGATAATGAGCAATTAAATAATTAAAAATTAAAGCAATAAAACTAAGAATGATTATTAATATTTTAATAAAAATCCTCGACTGGGAGAATGATTAATTGGAAGTTCTATCCTTGTTAGGATCTCTTAAGTGTAGCATCAAAAAGGTTGTTGTTTTCACATAATTAACACTTACTAAATAAAGGAAAGTCAAGTGATTGAGCTAATCCATATTCGCAAATCCTATTCCTCTCCCTTGGGAAGTTCTAGCGTTACTAAATACAGAACTAGCCAACAACTTCCAATTTAACCAACACTTAAGGCTTCCAACTCAAGTGTCTCCTCTTAATCAAACCCCATGTCAAGTTTGGGAATCTACTCCATTGACATTAATATAGTACTCAGAAAAATATAAGAAGAAGACATAATAAATTAAATAAAATAAAATAGAGATTGAAAATTAATTAAAAGTAAAAGTAATCCTCTTTATCAACAATCCATGAAAATAATCCAATTGTAATTCTAAATAAAGTAAATAAGGATATGGAAGAGTAAAGGACAAAGTAAACAAACTAGAATAATGTCTTCAACGGAGGTAATGACTCTTCAATATATGAAAGCAAAATCAATAACTAGGAATGTAAAGAGAAACCAGAGGAAGAGTAATTCTCTCTCTAGATTCAGATCTAAAACTAAAAGTAATCCTAAAGAATCTAAAACTATATGTCTATTATGTCTAAGATGTGTGTTGAGTCTCTGCATGTTCCCTGGCTTTATTCTATGTTTCTGGGCCGAAAACTGGGTCAAAACGTGGCCCGAAATCGCCCCCAGCATTTTCTTTTATTTTTGCATATCGCGCAGGTCACGCGTACGCGTCGTCTACGCGTTCGCATCATTCAGCGATTTCCTTGTCACGCGTACGCATCATTCACGCGTTCGCGTCATTCGTGCAGATTCCAATCCACGCGTACGCGTCAGGCACGCACTCGCGTCGCTGCGATTCTCTTCATTCCGCGCGCTCGCGTGAGCCATGCGCGCGCGACAGTATTCGCTGGTCATCTCCTTAGTTTCTTGTGTTCCTTCTATTTTTGCAAGCTTCCTCTCCATTTTCTAAGCCATTCCTTCCCTATAAAGCCTGAAACACTTAACACACGGATCACGGCATCGAATGGTATAAAGGAGAATTAAAATATACTAATTAAAGATCTCTAGGAAACAAGTTTTCAACCATAGAATAATATTAGGAAGGTAGTATAAAATCATGTATTTAGTATGAATAAGTGGGTGAAGACTTGATGAAACCATTCAATTAAACACAAGATAAACCATAGAATAGTGGTTTATCAGTGATGCATGGAAATTTGTTTCTCAACAAATTTCCTTCGGCAAGTATACCAAATGTCGTCAAATAAAAACTGATAGTAGAGTGAGGTCGAATCCCACAGGGATTGATTGGTTGAGCAACTTTAATTAGAGGAGTGTTCTAGTGAACTAAGAAGATTTGAATTGGGAATTGCAGAAATTAAAATGGCGGGAAACATAAATTGCAAGAAATATAAATGATTGAAGTTAAAAGGGCTGAATGTAAATTGCAGAAAGTAATTGCAGGAAATTAAACTTGCAGAAATTTAGATGGGAATGGGGGTGATTATAATAAATGTAAACAGCAGAATGTAAAGAGAATGGGAAAGATCAGAAGTGGGAGAGTTCATTGGGCTTAGGAGATGTTGTATTCTCCGGATCAAGTTCATTCTCATTTCTTTCTCAATACATGCATTCATTGATCTCTTGGCAATCTTAGGCGATTGAATCCCAATTCCTTGGAAATTCAATCTCTCTAAGCTTGAACAATTGCCTAATTCCTTGATCTAATGGCTCATGGGAAGAGATGAAGTACGATCACTGATTATACCACATGTTTTTCTAGATTAAAGTATTGGTAGGATTATATGTCACCATATCCATCCAACCCCTAACCCAGTCTAACATGAGAAAGTATTTCTAGCATGATTTCCACATTCCTCTTCCAAGGTACAGAGGAAATCCAAGTATGAGCAATTTCTCTTCCGAGACAATTGCATCAATTGGATAAAGATCGAAAGCTTTCAAGAAAATCAAGAGAATGAAAAAAAGAAGAAGAATGAAAACTACAATTGATCCATTGAATTACAACAGAGCTCCCTAACCCAATGAAGAGGGGTTTAGTTGTTCATAGCTCTGGGAATGGAAATTGAAAATGAAAAGTGCATTTCAAAGTAAACTGAATTACAGAGAAAGTAAAATATAGAGTGTTTACAATCCTGGATCCCCAGGTGCCAATCTTCTTTTCTAGTTCAAAACTACCCTTATATATACTACTTCTCTGATCTTCAGTTCTCTCTGCAAGTCTCTGGATGTGGGCCTTTAAGCATAGTTGAAGCAGTTACAATCTCAGTGGGTTTAGCTCAACTTGCTGGAAGAGTTTGAGTTAGGTAATTTTCACGTTAGTCAGGCCGTTAGTGTGGTTAACATCAAGTATAAAATCTTGGTTCGAAGACGTTACTGCACTAACTTGGTCACTAATGTCCCGAAACTCTTGAAGTCATGTTAACCCCACCGTTAGTGGCACTAACGTGGCCACTAACGTAGCCTTTCCCAACCATGATCACATTAATGGTGTTAACTACACCGTTAACATTAAATTCATCTCTTCCTCCACGTTAATGGCCAATGTTAGTGGTGTTAACGTGGTCATTAACGTGGGCATACCTTGACTTTGAAGACGTTAGTGGTGTTAACTTCACCACTAACGTTGCAAACTTCCTCCTCTTCTACGTTAGTGCCCACGTTAGTGGCACTAACGTGGCTACTAACGTGGGCTTCTTGGCCATTCCCAACGTTAGTGGTGAAGTTAACACCACTAACGTTGCAAAGTCCCCTTCCTTCCACTAACGTTAGTGGTGTTAACTTCACCACTAACGTTGGGGCTTCTTCTTTCTTCCACGTTAGTGTCCAGGCTAGTGGCACTAACGTGGGCTTAAATGACCTTCGAAGATGTTAGTGGTGCTAACTTCACAACTAACGTTGCAAGCCTTCCCTTTCTCCACGTTAATGGCCACGTTAGTGGCACTAACGTGGCTCTTCTCTACTTCTTCTTACCAGAAATTAAACAAACAATGTGAATCAAAGTCTTGTTCTTGATCATAAGATGATGCATCATGCATTATGTCATTCAATTCTTGCATTATTCTCATGAATTAGTTTAGAATTCACAATGTTTGCTTGGATCAAGGTATGGATGCATATTCAACCAAATACTTGCTTATTTCTAAGAAAGTGCATGAAACTAACCTAAAACATACAAAAAATGGCTAGTAAAACTAGCCAAGATGCCTTGGCATCACAATACCAAACTTAGATATTGCTTGTCCTCAAGCAAGTAATAGAACATAAGAAGGATGAATGAAAGTATAAGAGATACAAGTCCTTATTCAGAGAATTCAAATCCTTGGTTCATGGGGTTTCATGCATAGCAACTTAGGTTCATGTTCTTGTTGGGTTTTAGGCTATAACATGCTCTTGAACATTCACTCTATTGCCTTCTATGAGACCTTTATTCATTGATCCTTATCTTGGCTTTGTTTTTGCTTTTGTTTTTTTTCTTTAGAGCTTATTGCTTTCTTAGGCTAAGTGCTCTATGTTGAGATAACTCTTTAGGGTAGGCTTTTAGCATGCACTCCCGAACTAGTTGGTTCAAGGTGCTAGGTGTTGAAATACCCCTAAAGATTTAATCACCCAAGTCTCTTCTCAGAACATACACACCACAGACACATGGTTTGTTATTCATTCTTGAGACCTTGGTGTCCAGCACCTCTTTGGGTTACTAAATCCTTTGTAACAAGGTTGCTCTTGATAGTGGACTTTCAATTGACAATCCTGGGTTAGTTAACCCAAGTTGTCAAGTAATAAGGCACTTCTAAGAACTTACTTATCCAAGCAGATCCTTGTACAAAATCACCACAGACACATGCCTCAAGGTTCAAACTATTGGTGCCTAGCTACGTTTCTTGCTCTTTTCTTTCTTCTTCTACTTCTTTCTAGGATCTTATTAGTCATTTAAGTCTCATAGAATGTACGTCAAGCTCATAATTCAAGATATATTTTAGCCTTGTACCTTATTGGTGAACTAACTTAGCTAGCAATCACCACCACCAACACTAGGACTCTATTCTTCAACATCGAATTTTATTCTTCTTTTTCACAACATTTTCTTATAATTTCTTTTATTGAATCTTAAAAACAAGCATACAATCACAAGCATTGGTGCAATGGCCTAAGAAACTAGGCTAGCAAACATAAAGATAAACTAAAGAACTGAATAAGCTAAATGCAAATGCAAATGACTTGTCTACTCAACTAGCAACTTAAAGATAAACTCAAAGAACTAAATGCCAAAAACTGAATTGAAATTCCTAAACTACAATGGAAGCATGTTCTATTTCATACATGATTTTCCTTATTTAAAGCTTTAAAAGAAACTCCACCACCTTTCACTCTTGGGCGTGCTTTCCCTTCTTGTTTCACTCATCCTCTTGGCCTCCTTCCTGGTTGCTCGCATCTCCTCTTTCTTTTTGTTTTTCATTTAACTTCTTCCAGAATCCAGAATTCTCCATCCTCTTTCTCAATGCTTCTTTGTGGTGCTTTGCCCTTCCCTCTTCTTGCTCCTTGAGCACCTTATAGATTGCATCATATCTTTGGATTATTGGGTACAAGTTATGCATGTACCTGGTCACGTAAGTCAGCTTGGCTTGGGTGTTCATGTCATAATTAGCCCTATTCATTTGCCTCCCTTCATTGAGCACATTAAACTCGCTGAATGCCTTCATTTGAGCTATTTGTCATTGGTTGAGTTCTTGAATGCGCTTTTCTTGATGCACTTGTCTTTCGGACACTTGGCTAATGGCATGAGAAAGTTGGGAGTAGTGCTCCTGTTGCTGCTCCATTAGTTGCTTGTGCAACTCCTTTTGGTGATTTAGCAAGTGAAACTGGAAGTGTTTTTTTTGTTGCTCTTATCCTTCCATGTATTGCCTTGTTAGACCTTCAAGAGCTTCTTGGATGTGGCTCATGTCTATGGTGGCCGAAGGGTGTTGTTCTTCTTATTGAGGATCTTCTTGTTGTACTTCTTCTTGAATCACTATCTTCCTTCGCTGAGGTCTTCTTTGCTGCTGAGCGGGTGCCACATAATTCATGCACTGAGGCATGATTAGCTTTCCAACTTTCAACTATATTGAGTTTGCATCGTCAAAAGCCACCTTGGCCTTCATACACAGCCTTAGAATAGTGCTTGGATACCACAACCAGGCCTCTAGATTATTTTTCTCCGAAATCTCTTGGATACCTTCAGCAATGATTTCATGAACGTTTTTGTCTCCACCCCTCATTATGAAGTGTACCATGGTAGCTCGAGCAATGTTGACCTCTGAATTGTTTGAGGCAGGGAGGATGGACCTTCTCACGATCTCAAACCATCCTTTAGCTTCGGGAATAAGGTCTCCTCTTCTGATATATCTTGGCTTTCTATCAGAGTATCTCACCCAATCGGCTCCTACGACACATATGTCGTTCACAATTTCTTCACAATCAGGGTCGTTGCTCATTCTTGACTCATAGCTAGCCTCTTCAAAGGACCTTGATCTCAGTTGAAAAACTCTCATAATGGCATTGCGGCTAAAATCAATCTCGGTCCCTTTCACATAGCTCTTGAAAGTGGGGGCTTTGGTGGTGTCGTCCCTCACCACATTAGCATAGAACTCCTTGATGATATTTTCGTTTATCTTAGTGATTGGGTCCGTGAGCAATTGCCACCGTCTTCTCTCAATCTTCTCTTTAATCTCCAGACATTCATCTTCATTGAATTGGAATGTAAGCTCGGGCAATATTTTTTTGGGTTCCATCCATCCGATTAGATTTCATGGAATGCGGACTTGAACCTCCATTCATCAAAGGGAATGCTCTCCACCGGTTCCTTCCCCTTTCGTCTCCTAGAGCTTGATGCTGCCATAGGTGATTGCCGGGCTAGAAAAGATGTAGATGTGGCGGGTTGTGACTTAAGAGAGAAGCTAAATGGATGATCAAGAGTGCCAAGTGTTAGAAA
Organism: Arachis ipaensis; assembly: GCF_059453495.1. Classification (NCBI taxonomy): domain Eukaryota; kingdom Viridiplantae; phylum Streptophyta; class Magnoliopsida; order Fabales; family Fabaceae; genus Arachis; species Arachis ipaensis. Next base: position 113,739,413 of record NC_142436.1, read on the forward strand.
GGAAAATGGGAATGTGATAGAATAAGGTGACCGAAGAGCAACAAGTATGAAGATGGTTTGTGGTGGAATGAGAATTGGAATGTAGAAGGTTATGGGTTCGGTTACAATGGGTGAAAGCTATTTATATTGGAAAATGGTGGTTGAATGAAGGGTAGAGATTGATTTTTAAGGGTGAGAATGGATGGTGTATAAGTGAAGTAGTTGTGAGCACAAGTATCACCACTTTATGAGGTGGTTGGGTTCGGTCTCCAAGGGTGAGTGTTATGACACATTGATTCTTCCAATGCTTGCATGGTAGTACTTCCCAAGGAGCTCTATTTGAAGACATGTGCCTAGTCCTTCATGAAGTGGCCAAACTTTCCTCCTTGGCTTGTCTTATCATTTCCCTCCACTCCGTTCCTTCATTTCCTATGCAAAGCAATAAAAGAAAAACAAAAGTTAAGTCTTATATGGTGGTGGGAAAACTAAATGTACCTAACTACTTGTTCCGAGGGTTACCTGAAACTGGGAGGTTGATCTTGGACAAGATCTTTTGGTTTGACTAGAACTGTCGTGTCCGACTTGTTGGGATGGGAGGAGCTGCTGGTCCTCGTCACCGGAGGAGGGTGGTACCTGCAAGAGACTCTGATGCTAAAGTTAGTACAGGATTTAGGCAGATTTTTTGTAGAATTAGAGTATGAGTTATACCTGGGTACTCCAATGTATTTATAGTAGTGTGGAGTGACATTCCTCGAGATAAGTTTGTTATCTTATCTTATCTTTTGGAGGGTGAGATCACCTATCTTTTGGCCAGCCGCTTTTTAGTAGGCGGTGACCCTTCTTTCTTGGGCCTTTTCGGGCCTTCGTGGCGATTCGTCCGAGCTCTTTCTGAAGAGGTCGGCAGCAGATCAAGTTTCAAAGAGATCAGTTGCTTCATCCTTGCCCAACCCGGACCTAATAGCTCGGTCCAGGGTATGAACAGTGCCCCTGCTTGAGTTTGGACCTTTCCATGAGATCATGCTTTCTGAGCCTCGATCTCTTTGGGGAAGTCGTGCTTAAGCATCTTTGTCCGGTCTGCTCCTCCGTTCGCAAATTTTGCATTGCTTTTAACTACGGAGTGTTTTTTTTGCCTTCGCTCCTTTATTGCTGCGTTTGTTCCTCGAGGGGGTTACCTCCTTGGGAATATGCACGCACTTTTTAATGCCTATTGATTAGGCTTTTAATTCCTTTTTCCGTTCCATTCCCTCACTTAATTTGAAATTGAAAGGGTTTAGACTTTTGCTTTTAGTTTCTTGCTCTCATCCGTTTTATTTGCTCAGTGAAAAGAAGCTTCCTTTCGTTCATCTTTTGATTGCCCTAGCACTCCAAGAGTGTTTCTGCTTTTACTTTATGCCTATTACGTGTTTTATTTGTCGTCCTCCTTTGCGCTTTACTCTTGCATGTTTTCTTTTTGTACAAAGTTTTGATCTTTGCTGAGCTTCTTTTTTAAAATGGTTGAAGCTTTCTGGTGATTTTTGTATTCCTTTGTTTCTTCAAAGTTGCGATCTTTTTATTTCTGTTTGCTTCAGACATGTGGGCACTTAGGTTTCTGTCACTATCTCTGATGTTTACTTTGTTTGAGAAGTCTAGGGTTTTAGTTTCTGCGACATTTCTTTTTCTATGTTCTGTACTGTTGCCTCTAAAGGGTGTCCCTGGGCTTTTAGTGTTGATTTCTTTGCTTTGTGTGAATCCTGGGGTGCCCTTTTACTGCCAGGCTTGTTACTTGTTGGTTGTTTCTTCCTTTTCTATTGTCGTCCGAGTTGTTTGGTAGTGACCGTTTATATTTTCTTGTTGTAGGTGTAGTTATATGTCTTCTCGTAAAAATATTGTCGAGATGTCCACAAAGGTCCCTGATGGTATGGTTATGAATGAAATTTTGACGGTTTAGAATTTCACAATTGAAATCTCATTGCTAGTATAGTTTCTAAACCAACAAATAATTCTCTCATACAAAAATTTGGTTATCACAAGTAACAAACCCCTAAAAATAATAACTGAAGTATTCAAACCTCGGGTCATCTCTCAATGGAATTGCAGGGAAGTGTTCTTGCTATTGGTTATGAGTTGTATATTTTGGGATTTTGATAAGAGACATGAAAGATAAATTGTGAAAGAAGTAAACTAATAATTAAGAAAGCTCTTGGTAAGGAATGAGAATTAGAAGTCCTATCCTCATTATCATCATCAATTGTGATGAGAATTGTCCATTGCTCCCACTTAGTCAACCTCTAACTACGAAGGAAAGTCAAGTGGATAAATCAATTTGATTCCTCAAGTCCTAGTCAACTCCTAAGGAAAGACTGGAGTTAGTGGAATTCAAATCAACTAGCAACTTCCAATTTTCAATCAACAAAGGAGTTTGATAACTCAAGAGTCTCCAATTACTCAACCAAAGCCAAGAGGAGAAAAATCTACACTAACATCCTTCCAAGCATTTTATCAAACACTTGAAAGGCACAAAAGAAAAGCAAGATAAAATTGCAAGAAAAGTAGATCGACAACTAATAATTGCAAGGAACTAACAACAATAAAGCAAATCAACAATAAAGGAACATAGAAGATAAATTGCATTAAAAGAGAAATAGAAGAAATAAAAGTGCATCAACAACAAGTGAACAATTACAAGAATGAAATACAAAACTAGAGAGAGGAAAGGTAAAGGAACAAGGAATTGTAAAGGAAAAGTAAATCAAAGCAAGAATTAAACCTAGATCTAAGAAATCCTAATCTAACATAATCCTAATTCTAGAGAGAAGAGAGAGCTTCTCTCTCTAGAAACTAACTAAATCATTCCCTCCAAAATTCAATTATGACTTCCCCCCAACTAAAGCCCCCTTGATCTTTGATGAGCGGATAATTTATACCCTTTTTGGCATTGTTTTTACATAGTTTTTAGTATGATTTAGTTATTTTTTATTATATTTTTATTAGTTTTTAATTAAAAATCACATTTCTGGACTTTACTATGAGTTTGTGTATTTTTTGTGATTTCAGGTATTTTCTGGCTGAAATTGAGGGACTTGAGCAAAAATCTGATTCAAAGGCTGAAAAAGGACTGCAGATGCTGTTGGATTCTGACCTCCCTGCACTCGAAATGAATTTTCTGGAGCTACAGAAGTCCAATTGGGGCGCTCTCAATTTCGTTGGAAACTAGACATCCTGGACTTTCCAACAATATATAATGGTCTATACTTTTCCCGAGATTTGATGGCCCAAACTGGCATTCAAAGTCAGCCTGAAATATCTTGGCGTAAAACGCCCAAATTGGCACCAGAATTGGAGTTAAACGCTCAAATTGGCACCAAAGCTGGCGTTTAACTCCAAGAATAGCCTAAGCACAAAAAAGGTTCAATGCTCAGCCCAAGCACACACCAAGTGGGCCCCGGAAGTGGATTTATGCACTATCTGCAATTAGTTACTCATTTTCTGTAAACCCTAGTTACAAGTTTAGTATAAAAACTACTTCTAGTGATTTATTTTACATCTTTGATCATTTTGGAACTTGTATGTTCATGTTTGGAGGCCGGCCTCATGGCCATGCCTAGACTCTTATCACTTATGTATTTTCTACGGTGGAGTTTCTACACCCATAGATTAACGTGTGGAGCTCTGCTGTTCTTCATCAATTAATACAAGTATTATTGTTTTTCTATTCATCTCACGCCTACCTCTTCTCTAAGATATTCACTCGCACTTCAACCTGATGAATGTGATGACTCGTGACACTCATCATCATTCTCACTTATGAATGCATTCCTGACAACCACTTCCGTTCTGTCTGCAATAGCTTGAGTGTGTATCTCTTGGCCTCCTGGTTCACAACGCATGATTGCCTCTCCTGACAACAGAGCAATTCATTCCGTGAGATCAGAGCCTTCGTGGGATAGGCTAGAACCATTGGCAGCATTCCTGAGATCCAGAAAGTCTAAACCTTGTCTGTGGTATTCCGAGTAGGATCCAGGAAGGGATGACTGTGATGAGCTTCAAACCTGCGAATGTGGGGCACAAGTGACAGTGTGCAAAAGGACAATGGTCCTATTCCGACGCTAGCGGGAACTGACAGATGATTAGCCGTGTGGTGACAGCGCATATGGATTTGTTTTCATCCGAGAGGATCATACAGCTTGCCATGGAAGGAGGTAACGCATGGTTGGAAGAAGGCAGTAGGAAAGCAGAAGTTCAGAAGTAACAAAGCATCTCCAGACGCTTATCTGAAATTCTCATCAATGAATTACATAAGTATCTCTATCCTATTTTATATTTTATTTATATTTTAATTATCAAAACCTCATAACCATTTGAATCTGCCTGACTAAGATTTACAAGGATGACCATAGCTTGCTTCAAGCCGACAATCTTTGTGGGATCGACCCTTACTCACGTAAGGTATTACTTGGATGATCCAGTGCACTTGCTGGTTAGTTGTGCGGAGTTGTGAAAAAGAGTTGAGATTACGATTGTGCGTACCAAGTTGTTGGCGCCATTGAGATCACAATTTCGTGCACCAAGTTTTTGGCGCCGTTGCCGGAGATTGTTCGAGTTTGGACAACTGACGGTTCATCTTATTGTTCAGATTAGGTAATTTTATTTTATTTTTAAGCTTTTTATTTTCAAAAAATTCAAAAAAAGTTTACACAAATTTTATTTTGTTCTTCAGAATTTTTAAGAATGAATTCTAGAGTTTCATCATGATCTGTTGAAGCCTGGCTGGCTGCCAAGCCATGTCTAATTTTTTGGACCAAGGCTTCCACTTGATGACAAGTCATCTTAACCTAGTTTCACTAGTCTTTTTCTTTGTTTTTATTTGGTTTTATGCACTTTCTTGCATTCTAAGTAAGTAATTTGGAATGAAAATGCATGACTTCTTTAAATCAAACAACCACCATGTAATTGATGCTAAATCATGAGGTTTAAGCTAAATTTAATTAATAATTAATTGATTTATAAACCTTGTGAAATTTGTGATACTTTAATTGGTTGATTTGATTACTTGTAGGTGAAGAAAAAAGAAAATAAGAAAAGCGTGGCTTAAGGAGCGTGCCCAAAGGAAATAAGAAACGTTTCCAAAGGAAGCAAAAAGTGTGCCCAAGAGAAGAAAAGCTTAGCAACAGCAAGGAAGAAGGAAAGCTAAGTTGATAAAGTAAACTGAGCCTCACAAGGAAAAATGGGAAAGGACAAAACACCAAGCTCAGTTCAATTAGTCAACTGAACACTAAAGAAAGCAAGGAGACAACATGAAGCTCAATTCACTAATTGAGCTTTATCGGGGGCTCTTAAAAATTAATTCAAGATGAAATCCCAAGGAGTGAAGCCTCAAGGTGTCGAACTCATGACCCAAGGAAAAGCAAGGAACGCTCCTTGCAAGGAAAACAAAGAAAAATGGGCCAAAAAGCCTTCCCCAAGGTTCGAACACGGAACCTCACGCTACCAAGCTTGCAAGGAAAATAATCCAAGGTGCATTGGCCAAGGTTCGAACCAGGGAGCTCTTGGAAACACAAGGGAGGAGCGCCCACTCTTCCAAAGGAAATTGCTTCAGACTTGCTCCCACCAGGATTTGAACTTGGGAGATTGAGTTCCCAAGCAAGGCGCTGCACATGGAGAGCTCAGTTGGTTTTCCCAACTGAGCACTACTCTCCCTCAAGCTCCCCACACTTTGGCGCACAATTTGCATACCAAGGGGGCTGTGACACGCAAATTGACACGCGAAGGAGCAACAAGAAGTGCGCACTTGACACGGCCTAGAGCTCAGTTCAAAATTCCAACTGAGCTCTAGTGTCACGCAATGACCAAGGGGCTGGGCGCACCACACTTGACACGGGCAGCAACATTTGAGGGCTTAGTTTGGTTTTCCAACTGAGCTTGCCCCTGGGAGGTGCAATATTGGGCTTAAAATTGAATTAAAAATCCAACTTAATTCATTTCTTCACCAAATCAAAAGCCCATCCAAATTCCAAAATCCAAGAATAGAAAGTGTATAAATAGGATCTAGTTTGATGTAATTAGGACCTCTAGACCTTACTTTGAATTTTTCTTTTAACTTTCATTTTCATTTTGAGCTTTTTCTTTGGAACTAAGATCTTAGAGAATTGGGAAGGAGAATTGATCTCTCTTCTTCCTTATTCTTGCTTGAGCACTCTTTATTTTTCTTGCTTTGGATCTTGGGTGAAGAATTGAAGAACTTTTGTTTCAATCTCACCTTGAGATCTCTTGTTTAATTCTCTGCATAATTGAATTTCCATTTCTGTTTACTTTACTGCTTCATCTTCTCTTTAATTCTACAATTTACTTTTCTTTATTTCTTTTGCAATTGTTCTTGTTGGATCAAGGAAGGATTTGAGATCTAGACTTGTTATCTAGTCTCTTCCACTCCTGAGATCTTCAACCACTTTTAAATTGCTGCAAATTAAGCATTGCTCACTTTCTGTTTTTAAACTTTCAAAGCATTTTTACTTTTCTGTTGAGATCTAGTTCAATTCAATTACTCCTCTACTCTTCTGTTTATTGCAATTTACCTTTGCTTGTTTAAATTCTGCAATCCCAACTCCCAATCCCTTTTATAATTCCAGCAATTTACATTTCTTGCACTTTAAGATTCAGTTATTTACATTTCTTGCAATCTAAGTTTCTGCAATTTAATTTACTTGTTCTTTAAGATTCGGCACTTTTATTTTTCTCTTTAATTTCTTGCAATTTACCCCTCTCCCTTTACATTTCAAGCAATTTAGTTTCTGTCAATTACAAACAACTCAACCAATACTTGATTCGCTTGACTAAATCAACCACTAAACTAAAATTGCTCAATCCTTCAATCCCTGTGGGATCGACCTCACTCATGTGAGTTATTATTACTTGATGCGACCCGGTCCACTTGCCGGTGAGTTTTGTGTTGGATCGTTTTCCACACATCACCACTTATCATTGGAGGAGCCTTTCGATTCCCATCAATTTGGCTGTTGTATGTAATGCCCTGCTGAAGCTTGGCTGGCCATTGGCCATGTCTAATCTTTTGGACCGAAGCTTTCACATAAAGCTTGGCTGGCTATTAAGCCAGGTCTAAATTTTTGGACCGAAACTTTAGACTAACATTGCATGATTCCTGGAATTCTTATTAAAAATTTTGAATTTCTTTATTTTCTTCCTCCCAAAATAATTTTTGAAAAATACAAAAAAAATTAATAAAATCATAAAAACCAAAAATTTTATGCTTTTTGTTTGAGTCTTGTGTCAAATTTTAAGTTTGGTGTCAATTGCATGTTTTTAATTTCTCTTAAAAATTTTCAAAAATTCATGCATGTGTTCTTCATGATCTTCAAGTTGTTCTTGATGAATTTCTTTGTTTGATCTTTGCATTTTCTTGTTTTGTGTCTTTTCTTGTTTTTCATATGCATTTTTTAATTACTAGTGTCTAAAGTTTAAAAATTTTTAAGTTTGGTGTCTTGCATGTCTTTCTTTTCTTAAAAAAAATTTCAAAAATATGTTCTTGGTGTTCATCATGATCTTCAAAGTGTTCTTGGTGTTTATCTTGACATTCAAAGTGTTCTTGCATGCATTTTTTGTTTTGATCTTAAATTTTTATGTCATGTGTCATTTAGATGTTTTTCTCTTTCCTTATTAAAATTCAAAAATAAAAAAAGATATCTTTCCCTTATTTTGCTCATAATTTTCGAAATTTTAGATTGATTTGGTCAAAACTTTTAAAATTTAGTTGTTTCTTGTTATTCAAGTCAAAATTTCAATTTAAAAATTCTATCTTTTTCAAATCCTTTTCAAAAATCAAATCTTTTCCATTTTTCTTCTTAATATTTTCCAAAATTTTAAAAATTGATTTTCAAAATATTTTTCTCATTTTTAGCTCATATTTTCAAATTTATTACTAAAATTTAATATTTTGATTCAAAAATTTCAAGTTGTTACTTGCCTATTAAGAAATGATCAATCTTTGAATTCTAGAATCATATCTTTTAGTTTCTTATTAGTCAAGTAATCAACTTTAATTTCAAAAATCAAATATTTTTAATTTTCTTTTCGGTTCTTTTTCAAAATAAATTTCAATCATATTTTTTTTAAAATTTGATTTCAAAATCTTTTCTAACTTCTTATCTTTTCAAAATTGATTTTCAAATCTTTTTCAATTAACTACTTGACTTTTTGTTTGATTTTAAAAGTTTACTATTTCAATCATATCTTTTTCAAAACCACCTAACTACTTTTCTCTCTCCAATTTTCAAAAATCACTAACCACTTTTTCAAAAATCTTTTTAATTAATTAATTTATTTAGTTTTCAAATTTTATTTTATTTCTTCTCTCAATTTTCGAATACTAACCAATAATTAAAATAAAAAAAATATTTTCCTTTTATTTTAATTTAAAATTCGAATTCTCTCTCTCATCTCTTTCTATTTATTTATTTACTAACACTTCTCTTCTTCTTATAATTCGAACCCTCTCTCCCTCTCTGTGTTTGAATTCTTCATCTTCTCTCTTCTTTATTCCACTCTTTTATTCTTCTACTCACATAAAGGAATCTCTATACTGTGACATAGAGGATTCCTATTCTTTTCTGTTCTCTTCTTTTTCATATGAGCAGGAGCAAGGATAAAAACATTCTTGTTGAAGCTGATCCGGAACCTGAAAGGACTCTAAAGAGAAAGAAAAGAGAAGCTAAGCCACAACACTCTGGAGAGGACCTGACAAAATTTTTCGAAAAAGAAGAAGAGATGGCCGAACCCAATAACAATGGTGGAGATGCAAGGAAGATGCTTGGTGATTTTATTACACCCTCTTCTGACTTCTGTGGAAGGAGCATCTCAATCCCTACAATTGGAGCAAACAACTTTAAGCTTAAGCCTCAATTAGTTTCTCTGATGCAGCAGAATTGCAAGTTTTATGGACTTCTATTGGAAGATCCTCGTCAGTTCTTAGCTGAATTCTTGCAAATCTGTGACACTGTTAAGACCAATAGGGTTAATCCTAAGGTCTACAGGCTTATGCTTTTCCCTTTTGCTGTAAGAGACAGAGCTAGGACATGATTGGACTCACAACCTAAAGATAGCCTGAACACTTAGGAAAAGTTGGTCAATGCTTTCTTGGCCAAATTCTTTCCACCTCAAAAGTTGAGCAAGCTTAGAGTGGAAGTCCAAACCTTCAGACAGAAGGAAGGTGAATCCCTCTATGAAGCTTGGAAAAGATACAAGCAATTGATCAGAAGGTGTCCTTCTGACATGTTTTCAGAATGGAGCATCATATGTATATTCTATGATGGTCTGTCTGAATTGTCCAAGATGTCATTGGACCACTCTGTTGGAGGATTTCTTCTTCTGAAGAAGATGCCTGCAGAAGCCCAGGAACTCATTGAAATGGTTGCAAATAACCAGTTCATGTACACTTCTTAAAGAAATCCTGTGAATAATGGGACAACTTAGAAGAAAGGAGTTCTTGAGATTGATACCCTGAATGCCATATTGGCTTAGAACAAAATATTGACTCAGCAAGTCAATATGATTTTTCAGAGTCTGTTTAGAATGCAAGCTGCATCAGGCAATACTAAGGAAGCTTCTTCTGAAGAAGAAGCCTATGACCCTGAGAATCCTGGAATGGAAGAGGTGAATTACATGGGAGAATCCTATGGAAACACCTATAATCCTTCATGGAGGAATCATCCTAATCTCTCATGGAAGGATCAACAGAATCCTAATCAAGGCTTCAATAATAATAATGGCGGGAGAGCGCGGTTTGGCAATAACAAACCTTTTCCATCATCTTCTCAGCAACAGACAGAGAATTCTAAGCAGAGCCACTCTGACTTAGCAACTGTAGTATCTGATCTATCTAAGACCACTCTCAGTTTCATAACTGAAGCAAGGTCCTCCAGTAGAAATTTGGAGGCACAAGTGAGTGAGCTGAGTAAAAGAGTTACTGAACTCCCTCCTAGTACTCTCCCATGTAATACAGAAGAGAATCCAAAAAGAGAGTACAAGGCCATAAATATAACCAACATGGCCAAACCTGTAGAGGAGGGAAAGGCAGTGATTTCCAGTGAGGAAGACCTCAATGGACGTTCACTAGCCTCCAAGGAGTTCCCTACTGAGGAACCAAAGGAATCTGAGGCTCATATAGAGACCATAGAGATTCCACTAAACTTACTATTGCCATTCATGAGCTCTGATGAGTATTCTTCCTCTGAAGAGGATGAAGATATTATTGAAGAGTAAGTTTCCCAATATCTAGGGGCAATCATGAAGCTGAATGCCAAGTTAATTGGTAATGAGACGTGGGAGGATGAACCCCCATTGCTCATCAATAAACTAAATTATCTGGTTCAACTGAAATGGAGAAGGCTCCGTGTGACCTGGGGTCAGGGATAAACCTCATGCCCCTCTCTGTAATGGAGAAACTAGGAATTTTTGAGGTACAAGCTGCTAAAATCTCACTAGAGATAGCAGACAATTCAAGGAAGCAGGCTTATAGACTTGTAGAGGATGTCTTAGTGAAGGTTGAAGGCTATTACGTCCCTGCTGACTTCATAATCCTAGACACTGGGAAGGATGAAGATGAATCCATCATCCTTGGAAGATCTTTCCTAGCCACAGCAAGAGCTGTGATTGATGCGGACAGAGGAGAGCTAGTCCTTCAATTGAATGAGGACTACCTTATGTTTAAGGCTCAAGGATCTTCTTCTGTAACCATGGAGAGGAAGCATGAAAAGCTTCCCTCAATACAGAGTCAAACAGAGCCCCCACACTCAACTTTTAAGTTTGGTGTTGGGAGGCCACCACTAAGCTCTAAATCTCTTTGAAGCTTTCTAAGAGCTTCACTGTCAAGCTATTGACATTAAAGAAGCGCTTATTGGGAGGCAACCCAATGTTATTTAATTATATTTAATTATATTTAATTATTTTCTATTGCTATTTTATGTTTTCTTTAGGTTGATGATCATGTGAAATCACAAAAACAACTGAAAAATCAAAAACAAAATGAAAAATAGCATTAAAAACAGCACACCCTGGAGGACAAGCTTACTGGCGTTTAAACGCCAGTAAGGATAGAAGAATGGGCATTTAACGCCTAGCCTGGCAGCATTCTGGGCGTTAAACACCAGAATGGGTAGCACTCTGGGCGTTTAACGCCAGAAAAGGCTGTCTGGCATCTGGCTGGCGTTTAACGCTAGAAATGGGCAGCAGATTGGCGTTTAATGCCAGGAAAGGTAGCAGAGCTGGCGTTTAATGCCAGGAAAGGTAGCAGAGCTGGCGTTAAATGCCAGAATTGGCATAGAATGGGCGTTTGAATGCCAGAATGGTGCAGGGACTCAAATTCCTTGACACCTCAGGATCTGTGGACCCCACAGGATCCCCACCAACCCTACTTCTTCTTCTCTCCTCTTTACACCTTTCCATAACACTCTTCCCCATACACCCTTGACCAATCACCTCAATACCTCTTCCCCAAAAACCATTCACCTATCAAATCTTACCATCTTCTCCATACTCTCTTCACCACTCACATCCATCCATCATTAAACCCCACCTACCTCACCAATCAAATTCAAACCATTTCCCTCCCAAACCCAACCCCTCATACACGGCTACCCTCTCTCCCTTACCCTATAAATACCCTCCTTACCACCTTCATCTTCACACAACATACACACTACTACCCCCTTGGCCGAACCCTTCACTACCCCCCTCCCATCTCCTCTATTTCTTCTTCTTTTACTCATTTCCTTCTTCTTTTGCTCGAGGACGAGAAACCATTCTAAGTTTGGTGTGGGAAAAGCTAAGCTTTTTATTTCTTCCATAACCATTAATGGCACCTAAGGCCGGAGAAACCTCTAGAAAGAGGAAAGGGAAGGCAATTGCTTCCACCTCCGAGTCATGGGAGATGGAGAGATTCATCTGAAGGGTCCATCAAGACCACTTCTATGAAGTTGTGGCCAAGAAAAAGGTGATCTCCGAGGTCCCCTTCAAGCTCAAAAAGAGTGAATATCTAGAGATTCGACATGAAGTTCGAAGAAGAGGTCGGGAAATCCTTACCAACCCCATTTAACAAGTCGGGATCTTAATGGTTCAAGAGTTCTATGCCAATGCATGTATCACTAAAAACCATGACCAAGGTGTGAACCTGAACCCAAAGAATTGGCTCACAATGGTTCCGGGGAAATGCTTGGATTTTAGTTCAGAAAATGTGAGGTTAGCATTCAACTTGCCAATGATGCAAGGAGATCCTCACCCTTTCACTAGAAGGGTCAACTTTGATCAAAGGTTGGACCAAGCCCATAGGGACATTTGTGTGGAAGGCGCTCAATGGAAGAGAGACTCAAGAGGCAAGCCGGTTCAACTAAGAAGGCTTGACCTTAAACCCGTGGCTAGGGGATGGTTGGAGTTCATCCAACTCTCAATCATTCCTACTAGCAACTGGTCTGAAGTTATAATAGACCGGGCTATCATGATCTATAGCATCATGAATGGAGAAGAAGTAGAAGTTCATGAGATCATATCCCTAGAACTCTACAAGGTGGCGGACAAGCCCTCTACTTTGGCAAAGTTAGCCTTCTGAAGAACGGATGATTGACGGTTTAGAATTCAGAATAAATTTCCGTTGCAAGTATAGTTTCTAAACCAAGCAATCATCCTTTCTTACAAATGTTTTGGTTGTCACAAGTAACAAACCCCTTTAAAATTGATAACCGAAGTATTTAAACCTCGAGTTGTCTTCTCAAGGAATTGCAGAGAGGTATGTTCTTATTTTTGGTTATGAGTTTTGTAAATTGGGAGTTTTGAAAGTAAGGAACAAGTAATTTAAATGACAAGTAAAATAAATAAATAACTATAAAATAAACTCTCGGAAAGGTATGAAAATTCGGAAGTCCTATCCTAGTTATTCTTATGAGAATTGAAGTTAATCCCACTTAGTTAACCTTTACGAAAGCAAGGGAAAGTCAAGAGGACTAATTAGTTAGATTTCCCAAGTCCTAGCCAACTCCTAAGGAAAGACTAGAGTTAGTGGAATTCAATTCAATTAGCAGACATAAAAATCAATCACGATAAGTTTGATAACTCAAGAGCCTTTAGTTAATCAATTAAAGCCAAGAATATAAAAAAGCTAAATAAGAACCATAAATCTGAAATACCTCAATTGCATTAATAAAAGGAAATTAATCCAAACATAAAGATTTCATAAGCTAAATTGATAAAATAAATAAAAAGGACATTGAACCTGGAACTCGGAAGAAATTGTAAGTTGAAATAATAAGAAATCCTAATTCCTTTAAGAGGAATCCTAATCCTAAATCCTAAGAGAGAAGAGAGAACTTCTCTCTCTAAAAACTACATCTAAATTATTAAAAGTGAATAATAGAAGGCATGATCATGAATGTATAGATTCCCCCCAATTTATAGCCTCTAATCTGTGTTTTCTGGGCTGCAAACTGGGTCGAAAATAGTCCAGAAATCGCTGGAGAAGAAATCTGCTACGCTGATTTTCATCACTGCGACGCGTCCGCATAGAGCGCACGTTCGTGTTGCCTAGCTTCAGAGAAACTATGGCATATTATATATCAAATCAAAGCCCTGGACGTTATCTTTCCAACGCAACTAGAACCGCATCGTTTGGACCTCTGTAGCTCGAGTTATGACCGTTTTAGTGCGAGAGGGTCAGCTGACAGCTTTGCAGTTCCTTCAACTTCTTGTATTCCATCCACTTTTGCGTGCTTCCTTTTCATCCTCCAATACAGGTACTATTGTTCTTCATGAATTATTACAGGTACTATTGTTTTTCTATTCATCTCACGCTTACCTCTTCTCTAAGATATTCACTCGCATTTCAACCTGATGAATGTGATGACTCGTGACACTCATCATCATTCTCACTTATAAACGCGTGTCTGACAACCACTTCCGTTCTATCTACAATAGCTTGAGTGTGTATCTCTTGGCCTCCTGGTTCACGATGCATGATTGCCTCTCCTGACAATAGAGCATTTCATTCCGTGAGATCAGAGCCTTCGTGGTATAGGCTAGAACCAATTAGCAGCATTCCTGAGATTCGGAAAGTCTAAACCTTGTCTGTGGTTTTCCGAGTAGGATCTGAGAAGGGATGACTGTGACGAGCTTCAAACCTGCGAATGTGGGGCACAAGTGACAGTGTGCAAAAGGACAATGGTCCTATTCCGATGCTAGCGGGAACTGACAGATGATTAGCCGTAAGGTGACACCGCATATGGATTTGTTTTCATCCGAGAGGATCATACAGCTTGCCATGGAAGGAGGTAATGCATGGTTGGAAGAAGGCAGTAGGAAAACAGAAGTTCAGAAGTAACAAAGCATCTCCAGACGCTTATCTGAAATTTCCATCAATGAATTACATAAGTATCTCTATCCTATTTTATATTTTATTTATATTTTAATTATCAAAACCTCATAACCATTTGAATCTGCCTGGCTGAGATTTACAAGGATGACCATAGCTTGCTTCAAGCCGACAATCTTCGTGGGATCGACCTTACTCACGTAAGGTATTACTTGGATGGCCCAGTGCACTTGCTGATTTGTTGTGCGGAGTTGTGAAAAAGAGTTGAGATTATGATTGTGCGTATCAAGTTGTTGGCGCCATTGAGATCACAATTTTGTGCACCAATCTCCTCTTGATTTCTGCATATAATAGGCTCAAAAATGAGTTGGATTTGGGCCTGGGAAGCCTAGAATTCGGCCCCAGTGTTTTCACTTTAATGAAGTCACGTGCGAGCGTTGACGCGTACGCGTGGATCACGCGTATGCGTCGCATGGCAATTTTGCTTCCACGCGTATGCGTCATGTATGCGTATGCGTCGCCATATGACTTCACATTCCATGCGTGCGCGTCTTCTGCACGTGCGCGTCGATGAATGCTTCCCAAATCCTTGATTTCCCATGACTTCTCCACTTTGCATGCTTTTCTCTTCATTCCTTTGATCCATTCCTAGCCTTTTCAGCCTAAAATCACTCAACAAATGCATCAAGGCATCTAGTGGAATCAAAGGTGAATTAAAATTAATCAATTAAGGGCCTAAAAAAATGTTTGCACTCTTAAGCACAAATTAGGAGAAATGCACGAAACCATGCCATTTCATGGAATAAATGTGGGAAAAGGGTGATAAAATCCCCTAAATTTAGCATAGAATGCACCACCAAATAGTGGTGCATCATATGGCTGATTGGTTAGATTCCATAGTCCTGATGTGTGTTACTGTAGCCGACCCAGAATACTGTGAGAAGCTTAGGAGATTTCATAGGGTTTGTGAGCATAGGGAAGATGAGAAGAACTATGAACTGGTGTCACCTGATCTTGAGGAGAGGGTTAGTTTCCCTCCTTTAGATCGGATAGAGCATCCTTTCTTTTACGCCTATGACTATTTCTTTAGCCAACTAGGTATTACCCTTCCTTTTACTTCCTTTGAAATCGAGATCTTGTGGAACTGTAATGTGGCCCCTTCACAGCTTCATCTGAAATCTTGGGCCTTTATAAAGATTTTCCAGTTGTTATGTCAAGAACTAGGTGTTCATCCTTCCCAACCCCTTTTCCTCTACCTGTTTGTGATGACCAAGCCCGGAGTAGCCAAGAAGAAGGCTTTTTGGATCTCCTTCCGAGCTACCCAGGGGAGAAAGATTTTTTCTATGTATGATGACTCGTTTCGTAACTTTAAGAACTTCTATTTTAAATTCCGAGCTGTTGAGGGTGCTCGCCCTTTCTTTCTGGATGAGAATGATGAGCCGACCTTTCCTTTATGGTGGTAAAAAGACCTTGTAGTCCTCAAATATCCTTGGGAAAGTTTAGATGAAGTGGAACAGGCCTTTGTAAATGTTTTAGAGGAGCATTGGGGGGAGCCTCCTCATCTAGACACTAAGAGATTTCTAAGAGATCCTTCCCTCCTCCGTTCCGAACTAGGTAGTATCCGACTTCTTTTTTCATAGAAGTGGTTTTCTTTTACTGTTTGTGGTCTTTGTCCTTTTTTCTATCTTGTAATATGTTTTCCTGGCTTCTTTTTCAGAGATGGTGAGCTCTTCCAATTCGATGAAAATGTTTTGTAAAGCAAAAAAGGCAGTGGCCATCCAGAACTTATCAAGGAAGACTTCGGGGGAGGCTTCTTCGGAACAGTTGCCTCCGAAGAAGCCGGCAACTGAGTCTCAGGGTCTGAGGAAGATTATCCCGACCCCGCAAATTTGGACAGTTCCTTCTGATCCATCTCAGACGACCTCTGGTGCTGCCTCCTCCCCTACTTCTTCTGGTCCCCCTCCTAAGAAGGAAAAGATTGTTGGGAATTATAATCTAAACGATGAAGAGTTTGATGATGTGGCCTTTTCCACAGAATTGATTGCTCCTCATGGTAAGGTTCCTCTGGACGACATGTCGATCCTTCACCATCTTGATTTTATATCAAGTAATAGTGTTCGGATAGCCAATCTCAGTGCGGCTGATAAACCCATATTTTATGATATATTTTGTGCTTAGTTTGAGTGATTTATTCAATCCTTCACCCACTTATTCATTTTAATTGCATGGTTTTACTTCTCCTTCCTTATTATGTGATGTATGTGAAAAACATGTTTCCTATGCTTTTAAATTAATTATTTTAATCACCTTTATTTCCATTCGATGCCGTGATTAGTGTGTTGAGTAGTTTCAGATCTTCTAAGGCAGGAATGACTCAAAGGATGGAAAGGAAACATACAAAAATGGAAGGAAAGCACAAAACGGAGTCCTTGAAGAAACTGACATCCACGCGATCGCATGGACAACGCGATCGCGTGCCAAGCGCGAAGAAGCAGCGACGCGGCCACATGACTGACACGACCGTGTGGCAAGAAAAGCTCCGAATGACGCGACCGCGTGACCCACGCGGACGCGTGACAGAGGCCACGCACCAGAAATTGCAGAAAATGCTCCCAGCGATTTCTGAAGCCCTTTTTGGCCCAAATCCAAGTCCAGAAGGCATAGACCAGAGGTTATGAAGTGAGGAAATACATCCATTCAGAGAGAGCTCTCCAATTTAGTTACTTTTCCATGAATTAGATTTAGTTTAGAGAGAGATTCTCTCTCTCTTTAGGATTAGGGTTTAGATTTAGGATTTTTATTCACTTTCAGGATTATTTCTTTTGATCAGGTTCAATATTCCTTTTATTTACTTTTGCAAGCTACTTTATGAATCCTTTCATGTTATAGATTACTCTTTTATTAATGTTATTTGAGGTATTTCAGTTTAATATTGATTTCTCTTATTCATGCTATTGTTACTTTTACTCTGAAGACATTTTTTATTCCAAGTATATTTATTTTTCTCCTTTTGGTCTTGGTTAAGAAATCAGTAACTCAGGAGTTATCCAATTCAACAGCATAATTGATAATTATTATCTTTGTTAATTGAATTGAACTTCTATAATCCCAATCTTTTCTTAGGAAATAAATAGGATTCGAAGATCAAACCAATTAATCCCTTGACCTTCCATTATCTTAGTAAAGGTTAACAAAGTGGAATTGGGATTCAACCATCATCATCATTGCTAAGGATAGCTAGGATAGGACCTCTAATTTCTCATACCTTGCCAAAAGTTTGCTTTACAGTATTTATCTATTTTCAATTGCCATTTAATTTACTTGTCATCAAATTACTCGTTCCTCATTCTTGAAACTCCAATTTTACAATCTCCATAACCAATAATAAGAACAAACTTCCCTGCAGTTCCTTGAGAAGACGACCCAAGGTTAAATACTCGGTTATCAATTTTAAGGGGTTTGTTACTTGTGACAACCAAAATGTTTGCACGAAGGGGATTTTTGTTGGTCTAGAAACTATATCTACAACGCGACTGTTTTTATGATATTCTTTACTGGCAAAAATCCTCGCTCGTCAAAATGGCGCCGTTGCCGGGGAACTGCTAACGTGTGCCTTATTATTGGTTATTGTAAATATTTTTCTTTTACTTGTTTATTTATTTTTGTTTTTCCTTTTTAATTTTATTTGCTACTATGGACTCTCACCCCTCTCGCTTTGATTTTGGCTCTAACTTTGTTGAAGGAATAGAAGTTACAGCAGGAATATGCATCAAGGTCAGACCAATCAAGGATGGATGGAGCCAAGAGGATCTAATCAACCCTTTAGGCAACAACACCCTCCAAGATATCACGGATAACGACCATTCTACAATGCATGCCCAGCTGATAGATATGGTGGACAACCTTGTAACTACCAACAAGTCCCACCCCGTGCCTATAGACCATCCTTTCAACATAACCTCGAACCACCACACTCACAAGCTTCTCTTCACCATTCGCCACCGTATGAACCTTTCCTACCCCAGTTCCAATCCAATCACCCCCAAGCACCACCACTTCCCTATGTTTCATGTCCAAATCCATCACCCAGAGAATCAGAGGTTCGCCTCAAGGCAACAGTAAATAAACTTCAAACAACCATTCGACAACTGGAGCAAGCAGTAATTCAATTAGCTTCTAGACGCGCGAACATTCAAGGACCAACCACAGCCCCATGTGGACAATCTAATGAAGAGCGTAGCATGAAAGAGACACTAGAAACTCCAGTGGACAAGACAGAGAATGAATTCATACTAGAACAAGTAGAAGAAGCTATCAGTGTACAAGAAAAAGAGTTGGTTGAAGATCTAGGAGATGCTGAACCTCCATGGGAATCCAGAGTTGAGGAGAACTCCGTCAAGGACGTTACAATTGATGCTAAAGAGGATATTGCACAATCCCCAAGGCAAGTCGTTTATGAAGAACTAGACGGAATAACCCAGGACACAAATTCCCTTGATGATGATAGTCACAAGTCAAGCTCTCTTAGTAATGAACTTGCATCCGCAAGTGAATTCTCTGAGATCGAAGAATCTTCCCCAAATGAATACGAAGATGATGCAGAGGTAGATTTCTCTCAACCTCCAATCTATGACTCGAGTGATAAGGAAGACATAGAAGACTTTGACCAGGACACAGATGCATTTGAAGAACCTTGCAAAGAAGTGGAGGAATTCACAGAAGAGCACAAGGGAGTAGAACTTACATAACCACCGGAAACACCTTCCCCAAGGCCATTACCACCCAATACAAGCTTCAAGTGGGTACAATCCTTAACTTTTAACTTTACTTTTTCACTTGAATACGGTTTGCTTGAAACAGATGGCCAGCTTAGAGCTCTTTGCGGCTTTAAGAGTAAGAGGAAAATGGCTCGTGCTCAGAGCTGGTACACAAGGTTCAATAAGGTTCCACGCTTCAACTCGAAGTGCACGGATTGGCATCAAAATCAATCGAATGGATCTCGGAAAATGTTTCGTTACCATGGTGAGAATTTACTTTTTAAACCGCCTGGATGGAAACATGGAGATCAAGACGGAGGCGGATTTAAAAACAAGGTTTGGGATCATGGATTCTATTCTGACATTCGTCACCCCGGGAGTCTGAGACTCTGTTTGAAGCTGCTCAGAAGCTTTACATGCCTAGTTTGGGACCCCGGAGGCTATTGGCATTCCAAGCATTGGTGGAGATTTCTGGATGAGTTTAAACACAAGCCACCATAACAGGAAGCTCTTCCAATGTCCAACTTAAGGACTTTAACTAAAAGTGCTAGGTGGGAGACAACCCACATGGTATGATCGTTCCTTTTGCAATTTTAATTTTATTTCGTTTTGTTTGTTTTTTAATTTTGTTTTATTTTATTGAACCTGGAATCATGCATAGCATTCACATTAAGCACTGCATTCTGCATATTGCATTCCGCATTCTACATATAAAAAAAAAGAGGGTGCGCGATGCGACCGCATCATCCATGCGATCGCGTCAAATGGCGAACTACACTCCCCACGCGACCGAGTCATCCACGCGGCCGCGTGACCTGGAAATCGACGTAAGGATCCAACATCCAGAGAGTTGGGCTGGAATCGTGCGGCCATTGTGCGCCTAGCACAAAATGGCCCACGCGATCGCATGCCCCATGCGATCGCGTCACTTGCACACAATCAATCCCACGCGACCGCATGAGCAACGCGACCGCGTCGCATGGATTGCACAAACACCCCCAAGGAGACAGAGAGTTGCGCTAAAACGACGCTGGATTCGTGTGTTTAGCACAAATTCCAGCGACGCGATTGCCTGCCCCATGCGATCGCGTCATTTACTCTTTTTGCCCTCCGCGCGATCGCGTCATCAACGCGATCGCGTCAACCATCCATTTCGCACCAGCCACGCGACCGCGTGCCCCACGCGACCGCGTGCCCCACGCGGCCACGTGGATTCAAATTATAACCCCCTACGTTGATTCAGGTTGTGAATTATTGTTCGAAATTGATTCCCTGGCAATGGCACCAAAAACGGGTGCACAGAACCATGGTCTAAACATATCTTCACAACTTCGCATAACTAACCAGCAAGTGCACTGGGTTGTCCAAGTAATACCTTACGTGAGTAAGGGTCGAATCCCACGGAGATTGTCGGTATGAAGCAAGCTATGGTCACCTTGTAAATATCAGTTAAGTTGACTCATATGGGCTACAATATATTATGTAAATAAAACATAAAAGTAAGGATAGAAATACTTATGTAATTCATTGGTGAGAATTTCAGATAAGCGAATAGAGATGCTTTCGTTCCTCTGAACCTCTGCTTTCCTGCTATCTTCATCCAATCAGTCTTACTCCTTTCCATGGCTGGCTTTATGTGATACATCACCACTGTCAATGGCTACTTTCGGTCATCTCTCGGGAAAATGATCCAATGCCCTGTCACGGCACGGCTAATCGTCTGGAGGCATCACCCTTGTCAATGGCTTCATCTTATACTCTCAGTGAAAATGGTCAACGCACCCTGTCACGGCACGGCTATTCATCTGTCGGTTCTCGATCATGCTGGAATAGGATTTACTATCCTTTTGCGTCTGTCACCAACGCCCTGCAATCGCGAGTTAGGAGCTCGTCACAGTCATTCATTCATTGAATCCTACTCGAAATACCACAGACAAGGTTTAGACTTTCCGGATTCTCTTGAATGCCGCCATCATTCTAGCTTACACCACGAAGATTCTGGTTAGGAGATCTAAGAGATACTCATTCAGTCGAAGGTAGAACGGAAGTGGTTGTCAGGCACGCGTTCATAGGGAATGATGATGATTGTCACGTTCATCACATTCAGATTGAAGTACGAATGAATATCTTGGAAGCAAAACAAGATGAATTGAATAGAAAACAGTAGTACTTTGCATTAATCTTTGAGGAACAGCAGAGCTCCACACCTTAATCTATGGAGTGTAGAAACTCTACCGTTAAAAATATATAAGTGATAGTCCAGGCATGGCCGAGAGGCCAGCCCCCTAAAACGTGATCACAGGATCCAAATACAATCCAGGATCAAAGATGGTCAAAAAGACGTCTAATACAATAGTGAAAGGTCCTATTTATAATAAACTAGCTACTAGGGTTTACAGAAGTAAGTAATTGATGCATAAATCCACTTTCGGGGCCCACTTGGTGTGTGCTTGGGCTGATCTTGAGTGTTGCACGTGTAGAGGTCCTTCGTGAAGTTGAACGCCAGCTTTTGTGCCAGTTTGGGCGTTCAACTCTGGTTTTGGCTCCTTTTCTGGCGCTGGACGCCAGATTTGGGCAGAAAGTTGGCGTTGAACGCCAGTTTACGTCGTCTATTATTCGCCAAAGTATGGATTATTATATATTGCTGGAAAGCCCTGGATGTCTACTTTCCAACGCAATTGGAAGCGCGCCATTTCAAGTTCTGTAGCTCCAGAAAATCTACTTTGAGTGCAGGGAGGTCAGAATCCAACAGCATCAGCAGTCCTTCTTCAACCTCTGAATCTGATTTCTGCTCAAGTCCCTCAATTTCAGCCAGAAAATACCTGAAATCACAGAAAAACACACAAACTCATAGTAAAGTCCAGAAATGTGAATTTAATATAAAAACTAATGAAAACATCCCTAAAAGTAACTAGATCCTACTAAAAACATACTAAAAACAATGTCAAAAAGCGTATAAATTATCCGCTCATCACAACACCAAACTTAAATTGTTGCTTGTCCCCAAGCAACTGAAAATCAATTAGGATAAAAAGAAGAGAATATACTATAAATTCCAAACTATCAATGAAACATAGCTTCAATCATATGAGCGGGACTTATAGCTTTTTGCCTCTTGAATAGTTTTGGCATCTCACTCTATCCATTGAGGTTCAAAATGATTGGCATCTATAGGAACTCAGGGTTCAGATAGTGTTATTGATTCTTCTAGTTCAGTATGATGATTCTTGAACACAGCTTCTTTATGAGTCTTGGCCGTGGCCCTAAGCACTTTGTTTTCCAATATTACCACCGGATACATAAATGCCACAGAAACATAATTGGGTGAACCTTTTCAGATTGTGACTCAGCTTTGCTAAAGTCCCCAATTAGAGGTGTCCAGGGTTCTTAAGCAAACTCTTTTTTTTCTCTTTTTTTTTTTTTTGCTTTGGACCTTGACTTTAACCGCTCAGTCTCAAGTTTTCACTTGACACCTACACGCCACAAGCACATGGTTAGGGACAGCTTGGTTTAGCCGCTTAGACCAGCATTTTATTCCTTTAGGCCCTCCTATCCACTGATGCTCAAAGCCTTGGGATCCTTTTTATTTGCCCTTGCCTTTTTGGTTTTAAGGGTTATTGGCTTTTTCTGCTTGCTTTTTCTTTTTCTTTCTAATTTTTTTTTCTGCAAGCTTTGTTCTTTGCTGCTTTTTCTTGCTTCAAGAATCATTTTTATGATTTTTCAGATTATCAAATAACATGTCTCCTAGTCATCATTTTTTCAAGAGCCAACATATTTAACATTCTTAAACAACAACTTTAAAAGACATATGCACTGTTCAAGCATACATTCAGAAAACAAGAAGCATTGTCACCACATCAATATAATTAAGCTAAATTCAAGGATAAATTCGAAACTCATGTACTTCTTGTTCTTTTGAATTAAAACATTTTTCATTTAAGAGAGGTGATGGATTCATAGGACATTCATAACTTTAAGACAGAGTTACTAACTACTAATGATCATGTAATGAAGACACAAATATAGATAAGCACATAACAAAGAAAACGAAAAACAGAAGAAATAAGAACAAGGAATGAATCCACCTTAGTGATGGTGGTGTTTCCTTCTTGAGGAACCAATGATGTCCTTAAGCTCTTCTATGTCTCTTCCTTGTCTTTGTTGCTCCTCCCTCATTGCTTTTTGATCTTCTCTTATTTCATGAAGCATGATGGAGTGCTCTTGATGTTCCACCCTTAGTTGTCCCATATTGGAACTCAATTCTCCTAGGGAGGTGTTGATTTGCTCCCAATAGTTTTGTGGAGGAAAGTGCATTTGAGGCATCTCCGGGATCTCATGGTGATGAGCTTCATACGCCTCTTGAGCTCCATGAGTGGGCTCTCTTGCTTGCTCCATCTTTTTCTTAGTGATGGGCTTGTCCTCTTTAATGAGGATATCTCCCTCTATGTCAATCCCAGCCGAATTGCATAGGTGGCAAATGAGGTGAGGAAAGGCTAACCTTGCCATAGTGGAGGACTTGTCAGCCACCTTGTAGAGTTCTTGAGGTATAATCTCATGAACTTTCACCTCTTCTCCAATCATGATGTTATGGATCATGATGGCCCGGTCTATAGTAACTTCAGACCGGTTGCTAGTGGGAATGATTGAGCATTGAATGAACTCCAACCATCCTCTAGCTACAGGCTTGAGGTCCAATCTTCTTAGTTGAACCAGCTTGCCTTTGGAGTCAATCTTCTATTGAGCTCCTTCTACACATATGTCCATAAGGACTTGGTCCAACCTTTGATTAAAGTTGACCCTTCTAGTGTAGGGGCGTTCATCTCCTTGCATCATGGGCAAGTTAAACGCCAACCTCACATTCTCCGGACTAAAATCTAAGTATTTCCCCCAAACCATTGTAACATAGTTCTTTGGATCCGGGTTCTTACATTGATCATGGTTCTTGGTGATCCATGCATTAGCATAGAACTCTTAAACCATTAGGATGCCGACTTGTTGGATGGGATTTGTTAGAACTTCCCAACCTCTTCTTTGAATTTCATGTCGGATCTCCGGATACTCATTTCTTTTGAGTTTGAAAGGGACCTCGGTGATCACCTTCTTCTTGGCCACAACATCATAGAAGTGGTCTTGATGGGCTTTGGAGATGAACCTTTCCATCTCCCATGACTCGGATGTGGAAGCTTTTGTCTTCCCTTTCCCCTTTCTAGAGGATTCTCCGGTCTTAGGTGCCATCAATGGTAATGGAAAAACAAAAAGCTTATGCTTTTACCATACCAAACTTAGAATTTTGCTCGCCCTCGAGCAATCAAAGAAATAATAGATGAAGAAGAAGAAGAAATGGAGGAGAGGGAGAGTGGGAAGTGTTTCGGCCAAGAAGGGTGTAGAGGGGTGTGTTGTGTGAATTTGATGAAGAATGGAGGGCTTTATATAGGGAAGGGAGGGGGGGAAAGGTTTCGGCCATATGGGTGGGTTTGGGTGGGAAATTGGTTTTGAATTTTGAAGGTAGGTGGAGTTTATGAGGTAGGTTTATGGGGAAGAGTGGATGGATGTGAGTGGTGAAGAGGTGATGGGGAAGAGAGATTGAGGTGATTGGTGAAGGGTTTTTGGGGAAGAGTGTTTATGGGGTTGTGTGAAAGAGAGTGGTGAGAAGAAGTGAGTGGAGGTAGGTGGGGATCCTGTGGGGTCCACAGATCCTGAGGTGATCCTGTGGGGTCCACAGATCCTAAGGTGATCCTGTGGGATCCACAAATCCTGAGATGATCCTGTGGGGTCCACAGATCCTGGGGTGTCAAGGATTTGCATCCCTGCACCAATTAGGCATGTAAAATGCCTTTGCACACAACTCTGGGGGTTCAGCGCCAGGTTGGTGCCCATTTTGGGCGTTCAACGCCCATTTGTTGCCATTTCTGGCGTTGAACGCCAGAACCATGCTTGTTCTGGGCGTTCAGTGCCAGAATGCTGCCCATTTTGGGTGTTCAGCGCCAGAACCATGCTCTGTTCTGGCGTTGAACGCCAGGCAGATGCTCCTCCAGGGTGTCATTTTTCTTCTGCTGTTTTTGATTCTGTTTTCAATTTTTATATTTATTTTGTGACTCCTCATGATCATGAACCTATAAAGACATATAACTAAGAAAAATATTGTTAGATAAATAAAAATTGGGTTACCTCCCAACAAACGCTTCTTTAATGTCAATAGCTTGACAGTGGGCTCTCATGGAGCCTCACAGATGTTCAGAGCATTGTTGAGACTCTCCAACACCAAACTTAGAGTTTGGATATGGGAGTTCAACACCAAACTTAGAGTTTGGTTGTGGCCTCCCAACACCAAACTTAGAGTTTGACTGTGGGGGCTTTGGTTGACTCTGCTTTGAGAGAAGCTTTTTATGCTTCCTCTCCATGGATGCAGAGAGAGATCCTTGAGTTGTAAACACAAGGTTGTCCTCATTTAATTGAAGGATCAATTCTCCTCTGTCCACATCAATCACAGCTCTTGCTGTGGCTAGGAAAGGTCTTCCTAGGATGATGGATTCATCCTCTTCCTTTTCAGTATCCAGGACTATGAAATTAGCAGGGATGTAAAGGCCTTCAACCTTTACTAACACGTCCTCTACTTGTCCATAAGCCTATTTTCTTGAATTGTCTGCCATCTCTAATGAGATTCTAGCAGCTTGCACCCTATAGATTCCCAGTTTCTCTATTACAGAGAGGGGCATGAGGTTTATTCCTGAACCAAGGTCACATAGGGCCTTAAAGATCATGGTGCCTATGGTACAAGGTATTATGAACTTTTCAGGATCCTGTCTCTTCTGAGGCAATGTCAGTTGATCCAGATCACTTAGTTCATTGATGAACAAGGGAGGTTCAACTTCCCAAGTATCAATGCCAAATAATTTGGCATTCAGCTTCATGATTGCACCAAGAAACTTGGCTGTTTGCTCTTCAGTAACATCCTCATCCTCTTCAGAAGAGGAATACTCATTAGAGCTCATGAAGGGTATAAGGAGGTTCAATGGAATCTCTATAGTCTCTAGATGAGCCTCAGAGTCCTTTGGTTCCTCAGAGGGAAGCTCCTTATTGGTCACTGGACGTCCCAGGAGGTCTTCCTCCTTGGGATTCACGTCCTCCTCTCCCTCATTGGGTTCGGCCATTTTGCTTATGTCAATGGCCTTGCACTCTCCTTTTGGATTCTCTTCTGTATTGCTTGGGAGAGTACTGGGAGGGATTTCAGTGATCCTTTTACTCAGCTGGCCCACTTGTGCTTCCAAATTTCTAATGGAAGACCTTGTTTCATTTATGAAACTCACAGTGGCCTTGGACAGATCAGAGACTAAGTTTGCCAGATTAGAAGTATTTTGTTCAGAGTTCTCTGTCTGTTGCTGAGTGGATGATGGAAAAGGTTTATTATTGTTAAACCTGTTTCTTCCACCATTATTAAAGCCTTGTTGAGGCTTTTGATCCTTCCATGAGAAATTTGGATGATTTCTCCATGATGAGTTATAGGTGTTTCCATAAGGTTCACCTAAGTAATTCACCTCTGCTATTGCAGGGTTCTCAGGATCATAGGCTTCTTCTTCATAAGAAGCCTCTTGAGTACTGTTGGATGCAGCTAGCATTCCATTCAGACTCTGGGAAATCATATTGACTTGCTGAGTCAATATTTTGTTCTGAGCCAATATGGCATTCAGAGTATCAATCTCATGAACTCCCTTCTTCATAGGCGTCCCATTATTCACAGGATTCCTTTCAGAAGTGTACATGAACTGGTTATTTGCAACCATGTCAATGAGTTCTTGAGCTTCTGCAGGCGTTTTCTTTAGGTGAATGGATCCACCTGCAGAAGTGTCCAATGACATCTTAGATAACTCAGACAGACCATCATAGAATATATCCAGGATGGTCTATTCTGAAAGCATGTCAGAAGGACACTTTTTGGTCAGTCCTTTGTATCTCTCCCAAGCTTCATAGAGGGATTCACCTTCTTTTTGTCTGAAGGTTTGAACATCCACTCTAATCTTGCTCAGCTTTTGAGGAGGAAAGAACTTGGCTAGGAAAGCCTTGACCAGCTTATCCCAAGAGTTCAGGCTATCCTTAGGTTGAGAGTCTAACCATATTCTAGCTCTGTCTCTTACAGCAAATGGGAAAAGCATGAGCCTGTAGACTTCAGGATCTATTCCATTAGTCTTAACAGTATCACATATCTGCAAGAATTCAGTTAAGAACTGAAAAGGATCTTCAGATGGAAGTCCATGAAACTTGCAGTTCTGCTGCATCAGAGAAACTAATTGAGGTTTCAGCTCAAAGTTGTTTGCTCCAATGGCAGGAATGGAGATGCTTCTTCCATGTAAATTGAAATTAGGTGCAGTAAAGTCACCAAGTATCCTCCTTGCATTGTTGTTGGGTTCGGCTGCCATCTCCTTTACTTGTTCGAAATTTTCAATTAAGTTGTCTCTGGATTGTTGTAATTTAGCTTCTCTTAGTTTTTTCTTCAGAGTCCTTTCAGGTTCTGGATCAGCTTCAACAAGAATGCCTTTTTCTCTGTCCCTGCTCATAAGAAAGAGAAGAGAAAAAGAAAAGAAGAGGAATCCTCTATGTCACAGTAAATAGGTTCCTTATTGTTAGTAGAAGAAAAGAAGAAGAGAAAAATCTGAACTTAGAAAGGGAGAGAGAGGGTTTGGATTTTTGGTGGGTGAGGGAGAGATGTTAGTAGATGAATAAATAAATAGAATAAGATGAGAGAGGGAAAATTTCGAAAATAATTTTTGAAAAAGAGTTAGTGATTTTTGAAAATAGTTTTTGAAAAAGGTTAGTAATTTTCGAAAATTAAGATTTAAAAATTGAAATAATTAGTTAATTAAAAAGAAATTTTGAAAAAGAGGGAGATATTTTCGAAAATTAGAGAGAGAGAGAGAGAGAGAGAGTTAGTTAGGTAGTTTTGAAAAAGATAAGAAACAAACAAAAAGTTAGTTAGTTAGTTGAAACAAATTTGAAAATCAATTTTTGAAAAGATAAGAAGTTAGGAAGTTAGAGAAGATATTTTGAAATCAAATTTTTGAAAAAAGATAAGATAAGAGGATATTTTTGAAAAGATATGATAGAAATTAGTTTTTGAAAAAGATTTGAATTTTTAAAATCACAACTAATGACTTAAAGTTTGAATCTTTCTTAACAAGCAAGTAACAAACTTGAAATTTTTGAATCAAAACATTAATTGTTATTGTTATTTTCGAAAATTTGGGATAAAAATAAGAAAAAGATTTTTGAAAAATTTTTGGAATTTTCGAAAATAACTAAGAAATTTGAAAAAGATTTGATTTTTGAAAAAGAGAAGATTTTCAAATTGAAAATTTGATTTGACTCATAAGAAACAACTTGATTTTTAAATTTTTTTTTTGAAAAAGTCAACTCAAATTTTCGAATTTATGAGAGAAAAGAGGGAAAGATATTTTTTTTTATTTTTGAATTTTTTATGATGAGAGAGAAAAACACTAAAAAGATGCAATGCATGAAATTTTTAGATCAAAACATGTGATGCATGCAAGAATGCTATGAATGTCAAGATGAACACCAAGAACACTATGAATGTCAAGATGAACATCATAGACACAATTTTGAAAAAAATTTTAATGCAAAGAAAACATGCAAGACACCAAACTTAGAATTCTTTAATGCTTAGACACTAAGAATTCAAGAATGCATATGAAAAACAAGAAAAGAAACAAAACAAAAAATCATCAAGATCAAACAAGAAGACTTACCAAGAACAACTTGAAGATCATGAAGAACACCATGAATGCATGAAATTTTCGAAAAATGCAAGATGCACATGCAAATGACACCAAACTTATGACATGACTCATGACTCAAACAAGAAACACAAAAAATGTTTTTGATTTTTATGATTTTCTAATTTTTTTGGATTTTTTTGAAAATTATATGAAAAAGAAAAAATTAAGGATTCCAAAATTTTTAACATGAATTCCAGGAATCTTGCATTCTTAGTCTAAAGCTTCAGTCCAGGAATTAGACATGGCTCACTAGCCAGCCAAGCTTTCAATGAAAGCTCCGGTCCAAAACACTAGACATGGCCAATGGCCAACCAAGCTTCAGCAGGTGAATCAGGAACAGCAGCAGGTGGATTAGCAACAACTAGCTTGCTCTTGATAACAAATTGCTGCCTCAGTCTAAATAAATTTAGACATGGCTTTACAGCCAGCCAGGCTTCACATGCTTCATGAAACACTAGAATTCATTCTTTAAAAATTTTGAATAAAATTTTTTGAAAACATTTTTATATTATTTTTTTCGAAAACAGATGAGAAATTTTTAAAATATTTTTGAAAAATTTTTTTTGAAAAGAAAACAAAAAGAAAATTACCTAATCTGAGCAACAAGATGAACCGTCAGTTGTCCAAACTCGAACAATCCCCGGCAACGGTGCCAAAAACTTGGTATGCGAAATTGCTACTCAGGTTGTGAATTGTTGTTCGAAATTGATTCCCTGGCAATGGCACCAAAAACGGGTGCACAGAACCATGGTCTAAACATATCTTCACAACTTCGCATAACTAACTAGCAAGTGCACTGGGTCGTCCAAGTAATACCTTACATGAGTAAGGGTCGAATCCCACGGAGATTGTCGGTATGAAGCAAGCTATGGTCACCTTGTAAATATAAGTTAAGTTGACTCATATGGGCTACAATATATTATGTAAATAAAACATAAAGTAAGGATAGAAATACTTATGTAATTCATTGGTGAGAATTTCAGATAAGCGAATGGAGATGCTTTCGTTCCTCTGAACCTCTGCTTTCCTGCTATCTTCATCCAATCAGTCTTACTCCTTTCCATGGCTGGCTTTATGTGATACATCACCACTGTCAATGGCTACTTTCGGTCATCTCTCGGGAAAATGATCCAATGCCCTGTCACGGCACGGCTAATCGTCTGGAGGCATCACCCTTGTCAATGGCTTCATCTTATACTCTCAGTGAAAATGGTCAACGCACCCTGTCACGGCACGGCTATTCATCTGTCGGTTCTCGATCATGCAGGAATAGGATTTACTATCCTTTTGTGTCTGTCACCAACGCCCTGCAATTGCGAGTTAGGAGCTCGTCACAGTCATTCATTCATTGAATCCTACTCGGAATACCACAGACAAGGTTTAGACTTTCCGGATTCTCTTGAATGCCACCATCATTCTAGCTTACACCACGAAGATTCTGGTTAGGAGATCTAAGAGATACTCATTCAGTCGAAGGTAGAACGGAAGTGGTTGTCAGGCACGCGTTCATAGGGAATGATGATGATTGTCACGTTCATCACATTCAGATTGAAGTACGAATGAATATCTTGGAAGCGAAACAAGATGAATTGAATAGAAAACAGTAGTACTTTGCATTAATCTTTGAGGAACAGCAGAGCTCCACACCTTAATCTATGGAGTGTAGAAACTCTACCGTTAAAAATACATAAGTGAAAGTCCATACATGGCCGAGAGGCCAGCCCCCTAAAACGTGATCACAGGATCCAAATACAATCCAGGATCAAAGATGGTCAAAAAGACGTCTAATACAATAGTGAAAGGTCCTATTTATAATAAACTAGCTACTAGGGTTTACAGAAGTAAGTAATTGATGCATAAATCCACTTCCGGGGCCCACTTGGTGTGTGCTTGGGCTGAGCTTGAGTGTTTCACATGTAGAGGTCCTTCTTGGAGTTGAACGCCAGCTTTTGTGCCAGTTTGGGCGTTCAACTCTAGTTTTGGCTCCTTTTCTGGCGCTGGACGCCAGATTTGGGCAGAAAGCTGGCGTTGAACGCCAGTTTACATCGTCTATTCTTGGCCAAAGTATGGACTATTATATATTTCTGGAAATTCCTGGATGTCTACTTTCCAACGCAATTGGAATCGCGCCATTTCGAGTTCTGTAGCTCCAGAAAATCTACTTTGAGTGCAGAGAGGTCAGAATCCAACAGCATCAGCAGTCCTTCTTCAACCTCTGAATCTGATTTCTGCTCAAGTCCCTCAATTTCAGCCAGAAAATACCTGAAATCACAGAAAAACACACAAATTCATAGTAAAGTCCAGAAATGTGAATTTAACATAAAAACTAATGAAAACATCCCTAAAAGTAACTAGATCCTACTAAAAACATACTAAAAATAATGTCAAAAAGCGTATAAATTATCCGCTCATCATGGATGTAGGTCTGTTTATTTGCACTGTTCTTGTTTCTGTTTTATCAAATCTGCAATTCTGCTGTTGCTGTGTTCATGTTCATATGCTGTACTTTCCTGCATTTGCTGCTCTTTACATTGAACTTTCATGTTTATATTCCGTATATGTAATTGCAAGCTTTAATTTGGATTCATATGAACTGCTTGATTGCTGTTTATTTTCCGGAAAAGTCCTATTTTAGCCGGAATGCTGTCCAAATTTCTGTAAAATATTTCTGTTCATGTCTTGGTTTTGGCATTTTCAACTGTGCTTTCCTATAATTTCACCAAACCAATTCATGAATGCTTAGGCACGCATTCTTATTTTCTTTGATCTCCTGGTTCATAAACTGCAATTTTGATGTTTGATTCTTATTTTTGCTTTCTTTATCTCTATTTGAATCATCATCAAACTGTTTTACTTGTTTGAATCTGAGTTACTTATAGCTTCTACCTGTGATTACTTGTTACTTGGACTATTTTCATTATGCCTCTTACTTTAACCCATTTTTCACTAACTCACTAATTTTAACTCTAACCAACCTAACCTTTTCAAAACTTCTTTTATTGCTTTTCTTTCACTTTCTTTTAACATTCTACCCCAGGCATGATGTTAATTTTTCTATTTAACTTGTATTCAATTACATTTTGGATTGTGATTTCTTCTTTTCAGACTTTTCACTCATATACAATCCTAAATGCACATTTTACTTAACTCATATTCATTATCCTATTGCTCCTTTGCCACTTTGTGTTTTCTTTGATTATTTGCCTATTTGCTTTCCTATTTTTATTATATCCTTGTTTTCTATTTTTCAGGATGTCAGATTCCCAGAGAAGGGGAAAAGGCAAGGCCACTTCTGGCAAAAGGAAAAGAGGAGAAGCCTCCGAGTCTATCATCGACCTCATGCATGATGCCTCCTCGTGGAGAAAGCCTTTACCCCGTAGGAGAAGGCCGACCAACTACTTCCCGCCAATGACTCAGTAAAGTTTGCAAACCGATACTGTGAGTTGAAGTATGCGGTGTTTGCAAACTCCAGGAACCTATACCTGGAGCGGACTTTGAAGATCCCAGAAGAACTCCAGCAATATACCTCTGATCAGATCAAACAAAGAGGCTGGTTCTTTCTGGAGAGACATCTGACTGAGGTTAATGCATCTTGGGTTAGGGAATTCTACTGCAACTACTTCAAAACCTCCCTATATGCAGTGAACCTCAGAGGGAAGCAGATTTTGGTTACTGAGGAGGCAATAGAAGAGGTTCTGAAACTTTTGCCTAAGAGTGATCAGACAGATGGCTATCAGAAAGCTGAGGAGGATATGCGCTATATGCGATTTGACTGGGACGCAGTAAAGGCGAGGATTGCCCTTGACCCGACAGTTCCTTGGATCATGGGTCAGAACACCACCATGCCCAAAGGGATCAAGCGAATTTACCTGAACGATGAGGCTCGACTATGGCATTAGATATTCAGCAACTACATTATGCCGAGTACTCACGAGACTGAGATACCAGCCGCTATGATCACCCTCCTTTGGTGTGTGATGGAGGGCAAGGACCTGTACCTGCCACGCTTTATCCGGCACTATATGGCCAGGGTCCACGTCCGATGCACTCTTCCCTTTCCCTATCTGGTTACACAGCTGGGCCGTCGAGCTGACGTGCCATGGGAGAATGCTGATGAGAGGCCACCTGCTGCAGAGTGCAAGAAGCTTATCCCGCACAGCAGGAACTTCCTGGCCTTGGGCTACAGACCTCCATTCCTGACTGCCACTGCTGATGATACAGCTACACCATCTGCCGGTCCCTCTTCCTCCACTACTGCACCACCTACCCCTGCCGCCACCATTGCACCTCCACCTGCCACAGAGCTTGTCTATCATCTAGTGCACCGCTTGTTTCGACGACTTGACCAGATGGAGCGTCACAACAAGCGACGCTATGAGCACCTGAAGCTGATGATACGATCCGGCGACATCCCCTCCGAGCCTGACACACCATCCGAGGCATCTGAGGAGGAGGCGGATGTGCCCGAGGCAGAGACCCATCCCCAGGGAGAGGCAGAGCAGGCAGACACCCAGCAGGCAGCACCCCAGTAGATCCAGGCAGCAGATCCTGAGATCCCCATTCAGACGGCCCCTCCTCTCCCGCAGCCGGACATTCAGCCAGCCACCACAGAGACACCACCTACCATCCCCTCCAGTGATGACACCCCTTCACACCCTGCTTGAGTGAGCATCAGGGACGATGCTTCATTTTAAGTGTGGGGAGGTCGCCATCTCTGTCGTAATATCTTGGTGAACCACTACAGACTCTTTTTCTTTTATTTTGGATATTTTTCTGTATTTTTCTCTTTATTTCCATTTTATCTTCTGAGTATTTATACATTGCTACTGTTTATGTATTTTTACTCTATTTCTGCATTTTGCATTTTTAGTTTATATTTTAGCCACTTAGTTGCAATTCTAACTTATTAGTTATAGAAATTGTGGATTGATTAGTATAGTTTACCCTTTTTTTTAAGCATAAGATAACTCGGAATAGATTGAAAAGAAAAAGGAAGTAAACTAGAGACTTTAACAGAATCAAAACAACCCACACCTTGTATATATAGCATTACATGTTAGTTAACAACACTTCATCAAGGAGAAACACTAGAACTTTAAAGCCATTCAATATAAGTTTTACATTGAGAATAATAGGAATTTTTAACTAAACCTGCATGACATACATAAGTGATAAATGATTTTTGAGCTAGAGAACACATAGCCTGTGAGTTTTGATCTTAATTGTATGGTTACATTCAAACCATAATTTTTATTCCTGTGTGTTCCACCCTCCTTTTATATTCTGATATTCTTTACTTTGTTTTAATCTATATGTCCAATTATAGAATATAGAATATAGAATATAAATACATACCAAAAGAATGATTGAGGCCATTATTTGATTTTAGCTCACTTATCCCAAAAATAACCTACCTTTCACATCACCCTTGTTAGCCCCCTTGAGTCTTTAAATCCCCTTTTTATTCTATTAGCCACACTACTAGCCTTAAGCAGAAAAACAAAATAAAATCCCAAGTTGAATCCTTGGTTAGCTTAAGATAGAAAATTATGAATAGTTTAAAATATGGGAAACCTATTGGGAATATGGATGATAAAAATAAAAGGTAGAAGAGTGGAAAAGAATAAAATAACTCAACTTAAGAAATTTTTGGGAAGCATGCTCATGAGAAATCAAAGTGATTAAATTACCATGTGCATTAAAAAAAACATAAAAATTTCAGTATTTAAAAAAAAAGGGGGATACAAAAGAATTCTCCAAATGCAAAAATAAAAGCAATGCACATGGAATAAGAACAAAAGTTGAAACATGAGCATGTAACATCCAAAAGTAGGAAAAATATGGGAAAATAGGTAAAGAAGTTTTGTTTTACTAAGTATGTATGTTAGGTGAGATCTTAGTCTAATTAAGGATTCACTTATTAGCTCACTTAGCCTTATACATATATCCTTAACTTTACCTTGGCCCCATTACAACCTTAATTAAAGACCTCATGATTTTTGGTATGACTGTATTCTATAATTGTTGATTGGTTAGATGAAGAATAAAGTTATAGAAAAGAAGAATAAAAAGAGGAATAGAGTGATGAACCCAATAAACACTGAGTGATTAGAGAGTAAACACAAATCCAGTGAGGGTTCAATAGCTCATTAACATTTATCTCTGTTTGAATTATCTAATTGTCTTGCGAGTTCATAAATGCTTTTTCTCCCATCTCAATTGTAAAAGTGCTTATTGATTATCTAAGGATTGGCTACATATATGACTCCTTGAGAATGTGAATTAATTTAACTACCTGCAAGCTTTATATATGAGTGAATAAATTAGAATTGCATGATGCATCATTCATTTAGGTAGTTGTATTTAGATTAGATTGCATTGCATGACATTCCATCACTTTAACCTTACTTATTACCTTGGATTTAGCATGAGGACATGCTATTGTTTAAGTGTGGGGAGGTTGATAAACCCATATTTTATGATATATTTTGTGCTTAGTTTGAGTGATTTATTCAATCCTTCACCCACTTATTCATGTTAATTGCATGGTTTTACTTCTCCTTCCTTATTATGTGATGTATGTGAAAAACATGTTTCCTATGCTTTTAAATTAATTATTTTAATCACCTTTATTTCCATTCGATGTCGTGATTAGTGTGTTGAGTAGTTTCAGATCTTTTAAGGCAGGAATGACTCAAAGGATGGAAAGGAAACATACAAAAATGGAGGGAAAGAACAAAACGGAGTCCTTGAAGAAACTGGCATCCACGCGATCGCATGGACGACGCGATCGCGTGCCAAGCGCGAAGAAGCAGCGACGCGGTCGCATGACTGACGCGATCGCGCGCCTTAAGCAGAACGCACATGACGCGGTCGCATGACTGACGCGACCGCGTGGCAAGAAAAGTTCCGAATGACGCGACCGCGTGACCCACGCGGACGCGTGACAGAGGCCACGCACCAGAAATTACAGAAAATGCTCCCAGCAATTTCTGAAGCCCTTTTTTGCCCAAATCCAAGTCCAGAAGGCATAGACCAGAGGTTATGAAGTGAGGAAATACATCGATTCAGAGAGAGCTCGCCAATTTAGTTACTTTTCCATGAATTAGATTTAGTTTAGAGAGAGATTCTCTCTCTCTTTAGGATTAGGGTTTAGATTTAGGATTTTTATTCACTTTCAGGATTATTTCTTTTGATCAGGTTCAATATTCCTTTTATTTACTTTTGCAAGCTACTTTATGAATCCTTTCATGTTACAGATTACTCTTTTATTAATGTTATTTGAGGTATTTCAGTTTAATATTGATTTCTCTTATTCATGCTATTGTTACTTTTACTCTGAAGACATTTTTTATTCCATGTAGATTTATTTTTCTCCTTTTGGTCTTGGTTAAGAAATCAGTGACTCAGGAGTTATCCAATTCAACAGCATAATTGATAATTGTTATCTTTGTTAATTGAATTGAACTTCTATAATCCCAATCTTTTCTTAGGAAATAAATAGGATTCGAAGATCAAACCAATTAATCCCTTGACCTTCCTTTATCTTAGTAAAGGTTAACAAAGTGGAATTAGGATTCAACCATCATCATCATTGCTAAGGATAGCTAGGATAGGACCTCTAATTTCTCATACCTTGCCAAAAGTTTGCTTTACAGTATTTATCTATTTTCAATTGCCATTTAATTTACTTGTCATCAAATTACTCGTTCCTCATTCTTGAAACCCCAATTTTACAATATCCATAACCAATAATAAGAACATACTTCCCTGCAGTTCCTTGAGAAGACGACCCGAGGTTAAATACTCGGTTATCAATTTTAAGGGGTTTGTTACTTGTGACAACCAAAACGTTTGCACGAAGGGGATTTTTGTTGGTCTAGAAACTATATCTACAACGCGACTGTTTTTATGATATTCTTTACTGGCAAAAATCCTCGCTCGTCAGTGGCTCTTTCCCAGGTTGTCAAGGAATCTCCGGTCCGTGCTACTAAGGCCTTTCTGGAGGATGCCAAGTCTGAGTATGATAGGATTAAGGCTTTGAAGGATGAGTTTGATGCCAAAGTTGCTAAATTAGAGATTGATGTTGAGAAGAAGAAGGCTCGGGCTACTGCGGAGGAGGTAGCTGCTAACCCAGATGAGGAGACGGCTAAGAAGTATAAGGAGAGCTATACCCGAACCTATGGAGAGCTCTTGGAGACTAAGGAGAGACTTCAGTCTGCCCAAGATGATTACGCCAAACTTCAAGGCCATATGGTGAGCAACATGACCGATATGTATGAAAACCTGAAGGCTCAAGTTTGGGTTTTGGCTCCAGAGGACGACCTCTCCTTGTTTAGCCTGGACAATGTTGTTGAGGATGGCAAAATTGTGCCCGCTCCAGATGATGATGATGAGGGTCCTCCTCTTGTACCATCGGCTAAGGCTTCTTCAGCTTCTGCCCCTGCAACTTCTCGGGCCGAGGTGGTCCCTTCTGGGCCCGAGCCTGACCTGGAGATTCTGAATGGGCTGGATGGAGTTGTTAGTGCCACTCCGATCTCGACTATCCCACCTCCTTCTCAAGATGTTGCTACTGGGGCGAACTTGGATCCCCTATGATTCCCTTGTTATGTCTTTGTTTTGATTATGTATTGGCATAGTCCGACCTGTGGACTTGTTGAACTTGTTGGTTTCTGTAAGTTTCTGTGGATGACCTTTGTTGATACCTGTGTTAGTTGCTTCTTAGCAACTTTTTTTGCTTTTAATTAAAAACACTTTCGACTCTTGGGTTGCTATTGGGCTGATGACCTTTGCTTTCTACTGATATACCTGTTAAACCTTTGGCGCGTGATAAACTCCAATTTTGTGGTTTATCTTGTGCTTAATTTGGGAAATTTTATCACCTTTTTTCACATTTATTCAATGAAATAACATGGTTTTGCAATTCTCCCTTAATTTGTGCTTAAATGTGAAAACATGTTTTTTAGACCTTAAAATAGCTAAATTTAATTCACTTTAATTCCATTCGAAGCCTTGATATGTTTGTTGAGTGATTTCAGGTTCATAAGGCAAGTGTTGGATGGAAGAAGTGAGGAGAAAAGCATGTAAAGTGGGAGAACTCAAGAAGAAATGAAGGAACCGCAAAGCTGTCAAGCATGACCTCTTCACACTCAATCGACCATAACTTGAACTACAAAGGTCCAAATGAGGCTGTTTCAGTTGCGTTGGAAAGCTAACATCCGGGGCTTCGAAATAATATAAAATTTGCTATAGTTTTCTGACATATAAGGGCGCGTACGTGCAAATGATGTGCACGCACCGATGCATCAGTGTGGGTCCATTTTTGGCAACTCGTTGGGGGCAATTTGTAGCTCATTTTGGGCCCAATCCAACTCATTTCTGATGCTATTGAACCCAAGGATTGAAGGGGAAATGAACCAAGTAGTCATAGTTTAGTTTTCATCATGTTTTAGGGTAGAATTCTAGAGAGAGAAGCTCTCCCTTCTCTCTAAAATTTAGGATAGTTTAGGTTAATCTCTCTAAATTTTCTCTTTCAATTCTTATTTTGATTTTAATTCTCTTTATGTTTTAGTGTTCTATTGTCTTAATCTTCTTAGTTTCTCTTGTTAATTTCTTATTTTACTCTCTTTTATGTTGATGAACATTGTTGGATCTTGATTTCTTTGAATGCAATCTTATGTTTCAATGCTCTTTTATGTTTATCTTAGTTGTTATTGTTGATTTCTTGCTTGTGGTAGTCATGGGTTTCACTAATTCTAGCATTTTGTAATTTTTGCTTTTATTGTACTCTAGGTGTTTGATAAAATATTTACACTAGTTTTTGAGTAGTTTTCTTGACTCTTGGCCTAGGCTAAGGGAATTGAGCGACCTTGAGTCATTGGGTCTCATTGAATTGGTGATTTGAGAACCCTTGGTGATCAATTTGATACCCATTGACATTAATCCACTACTAATCTAATTAGTAGATAGGTTGAGACTTATGGTTGATGTTGATTAAGCCATTTGATATACTTCAAGTATAGAAGTACACTTAATGGGCTTGGTTCCTCACAATTATCAATAATTGGTTTGTAGACAAGGATGGTGATCGCAATTACCTATGTCTAGCCAAGAGTACTTTTCCTTTATTTTATTAGTTCTTATCATTTTACTTTCTTGTCATTTAATCTTTCTTTCCATTTATTTTCTTGCAAAAATAAAAAATCAAACCCCCTTGCATCTTCATAGCCAATAATTAAACACTTCATTGTAATTTCTTGTGAGACGACCCGAGGTTTAAATACTTCGGTTAATTCTTATTTGGGGTTTGTACTTGTGACAACTCAAATTTTTTATGTGGGAATTGTTTGTTGGTTTAGAACTATGCTTACAACGAAGTTCTTATTTCTAAAAGAGAAATTCCAAACCATCGAGTAATTCTCGCCCATCAAAATGGCGCTGTTGCCGGGGAGTTGCAATAGTGTTATGTTATTGGCTATTGTATAT
Organism: Arachis ipaensis; assembly: GCF_059453495.1. NCBI lineage: Eukaryota > Viridiplantae > Streptophyta > Magnoliopsida > Fabales > Fabaceae > Arachis > Arachis ipaensis. Next base: position 113,778,766 of record NC_142436.1, read on the forward strand.
ATGTGAATAGGCTTCTTTGTTAGTTTTTCTTGCTTTAGGAGTTAGTTTTTATTAGTTCTTATTAGTACTTGTTTTTATTCTCTTTTGCTATTATGAATTTTCATCCTCACTTTGGCTACGAGTTTGGTTCAAATTATGTTGTAGGAAATGGGAGCTACAATGAAGATGTGCATCAAGGATGGAACAATCAAGGATGGGAGGAGCCTCAAGTGATTGATCAACCTTCTTGACAACAACAACCTCCGGATTCTTATGGGTATAACTCTCATCCTAATCCATATCAATCTAATGGATGTGATGACCCTTATTATGATTGTCAAGAACCACCACCATATGCCTATGAACCACCTCCTCAACATAATTTTGCACCACCTTACTCACAAGCCCCTTTTCACTAAACACCTCCATATGACCCCAACTCATATCCACCATACCAACCACCTTGTGAACCATATGAACCATATGAAGAACCACCCCAATTATACCACCAATACCCTCAAGAACCACCACCTCCATATTATCACCAAGATGAATCACCTCCCTTGTATGATAACTTTCAACCACATAATGAATTTCTTTTTCCACCACAACCCTCCATAGAAGAACACCCATATCCATCCATCCAAGAGCCAATGGATCGTCTCAAGGTAGCAATGGATCGGCTTCAAGCAACAATCTGTCAAAAGGAGTAGGAGGAAGCCCAAAAGAATTATGAAGCTATCAAGGCTAACCTTGCCAAAATTAAAGCCAACTTGGACTCATGGGACTCATGCAACAAGCAAAGCATCCCCACGGATGAATGTGAGAAATCAACTGAAGAAAGGAGCATGAAGGAGATTTTAGAATCTCAACATGAGGATAAGGAGATGGGGTATGTCTTGCAACAAGTGGAGGAGGAAGAGATTGTTAAAGAAGAAGAAGTGGTTGAAGAGTTAGAGGAAGTTGAACAAGAGGTGGATTTCAAACTTGAGAGCACTTCCACACCAAGTGACATTGTTGATGATTTTGTGGAAGTTGTTGAACCTTCTTCCAATGACCTTGAATTTGGTGTTGAGAAGGATAATGCGCAATCTCCTAAGCATATAATGAATGATGAAGAATTGGAAGAAGGCAAGCAAATAACAAATCTTCCTCTTGGAGATGAGCCCACACCAACATATGATCCTTTGGTATTTAAGGAATCTTCTCCTCTTGAAATTGAGGTGGATGTTGAGATAAGTTCTACATTACCTCCATGTTGTAACATGAAGAGTGGGGAAGAGCTAGAAGAAGTTGGTGAAGAAGTGGTTGAATGTGAAGAACTTTGTCAAGAGGAAGAAGTTGAAGTTGAAGAAGCTTGCCAAGAGGTGGAGGTATTCAAAGAAGAGCACAAGGGAATGGAACTTACAAGACCATTGGAGACGTCCCTTCCTAAGTCGCCATCCAACATAACATTCAAGTGGGTAAAATTCTTATCTCTAATCTTTACTTTCCCACTTGAATATGGTTTGATTGAAAATGATGGGCAACTTAGAGCTCTTTGTGGGGTTAAGAACAAAAGGAAATTGAGTAGTGGGTGGAAATGCCAATCAAGGTTCCTTATGGTTGGAAGCTTAAAGTCTAAGTGCAATGGTTGGTATAGTTCTCAACTAAAGGGGTATAGGAAGATGCTTTGGTGTTTACTTGAGAATTCGGATCACTTCTCACCCAATTGGAATTGTGATGATCAACTTGAAGATGGGTGTAGAAATAAGATTTAGGATCCGGGAATAGATGAAGATCAATTTTGGAAGCCCTTAGCTTGTGTGGAACTTCATCAAAGCTTGGTGCCATTGGTTTTGAATTTTGGAGCTTACTTGAAGTCCAAGCATTGGTGGAGGTTTCAAGATGAGTACAAGCATAAGCCACCATAACAAGGAGCCTTCCAAATGTCCAACTTAAGTACTTAAACTAAAAGTGCTAGGTGGGAGACACCCCACCATGGTAAACTCTTTCCACTCTCTTTTAGATTTGGTTAATAAGTGATTGGAGTTGCCATCGTAGGTAGTCTTTGTTATTTTCTATACTCTTATCCATTTTGCTTTGATTGATTGGTTATTTCTTAGTTTGTTTTGATTAGTTTAGTTGTTGTTAAATTGCATTTTGCTTGAGGTGTAAGTTTTATTTGTATTTGAAAATTTTTCAAAAAAAAGGGGCATCGGGGCGCAAGCGCACTGTGCGCGCGCGTGCCGGCGTGGTTTCACAACTCTTAGTACTAAAATCCGAGAATTGTGCCCACTTCATGCCTACTTTGTGCCATGCGATCCGCGCGTAAGCATGCATGACGTGTACGCGTGGATTGTCCCTGCTGATCCGCGCGTAAGCGCACATGGCACGTACGCGTCCTTCTACCAATCTGCGCATCGGCGCATGGGCGTGCATGACGTGTCCGCGTCGCAAGAAAGGTTTTTTTTTCTCATCTTCCAATTTCTTTTGTCCATTGCATTCGCATACTTTTATTTTTTGCATTTTCATTTTGTTTTTATAGCTTGTTTTTACTTTCTTTTTTTAAGCTTCTTATTTTAATAATGGTGTTGAATTTTCTTACTCAATTATTGAGAATTTCTTGGTTAATCTTGGTGCTTCTTGACTTGTTTGATATTGTTGGGTGATGAAACTTTTAAATCAATGCTTAATCTTGTATTACTCTTATATTCTTTGTGCATTGATATGAACATGCATGTCTTTCATGGCCCACTCTTTCTAGTCGAACTTGATGCTTTTAAGTGCTCTTCATGCTTTGACTTTACTCTTGCATCAAGTGTTAGTTAATATGCCTTAGCTTATATTGTTTTCTCACTCACATGTTGTAGCTACCATGTAGTGAGAACCTTACTCTTATTTGGCATTAGCCCTCGCCTATGTTCTATTTGCTTTCATATCTTTGTTGTAGGCTTAATTTTCTTTCTTTTTCTTTCCTTTTAGGTTGGCCACTGAAAGAGGAAAAGGAAAAGCTTCTAAATGGGGCAACAAACAAGTCCTTCCGCACAACCTTTTGGAGGAGCTCATCAACTGTAGCAACCCGTCCACCTTGCTCTTCTTTGCATGCACCGAGGATGGTGCAAATTTCTAGGTGTGGGGAGGTCGTCCGACCGACCTCCATGGGTAACAACTTCCTTTTTCAACACCAATTTTTAATTTTTGCCTTTGTTAGATTAGTTGTTGCATTGCATGATAGATTGCATGTTAGTTAGAATTTGTACATATTTCACCGTTTCTTTTTATGTTAGGACTACTTGGTTAGGGTGATGATTTCTTTTCCAAGAAAAATTATTCTAGGCACCCTACCAATTTGGAAAAAAAAATTGTGATAAACTTACTTGAAGAATTTATTTTGGAACATGGTTTTTGAGCTAAGAACACAAGTATGTGAGTTTTGAGCCCAATTGCGTGGTTACATCACATAACTACTTATTTTCATTCTTGTGTGCATTGTTCTCTTTCTATGATTGTAATCTTTGATTTGTTTGATTCTTTATGTCCATTATTCCATGTATACATGTATTTATATGATTGAGGCCATCATTTCATATAGCTCACTTACCCAAATAGCCTACTTTTCATCAACCATTGTTAGCCAATTTTGAGCCTAATTAATCCCTTTTGTTCTTAATATTAGCACATCACTACACCTAAGTGAAAAACAATAAATATCCCTTAATTTAGATCTTTGATTAGCTTAGGCTAGTGAAGGTGTGTATCATTTGGGTATGGCAAACTTGGGACATTGGTTGAGGTAAAAGTGTAATTTTTATTTTTGTTAAAAATATTGGGAATTGGGTACATATTCATGCACTATATGTAAAACCATATGCATTGATACATTTGTATATACTTTAGAAAAAAAATGATAAAGAAAAAGGAAAAGAACATATATATATATATATATATATATACCCAATTCCCAATATTTTTAACAAGAGAAAAAGAGAAAAAAGGGGACAATATTTTTAACATATATATATATATATAAAGAAAAAAGAGAAAAAAAATGAAAAGGGGACAAAAATGCCCCAAAGTAATGTTCAATAAAAATCAATGCGTATGGAATGCTAATTAAAGAGAATGCATGAGTATGTGAAAAAGTGGGAATCATGGGTAGCTAGTTTGTGTATTAGAATTGTATAGGTTGTTACATGTGTTAGGTGAGAGCTTAGGCGCGGCTAATCAAAGATATAAATTTCAAGCTCACTTGACCATATGCATCCTTACCTTTACCCTAGCCCCATTACAACATATGAATAAGTCCTCCTGATGAATGTATGCATGCATTGAATAATTGTTGATTGTTAGAAGAAAAAAAAAATCTTGGAAAGCATGATTAGAGGAGAATTGAGTGAATCGACCCTATACACTAGAGCGACTAGAGCGGATACACTTCCGGTGAGGGTTCGATGCTCAATTCCTTGTTTCCGGCTTTCATGAGCTTTCTTCTTGCAAGTCTATTTGAATTTTATTTTGATATTTGAATTGGTAGAGTTTATGAGTCATCATATGACCTTTTCCCTACTTGCTTATATATGTTATTGGGGATTGATTTACTTTTAACCAAGTAGGTAGAATCATTTTGCATTAGTTGCATTCATGTAGATAGGTGCATATAGTTTATTTGCATTGAATAAATGTTCATACCCTTTTCTTGTCCTTCTTTATTCTTAGCATTAGGACATGCTTGGTTTAAGTGTGGGGAGATTTGATAAACCCCAATTTTGTGATTTATCTTGTGCTTAATCTGGGGGATTTTATCACCTTTTTCCACATTTATTCAATGAAATAGCATGGTTTTGCAAGTCTCCCTTGATTTGTGCTTAAATATGAAAACATATTTTTTAGGCCTTAAAATAGCTAAATTCAATTCACTCTAATTCCATTCGATGCCTTGATATGTTTGTTGAGTGATTTCAGGTTCATAAGGCAAGTGTTGGATGGAAGAAGTGAGGAGAAAAGCATGCAAAGTGGGAGAACTCATGAAGAAATGAAGGAACCGCAAAGCTGTCAAGCCTGACCTCTTCGCACTCAATCGACCATAACTTGAGCTACAGAGGTCCAAATAAGGCGGTTTCAGTTGTATTGAAAAGCTAACGTCCAGAGCTTCAAAATGATATAAAGTTTACTATAGTTGCATGATGTATAAGGGTGCGTACGTGCACATGACGCACACGCACTGATGGATCAGCGTGGGTCCATTTTTGGCAACTCGTTGGGGGCGATTTGTAGCTCATTTTGGGCCCAACTCAACTCATTTCTGATGTTATTGAACCCAAGGATTGAAGGGAGAATGAACCAAGTAGTCATAGTTTAGTTTTCATCATGTTTTAGGGTAGAATTCTAGAGAGAGAAGCTCTCCCTTCTCTCTAGAATTTAATGTAGTTTAGGTTAATCTCTCTCAATTTTCTCTTTTAATTCTTATTTTGATTTTAATTCTCTTTATGTTTTAGTGTTCTATTGTCTTAATCTTCTTAGTTTCTCTTGTTAATTTCTTATTTTACTCTCTTTTATGTTGATGAACATTGTTGGATCTTGATTTCTTTGAATGAAATCTTATGTTTCCATGCTCTTTTATGTTTATCTTAGTTGTTATTGTTGATTTCTTGTTTGTGGTAGTCATGGGTTTCACTAATTATAGAATTTTGTAGTGTTTGCTTTTATTGCACTCTTGATGTTTGATAAAATGTTTACACTAGTTTTTGAGTAGTTTTCTTGACTCTTGGCCTAGGCTAAGGGAATTGAGCGACCTTGAGTAATTTGGTCTCATTGAATTGGTGATTTGAGAATCCTTGGTGATCAATTTGATACCCATTGACATTAATCCACTACTAATCTAATTAGTAGATAGGTTGGGACTTATGGGTTGATGCTGATTAAGCCATTTGATATACTTCAAGAATAGAAGTACACTTAATGGGCTTGGTTCCTCACAATTATCAATAATTGGTTTGTAGACAAGGATGGTGATCTCAATTACCTATGTCTAGCCTAGAGTACTTTTTCTTTATTTTATTAGTTCTTATCATTTTACTTTCTTGTCATTTCATCTTTCTTGCCTTTTATTTTCTTGCAAAAATATAAAATCAAACCCCCTTGCATCTTCATAGCTAATAATTAAATACTTCATTACAATTCCTTGTGAGATGACCCGAGGTTTAAATACTTCGGTTAATTCTTATTTGGGGTTTGTACTTGTGACAACTCAAATTTTTGATGTGGGAATTGTTTGTTGGTTTAGAACTATACTTACAACGAAGTTCTTATTTCTAAAAGAGAAATTCTAAACCATCGAGTAATTCTCGCCCGTCAAGATCCTCCCCTACACTTAGATCATGCACTGTTCTCAATGCTCAAAGAAAACAATCAGGGGAGTCAATCATGTGAAGCTCCACCGCCTGGCGGTGGTGGGTGGTGATGGCGTTGATAGACAATTAGGGCACTGGATGGCTGTGTGGTGGTCTGTGCTGCTGGCGGGTCAACTACTTGGTCAGCTGTCTCAGCTCTCGGCTCAGCTACAGCTACCGGCTTGTCAGGTTGCTGCTCCTTGGCTCTATGCTCCTCAGCTCTATCAACTACTATCTCCTCAGCCGTGGGCTCCTCAGGTATTTGGACTGCCTGGCCAGCTTCAGCTGCTGGCTCCTCAAATACAGGCTCCTCAGCCTCAGGCTCTGGTGTATCTAGAGGAGGTGGCCCAGGGTCTCTACCCTCAAACTTCGCCATTATCCACAGGAAGCGGCGACCGTTGCGGCACTCATAACAATGCACAGCCTGAAGGATGTCCCGACACAACTCATATGGTGTCTGAGGTCGGGGTATAGGTGCTGGTGCTGAAGGAAGTGCTAAAGGCTCCGCTGCTGCTGATGTAAGCTCGGAGGTCTTCCTCTTCTTCTAAGGTGGCCCGTCATAATCTCTGTATGGCAGAAATGGCTGCTTACTAATATAGACAGATGTCCGGTCTGTTGGACGTCTCTCTACACCAGATAAGGCTGCTAATCTGGTGATCAATGATGGAAACGGAATGTTGAATTTTTGCTGTTGGTTCACCTTCATCATCGACTCTCTAATAAGGGAAAGAACAAAGATCCTCTTCCCCTCCAGAATAGCCCATAGTAACACTGCCACACGGATTCTGATATGCGTGGCATGCGTGCTCGGAAGGATGTAATCGGTAATGATCTGCTGTCAGATCCTTACCTCTGGGTTGAGGTCTGTGCACGCAATGCTCAACGGTACAGGCTGCTCTCCCTTGCTGTATTCCCATGTAGCCTCAGGTTGGCCAATCTTTTTCAGGACCATATCCAAAGAAATTTTGCCCATTGTCACGTCCGTCATTATTTGAGTGTAAGCATCCTTAGCCGGAGGAATATGCAGAATATCCAAGAGGGCCTCTAAAGCAGTATTAGAGGTGTCTAAGGTGACACCTCTTAGAAAAATAGTTTGGGCATCCCTCTTGAGGAGATTTGTGTAAAATTCCTTGACGTGGTGTTCATTTACTTCCACCGGGTCAGATTTTACGAATCCCTAATGATAAAAAATTATTCTGTCAAGTATCGCATCCGCATATTTCTCAGGCAGGTTTAGCTTCCTCTCATAATGAAAGGCGCGCTTTTCTAGCTTCTTATATTGTTCTTGGGCCTCGAAATTATTGAAGTGTCTGGATGGTCACTGGGAGGCACGGGAGGAGGATGAGCCAAGGGATTGGCTTTCTCCTTTCCCTTGCGGGGCATCCTAAAAAAGACAAAAATAGAATATAGCTCAGGGAACAGATAAAACCACAGCAAGAAGAGGGATATAATCAAACAATTCAATTGAGAGCCAGTCAGATAAATAAATACTCAATCTGGGAAAACATCTGTAAGACAGTAGAATGTTCAAAAGAGAATGCATTTTCCCAAAATCAAGCCACCTAAGTAACAAATGAATGAGTGTGCAAAACTTGGCATAAAGAACAATAATCATGGTCGCAGTCAAAGCATGTACCTATTCATGTTAAAAAGATAAGGATTGACCACATGTACATAGCTTCTTGTCCAAAACAATGCTTGGTTGAAAAACAGGGTGCAATGCTCAAAAACATAAAGGAACAAGTGGCTATGTATATGGCTTTAATATTAAAAGCACATGAATAAACAGTTAGTCAATTCACCAAACAAACATTATATGTACTGCTGCGAAAAGTGCCAAACAGAATTGTAGATTGATAATATTCAAGCTAGTTTGGGTTTAAAACGAAATGGTTCGGCAGTCAGCATATAATGCAGGAAATCAGCGTGCTATACACTTTAAAGTACCAAATAGGATTATCAAAGATGCGAATTCCAATCCAATTTGGTTTCAGGACAAAATCAGCAAAGAAATGCATAATGGCATGTTAATTATCAAAGGATGACATGCTCAGCAAAATTTGACATCAAACACGATAATCACAAGGGCAAAGTGAAGCTCAGGTTGATGTTTTCAGCAGGGGCATAGAATACACTAAGCAAATCATCTCAGACAGCAGTTACATTCAACAGAATATGTTGCACAAGCATGAAGTAAGAATGCAGAATGGAAAGAAAATCAAAAGCTATGGCGATCAGTCATAGAAGGTGAGTCAAAAATCCCATTCAAGCAGTTCAATAAGCATAGTGTGTGCAAAATTTAGCAGCAGCAAGCATAGTTCTATATACATGGCAGCAGTCACAGTTCAATATTATAATCATCTAACCCAGAAATCCAGAATCAATCAGCCATCATCAACAGTATTCAATCCAAAGAAAAGAAATCATCTATCATAATACCACTTAATAACTAGAATAGAATTAAAATTAGAATCAAAGGGAATCAGTAAAAAGAAGCAGAAAAGAAATGAACAGGGCAAGGAAACAGGGTTGAACCTATAATGCAGAAGAAAAGAAGGAAGTAACATTCGAAAAGTGAAGCGCGAGACCCTTTTCGAATTAACATTCGAAAAGTGACCTGTACGGATGCACAAAGTCGTGTGCAGACGCACACAGGAGAGAAAGAAGGGGTATGCGCATGCACAGGGTCGTGCGGGCACTGCGAGCAGAAGGTGGAACGCAGCTTGTGGGGGCGTGATAAATCCCATTTGTAGGGTTTATCTTGTTCTTAATTTAGGAGATTTTATGACCTTTTACCCACATTTATTCAATGAGATAGCATGGTTTTATAACTTCTCCTTTAATTGAGCTTAAGAGTGAAAACATGCTTTTATGACTTAAAATAGCTAAATTTAATTCACCTTGATTCCATTAGATGCCTTGATATGTTTGTTAAGTGATTTCAGATTTAGGAGGTAAAGATTGGATTGGGGGAATGAAGGAAAAGCATGTAAAAATGGAGAACTCATGAAAGAATGAAGGAATCGCAAAAGCTGTCAAGCCGACCTCTTCGCAGGGCGCACACGGGGTGTGCGGACGCACAGAAGAGGGAAAAGTTTTGGGTGCATACGCACAGCTTGTGCGTGCGCTGCGACCAGGGGGTGTTGGTCAAGCTGTGCGGCGCACAGAGTGATGCGCTCGCACAAGGCCCCCCCTTTTTTTGAACGTGTGCGGCCGCACGCATGGTGTGCGGACGCATGGAAGGGAAAAGAAAGTGGTGTGCACACGCACAAGCCGTGCGTGTGCTGTGAGCAGAGGGAGTTTTGAGGGTCGTGTGTGCGCACGATACTGTACGGACGCACTAAAATGGGGAAAGCAGGGGATCTGTGCGCACACACAAGGCTGTGCGGATGCACAGATCTCTGTTCCTGCAACAAAAATTTTTACTCTAAGGCATCAAACTTGACATCCAAACAGGTTTTCAAGTCCCAAAACATCGCAAAACTCCCTAAAACATATTATTTTACCAAAAGTGCTCAACAAACATCAAAATAAGACCAACCAACCAAGCAAACTAACCAATTATTCATGAAACAAAAGCTAAAAGAGAGAGGGTTAGAAGGATATTACCATGGTGGGGTGTCTCCCACCTAGCACTTTGGTTTATATTTCTAAGTTGGACTTGGTGAGGAGATCCTTACTAGGGCAGCTTATGCTTCCACTCCTCCTTGAATCTCCAACCAAGTTTGCTATTTTTTCGACCTCCGGGGTCCCAATTAAGTTGCATGAAACTTATAAGAGACTTCAAGCTAGTAACGAGGATCCTTAGGTATTGATTCTTGAAATTAATGTCCAGATCCCATACTTGAGTTTCTCCATCACCATTGACATGCTTGTGCACTCCCCGGAATCCACTAAAGTGACTCTTGCACCAAAATTGAGCTTCAAATGTTGGATTGGCTCTGTTGATGAACTTTCCACTCTTTAGCCAATCAACATTCTTCTTTTCACCATCCACTACTCCAAAAAAGGTTCAAAGTTGACCATCCGTTTCCAAAACGGCATATTGATGTGGGCCTAGAAATCTTGTTAGAGAAGTCGTCGCCCGCTCAATTCGTTCTTGCACGACTATCTTCACTTCTTGGTAAACAGAATCTTCCTCAACCTCTTTTGAGTCTTTTTCATCATCACTCAAGTAAAAAATTTGAGTTTTTGTGAAGTCCACATCAACATCTCCTCCTAAATCTAATAATGGAGGTTCATGAAGGTCATAAAAGGAATTACCCAAGTTGGACAAAAAATCTTGAATGATGGAATCCTCTTGATCAATTCCTACCGACTCTTCATTTATTTCCTCTTGTGCTTCATGTTTTAACTTGACATCTTCTACTTGATTTTGCAATTCTTCTTTCACTCCACACTTATCACTCAGTTCCATACATTCATCCACTAGGATTTCTTGCTTGTGGCATGAACGCAATGAAGCTAAATGATCCAAAGCTTTTGCTAAGGTACACATGACTTGCTCTTGCTTCTTCCGAAACTCTTGTTATTCTTGAATGAGCATGAAAAATACTTCTTGTGTGGCTTGATCCATACACGAAGATGAAGATTGAGGTAATGAAGGTTGACAATCAAACTCATGGGGGTAAGGGTTTGGTTTTGTATGTAGTGAGGGAATGGTGTGTAAGATTGGTGACTATGAAGGTGAGTGTTTGGGTTCCATTGGGGTGCATTGTGGTGATGGTGTGAAAAAGTCATCAAGAAAATATAAACAAAAACCTACTAACAAAAGCAAACAAACAACCAAAAAGAGCTATTTGCACTATTAACATATTCACAACAACCAACAGATATAACACCGTTTGCCGGTTTAGAATTTGAAATTTGATGAGAGAATTCTTGCCGATTTAGAATCAAGAATCAATTCATTAGTAGCATAGTCCAAACCAACAACAAATTATCTTAATCAAATGTCAAATTCAAATTAAAATAAATAACCAAGAGCAATGAAACCTCGGGTCGTTCTCCCTAGGAATGCAAATGAAATGTTATGCTTCCGGTTGTTAAGGGTGACAAAAAGGGGGGTTTTGTGAAATCAAAGAACGAAAGATTAAAAGAACTAAGCAATGAGCAAAATTGTAATTAATGCAAGTAAAGGGAAGATAAGATCAAAACTTAGTGAAAACGCAATAAGAGAGCCTTGACTTGGGAATGAGTATCCAAGGAATCCTATCATCGCCATAACCACAACTATGGTAATTATGATGAGTCAATCTCGCCTAGTCAACCCCAACCATCGAGGAGTAAGTCAAGCAAGCATAATTGACCTTAATCCATAAGTCCTAGCCAACTTATCAAACTAGTTGATAAAAGGCTAGCGTCAATGGAAACAAGGGTCAACTAACTACCCAAGAATTACCACTAAATGTCGGACATTATAACTCTAGTATCCTAGGAACTCAAACCACAAGGCAAGGTGGAAAAATCTACTCAAAATCTAGAGTTGGCATTTTCACAAACACCTTGTGTGCATAAAAGAAAAACATGAAAAATTGCAAAGTAAAATGCAAAACTATAACCAACTATCAACAAAACTAAACATAAACAAGCAATCAAACATAAAGGAAGCATGAAATGTAAAATTCATCAATCAAAACTTCAAGAAATACAAAATTGTAATATGAACAAAGTAACTTGAACCAAAAGGAAATGAAAGTAAAAGTGCTTTAATTAAAGGAAAAATTGAGAGTACTTACAATTAAAGAAGCAAAATCCAAAATCAAAGCTTGCTATAAAATGTTACAATGGAAATTGATAAACCCTAAGAAAGCTTTCTACTCTACACTACTCCTATTCCTAATTACTATGAAAACTATGTAAAATTTGCTCCAATGCTTTCCCCCCTTTCATAAGTGATTAATTCTCCTTCATATAGCACTCCAAAATAGCATTCCAGCCTTCCAAAATGGGCCAAGAGGCCTTAGAAATCGCGAAGCACATGCATTATTAATGAAATCACGTGTTAGGACCTGTGCGGACGCACAGACGTGTGCGTCTGCACACGCGGCTGAAAATTGACCTGTGCGTATGCACAGGTGCGTGCGTACGCACACATGGAAATTCTTGCTTGTGCGTGCGCATGCATGGCTGTGCGCACAAACACTTCGCCGTGTGTGCTTTTCCTTGTTTTCTTCACGTTTTCTCCCTTGTACATGCTTTCTTCCACTTTTGCCTAGCCAACCTTGCTTAAATGACCTGAAATCACTCACAAAATAGATCACGGTATCGAATAGCACAAAAGTGGGACTAAATTACTCTATTAAAGCACAAAATTGCATGTTTTCACAATTAGGATCAAATTAGGGACAAAACACAAGAGTATGCTATTTTGGTGTTTAAGTGTGAGTTCATATGCTAGAATCCATCCAAATTGAGCCAAAATATACCATCAAATATGGACTCATCAATATCCACTGTGTGTTGCTCTATTTTTTTATCATTTTTTTGTTTGTTATGTTCTGTGTTGTCGAATCCATTTGTTGTTCTTTTTTTACTTGCATTGTTCTGGCTATTAGTTTGAGTTAGTGTTTGGTTTCTCTGATGTTGTTTGATTTTTTTTTCTTATTTTTGTTCAGTGTAATGATGTTCGCCATTTAATGTTGGGTTAGGATTTAGTTTAGTTATATGTTCTTGGTTAATTATGCCTTACATTGGTTAGATTTTTTTTGGAAGAGTATGGTGTTGATTATCAATTGTTGTTTGTAGATGGCTATAATTACTATTATGTATTACCATGGAAGATCCTTTGTGACGAATGTGGATGGTGTTTGGTGCACGAAATTGTGATCTCAGGCAACGGCGCCAAAAACTCTGTACGCACGTCTTAATAAATCGTTTTTCATTCACAACTTCGATACAACTAACCAGCAAGTGCACTGGGTCGTCCAAGTAATAAAACCTTACGTGAGTAAGGGTCGATCCCACGGAGATTGTTGGTATGAAGCAAGCTATGGTCACCTTGTAAATCTCAGTCAGGCGGATATCAAATGTTTATGGAGTTTTCGAAAATAAATAATAAATAAACAGAAAATAAAGATAAAAATACTTATGTATATCATTGGTGAGAATTTCAGATAAGTGTATAGAGATGCTTTCGTTCCTCTGAACCTCTGCTTTCCCGCTGTCTTTGGTGGACGAAATTGTGATTACACTTTGATTATGTAAAATTCATTGCTCTTTCTTTCCCTGGTAATGGCGCCAAAAACATGATGCCAATACCATGGTTCACAACTTCGCACAACTAACCAGCAAGTGCACTGGGTCGTCCAAGTAATACCTTACGTGAGTAAGGGTCGAATCCCACGGAGATTGTTGGTATGAAGCAAGCTATAGTCACTTTGTAAATCTCAGTCAGGCAGATATAAAATAGTAATGGGGTTTTCGAAAATAATACTAAAATAAGGATAGAAATACTTATGTAATTCATTGGTTAGAATTTCAGATAAGCGTGTAGAGATGCTTTCGTTCCTCTGAACCTCTGCTTTCCTGCTATCTTCATCCAATCAATCTTACTCCTTTCTATGGCTAGCTTTATGTAAGGATGTCACCGGTGCCAATGGCTACTTTCGATCTCTCTCGGGAAAATGATCCAAATGCTCTGTCACAGCACGGCTAATCGTCTGGAGGCATCACCTTTGTCGTTGGTTGCATCCTATTCCTCCTTGTGAAAATGGTCCGATGCGCTGTCACTGCATGGCTAATCATCTGGAGGTTCTCGATCATACTGGAATAGGATTTACTATCCTTTTGCATCTATCACTACGCCCAGCACTCGCAAGTTTGAAGCTCGTCACAGTCATTCAATCCCCGAATCCTACTCGGAATACCACGGACAAGGTTTAGACTTTCCGGATTCTCATGAATGCTGCCATCAATCTAGCTTATACCACGAAGATCCCAATATCTCGGACTCGGTCCCCTGTATTAGTAATCTAAGAGATACTCATTCAGTCTAATGTAGAACGGAAGTAGTTGTCAGGCACGCGTTCATAGGGAATGATGATGATTGTCACGTTCATCACATTCAGGTTGAAGTGCAAATGAATATCTTAGAAGCGGAATAAGTTGAATTGAATAGAAAACAGTAGTACTTTGCATTAATCTTTGAGGAACAGCAGAGCTCCACACCTTAATCTATGGAGTGTAGAAACTCTACCGTTGAAAATACATAAGTGAAAGGTTCAGGCATGGCCGAGAGGCCAGCCCTCAAACGTGATCTAGGATAGCATACAACTGATCAAAGATGTCTAATACAATAGTAAAAGGTCCTATTTATAATAGACTAGCTACTAGGGTTTACAGAAGTAAGTAATTGATGCATAAATCCACTTCCGGAGCCCACTTGGTGTGTGCTTGGGCTGAGCTTGAGTGTTGCACGTGTAGAGGTCCTTCTTGGAGTTGAACGCCACCTTTTGTGCCATTTTGGGCGTTGAACTCCACTTTGCAACTTCTTTCTGGCGCTAGACGCCAGAATTAGGCAGAGAGCTGGTGTTGAACGCCAGTTTGCGTCTTCTAAACTTGGGCAAAGTATGGACTATTATATATTGCTGGAAAGCCCTGGATGTCTACTTTCCAACGCAATTGGAAGCGCGCCATTTTGAGTTTTGTAGCTCCATAAAATCCACTTTGAGTGTAGGGAGGTCAGAATCCAACAGCATCAGCAGTCCTTCTTCAACCTCTGAATCTGATTTTTGCTCAAGTCCCTCAATTTCAGCCAAAAAATACCTGAAATCACAGAAAAATACACAAACTCATAGTAAAGTCCAGAAATGTGAATTTAACATAAAAACTAATGAAAACATCCCTAAAAGTAACTAGATCCTACTAAAAACATACTAAAAACAATGCCAAAAAGCGTATAAATTATCCGCTCATCACAACACCAAACTTAAATTGTTGCTTGTCCCCAAGCAACTGAAAATCAAATAGGATAAAAAGAAGAGAATATACTATAAATTCCAAACTATCAATGAAACATAGCTCCAATCAAATGAGCGGGACTTATAGCTTTTTGCCTCTTGAATAGTTTTGGCATCTCACTTTATCCATTGAGGTTCAGAATGATTGGCATCTATAGGAACTCAGAGTTCAGATAGTGTTATTGATTCTCCTAGTTCAGTATGATGATTCTTGAACACAGCTTCTTTATGAGTCTTGGCCGTGGCCCTAAGCACTTTGTTTTCCAGTATTACCACTGGATACATAAATGCCACAGACACATAATTGGGTGAACCTTTTCAGATTGTGACTCAGCTTTGCTAAAGTCCCCAACTAGAGGTGTCCAGGGTTCTTAAGCACACTCTTTTTTTTTTTTTACTTTGGACCTTGACTTTAACCGCTCAGTCTCAAGTTTTCACTTGACACCTTCACGCCACAAGCACATGGTTAGGGACAGTTTGGTTTAGCCGCTTAGGCCAGGATTTTATTCCTTTAGGCCCTCCTATCCACTGATGCTCAAAGCCTTGGGATCCTTTTTATTTACCCTTGCCTTTTGGTTTTAAGGGTTATTGGCTTTTTGCTCTTGCCTCTTGGTTTTAAGAGCTTTTGGCTTTTTCTGCTTGCTTTTTCTTTTTCTTTTTTTTCCGCCTATTTTTTTTTCTGCAAGCTTTGTTTTTTTGCTGCTTTTTCTTGCTTCAAGAATCATTTTTATGATTTTTCAGATTATCAAATAACATGTCTCCTAGTCATCATTCTTTCAAGAGCCAACATATTTAACATTCTTAAACAACAACTTCAAAAGACATATGCACTGTTCAAGCATACATTTAGAAAACAAGAAGCATTGTCACCACATCAATATAATTAAACTAAGTTCAAGGATAAAGTCGAAACTCATGCACTTCTTGTTCTTTTGAATTAAAACATTTTTCATTTAAGAGAGGTGATGGATTCATAGGACATTCATAACTTTAAGACATAGTTACTAACTACTAATGATCATGTAATGAAGACACAAACATAGATAAGCACATAACATAGAAAATGAAAAACAGAAGAAATAAGAACAAGGAATGAATCCACCTTAGTGATGGTGGCGTTTCCTTCTTAAGGAACCAATGATGTCCTTGAGCTCTTCTATGTCTCTTCCTTGTCTTTGTTGCTCCTCCGTCATTGCTTTTTGATCTTCTCTTATTTTATGAAGGATGATGGAGTGCTCTTGATGTTCCACCCTTAGTTGTCCCATGTTGGAACTTAATTCTCCTAGGGAGGTGTTGATTTGCTCCCAATAGTTTTGTGGAGGAAAATGCATTTGAGGCATCTCCGGGATCTTATGGTGATGAGCTTCCTGCGCCTCTTGAGCTCCATGAATGGGCTCTCTTGCTTGCTCCATCTTTTTCTTAGTGATGGGCTTGTCCTCTTTAATGAGGATATCTCCCTCTATGTCAATCCCAACCGAATTGCATAGGTGGCAAATGAGGTGAGGAAAGGCTAACCTTGCCATAGTGGAGGACTTGTCAGCCACCTTGTAGAGTTCTTGAGGTATAATCTCATGAACTTCCACCTCTTCTCCAATCATGATGCTATGGATCATGATGGCCCGGTCTATAGTAACTTCAGACCGGTTGCTAGTGGGAATGATTGAGCATTGAATGAACTCCAACCATCCTCTAGCTATAGGCTTAAGGTCCAGTCTTCTTAGTTGAACCGGTTTGCCTTTTGAGTCAATCTTCCATTGAGCTCCTTCTACACATATGTCCATAAGGACTTGGTCCAACCTTTGATCAAAGTTGACTCTCCTTGTGTAGGGGCGTGCGTTCTCTTCCATGTTTGGCAAGTTGAACGC
Source organism: Arachis ipaensis (assembly GCF_059453495.1). Lineage (NCBI taxonomy): Eukaryota > Viridiplantae > Streptophyta > Magnoliopsida > Fabales > Fabaceae > Arachis > Arachis ipaensis. The sequence continues at coordinate 113,795,941 of NC_142436.1, forward strand.
CAACCTCACATTCTCCGGACTAAAATCTAAGTATTTCCCCCGAACCATTGTAACATAGTTCTTTGGATCCGGGTTCTTACTTTGATCATGGTTCTTGGTGATCCATGCATTGGCATAGAACTCTTGAACCATTAGGATGCCGACTTGTTGGATGGGATTTGTTAGAACTTCCTAACCTCTTCTTTGAATTTCATGTCGGATCTCCGGATACTCATTTCTTTTGAGTTTGAAAGGGACCTCGGGATCACCTTCTTCTTGGCCACAACATCATAGAAGTGGTCTTGATGGGCTTTGGAGATGAACCTTTCCATCTCCCATGATTCGGAGGTGGAAGCTTTTGTCTTCCCTTTTCCTTTTCTAGAGGATTCTCCGGTCTTAGGTGCCATCAATGGTATTGGAAAAACAAAAAGCTTATGCTTTTACCACACCAAACTTAGAATTTTCCTCGTCCTCGAGCAAGAGAAGAAAGAATAGATGAAGAAGAAGAAGAAATGGAGGAGAGGGAGAAGGGGTTGTGTTTCGGCCAAGAAGAGAAAAGAGGGTTTTGTTGTGTGAAAATGAGGAAGAATGGAGGGTTATATATAGGGATGGGAGGGGGGTGGGGTTTCGGCTATATAGGGTGGGTTTGGGTGGGAAATTGATTTTGAATTTTGAAGGTAGGTGGGGTTTATGAGGTAGGTTTATGGGGAAGAGTGGATGGATGTGAGTGGTGAAGAGGTGATGGGGAAGAGAGATTGAGGTGATTGGTGAAGGGTTTTGGGGAAGAGTGTTTATGGGATTGTGTGAAAGAGGGGTGAGAAGAAGTGAGTGGAGGTAGGTAGGGATCCTGTGGGGTCCACAGATCCTGAGGTGATCCTGTGGGGTCCACAGATCCTGAGGTGTTCAAGGATTTACAACCTTGCACCAAATTAGGCATGCAAAATGCCTTTGCACACAACTCTGGGCGTTCAGCGCCAGGTTGGTGCCCATTTTGGGCGTTCAACGCCCATTTGTTGCCCATTTCTGGCGTTGAACGCCAGAACCATGCTTGTTCTGGGCGTTCAGCGCCCAGATGATGCCCATTCTGGGCGTTCAGCGCCCAGATACTACCCATTCTGGGCGTTCAGCGCCAAAACCATGCTCTGTTCTGGCGTTGAACGCCAGGCAGATGCTTCCTCCAGGGTGTGATTTTTCTACTGCTGTTTTTGATTCCGTTTTCAATTTTTATATTTATTTTGTGACTCCTCATGATCATGAACCTATAAAGATATATAACTAAGAAAAATATAGTTAGATAAATAGAAATTGGGTTGCCTCCTAACAAGCGCTTCTTTAATGTCAATAACTTGACAGTGGGCTCTCATGGAGCCTCACAGATGTGCAGAGCTTTGTTGAGACCTCCCAACACCAAACTTAGAGTTTGGATATGGGGGTTTGACACCAAACTTAGAGTTTGGTTTTGGCCTCCCAACACCAAACTTAGAGTTTGACTGTGGGGGCTTTGGTTGACTCTGCTTTGAGAGAAGCTTTTTATGCTTCCTCTCCATGGATGCAGAGAGAGATCCTTGAGTTGTAAACACAAGGTTGTCCTTATTTATTTGAAGAATCAATTCTCCTTTGTCCACATCAATCACAGCTCTTGCTGTGGCTAGGAAAGGTCTTCCTAGGATGATGGATTCATCCTCTTCCTTTCTAGTATCCAGGACTATGAAATCAGCAGGGATGTAAAGGCCTTCAACCTTTACTAACACGTCCTCTACTTGTCCATAAGCCTGTTTTTTTGAATTATCTGCCATCTCTAATGAGATTTTAGCAGCTTGCACCCTATAGATTCCCGGTTTCTCTATTACAGAGAGGGGCATGAGGTTTATCCCTGAACCAAGGTCACACAGAGCCTTAAAGATCATGGTGCCTATGGTACAAGGTATTATGAACTTTCCAAGATCCTGTCTCTTCTGAGGCAATGTCAGTTGATTCAGATCACTTAGTTCATTGGTGAACAAGGGAGGTTCATCTTCCCAAGTCTCAATACCAAACAATTTGGCATTCAGCTTCATGATTGCACCAAGAAACTTGGCAGTTTGCTCTTCAGTAACATCCTCATTCTCTTCAGAAGAGGAATACTCATCAGAGCTCATGAATGGCTTAAAGAGGTTCAATGGAATCTCTATGGTCTCTAGATGAGTCTCAGATTCCTTTGGTTCCTCAGAGAGAAACTCCTTATTGATCACTGGGCATCCCAGGAGGTCTTCCTTCATTTGGATTCACGTCCTCCTCTCCCTCTACAGGTTCGGCCATGGTGCTTATGTCAATGGCCTTGCACTCTCCTTTTGGATTCTCTTCTGTATTGCTTGGGAGAGTACTAGGAGAGATTTCAGTGATCCTTTTACTCAGCTGGCCCACTTGTGCTTCCAAATTTCTAATGGAAGACCTTGTTTCATTCATGAAACTCACAGTGGCCTTAGATAGATCAAAGACTAAATTTGCTAAGCTAGATGGATTCTGCTCAGAATTCTCTGTCTGTTGCTGAGTGGATGATGGAAAAGGCTTGCTATTGCTAAACCTGTTTCTTCCACCATTATTAAAGCCTTGTTGAGGCTTTTGATCCTTCCATGAGAAATTTGGATGATTTCTCCATGATGAGTTATAGGTGTTTCCATAAGGTTCACCTAAGTAATTCACCTCTGCTATTGCAGGGTTCTCAGGATCATAAGCTTCTTCTTCAGAAGATGCCTCTTGAGTACTGTTGGATGCAGCTTGCACTCCATTCAGACTCTGAGAAATCATATTGACTTGCTGAGTCAATATTTTGTTCTGAGCCAATATGGCATTCAGAGTATCAATTTCAAGAACTCCCTTCTTCATAGGCGTCCCATTATTCACAGGATTCCTTTCAGAAGTGTACATGAACTGGTTATTTGCAACCATGTCAATGAGTTTTTGAGCCTCTGCAGGCATTTTCTTTAGGCGAATGGATCCACCTGTAGAAGTGTCCAATGACATCTTTGATAGCTCAGATAAACCATCATAGAATATATCCAGGATGGTCCATTCTGAAAGCATGTCAGAAGGACACTTTTTGGTCAACTGTTTGTATCTTTCCCAAGCTTCATAGAGGGATTCACCATCTTTTTGTTTGAAGGTTTGAACATCCACTCTAAGCTTGCTCAGCTTTTGAGGAGGAAAGAACTTGGCTAAGAAAGCCGTGACCAGCTTATCCCAAGAGTTCAGGCTGTCTTTGGATTGAGAGTCCAACCATATTCTAGCTCTGTCTCTTACAGCAAAAGGGAAAAGCATGAGCCTGTAGACTTCAGGATCTACTCCATTAGTCTTAACAGTATCACAGATCTGCAAGAATTTAGTTAAGAACTGAAAAGGATCTTCACATGGAAGTCCATGAAACTTGCAGTTCTGCTGCATCAGAGAAACTAGCTGAGGTTTCAGCTCAAATTTGTTTGCTCCAATGGCAGGAATGGAGATGCTTCTTCCATGTAAATTGGAATTAGGTGCAGTAAAGTCACCAAGCATTCTCCTTGCATTATTGTTGTTGGGTTCGGCTGCCATCTCCTTTACTTGTTCGAAATTTTCAATAAGGTTGTCTCTGGATTGTTGTAATTTAGCTTCTCTTAGTTTTCTCTTCAGAGTCCTTTCAGGTTCTGGATCAGCTTCAACAAGAATGCCTTTTTCTCTGTCCCTGCTCATAAGAAAGAGAAGAGAAAAAGAAAAGAAGAGGAATCCTCTATGTCACAGTAAAGAGGTTCCTTATTGTTAGTAGAAGAAGAAAAGGAATAGGGGTGAAGAAGAATGAAGAATCCAAACACAAGGGTAAGGATAGGAGTAGTGATGTGAGATGAAGAGAAGTGTTAGTGGATGAATAAATAATTAGAAGGAGATGAGGGAGGAGGATTTTCGAAAATTATTTTTGAAAAAGGGTTAGTGATTTTCGAAAATGGTTTTTGAAAAAGGTTAGTATTTTTTTCGAAAGTTTTAAAATCAAAAGTTAAAATAATTAATTAATTAAAAAGAATTTTTGAAAAAGATGGAGATATTTTCGAAAATTAGAGAGAGAGAGTTAGTTAGGTAGTTTTGAAAAAGATAAGAAACAAACAAAAAGTTAGTTAGTTAGTTGAAACAAATTTTGAAAAGATAAGAAGTTAGGAAGTTAGAAAAGATATTTTGAAGTCATATTTTTGAAAAAGCTAAGATAAGAAGATATTTTTGAAAAGATATGATTGAAATTGGTTTTGAAAAAAGGTTTGATTTTTTAAGATCACAATTAATGACTTGATTCACAAGAAATCATGAGATATGATTCTAGAACTTAAAGTTTGAATCTTTCTTAACAAGCAAGTAACAAACTTAAAATTTTTGAATCAAAACATTAATTGTGATTGTTATTTTCGAAAATTTGATATAAAAATAAGAAAAAGATTTTTGAAAAATATTTTTGGAATTTTCGAAAATAACTAAGAAATTTGAAAAAGATTTGATTTTTGAAAAAGATAAGATTTTCAAATTGAAAATTTGATTTGACTCATAAGAAACAACTTGATTTTAAAAATTTTTGAAAAAGTCAATCCAAATTTTCGAATTTGATGAGAGAAAAAGAGAAAGATATTTTTTTTTATTTTTGAATTTTTATGATGAGAGAGAAAAACAGGAAAAATGATGCAATGCATGAAAGTTATGGATCAAAACAATGAATGCATGCAAGAATGCTATGAATGTCAAGATGAACACCAAGAACACTATGAAGATCATGATGAACATCAAGAACACATTTTTGAAAAAATTTTAATGCAAAGAAAACATGCAAGACACCAAACTTAGAATTCTTTAATGCTTAGACATAAAGAGTTCAGGAATGCATATGAAAAACAAGAAAAGACACAAAACATGCAAATGCAAAGATCAAACAAGAAGACTTACCAAGAACAACTTGAAGATCATGAAGAACACTATGAATGCATGAATTTTCGAAAAAATGCAAGATGCACATGCAATTGACACCAAACTTATAACATGACTCAAGACTCAAACAAGAACACAAAAAATATTTTTGATTTTTTTGATTTTCTAATTTTTTTGTATTTTTTTTTCGAAAATTAATTGAAAAACAAAAATAAGGATTTCAAAATCTTTAATATGAATTCTAGGAAACTTGTGCTCTTTAGTCTAAAGCTCCAATCAAAGGGTCAGATATGGCTTAATAGCCATTCAAGCTTCAGAATGGATTTACATCCATTGAGGTGATTATTTGAAGACCAATCCCAAAGGAGTTTGGGTATGGCTTTTCAGCCAAATAGGATTCAACATGTTACCATGAAACTCTAGAATTCATTCTTGAAAGTTTTGAAGCCATAGAATAATTTATTTTTGAAAACATTTTTATTTTAAAATTTTTTTCGAAAACAAAGGAAAAATTTTTGAAAGATTTTTGAAAAATTTTTGAAAACAAAACAAAAAGAAAATTACCTAATCTGAGCAACAAGATGAACCGTCAGTTGTCCATACTCGAACAATCCCCGGCAACGGCGCCAAAAACTTGGTGGACGAAATTGTGATTACACTTTGATTATGTAAAATTCATTGCTCTTTCTTTCCCTGGTAATGGCGCCAAAAACATGATGCCAATACCATGGTTCACAACTTCACACAACTAACCAGCAAGTGCACTGGGTCGTCCAAGTAATACCTTACGTGAGTAAGGGTCGAATCCCACGGAGATTGTTGGTATGAAGCAAGCTATAGTCACCTTGTAAATCTCAGTCAGGCAGATATAAAATAGTAATGGGGTTTTCGAAAATAATACTAAAATAAGGATAGAAATACTTATGTAATTCATTGGTTAGAATTTCAGATAAGCGTGTAGAGATGCTTTCGTTCCTCTGAACCTCTGCTTTCCTGCTATCTTCATCCAATCAATCTTACTCCTTTCTATGGCTAGCTTTATGTAAGGATGTCACCGGTGCCAATGGCTACTTTCGATCTCTCTCGGGAAAATGATCCAAATGCTCTGTCACAGCACGGCTAATCGTCTGGAGGCATCACCTTTGTCGTTGGTTGCATCCTATTCCTCCTTGTGAAAATGGTCCGATGCGCTGTCACTGCATGGCTAATCATCTGGAGGTTCTCGATCATACTGGAATAGGATTTAGTATCCTTTTGCGTCTGTCACTACGCCCAGCACTCGCGAGTTTGAAGCTCGTCACAGTCATTCAATCCCAGAATCCTACTCGGAATACCACGGACAAGGTTTAGACTTTCCGGATTCTCATGAATGCCGCCATCAATCTAGCTTATACCACGAAGATCCCAATATCTCGGACTCGGTCCCCTGTATTAGTAATCTAAGAGATACTCATTCAGTCTAATGTAGAACGGAAGTAGTTGTCAGGCACGCGTTCATAGGGAATGATGATGATTGTCATGTTCATCACATTCAGGTTGAAGTGCAAATGAATATCTTAGAAGCGGAATAAGTTGAATTGAATAGAAAACAGTAGTACTTTGCATTAATCTTTGAGGAACAGCAGAGCTCCACACCTTTATCTATGGAGTGTAGAAACTCTACCGTTGAAAATACATAAGTTAAAGGTTCAGGAATGGCCGAGAGGCCAGCCCTCAAACGTGATCTAGGATAGCATACAACTGATCAAAGATGTCTAATACAATAGTAAAAGGTCCTATTTATAATAAACTAGCTACTAGGGTTTACAGAAGTAAGTAATTGATGCATAAATCCACTTTCGGGGCCCACTTGGTGTGTGCTTGGGCTGAGCTTGAGTTTTGCACGTGTAGAGGTCCTTCTTGGAGTTGAACGCCACCTTTTGTGCCATTTTGGGCGTTGAACTCCACTTTGCAACTTGTTTCTGGCGCTGGACGCCAGAATTGGGCAGAGATCTGGCGTTGAATGCCAGTTTGCGTCGTCTAAACTTGGGTAAAGTATGGACTATTATACATTGCTGGAAAGCCCTGGATGTCTAATTTCCAACGCAATTGGAAGCGCGCCATTTTGAGTTCTATAGCTCCAGAAAATCCACTTTGAGTGCAGGGAGGTCAGAATTCAACAGCATCAGCAGTCCTTCTTCAACCTCTGAATCTGATTTTTGCTCAAGTCCCTCAATTTCAGCCAGAAAATACCTGAAATCACAGAAAAACACACAAACTCGTAGTAAAGTCCAGAAATGTGAATTTAACATAAAAACTAATGAAAACATCCCTAAAAGTAACTAGATCCTACTAAAAACATACTAAAAATAATGCCAAAAAGCGTATAAATTATCCGCTCATCAGTCTTCATCCAATCAGTCTTACTCCTTTCCATGGCTGGCTTTATGTAAGAACATCACCATTGTCAATGGCTACTTTTCATCCTCTCTGTGAAAATGGTCCGATGCGCTGTCACTGCATGGCTAATCATCTGGAGGCATCACCGTGGTCAATGGCTGCATCCTATCCTCTTGTGAAAATGGTCCAAATGCTCTGTCACAGCACGGCTAATCATCTGAGGTTCTCGATCATACTGGAAAAGGATTCACCCTTCTTTTGCGTCTGTCACTACGCTCAGCACTCGCAAGTTTGAAGTTCGTCACAGTCATTCAATCTCTGAATCCTACTCGGAATACCACAGACAAGGTTTAGACTTTCCGGATTCTCATGAATGCCGCCATCAATCTAGCTTATACCACGAAGATTCTGATTAAGAGATCCAAGAGATAATCATCCAATCTAAGGTGGAACAGAAGTAGTTATCAGGCACGCGTTCGTGGGGGAATGATGATGATTGTCACGTTCATCACATTCATATTGAAGTGCGAATGAATATTTTAGAAGCGGAATAAGTTGAATTGAATAGAAAAACAGTAGTACTTTGCATTAATTCATGAGGAACAGCAGAGCTCCACACCTTAATCTATGGAGTGTAGAAACTCTACCATTTGAAAATACATAAGTGAAAGGTTCAGGCATGGCCGAATGGCCAGCCCCCAAAACGTGATCACAGGATCAAAAATACAATCCAGGATGTCTAATACAATAGTAAACAGTTCTATTTATAATAAACTAGCTACTAGGGTTTACAGAAGTAAGTAATTGATGCATAAATCCACTTCCGGGGCCCACTTGGTGTGTGCTTGGGCTGAGCTTTAGCTTTCCACGTGCAAAGGCTTCTTTTGGAGTTGAACGCCAGGTTGTAACGTGTTTCTGGCGTTCAACTCTGGTTTGTGACGTGTTTCTGGCGTTTAACTCCAGACAGCAGCATAGAACTGGCGTTCAACGCCCTTTTGCGTCGTCTAAACTCGACCAAAGTATGAAATATTATATATTGCTGGAAAGCCCTGGATGTCTACTTTCCAATGCAATTAGAAGCGCACCATTTTGAGTTCTGTAGCTCCAGAAAATCCACTTTGAGTGCAGGGAGGTCAGAATCCAACAGCATCAGCAGTCCTTCTTCAACCTCTGAATCTGATTTTTGCTCAAGTCCCTCAATTTCAGCTAGAAAATACCTGAAATCACAGAAAAACACACAAACTCATAGTAAAGTCCAAAAATGTGAATTTAACATAAAAAATAATGAAAACATCCCTAAAAGTAACTAGATCCTACTAAAAACATACTAAAAATAATGCCAAAAAGCGTATAAATTATCCGCTCATCACAACACCAAACTTAAATTGTTGCTTGTCCCCAAGCAACTGAAAATCAAATAGGATAAAAAGAAGAGAATATACTATAAATTCCAAACTATCAATGAAACATAGCTCCAATCAGATGAGCGGGACTTGTAGCTTTTTGCCTCTTGAATAGTTTTGGCATCTCACTTTATCCATTGAGGTTCAGAATGATTGGCATCTATAGGAACTCAGAGTTCAGATAGTGTTATTGATTCTCCTAGTTCAGTATGTTGATTCTTGAACACATCTACTTTATGAGTCTTGGCCGTGGCCCTAAGCACTTTGTTTTCCAGTATTACCACCGGATACATAAATGCCACAGACACATAACTGGGTTAACCTTTTCAGATTGTAACTCAGCTTTGCTAAAGTCCCCAATGAGAGGTGTCCAGGGTTCTTAAGCACACTCTTCTTTTGCTTTGGACCTTGACTTTAACCGCTCAGTCTCAAGTTTTCACTTGACACCTTCACGCCACAAGCACATGGTTAGGGACAGCTTGGTTTAGCCGCTTAGGCCAGGATTTTATTCCTTTAGGCCCTCCTATCCACTGATGCTCAAAGCCTTGGGATCCTTTTTATTTACCCTTGCCTTTTGGTTTTAAGAGCTTTGGCTTTTTCTGCTTGCTTTTTCTTTTTCTTTCTATTTTTTTTTTCGCTATTCTTTTTTTTCTGCAAGCTTTGTTCTTTGCTGCTTTTTCTTGCTTCAAGAATCATTTTTATAATTTTTCAGATTATCAAATAACATGTCTCCTTGTCATCATTCTTTCAAGAGCCAACATATTTAACATTCTAAAACAACAACTTCAAAAGACATATGCACTGTTCAGGCATTCATTCAGAAAACAAGAAGCATTGTCACCACATCAATATAATTAAATTAAGTTCAAGGATAAATTCGAAACTCATGTACTTCTTGTTCTTTTGAATTAAAACAGTTTTCATTTAAGAGAGGTGATGGATTCATAGGACATTCATAACTTTAAGACATAGTTACTAAATACTAATGATCATGTAATAAGACACAAACATGGATAAGCACTTAATATAAAGAAAATGAAAAACAGAGAATGTAAGAACAAGGAATGAATCCACCTTAGTGATGGTGGCGTTTTCTCCTTGAGGAACCAATGATGTCCTTGAGCTCTTCTATGTCTCTTCCTTGTCTTTGTTGCTTGATCCCTAGTGATTTTGGTGCTCCTATCCTTAGTTGCTCCCAATAATTGTGTGGGGGGAAAATGTATCTCCTGAGGTATCTCAGGGATCTCTTGATTTGCAGTCAAATGTTCTACCACTGAGCTATAGATCCTTTACATGAATCTCTCCATCTCCCATGACTTGGAGGTGGAAGCTTTTGTCTTCCCTTTTTTCTTCTTTTTCTCTTCTTTTTTTATTCTTCTTTTTTTTTTTTTTGAGGTTTCTCTGGCCTTAGGTGCCATCAATGATTATGGAAAAGCAAAAAAATAGCTATGCTTTTACCACACCAAACTTAGAATGTTGCTCGCCCTCGAGCAAAAGAAGAAAGAATAGATGAAGAAGAAGATGTGGAAAAAAAACTAGGATTATTAGGAGGGAAGGTGGGGATCCTGTGGGATCCACAGATCCTGAGGTGTCAAGGATTTACATCACTGCACCAATTAGGCATGTAAAATGCCTTTGCATGCAATTATGGTGTTTAAACGCCGAACTGATGCTTGTTCTGGGCGTTCAACGCCCAAATGCAGCATATTTCTGGCGTTGAACGCCAGCTTCATGCTTGTTTCTGGCGTTCAGCGCCAGCTCCATGCTCTGTTCTGGCGCTGAACGCCAGACAGATGCTCCTTACTAGCGTTTGAACGCCAATGAACTCCTCCTCCAGGGTGTGCTATTTTTTTATGCTATTTTTTATTTTTCTTCAATTTTTTCAGTTGCTTTTGTGACTCCACATGATCATGAACCTATGAAGACATATAACTAATAAAAAATATAATTAGATAAATAAAAATTGGGTTACCTCCCAACAAGCGCTTCTTTAATGTCAATAGCTTGACAGTGGGCTCTCATGGAGCCTCACAGATGTTCAGAGCATTGTTGAGACTCCCCAACACCAAACTTAAAGTTTGGATATGGGAGTTCAACACCAAACTTAGAGTTTGGTTGTGGCCTCCCAACACCAAACTTAGAGTTTGACTGTGGGGGTTCTAGTTGACTCTGTTTTGAGAGAAGCTTACTGTGCCTCTTTCCCATATTTACAGAACGATGTCCTTGAGTTTTAAACTCAAGGGAGTCCTCATTCAATTGAAGGACTAATTCACCTCTGTCAACATCAATCACAGCTCTTGCTGTGGCTAGGAAGGGTCTTCCAAGGATGATGGATTCATCCTCATCCTTCCCAGTATCTAGGATTGTGAAATCAGCAGGGATGTAAAGGCCTTCAACCTTTACTAATATGTCCTCAACTTGTCCATAAGCCTGTTTTCTGGAATTGTCTACCATCTCTAATGAGATTTTAGCAATTTGTACCTCAAAGATTCCCAGTTTCTCCATTACAGAGAGTGGCATAAGATTTATTCCTGATCCCAGGTCACATGGAGCCTTCTCAAAGGTCATGGTGCCTATGGTACAAGGTATCAGGAACTTTCCAGGATCCTGTTTCTTCTGAGGCAATCTCAGTTGATCCATTGCATTCAGTTCATTGGTGAACAGGGGAGGTTCATCTCCCCAAGTCTCATTACCAAATAAATTGGCATTCAGCTTCATGATTGCACCAAGGAACTTGGCAACTTGCTCTTCAGTAACATCCTCATTCTCTTCAGAAGAAGAATACACATCAGAGCTCATGAAGGGCATAAAGAGGTTCAATGGAATCTCTATGGTCTCTAGATGAGTCTCAGATTCCTTTGGTTCCTCAGAGGGCAACTCCTTATTGATCACTGGACGTCCCAGGAGGTCTTCCTCCTTGGGATTCACGTCCTCCCCTTTTTCCTTGGATTCGGCCATGATGGTTATATCAATGGCCTTGCACTCTCCTTTTGAATTTTCTTCTGTATTACTTGGGAGAGTACTAGGAGGGATTTCAGTGATCCTTTTACTCAGCTGGCCCACTTGTGCTTCCAAATTTTTAATGGAGGACCTTGTTTCATTCATGAAACTCACAGTGGCCTTAGATAGATCAGAGACTAAGTTTGCTAAATTAGAAGTATTTTGTTCAGAGTTCTCTATCTGTTGCTGAGTGGATGATGGAAAAGGCTTGCTATTGCTAAACCTGTTTCTTCCACCATTATTAAAGCCTTGTTGAGGCTTTTGATCCTTCCATGAGAGATTTGGGTGATTTCTCCATGAGGGATTATAGGTGTTTCCATAGGGTTCACCCATGTAATTCACCTCTACTATTGCATGGTTTTCAGGATCATAAGCTTCTTCTTCAGCAGATGCCTCTTGAGTACTGTTGGATGCAGCTTGCATTCCATTCAGACTCTGAGAAATCATATTGACTTGCTGAGTCAATATTTTGTTCTGAGCCAATATGGCATTCAGAGTATCAATTTCAAGAACTCCCTTCTTCTGAGGTGTCCCATTACTCACAGGATTCCTCTCAGAAGTGTACATGAACTGGTTATTAGCAACCATGTCAATGAGTTCTTGAGCTTCTGTAGGCATTTTCTTTAGGTGAATGGATCCACCTGCAGAAGTATCCAATGACATCTTAGCTAATTCAGACAGACCATCATAGAATATATCCAGGATGGTCCATTCTGAAAGCATGTCAGAAGGACACTTTTTGGTCAGTTGCTTGTATCTCTCCCAAGCTTCATAGAAGGATTCACCTTCTTTCTGTCTGAAGGTTTGAATATCCACTCTAAGCTTGCTCAACTTTTGAAGAGGAAAGAACTTGGCTAAGAAAGCTGTGACCAGCTTATCCCAAGAGTTTAGGCTATCTTTGGGATGAGAGTCCAACCACACTCTAGCTCTGTCTCTTACAGTAAACGGGAAAAGCATAAGCTTGTAGACTTCAGGATCTACTCCATTAGTCTTAACAATATCACAGATCTGCAAGAATTCAGTTAAGAACTGAAAAGGATCTTCAGATGGAAGTCCATGGAACTTGCAGTTCTGCTGCATCAGAGAAACTAATTGAGGTTTCAGCTCAAAATTGTTTGCTCCAATGGTGGGGATGGAGATGCTTCTTCCATGTAAATTAGAATTAGGTGCAGTAAAGTCACCAAGCATCCTCCTTGCATTATTATTATTTTCGGCTGCCATCTCCTCTTTTTGTTCGAAAATTTCTGAAAGGTGCTTGCTGGATTGTTGTAATTTAGCTTCTCTTAGTTTCCTTTTCAGAGTCCTTTCAGGTTCTGGATCTGCTTCAACAAGAATATTCTTGTCCTTGCTCCTGCTCATATGAAAAAGAGGGAACAGAAAAATAATAATAATAGGGATCCTTTTTACCACAGTATAGAGGTCCCTGTGTGAGTAGAAGAAAAGAAGAAGAAAAGAATGTAATGTAAGGAAAGAAACACAAGGGTGAGGAAAGCAAAGATGTGAGATGAAGAGAAGTGTTAGTATATGAATAAATAAATAGAAGGAGATGAGAGAGAAATAGAATTTTCAAAAATTATTTTTGAAAAATGGGTAGTGATTTTCGAAAATTAAAAGAAGAAATAAATTAAAATTGAATTTTGAAACAATTAGTTAATTAAAAAGAATTTTTGAAAAAGAGGGAGATATTTTCGAAAATTAGAGAGAGAGAGGGTTAGTTAGGTAGTTTTGAAAAAGATAAGAAACAAACAAAAAGTTAGTTAGTTAGTTGAAACAAATTTGAAAATCAATTTTGAAAATATAAGAAGATAAGAAGTTAGAAAAGATATTTTAAAATCAAATTTTTGAAAAAGATATGATTTTGAAAAAGATAAGATAAAAAGATATTTTTGAAAAGATATGATTGAAATTAGTTTTGAAAAAGATTTGATTTTTAAAATCACAATTAATGACATGATTCACAAGAAATCACAAGATATGATTCTAGAACTTAAAGTTTGAATCTTTCTTAACAGGCAAGTAACAAACTTGAAATTTTTGAATCAAAACATTAATTGATGATGTTATTTTCGAAAATTATGTGATAAAGATAAGAAAAATATTTTTTGAAAAATATTTTTAAAATTTTCGAAAATAACTAAGAAAAATGAAAAAGATTTGATTTTTGAAAAAGATAAGATTTTTAAATTGAACATTTGATTTGACTCATAAAAACAACTAGATTTTAAAAATTTTTGAAAAAAGTCAAATCTAATTTTCGAAATTTATGAGTGAAAAAGCGGAAGATATATTTTTTTTATTTTTGAATTTTTAATGATGAGAGAGAAAAACAATGAAAATGCTCAATGCATGGAAATTTTAGATCAAAACATGTGATGAATGCAAGAACACTATGAATGTCAAGATGAACACCAAGAACACTTTGAATGTCAAGATGAACATCAAGAACTTATTTTTGAAAAATTTTTTATGCAAAGAAAACATGCAAGACACCAAACTTAGAAATCTTTCATGTTCAGACACTATGAATGAAAAAATGCACATGTAGAACAAGAAAAGACACAACACAAGAAAACATCAAGATCAAACAAGAAGACTTACCAAGAACAACTTGAAGATCATGAAGAACACTATGAATGCATGAAATTTCGAAAAAAATGCAAGATGAGCATGCAATTGACACCAAACTTAAAATCTGACTCAAGACTCAAACAAGAAACACAAAATTTTTTTTTTTTTTATGATTTTCTAATTTTTTTGGATTTTTTGAAAATTATTTGAAAAAGAAAAATAAGGATTCCAAAATTTTTAATATGAATTCCAGGAATCTTGCACTCTTAGTCTAAAGCTCCAATCTGAGGGTTAGACATGGCTTAATAGCCAGTCAAGCTTTAGCATGTAAATCAGGTGGATCTGGAACAGCAGCAGGTGGATTAGCAACAACTAGCTTGCTCTTGATAATGTTGGGTTGGAAGCCCCAGTCCAAATGAATTTAGACATGGCTTTACAGCCAGTCAGGCTTCAACATGCTTCATGAAACTCTAAATTCATTCTTAAAAATTCTGAAGAACATAATAAAAAATTTTGAAAAGAAAAATTTTTTTTCGAAAATGGATGAGAAATTTTTGAAAGATTTTTGAAAACTTTTTTGAAAATAAAACAAAAAGAAAATTACCTAATCTGAGCAATAAGATGAACCGTCAGTTATCCAAACTCGAACAATCCCCGGCAACGGCGCCAAAAACTTGGTGCATGAAATTGTGATCTCAGGCAACGGCGCCAAAAACTCTGTACGCACGTCTTAATAAATCTTTTTTCATTCACAACTTCATTACAACTAACCAGCAAGTGCACTGGGTCGTCCAAGTAATAAAACCTTACGTGAGTAAGGGTCGATCCCACGGAGATTGTTGGTATGAAGCAAGCTATGGTCACCTTGTAAATCTCAGTCAGGTGGATATCAAATGTTTATGGAGTTTTCGAAAATAAATAATAAATAAATAGAAAATAAAGATAAAAATACTTATGTATATCATTGGTGAGAATTTCAGATAAGTGTATAGAGATGCTTTTGTTCCTCTGAACCTCTGCTTTCCCACTATCTTCATCCAATCAGTCTTACTCCTTTCCATGGCTGGCTTTATGTAAGAACATCACCATTGTCAATGGCTACATTTCATCCTCTCTGTGAAAATGGTCCGATGCGCTGTCACTGCATGGCTAATCATCTGGAGGCATCACCGTGGTCAATGGCTGCATCCTATCCTCTTGTGAAAATGGTCCAAATGCTCTGTCACAGCACGGCTAATCATCTGAGGTTCTCGATCATACTGGAATAGGATTCACCCTCCTTTTGCGTCTGTCACTACGCCAAGCACTCGCGAGTTTGAAGTTCGTCACAGTCATTCAATCCCTGAATCTTACTCGGAATACCACAGACAAGGTTTAGACTTTCCGAATTCTCATGAATGCCGCCATCAATCTAGCTTATACCACGAAGATTCTGATTAAGAGATCCAAGAGATAATCATCCAATCTAAGGTGGAACGGAAGTGGTTGTCAGGCACGCGTTCGTGGGGGAATGATGATGATTGTCACGTTCATCACATTCATATTGAAGTGCGAATGAATATCTTAGAAGCAGAATAAGTTGAATTGAATAGAAAAACAGTAGTACTTTGCATTAATTCATGAGGAACAGCAGAGCTCCACACCTTAATCTATGGAGTGTAGAAACTCTACCGTTTGAAAATACATAAGTGAAAGGTTCAGGCATGACCGAATGGCCAGCCCCCAAAACGTGATCACAGGATCAAAAATACAATCCAGGATGTCTAATACAATAGCAAACAGTTCTATTTATAATAAACTAGCTACTAGGGTTTACAGAAGTAAGTAATTGATGCATAAATCCACTTCCGAGACCCACTTGGTGTGTGCTTGGGCTGAGCTTAAGCTTTCCATGTGTAGAGGCTTCTTTTGGAGTTGAACGCCAGGTTGTAACGTGTTTCTGGCGTTCAACTCTGGTTTGTGACGTGTTTCTGGCGTTTAACTCCAAATAGCAGCATAGAACTAGCGTTCAACGCCCTTTTGCATCATCTAAACTCGGCCAGAGTATGAACTATTATATATTTCTGGAAAGCTCCGGATGTCTACTTTCCAACGCAATTGGAAGCGCGCTATTTTGAATTCTGTAGCTCCAGAAAATCCACTTTGGGTGCAGGGAGGTCAGAATCCAACAGCATCAGCAGTCCTTCTTCAACCTCTGAATCTGATTTTTGCTCAAGTCCCTCAATTTCAGCTAGAAAATACCTGAAATCATAGAAAAACACACAAACTCATAGTAAAGTCCAGAAATGTGAATTTAACATAAAAACTAATGAAAACATCCCTAAAAGTAACTAGATCCTACTAAAAACATACTAAAAACAATGCCAAAAAGCGTATAAATTATCCGCTCATCAGTGTTGTATCATATTTTCGGGACCATGCTTTTGAGATGCCTGGACATGATCTAGACCTATTAGATGAGTTCTTCATTAGAGATTACTACAAATAGCTTGGGTATAATAAGGTGGAATGCTGGTGGCTGGTTTCCAACAGATCATTGGAGACTGGTTTAAGGAAACTCCATATTGATGCCAAACTCCTAAAGATGTGCTTCCATGCTAAAAGAAATAATAGATTGGTGCATGTGTATTATGAACATGGAGTCTCTATACCAGAGTATTTGGAAGAACCACCATCTAAAAAACGCAAGGAGGTGGTGATTAAAGTCTCTACTCATCCAGTCTGACTATGAATAGGATCAACCTCTAGGACCACACCTCCTACTCTAATTTCCAACCCATCTGTCAACCAATCTCAAGCTATTGAAAATCCAACCCACTAGGAACAACCTTATCTCCACTCAGATTCCAACCCCACTCCACTCATCCCAATTAGCAATTCTATCTGTACTCCACCTAACCCAACAAATAATCCTACCCAAGAACCCCTTCCAACAATCAATTCAAATCCTGTTGCCAAATTGATGAGCAGATAATTTATACGCTTTTTGGCACTATTTTTAGGTAGTTTTTAGTATGTTTTAGTTACTTTTTATTATATTTTTATTAGTTTTTCAATAAAAATCACATTTCTGGACTTTACTATGAGTTTGTGTGTTTTTTTGTGATTTCAGGTATTTTCTGGCTGAAATTGAGGGACTTGAGCAAAAATCTGATTCAGAGGCTGAAAAAGGACTACAGATGCTGTTGGATTCTGACCTCCCTGCACTCAAAATGGATTTTCTGGAGCTACAGAAACCCAATTGGCACGCTCTTAATTGTGTTGGAAAGTAGACATCCAGGGCTTTCCAGCAATATATAATAGTCCATACTTTACTCGAGTTTTGATGACACAAACTGGCGTTCAAATGCCAACTTCCTGCCCTATTCTGAAGTTAAACGCCAGAAACAGGTTACAAACCAGAGTTAAACGCCACAAGCAGGCTGCAACCTGGCGTTTAACTCCAAGAGAAGTCTCTACACGTGTAAAGCTCAATGCTCAGCCCAAGCACACACCAAGTGGGCCCGGAAGTGGATTTCTACATCATTTATTTATTTTCTGTAACCCTAGCTACTAGTTAATATAAAAACTACTTTTAGTGATTTATTTCACATCTTTGGATCATTTTTGAGACTATCTTTGTATCACTTTTGATCTCTTGATCACGCTTAGGGGGCTGGCCATTCGGCCATGCCTGGACCTTGTTCTTATGTATTTTCAACGGTGGAGTTTCTACACCCCATAAATTAAGGTGTGGAGCTCTGCTGTTCTTCATGAATGAATGAAAAGTACTATTATTTTTCTATTCAATTCAAGATTCTTCTTATTCTAAGATATTCATTCGTACCCAAGAACATGATGAATGTGATGATTATGTGACACTCATCACTATTCTCGCTTATGAACGCGTGCCTGACAAACACTTCTGTTCTACATGAAAACAAGCTTAAATGTGTATCTCTTAGCCTCCATTCCGAAAGATCGGAGTATTCGTGGTATAAGCTAGCATCAATTACCAGCATTCTTGAGATCCGGAAAGTCTAAACCTTGTCAGTGGTATTCCGAGTAGGATCTGGGATGGGATGACTGTGATGAGCTTCAAACTCGCGAGTGTTGGGCATAGTGACAGACGCAAAAGGATCAATGGATCCTATTCCAACATGAGTGAGAACCGACAGATGATTAGCCGTGCGGTGACAGTGCATTTGGACCATTTTCACTGAGAGGACAGACGGTAGCCATTGACAACGGTGATCCCCAACATACAGCTTGCCATGGAAAGGAGTATGAATGATTGAATAAAGACAGTAGGAAAGCAGAGATTCAGAAGCAACAAGCATCTCCATACGCTTATCTGAAATTCTCACCAATGAGTTACATAAGTATCTCTATCTTATTTTATATTTTATTTATATTTTAATTATCAAAACCTCATAACCATTTGAATCTGCCTGACTGAGATTTACAGGATGACCATAGCTTGCTTCAAGCCGATAATCTCCGTGGGATCGACCCTTACTCACGTAAGGTTTATTACTTGGACGACCCAGTGCACTTGATGGTTAGTTGTGTGGAGTTGTGAAAAGGAGTTGAGATTACAATCGTGCGTATCAAGTTTTTGGCACCGTTGAGATCACAATTTCGTGCACTAAGTTTTTGGCGTCGTTGTCAGGGAACAAACAATCCCCATGCAACCAAGTTTTTGGCGCTATTGCCGGGGATTGTTCAAGTTTGGACAACTGACGGCTCATCTTGTTGCTCAGATTAGGTAATTTTATTTTAATTTTAAGCTTTTTTTTATTATTTTTATTTTTGAAAAATTTTCAAAAAAATAAAGTATTCTATGGCTTCAGAATTTTTAAGAATGAATTCTAGAGTTTCATGATGATCTGTTGAAGTCTGGCTGGCTGTGAAGCCATGTCTAATCTTTTGGACCGAGGTTTCAACTTATCATCACAAGAGCTTGTTGATTTTTATCAATCTTGCTGTTGAATGTAATGATCTACGAAAGCTTGGCTGCCCAATGGCCATGTCTAGTGTTTTGGACCGAAGCTTTAGACTAACATTGCATGATTCCTGGAATTCTTATTAAAAATTTTGCAATCCTTATTTTTCTTTTTCAAAATAATTTTCGAAAATTACAAAAAAATTTAATAAAATCATAAAAACAAAAAAAAATTGATGTTTCTTGTTTGAGTCTAGTGTCAATTTTTAAGTTTGGTGTCAATTGCATGTTTGTAATTTTTTCTTAATTTTCAAAAATTCATCATATGTTCTTCATTGATCTTCAAATTGTTCTTGATGATTTTTTGTGTTTGATCTTTGCATTTTCTTGTTTTGTGTCTTTTCTTGTTTTTCATATGCATTTTCAATTTGTTAGTGTCTAAACATTAAAAATTTCTAAGTTTGGTGTCTTGCATGTGTTTCTTTTCTTAAAAATTCTCAAAAATAAGTCTTGATGTTCATCTTGATCTTCAAAGTGTTCTTGGTGTTCATCTTGACATTCAAAGTGTTCTTGCATGCATTAGTTGTTTTGATTCATAATTTTTATGTTTTGTTTCAATTTGGTGTTTTTCTCTCTCTTTACTAAAAATCGAAAAATCAAAAATATATCTTTCCTTGTTTTACTCATAAATTTCAATTTCAAAATTCTATCTTTTCAAATCTTTTTCAAAATTTAAATCTTTTTCATTTATTTTTACATATTTTGGAAATTTTTTTATTGATTTTCAAAATCTTTTTCTTATTCTTACTTCATATTTTCAAAAATCTCACTAACATTATATGTTTTAATTCAAAAATTTTTCAAGTTGTTACTTGCCTATTAAGAAAGGTTCAATCTTTGAAATTCAAAAATCATATCTTTCAGTTTCTTGTTAGTCAAGTAATCAACTTTAATTTTCAAAATCAAATCTTTTTAATTTTCAATTCAAATCTTTTTCAAAATGATTTTCAATCATATCTTTTTCTATTTCAATCATATCTTTTTCAAAAATTAATTTCAAAATCTTTTCTAACTTCTTATCTTTTCAAAATTGATTTTCAAATCTTTTTCAATTAACTACTTAACTTTTTGTTTGATTTTTAAAAATTTTTATCTTTTTCAAAACCATCTAACTACTTTTCTCTCTCTAATTTTCGAAAACTCCTCCCCACTTTTTCAAAATTCATTTTAATTAACTAATTATTTTAAATTTTAATTTAATTTTATTTCTCTTTTTAATTTTCAAATTATAACTAATTTTTAAATAAAAAAAACAAAAATATTTTCCTTTTCTTTTTAATTATTTTCGAATTTTTCTCTCCTCCTTCTTCTATTCTTCTCTTCTTCTACTCACATAAAGGAATCTCTATACTGTGACATAGAGGATTCCTCTTCTTTTCTGTTCTCTTCTTTTTCATATGAGCAGGAACAGGGATAAAGACATTCTTATTGAAGTTAATCCTAAACCTGAAAGGACTCTTAAGAGGAAACTAAGAGAAGCTAAAGCACAACCCTCTGGAGAGGACCTGACAGAAATTTTCGAAAAAGAAGGAGACATGGCCGAACCCAACAACAATGGTGGAGATGCAAGGAAGATGCTTGGTGACTTTATTGCACCCTCTTTTGACTTCTGTGGAAGGAGCATCTCAATTCCTGCAATTGGAGCAAAAAACTTTGAGCTTAAGTCTCAATTAGTTTCTCTAATGCAGCAGCATTACAAGTATCATGGACTTCCTTTGGAAGATCCTCATCAGTTTTTAGCTGAGTTCTTGCAAATCTGTGACACTGTTAAGACTCATGGGGTTGACCCTGAGATCTACAAACTTATGCTTTTCCCTTTTGCTGTAAGAGACAGAACTAGGACATGGTTGGACTCACAACCTAAGGACAGCCTGAACTCTTGGGAAAAGCTGGTTAATGCCTTCTTGGCAAAGTTCTTTCCACCTCAAAAATTGAGTAAGCTTAGAGTGGAAGTCCAAACCTTCATACAGAAGGAAGGTGAATCCCTCTATGAAGCTTGGGAAAGATACAAGTAATTGATCAGAATATCTCCTTCTGGTATGCTTCTAGAATGGAGCATTACATGCATATTTTATGATGGTCTGTCTGAACTGTCCAAGATGTCATTGGAGAACTCTACAGGTGGATCTCTTCATCTGAAGAAGACGCCTGAAGAAGCTCAGGAACTCATTGAAATGGTTGCAAATAACCAATTCATGTACACTTCTGAAAGAAATCCTGTGAATAATGGGACAACTCAGAAGAAAGGAGTTCTTGAGATAGATACTCTGAATGCCATATTGGCTCAGAAAAAAATATTGACTCAACAAGTCAATATGATCTCTCAGAGTCTGTCTGAAATGCAAGCTGCATCAGGCAGTACTAAGGAGGCCTCCTTTGAAGAAGAAGCCTATGACCCTGAGAATCCTGCAATAGCAGAGGTGAATTACATGGGAGAATCCTATGGAAACACCTATAATCCTTCATGGAGAAATCATCCAAATTTCTCATAGAAGGACCAATCGAAGCCTCAACAAGGCTTCAACAATAATAGTGGAAGAAATAGGTTTAGCAATAGCAAGCCTTTTCCATCATCTTCTCAATAACAGACAGAGAATTCTGTACAAAGCCATTCTGGCCTGGCAACCATAGTCTCTGATCTATCCAAGACCACACTAAGTTTCATGAATGAAACAAGGTCCTCCATTAGAAATTTGGAGGCACAGGTGGGTCAGCTGAGTAAGAAGATTACTGAAACTCCTCCCAGTACTCTCCCAAGCAATACAGAAGAAAATCCCAAGAGAGAGTGCAAGGTAATAACCATGACCAACATGGCCGAACCTGGAGAGAGTGAGGAGGACGTGAGTCCCAGTGAGAAAAGCCTCCTGGGACGTCCTCTAGACAGAAAGGAGTTTCCCTTTGAGGAACCAAAGGAATCTGAGGCTCATATAGAGACCATAGAGATTCCATTGAACTTCCTTCTGCCATTCATGAGCTCTGATGAATATTCTTCCTCTGAAGAGGATGAAGACATCACTGAAGAGCAAGTTGCTAACTATCTAGGAGCAATCATGAAGCTGAATGCCAAGTTATTTGGTACTAAGACTAGGGAGGATGAACCCCCCTTGTTCACCAATGAACTAAATCCATTAATGAGGCAGACATTATCTCAGAAGAAACCGGATCCCGAAAAATTCTTCATACCTAGTACCATAGGCACCATGACCTTTGAGAAGGCTCTGTGTGACCTGGGGTCAGGGATAAACCTCATGCCACTCTCTGTAATGGAGAAATTGGGAATCTTTGAGGTACAAGCTGCAAGAATCTCACTAGAGATGGCAGACAAATCAATAAAACAGGCTTATGGATTAGTAGAGGACGTGCTAGTGAAGGTTGAAGGCCTTTACATCCCTGCTGATTTCATAATCCTAGACACTGGGAAGGATAAGGATGAATCCATCATCCTTGGCAGACCCTTCCTAGCCACAGCAAAAGCTGTGATTGATGTTGACAGAGGAGAGATGGTCCTTCAGTTGAATGAGGACTACCTTGTATTCAAGACTCAAGGTTCTCCTTCTATAACCATGGAGAGGAAGCATGAAAAGCTTCTCTCAATACAGAGTCAAACTAAACCCCCACATTAGAACTATAAGTTTGGTGTTGGGAGGCCACAACCAAACTCTAAGTTTGGTGTTGAGACACCCCAACCCTGCTCTGATTATCTGTGAGGCTCCATGAGAGCTCACTGTCAAGCTATTGACATTAAAGAAGCGCTTATTGGGAGACAACCCAATGTTATTTAATTATATCTATTTATTTTCCATTGTTATTTTATGTTTTCTTTAGGTTTATGATCATGTGAAGTCACAAAAACAACTGAAAAATCAAAAACAAAATGAAAAATAGCATTAAAAATAGCTCACCCTGGAGGAAGAGCTTACTGGCGTTTAAACACCAGTAAGAAGCATCAGACTGGCATTTAACGCCAGAAAGAAGCATCAAGCTGGCGTTAAATGCCAGAAACAAGCTACAGTCTAGCGTTTAACGCCAGAAACAAGCACCAACTTAGCGTTAAACGCCAATAAAGGGAGAAAAGTTGGCGTTAAACGCTAGAAACAAGCAGCAACCTGGCGTTTAACGCCAGAAGTGCACTCTAAGGGCGTTTTACACGCCTAAATGGAGCAGGGATGATAAGTCCTTGACCCCTCAGCAACCTCAACTCACTCCCTCTCTTCTTCACACCTTTTCATAACACTCTTCCCCAAATACCCTTCACCAATCACATCCATCCACTCCTCCCCAAAAACCCCACCTACCTCCAAATTTAAAATCCTTTCCCTCCCAAACCCAACCCTAATACACGAAACCTAACCCTCCCCCCACCCTTATATATACCCCTCACCACTCCTTCATTTTCACACATTATAACCACTACTTCTATCCCTTAGCCGAACCACATATCTCCCTCCATCTCTTCCATTTTCTTCTTCTTCTACTACTTTCTTTCTTCTTTTGCTCGAGGACGAGCAAACCTTTTAAGTTTGGTGTGGTAAAAGCATTGCTTTTTGTTTTTTCATAACCATTAATGGCACCTAAGGCCAGAGAAATGTCAAGAAAGAGGAAAGGGAAGGTAATTACTTCCACCTCTGAGTCATAGGAGATGCAGAGATTCATCTCAAAGGTCTATCAAGACCACTTCTATGAAGTTGTGGCCAAGAAGACATCCTCATTGAAGAGGACAAGCCCATCACTAAAAAGAGGATGGAGCAAATAAGAGAGCCCACTCATGGACCTCAACAAGAGTATGAGGAAGCTCCTCATCATGAAATCCCTGAGATGCCTCAAGGGATTCACTTTCCTCCACAAAACTATTTGGAGCAAATCAACACCTCCTTAGGAGAATTAAGCTCCAACATGGGACAATTAAGGGTGGAGCACCAAGAGGACTCCATCATTCTCCATGAGATTAGAGAAGATCAAAGAGTTATGAGGGAGGAGCAACAAAAGCAAGGAAGAGACATAGAGGAGCTCAAGAGCACCATTGGTTCTTCAAGAGGAAGAAGACGCCACCCTCACTAAGGTGGACCCGTTCCTTAATCTCTTTGTCTATTTATTTTTTCTGATTTCGTTCTCTATGCTTTATGTTTATTTATGTTTGTGTCTTTATTACATGATCATTAGTATCTAGTGTCTATGCCTTAAAGCTATGAATGTCCTATGAATCCATCACCTTTCTTAAATGAAAAAATGTTTTTGATCACAAAAGAAGAAGAAGTATATGATTTCGAATTTATCCTTGAAATTAGTTTAATTATTTTGATGTGGTGATAATACTTTTTGCTTTCTGAATGAATGCTTGAACAGTGCATATTTTTTTGAATTTGTTGTTTATGAATGTTAAAATTGTTGGCTCTTGAAAGAATGATGAAAAAGGAGAAATGTTATTGATCATCTAAAAAATCAAAAAATTGATTCTTGAAGCAAGAAAAAGTAGTGAAAAACAAGGCTTGCGAAAAAAAAAATGGCGAAAAATAAAAGAAAAAGAAAGAAAAAGAAAAAGCAAGCAAAAAAAGCCAGTAATCCTTTAAACCAAAAGGCAAGGGAAAAATAAAAAGGATCCAAGGCTTTGAGCATCAGTGGATAGGAGGGCCCAAAGGAATAAAATCTTGGCCTAGGCGGCTAAACCAAGCTGTCCCTAACCATGTGCTTGTGGCGTGAAGGTGTCAAGTGAAAAGCTTGAGACTGAGCGGTTAAAGTCGTGATCTAAAGCAAAAAGAGTGTGCTTAAGAACCCTAGACACCTCTAATTGGGGACTCTAGAAAAGCTGAGTCACAATCTGAAAAGGTTCACCCAATTATGTGTCTGTGGCATTTATGTATCCGGTGGTAATACTGGAAAACAAAGTGCTTAGGGCCATGGCCAAGACTCATAAAGTTGCTGTGTTCAAGAATCAACATACTGAACTAGGAGAATCAATAACACTATCTAAATTCTGAGTTCCTATAGATGCCAATCATTCTGAACTTCAAAGGATAAAGTGAGATGCCAACACTGTTCAGAGGCAAAAAGCTACTAGTCCTGCTCATCTAATTGGAGCTAAGTTTCATTGATATTTTGGAATTTATAGTATATTCTCTTCTTTTTATCCTATTTAATTTTCAGTTGCTTGGGAACAAGCAACAATTTAAGTTTGGTGTTGTGATGAGCGGATAATTTATACGCTTTTTGGCACTATTTTTAGGTAGTTTTTAGTATGTTTTAGTTACTTTTTATTATATTTTATTAGTTTTTAAATAAAAATCATATTTCTGGACTTTACTATGAGTTTGTGTGTTTTTCTATGATTTCAGGTATTTTCTGGCTGAAATTGAGGGACCTGAGCAAAAATCTGATTCAGAGGCTGAAAAAGGACTGCAGATGCTATTGGATTCTGATCTCCCTGCACTCGAAATGGATTTTCTGGAGCTACAGAAACCCAATTGGCGCACTCTTGATCGTGTTGGAAATTAGACATCCAGGGCTTTCTAGCAATATATAATAGTCCATACTTTGCTTGAGTTTTGACGATGAAAACTGGCGTTCAAACGCCAACTTCTGCCCTATTCTGAAGTTAAATGCCAGAAACAGTTTACAAACCAGAGTTAAACGCCACAAACAGGCTGTAACCTGGCATTTAACTCCAAGAGAAGTCTCTAAACGTGTAAAGCTCAATGCTCAGCCCAAGCACACACCAAGTGGGCCCAGAAGTGGATTTCTACATCATTTACTTATTTTCTGTAACCCTAGCTACTAGTTAATATAAAAACTACTTTTAGTGATTTATTTTACATCTTTGGATCATTTTTGAGACTATCTTTGTATCACTTTTGATCTCTTGATCACGCTTAAGGGGTTGGCCATTCGGCCATGCCTGGACCTTGTTCTTATGTATTTTCAACGGTGGAGTTTCTACACCCCATAGATTAAGGTGTGGAGCTCTGCTGTTCTTCATGAATGAATGCAAAGTACTATTGTTTTTCTATTCAATTCAAGCTTCTTCTTATTCTAAGATATTCATTCGCACCCAAGAACATGATGAATGTGATGATTATGTGACACTCATCACCATTCTCGCTTATGAACGCGTGCCTGACAAACACTTCCGTTCTACATGAAAACAAGCTTAAATGTGTATCTCTGAGCCTCCATTCCGAAAGATCGGAGTCTTCGTGGTATAAGCTAACATCAATTGGCAGCATTCTTGAGATCCAAAAAGTCTAAACCTTGTCTGTGGTATTCCGAGTAGGATCTGGGATGGGATGACTGTGACGAGCTTCAAACTCGCGAGTGTTGGGCGTAGTGACAGACGCAAAAGGATCAATGGATCCTATTCCAACATGAGTGAGAACTGACAGATGATTAGCCGTGCGGTGACAGCGCATTTGGACCATTTTCACTAAGAGGACGGACGGTAGCCATTGACAACGGTGATCCCCAACATACAACTTGCCATAGAAAGGAGTATGAATGATTGAATAAAGATAGTAGGAAAGCAGAGATTCAGAAGCAACAAGCATCTCCATACGCTTATCTGAAATTCTCACCAATGAATTACATAAGTATCTCTATCTTATTTTATATTTTTTTTATATTTTAATTATCAAAACCTCATAACCATTTGAATCTGCCTGACTGAGATTTACAAGATGACCATAGCTTGCTTCAAGCCAACAATCTCCGTGGGATCGATCCTTACTCACGTAAAGTTTATTACTTGGACGACCCAGTGCACTTGCTGGTTAGTTGTGCGGAGTTGTGAAAAGGAGTTGAGATTACAATCGTGCGTATCAAGTTTTTGGCGCCGTTGAGATCACAAATTCGTGCACCACAAATCTTCTCCAATATCAGTGACCAATTCACAACTGGTTAGAGAAAACACGGACAAAAAGATCATTTTAAGTAAACTGATGAAGGAAACACTTCAAGAGGATCCTGGATTGGTGCCCGAGGACGATGATTCAGGTAATGATGATGAACTATTCTTTGGGATTGTGGGAGAGATTAATCCTAATTTTCAGGTTTATGATGCTCATGATGAATACCATGATGATTTAGATAGGGCAGATTCAAGGCATTCGAAGGAAATGAAGATACCTCCTAATTTGAAGGATAAGCTGGGTAAGATTGATGACGATGACGTGCTTCCTATTTTTAGAGAAGGTGCACGATTTGGGAACTACACCTTGAGGTAGAGATGAAATCTAAAGCAAGAAGTGAAATTACTTATGGAAATGTTTGTTGTTTGTGTCATTTTAATGTCAGAGATTTGTCTTTTGTATTCATGACTCCATGTATATGTTACTAAGTCTATGTTAGAACCTCTATATATTGGTATTAGAGATTTGCCTTTTATACACTCTATATGGCATGTTATATTTTTTTGATGGTGTATAGAATCACACAGACTAAGTTTGAGATACACTTGATGATGGTAATGGTGATTTTCTTTTTATTATTGTTTCATAGTTTGATTCTTCTTCTAGATTGAGATTATGTTTTCTGACCAACATTGACGAAAAAGCACAAAAGACAATTGTATTGATGTCATCATAGGTACAAGTAGGATATACAATTGCTCACATTTACGATTTTCCAATTAATATTACAGTCCAACAATTGCTAGCAGATACAATAAAATGCTAATTTTAAAGTCATAACTTCAGATTCTAAACTCCCATTCTTCCATATAAATTTCAACCTCCATTCATCTATTTCAAAACCAGGATTTGTTCTACCACTAAATTTTCCTTCATCTTAAACTTTGTTAGCCCAGATAAAGAGAGCATACTACCTCTTACCAACACTTTGCAACCACATTAAAGAACTATGGAGAATAAATTACATATTGAATAAGTAACAACACTAGCCTAGCTAGATTAACAAAACACACTTACATCATAGTTTGAACAACCAAAAAATGACCTCCCTAAATTCACATATGTTCCTGACCATTATTTGAGGACGGGTTGACTACCACACCCCCACCTTTCTGAAAGTTGTTCATGGCTGATGAACGGATTTTTGATGGTATCAAATTTCACAAATGAAATCTCGTTGCAAGTATAGTTTCTAAACCAACAAATAATCCTCTCATGCAAAAAATTGTTTGTCACAAGTTCAAAACTAATAAAACTAACCGAATTATTCAAACCTCGGGTCGTCTCTCAAAGAAATTACAGGGAAATGTTCTTGTTATTGGTTATGAGATGCATATTTTAGGGTTTTGAATAAGAGACATGAAAGGTAAATAGCAAAGAAGTAAACTAATAACTAAGAAAGCTCTTGGCAAGGAATGAGAATTAGAAGTCCTATCCTCATTATCATCATCAATTGTGATGAGAATTGTCCATTGCTCTACTTAGTCAACCTCTAACTATGAAGGAAAGTCAAGTAGAGATAATCAATTTGAGTCCACAAGTCCTAGCCAAATCCTAAGGAAAGACTAGAGTTAGTGTCATGCAAATCAATTAGCAATTTCCGATTATCAATCAACAAAAGAGTTTGATAACTCAAGAGTCTCTAATTACTCAACCGAAGCCAAGAGGAGAAAAATCTACTCTAACATCCTTCCAAGCATTTAATCAAACACTTGGAAGGCACAAAGAAAAGCAAGATAAAATTGCAAGAAATATAGATCTACAGCTACTCAAAGTAAGGAATTAACAACAATAAAGCAAATCAACAATAAAGGAAACCAAACATGAATTGCATTAAAGAGAAGTAGAAGAGACAAGAGTGCATCAACAAAAAAAGTAAACAATTACAAGGAATGAAATGCTAAACTAGAGAAGCAAAGATAGAAGAACAAGAAATTAGAAAGCAAAAGAAAATCAAAGCATGAATTAAACCTAGATCTAAGAAATCCTAATCTATCTCTAACCTAATTCTAGAGAGAAGAGAGAGCTTCCACTACAACATTTTTGGCCTAAGGTAACTCTTATTCGAAGCAACATTTAATAAAAGTTGTCTTAGATAGGAAAATACAACATGTTATAAGAGTTGCCTTTGAGTAAGACAAAGATAACAAATTTTTTGGCCACCCACAAAAATTGTTGTCTTTGATATTTAAAGCAACACTTAAAAAATATTACAATATAAAATATTAAAGATAACATTTTTAAATAAAAATACAACATTTTATAAGGGTTATAAAAAAAATTGAATAAATAACTTTTATAAAAAGTTGCCTAAAATCATTCATAGCTAAAAATTTTAGAGGGAAACTTTTAATCATATTCCCTCCAAATAATTATTTTCCAATCAAATAACTTAGTAAAAAAAAGAAAAGCTACTAGATAGGTCACATTTCCATTGCTTCGTTCCTCACTGCCACCCACCGTTCGAAGAAAAGGGAAAAGCCCTAACTCACGGTGCGACACGAACGGCAGCAGGTCTCGACCCAGACGGCGCGACACGAACGGCAGTAGGTCTCGACCCAGACGGCACGACACGAACGGTAGCAAGTCTCGTTCGCGTACGAGATCAGGTCTCTGTCGGCGACGGCGCGGTGCTCTCCTCCACAGGCGTCGGCGAGTTGCTCTCCTCCACAGGCGTCGGCGAGTTGCTCTCCTCCACAGGCGTCGGCGAGTTGCTCTCCTCCTCCTGTCTCAGCTCCGTGTCGCAGTCACCTTCGAGAAACCCCTCTCCTTCTTCCTCCTCTTTCCCTGTCTCGCCTCCTCCTCTTCGCAAGCTCAGACAATACTACATGCAGCGATAACCCCCTTCTGCCTCCTCTACGTATTGCTTGGTAAGAAGCTTCTGATTTTCTGATTTACTATGAATTGGATTTTCTGATTTACTATGAATTGGATTTTCTGAATACTTTGATTTTGAATGAAGATTGGGAATGTTCTGAATTTTAGTATGAAAATAGAATTTTTGAATGCATTTATTCTAAATTTTCGCTATGGGAATGTTCTGAATGTACTGAATTTTAGTAATACATAAAGCTGTGATATCATGGATTTCATGTTGATGCTGATTTTACATTGATTCTTGCAGTAAACCCCCAGTTGAAGAGCTGCACCAGTTCTTGAAATTCCAGTTGCCAAAGCTATATGTAAACCCATCAGGTAAACATTTTCCTTCTTAGCCCTGGACATCTTGCTATTTCTTGGCTGTGCCTCTAATCCTAAGAAATCCACATTCATGCCCTGTGAATGGTGTTATTTAGCAATTAGCAGGGAATC
Organism: Arachis ipaensis; assembly: GCF_059453495.1. Lineage (NCBI taxonomy): Eukaryota > Viridiplantae > Streptophyta > Magnoliopsida > Fabales > Fabaceae > Arachis > Arachis ipaensis. The sequence goes on from NC_142436.1 coordinate 113,826,372, forward strand.
AAAATAAAAAGTATCATGGAAAAATCTGTAATAATTTTCAGTCTCTATGGAATATTTTTGCAAGAAAAAATTTAGTAACTAATAAATAATTAATTAATACCTGTAGTGCAGACTTCTCTTGAAGATCCTCACTTGCAATTAACTCATGTGAAAGCAAATCTTCTTCATCGACTAGATCAAAATCCAGGTCCGGGAAGAAATTGTAGTCCTCATCAATTTCCTGCTAAAGTTTAACAAATTAAATCAGATATATACCACTGAGTTATTGTTAAATTATATATATATATGTTAAACTTCAAAGAAATTGTAATCATTTACTATCTGTCCAAATTCACTGACTTTTGAGTAATTGTTAAAGTGTTTTAGTTTCTGGACTACTATTAATTAATATATATAAATCGAATATGAGTTTCTAATGCTATATTATTATCAATAATGTAGCTCTGGTATATTTGCGAGGCTCTGGTATATATCAATAATGTAGCTAGTATCACATCAAAAGTTTTGTAAACTTAAAATAAAGAAAATAAAAAATATTTACTAAAACTTGAATCATCACAAACTAATCATTTAGTGCATGTACAAAACCAATTCTTTTAATTTATTTTGCAACCACTGCAAAATATTTATATTAGTCAATTTTTAGTGTACTTGTATATATATGTTATTTCAATTGACCACTTTTTCTTAACATTTAAAAATTAATATACAAATTATATTTAAACACATGTTGATGCTGATTTTACATTAATTCTTGCAGTAAACTCCCAATTGAAGAGCTGCACCAGTTCTTAAAATTCTAGTTGCCAAAGCTATATGTGAATCCATCAGGTAAACATTTTTCTTCTTGGCCCTGGACATCTAGCTATTTCTTAGCTGTGCCTCTGATCCTAAGAAATCCACATTCATGCCCTGTAAATAGTGTTATTTAGCAATTAGCAGGGAATCAAAATAAAAAGTGTCATAGAAAAATCTGTAATAATTTTCAGTGTCTATGAAATATTTTTGCAAGAAAAAATTTAGTAACTAATAAATAATTAATTAATACCTGTAGTGCGGACTTCCCTTGAAGATCCTCACTTGCTATTAACTCATGTGAAAGCAAATCTTCCTCATCAACTAGATCAAAATCCAGGTCCGGGAAGAAATTGTAATCCTCAACAATTTCCTGCTTAAGGTTAAAAAAATAAATCAGATATATACCACTATGAGTTATTGTTAAATCAGATATATATTTGTTAAACTTCAAAGAAATTGTAATCCTTTATTATCTGTCCAAATTCGCTGACTTTTGAGTAATTGTTAAAGTGTTTTAGTTTCTGGACTACTATTAATTAATATATATAAACCGAGTATGAGTTTCTAGCTATATTATTATCAATAATGTAGCTAGTATCACATCAATAGTTTTGTAAACTTAAAATAAAAAAAATAAAAAATGTTTACTAAAACTTGAATCATCACAAACTAATCATTTAGTGCATGTACAAAACCAATTCTTTTAATTTATTTTGCAACCACTGCAAAATATTTATATTAGTCAATTTTTAGTGTACTTGTATATATATGTTATTTCAATTGACCACTTTTTCTTAACATTTAAAAATTAATATACAAATTATATTTAAACACATGTTGATGCTGATTTTACATTAATTCTTGCAGTAAACTCCCAATTGTAGAGCTGCACCAGTTCTTGGAATTCCAGTTGCCAAAGCTATATGTGAACCCATCAGGTAAACATTTTTCTTCTTGGCCCTGGACATCTAGCTATTTCTTTGGTTGTTGTTATCTGCTTAATCCATGCTAGGGTTTTCAATAAGAATTGAATTCATGCACTTTAGCTTGTCAATACTTTATAGTAGCATTTAGTGATGCATTATTAAGCAGAGTTGCTCTTAGTCTCTATGAATTTGATTGTTTTTCTCCACCTTAAATTGAGAAAGGAGAAAACATTGAATAATAATATTTTTTTATCATGCTGAAAGTTAAAACATATTGCCTTTTTATCATCTCTATTCATGGTGTTCCTTTTCTACCTAATATTTCTGCGAACCTGTAGTTTTTCTGCGAGCCTGCAATTTATCATGGTGTTCCTTTTAACCTGCATCTTGCCTTTTCGAACTAATATTTCTACGAGCCTGCAAGTTTTTTCTATCTATATTCATGGTGTTCCTTTTGAAATAAACTTTTTTATAGTCAATAGAACGACTTATGTCACTCTTTTTTCAGTGATCAAAGCGCTGTAAGTACTTACTTTTGCTTAGAAATTTATGTCTTCATAAAAAAAAATTAATTTTCGTAATTAGCTGAGTTAACTAGTTCATATAGAATCGATTATTATTTTTCAATTGATTGTTCTGTTTGCCACTTTGATTGTAAGTTACTCTATAATTTTCTTGTCTTAGTTGCTGTTTTATGACTGTCATGGATGCTATTTTTTTGCTATTTTATGGCTATCGTGATTGTTGTTATGGTATCTATTTTGTGGCTGTTTCATGGCTGCTTCATGGCTATCGTGGTTGTTATTTTAGTATCTACTTTATGGTTGTTTTGTGTTTGTCATGGTTGCTGACTTGCTGCTTTCTTTTTTATGGCTGATTTAATTGCTGTTTTATGACTGTTTTACGGCTATCGTGTTTGTTGTTTTAGTATCTACTTATGACTATTTTATGGCTATCATGGCTGCTATTTTATGCTTGTTTCATGACTGATTTATATGCTGTTCTATGGCTATTTTATGCATGTTTTATGGCTATCATGGACTGCTATTTTATGGTTATTTCATGGCTGTTTTATGGCTGATTTAATTGCTGTTCTATGACAATTTACAACCATGTTTTATGGCTATCATGGACTGCTGTTTTATGGCTCTTTCATGGCTATTTTGGATTGCTATCCCTATTAGTTATCAATAGGTTTTGGATTCTTTCATTGAATTTTTATCACTAAAAATAGACATATCATATATTTGTGTGTATAGGATAAACTTGATGATCTCCAAGAAGCTGGAGAAACTCCTACTAATGCATTTCAAAAAGTTTTTGGTAAAGAGAATCCAGGAAGAGTTCGATGTTATGGAAGAACTGTTACAAAAACTTCTCTTAAGAAAAATAAAGAAATAGATGAAATCAAAAAACAAAGTGAAGAGAAGGTAACAGCTTTAAAAACTGAATTAGACGACCATAAGCAACGACTGCAAGGATTGGAAGATATTGTGAAACTTATGTTGCAACAAACTTCTCCTGGTATGAATGTTGATGAAGCGCTTTCTCTCTTGCGATCTAAGCAATCGTCTGCAAATAGTGCACAAGATCCAAATTTAGTTCCTCGGCATTCTCCTCCATCGACTCATATACCAAATCATGATTAGGTATATGTATGCTAAATTGTTGTACCACTTGAGTATACATATTATTGTATAGCTGATGTTTTGACTATAATTTTTTGTTCATTTAAATTTGACTGCAGCTTTCTTATTGTTGGATGGATGAAGTTTTCTGAAGACATAAAGACAATTCTTGGCACAATGGTGAAGCACAAAGTCTTTTTGGTTTTAAGTGGACAACTTAGTTTCTTTTTTGTTTAAGTACATTAGCAGAAAAACATGTATTTTGCTTACTTAGGTTTATTATTTATTTGACTTGGTAACTTATTAGCAATTATATATGTTAATTGGTATTTGGAAGACCTTTCTATATATATATGCAATATATATTATTAGCTTATTCAAATGCGGGTGTTATATATTCTTCAAATGTCATATAAATATAACAAAGATAAAAAAATATTATTTTAGATATTAAAAAAGAGAATCTAAGAAAAATTCAATAAGGTGTTGCTTTAGGTATTAAAAAAAGACAACTGTAAATAAACCTACATAAGTGTTGCATTAGGTCTATAAAAAAGGTAACTTAAAAAAACTTGGACAAGTGTTGCTTTAGGTATATGAAAAGGCAACTTAAAAAAACTTGGACAAGTGTTGCTTTAGGTATATGAAAAGGCAACTTAAAAAAACATGGACAAGTGTTGCTTTAGGTATATGAAAAGGCAACTTAAAAAAACTTGCACAAGTGTTGCTTTAGGTATATGAAAAAGCAACTTAAAAAACTCTGGACAAGTGTTGCTTTAGGTATATGAAAAAGCAACTCGTAAAAAGTGTTGCCATAGCATTTCATATAAAGCGTTGTGTTTGGGTGTTCTAAGGCAACCCTTTCGTGGAGTTACTTTATTTGCAGAAAAGGCAACGTTTTTTGAAAGTTGCCAAAAAAAGAGTTCCCTTTATATACAAAAGCGTTGCCTTAGACCAAAGGTAACGGCCGATAGCCAACCCCCCAAAAAGCATTGCCTTTTGTCGGAAAGTGTTGCCTTTTATCAAAGGCAATACTTTCTCATATTATAAGCAACGTTTTTAAAGGGTTGCCTCAGCCCGAATTTGTTATAGTGTTTTCTCTCTAGAAACTAACTAAAGCATCATCATCCAAACTCCACTATGTGTTCCCCCTCCTTTTGACTCCTCTTCAATTTCACATGTAATAGGCTCAGAAAATGAGTTGGATCAGGGCCTGGGAAGCTCAGAAATCGCCCCCAGCGTTTTCACTATAATGAAGTCACGTGCGAGCATCGACGCGTACGCGTGGGTCACGCGCACGCGTCGTTTGGCATTTTTGCCATCCACGCGTACACGTCATGTACGTGTACGTGTAGCCATGCGACTTCAATTCCACACGTGCGCGTCTGCTACGCGTGCGCGTCGATGAATGCATCCCAAATCCTTGATTTTCCATTATTTTCCCACTTTGCATGCTTTTCTCTTCATTCTTTTGATCCGTTCCTAGCCTTTTAAACCTGAAATCACTCAAGGAACACATCAAGGCATCTAGTGGAATCAAAGGTGGATTAAAATTAGCAATTAAGGGCCTAAAAAGCATGTTTTCACACTTAACCACAATTAGGAGAAAATCATGAAAACATGCAATTTCATTTAATAAATGTGAGAAAAGTTGATAAAATCCACTCAATTAAGTATAAAATGTACCACGAAAATAGTGGTGCATCAATGGCTACTTCTGGTCGTTCTCCTCTCACAGCTTCCCTCGTAGCGTCGGCTGCTGGAGCTACCAACCACGTTGTTGCCTCCTCCCATCATCAATCTTTCAAAACTCCCTTAACAATGGTGGAGGAAATGAACGAAAACGACTTCTAATGGTGTAAGTGAGTTTCTGGAGTTCAAATTGAGATTAGGATTATAAACCAACAATAAAAAATAAATTGAGTTAAAAACTTGCATGTGCCATGTAATATAGCCATTAGTTGTCCACCATAGTATCCCTCTACACACGTCATCACTCTGTTTGTGAATATTCATCAGAAAATACTTCAGGGACAACTATGAATTATTTTTGTTAAGTTCAAGAATAAATTTGGAATAATTGTAAATTGAAAGACGAGATTAAGACTCGATTACAAGTTCAGGTATCACTTTGAGATTTAACTCAATTTCACAATTTTTTATCTTATCCATTTTAACACTTTTTTTTATAGAAGAAATAATTAAAAAAAATACCATTCTGTAAAATATTATTGGCATAAACTTGATTGTGTAAATATAAAAACAAGTCAATTGAAGAAAAAAAAAGTGTACAACACAAGTCTTAAAAAATTACACCATTATATTATTTAATTTCTCTGTTACAAATTATGATCAATCATTCTCTTCTCCCAAAGCTTTCACAAATCCCAAGAATAACATCTCAAGATCTCTCACACTAAGTACTTCGTTTTACCAACTAATGACCTTCATTGTTAAAATGATTTGTATAGGTAGAATCCAAATGGTACCAACATATTATTTGTCAATTTATTATCAATAATAATTAATTATTATATTTTAATTATATATTTAAAGAGACATATTCAAAAAATATATTTATAAAAATATTTTTATTAAACACAGTTATAAAAAAGATATTTTTATTAGACACATCCATAAAAATATTTTTATTAAATACAATTATAAATAAAAGTTGACAAAAATCGATAAAAATACTGTTGGTAACATAGTGAGATTGAAAAGAATAATATCAGGATACAGGTAAAATAGCATAGCATTAATGGTGAGTGTGGCCTCCTGTTCGTGAATTGTCTCTGATTAACAGGCAAATGTTACTTCTCAACGGGTCGTGGCATGTGGATAGGCCTGTCTTCTTGTAATGCAAAACCCCACAAAGTTCCGGCAAAGAAATGTACTGCCAAAGAAACAAGAACGTGTGGTTGTTGCTTTGAGACATGAACACTCTACATCAACCTTTGCCCAACTTGTTCATTCTTAATGTTTATTAATTTTAAATGCCCCTTTTGGATACAAGATACATATTAATAATTATAATAATAATAATAATAACAACAATAATCAAGTATGGACTAAACTAATTATTTCCGTACAAGTGTATAGCTGTGATCATTAGTGCCAAATAATGTGTAGAAATTTGCTGGCTTCTATTAATGGAATTATCTTCTTTTGTAATGAATATTATTTAAGTATTTATAAACATTTGTGCCATGATTCCAAAATTGATGATTACCAAATACGTTAGTACGATTTTGGTTCTTAAAGTATAGGTCGAAAACTTTTTTTATTCCTAACCTTTTTTTACACAAAAAATCGTCCCTAAGGTTTAACTTGTTTTTAAAATTGTCCTTACTTTAAGGACTAAAATCGTACGGATGTGGTGGTGAAAGCAGAGGCAAAAGTGGATCATAGACAACTTCTTCTTCTTCTTCTTTCCTTTTCCCATCTTTTTTTTCCTTTTTTTCTTCCACTTTTTCTTATTTTTTTCTTTTTTTTATTTTATAATTTTTTTTGTTATGGATAATTTGGTTCAAAATGTTAATATTTAAGTAAAAAGGACAATTTTAAATCTTAGTTTTAAACTTTAGAGACGATTTTGTATGCAAAAAAGATTAAAAATAAAAAAAAATTTGCCTATACTTTAGAGATCAAAATCTTACTTAACCCTTACCAAATTGAACAAAAGTTTATTTAAATAAAAGATATAGCAGAGCTAAAGTTTCTCTTTTTGGGAGTACAAAACAATACCTACACAACACCCATATCTTTTATGATGGTTTTTTTTTTTTTTCAATGAATTGAACAACCCAATCTTAAGTTACACACTCACACACACATGAAATCCTCTTTTCACCATCAATCACCCCGAATAACTTGTCCAATCAATTGTTTGGGCTGATTTAATAAAATTCAATTAAAAAATAGCTATTTGAATAAACTTAACAACAACTGGAGGAGAAGACTAGGCCCAAATAGTTGGAGGGGTTTTACCATGTACTCTCTTTATTGTTTACCCTTTACGAACAAAACTATTGTCTAACCGTTGACCCCGCATTCCATACTTGACAATATGTCAAGAGTATTTCATTTCAAGACCCAAAAAAAAAAAAAAAAAACAAAAAGTATTTTCATTTTTGAACTTAGACTTTAGAGAAATTATTACACAATTGACCCAAAAAAATGAGAATGCCCCTTTTAAGTTCTAAATGAAGGACCTGCCCAAAAAAAAAAAGGTTCTAAATGAAGGAATGATTGATAACTTTGGTTTTGTTAAGAAGGTTTAGCATAAGCCTACTAATGAAAACAAGTTTTTATAGAAATTATATAGTTTAAATTTTAATAGAATGATTTAATTTTACATGTATTAAAGTAAAAAAATTTTAAAATTTCTACTTATAATAATCTTAACATTAGTTAAATCCTTGTTAAAATTTAAAAACTAATTATTTTATATTTCTAATGCAGTGAATTATTAAAAAATGTTCTTAGGACATAAAAAGAATAATTAATATTTCAAATCATTAAAAAGGTTATTTAATTTTACCTTATTAAATATTTAAAAAATAATAATTAATATATTATATCATTATTCTTCAACTTATTACAATCGGAAGTTTTTAATTACTAATAGAGTATTGTATGATATGATACATTACAAAAAAAAAAAGACACAAAATGACATTAATATTACGGCGGTTTTACAAAACCGCCGTAATATCAGGGTGTTATGGCATTTTTTCTTGTTGTCATAATTGAGTTGCATTTAATGGTGGTTTTTGTTGATTCTGGTGGTTTTAAAACGCCATTATCACTACTATATAAAAAAGCCTAACCCTAATCCAATTCTCATTTTCTGATGAAACGCAAAGGTTGAATCGCTACCACAGTGATCTTCTCTGTGACGATTTTCTCTTACCGATCTCCTCTGGCGAAAGACCTCCTCCCACGACGACCTTATTCGGCGACGTCTTCCTCAGCGGCGATCTTCCCTGGTGACCTCTCCTCCAACTACAATCTCCTTCTGCGACGGTCTCCTCCTGCGACGGTCTCCTCCGGTGACATCTCCTACTAAGATGATCTCCTCCGGTGGCATTCTCCTACGCCGGCAATCTTGTCCATCAAGCTACTGTGCTATGAGATTCTCCTCCCACAAGCTCGTGAGGTAGGTTCTTCTCCCTCTTTTACTTTGTTCCCTTGAAAATATTTTACTCTAATTCCTTCGATCTCTTAATTATTGATCCAAAATTTCGGAATACATGATAGATTTTATGAAATAGCAACTACAACTACTAAAACTGCAAGAGCTAGGGTTTCTGAGGAAGGGATCGATCGTTGAAACATTTCACAATGATGATGATGAAGTGCTCGATGCTGCGGAAAATGGAGTTGTGGTAATTTTGTTAGTGACCTAAAGAGGCGAAAATGGTTGAAGCAAACATGGATAACTTGTTGTTATGCATATTTATTGCATAATATGAATTAATTTATTTGTGGTTTTTGTGCACCTACATGAACAAACAATTAATTTATTTACAATTAAATTGCTCTCTCCTAACTATTATACTTATCAAACATGACAAGAAAAATAGATTTTATATCGTTTCTGCTTTAGCTGATACCAAGGTAGATCTTAAAAGTATATATGACTTTATAAATTTGAGAGGAAATGTTTCACTTGCTTTGCTTTTGCCTTACTTTGATGTGTATTCATTAGCAGTGCTATCTCAGCGGCTTGGTTTAGGAAAAAGGAGGTCTTAGAATGACACCTGAAGAGGCTCTGAGTGAAATACTTTAGGTTTGTGTTATTGTTCCATACTTTTTGTTGACATCATCTTTATTTTCCTTTTCTCTTTGTTTATCTTGTTTAGAAAGATGAGTCGATTATTACCAAAATAAAAACAATGCATTATATGGTCCATCAGGGAACCAATTCGTGTTAATTCATTCATTGATTGAGTTGGTGGGGGTCATTTGGTAAATACAATTCATCTATTCCATGGATCAATCCAATTTGTTATAAGAACTTTCTCTCATTCTAATAAATAATATATAGACTTAGAACTTAGAACCTTATTATCATTAAATGCTCTCTTTTTGCTTTTACTTTTTGCACTGATATTTGATTATTATAATTTTTGGACGGATTAGAAGTATACTTGCTTCCTCTGTCACTGTCACTCTACTTAATTTTAACAAAATTTTATAGTCGTTTTGGGTGAAATAAAGCATATTTTTTTTAAAACCCGGTTAATTAATGACTAATTGGCCCATAAATGAGAATTTATTCTAGAAAGTCAAAAATGTGATTTTTATGGCTTAATATGATAGAGGAGATTAAAACGAGAATTTTGATTCCAATTTTATAGAAATCGGCCCAAGATTGGACCGAACAGGCCAAACCGGGCCAACCGGACCCATATTAGGCCCTTGGCCCAACCAAACTAAACCTAAAGCCCTCATTTCAGCACTCTCTCTCCTCACTAATACTAAAAGCACGCTGAAATAGTATGAGAATGGGGGAAGAACACTCTCAAAGTTCTACCTCTCATTTGATCTTCAAACCACCATAACTTTTGATCCGGAGCTCCGATTGCCGCACCATTTGCGGCCATGTGTTCACCGCGAAGAACTCTACAAAACCCACTACTTTATTCTTGAGGTAATCCACGAGATTAGTCCAATTTTCTCAGTCTTAAATTCGAATTTTTGGGTAAAAAATGTTGAGATTTTGGGCTCTTTGATGTTATAGGCCCCAACTAGCTTGAAGGAGAAGAGAAATATTGTCTCTTTGATCCTTGAGTGTGGTAAGATTCTCAACTCTAGTGGAATTTGTTGATTTATGATGTTGGGTATTGTGTTGTTGTGTTTGGGTGTGATAATTGTGGCTTAGGTAGTGTGTATGTGAATATTAAAACTTGATTGAGATTTTGGAAAGGTTGGAAAAGGATTTTGGTGTGCTAAAAATATGTTCTTTGAGGTGTTGGATCTTGGTGAGCTTGTGAAAAAGTGGTTTGGAAATGCTCCGGGTTGAGCGGAAATATCGGCTAAGGTATGGTCTTGATTTTCTGTATCTAAAATATAATGTGGTGTGAAAACTTAGGTTAGAGACCCTAAGATAGGTTTTGAATGGTTGATGTTGTTGAATGGTTAAGATAAATTATGTGGTTAAGTATGTGATTATGAATATTGATGTATTGATGGTGTGATGCATGAGAGATATGCATGTTTTGATATATGATTAATGATTGATTGAGGTTGAATTGTGGGTGAAGCCATATTGATGGTGTGGGTGAATTTGATTGTGTGTATTGATGGTTGATTGGAAATGGTATTGTTGGGAATTGGGATGAGAAAATATGTATAACATGATATTGTGTTTTGAAGTTGAGTTACTTGGTTGAGATTGATTAAAATGATGGAATTGTGGGTCATGATTTGGTAAAAATGTTCATGTATGAGTTGAGAAGGCTTCATGTTGATTTTTGGTATGTTTTGGTTGATTTCAAAAAGGGTTGGAATTGGTTTGTTTTGAAAATAGAACTTTGTGGTTTTATATGAAAATGTGGTTTTGGGACATACTTTGACGGAGCATAACTTGGACTCCGGATCCCCGTTTTGTGCCAAACTTATTTAGAAATGAAATTGTATCCGAGATTTCTATGCCGTTCGAAGAATGGGTGAAAAATGATTTGAAATGAGGAAGTTATGCCCGTCGAAAGATTGGGGTTTGAAACTGTGAATTATGCAGCTTTTAACTTAGAAAAATTTTTGGCAGAAAGCACTCCCACGCGTAGGCGTGGCCGACGCACACGCGTTGTTTTCAAAGTTTCACTACCCACGCGTGCGCATGGTCTACGCGTACGCGTCGAAGGGCTAAAATAGTTGCCCAGCCGAAATTTCCGAGAGTTGTGCCAGTTTTGTGCGTGGGGCACAAAACGCACCCACGCGTACGCGTCGCTGTGTTTTGATGCATTCCACGTGTGCGCGTGGGCGACGTGACATGTGACCCTGTTTTCACCCCAAGGTTGATTTTTTAGTTTTTAAAGCTAAATTTCAGACTTCTAAGCCTCCGATCTCACCCCTTATATCTTAAAACTTGATGATATGCCTAGCAATGAGAAGGGCTAGCAAATGTGGTAGCTTGTGAATGAAGAAAGAGGAGAATTAATGATGAATGATGATCAAGGATCATTGTATGAGATACGGAGGATGAATGTGGAAGTGCTTTATATGCCATGAGCCGAAGGGCTGTAATTGTTAATGAATTGGCTGGTTATGGATTGTATTATGGGCCGAATGGCTGAGATATGGCCGAGTATGGCTGAGCTATTATTGAATTATGGCTAAGTATGATTATATATATACGTATTGAATGAAATGTGAATGTTGCACTTCCACTATCTGAGATCGAGTTCTCCTGGGAGAAAGCAGTGGCTAGCCACCATGTGCTCCAGGTGGAGACTCGATACTCTGCTGACCCTATGTCGTAAGTGTGGCCGGACACTGTGAAATTTCTGGATGAGCTTGCCCCGTGAATATACACCACTGAGGGTATTGGATATGAATTATGATTTATGATTGAGTATAACTCGAGTGGGGATGCACAACAGAGGGACAGTCCAATGGTTAGCTACCAGGACTTGTCGAGTTGGCTATATAACCGACAGATGATATCATCAGCCATTAGGACAGGCATTCATCATATGCATACTATGTGAATTGTTTGGATTTGCCTAATTGACTGCATATTATCTGCTAATTGTCTAAATGTCATATCTGCTTCCTATCTGTATATCTTCTGGTCCGATATAATTGTGTTTGCCATATTACATTACTGTTGGTGGTTGAGAGGTCTGCAGGACTTGGAAAGGGGAATGTTAGTTAGACTGAAGATCTTTAGTCAGTTGCCATTTATGGTTTTTTCTGTTTATAAGCTTTGATTTATCTAGTGGAAGTTTTAGGATTGCCTTCGGCTTTCCCAGGACATTACATGTTAGATATGTGGGTACTGTTACCATACTGAGAACCCCCGGTTCTCACCCATGTGGATTTTGTGGTTTTCAGATGCAGGGCGTGAGGCTTCTCGCTGAGGCATACTGGAGACTTCCGAATTACCGAAGATCCTTTATTTTTGGGACTTTACTTTTGTTTCATGTTTTCACTTAGATACTTTTATCTCCACTAAATAATGTATATATATACTGTTTGACTCCTCTTAGAGGTTGTTTTGGAGAACAGGTTCTGTTAGCTTGTCCTTGGGGTTTCCCTTGGGTTTCCTACTTTATGTTTATTCATAAAAGTATACTTTTATGCTCGGCCCGGTTATCTTCGCAAACCGGGTCTTGAGTCTTGATATTCGTATCTTTGGCACTCTTTTATTTATGGTTTCACGTTAGTCTATCTTTGGTCGGTTTTGTTACGTTATCGATCTGAGTGTTGTGATTTTCTATTTAACGGTTTTGTTTTATCCCTTTTTCTTCAAAAGCTCCTAGTTATAAATATTTTTCACAATACTATACGTACTAAATTTTATTTACTAGAGGTCGTAATACCTCACCACCTTTGTCTTATGACTTAAGCATAAGGCTCTGTGTGGTAGGGTGTTACATTTTTCTTTATGTTTCAAAACTTGGATGCAAAAGAATGGTTTAGTACTAGTACAACTTATTTTAAACTTCTCTGACCAACTCTCCTCTTTTGTTAACCAATGATCATCTCTTATAATTCCCTCTAGTTTGTTACAAGGAACAGTGTCAGTGGTCCTTGCCGGACTTGTCGCGGCCCTGATTCTCTCCCTCTGCCACCCCTTTTTTTTTTCTCTGTTGTGTTTGTGCTTCTCTTTAATGTTGTTTTTCTGCTATACAATTTTGTATACCTGTAAATTAAAATTAGGGGATCTTAAAGGAGCATTATTCGATGCTGAGTTTGCACTGCAAGAAGAGGACAACAATGTCAAAGCATTATTCCGGCAATGACAGGTTGATATCTGAATTTAGGAGGGTTTTTTGCTATATTTTATTAAATATGTCCCAGACTCCTTTATGATAACTGTGGCTTTGGACTTATGATGGGGGCGGAATACCGTCGGTAAGGAATTTAACAAGATTTTCGCGTTGCAAGTATATCCCTCAACCAACAAATAATCCGCCACTAGAAGTGGTAAGCAATCTTCTATCTTCCACACAAAGGGAGTGTTCAATCCATGGTGTGGACAAGATTCCAATAGCCTCTTGAACCGAGTCCAATACTCATATAAACTCTCTTGGTCCCTTTGCATTATACCCGAGATCTCCTTCCGGACGTAATCGGTCTTCTCCGGTGGGAAGAACTTATCTAAAAACTCTCTGCTCAAGAAATCCCAATTGGTCACAATCTCATCCGGTAGCGAATAAAACCATGTCTTTGCTTGCCCTTCAAGAGAAAAGGGAAAGGCAAAAATCATAATAACCAACTCATCGGCTCCATGCCTTCGAGCCGTAGAACAAGCAACTTGAAAGTCTCTTAGATGTCAGATGGCGTTTTGACACGGCAACCCATGATACTTAGGAAGTAGATGTATCAAGCTACTCTTCAACTCAAAGTTTGGATCAAGGTTGGGATACATTGCTTGCAAAGGTTGAAGTATGATATCCGGAGCTCCTTGCTCATGTAAAGTGATCCGTCGTGGCTCCGCCATGTATGGTTCACCTGTAGGATGCAAAGATGTATTAGTAGTGCCAACAAAAGAATAGGAAGTAGCGGACTCCAAGTCACTCTTAGTACCGTCTAGTGATTCGGTATGTTCCTCAAGAGAGGCCGAAGTACTAGCCGTATAGTCCAACCGCCGTCTAGCTTGCCGAGTGTGTAACAAAGTTCTTTCAATCTCAGGGTCAAACTCGACTAAGCTAGAATTTGGTTGAGACCGAGTCATCAAACTTGGGACTCATAGCACACATACAAAAGAAATCTAAACTATAGATAAGTATTGAAAGAAAGTAAACTATCTACAATATTCACATATTCACATAACCAATATCAAGGCATATGTTGCAACCATTCCCCGGCAACGGCGCCAAAAATTTGATGGGGGCGGAATACCATCGGTAAGGAATTTCACAAGATTTTCGCGTTGCAAGTATAGCCCTCAACCAACAAATAATCCGCAGATCAAATTTCGAAGGAATTGGTTATCACAAGTTCAACCCCAATAAAAGTAACCGAAGTATTCAAACCTCGGGTCGTCTCACAAGGAATGGGCAAACATGTGCATCAACATTGGTTAGAATTTTGGGGTTGCAAATCATGAGCAAGCAATTACATTAAGGATTCTAACAAGCAAGTAATCTTGAAGTGCAAGAAACTAATTCAAACGACTAAAGCAAGATGTGAGTAATTCCAAAATAATAAGATAACATCCAATATAATTCTACTCTAAAACTAAACAAATAACTATGACTAAAACAAAGAAATTAGGATTTTTGGGTTTTCAAATATGAATGATTAAGCAACTCTTGGCTAGATATGGGAATTAGGGTCACTATCCTTGTCTAATAACCATATCTTGACAATTATGAGGAACCAAACTCATTAATTCTACTTCTATACTTGAAGTATGTTAAATGGTTTAGTCAACATCAACCCATAAGGTCCAACCTAGCTACTAATTGACTTAGTAGTAGGCTAGTGTCAATGGTTATAAAATTGACCACTAAGGGTTCTCAAATCATCAAATCCATTAGACCCAATGACTCAAGTTTACCTAATTCCCTTAGCCTAGGCCAAGAGTAAAAAGAACTACTCCATAATCAAAGGAAACATTTCATCAAACATATGGTAAGCATCACTAAAAAGCATATTCAAAGTGCAATTAAATTGAAATTAACAAGTACCCACTAACAATTATCAACATACAATCACTCAAACAACACAATTAATCATGAAAATCATCAATATAACATTAGCAATTCAAGATTCACAAGATTCATGAAATGGGTATATGATGAGCGGATAATTTATACGCTTTTTGGCATTGTTTTTAGTATGTTTTTAGTAGGATCTAGTTACTTTTAGGGATGTTTTCATTAGTTTTTATGTTAAATTCACATTTCTAGACTTTACTATGAGTTTGTGTGTTTTTCTGTGATTTCAGATATTTTCTGGCTGAAATTGAGGGACTTGAGCAAAAATCAGATTCAGAGGTTGAAGAAGGACTGCTGATGCTGTTGGGTTCTGACCTCCCTGCACTCAAAGTGGATTTTCTGGAGCTACAAAACTCGAAATGGTGCGCTTCTAATTGCGTTGGAAATTAGACATCCAGGGCTTTCCAGCAATATATAATAGTCCATACTTTGCCCAAGTTTAGATGACACAAACTGGCGTTCAACGCCAGCTCTCTGCCCAATTCTGGCATCCAGCGCCAGAAACAAGCTGCAAAGTGGAGTTCAACGCCCAAACTGGTACAAAAGCTGGCGTTTAACTCCAAGAAGGACCTCTACACGTGCAACACTCAAGCTCAGCCCAAGCACACACCAAGTGGGCCCCGGAAGTGGATTTATGCATCAATTACTTATTTCTGTAAACCCTAGTGACTAGTTTATTATAAATAGAACTTTTTATCATTGTATTCATAGTCTTGGTTACTACGGTTCCCTTCTGGGGCCGAGACCAATGAACTCCATTATCACTTATGTATTTTCAACGGTAGAGTTTCTGCACTCCATAGATTAAGGTGTGGAGCTCTGCTGTTCCTCAAAGATTAATGCAAAGTACTACTGTTTTCTATTCAATTCATCTTATTTCACTTCCAAGATATTCATTCGCACTTCAACCTGAATATGATGAACGTGACAATCATCATCATTCCCTATGAACACGTGCCTGACAACCACTTCCGTTCTATATTAGATTGAATGAGTATCTCTTAGATCTCTTAATCGGAATCTTCGTGGTGTAAGCTAGAATGATGGCGGCATTCAAGAGAATCCGGAAAGTCTAAACCTTGTCTGTGGTATTCCGAGTAGGATTCAATGATTGAATGACTGTGACGAGCTTCAAACTCGCGATTGCCGGGCGTAGTGACAGACACAAAAGGATAGTAAATCCTATTCCAGCATGATCGAGAACCGACAGATGAATAGCCGTGCCGTGACAGGGTGCGTTGACCATTTTCACTGAGAGGATAGGATGAAACCATTGACAAGGGTGATGCCTCCAGACGATTAGCCGTGCCGTGACAGGGCATTTGGATCATTTTCCTGAGAGAAGACCGAAAGTAGCCATTGACAGTGGTGATGTATCACATAAAGCCAGCCATGGAAAGGAGTAAGACTGATTGGATGAAGATAGCAGGAAAGCAGAGGTTCAGAGAAACGAAAGCATCTCTATTCTCTTATCTGAAATTCTCACCAATAATTTACATAAGTATTTCTATCCCTATTTTATTAATAATTTTCGAAAACCCCATTACTATTTTATATCCGCCTGACTGAGATTTACAAGGTGACCATAGCTTACTTCATACCAACAATCTCCGTGGGATTCGACCCTTACTCACGTAAGGTATTACTTGGACGACCCAGTGCACTTGCTGGTTAGTTGTGCGAAGTTGTGAACCATGGTATTGGCATCATGTTTTTGGCGCCATTACCAGGGAAAGAAAGAGCGATGAATTTTACATAATTAAAGTGTAATCACAATTTCTGCGCACCAGTATAAAATGACAATTGACAAGAAAAATAAATCTAACACAAGATCTAAACAAAATTATGCTAAGGAATTCAAATTAAGCAATTAAAACTAGTAATTAACAAGATCCAATTCAGAATTCGATAAGGGAAGATCAAATCAAACTAGATCTAGAGAGGAACAAGGGTTTCTCTCTCTTGAAGAACCAAAAAAACTAAAAACTAGCTAAAAATTGTGTCTTAGTGTGAATGAATGATCCCCCTTTCCCCTAGCATCCTTGGGTCTTTTCCATGCAGAACCAGCTTGAATTTGGGCCTCTTGAGCATCAAAAATCACCAGGCACGATTTTCTTTAATGAGGTCACGTGCAGCTTGTCGCGCATACGCGCCATGCGTGCGTGCGTGCCGATTGATTTTGCGATCCACGCGTGCGCGCCATGTACGCGTGCGAGCCACTGTGGATTTCTCTAATCCGCACGGATGCGCCAATCTTCGCGCGCCGCTTCCAGCTGTCCACATCCACGCGTGTGCGCGAGGTGCGCGTGCGCGCCTATGCTGAAATTCCCAAAATCCAAATCTTCATGTTCCTTCCTCTTGTGCATGCTTTCTTTCTCTCTTCTAGGCCATTCTTGCCCTATAAATTCTAAAATTACTCAACAAACACGTCATGGCATCGAATGGTAATAAAAGAGGATCAAAATATAGCAATTTTAAGGCAAAAGAAGCATGTTTTTCATCATGGAGCAATATTAGAAAGAGAACACAAAACCATGCAATTCTTGTGGATAAGTGTGAAAAATATTGACAAAACCCCCCAAATTCTACACAATATAAACCACAAAATTGGGGTTTATCAAATCTCTCCACACTTAAACCAAGCATGTCCTCATGCTTAAAAATAAAAAGACCAAAGATCATGGTAAGAAAGGGTTTATGAAGTGCAAATTTCCTAAATGAATGCATGCAACTAATGTAAGATTATCTATCTACTTGGTCAAGGATAAATCTATCCTCCAAGAACACATATGAGCATACGGGGTGAAAATAAAATCTAGTTCTTAAATCCTATCAATTTGAACATTACTATGAAGTGTATATAACTTGCTAGATGAATGCTTGTGAAAGCCGGGAACAAGGAGTTGAGCATCGAACCCTCAACGGAAGTGTATCCTCTCTATTCGCTCGAGTGTATAGGGTTCGTCACTCAATTCCTCTCCTAATCATGCTTTCCAAGATTTGTCTTTCATCTAACAATCAACAATTACTTAATGCATGCTTACAAATATCATGAGGTCTTATTCATGGGTTGTAATGGGGCTAGGGTGAAGGTAAGGATGTATATGGTCAAGTGAGCTTAAAATTTGAATCCTTGATTAACCTAAGATCCCACTAGACACATAGAACAACCTATACAACTATAATACAATACCTAGCTACCCATGCGTTTCACTTTTTGCATACTCATGCATTCTTTTCAATTCACATCCCATATGCATTGTTATTATTACTTTGTCTTGGGCATTTTTGTCCCCTTTCATTGCTTTCTCTTTTTCCATATTTTTGTTTCTTCTAATTTTTTTTCTATTTCTTTTTCTTACATTCTCATATGTACACACAAAATTTTTCCTTTTTGGTCCCCTTTTTCTTGGGGTTTCATGTACAAAAGTTTCAATGCATATGGTTCAATCATTCAATACATGAATATGTTCCCAAATTCCATAATTTTTAATTACAATTACAAATACACCTCTTTACAACTACCCAAATTTCCAAGTACACCCTCCCATTTGAATGATACACACCTCCACTTACCTAAGCTAATCAAGGATCCAAATCTAGGGACATTCATTGTTTTTCGCTTAAGGTTGTTCATGTGCTCTATTTAGAACAAAAAATGGTTTATCATGGGCTCAAAATTGGTTAGAAATGGTAGATAAAAGGGTTAAGGCCGTTTGGGAGAAGTGACTATTGAAATGATGGCCTCAATCATGTAAATGCATTCATACACAAAGTAATGGACATATAGAATCAAACAAAGCAAGGATTACAATCATAGAGAGAGAATAATGCACACAAGAATGGGAAATAGTGGTTAGAAGATATAACCACACAACAGGCTCAAAACTCACATGCTTGTGTTCTTAGCTCAATCACTATGTTCCAAAATACATTCTTGAAGCAAGTTTTTCACAAAATTTTTTTTTTCAAAATTGGTAGGGTACCCCGAAATTACAGTTTCTTGGGGAAGAAGTCATTATTTTGACCAAGTAACTCTATAAAGACTAACTATCATGCAAATGGTATTTACAAGAAAGACTAACTACAAATGCAATGTACTAACTACTAAGCAAAAGATAAATCCATGGGTGTTGAAGGGAAGAGATTGTTACCCATGGAGATCGGTCGAATGACCTCCCAACACTTAGAATTTAGCACGGTCCTCCGTGCTACCAACAATGCGCAAAGGGGGTCAGGACCGGAACCTTCACCATCCCCTTCATCAGAGCTCCCATCACTTGGGATTGAGGTGAACGTGAATATTTCAGGTTCCTCCATGCTAGGGGTAACACAACGCAGAAGCTTCTTGATGTAAGTGTAATGGCGTTGGTTGCACCGCTCATATCTATCAATTTTCGGTATAGATCTTCTATCCTTTGATGGGTGGATCTTTGCCGTGGTGGTGACGATGAGGTGGAAGGAATAGTAGATGGGAGGGCTATGTCAAGGCTATGCCCTTAGCCGGAATTATAGCCTTTGTGTCCATGGCTTCCCAAGGAACACCCGCAGTAGCGACTAAATCAGATACCAATGCTGGAAATGGCAAATTACCCCGGGCATGGACTTGACCCATCGCTTGCTTGATAAGAAGCAAAATGTTCACCGGTCTCTCCGTGAGAACACACCAAACAAGCAAGGCGAGATCCGCCTTGACGGACGACTTGTGGGTGCTAGGTAGCACTTAGTGGGATAGGATCTGGGCCTAAGCTTTAGTTTCTACGGTGAGGAAACGTGCGTCAATGCACTTGGGCCTCATCCAGAGTCGACCATGGGTCCAAAACGTCTCTGGTTCAGCAATGACTCGAAGGATTGAGTCCCAATCAAATCCAAACTCCTCTCGCTGACGTAAGACCTCTTGGTAGCCATCCATGTCACCTGGTACTAGTAAGACATTAAGCACTTGCTGAATAGCCTCCTCTGAAATTGGGACTTGCTTCCAGCGCACGTACATCAATTAAAGAGAGGGAAGATGGTAGTTAGTGTAGAATTCTACCACCCATGAGAGGTTGATCTCTTGTGGTTTTCTCAGAAGAAACTCCCATTCTCTGGCGGGGCGAGTACATGCTCGGCATGATAGTTCCTTTCAACCATGGCGGGGAACACAAGTTCACAGAAGCGGTTGGGGAACCTTGAAGAATCCTTTGCCAGTTTGCTATTCTCTATTTCATCAATAGGAGCGGGTGCCTTCGCCTTCTTAGATAGTGGTTTAGCTCCTAATGAAAGGTGTGCCTTAGAGTTTGACTTTTGGGGTGCCCTCTTTGCGGCTGGTTTCCTTGAAGCTTTCTCCTTGCCTTTCTTGGTGGCCATCCTGAAAAACGAAGGGAAAGAGGGAAAGCATTAAACCCAAAAAATCCTCTCAACAAAAACATGCAAGTGAAAGGTAGTGCCCGAAAGAAATAGTGCAACAAGATAATCATAGAGGCATGGTACACAACACTTGGCATGGGATGCAAGAGGGAGTAAAGCATGAAATATGGCATGAGAAGAATAATCTCAAGCATCCATAACAAAGAGCAAGTCATGTTCAATGAGTATCTAATTAGCAAGCATACACTCTAAGCAAGTAAAGTGGAATCAATGCAATTAGAAAAAAAAGCAAGTGAGTGAGGAAGAAGCACCAAATTGAAGGTACATGATTAAAATAAACCAAAATGGCATTTGTGCATTTTCTTGAATACTAGGTGTGCAGTTATCAAGCAATGAGCAATAATGAGATACTCAATCAATTAGAAGCCCAAATGAAATATCAATAATCACACAACATCACCTACTGACAAAGATAATGAAAGATAACAAGAAGATCTATTAAAGCAAATTAAAACTCAAATTCAACATCCATGGAAAAGTAAGGAAAGGAATAGTAAACAAACAAAAGTAAGTAGTATAATCAAGCAACTAAAAGAGAAAATAAGTGAAACAACAAGAAACATCTAACTAGAGAAAGAGATTATGCAAAGAGAGTAAGAGCTGAGATATAGAAGAAGTAGAACCTTGAGAAGTGTAAAAGAATCAAGGTAGAATTTTTTCTTTGTGAAAATGAGAAAGAAATAGAAGAGATGTAGTGCTACCGGAGGTGATGGTGGTCGCCGATGAGTAGCCAGAGACGGTGGTGGGTTGTGGAAGAGAAAGAAGAGAAGAGAGGTGATGGAGAAAGAAGAAGAAAGAAACAAGAAAGAAGGTGGGAGAGGGACAGAACAGGGCGCGCTAGCTTTAAAACTAGTTCGCGCGATCGGCACGCGCGCGCGTGGTGCGCTGGCGCGTCGGTGAGGTTTGAGTGAGGGACGCGTATACGTCAACGGCGCGTACGTGTGAAGACAGTTGGGCTCCTGGCACAGAGTTGGTACAAAGTAGGCATAACTCTCAGTTTTCTTGTACCAGAGTTGGCAAGCAGCACAGGCAGCGCGAGCGCGCAAAGTGCGCGGACGCGTGCCTGGTAAAGGTGGCGATCGGCGCGGACGCGTGAAGTGCGCTTGCGTGTCAGTCGCGGGCACAAGAAAGGCACACGTTTGGCACAACTCTCAGGTTTTTGTACCAGGGAGTTCAAATTGCAAAATCGACGCGCGGGCGCACAGTGCACTTGCGCGTCGATGGCCAAATTGCAAGGGGCGCGCAGGCGGCATGTGCGCTGGCACGTGGGTGCCTGGCATGAAGTGGGCACAAGGTGGGCATAACTCTTGGGTTTTTGGACCCGAAGTATGAAACGCACGACCGGCGCATGTGTGCGGATGCCCCTTTTTCCTTGTTTTTTTTTTAACATAAGAAGGGCTATTCTAACATATTCTTGGCAGGTGTTTAAACTAGTAATCAAGAAAACACTCACAAATTCATGCACTATCCAAAATATAGCATTCTCTCTGCTTCAACAATTGATCCATACCAAAATAATGAAATCTATATAAACATCCTAGTATCCAACAAGATCAACAAAACTAGCATTCCTATGCAATCAACAACATCAAAAAGTCATAGAATGTACAAAAATCTAGAGCTAAAAGCAAGAAGGTATACACAA
Source organism: Arachis ipaensis (assembly GCF_059453495.1). NCBI lineage: Eukaryota > Viridiplantae > Streptophyta > Magnoliopsida > Fabales > Fabaceae > Arachis > Arachis ipaensis. The sequence goes on from NC_142436.1 coordinate 113,848,675, forward strand.
GGAAGATCTTACCCTAGTGGGGTGTCTCCCACCAAGCACTTTTCTTTAACGTCCTTAAGTTGGACGGTCAGTCGCTCAAGCTTCTCCTCCTCTAGGTGCATCCGTTAGTAGGAACACCTCTAGCTCCTTTGGGAGCTTGTAGCCATGGTACTTTTTCACTTTATGTCCATTCACCTTGAAAGTTGCTTCACTTTTAGGATCAAACAATTCCACCACCCCATAGGGCTTTATCTCCTTCACCTTGAAAGGTCCTTCCGATCTAGAACGGAGCTTGCCAGGCATGAATCTAAGCCTAGAGTTGTAGAGGAGAACCTCATCACCTTCTCGAAAATCCTTCTTCTGGATGTGATGATCATGAAATGCTTTAGTCTTTTCCTTGGAAATCCAAGCATTCTCATATGCTTCGTTCCTCAAACACTCGACCTCCTCTAGCTGTAATTTCCTGGCTACACCCGCCTGGTTAAATCCATGTTGCACTGCTTTACCGCTCAATAGGCTTTATGTTCAATCTCTACCGGAAGGTGGCATGCCTTACCATAGACGATCCGGAAGGGACTTATCCCCAACAGAGTCTTGTAGGCCGTCCTATACGCCCATAGTGCATCTCCTAACCGGAGGCTCCAATCCTTCCTTTGTGGATTGACCACTTTCTACAAGATTCTCTTAATCTCCCGGTTGGACACTTCTGCTTGTCCGTTGGTTTGTGGGTGATAAGCAGTGGCAACCTTATGCAATACTCCATAGCACTTGAGCAGTGCCTCTACTTTCCTGTTACAAAAGTGGGATCCTTGGTCGCTCACGATTGCTCGTGGCGACCCATAACGGCATACAATGTTATTTCTAATAAAAGAAATGACGGTGTTGGCGTCATCAAGGCGGGTAGGTGTTGCTTCTACCCACTTTAACACGTAGTCAATCACTAACAGAATATATAGATACCCACTTGAGTTGGGAAACGGTCGCATAAAGTCAATGCCCCATACATCAAATATCTCATAGAACAATATAGGTTGCTGAGGCATCTCATCCCTTTAGGACGTGTTTCTCAACTTCTGACACTGATGGCAAGACACACAGAACCGGTTAGCATTCTTGAATAGGGTTGGCCACCATAATTCACAATCCAACACCTTTTTAGCCTTCCTTTGTGGGCCAAAGTGGCCACCACATTCGGATGAATGGCAAGCTTCAAGAATGGGTTGGATTTCAGATTTTGGGACACATCTTTGAAATTACTTGGTCCACTCCCCTCCTCCACAAGTGAGGGTCATCCCAAATGTAGTATTTGGAATCACTCTTCAACTTGTCTCTTTGGTGTTTAGAAAAGTTAGGAGGGAAGATTTTTGCAACCAAGTAGTTCGCCATTGGTGCAAACCAAGGAAAGCTACCCGACACTGCATGCAAACTATCCAATGAGAATGAGTCATCGATCAGAAATGGGTCAAATTTTAAATTCTCAAGGCGGTTTAAATGGTCCGCAACTATGTTTTGAGACCCACTTCGGTCCCTAATCTCAATGTCGAATTCTTGCAAAAACAAGATCCAACGTATGAGTCTAGGTTTTGACTCATTCTTTGTCAATAAGTACTTTAAAGCTGCATGATCCGTGTATACCACTATCTTGGACCCTAGCAAATAAGATATGAATTTATCTAAAGCATGAACAATAGCTAGGAGTTCCTTTTCTATAGTGGTATAGTTGGATTGTGCTGCATCTAATATTTTAGAAGAGTAAGCACTGACATAAGGGAGTTTACCATCGCGCTGTGCAAGCGCGGCACCTACAGTATGGTTTGATGCATCGCACATTATCTCAAGCGGTAGCGTCCAGTTGGGGCCTCGCACAATCGGTGCTGTGGTAAGAACTCTCCTTAGCTCTTCAAATGCACTCATGCATGCACTGTCAAACTCAAAGTCCACATCGTTTTGGAGTAGGCGCGATAATGGCAAAGCAATCTTGCTGAAATCTTTAATAAAGCGCCTGTAGAATCCTGCATATCCCAAAAACGAGCGGACCTCCCTCACAGATGAGGGGTGAGGTAAAGTGGTGATAACATCGACCTTGGCCGGGTCTACAGAAATACCTTCACTAGATACTACATGTCCCAACACTATACCTTGTCTTACCATAAAGAGACATTTTTTGAAATTCAAGACAAGGTTAGTGTCAACATATCTAGCTAAGACCTTGGCCAAGTTTTCTAAGCAACAATCAAATGAAGTTCCATAAACACTGAAGTCATCCATAAAAACTTCCAGACAATTCTCCATTAGATCGGAAAAGACACTCGTCATACACCACTGAAAAGTAGCAGGTGCATTACATAGTCCAAATGGCATCCTTTTGTAGGCAAAGGTGCCAAAAGGGCAAGTGAATGTGGTCTTTTCCTGATCTTCAGGAGCAATGTGAATCTGGAAGTAACCAGTGAATCTATCAAGAAAGCAATAATAGGATTTACCCTCCAAACAGTCCAACATCTCGTCGATAAAGGGCAAAGGGTAGTGGTCCTTCCTTGTAGCGGCATTCAATCTTCTATAATCGATGCACACTCGCCACGCATTTTGTACTCTCTTGGTGACCACTTCACCATCATTCTTTTTAACAGCAGTGATGCCCGATTTCTTGGGAACAACCTAGACCGGGCTCACCCACTCACTGTCAGAAATTGGGTATATAATACCCGCATCAAGTAGCCTAGTGACCTCCTTCTTTACCACATCGAGGATGGTTGGGTTGAGCCTCCTTTGCGATTGCCTAACTGGCCGAGCTCCCTCTTGGAGAAAGATACGATGCATGCACTTGTGATGGTCAATCCCCACAATATCGGCTAGGCTCCAACCAATTTCCTTCTTGTACTTTCTCAGAACATCTAGGAGCTTCCCTTCTTCTTTACTAGAAAGCTCACTAGCAATAATGACCGGAAACCTTTGGTTGTCCTCTAAGAAAGCATACATCAAATGAGATGGAAGAGGCTTCAGTTCACTCTTTGCCTCAAGCTGTGGTTCCTTTTCATCAAGCTCGTGGAGTTCATTCTCAACAACTTTCTCTTGTTCGTCCTCTTGGTCATTCGTTCCTTCAACAATATGGTAGCATAACTTGTTGTAATCTTTTTTTTGCACTTCCGCTACCACTTCATTGATTACATCACATCGAAGAACGGAATGCTCTTCGGGAGGATGCTTCATGGCTTCTTCTAAATTGAACTTGATAGTCTTGTCTCCAACCTCAAAGGAATATGTGCCAGTGAAGGCATCTAACTTGAATTTAGAGGTCTTAAGGAAGGGTCTACCAAGTAGAACGGAGGATGAGCTTCTATTTTCTGTTGGTGGCATTTCAAGGATGTAAAAGTCAACCGAAAAGACCAAGTTCTTGATCGCCACAAGTACATCTTCTGCTATTTCCATCACAGTGATCACACTTTTATCGGCTAAGGCAAACTTCGTTGCCGACTTCTTTAATGGAGCTAAATTCAACTGCATGAAGATAGAAAGCGGTATGATGCTTACGCAAGCTCCTAGGTCACACATACAGTCATGAAAAGTGTGCCCACCAATACAACAAGACACCAAAAAAGGTCCAAGGTCACCATATTTCTTTGGAATAGGCTCCATCAAGGAAGAAATCGAACTACCCAAGGATAATCTCTCCAACTCTCCTATCCTATCCTTGTGTGTACACAAGTCTTTCAAAAATTTTGCATACTTTGAAATTTGTTGGATAGCATCAAGAACTGGTATGATTACCTCAACCTTCTTGAACACTTGAAGCATGTTCAAATCAAATTTCGGGGTCTTCTTCGCTTTCTTCACCATGGAAGGGAATGGGATAGGAATGGACTCATCCACTATAGCTTTCCTCTTGGGTTCCTTAAAGCTTACTCCTTCTTCCTCATGCCTTTTGTCTACCTCCTCTTCTTCATGCGGAGCTTCAATAACCACTTTTTCCTTGTGAACGTCTTCCATGACCCAAGGAAGTATCTCCTCCAATGTAGTCTCCAACCGTAGAGTGATGGCGTTGAGACCGCCCTTGGGGTTTGGAAGGGGTTGGGATGGAAGGTTAGAAGAGCTTGAGGGTTGGTTGGTGTTGTTGTTGGAGGAGGGCATGGGCATCTTTGAAAGCATGTCGGCAAGGTTGGCCAATTGAGCGCCCAAGGCATCAAATTGAGCATTGTTGCTCTCGTCCTGTTTCTCCATAGCGGCTCTAAGCTCATCAACTTGATTGGTGGAAGATGAAGAGGTTTGGTTGAATTGTTGTCTATGGTGTGGTGCTTGGTATTTGGTGTAGTTGCTTTGGTTTTGGTTGTGGTGATTTTGGTTGGTTTGGTGGTTGTTATTGTTATGGTGGTATTGGAATGAGGATTGGTTATTGTTGTGATGATAAGAAGAGTTGTTCCATCTTTGGTTTTGATTGCTCCCTTGTACATTATCCATCCACCCTTGATTTTGATTACTACCATGAGGGTAGTTGTCTTGGCCTTGAGAAGGATAGGGCGGACAGTTGTTGTAATTCACATTGGCTACGACAAGGGCATGCTCCTCTTGAATTTGATGGCATTGATCGGTATAATATGTGGTGCTAGAGCACAAACCACAAATCCTAAGAGGGCCTTTGGTGCACAAAATTGTGATCATCAATGGCGCCAACATCTTGGTACGCACAATTATAATCTCAACTCTTTGTCACAACTCCGCACAACTAACCAGCAAGTGCACTGGGTCGTCCAAGTAATAAACCTTACGTGAGTAAGGGTCGATCCCACGGAGATTGTCGGCTTGAAGCAAGCTATGGTCACCTTGTAAATCTCAGTCAGGCAGATTCAAATGGTTATGGAGAATTGATAATTAAAAGATGAATAAAATATAAAATAGGATAGAGATACTTATGTAATTCATTGGTGAGAATTTCAGATAAGCGTATGAAGATGCTTTGTTCCTTCTGAACCTCTGCTTTCTTATTGCCTTCTTCCAATCATTCATACTCCTTTCCATGGCAAGCTTTATGTTAGGTATCACCGTTGTCAATGGCTACTTCCCGTCCTCTCAGTGAAAATGTTCCAAATGCGCTGTCACCGCACGGCTAATCATCTGTCGGTTCTTGATCATGTTGGAATAGGATCCATTGATCCTTTTGCGTTTGTCACACGCCCAACACTCGCGAGTTTGAAGCTCTTCACAGTCATCTCTTCCCAGATCCTACTCGGAATACCACAGACAATGTTTAGACTTTCCAGATCTCAGGAATGGCCACCAATAATTCTAGCCTATACCACGAAGGTTTTAATCTGAGATTAGAAACCCAAGAGATACACATTCAAGCTATTGCAAGTAGAACGGGAGTGGTTGTCAAGCATGCGTTCATAGGTGAGAATGATGATGAGTGTCACAAAGTGTGAACCAGTGTCTAAAATACAATAGTAAAAGGTCCTATTTATAGAAAACTAGTAGCCTAAGGTTTACAGAAATAACTAAATGATGCAGAAATTCACTTCCGGGCCCACTTGGTGTGTGCTTGGGCTGATCATTGAAGCTTTCACGTGTAGAGACTTTTCTTGGAGTTAAACGCCAGCTTTTGTGCCTGTTTGGGCATTTAACTCTAGCTTTTATGCCAGTTCTGACGTTTTGACGCCAGAATTTCTATGCTGACTTTGAACGCCGGAAAGCCCAGATTTTATGCTGACTTTTAACTCCAGCTTTTATGAACTATTATATATTGCTGAAAAGCCTAGGATGTCTACTTTCCAACGCAATTGAGAGCGTGCCAATTGGGCTTCTGTAGTTCCAGAAAATCCACTTCGAGTGCAGGGAGGTCAGAATCCAACAGCATCTGCAGTCCTTTTTCAGCCTCTGAATCAGATTTTTGCTCAGGTTCCTCAATTTCAGCCAGAAAATACCTGAAATCACAGAAAAACACACAAACTCATAGTAAAGTATAGAAATGTAATTTTTATTTAAAAACTAATAAAAATATAATAAAAACTAACTAAAACATACTAAAAACAATGCCAAAAAGCGTATAAATTATCCGCTCATCACAACACCAAACTTAAATTGTTGCTTGTCCCCAAGCAACTAAAAACAAAGTAGGATAAACAGAATACAATATTCAATGAATTCCAAAAATATCTATGAAGATCAATTTTAATTAGATGAGCATGGCTTTTAGCTTTTTGCTCCCGAACAGTTTTGGCATCTCACTTTATCCTTTGAAGTTCAGAATGATTGGTAATAAACCCATATTTTATGATACATTCTGTGCCTAATTTAAGTGATTTATTTAATCCTTCACTCACTTATTAATTGCATGGTTTTACTTTCCCTTCTTTATTATGTGATGTATGTGAAAAACATGTTTCCTATGTTTTAAAAGTAATTATTTTAATTTCCCTTTATTATCATTCGATGCCGTGATTTGTGTGTTGAGTAATTTCAGATCTTCTAAGGCAGGAATGACTTAAAGGATGGAAAGGAAACATACAAAATTGGAAGGAAAGCATAAAACGGAGTTTTTGAAGAAACAGGCAGCGATGCGATCGCATGGATGACGCGGCCGCATGCCAGCGCGAATTAACAGCGACGCGACCGCGTGCTTAACGTGGACGCATGACTGACGCGACCGCGTGACAAGGAAAACTCCAATTGACACGATCGCGTGACCCACGCGGCCGCGTGACAGAGGCCACGCACCAGAAATTACAGAAAACGCTCCCAGCGATTTCTGAAGCCCTTTTTGGCCCAAATCCAAGTCCAGAAGGCACAGATCAGAGGTTATGAAGTGGGGAATGCACCCATTCAGAGGAGAGTCTCCAATTAGTTAGTATTCATGATTTAGAAGTAGTTTGGAGGGAGAGGTTCTCTCTCTCTCTTTTAGGATTTAGATTTAGGATTTTATTCGCTTTCAGGATTATCTCTTTCTATTAGGTTCAACATTCCTTTTTATTTATCTTTTCAATTTAATTTATGAATTCTTCTATGTTACAGATTACTCTTTTGAATTAATGTTATTTGAGGTAATTCAGTTTATTATTGCTCTCCTTTATTTACATTACTGTTGCTTCCAATCTGAAGACATTTTTATTCCGGTAGATTTACTTTTTCCCTTTTGGTCTTGGTTAAGAAATCAGTAACTCAGGAGTTATCAAACTCAAACATGATTGATAATCGTTATCTTTGCTAATTGAATTGAACTTCAATAATCCCAATCTTTCCTTAGGGATTAACTAGGATTTGAGGATCTAACTAATTAGTCACTTGACTTTTCTTTACTTTAAGTAAAGACTAACTGAGTGGAATTAAGATTCAATCTTCATCATCATTGATAAGGATAACTAGGATAGGACTTCTAATTTCTCATACCTTGCCAAAAGTTTATTTTACAGTTATTTATTTATTTTACAGTCTTTTACTTAATTCAATTGCAATTTAAACTACTTGTTCCTCATCTTAAAAACCCCAATTTACAATCTTCATAACCAATAATAAGAACATACTTCCCTGCAGTTCCTTGAGAAGACGACCCAAGGTTTAAATACTTCGGTTATCAATTTATTTAGGGGTTTGTTACTTGTGACAATCAAAACGTTTGTAAGAAAGGTTGATTGCTTGGTTTAGTAACTATACTTGCAACGAGAGTTTACTATAACTTCTAAACCATCAATCTTCCAGCTCTTTCAATTGGCTTCTATAGGAACTCAGAATTCAGATAGTGCTATTGATTCTCCTAGTTCAGTATGTTGATTCTTGAACACAGCTACTTTATGAGTCTTGGCCGTGACCCAAAGCATTTTGTTTTCCAGTATTACCACCGGATACATAAATACCACAGACACATAACTGGGTGAACCTTTTCAGATTGTGACTCAGCTTTGCTAGAGTCCCCAATTAGAGGTGTCTAGAGCTCTTAAGCACACTCTTTTTGCTTTTGGACCACGACTTTAACCGCTCAGTCTCAAGTTTTCACTTGACACCTTCATGCCACAAGCACATGGTTAGGGACAGCTTGGTTTAGCCGCGGCCAAGATTTTATTCCTGTGGGCCCTCCTATCCACTGATGCTCAAAGCCTTGGATCCTTTTTTATTTTACCCTTGCCTTTTGGTTTAAAGGGCTATTGGCTTTTTCTGCTTGCTTTTTCTTTTTCTTTCTCTTTTTTTTTCTTTTTTTCGCCACAAATTTTTTTTCCACCATATTTATTTTTTTCTGCAAGCTTTTCACTGCTTTTTCTTGCTTCAAGAATCATTTTTATGATTTTTCAGATTATCAATAACATTTCTCCTTTATCATCATTCTTTCAATAGCCAACAATTTTAACATTCATGAACAACAAATTCAAAAATATGCACTGTTCAAGCATTCATTCAGAAAAACAAAAGTATTGCCACCACATCAAAATAATTAAACTGTTTTAAAATTCGAAATTCATGCACTTCTTTTTCTTTTTCAATTAAAAACATTTTCCATTTAAGAAAGGTGATGGATTCATTTTCATAGCATTAAGGCATAGACACTTAGACACTAGTGATCATGTAATAAAGACACAAACATAAATGAATATAAAGCATAAAAATTCGAAAAACAAAAAATAAAGAACAAGGAAATTAAAGAACGGGTCCACCTTAATGATGGCGGCTTGTTCTTCCTCTTGAAGATCTTATGGAGTGTTTGAGCTCCTCAATATCTCTTCCTTGCCTTTGTTGCTCCTCTCTCATAACTCTTTGGTCTTCTCTAATTTCATGGAGGAGGATAGAATGCTCTTGGTGCTCCACCCTTAGTTGTCCCATGTTGGAACTTAATTCTCCTAGGGAGGTGTTGATTTGCTCCCTATAGTTTTGTGGAAGAAAATGCATCCCTTCAGGTATCTCAGGGATTTCATGATGAGGGATTTCCTCATGCTTTTGTCCATGAGTGGGATCTCTTGTTTGCTCCATCCTTTTCTTAGTGATGGGCTTGTCCTCATCAATGAGGATGTCTTCCTCTATGTCAATTCCAGCTGAATTGAAAAGGTGACAAATAAGATGAGGGAAGGCTAACCTTGACAAAGTAGAGGACTTGTCCGCCACCTTGTAGATTTCTAGGGATATAACCTCATGAACTTCTACTTCCTCTCCAATCATGATGCTATGGATCATGATAGCCCAGTCTATAGTAACTTCAGACCGGTTGCTAGTGGGAATGATTGAGCGTTGGATGAACTCCAACCATCCCCTAGCCACGGGCTTAAGGTCATGCCTTCTTAGTTGAACCGGCTTCCCTCTTGAATCTTTCTTCCATTGATCGCCCTCTTCACAAATGTCTATGAGGACTTGGTCCAACCTTGGATCAAAGTTGAGCCTTCTAGTGTAGGGGTGTGCATCTCCTTGCATCATTGGCAAGTTGAATGCCAACCTTACTGTTCATACCTTGGGTCAAACTATCCGACCCAGGATGATTGGCGACAAAGCGACCGACCTCTCCAGGTCAGACTATCCGACCTCTTCCTAAAAGAGCTCGGCCAAATTGACAAGAAAGCTCAAAAAAGGGACCAACTCAAGGAATACGACCCAGATCCAAAGGCAGCCCAAGCCTATAAAGATAAGGGCGGTTCCATTAAAGATAAGCTGACCTCGCCAAAAGATAAGATAAGATAAGATAACTAACTTATCTATCTAAGAAGGTCATACCACGCTATTATAAATACGCTGGAGTACCTAGGTATAACTCATACTCTGATTCTACTAAAAACCTGCTTAATACCCATGCTAACTTAAGCATCGGAGTCTCTTGCAGGTACCCCCCACCCTCCGGTGACGAAGGATCAGCAGTGCAGCTAGATCAACCCGACAGCTCCAGCCGCCATTCACCGGCCGGACACATCAGCACCGACCAGTACAGAAGATCTCGTCCGAGATCGACCTCCAGTTTCAGGTAACCCCCGGAACATTGGCGCCGTTGCCGGGGAACCTGGAAGTCATCCTATCACCATGGCGGACAACCATGACAATGACCATGATTCAGATCTAGAGGACAGAACGCCGCACAAAAATGCGGACGCTACACCAAAAGATACTCCAAAATCTAACGGAGACAAAAACTCATCAAATCCAGGAGTAATAGAAGTGCTTCAAGATTGTTTAAAGCAACTTGAAAAAGAAAGCCAGCATCAACGAGACGTTGGTAAGGATCTACAAAGAGAGGTAAGCCGACGTCGAGAATTAGAAGATAAATTCCTACAACTCGAAGCCGATCTCAAAGCAAAGGTTACCCGGACCACCCCTGAGGACAACTCACGCAAAGATCAAGATCCGTTTACTAGGGAAATCATGAAAACTAAAATTCCTAAGGACTTCAAACTCCCAGATATGACTTTGTACGATGGCACTACAGATCCCAACCATCACCTCAGCAACTTCAGAAGCAGAATGTACCTCACCGACGCCTCAGACGCTGTTTGCTGCAAAGCTTTTCCAACGACTCTCACGAAGACAACAATCAGGTGGTTCGACAATTTACCTCCTAAGTCCATCTAAAGCTTTGACGACCTAGCCAAAAAATTTCTGGCCAGATTCTCCATCCAAAAACACAAGGCTAAGCACGCTCCCAGTCTACTAGGAATCAAGCAAGGAGATCGAGAAAGTCTTCACAACTACATGGAAAGATTCAACAAAACGTGCCTAGATATACAAAGCTTGCCAACAGAGGCCGCTATCATGGGCCTCATCAACGGCCTACGAGAGGGACCTTTTAGCCAATCTATATCAAAGAAATACCCCATATCTCTGGATGAGGTGCAAGAGCGGGTGGAGAAGTACATCAATATGGAAGAAAATTCCCAACTTGGAGAAGCCTCGAGATCCGATTTCACCTACCGAGATAAAGATAAAGAATCTAAGAGGAAGGAAGATCGAACAGGGGAAAAAATCAAAAAGTATCATAATTACACCCCTCTTCGGGTGTCCCTTGTGGATATTTACAAAGAAGTCTGTAACACAGAAAAGATACCCCCAACTCAATCACTCAAAGGCAAAAGAGGAGGAGGAAATCGGAACGAATACTGTGAATATCATCGAGTCTGAGGGCATTCCACCAACGAATGCTTCGACTTAAAAAACGTCATCGAAAAATTAGTGAGAGAAGGAAAACTAGATCGGTTTCTGGCCACCCGAGATGATGAGTAAAGAAAGAGAAGAAGGGATGAAGATGTCGGACGAACCGAGCGATCACCTCGTACGCCAGAAAGACATGTCCATATGATACACGGAGGATTTGCAGGAGGAGGAATCTCCAAATCATCCCGCAAAAGATATCTCAAAGAAGTATATCATGTCGAAGGGAAGGAGGAAGCACTCGACATCCTTGCAATCACATTCACCAAAGAAGACGCATCCGGTATCATCTCAGGACACGACGATCCTATGGTCATCACCATCATACTGGCAAACGCCAATATCCACCGCACATTAATAGACCAAGGGAGCTCCGCCGACATCTTATTCAAAACTGCCTTCGACAAGCTCGACTTAGAAGAAAGGGAGCTTAGAGCATACCCGAACAGCCTGTTCGGACTAGGAGATACCCCAGTATAACCACTGGGATACGTGTTGCTACATACAAACTTCGAAAAAGGGAACCAATCCAGAACACTCAAGATAGACTACATCGTGGTCGATGTGAGTTCAGCCTACAATGCCTTAATAGGTTGGACAACACTAAATCAACTCGGCGTCGTAGTCTCAACTCCACATCTATGCATGAAATTCCCAACTACAGAAGGGATAGCTACGATAAAAGCAGATCAAAAGATGGCACGCCGCTGTTATAACGAAAGTCTAAACCTCAGAGGCAGAGGAGAAGAGTTCCATACAATTGAGCTCGGTGGAGTTCAGAGACGAGAAGAACTCCGTCTACAGCCCGAAGGTGAAGTAGAGAAAGTTCAGATCGGAGACACCTCGGACAAAACAACTAATATTGGCACGATCCTGAAGGGAGACGCAAAAGAATTACTAGTACAGTTCTTACAAGATAATGTCGATCTCTTCGCATGGAAAGCTGCAGACATGCCAGGCATAGACCCCAAGCTAATGTGTCACAAGTTGGCGGTCTATCCAGGATCTCGGTCGGTACAGCAGAGACGAAGAAAACTTGGGCCAGAACGATCCCAAGCTGTGGAAGAACAGGTACAAGCACTACTGGAGGCAGGATTCCTAAGAGAAGTCAAGTACCCACTATGGCTAGCTAACGTCATCTTGGTGAAAAAATCAAATGGGAAGTGGCGAATGTGCACTGACTACACCAATCTCAACAAAGCCTGCCCAAAAGATCCTTACCCACTCCCAGGTATCGACGCTCTGGTAGATGCTTCATCCGGATATAGATACCTCTCATTTATGGATGCATATTCTGGATACAACTAAATCTCCATGTATCCACCAGATCAAGAAAAGACCTCGTTTTTAACACCAAAAGCAAATTACTGCTACATTGTGATGCCTTTCGGTCTCAAGAATGCAGGAGCTACTTATCAAAGGCTAATGAATAAAGTCTTTTAAGATCATATCAGAAAAATCATGGAAGTCTACGTGGACGACATGTTAACAAAGACACAAAGTGAAGATTGATAAACCACTATTTTATGGTTTATAATGTGCTTAATTGTGTGGTTTTATGATGATCTTTACCCACTTATTCATATGATTAGCATGCATTTATATTTCCTTCCTAAAATTATTACATGATTGAAAACTTGCTTCCTAAGAGACTTTTAATTATGTATTTTAATTCTCCTTTATTCCATTCGATGCCGTGATCTGTGTGTTAAATGTTTCAGGCTTTATAGGGCATGAATGAGTTGGAGATTAGAAAGGAAGCTTGCAAAAATGGAAGGAACACAAGAAATTAAAGAGATGACCAGCGAGAAGTGACGCGGCCGCATGGCTCACGCGATTGCGCGAAAGAGAGGAAATCGCAGTGACGCGGCCGCATGGCTCACGCGACCGCGTGGATTGGAATAGCATAAGTGACGCGGAGGCGTGGACGACGTGCCCGCGTGGCAAAGCAAATCGCCGAATGACGCGATCGCGTGACGTGCGCGATCTGCATAATCTGCAGAATTCGCTGGGGGCGATTTTGGGCCCTGTTTTGACCCAGTTTTTGGCCCAGAAAAGCATACTAGAGCCAGAGAACATGTAGAAACCAGAACAACATTCATTCCACACAATTTTTAGCTTTTAGATCTAGTTTTACTCCTCCTCTAGGTTTTCTCTCTACACATTCATAGTTCTTAGGATTTTATTTCTATTGCTCTTTGCATTGGGATATTGAGAAGAGTTATTACCTCATCAAGACTTCGTCATTCTAGTTCGTTCTCTTTACTTGGCTTTACTCTTCCATGTCCTTTAATTTACTCAATTTTACTATTGGATTATTTTAGAATTTATTAATACAAGAATTACTTTTATTTTTAATTGATTCCTTTGAGTTTTATTTATCATGTCTTTCTTTAATTCCCTTTCCTATGTTATGAGTTCTATATTCACAATGAGCGAGTAGTTCCCTAACTTGATGGGGAGTTGATTGAAAGGAACCCTTGAGTTGGGATGCTTAAAAGAAAAATTGTAATTGGGTTTATTGTTGGAATGCTCTCTAGTCACTGACACTAATCCTTTTCAATTGAGCGGATTGGAATTGTGAATAGAAACATCATTCTAACTTGTTTGACTTTCCTTTACCTAGTAAGGGATAACTAAATAGAACAACCTTCAATTATCAATTAATCTTGAGAGTACTTCAACAAGAATAGGGCTTCCAACTAATCTACTCCCAGTCAAGGCTTTTAATTAAATTACATAATTTCTCCAATTTAATTTCCTGTTTATTCAACTCAAACCTTTTTTTTGAAAACATCTGATTAATAAAATAGCACACCTTTCTGCAACTCGTTGGGAGACGACCTGGGATTCATACTCCCAGTATTTTAATTTTAATTTTTGTGACAACCCTTCTAAATTGATAAGCGGATTTCTGGTTGGTTAAGAACTATACTTGCAACGCATATCTCATAACAATTCTTAATTCGCTAATTTCCGCCACGTCAATTTTTTGCGCCGTTGCCGGGGAGTTGCAATAGAGTGCTAAAGTTATTAATTGGAATTTATTTATTTGCATTCTATTTTATCTTGCTACTATGAGCTGCTTGTTTCTTTCGTTAGATGACGCGTTCACTTCCTGATCCAAGCTTGCCAGTATTCGATCTTGAGATTGAAAGAACTATTTCACGAATAAGGCAAGCTCGGCGTCGGTTAGTCCTCTCTGAGGGCAGATCTGAAACGTCACTCGAGGAAGAAACCAGCCCCCGTTCTACTGATTCGGTTGATTTACGTACAGGTAACATGGCAGCAGCTAGGAGAGTTACTATCCAGGAGGCTGGAGCCCCTGATTTTTCAATGCAACCGTTTCAAGCGCATCACCCAGCGGTGGCTACAGATTTTGAAATAAAGACTGCACTGCTCAATTTGATTCCCAAGTTTCATGGCTTACCTGCTCAAGAGCCTATCAAGCACCTGAGAGATTTCCAAGCAGCCTGTTCTACTGTCAGGCGTGATGGTGCAGATGAAACTTCAATTTTATTGAAAATTTTCCCATTTTCTCTTGAGGGAAAGGCAAGAGAGTGGTACTACACTCAACCCGCAGCAACTGTATCCGACTGGGATACACTTAGAAGAGAATTTTTGGAAAAGTTCTTTCTAGCTGAAGTTACTGATAAACTGAGGAAAGACATTTCCATGATTGTTCAGGACGAATCCGAGACTCTCTATGAACACTGGGAGCACTTCAATAATCTTCTGGAAGCATACCCCCACCATATGATTGACAAGATAGTGTTGCTCGGTTACGTCATACAGGGCATGAGGCCCCAAGATAAGACCACATTGGAAAGTGCTAGCAACGGGTCTATAAAAAAGTACAAGACCACTGATGAAGCATGGCAATTGATCAGCGACTTAGATGAATCCACTCGAAATCACAGGCAGAAACAAGGCCGTTCAAAAGCCGTTACAGAAGTATCCTCTAGCAGAGAGACTGCTGCTCTAACTCAGAGTATCTGTGAATTGACCAACTTGCTGAAGCAGATGCAATTGAATCAACAACAAGTTCAGCAAGCTCAACCTTCTCCACCACAGCAAAGCCAACAGTTAGTCCCACAGAGAGTTCGCAGAGTCTGTGCTGATTATAGTCATTATACTGATGAATGTCCGCAGCTCCAGCAGGAAGACAACACTATGGCAGCCACTCATAACTTCTATGACCGCCCTAACCAAGGGTACAATCAAAATGGCAGTTACAACCACGGATGGCAGGACAATTCTAACCAGAATTGGAGGGACAACAACAACAACAGAGGAGGCAGAGACAATCAGGGAAATCAGAGGTGGAATAATAACAACAACAGGCAGTAGAACCAGTACCAGTCTTACAGAGCACCTCACCTGAGGTAACCTCAAGGACCACAGAATACCCAACAGCAGACCTCTCAAATTACTTATCCTTCTTCATCTACTAATGATGACTTACTACAATCTATTGATCGGAGATAACAGATCATGGAAAATAACCTTTATGCTACACTAAATGGTCTGAACTCTACCCTGCAAGCTCTTGTCTCACAGATTGGATCAATGAATAACTCCAATAACCAGCCTTTGAGCTCCAGTGGAATTCCCTCTCAACCGTTACCCAATCCAAAGGGTGGCATTAATGCCATTACCCTAAGGTCCGGAACCACACTGCAGGAGAGGAATCAGGAGGAGCCAATCCCACCAGAACACGCCTCAGCTGAAGAGGTAGTGGAAATAGAAGATGTTGAAGAGGAAGAAGACATACAGGACATAGATGAAAATGAAGAAGTTCAACACAGAAGGAAGCACCAAAGGGCGTAGACACTGCAGAAGACACCACTCCCATTCTATTTCCACAACTTGCAAGGAAGCCCAGGAAGCAGATGGAACATGATCCCAAAATGGTAGAGATATTCAAAAAAGTTGAGGTAACTGTTCCTCTTTTTGATGTTATTCAACAGGTACCTAAATATGCCAAGTTTCTAAAAGATTTATGTATACATAAAGACAAAATTAATGAATTAGAAATTATTCCTTTAGGTAGTTCCATATCTGCTTTAATGGGAGGTTTACCTGAAAAGTGTAGTGACCCAGGTCCATGTATGGTTAATTGTACTACTGATGGTGTGGTATTTTCTGACTACATGTGTGATTTAGGAGCATCTGTGTCTATAATGCCTTTGTCTATATATGATATTTTGAGGCTCCCTCCCTTAAAAAGGTCGGCAGCTTGTTTTGTGTTAGCAGATAAAAGCATTATTACAGTGGCTGGAGTTGCTGAAGATGTATTAGTGGGCATTAAGGGGCTCACATTTCCCATTGATTTTTATATCCTGGAGATGCCCCAAAATGACTCAGAGAAGCCGTCATCAATCCTACTCGGAAGACCATTCCTGAAGACCTCGAAGTTCAAATTAGATGCTTTTTCAGGAACATACTCTTTTGAAATAGATGGCCGAGTAGTAATCTTCAATCTAAATGGAGTTATGAAGCATCCTCCAGAGGATCATTCTATCCTCTAGTGTGACATTATAGATGAAACCGTGGCTGAAGTTCACCAGGAGGAATTTGAAGAGAAGTACATAGGACAAAGTCCAAGTGTTGGGACATTCTCAGAGGACAATGACAGTACTTTACCATTGTTACCAGCTCCAGACAACCCAGAGCCTGACCGCGATCAGAAGTTAGAATTAAAACCCCTTCCTCCACACCTCAAATATGCTTACCTTGAAGGCGAGCAGAAGTTTCCAGTTATCATTGCAAGGGAACTCACTTCTCAACAGGAAGAGCAGTTACTTAGTGTGCTGAGGAGGCACAAGAAGGCAATTGGTTAGAGTTTGGCAGACATAGTAGGCATCAACTCTCAAGTCTGTGAGCATAGAATATTTTTAGAAGAGGGAGCAAGACCTGTCCGTCAACCCCAGAGAAGAATAAACCCCACTATCTTAGAGGTTGTCAAAAAGGAAGTGACCAGACTACTGGAGGCAGATATCATCTATCCTATCTCAGACAGTGAATGGGTAAGCCCAGTACAAGTAGTGCCCAAGAAGTCTGGAGTCACTACAGTGAAGAATGAGCACGGAGAGCTCATGGCAACCAGAGTTCAGAACGCCTGGAGGGTCTGCATTGACTACAGACGCCTCAACCAGGCCACTCGTAAGGATCACTATCCTCTTCCATTCATTAATCAAATGTTGGATTGCCTGTCAGGTAAATCACATTATTATTTTTTAGATAGTTACACAGGTTATTTCCAGATTCATATAGCTCTTGAAGATCAGGAAAAGACTACTTTCACATGTTCTTTTGGGACTTACGCTTACAAGAGAATGCCCTTTGGCTTGTGCAATGTACCAGCTACTTTCCAAAGGTGCATGATGAGTCTTTTCTCTGATCTTATTGAGGAATGTATCTAAGTTTTTATGGATGATTTTAGTGTATATGGCGATTCCTTTAGCCTTTGCTTAGATGGATTATCTAAAGTATTAGATAGATGTGTCAGTGCAAACCTTGTATTAAATTTTGAAAAATGTCACTTTATGGTAAAACAAGCTATTGTACTAGGACATGTTGTGTCTAATACTGGCATTTCTGTAGATCCAGCAAAGGTGGATGTTATTTCTAGTTTACCTTACCCCTCTTCTGTGAGGGAAGTCCGTTCGTTCCTTGGCCATGCAAGTTTTTACAGGAGATTCATTAAGGACTTCAGTAAGGTAGCTCTTCCCTTATCTAGACTACTGCAGAAGGATATTGAGTTTGAGTTCAGCGAGGATTGCAAACAAGCATTTGATAAGCTGAAGACCGCCCTGACTCAAGCTCCAATTGTAAGAGGACCAGACTGGAGCCAGCCATTTGAAATAATGCACGACGCCTCCAACCATGCAGTAGGAGCAGCACTGGCTCAGCGTGAAGGTAAGGACCCCTTTGTTATTGCTTATGTGTCTAAAACTTTAGATGCCGCTCAGTCCAATTACACTACTACTGAGAAAGAGCTTCTTGCTATTATTTTTGCTCTGGATAAATTCTGAGCCTATTTACTTGGTACGAAGGTAGTTGTGTACTCAAACCACGCAGCTCTAAAGTATCTATTAGCTAAAAAGGAGTCCAAACTAAGGCTTATATGTTGGATACTGCTATTACAAGAATTTGATTTAGAAATTAAGGATAGAAGTGGTAACCAAAATTTAGTGGCAGACTATTTGAGTCGCCTTGAGCACATTACAGATGACTCCACTCCTATAGCTGATAATTTCTCATTTGATAACCTGCAAGCAGTATCTGAGGTAGTCCCTTGGTATGCACCTGTAGCTAATTATCTAGTTAGCCGCACCTTTCCTCTAAACTTTTCTAAGCATCAAAGAGACAAGCTGAAAAGCGAGTCTAAATATTATATATGAAATGACCCATATTTATGGAGATGTGGCGCTGACCGGGTAATTAGATGGTATGTGGCTCAATCAGAATTCCAGTCCATCTTAGAGGCATGTCACTCGTCTGAGAGTGGAGGACATTTTGGCCCTCAAAGAACAGCTAGAAAAATCTTAGACTGTGGATTCTGGTGGCCTACTCTTTTTAGAGACACTGTTGAATTTTGTAGATCTTGTTTTCCATGTCAAAAATTTAGTAATATATCCAAGAGGGATGAAATGCCTCAACAAATTATGCTTTTCTGTGAAATTTTTTATGTTTGGGGCATTGACTTCATGGGTCCATTTCCAAATTCTAATGGTTATATTTATATATTGTTAGCTGTGGATTACGTTTCCAAATGGGTGAAAGCAATTCCTACCCGCACTGATGATGCTAACACTGTTGTTTCCTTTGTGAGAAACCACATTATTTGTCGCTTTGGATCACCACGAGCAATCGTGAGCGATCAAGGCACCCATTTTTGTAACAGGAGACTAACAGGATTAATGAAAAAGCATGGGATAATTCATAAGGTTGCAACAGCCTACCATCTTTAGACTAATGGGCAAGCCGAGGTGTCAAACAGAGAGATAAAGCTTATCTTGCAGAAGATAGTCAAACCTCATAGAAGAGATTGGAGCACCAGGCTACAAGATGCACTCTGGGCATATAGAACCACATACAAAACACCCATTGGGATGAGTCCTTTCCGCTTAGTTTATGGAAAAGCTTGTCATCTCCCTGTTGAAATAGAGCACAAAGCCTTTTGGGCAGTAAAGGAGTGCAACATGGGAATTGAGAAAGCCGGAGCTGAAAGGAAGTTGCAACTGCAAGAGTTGGAAAGCCTTCGCCTAGAAGCTTATGAGAACTCAAGGCTTTACAAGGAGAAGATGAAGGTTGTACATGATCAGCACATCAAGAGAAAAGAGTTCCAACCTGGGGACTTAGTCCTCCTTTACAAATCTCGAGTGAGGCTCATGCCAGGCAAGTTGAGATCAAGATGGGAAGGTCCATACAGAGTAGAGAAGGCCGAACCATACGGAGTTTATCACCTAAGCCATCCTTCGAGCTCTGAACTTATCAAAGTTAATGGACATCGTTTAAAGCTGTACCATGGCGAGAAGCTGAAGAAAAACAAGGAGCTCGAGATCTTCCTCTTGGAAGATCCCCACATAGTCGAAGCCTGAGCTAGTGGAGCGTCCAACTTACGGACGTTAAAGCAAAGTGCTAGGTGGGAGACAACCCACCATGGTATGATCGTTCTTTTCTTTATTCTTAGTTTTCCCTATTCAATAACGCTTCTCTTTATTAGTACATTTTGCGCATCTGCATTTACATACTTTTATTTTAAAAAAAAATATTTTTCATGCGACGCGACCGCATCATTGACGCGTCCGCGCCGCAGGTAATGGGAGAAAATAATAAAACGAACAGAGAGACACGCAAGAGCGTGGCTGGAGGCGTGCCAGTGGCATAAATCGCCCCACGCGACCACGTCAAATGGGAACATTGGCCTCCCACGCAACCGCGTCACTCACGCGGCCGCGTGCCCTAGAATTCGACGTGAAAATGGTGCACGACCGAAAGTTGTGCTAGAGTGGTGCTGGATTGGTGCTGAACGCATAATTCTTCCCACGCGGCCGCGTAACCGACGCGACCGCGTCATATCCTTCTAATGGCCACTCACGCGATCGCATGCCCCACGCGATCGCGTCACCCAAAAATTTGGCAAAATAAGATTTTGAACAGAGAGTTGTGCGAGTGTGAGGCTGCCCTCGCGCCAGTAGCATGAAAAGGGTCACACGACCGCGTGACCGACGCGACCGCGTCAATCAGTATAAGCGCAAGTCGCGCGACCGCGTCGCTTGCGCCGCACAGCTTCCCTAATTTTCCAATTATCTTATCTTTTTCTCCCCAAACCCTATTTTCTCTTTTCCCTCCTTACTTCTTCCTTCTTCCTTCTTTCTCCCTTTCTACTATCTCTCTCTCTCTCATCCCCATTCACAAGGTTTTTTCTTTTCTTCTTCCCCCCTCTTTACTTTTCCATTATTCTCCTTATTTTTATATGTTATCTTCTTTTCTTTTCTTTTTACTTCCATTATCCATATTTTCTTTTTCTTTCTTTTTCCTTTTAACTTGGTGTTGGAAATTTATTTGAGTCATTGTTTCTCATTATATACTTGTGGATTGTTGTAAATTTGTTTGGCAATTATATATTGCTTTTAAAAGGGTTGCTTGCATATTTAATTTAATACTTTCTATACCCTATTTACCATGCATGCTACGTGTTTGTGAAAAAGCCCATATGGCATTAAGCACTTTCCTACGTTATTCTACTCTAACATTCAACGCTTGCTTTTCACAAATTCCCTTTACTATTGTATTAATTGAATTTAATTGTCAATACAAACGTGATGGCTAGTTTGTTACGAGTGATAACAAATTTGACTAATTAAATGCTTGATCTATGCTACTCATGCCTTTGCCTGCATGCCAATAAACCCCTTGCATTTAATTGTCCTCAACTGCACTTGCTATTTTTCCATTGATAAACTTTTCACATGTAGTCATGACCATGTGTTAATAACATACTCTTTGCCGTGCATTGATTATCACTCATACAATCCTCTTCCTTGCTCTATCTCTTTAAATTTAATTTACTCTCCCTTCCCTTTTTCAGGATGGCCACAAAAAAGGCAAAGAGAAAGCTACTCCCAAATCAACAGCGAGGAGAGGAACAAAGAGAGCACTAGTGGCAGAGCCCTCTTCAACTGCGGTTAAACCCTCAACAAAAAAAACTAAGAGGATTATAAAGGTTGATGATAAAGAAAAAGCATTCCCAGCAAAGGATACAGCGCGATTTCCCAATCGCTACTGTGAGCAGATGTTCCCCATCCTGGCAGAAAGGAGTTACAACAACGAATACCTTCTTCTCCTCCTAAACCGTATTGCTACCTTTGTTGAGCCGCAAATTGCACAAAGACGATGGGGTTTCCTACAGAGACAGCCGAGGCAGGTCAATCTTTCTTGGGTAGTCGAGTTCTACTCCAACTTCCACCTACCAACCCTGCAGTCTATCTTTGTCCGTCAGAAGCAAGTCCCCATTACAGAAGAGGCCATTCAAAGAGCTCTAGGTCTTCCCCCTATTCCAGAAGGATTGGACGCCTTTCAAGAAGCCGCACTCAAGCGCCAGATGTACCAATTTGATTGGGACGCCGTTCTCAGAGTTATCGCACTACCTGGCAGCCGTTGGATCTACGGATACTATCGTACCCGCCCTAAGGGAATATTGGCTTCAGCACTTACCTTGGAGGCTCGCGTATGGGCATAGTTCATGTCCCATTACGTCTTTCTGAGCACTCACGAGTCCTCCTTCACTGCGGACATGGCCATTCTACTATGGTGCATCCTTACAGACCAATCTCTGGACCTACCAAGACACATCCGGAATGCCATGGGACACGTACAAATTGCGGGCAACTTAGCTTTTCTTGCCTTGGTCTCCGATCTTGTCTCAACAGCGGGAGTCTCCTACAGAGCTGGGGACACCAAAGCCATGCTTCCACGGGATGATCAGTATGTCCCTAACGGGAAATACATCAGACCTCCACCAGCCGCCACAAGCCATCCTACTGTACCGGTTGAAAATATTCCATCTTCAACACCACAAGCACCTACAACAGACCAACTGCTCCATCAGATACTCGAAAGGTTAGATCGGCAGGAACACAAAGCTAAGATGAGAGAGCGCCGTAACAAGCGCTGATTCACATACCTAAAGGAGCTGATTATGGGAAAATTCAAGGACTCAGACACCCCAGACTCCACTTCCTTTACCAGCACAGGAAGCCATGATGGTCCTGCCTGTGGAGATACTGCTACCAGCCCCCCTTTGTTCCTGACAGATGGCACCGAGGACAGTGCAAAGCCTTAAGTGTGGGGAGGTCGGTCAGTACCTGACTTCCGGAGGTAATTTCTCTTCCCTAAACACCAATAAATTAGGATATTTAGTTAGTTTTTCTTTTGTAGAATAGGATAAATTGCATAGTAATAGATTTGTTGCATGCATGTTCTACTTGATTGAAAAGACAATAAGTTTCTTCTAAGACTCTATTTTTGGAACAAAATTTCACTAATTTTAATTAAAACTTTTATGTTAAATTTGCTCGAAGTTGTATTTGGAACATGATTTTTGAGCTAAAGAACACACAACCTGTAAGATTCGAGCCTTTATGCATGGTTACATTATTTAACCATATTTATTTTATTCTTGTGTGTTTACTTCTCTATGATTGTGATCTATATTTTGTTCAATCCTATATGTCCAATGTTTATTATATTTATATGTTTGCATATGATTGAGGCCATTAATTGTTTAGCTCACTTATCCAAATTAAGCCTACCCTTTCAATTACCTTTGTTAGCCACTTTGAGCCTTTAAATCCCATTTGTTCTATATTTTATTGCATTACTAGCCTTAAGCAGAAAAACAATTATATATCCCAAATTGAATCTTTGGTTAGCTTAAGATAGAATTGTGTGTGCTAATTAAGTATGGAAAATTGTGGGAACAAAAGATAATAAGGGAATGTGTCATGATAATATAATGGGAATTTGGACACCTACTCATGTGAAATTATAAGAATCGAAAATCTATGTGCATTGATAAGCTATGTTTATTTTTATGTTTATGTTGAAAAAAAAACCAAAAATATTTAATAAATAAATAAGGGGACAAAATTACTCCAATGTTAAGTTAAGAATTCAAATATCAATGCATGTATGATAAAATTAAGATAAAAAGTTGATACATGAGTGTGGAATGTTGTTGATTGATTATGAGAAGAACGAAAATTCAAGGTTGGCCCCATCACAACCTTGAAAAGACCTCATGATGTTTGCATTGGTATATTAAATGTTGTTGATTGATTAGGAGAAGAACGAAAATTAGAGAGCATGATTAGAGAAGGATATAGTGATTGCCCTATACACTAGAGAGATTAGAGCGTACATACATCATCAGTGAGGGTTCAATGCTTAAAATTCTATGTTCCCTGCTTTCATGAGCTACCTTCTTGCATTTTTATCTGTTCTTAGTGTATGAGAATTGAATTAGTGGAATTTGATTTGTAATGGTTTTGAAGAGCTTATTTACTATTGATCAAGTGGACAAGAATCATATAGTTTCATTCACATATATAGGTTGCATTGCATTGCATGAGTTTTACATGTTCCTACTCATTTATTTTATCTCCTTCAACTAAGCATGAGGACATGCTAATGTTTAAGTGTGGGGAGGTTGATAAACCACTATTTTATGGTTTATAATGTGCTTAATTATGTGGTTTTATCATGATCTTTACCTACTTATTCATATGATTAGCATGCATTTATATTTCTTTCCTAAAATTATTACATGATTGAAAACTTGCTTCCTAAGAGACTTTTAATTATGTATTTTAATTCTCCTTTATTCCATTCGATACCGCGATCTGTGTGTTAAATGTTTCAGGCTTTATAGGGCATGAATGAGTTGGAGATTAGAAAGGAAGCTTGCAAAAATGGAAGGAACACAAGAAATTAAGGAGATGACCAGCGAGAAGTGACGCGGCCGCATGGCTCACGCGACCGCGCGAAAGAGAGGAAATCGCAGTGACGCGGCCGCATGGCTCACGCAACCGCGCGGATTGGAATAGCATAAGTGATGCGGAGGCGTGGACGACGCGCCCGCATGGCAAAGCAAAACGCCGAATGACGCGTCCGCATGAATGACGCGATCGCGTGACGTGCGCGATCTGCATAATCTGCAGAATTCGCTGGGGGCGATTTTGGGCCCTGTTTTGACCCAGTTTTCGGCTCAGAAAAGCATACTAGAGCCAGAGAACATGCAGAAACCAGAACAACATTCATTCCACACAATTTTTAGCTTTTAGATCTAGTTTAACTCCTCCTCTAGGTTTTCTCTCTACACATTCATAGTTCTTAGGATTTTATTTCTATTGCTCTTTGCATTGGGATATTGAGAAGAGTTATTACCTCATCAAGACTTCGTCATTCTAGTTCGTTTTCTTTACTTGGCTTTACTCTTCCATGTCTTTTAATTTACTCAATTTTACTATTGGATTATTTTAGAATTTATTAATACAAGAATTACTTTTATTTTTAATTGATTCCTTTGAGTTTTATTTATCATGTCTTTCTTTAATTCCCTTTCCTATGTTATGAGTTCTATATTCACAACGAGCGAGTAGTTCCCTAACTTGATGGGGAGTTGATTGAAAGGAACCCTTAAGTTGGGATGCTTAAAAGAAAAATTGTAATTGGGTTTATTGTTGGAATGCTCTCTAGTCACTGACACTAATCCTTTTCAATTGAGCGGATTGGAACTTGTGAGTAGAAACAACATTCCAACTTGTTTGACTTTCCCTTACCTAGTAAGGGATAACTAAATAGAACAACCTTCAATTATCAATTAATCTTGAGAGTACTTCAACAAGAATAGGGCTTCCAACTAATCTACTCCCAGTCAATGCTTTTATTTAAATTACTTAATTTCTCCAATTTAATTTCCTGTTTATTCAACTCAAACCTTTTTTTTGAAAACATCTGATTAATAAAATAGCACACCTTTCTGTAACTCGTTGGGAGACGACCTGGGATTCATACTCCCAGTATTTTAATTTTAATTTTTGTGACAACCCTTCTAAATTGATAAGCAGATTTCTGGTTGGTTAAGAACTATACTTGCAACGCATATCTCATAACAATTCTTAATTCGCCAATTTCCGCCACGTCAAAGATACATTATTGTCTGACCTGGCCCAAGTGTTCGACATTATAAGGAAGCATGACATGCGACTTAATCCCACAAAATGTACCTTTGCAGTAGAAGCGGGCAAATTATTAGGTTTCATGCTCACACAAAGAGGAATTGAAGCAAACCCAGACAAATTCCAGGCCATACTCAACATGAAGAGCCCAACTTGTGTCAGAGAGGTACAGCAACTCATCGGGAGACTGAAAGCCTTATCCAGATTCTTAGCAGGTTCAGCGATAAGATCTCTCCCCTTCTATGCCACTTTAAGGAAAGGAAAGAAGTTCGAATGGACAATGGAATGCGAGCAAGCCTTCCAGGATTTCAAAAGTTTCCTGGGATGACCACCTATCCTAACTCGACCACGAGAGGAAGAACCACTCGTATTGTACCTTGCGGTAGGAAGTCGGGCAGTAGCCTCAGCTCTGGTTCGAGAGGATGACAAAGGGCAACAACCTGTATACTTTATTAGTAAAGTGTTGCAGGGATCCGAGCTGAACTACCGAAAAATAGAAAAGTTTGCCTATACTCTCATATTGACATCTCGACGACTTCGCCCATACTTCCAGGCTCACACCATTAAGGTTCGAACCGACCAGCCCATAAAAGGGATATTGCAGAAAACAGATCTAGCAGGCAGAATTTTACAATGGGCAGTCGAGTTATCCAAGTTCGACCTCCAATATGAAGCTCGGATAGCCATCAAATCACAGTACTTGGCTGACTTCATTGCAGAATTCACAGATACCCTGGAAACCCCCACAGAATAGAATCTCTATATGGACGGGTCCTCGAATAAAACTGGAAGTGGTGCAGGTGTGATAATAGAAAGCAACCAAGGAACCCAAGTTGAGCTTTTCCTCAAATTTAGGTTCCCGGCCTCAAACAACTAGGCGGAATATGAAGCGTTACTAGCTGGTTTGAAGCTGGCTAAGGAGGTTGGAGCTCAAAAACTCAACATCTTCAGTGATTCACAAGTAGTCACCTCATAAATAACAGGGAGCTACCAAGCCAAAGATCCCACCATGAAAAAGTATTTGGATAAAACCAAGGAACAGCTCGGACAACTCGGGGAATATAAGATCTGCCATATACCCCGCGAACAAAAATGCCCGAGCTGATGCACTCTCAAAACTAGCCAGCACCAAACCAGGGGGCAACAATAGAAGCCTCATCCAGGAAATGCTACAAAACCCATCAATCTCGGAAGAGGAAAACGTCCTAGCCATAACAAGTCAGGATCAAGGATGGATGACCCCCATAATTAATTACCTCAAAACAGAAACACTCCCCACAGATGAAAAGGAGGCAAAGAGGTTAAAACGGGAGGCTCAGTACTACACTATCATAAACAACACCCTATATAAAAGAGGGATTTCAATACCGCTATTAAAATGTGTGCCGACCTCCAACACAAGAGAAGTTTTAGAGGAAGTACACAGTGGCATTTGTGGTAATCATCTCGGAGCACAAGCTCTCACCAAAAAAGTACTCCGGGCGGGATTTTATTGGCCAACTCTACAAAAGAAAGCTACAGAGTTTGTAAGGACATGCCCACCATGCCAGAAACATGCCAACTTTCACATCGTCCCGCCAGAAGAGCTCATCAGCGTAACTTCGCCTTAGCCATTTGCAAAATGGGGACTCGATCTTCTCGGATCCTTTCCCCAGGGATCGGGACAAGTTAAATTTCTCATAGTTGGGGTAGACTATTTCACAAAATAGATCGAGGCAGAGCCCCTAGCCAACGCCACTGCTCAAAGGAGCCAGAAATTCCTATATAGGAATATTGTCACAAGGTTTGGGGTTCCATACTCCATCACTACAGACAATGGCACCCAATTCACAGATGCGGTCTTCAGAAAGTTAGTAGCCGACTTAAACATAAAACACCAGTTCACCTCCGTCGAACATCCCCAAGCCAATGGACAAGCCGAAGTGGCCAACAAAGTCATATTGGCTGGGCTGAAACGGAGACTGCAAGATGCAAAGGGAGCTTGGGCCGAAGAACTTCTACAAGTCCTATGGGCATATCGAACAACGCCACATTCCACCACAAACGAATCACCATTTCAATTAGCGTACGGAGTAGAGAAAATGATCCCAGTAGAGGTCGAGCAAAGGTCGCCTAGAGTGGTTCATTACAATGAGGAAGCCAACTCCCAACTTCAAAGGGAAGAGCTCGACCTACTTCCTGAAATCCAAGAAAGAGCTCGGATCGGGGAAGAAGCACTAAAACGTCGAATGGCTTCCAGATATAATCAAAAGGTGGTGCCAAGAGGTTTCGCTGAGAATGATCTCATCCTAATCCGCAATGATATTGGAACAACTCGACCCGGAGAAGGAAAGCTGGCAGCAAACTGGAAAGGACCCTACCGAGTCATAGAAGTACTTAGGAAGGGCTACTACAGACTGTCCGAACTCGATGGACGAGAGCTTCCCAGATCATAGCACGCTTGCAACCTAAGAAGGTACTATAGCTAGAAAAGGTAAAAGATCTCATCATAGGATGCACTCTTTTTCCTGAAAAGGTTTTTTAATGAGGCACCAAGTTGAGATTCAGAAATTATCCGACTTAAAGGGATGAAAAACTCCCGCATGTATATATTTGCACTTTCTTTTGAATAAAATATATTTTAGATATTCTACAAATTCTTAAGACGCATTAATCTGAAGCATTCATCGTCCGATTATAAAGCAACAGATCGGCAGAAAGTGAAAAATAGATTCACTGCACGATCATGATAAAAACCAATAGAGATGAAAATGCGATTCATCTAAAGGTCGACCAAACAAAGATAGAAACCACCTTCTACAAATCGGCAAAGATGAACACAGAATAATACAAGAAGTTATCGAAAGTGATCCGGAAAAAGAACCTGACGAGGTCTTATGGATTGCTAAATAATAACTTAAAGACTGGCCGACGTTAAGAAGTCGGACCAAGTCAACCCAAGTTATCAGCAAATCCCTGGAAAGAGGTCTGGCCAACCCTATAAAAGAGGAATTGCTATAACTTAGAAGAGATCGACATGACGAAGTCGGTCTCCTACGAAAAACAAGTTATAAAAGTAATCCCTGAAAGAGATCTGACAAAGGTCCAAAAAAGAGGATTACAAAATAACTTAGAAGAGATCGACATAAAGAAGTCGGTCTCCTACGAAAAACAAGTTATAAAAGTAATCCCTGAAAGAGATCTGACAAAGGTCCAAAAAAGAGGATTACAAAATAACTTAGAAGAGATCGACATAAAGAAGTCGGTCTCCTACAACAAACAAGTTATAAAAGTAATCCCTGAAAGAGACCTGACAAGGGTTCAAGAAAGAGGATTACAAAAATAACGTGGAAAAGGACGACGCAAAGAAGTCAGTCTCCTACAACAAACAAGTTATAAAAGTAATCCCTGAAAGAGACCTGACAAGGGTCCAAGAAAGAGGATTACAAAAATAACTTGGAAAAGGACGACGCAAAGAAGTCGGTCTCCTACAACAAACAAGTTATAAAAGTAGTCCCTGAAAGAGACCTGACAAAGGTCCAAAAAAGAGGACTACAAAAATAACTGGAAAGAGGACCAACGTAAAGAAATCGGTTATGGATTGCTAGAAATAAATACAAGTAAGAGCCAGAAAATCGAAGTACAAGTTGGATCCACACATCCACAACCTCAAAGGATCCAAGCTACAAGCAATAAATACAAAGCAATCCAAAGAGGCCGAGCAGCAAGGCTTCAGCATTCTTAAAACCCAGAAAGGTGCCAAGACAAGTGCAAACAAGCATGATATAAAATACAATGTTATAAACAAGCTTCAGGATCAGGCCCAAAGCTTGAAAGCTACTTGTTGTTTTTTCAAAATAAAAAGTTGCTAAACAAGCAACCAGAAGGAGTATCACAGTCAGCAAAATATTCAAATTACAAAATAAAGAGTTTAAAAGCCCACAAGTCGGGCTATCTACACAAACATCCAAGAAAAATCAATAAGATCGGGAGCCTTCTCGGCAGCATTAGTACGGGGAGAAGGAGGGCGAGTCTGAATAGGCACAGCATCCACGGTACCATCATCCCGGTTCAAGATCTGACATTCCGGATCAGAAACGGAATGACCGACCTCAACCAGGTGAATTGTAGAAGTTGACACCTTGGCAGAAGGCACAGGGGGAGGATTGACATCGTCATCATCCTAGTCATCAGGGACAATCCTACCATCCCTCACAAAATTGTCCAGGCTAAAAAGAGTAAGGTCGGCCTCAGGAGCAATAATTCGAACCTGCTCCTTCAGATTCTCGTAAGCAGCATTCACACTGCCAACAAGATGCCCCTGGAGCTCGGAGTCATCAGCTCGGGCGTTCTCCAACTCCTCCTTCAAACGCATTCCCTCCCGATAGGATGTGACGTAACTGTCTTTATGCCTCAATCCCGTGTCCTCGGCCAACCGCACAGAAGCCGCCAGAGCAAGGGAACTCGCCTTTTCATTCTTCAGATCCTTCTCCAGTTTGGCCACCTTCGCTTCAAGCTCCTCCTTCAAGCCCTTCATCCGATCGAACTCCTGTTTTGCCTCCTCCATAAAAGCTTTGGTGGCATGGAGAGGAAGATTTTGAGCAGTTCGGTACAGGGCAGCTCCCATATGTGCCATTTTTACACTACTCCGAGTTATAAAATCCAAATGATGAAGGAGTGATACATCATCCATAGGGAGGACACCGTATGGACCGATCTGCTAATCTATGAACTCGACCGCGTCAAAATTAGGGGCATCAAGGTTGAAAGGCTCAATTGTTTTTTGTTTCTTGTTGGGAGGAGCACCAGAAGTAGCAGCGGAAGACTGTGGAGGGTCGGCCAGGCGAACCCGAGGAGTGGGAATTACCTTCCTCGGCCCAGGAGAACTCGGCACGAGCGGCCTCACCTGAACTTGAGAAGAGCCCTCTCCTGTCGCCTTAGCCGAGATATTTTGAGCAGCAGCAGCCTTCTTTGCCTTTTTGTAGGCCTTCATGGAATCATTGTTCTTTGACATTTCTGAAAAAATAGAATCAACCACAATAATGGGTTACAATCACAAAAAGAGGAAGCAAAATTAAGAAACAAGCACAGAAACAAGTCAGATAGTACCCAAAACAGTTCGAACCAGGGACGGGTCATTCAAAAACCTTTTTGTATCAAGATGGGGTGGTTCCCCCCATAAATCTTCAAGAACAACAACAAAAGCCCGCTCAACCTCGTCAAGCATCTCCCATGTATAACGAGACACTCTCACATCCTTCTGCCACTCTAGAGGGAAAGCAGGCTCGTCATTCTCATCAAGAAAAAGGGGCGGACCCCCTCAACAGCACAGACTCTAAAGAAATAATTCCTAAAGTCCTTAAAAGACTCATCGTACATGGCAAAAACTTTATGACCCTGGGCAGACCTGAAAGAAACCCAGGAAGCTTTCTTTTTGGAAGAGGCACCAGGCTTGGCAGAAACAAAAAGATAGAGGAAAAGAGTATGAGAAGGTGTTACGCCTAACTCTTGGCAAAGCAGCTGAAATATCTTGATAAAACCCCAGGAATTTGGATGAAGCTGGGATGGGGCAATGTTATACGACCACAATAAATCGGTCTCGAAAGCAGTAAATGGAAAAGTAATGTCCAACTGGCTGAAGAAATATTCATAGGCATAGAAGAAAGGACGCTCCCCCCCGACCGAAGTAGGAAAACAAACCCTCTCGTCAGAGTCGGGCGCTACAAGCTCATAATCCCTCTCCCAAGCATTGCTACCATAAATCCTACAATGTTTCCTCAGCTCTACACAAAAATCAGCGTCCACCACAGAGACACACATTAAGACAAGGGAGTCCAGCCAATCAGACATCCCTTCGGGTACTTTAGAAGACATCTCTACAATGTTATTGTGAGAAGACATGAGGCCAACTAATCCTACAATAAGAAAAGAAGATTGGATTACTAAAAAACATCTCGGACGAAGGGCAAAATAATTCGACTAATATGATACAAAAGAACAAACAGAAAAGGAAAATCCCAAGACTCAAACCAAAGTCCTGGGGCATCCTTTGGAGGCAGTAACAAAGCAAGGTTTCAGGAAAAATCTACAACTTACGTCCCGGCATCTCTCAAACAAGAAAAGAAGATTTCAAATAACAAACATTTCAAAAAAGAAAGTCAAAAGGGAGTCATCAAAATGCCACCTTTTCCAGAGAAAAACACCTCAAACAAAGACAATTTACGAAGAAAACCAAAACAAATATCGCAGCAAAACAGGGAAAGCTATCAACAGGGCAAAAACCAGGGACAGTAAAAAGATGCATTTTTCTCATTGTATCGGACAGAAGCGACAGTAGAACATGCAAAGCCCTAGAAAACCTCAACGAAAATACCAGGGATAGACAAAAAAGCGAAAAAAAGGAAATCAGAGAAAACACATTACAGCGATGAGCAAACATGAGGTCATAAAAAAGATTCAAGCTTTTTTGACATGCATCCAAATATCAAAGCTTCACCACAAAACTGAAGACAAAGCAACAAAAAAGAGAAGAAATTGCAAATGGAACCAACCTGGAAAAAAGTGCAGAGCCTCAGAAGAGTTGAAGATGGAAAGACGGAATCGCCGGATCACTGAATGACGCCGCAACGCAAGAAAAGGAAAAATGTAGGTGAAAAGCAGAAGGCAAGAGAATGAAGGGAGAAGTTACAAAGAAAGATGAAGGAGAGAAACCGTTTCTGAGTGCAAAAATTCAAAATAAAGCCAAAAGGAAACGGGGCAATTAATACCAATTAATGAATGTATTAAACCCAAAAGAGCTCTCTAGGTCAGACTATCCGACCTCTTCCTAAAAGAGCTCGGCAAAATCGACAAGAAAGCCCAAAAAAGGGCCCAACTCAAGGAATACGACCCAGATCCAAAGGCAGCCCAAGCCTATAGAGATAAGGGCGGTTCCATTAAAGATAAGCTGACCTCGCCAAAAGATAAGATAAGATAAGATAACTAACTTATCTATCTAAGAAGGTCATACCACGCTATTATAAATACGCTGGAGCACCCAGGTATAACTCATACTCTGATTCTACTAAAAACCTGCTTAATACCTATGCTAACTTAAGCATCGGAGTCTCTTGCAGGTACCCCCACCCTCCGGTGACGAAGGATCAGCAGTGCAGCTAGATCAATAAGTTGGACACGACAGCTCCAGCCGCCACTCACCGGCTGGACACATCAGCATCGACCAGTACAGAAGATCTCGTCCGAGATCGACCTCCAGTTTCAGGTAACCCCCAGAACACTTACATTTTCCGGACTGAAGTCTAAGTATTTCCCCCGAACCATTGTAAGTCAATTCTTTGGGTCCGGGTTCATACTTTTATCATGGTTCTTGGTGATCCATACATTGGCATAGAACTCTTGAACCATTAAGATTCTGACTTGTTGAATGGGGTTGGTGAGAACTTCCCAACCTCTTCTTCGAATCTCATGTCGGATCTCTGGATATTCACCCTTTTTGAGCTTGAAAGGGACCTCGGGAATCACTTTCTTCTTAGCCACAACTTCATAGAAGTGGTTTTGATGCACCTTTGAGATGAATCTCTCCATCTCCCATGACTCGGAGGTGGAAGCTTTTTCCTTCCCTTTCCTCTTTCTAGAGATTTTTCCGGCTTTTGGTGCCATAAATGGTTATGGAAAAACAAAAAGCAACTCTTTTACCACAACAAACTTAGAAGGTTTGCTCGTCCTCGAGCAAAAGAAGAATGAAGAGAGTAGAGGGAGAAGAAATAAAGGAGATGGAGGGGGGTAGTGTTTCGGCCATGTATGGGTGGGTTTGGGAGGGAAAGTGGTTTGAATTTAAATGGTGGGGTAGGTGGGGTTTATGATGGATGGATGTGGATTGGTGAAGAGTTTATGGAGGAGAGGGTAGGATTTGATAGGTGAGGGGTTTTTGGGGAAGAGGTATTGAGGTGATTAGTGAAGGGTATTTGGGGAAGAGTTTTATGAAAAGGTGTGAAGAAGAGAGAGAGTGAGTTGAGGTTGGTGGCGATCGTGTGGGGTCCACAGATCCTGAGGTGTCAAAGATTTCTCATCCCTGCACCAATTAGGCGTGCAAAACGCCCTCTGCTGCGCATCCTAGCGTTAAACGCTAGGTTGCTGTCCATTTCTGGCATTTAACGCCAGCTTCTTGTCCTTTTTTGGCGTTAAAAGCCAGTCTGGTGCCCATTTCTGGTGTTGAACGCCCAGAATGGTTCCAGACTGGGCGTTTAACGCCCATTCTGCTGCCTTTACTGAGCGTTTAACGCCCATTCTGTTGCCCTTACTGGCGTTTAAACGCCAATAGGCTTCTCCTCTAGGGTGTGCTATTTTTCATTCTGTTTTTCAGTTTGTTTTTGCTTTTTCAATTATTTTTGTAACTTCACATGATCATCAACCTATAGAAAACATAAAATAACAATGGAAAATAGAAATTTAACATAGATAAGTAAAATTGGGTTGCCTCCCAACAAGCACTTCTTTAATATCAGTAGTTGACAGTGGGCTCCCATGGAGCCTCACAGATACTCCGAGCATGTTGATGGCCTCTCAACACCAAACTTAGAGTTTGTTGTGGCCTCCCAATACCAAACTTAAGAGTTTGAATGTGGGGATTTTGTTTGACTCTGTATTGAGAGAAGCTTTTCATGCTTCTTCTCCATGGTTACAGAGGGAGATCCTTGAGCTTTAAACACAAAGGAGTCCTCATTCACTTGAAGGACCAATTCTCCTCTGTCAACATCAATCATAGCTTTTGCTGTAGCGAGGAAGGGTCTGCCAAGGATGATGGATTCATCCATACACTTCCCAGTATCTAGGATTATGAAATCAGCAGGGATGTAGTGGTCTTCAACCTTTACCAAGACATCCTCTACTAGTCCATAAGCCTGTTTTCTTGAATTGTCTGCCATCTCTAGTGAGATTCTTGCAGCTTGTACCTCAAGGATTCCTAGCTTCTCCATTACAGAGAGAGGCATAAGGTTTATGCTTGACCCTAGGTCACACAGAGCCTTCTCAAAGGTCATGATGCCTATGGTACAAGGTATTGAGAACTTTCCAGGATCTTGTCTCTTCAGAGGTAATTTTTGCCTAGTCAAGTCATCCAGTTCTTTGGTGAGCAAGGGGGCTTCATCCTCCCAAGTCTCATTACCAAATAGCTTGGCATTTAGCTTTATGATTGCTCCAACGTACTTAGCAACTTGTTCTTCAGTAACATCTTCATCCTCTTCAGAGGAAGAATACTCATCAGAGCTCATGAATGGCAAAAGTAAATTTAATGGAATCTCTATAGTCTCAATGTGAGCCTTAGATTCCCATGGTTCCTAATTGGGAAACTCCTTGGAGGCCAGTGGACGTCCATTGAGGTCTTCCTCAGTGGAGATCACTGCCTCTTCCTCCTCTCCAGGTTCGGCTGTGTGGGGTATGTTGATGGCCTTGCACTCTCCTTTTGGATTCTCTTATGTATTGCTTAGAAGAGTACTAGGAGGGAGTTCATTAACTTTCTTGCTCAGCTGACCCACTTGTGCCTCCAAATTTCTAATGGAGGACCTTGTTTCAGTCATGAAACTTTGAGTGGTTTTGATTAGATCAGAGACTACAGTTGCTAAGTCAGAGTGGCTCTGCTTAGAATTCTCTGTCTGTTGCTGAGAAGATGATGGAAAGGGCTTGCTATGGCTAAACCTATTTCTTCCACCATTATTGTTGTTGAAGCCTTGTTGAGGCCTCTGTTGATCCTTCCATGAGAGGTTTGGATGATTTCTCCATGAAGGATTATAGGTGTTTCCATAGGATTCTCCCATGTAATTCACCTCTTCCATTGCTGGGTTCTCAGGATCATAAGCTTCTTCTTCAGATGAAGCTTCTTTGGTACTGCCTATTGCTGCTTGCATTCCAGACAGACTTTTAGAAATCATATTGACTTGTTGAGTCAATATTTTGTTCTGAGCCAATATGGCATTCAGAGTATCAATTTCAAGAACTCCTTTCTTCTTATTTGTCCCATTATTCACAGGATTCCTTTCAGAAGTGTACATAAATTGGTTATTTGCAACCATTTCAATGAGTTCTTGAGCTTCTGCAGGCATCTTCTTCAGATGAAAAGATCCTCCAGCAGAGCTGTCCAATGACATCTTGGACAGTTCAGGTAGACCATCATAGAAAATACCTATGATGCTCCATTCTGAAAGCATGTCAGAAGGACACCTTCTGATCAATTGCTTGTATCTTTCCCAAGCTTCATAGAGGGATTCACCTTCCTTCTGTCTGAAGGTTTGGACTTCCACTCTAAGCTTGCTTAATTTTTGAGGTGGAAAGAACTTTGCCAAGAAGGCATTGACTAGCTTTTTCCAAGAGTTCAGGCTTTCTTTAGGTTGTAAATCCAACCATGTTCTAGCTCTGTCTCTTACAGCAAAGGGAAAGAGCATAAGCTTGTAGACTTCGGGATCAACCCCATTGGTCTTGACAGTGTCACAGATTTGCAAGAATTCAGCTAAAAACTGATGAGAATCTTCCAATGGAAGTCCATGAAACTTGCAATTCTGTTGCATTAGAGAAACTAATTGAGGCTTAAGCTCAAAGTTGTTTGCTCTAATGGCAGGGACTGAGATGCTTCTCCCATAGAAGTCAGGAGTAGGTGCAGTAAAGTCACCAAGCACTTTCCTTGCATTGTTAGCATTGTTGTTGTTTTCGGCTGCCATGTCTTCTTCTTGTTTAAAAAGTTCTGTTAGGTCCTCTATAGAGAGTTGTACTTTAGCTTCTCTTAGCTTTCTCTTCAAGGTCCTTTCAGGTTCAGGATCAGCTTCAACAAGAATGCCTTTGTCCTTGCTCCTGCTCATATGAAAAGAGAGGTGAAGAAAATATGGAATCCTCTATGTCACAGTATAGAGATTCCTTGAGGTGTCAGAGGTAAAGAAGAATAGAAGGAGAAGGTAGAGAAGAAAAGAATTCGAACTTATCAAGAGCGATAGAGTTCGAATTGTACATTGAGGAGGAGTGTTAGTCCTTTAAATAGAAGGATGTGAGAAGAGGGGAAGAATTTTCGAAAATAAAGTAAAAGATTTTGAAATAATTAAGAGAAATTTTGAAAATTTGGTAAATGATTTTCGAAAACTAAGATTGGGAAAGAAATTAAGTGTTTTTTGAAAAAGATTTTGAAATTAGAAATCAAAAAGATATGATTGAAACTTAATTTTGAAAAAGATGAGATTGAAAAGACATGATTGAGAAGATATAATTGAGAATCAAATTAAAAAGAGAAAGTTTTAAAATTAAAGTTGATTACTTGACTAACAAGAAATTAGAAGATATGATTCTAGAATTTAAAATTTGATCCTTTCATAATAGGCAAGTAACAACTTGAAAATTTTGAATTAAATCACTAATTGTAGCAAGGATTTTCGAAAATAGTAATAAATAAAAAAAATTGAAAAGAAATTGATTTTGAAAAGATATGATTGAAAAGATATGATTCGAAAAAGATTTGATTTTGAAAAATTATGAAAATTTGAAAAAGATTTGAATTAAAAACAAAATCTTCCCTCTAGTGTCCTCCTGACGTTAAACGCCCAGAATGGCATCCATTCTGGCGTTTAACGCCCAAAATGCTACCTTTTTGGGCGTTTAACCTGGCTGGCGTTTAAACGCCAGTTTTCCTTCTTCACTGGGCATTTTGAACGCCCAGCTTTTTCTGTGTGATTCCTCTGCTGAATGTTCTGAATCTTCAATTCTCTGTGTTATTGACTTGAGAAGACACAATTTTGAAAATTTTTTTGAATTTTTAATGATGAGACAGAATAATAAAAAGGATGCAACTAAGATCAAATAAACAATGCATGCAAGACACGAAACTTAGAAGTTTGTATACTAAGGACCATAACAAATTGAAAATGCATATGAGAAACAACAAAAGACACACAGAAATTAAAGATCAGAGCTATGGAATCATCAAGAACAGCTTGAAGATCAATGAAGAACATACTACATATATTCGAAAAAATGCAAGAAGAATAAAGACATGCAATTGACACAAAACTTAAAAATTGACACTAAGATACATAAAATATTTTTTATTTTTATGATTTTTAAAAAAAATTTTTGTGATTTTTCGAAAATTATATGGAAAGGAAAATAAAGGGATTCAAAATTTTTAATGAGAATTTCAGGAATCATTGCAATGTTAGTCTAAAACTCCGGTCCAGGAATTAGACATGGATTACTAGCCAGCCAAGCTTTCAGTGAAAGCTTTGGTCCAAAACACTAGACATGGCCAATGGCCAGCCAAGCCTTAGCAGATCATTACTTTCAACAGCAAGATTGATAGAAATCATCAAGCTCTTGTGATGATAAGTTGAAACCTCAGTCCAAAAGATTAGATATGGCTTCACAGCCAGCCAGACTTCAACAAATCATCATGAAACACTAGAATTCATTCTTAAAAACTCTGAAGAACAAAATAGAAATATTTTTGTATTTTTGAAATTTTTTTTTTGAAAATAAAAAGTAAAAAGCTTAAACATAAAATAATTACCTAATCTAAGCAACAAGATGAACCGTCAGTTGTCCAAACTCCAACAATCCCCGGCAACGGCGCCAAGAACTTGGTGCACAAAATTGTGATCATCAATGGCGCCAACATCTTGGTACGCACAATTGTAATCTCAACTCTTTGTCACAACTCCACACAACTAACCAGCAAGTGCACTGGGTCGTCCAAGTAATAAACCTTACGTGAGTAAGGGTCGATCCCATGGAGATTGTCGGCTTGAAGCAAGCTATGGTCACGTTGTAAATCTCAGTCAGGCAGATTCAAATGGTTATGGAGAATTAATAATTAAAAGATGAATAAAACATAAAATAGGATAGAGATACTTATGTAATTCATTGGTGAGAATTTCAGATAAGCGTATGAAGATGCTTTGTTCCTTCTGAACCTCTGCTTTCTTATTGCCTTCTTCCAATCATTCATACTCCTTTCCATAGCAAGCTTTATGTTGGGCATCACCGTTGTCAATGGCTACTTCCTATCCTCTCAGTGAAAATGTTCCAAATGCGCTGTCACCGCACGGCTAATCATCTGTCGGTTCTCGATCATGTTGGAATAGGATCCATTGATCCTTTTGCGTCTGTCACACGCCCAGCACTCGCGAGTTTGAAGCTCGTCACAGTCATCCCTTCCCAGATCCTACTCGGAATACCACAGACAAGGTTTAGACTTTTTGGATCTCAGGAATGGCCGCCAATAATTCTAGCCTATACCACAAAGGTTTTAATCTTAGATTAGAAACCCAAGAGATACACATTCAAGCTATTGCAAGTAGAACGGGAGTGGTTGTCAGGCACGCGTTCATAGGTGAGAATGATGATGAGTGTCACGGATCATCACATTCATCATGTTGAAGAACGAATGGATATCTTAGAACAGAAGTAGGCGTGAATTGAAGAGAAAAACAATATTACTTTGCATTAATTCATGAGGAACAGCAGAGCTCCACACCTTAATCTATGGTGTGTAGAAACTCTACCATTGAAAATACATAAGAACAAAAGGTCTAGGCATGGCCAAATGGCCAGCCTCCCAAAGCGTGAACATACAAGTTCCAAGATGAAAAGTATGATCCAGTGTCTAAAATACAATAGTAAAAGGTCCTATTTATAGAGAACTAGTAGCCTAGGGTTTACAGAAATAAGTAAATGATGCAGAAATCCACTTCCGGGCCCACTTGGTGTGTGCTTGGGCTGATCATTGAAGCTTTCACGTGTAGAAACTTTTCTTGGAGTTAAACGCCAGCTTTTGTGCCAGTTTGGGCGTTTAACTCCAGCTTTTATGCCAGTTCTGGCGTTTTGACGCCAGAATTTCTATGCTACTTTGAACGCCGGTTTGAGCCATCAAATCGTAGGCAAAGTATGGACTATCATATATTGCTGGAAAGCCCAGGATATCTACTTTCCAACACAATTGAGAGTGCGCCAATTGGGCTTCTATAGCTCCAAAAAATCCACTTGGAGTGTAGGGAGGTCAGAATCCAACAGCATCTGCAGTCCTTTTTCAACCTCTGAATCAGATTTTTGCTCAGGTCCCTCAATTTCAGCCAGAAAATACCTGAAATCATAGATAAACACACAAACTCATAGTAAAGTCCAGAAATATGATTTTTATTTAAAAACTAATAAAAATATAATAAAAACTAACTAAAACATACTAAAAATAATGCCAAAAAGCGTATAAATTATCCGCTCATCAGCCTTCAATTTGAGCAACTGGGGGTGGGCTTGGATGGCTTGGATGGAGTAGTATTCCTTTCGATCTTTTTGTATTTGCATGAGGATAGTGGTCATGTCCTCAAGCGCTTTGGTTAAGCTTGCTTCAGAAGGGGATGGTTCTACCACACCCTTGAGAGGATTACTTCTCACCTTTACATGTTGTGTAGCCTCGGCAACATCATTTATCAATTTCCAAGCTTCTCCCTCTGTCTTGTTCTTTGAAAGGGAACTGCCACTAGAAGCGGTGAGCAATCTTCTATCTTACAAACAAAGACCTCCGGTGAAGTAGCTAATGAGCAAGTGAGTGTTCAATCCATGGTGTGGACAAGATTCCAATAGCCTCGTGAACCGAGTCCAATACTCATATAAACTCTCTTGGTCCCTTTGCATTATACCCGAGATCTCCTTCCAAATGTAATCGGTCTTCTCTGGTGGGAAAAACTTATATAGAAACTCTCTTCTCAAGAAATCCCAATTGGTCACAATCTCATCCGGTAGCGAATAAAACCATGTCTTTGCTTGCCCTTCAAGAGAAAAGGGAAAGGCAAAAACCATAATAGCCAACTCATTGGCTCCATGCCTTCGAGCCATAGAACAAACAACTTGAAAGTCTCTTAGATGTCGGATGGGGTCTTGACCCGGCAACCCATGATACTTAGGAAGTAGATGTATCAAGCTACTCTTCAACTCAAAGTTTGGATCAAGGTTGGGATACCTTGCTTGCAAAGGTTTAAGTATGATATCTGGAGCTACTTGCTCATGCAAAGTGATCCGTCGTGGCTCCGCCATGTATGGTTCACCTGTAGAATGCAAAGATGTATTAGTTGTGCCAACAGAAGAATAGGAAGTAGCGGACTCTAAGTCACTCTCGGTACCGTCTAGTGATTCGGTATGTTCCTCAAGAGAGGCCGAAGTACTAGCCATATAGTCCAACCGCTGTCGAGCTTGCCAAGTGTGTAACAAAGTTCTTTCAATCTCCGGGTCAAACTCGGCTAAGATAGAATTCGATTGAGACTGAGTCATCAAACTTGGGAGTCATAGCACACATAAAAAAGAAATCTAAACTATAGCTAAGTATTGAAAGAAAGTAAACTATCTACAATATTCACATAACCAATATCAAGGCATATGTTGCAACCATTCCACGGCAACGACGCCAAAAATTTGATGGGGGCGGAATACCGTCGGTAAAGAATTTCACAAGATTTTCACGTTGCAAGTATAGCCCTCAACCAACAAATAATCCGCAGATCAAATTTCGAAGGAATTGGTTGTCACAAGTTCAACCCCAATAAAAGTAAACGAAGTATTCAAACCTCGGGTCGTCTCACAAGGAATGGGCAAACATGTGCATCAACATTAGTTAGAATTTCGGGGTTGTAAATCATGAGCAAGCAATTACATTAAGAATCCTAACAAGCAAGTAATCTTGAAGTGCAAGAAACTAATTCAAACGACTAAAGCAAGATGTGAGTAATTTCAAACTAATAAGATAACATCCAATATAATTCTACTCTAAAACTAAACAAATAACTATGACTAAGACAAAGCAATTAGGATTTTTGGGTTTTCAAATATGAATGATTAAGCAACTCTTGGCTAGACATGGGAATTGGGGTCACTATCCTTGTCTAATAACTATATCTTGACAATTATGAGAAACCAAACTCATTAAGTCTACTTCTATACTTGAAGTATGCTAAATGGTTTAGTCAACATCAACCCATAAGGTCCAACCTAGCTACTAATTGACTTAGTAGTAGGCTAGTGTCAATGGTTATCAAATTGACCACTAAGGGTTCCCAAATCATCAAATCCATTAGACCCAATGACTCAAGTTTACCCAATTCCCTTAGCCTAGGCCAAGAGTAAAGAGAACTACTCCATAATCAAAGGAAACATTTCATCAAACATATGGTAAGCATTACTAAAAGACATATTCAAAGTGCAATTAAATTGAAATTAACAAGTACCCACTAACAATTATCAACATACAATCACTCAAACAACATAATTAATCATGAAAATCATCAATGTAACATTAGCAATTCAAGATTCACAAGATTTATGAAATGGGTATAAAATGACAATTGACAAGAAAACATAAATCTAACACAAGATCTAAACAAAATTATGCTAAGGAATTCAAATTAAGTAATTAAAACTAGTAATTAACAAGATCCAATTCAGAATTCAACAAGGGAAGATCAAATCAAACTAGATCTAGAGAGGAACAAGGGTTTCTCTCTCTAGAAGAACAAAAAAAAACCAAAAACTAGCTAAAAATTGTGTCTTAGTGTGAATGAATGATCCCCCCTTTCCCCCTAGCATCCTTGGGTCTTTTCCATGCAGAACCAGCTTGAATTTGGGCCTCTTGAGCCTCAGAAATCACCAGGCACGGTTTCCTTTAATAAGGTCACGTGCAGCTTGTCGCGCGTACGTGCCGTGCGTGCGTGCGCTCCGATTGATTTTGCGATCCACGCGTGCGCGCCATGTACGTGTGCGCGCCACTGTGGATTTCTCTAATCCGCGTGGATGCGCCGATCTTCACGCGCCGCTTCCAGCTGTCTACATCCACGCGTGCGCGCGAGGTGCGCGTGCGCGCCCATGCTGAAATTCCCAAAATCCAAATCTTCATGTTCCTTCCTCTTGTGCATGCTTTCTTTCTCTCTTCTAGGCCATTCTTGCCCTATAAATTCTTAAATTACTCAACAAACACGTCACGGCATCGAATGGTAATAAAAAAGGATAAAAATATAGCAATTTTAAGGCAAAAGAAGCATGTTTTTCATCATGGAGCAATATTAGGAACAGAACACAAAACCATGCAATTCTTGTGGATAAGTGTGAAAAATATTGACAAAACCCTCCAAATTCTACAAAATATAAACCACAAAATTAGGGTTTATCAAATCTCCCCACACTTAAACAAAGCATGTCCTCATGCTTAAAAATAAAAAACCAAAGATCATGGTAAGAAAGGGTTTATGAAGTGCAAATTTCCTAAATGAATGCATGCAACTAATGTAAAATTATCTATCTACTTGATCAAGGGTAAATCTATCCTCCAAGAACACATATGAGCATACGGGGTGAAAATAAAATGTAGTTCTTAAATCCTATCAATTTGAACATTACTATGAAGTGCATATAACTTGCTAGATGAACGCTTGTGAAAGCCGGGAACAAGGAGTTGAGCATCGAACCCTCACCGGAAGTGTATCCGCTCTATTCGCTCGAGTGTATAGGGTTTGTCACTCAATTCCTCTCCTAATCATGCTTTCCAAGTTTTGTCTTTCATCTAACAATCAACAATTACTTAATGCATGCTTACAAATATCATGAGGTCTTATTCATGGGTTGTAATGGGGCTAGGGTGAAGGTAAGGATGTATATGGTCAAGTGAGCTTAAAATTTGAATCCTTGATTAACCTAAGATCCCACTAGACACATAGAACAACCTATACAACTATAATACAATACATAGCTACCCATGCATTTCACTTTTTGCATACTCTTGCATTCTTTTCAATTCAAATCCCATATGCATTGTTATTATTACTTTGTCTTGGAGCATTTTTGTCCCCTTTCATTGCTTTCTCTTTTTCCATATTTTTGTTTCTTCTTATTTTTTTTTCTATTTCTTTTTCTTACATTCTCATATATACACACAAAATTTTTCCTTTTTGGTCCCCTTTTTCTTGGGGTTTCATGTACAAAAGTTTCAATGCATATGGTTTAATCATTCAATACATGAATATGTTCCTAAATACTAGAATTTTCAATTATAATTACAAATACACCACTTTACATCTACCCAAGTTCCCAAGTACACCCTCCCATTTGAATGATACACACCTCCACTTACCTAAGCTAATCAAGGATCCAAATCTAGGGACATTCATTATTTTTCGCTTAAGGTTGTTGATGTGCTCTATTTAGAACAAAAAGGGTTTATCATGGACTCAAAATTGGTTAGCAATGGTAGATAAAAGGGTTAAGGCCGTTTGGGAGAAGTGACTATTGAAATGATGGCCTCAATCATATAAATGCATTCATACACAAAGTAATAGACATATAGAATCAGACAAAGCAAGGATTACAATCATAGAGAGAGAATAATGCATACAAGAATGGGAAATAGTGGTTAGAAGATATAATCACACAACAGGCTCAAAACTCACATGCTTGTGTTCTTAGCTCAATCATTATGTTCCAAAATACATTCTTGAAGCATGTTTTTTACAAAATTTTTTTTTCAACATTTGTAGGGTACCCAGAAATTACAGTTTCTTGGGGAAGAAG
Source organism: Arachis ipaensis (assembly GCF_059453495.1). Classification (NCBI taxonomy): domain Eukaryota; kingdom Viridiplantae; phylum Streptophyta; class Magnoliopsida; order Fabales; family Fabaceae; genus Arachis; species Arachis ipaensis. Next base: position 113,892,555 of record NC_142436.1, read on the forward strand.
TCATTATTTTGACCAAGTAACTCTGTAGAGACTAACTATCATGCAAATGGTATTTACAAGAAAGACAAACTACAAATGCAATGTACTAACTACTAAGCAAAAGATAAATCTATGGGTGTTGAAAGGAAGAGATTGTTACCCATGGAGATCGGTCGAACGACCTCCCAACACTTAGAATTTAGCACGGTCCTCTGTGCTACCAACAATGCGCAAAGGGGGTCGGGACCGGAACCTTCACCATCCCCTTCATCAGAGCTCCCATCACTTGGGTTTGAGGTGGACGTGAATATTTTGGGTTCCTCCATGCTAGGGGTAACACAATGCAGAAGCTTCTTGATGTAAGTGTAGCGGCGTTGGTTGCGCTGCTCATATCTATCAATCTTTCGGTGTAGATCTTCTATCCTTTAATGGGTGGATCTTTGCCGTGGTGGTGACGATGAGGTGGAAGGAATAGTAGATGGGAGGGCTATGTCAAGGCTTGGGTTGTTCATAGGAAGATGTAAGTATTTTCCGCTTGGGACCATAGCCGGAATTATAGCCTTTGTGTCCATGGCTTCCCAAGGAACACCCGCAGCAGCGACTAAATCAGATACCAATGCTGGAAATGGAAAATTACCCCGGACATGGACTTGACCCATCGCTTGCTTGATAAGAAGCGGAATGTTCACCGGTCCCTCCGTGAGAACACACCAAACAAGCAAGGCGAGATCCGCTGTGAAGGATGACTTGTGGGTGCTAGGTAGCACATAGTGGGATAGGATCTGGGCCCAAGCTCTAGCTTCTACAGTGAGGAAACGTGCGTCAATGCACTTGAGCCTCATCTGGAGTTGACCATGGGTCCAAAACGTCTCTGGTTCAGTAATGACTCGGAGGATCGAGTCCCAATCAAATCCAAACTCCTCTCGCTGACGTAAGACCTCTTGGTAGCCATCCATGTCACTTGGTACTGGTAAGACATTAAGCACTTGCTAAATAGCCTACTCTGAAATTGGGACTTGCTTCCAGCGCACGTACACTAATTGAAGAGAGGAAATATGGTAGTTAGTGTAGAATTCTACCACCCATGAGAGGTTGATCTCTTGTGATTTTCTCAGAAGAAATTCCCATCCTCGCCGTTCAATGCGGGGTAGAATGCAAGGAGCCACCTTGTCTGGCGGGGCGAGTAGATGCTCGGCATGATAGTTCCTTTCAACTATAGCGGAGAACACAAGTTCATAGAAGTGGTTGGGGAACTTTGAAGAATCCTTTGCCGGTTTGCTCTTCTCTTTTTCATCAATAGGAGCGGGTGCCTTCGCCTTCTTAGATAGTGGTTTGGCTCCTAATGAAGAGTGCGCCTTAGAGTTTGACTTTTGGGGTGCCCTCTTTGCGGTTGGTTTCCTTGAAGCTTTCTCCTTGCCTTTCTTGGTGGCCATCCTGAAAAAGGAAGGGAAAGAGGGAAAGCATTAAACCAAAAGAATCCTCTCAACAAAAACATGCAAGTGAAAGGTAGTGCCCAAAAGAAATAGTGCAACAAGGTAATCATAGAGGCATGGTGCACAACACTTGGCATGGGATGCAAGAGGGAGTAAAGCATGCAATATGGCATGAGAAGAATAATCTCAAGCATCCATAACAAAGAGCAAGTCATGTTCAATGAGTATCTAATTAGCAAGCATACACTCAAAGCAAGCAAAGTGGACTCAATGCAATTAGAAAAAAAAGCAAGTGAGTGAGGAAGAAGCAACAAATTGAAGGTACATGATTAAAATAAACCGAAATGACATTTGTGCATTTCTTCGAACACTTGGTGTGTAGTTATCAAGCAATGAGTAATAATGAGATACTCAACCAATTAGAAGCCCAAAATGAAATATCAATAATCACACAACATCACCTACTGACAAAGATAATGAAAGATAACAAGAAGATCTATTAAAGCAAATTAAAACTCAAATTCAACATCCATGGAAAAGCAAGGAAAGGAATAGTAAACAAACAAAAGTAAGTAGTATAATCAAGCAACTAAAAGAGAAAATAAGTGAAACAACAAGAAACATCTAACTAGAGAAAGAGATTATGCAAAGAGAGTAAGAGCTGAGATATAGAAGAAGTAGAACCTTGAGAAGTGTAAAAGAATCAAGGTAGAATTTTCTCTTTGTGAAAATGAGAAAGAGATAGAAGAGATATAGTGCTACCGGAGGTGATGGTGGTCGCCGGTGAGTAGCTAGAGACAGTGGTGGGTTGTGGAAGAGAAAGAAGAGAAGAGAGGTGATGGAGAAAGAAGAAGAAAGAAACAAGAAAGAAGGTGGGAGAAGGACAGAACAAGGTGCGCTAGCTTTAAAACTAGTTCGCGCGACCGGCACGTGCGCGTGCGGTGCGCTGGCGCGTCGGTGAGGTTTGAGTGAGGGATGCGTACGCGTCAAGGGCACGTACGCATGAAGACAATTGGGCTCCTGGCACAGGGTTGGCACAAAGTAGGTCTAACTCTCGGTTTTCTTGTACCAGAGTTGGCATGCAGCACAAGCGGTGCGGACGCGCACAGTGCGCAGACGCGTGCCTGGTGAAGGTGGCGATCAACGCGGACGCGTGAAGTGCGCCTGCGCGTCAATCGCAGGCACAAGATAGGCACACGTTTGGTACAACTCTCAGGTTTTTGTACCAGGGAGTTCAAATTGCACAATCGACGCGCGGGTGCACAGTGCGCTTGCATGTCAATGGCCAAATTGCAAGTGGCGCACAGGCGGCATGCACGCTGGCGCGTGGGTGCCTGGCATGAAGTGGGCACAAGGTGGGCATAACTCTCGGGTTTTTGGACCAGGAGTATGAAACGCACAACCGGCGTGTGTGCGCACAGTGCGCTCGCACGCGGATGCCCCTTTTTCCTTGTTTTTTTTTTTAACATAGGAAGTGCTATTCTAACATATTCTTGGCAGGTGTTTAGGCTAGTAATCAAGAAAACACTCACAAATTCATGCACTATCCAAAACATAGCATTCTCTCTACTTCAACATTTCATCCATACCAAAATGATGAAATCTATATAAACATCCTAGTTATCCAACAAGATCAACAAAACTAGCATTCCTATGCAATCAACAACATCAAAAAGTCATAGAATGTACAAAAATCTAGAGCTAAAAGCAAGAAGGTATACATAAGGAAGATCTTACCACGGTGGGGTGCCTCTCACTAAGCACTTTTCTTTAACGTCCTTAAGTTGGACGGTCAGTCGCTCAAGCTTCTCCTCCTCTAGGTGCATCCATTAGTAGGAACACCTCTAGCTCCTTTGGGAGCTTGTAGCCATGGTACTTTTTCACTCTATGTCCATTCACCTTGAAAGTTGCTTCACTTTTAGGATCAAACAATTCCACCACCCCATAGGGCTTTATCTCCTTCACCTTGAAGGGTCCTTCCCATCTAGAACGGAGCTTGCCAGGCATGAATCTAAGCCTCGAGTTGTAGAGGAGAACCTCATCACCTTTTCGAAAATCCTTCTTCCGGATGTGATGATCATGAAATGCTTTAGTCTTTTCCTTGTAAATCTAGGCAATCTCATATGCTTCGTTCCTCAAATACTCGAGCTCCTCTAGCTGTAATTTCCTGGCTACACCCGCCCTGGTTAAATCCATGTTGCACTGCTTTACCGCCCAATAGGCTTTATCCTCAATCTCTACCAAAAGGTGGCATGCTTAACCATAGACGATCCGGAAGGGACTCATCCCCAACGGAGTCTTGTAGACCGTCCTATACGCCCATAGTGCATCTCCTAACTGGAGGCTCCAATCCTTCCTTTGTGGATTGATCACTTTCTCCAAGATTCTCTTAATCTCCCGGTTGGACACTTCCGCTTGTCTATTGGTTTGTGGGTGATAAGAAGTGGCAACCTTATGCAATACTCTATAGCTCTTGAGCAGTGCCTCTACTTTCCTGTTACAAAAGTGGGATCCTTGGTCACTCACGATTGCTCGTGGTGACCCATAACAGCATACAATGTTATTTCTAATAAAAGAAATGACGGTGTTGGCGTCATCAAGGCGGGTAGGTATTGCTTCTACCCAATTTGACACGTAGTCAACTGCTAACTGAATATATAGATACCCACTTAAGTTGGGAAACGGTCCCATAAAGTCAATGCCCTATACATCAAATATCTCACAGAACAACATAGGTTGCTGAGGTATCTCATCCCTTTGGAACGTGTTTCCCGACTTCTGACACTGATGGCAAGACACACAGAACCGGTTAGCATCCTTAAATAAAGTTGGCCACCAGAATCCACAATCCAACACCTTTTTAGTCATCCTTTGTGGGCCAAAGTAGCCACTACATTCGGATAAATGGCAAGCTTCAAGAATGGGTTGGATTTCAGATTCCGGGACACATCTTTGAATTACTTGGTCCACTCCCTCCTCCACAAGTGAGGGTCATCCCAAATGTAGTATTTGGAATCACTCCTCAACTTGTCTCTTTGGTGTTTAGAAAAGTTAGGAGGGAAGATTTTTGCAACCAAGTAGTTCGCCATTGGTGCAAACCAAGGAAAGCTACCCGACACAGCATGCAAACTATCCAATGGGAATGAGCCATCGATCGGAAATGGGTCAAATTTTAAATTCTCAAGGTGGCTTAAATGGTCCACAACTAAGTTTTGAGACCCACTCCGGTCCCTAATCTCAATGTCAAATTCTTGCAAAAGCAAGATCCAACGTATGAGTCTAGGTTTTGACTCATTCTTTGTCAATAAGTACTTTAAAGCTGCATCATCCGTGTATACCACTATCTTGGACCCTAGCAAATAAGATCTGAATTTATCTAAAGCATGAACAATAGCTAAGAGTTCCTTTTCTGTAGTGCTATAGTTAGATTGTGCTGCATCTAATGTTTTAGAAGAGTAAGCAATGACATAAGGGAGTTTACCATCGCGTTGTGCAAGCGCGGCACCTACAGCATGGTTTGACGCATCGCACATTATCTCAAACGGTAGCGTCTAGTTGGGGCCTCGCACAATCGACGCTGTGGTAAGAACTCTCCTTAGCTCTTCAAATGCACTCATGCATGTACTGTCAAATTCAAAGTCCACATCCTTTTGGAGTAGGCGCGACAATGGCAAAGCAATCTTGCTGAAATCTTTAATAAAGCACCTGTAGAATCCTGCATGTCCCAAAAACGAGCAGACCTCCCTCACAAATGAGGGATGAGGTAAAGTGGTGATAACATCGACCTTGGCCAGGTCTACAGAAATGCCTTCACTAGATACTACATGTCCCAACACTATACCTTGTCTTATCATAATGTGACATTTTTTGAAATTCAAGACAAGGTTAGTGTCAACACATCTAGCTAAGACCATGGCCAAGTTCTCTAAGCAACAATCAAATGATGTTCCATAAACACTGAAGTCATCCATAAAGACTTCCAGACAATTCTCCATCAGATCGGAAAAGACACTCGTCATACACCGCTGAAAAGTAGCAAGTGCATTACATAGTCCAAATGGCATCCTTTTGTAGGCAAAGGTGCCAAAAGGGCAAGTGAATGTGGTCTTTTCCTGATCTTCAGGAGCAATGTGAATCTGGAAGTAACCAGTGAATCCATCAAGAAAGCAATAATGGGATTTACCCGCCAAACGGTCCAACATCTGGTCGATAAAGGACAAAGGGTAGTGGTCCTTCCTTGTAGTGGCATTCAATCTTCTATAATCGATGCACACTCGTCACGCATTTTGTACTCTCTTGGTGACCACTTCACCATCATCCTTTTTAACCGCAGTGATGTCCGATTTCTTGGGAACAACCTGGACCGGGCTCACCCACTCACTGCCAAAAATTGGGTATATGATACCCGCATCAAGTAGCCTAGTGACCTCCTTCTTTACCACATCGAGGATGGTTGGGTTGAGCCTCCTTTGCGATTGCCTAACCGGCCGAGCTCCCTCTTGGAGAAAGATACGATGCATGCACTTGCGAGGGTCAATCCCCACAATATCGGCTAGGCTCCAACCAATTGCCTTCTTGTACTTTCTGAGAACATCTAGGAGCTTCCCTTCTTCTTCACTAGAAATCACACTAGCAATAATGACCGGAAACCTTTGGTTGTCCTCTAAGAAAGCATACTTCAAATGAGATGGAAGAGGCTTCAATTCACTCTTTGCCTCAAGCTGAGGTTCCTTTTCATCAAGCTCATGGAGTTCATTCTCAACAACTTTCTTTTGTTCATCCTCTTGGTCATTCGTTCCTTCAATAATAGGGTAGCATAACTTGTTGTAGTCTTCTTTTCGCACTTTCGCTACCACTTCATCGATTACATCACATCGAAGAACAGAATGCTCTTCGGGAGGATGCTTCATGGCTTCTTCTAAATTGAACTTGATAGTCTTGTCTCTAACCTCAAAGGAATATGTGCCGATGAAGGCATCTAACTTGAATTTAGAGGTCTTACGGAAGGGTCTACCAAGTAGAACAGAGGATGAGCTTCTATTTTCTGTTGGAGGCATTTCAAGGATGTAAAAGTCAACCGGAAAGACCAAGTTCTTGATCGCCACAAGTACATCTTCTGCTATTCCCACCAGAGTGATCACACTTTAATCGGGTAAGGCAAACTTCACCGCCGACTTCTTTAATGGAGCTAAATTCAACCGCACAAAGATAGAAAGTGGCATGATGCTTACACAAGCTCTTAGGTCACACATACAGTCATAAAAAGTGCACCCACCAACACAACAAGACACCAAACAAGGTCCAGGGTCACCACATTTCTTTGGAATAGTTTCCATCAAGGAAGAAATTGAACTACCCAAGGATAATGTCTCCAAATCTCCTATCATATTCTTGTGTGTACACAAGTCTTTCAAAAATTTTGCATACTTCGGAATTTGTTGGATAGCATCAAGAATTGGTATGGTTACCTCGACCTTCTTGAACACTTGAAGCATGTTCAAATCAAATTCCAGGGTCTTCTTCGCTTTCTTCACCATGGAAGGGAATGGGATAGGAATGGACTCATCCATTATAGCTTTCTTCTTGGGTTCCTTAAGGCTTACTCCTTCTTCCTCATGCCTTTTGTCTACCTCCTCTTTTTCATGCGGAGCTTCAACAACCACTTCTTCCTCATGAACGTCTTCCATGACCCTAGGAGGTATCTCCTCCAATGTAGTCACCGACCATAGAGTGATGGCGTTAAGACCGCCCTTGGGGTTTGGAAGGGGTTGGGATGGAAAGTTAGAAGAGCTTGAGGGTTGGTTGGTGTTGTTGTTGGAGGAGGGCATGGACATCTTTCAAAGCATGTCGGCGAGGTTGGCCAATTGAGCGTCCAAGGCATCAAATTGAGCCTTGTTGCTCTCGTCCCATTTCTCCATAGCGGCTCTAAGCTCATCAACTTGATTGGTGGAAGATAAAGAGGTTTGGTTGAATTGTTGTCTATGGTGTGGTGCTTGGTATTTGGTGTAGTTGCTTTGGTTTTGGTTGTGGTGATTTTGGTTGGCTTGGTGGTTGTTATTGTTATGGTGGTATTGGGATGAGGATTAGTTGTTGTTGTGATGATAAGAAGAGTTGTTCCATCTTTGGTTTTGACTTCTCCCTTGTACATTATCCCTCCATCCTTGATTTTGATTACTACCATGAGGGTAGTTATTTTGGCCTTGAGAAGGATAGGGTAGACGGTTGTTGTAATTCACATTGGCTATGACAAGGGCATACTCCTCTTGAATTTGATGGCATTGATCGGTATAATGTGTAGTGCTAGAGCACAAACCACAAATCCTAGGAGGGCCTTCAATTTGAGCAATTGGGGGTGGGGCTTGGATGGCTTGGATGGAATAGTATTCCTTTTGATCTTTTTGTATTTGCGTGAGGATAGTGGTCATCTCCCCAAGCGCTTTGGTTAAGCTTGTTTCGGAAGGGGATGGTTCTACCACACCCTTGAGAGGATTACTTCTCACCCTTATATGTTGTGTAGCCTCGGCAAAATCATTTATCAATTTCCAAGCTTCTCCCTCCGTCTTGTTTTTTGAAAGGGAACCGCTACTAGAAGCGGTGAGCAATCTTCTATCTTCCACACAAAGACCTCCGGTGAAGTAGCTAATGAGCAAGTGAGTGTTCAATCCATGGTGTGGACAAGATTCCAATAGCCTCTTGAACCGATTCCAATACTCATATAAACTCTCTTGGTCCCTTTGCATTATACTCGAGATCTCCTTCCGGACGTAATCGGTCTTTTCCGGTGGGAAGAACTTATCTAGAAACTCTCTTCTCAAGAAATCCCAATTGGTCACAATCTCATCCGGTAGCGAATAAAACCATATCTTTGCTTGCCCTTCAAGAGAAAAGGGAAAGGCAAAAATCATAATAGCCAACTCATCGGCTCCATGCCTTCGAGTCGTAGAACAAGCAACTTGAAAGTCTCTTAGATGTCGGATGGGGTCTTGACACGGCAACCCATGATACTTAGGAAGTAGATGTATCAAGCTACTCTTCAACTCAAAGTTTGGATCAAGGTTGGGATACCTTGCTTGCAAAGGTTGAAGTATGATATCCGGAGCTCCTTGCTCATGCAAAGTGATACGTCGTTGCTCCGCCATGTATGGTTCACCTGTAGGATGCAAAGATGTATTAATAGTGCCAACAGAAGAATAGGAAGTAGCGGACTCCAAGTCACTCTCGGTACCGTCTAGTGATTCAGTATGTTCCTCAAGAGAGGCCGAAGTACTAGCCGTATAGTCCAACCACCGTCTAGCTTGCCGAGTGTGTAACAAAGTTCTTTCAATCTCAGGGTCAAACTTGGCTAAGCTAGAATTCGGTTGAGACCAAGTCATCAAACTTAGGAGTCATAGAGCACATACAAAAGAAATCTAAATTATAGCTAAGTATTGAAAGAAAGTAAACTATCTACAATATTCACATATTCACATAATCAATATCAAGGCATATGTTGCAACCATTCCCCGGCAGCGGTGCCAAAAATTTGATGGGGGCAGAATACCGTCGGTAAGGAATTTCTAGGCCATTCTTGCCCTATAAATTCTGAACTATGACAACCTATTCAATTCTAAACTAACCTAACTACCAATTCTTCACTTTTCCACACACTCATGCATTCTCTTTTGATCACCACACATATGCATTAATTATTATTGAACTTTACTTTGGGGCATTTTGTCCCTTTTTTATTGCTTTCCTTTTTCTTTCTTTTCTAAATATTTCCTTTTTCTTCTTATATATATATATATATATATATATATATATATATATATATTCCTTTTTGTTTTCCTCATTTTTTTTTCTTTTCAAACTAAAATATATGTACAAGAACATCAATGCATATGGTTTACACATGATTAATACATGAGTATGTACCCAATTCTCAAGATTCTCAACACAAATACAAAAATACACTTTTATCTTTACCCAATGTTCCCAACTCTCCCAAAATCAATTGATAAACACTTTCACTAGCCTAAGCTAATCAAAGATCCAAACAAGGGACATTTATTATTTTTCACTTAGGCTTGTAATATGCTACAATTAAGAACAAATGGGTTAAGCATAGGCTCAAGATTGGTTAACAATGGAAGATAAAAGGTAGGCTATTTGGGTAAGTGAGCTATTTGAACAATGGCCTCAATCATATAAATGCATGTATACACAAAGTAATGGACATAGAGAATCAAACAAATCAAAGATTACACTCATAGGCAGAGAATAATGCACACAAGAATGAAAATAAGTGGTCATATGATGTAACCACACAATTAGGCTCAAAACTCGCATGCTTGTGTTCTTTGCTCAAAACATGATCCACAAAGTGTATAATCCAAGCAAGGCCTAAAAAAAATTTCAACCAATTGGGGTGGTGCCCTAGAAATGGAATTCTTGGAAATTTTCATCATATTGACTAAGCTTATTCTAATGCAAGGTTGTGATTTAGAAAACTAAAAAAATTTCTTAGTTTTACCCCTTTTCCAATCAAAGCACATTTCATATGCAAAGGGGATCAACTAGGTTTCAACAATTCACAATGTTTTTCCAATTCACAACCAAAAGGGCTAAAACAACTATATAATAGAAATCCAACCAAAATATGGAATGTATACAATCTAAGGTGCAAAATGCGATGACTAGGATAAAGTAATCCCAAAATAACAAATATATACAATAGTTTCAAAGTTAAAGTGCAAAATAAAGTAGCAGAAACTAGAAGATAAATGTCTGAAAGTTTACCACACAAATGCTATCCACCGGTCACGAACGGTGACCTCCCCACACTTTAGGATGAAGCATCGTCCTCGATGCTACTGCTGAAGCACGGGCTGGGGGTCAACAGGTGCGCCGGGCTGTGGTTCAGAATTAGGCTGTGGCTCAGGCTGTGAGTCCTCAGGAGGCTGCTGAACCTCTGTGGTGGCCTGTGTCTCTGCTAGTGCCTCCTGTTGAGTCGACTCCTCAACATGCTCCTCCTCCTGATCCTGCTCATCGGAGGCGGGAGAGTCTGGGAGTGGAGGTAGCTCAATACTCTGTGATGCAAAGACCTGGTCTATGCAATCGAGACGTCGCATGTTACGACGCTCGCTGCACTTCATGAAGCGAAATAGGCACTGTACGAGCAAGTATGTCAGCTCAGGTGCAGGTGGTGGTGGCAAGGGTGCTGCGGCTACTGAAGCAGAGGAGGGTCCTGCTGCTGCTGCGGAGGATGAAGGCTGAGCTGCCTCCACTACTACTCTAGCTCGAGAACGGCATCTGGATGGAGGCTTCTCGTGCACCCACCCACCCCACGGAATAGTAACCTCCTTCCCCTCCATGACATAGCCAATAAGAACTAGCATATCCATCAAAATCTCTGAAAAGTGAGTGGTGGGCAAGACATAATGGGCGAATATATGCTGCCAAGTCTTAGCCTCTCTCGACAAATAAGTGAATAGCATCCCCTTGGGCTTCTTGTTGCCAGAATCCATCACCCAAGGGCCTTATAATCAAAGGTCATGCAGTGGATAGCTATCTCTGCCTGCTGATAGGCGCATGGGTCATCAGTACGAGGTCGGCAAAGCAATGTCTCCCCAATAGCTGCCTCAGTGATCAAAATCTCCCTACCCTCAGGTGAACTGAATCAAGAGTGGCATAAAAGAAGTTGCAGTAGAACTCCTTCACCCACGAAGTGTTTATCCTCCCCAAATCCCTATCAACAAAATCCAAGCCTAAGTCCAGAATACGGCCATTGATGGCGCGTCTCACGTCGTTGGGAAGGACCAGTTTCTTTTCAATGTTCAGATTCGTCTTCCGATATTTGGGGAAGCGAAGCTCACAGTAGAGATTGGGAAACTTGATTGGGTCGGTGGATGGTAACAATTGATTCTCTTTTTCCACGTCATTCAGCGGATTCTTAGCATAGTTGTCATAAGAAGAAGGGGTATAGGCTTTGGAGCGCTTCCTCTTCTTTGAGGTAGTAGCTATGGCTTTTTCTTTATCTGACATCCTGAAAACAGATGTGATATGCTATAAGCAACTAGCCAAGTAGATGTATAGCACTCAAGGTAAAACATACTCATGAAGTGAGTGAAGAAAAGAGAATTCTTGGAATGCAAGTAACAAAATTCAGAATTCAAATCAAGTCACAAACCAAGAATTAAAACTACACTTGCACAATGCTTGTTCATTAAGCCTAAGAAATGCCATATTCAAAAGAATGAGTAAAGGAGTTATGTTGAAAATAAAAGGAAGAAATCAGTTGGTTAATCAAGTTAGAGTTAGAAATTGGTTCAAAGTGAGTGATATGGTGGTCACTGGCTTAATTAAAAGAAGTGCACAAAGTATGAAAGGTAAGCATACTCATAATCATGAGGGACATTTAGTCATTGATGATGAAATACAAGATTGCAAAAGAAGCAATTTATTAAAAGTAAATCAACAATCAATGTAAAAGCCATTAGGTTCGCCTTAATTGGTGTTGGTAAAGTCAAAACATTGAAGAACAAGTTAATCAACAAACATTCAACACCAAATCCAACGGGGCATAAAAGTCACAAGTTGAAACAAGAATGGGAAGCCTCATGATCTATGTGACTTAATGTGAATTAGGTATAAATAGAATGAACCAATTCAGCCACATGGATTTAAAACTTTCAATCTTGTGAGTTTATGCAAAAGAGGCACAAAATTCTTAAAAGAGTTTCAAGTTATGGTCAATCTGAAAACTCACTCAAACTATTCAATGCATAGAAGTAGAGCAGCATTATAAACAAGCAAAGAATATGATAGTGGTGCACGAATTGTGAATCACACTTTTCACAACTCGTACCACTAACCAGCAAGTGCACTGGGTCATCCAAGTAATACCTTACATGAGTAAGGGTCGATCCCACGGAGATTGTCGGCTTGAAGCAAGCTATGGTTATTTTGTAATTCTTAGTCAGGAAATCAATGATAAGAGTGATTATATTTATGAAGAGTAAAAATCATAAATTAAATAGTACTTATTATGCAGTAATGGAGAATATGTTGGAGTTTTGGAGATGCTTTGTCTTCTGAATCTCTGCTTTCCCCCTATCTTCTTCTTCACGCACGCAAGGTTCCTCCTATGGCAAGCTGTGTGTTGGTGGATCACCATTGTCAATGGCTACCATCCGTCCTCTCAGTAAAAATGGTCCAAGTGCGCTGTCACCGCACGGCTAATCATCTGTCGGTTCTCACTCATGCTGGAATAGGATCCATTGATCCTTTTGCGTCTGTCACTACGCCCAACCCTTGTGAGTTTGAAGCTTGTCACAGTCATTCAATCCATGAATCCTACTCAGAATACCACAGACAAGGTTTAGACTTTCCGGATTCTCAAGAATGCTGCCAATGGATTCTAGCTTATACCACGAAGATTCCGATTAAGGAATCCAAGAGATACTCATTCAATCGAAGGTAGAACGGAGGTGGTTGTAAGGCACGCGTTCATAGGTTGAGAATGGTGATGAATGTCATAGATCATCACATCCATCATATTGAAGTGCGAATGAACATCTTAGATAGAAACAAGCGTGTTTGAATAGAAAACAGAAATAATTGCATTAATTCATCGAGACAAAGCAGAGCTCCTCACCCCCAACAATGGAGTTTAGAGACTCATGCCATAGAGATACAATGTAAACGTGAAAATGTCATGAGGTACAAAATAAATCTCTAAAAGTTGTTTAAATTCTAAACTAGTGACCTAGGTTTACAGAAAATGAGTAAACTATGATAGATAGTGCAGAAATCCACTTTCGGGGCCTACTGGTGTGTGCTGGGGCTGAGACTTGAGCTTTACACATGCCTAGGCTTTTTTTGGAGTCAAAGCCAGGTTGTAACCGATTTCTGGCGTTTAACTCTGCTTTGCAACCTGTTTCTGGCGTTTAACTCCAGAATAGGGCAAGAAGCTGGCGTTGAACGCCAGTTTGCGTCATTTATCTTCGAGCAAAGAATGGACTATTATATATTGGTGGAAAGCTCTGGATGTTTATTTTCCAACGCAATTAAGAGCGTGCCATTTGGACTCCTGTAGCTCCAGAAAATTACTTTGATTGCAGGGAGGTCAGAATCCAACAGCATCTGCAGTCCTTTTTCAGCCTCTGAATCAGATTTTTGCTCAGGTCCCTCAATTTCAGCCAGAAATTACCTGAAATCACAGAAAAACACACAAACTCATAGTAAAGTCCAGAAATGTAATTTTTATTTAAAAATTAATAAGAATATAATAAAAAGTGACTAAAACATATTAAAAACTACCTAAAAACAATGCCAAAAAGCGTATAAATTATCCGCTCATCACAACACCAAACTTAAATTGTTGCTTGTCTCCAAGAAACTAAAAACAAATTAGGATAAAAAGAAGAGAAGATACAATGAATTCCAAAAACATCTATGAAGATCAGTCTTAATTAGATGAGCGGGGCTATTAGCTTTTTTCTTCTAAACAATTTTGGCTTCTCACTTTATCCTTTGAAGTTCAGAATGATTGGCATCTATAGGAACTCAGAATTCAGATAGCGTTATTGATTCTCCTAGTTCAGTATGCTGATTCTTGAACACAGTTACTTTATGAGTCTTGGCTGTGACCCTAAGCATTTTGTTTTCCAGTATTACCACCGGATACATAAATGCCACAGACACATAACTGGGTGAACCTTTTCAGATTGTGACTCAGCTTTGCTAAAGTCCCCAATTAGAGGTGTCCAGGGTTCTTAAGCACACTCTGTTTTTGCTTTGGACCTCGACTTTAACCGCTCAGTCTCAAGTTTTCACTTGACACCTACACACCACAAGCACATGGTTAGGGACAGCTTGGTTTAGCCGCTTAGGCCAGGATTTTATTCCTTTGGGCCCTCCTATCCACTGATGCTCAAAGCCGTGGATCCTTTTTATTACCCTTGCCTTTTGGTTTTAAGGGCTATTGGCTTTTTTCTCTTGCCTTTTGGTTTTAAGAGCTCTTGGCTTTTTCTGCTTGCTTTTTCTTTTTTTTTCTTTATTTTTCTGCAAGCTTTGTTCTTCACTACTTTTTCTTGCTTCAAGAATCATTTTTTTTATTTTTTAGATTATCAATAACATTTCTCCTTTTCCATTATTCTTTCAAGGGCCAACAATTTTAACATTCATAAACAAAAAATTCAAAAATATGCACTGTTCAAGCATTCATTCAGAAAACAAAAAGTATTGCCAGCACATCAAAATAATTAAACTATTAAGAAAGGTGATGGATTCATAGGACATTCATATCTTTAAGACATAGACACTAGACACTAATGATCGTGTAATAAAGATACAAACATAGATAAAACATAAAGCATATAAATCGAAAAACAGAAAAATAAATAGACAAGGAGATTAAGGAACGGGTCTACCTTAGTGAGGGTGGCGTCTTCTTCCTCTTGAAGAACCAGTGGTGCTCTTGAGCTCCTTTATGTCTCTTCCTTGCCTTTGTTGCTCCTCCCTCATGGCTCTTTGATCTGCAGTCAAATACTCTACCACTGAACTATGGACCCTTGAGATTAACCTCTCCGTCTCTCATGACTCAGGGGTGGAAGCAACTGCCTTCCTTTTCCTCTTTCTAGAGGTTTCTCCAGTCTTAGGTGCCATAAATGGTTATGGAAAAACAAAAAGCAATGCTTTTTTTTCACACCAAACTTAAAAGGTTTGCTCGTCCTCGAGCAAAAGAAGAGAGAAGGAAGTTTGAATTGGAATGGTGAGGTAGGTGGGGATCCTGTGGGGTCAAGGACTTAGCATCCCTGCTCCATTGAGGCATGCAAAACGCCCTTAGTGTGCAATCCTGGCATTTAACGCCAGACTGCTGCTTGTTTATGGCGTTAAACGCCAGCTTTTCCCCTTTCTTGGCGTTGAACGCCAACTTGGTGCTTGTTTCTGGCGTTTAACACCAACTTAATGCTTCTTTCTGGCGTTAAACGCCAGTTTGATACTTCTTACTGGCGTTTAAATGCCAGTAAGCTCTTCCTCCAGGGTGAGCTGTTTTAATGCTATTTTTGACTTTGCTTTAATTTCTGTGACTCCACATGATCATCATCCTAAAGAAAACATAAAATAAAAATGAAAAAACAGAAAATTAACATAGATAAGGAAAAATTGGGTTGCCTCTCAATAAGCGCTTCTTTATTGCCTTTAGCTGGACCTTGCTGAGCTTTTAATCTAGCCTCAGCCTGGAGCACTCTTGCTCAATATTGCCTTCAAGATAATGCTTGATTCTCTGTCCATTAACAATGAACTTCTTATCAGAATCAATGTCTTGATGCTCCACATAGCCATATGGTAACACACTTGTAATCACATATGGTCCCCTCCACCGGGATTTCAGTTTCCCGGGGAATAGCCTGAGCCTAGAGTTAAACAATAGAACTTTCTGTCATGGTTCAAAGACTCTAGATGACAACTTTCTGTCATGCCATCTTTTTGCTTTCTCTTTGTAAAGCTTGGCATTTTCGAAAGCAGTGAGTCTGAATTCCTCTAGCTCATTCAACTGGAGCAATCTTTTTTCTCCAGCTAATTTGGCATCAAAGTTTAGGAATCTGGTTGCCCAGTAGGCCTTATGCTCCAGTTCCACGGGCAGATGACAGGCCTTACCATACACAAGCTGGTATGGAGAGGTCCCTATAGGAGTCTTGAATGTTGTTCTGTAAGCCCACAGAGCATCATCCAAGCTTCTCGCCCAATCCTTTCTCCGGGTACTTATAGTCTGTTCCAGGATTCTTTTTATTTCTCTATTAGAGACTTCAGCTTGCCCATTTGTCTGTGGATGATACGGAGTTGCCATCTTGTGACTAATTCCATACCAGACCATAGCAGAGTAAAGCTGTTTGTTGCAGAAGTGAGTGCCCCCATCACTAATTAGTGCTCTAGGGACACCAAACCTGCTGAAGATATATTTCTGGAGGAACTTCAGCACTGTCTTAGTATCATTAGTGGGTGTGGCAATGGCCTCTACCCATTTGGATACATAGTCGACTGCCACCAGAATATAAATGTTTGAGTATGATGGTGGGAAAGCCCCCATAAAGTCAATACCCCATACGTCAAACAACTCAATCTCTAAGATTTCTTGCTGAGGCATGGCGTAACTGTGAGGCAGATTACCAGCTCTCTGGTAGCTGTCACAGTTACGCACAAACTCTTGGGAGTCTTTATAGAGAGTGGGCCAGTAGAAGCCACATTGGAGGACTTTTGTGGCTGTTCGCTCACCTCCGAAATGTCCTCCATATTGTGATCCATGACAATGCCATAGGATCTTCTGTGCTTCTTCTCTAGGTACACACCTACAGATTATTCCGTCTGCACATCTCTTAAAGAGATATGGTTCACCCCACAGGTAGTACTTTGCATCAGTAATTAATTTTTTCTTTTGTTGCTTGCTGTACTCCTTGGGTATGAATCTTGTAGCTTTATAGTTTGCAATGTCTGCAAACCATGGTGTTTTCTGGATGGCAAACAGTTGCTCATCTGAAAAGGTTTCAGAGATCTCAATAGAGGGGAAAAACGTCCCTTCTACTGGCTCTATCCGGGACAGATGATCAGCCACATGGTTCTCTGTCCCTTTTCTGTCTCTTATTTCTATATCAAACTCTTGCAGAAGCAACACCCATCTTATGAGCCTGGGTTTTAAATCCTGCTTTGTGAGTAGATATTTAAGAGCAGCATGGTCAGTATACACAATCACTTTTGATCCTACTAAGTATGATCTAAACTTGTCAATGGCATAAACCACTGCAAGCAATTCTTTTTCTGTGGTTGTGTAATTTTTTTGGGCATCATTTAAAATACGGCTAGCATAATAAATGACATGCAGAAGCTTGTTATGCCTCTGTCCCAGTACTGCACCAATGGCATGGTCACTGGCATCACACATTAGTTCAAATGGTAATGTCCAGTCTGGTGCAGAAATAACTGGTGCTGTGACCAGCTTAGCTTTCAAAGTTTCAAACGCCTGCAGACACTCTGTGTCAAACACAAATGGCGTGTCAGCAACTAGTAGATTGCTCAGAGGTTTTGCAATTTTTGAAAAATCCTTTATAAACCTCCTATAGAATCTTGCATGCCCCAGAAAGCTTCTGATTGCCTTAACATTGGCAGGTGGTGGTAATTTTTCAATTACTTCCACTTTAGCTTGATCCACCACTATTCCCTTGTTTGAAATTTTATGCCCAAGGACAATTCCTTCAGTCACCATAAAGTGACATTTTTCCCAGTTTAAAACTAGGTTGGTCTCTTGGCATCTTTTCAGAACAAGTGCTAAATGGTCAAGGCAGGAGCTGAATGAGTCTCCAAAGACTGAAAAGTCATCCATGAAGACTTCCAAAAATTTTTCTACCATATCAGAAAAAATAGAGAGCATGCACCTCTGAAAGGTTGCAGGTGCATTGCACAGACCAAATGGCATCCTTCTGTAGGCAAATACTCCAGATGGACATGTGAATGCTATTTTCTCTTGATCCTGGAGATCTACTGCAATTTGGTTGTAGCCTGAATAGCCATCCAAAAAGCAGTAATAATCATGACCTGCTAGTCTTTCTAGCATATGGTCTATGAATGGAAAAGGAAAATGATCCTTTTTGGTGGCGGTATTGAGCCTTCTATAGTCAATACACATGCGCCACCCTGTAACTGTTCTTGTAGGAACCAGTTCATTTTTTTCATTATGAACCACTGTCATGCCTCCCTTTTTGGGGACAACTTGGACAGGGCTCACCCAGGGGCTATCAGAAACAGGATAAATAATCTCAGCCTCCAGTAACTTGGTGACCTCTTTCTGCACCACTTCCTTCATGGCTGGATTTAGCCGCCTCTGTGGTTGAACCACTGGCTTAGCATCATCCTCCAATAGGATCTTGTGCATGCATCTTGCTGGGCTGATGCCCTTAAGATCACTTATGGACCACCCAAGAGCTGTCTTGTTTGTCCTTAGCACTTGAAGTAGCGCTTCCTCTTCCAGGGGATTTAAAGCAGAGCTTATGATCACCGGAAAAGTGTCACCTTCTCCCAGAAATGCATATTTCAGGGATGGTGGTAATGGTTTGAGCTCGGGTTTAGGAGGTTTTTCCTCTTCCTGAGGAAGTTTCAGAGGCTCTTTCAATTCCTCTGAATCCTCCAGATCAGGCTGAACATCTTTAAAGATGTCTTCCAGCTCTGATTCGAGACTCTCAGCCATGTTGATCTCCTCTACCAAAGAGTCAATAAAATCAACTTTCATGCAGTCTTTTGGTGTGTCTGGATGCTGCATGGCCTTGACAGCATTCAACTTAAACTCATCCTCATTGGCTCTCAGGGTTACTTCCCCCTTTTGGATATCAATGAGAGTCCGTCCAGTTGCTAGGAAAGGTCTTCCTAGAATGAGAGTAGCACTCTTGTGCTCCTCTATTTCCAGCACTACAAAGTCAGTGGGGAAGGCGAATGGCCCAACCCTGACAATCATGTCTTCAATCACGCCTGATGGGTATTTAATGGAGCCATCAGCAAGTTGGAGACATATCCAGGTTGGTTTGACTTCTTCAGTTAAACCAAGCTTTCTGATAGTGGATACAGGTATTAAGTTGATGCTTGCCCCAAGATCACATGAATCTGTCTTGGTGCAATTACCCTCTAATATGCATGGTATCATAAAGCTCCCGGGATCTTTAAGCTTTCTGGGAAGCTTTTCAGAATGACTGCACTACATTCTTCAGTGAGGAGAACTCTTTCAGTTTCTCTCCAATCTTTCTTATTACTCAAGATCTCTTTCATGAACTTGGCATAAGATGGTATTTGTTCAAGTGCCTCTGCAAACGGAATCTTTATTTCAAGAGTCCTCAGATAGTCTGCAAAGCGAGCAAATTGCTTATCCTGCTCCTCTTGGCAGAGTTTTTGAGGATAAGGTATCTTGGCTTTGTATTCCTTAACCTTGGTTGCTGCAGGTTTATTTCCTACAGAGGTGGTTGGAGAAGCCTTTTTAGAGGGGTTGTTATTAGCACGTGTGTGTGTCTGATCCCTCACTGGCGTTTGAATGCCAGGGTTGGAAGCTGGATTAGCATTGGACGCCAACTCCTTGATGCACGGAAACTTGTCTCTCAACAAATTTTCGTTCGGCAAGTATACCAAATTGTCGTCAAGTAAAAACTCACAGTAGAGTGAGGTCGAATCCCACAGGGATTGATTGGTCAAGCAACTTTAATTGGAAGAATGTTCTAGTTGAGCTAAGTAGAAAGTGAGTTGAGAATTGCAGGAAATTAAATGGCGGGAAAGTAAATAGCAGAAAATAAATGACGGGAAGTAAATTGCAGAATCTTAAATGGGGAAGGGAAATTTAGCATGAAAGTAAATGGCAATAAGTAAAAAGAATGGGTAAGATCAGAAATGGGGAATTCATTAGGCTAAGGAGATGTTGCATTCTCCGGATCAAGTTCATTTTCATCTCTTCCTCAATCAATGCATTCATTGATCTCCTTGGCAATCTTAAGTGATTGAATTCCAATTACTTGGTAATTCAATCTCTCAAATCAGATCAATAGCCAATTCCTTGGTCTAATTGCTCATGAGAAGAGATGAAGTGTGGTCACTGATTATACCACATGTATTTCCAAATCAAAGTATTGGGAGAATTATATGTCACCATATCCGCCCAAACCCCAATTTGGTCCAACATGAGAAAACATTTCTAGCATGATTTCTTCATCCCTTTTTCAAGGTTCAGAAGAGATCCAAGTATGAATAGCTTCTTTTCCAAGATAACTACTCAATTGGATGAAGATTGAAAGCTTTCTAGTAAAATTAAGAGAAAAGAAAGAAGAAGGATTATGAAAACTATTATTGATCCATCAAATTACAACAGAGCTCCCTAACCCAATGAAAGGGGTTTAGTTGTTCATAGCTCTGGGAATGGAAAGCAAAGATGGAGAGTACATTCTGAAAGTTAAACTAGAAGTGCAGAGAAAGTAAAATATACAGAGTAATTCTAATAATGCCCAAAAGCTCTCTTTTTTAGTTCAAAGCTCTCCCTATTTATACTACTCTTCTGATCTTCTAGTTGGCTCTTCAAGTCTTGGATATGGGCTTTTGAATTTTGAGTTGAAGCAGTTATCTTCTTCAGTGGGCTTAGCTTTACTTGCAGAGAAAGTGTGAAGTAGGTAGGGACTTTAGCTTATGGTGTTAGTGGTGTTAACGTTAAGTGAAAATGTGGGGTTGAGAATGTTAGTGACAATCACCTTTTTCACTAACGTTCCTAACCCAAAGTGGTCCACGTTAACTTCAACGTTAGTGGCACTAACGTGACCACTAACGTTGACCCTTGGCCCTTCGCAAACATTACTGGGGTTTACCTTTTTCAATTATGTTGAGAGTACCCCTTTCTCCCTACGTTAGAGTTCACGTTAGAATAGTTAACGTGGCCTTTAACGTAGGCTTGCCAAATCTTCGAGAGCTTTAGTGACACTTACCTTTGTCACTAACGCTTCAGAATGCCCCTACTTCCCACGTTAGAGTTCACGTTAACTAAGTTAACGTGACTTCTAACGTGGTATTGATAGCCGTCTCCAACGTTAGTGACAAAGGTGAGTGTCACTAACGTTGGCTCATCATCCCTCTTCTCCACGTTAGCTTCCACGTTAATGTAATTAACGTGGCAACTAACGTGGCTCATAGTGGCTCAATCCAACGTTAGTGACAAAGGTGAGTGTCACTAACGTTGGTGATTCTTGCTCCCTCCACGTTAGAGTCCACGTTAACTAGGTTAACGTGGCTTTTAACATAGCCAATATGGGCTTAGTCCAACGTTAGTGACAAAGGTGAGTGTTACTAACGTTGGCATCATCTTCTTCTTCCACGTTAGAGCTCACGTTAACTAAGTTAACGTGGCTCTTAACGTGGCCAATTGCCCCTTTTGGAACATTAGTGGCACTTACTTTTACCACTAACGTTGGAGTTCTACTTCTCTTCCACGTTAGCTTCCACGTTAACATAGTTAACGTGGCAACTAACGTGGGCTATGATGGCTCACGAAGGCGTTATTGGCAATCACTTTTCTCATTAACGTTGCAAGCTAGCCTTCATTCCACGTTAGTGGTCACGTTAGCTAGACTAATGTGGCTGCTAATGTGGTTCTTCCTTGCTTCCTTTATCCTGAAATCAAGCAATAAAGTACATCAAAGCTCTGATCCAAGTTATGAGACATGCATCATTCAATTTGTCCTTTAATTCATGCATAATTCTCATGAAATCATGTAAAATTCACAATGTTTGTTTGAATCAAGATGTAAGTGATTATTTACCCAAAACTTGCTTATTTCCTAAGAAAATGCATGAAACTACCTTAAAACCATAAAGAAAAGGTCAGTGAAACTGGCCAAAATGCCGTGGCATCACACCTTAGCTGTTTCTGGCGTTTGAACACCAGAACTGAGATTCCATTGGGCGTTTAACGCTAACTCCTTGCCTGTTTGTGGCGTTTGAACGCCAGAACTGAGCATGGGTTGGGCGTTTAACGCCAGCTCTTCACCCTTTTCTGGCGTTTGAACGCCAGAATTATTCCTCTCTGGGCTCTTACTGTCCTCAGAGGGATTTTGGGTAGCAGTTTGTTCATTTCTTGGCTTCCTGCTGCTTTGAAGTGAGGTATTTAATATTTTCCCACTTCTTAATTGAATTGCTTGGCACGCTTCTGTTATTTGTTTTGATAACTGCTGTTTTCTTTGCTTCAACTGTACTTCCATATTCATATTAGCCATTCTTGTGTCTTGTAGTATCTCCTTGAATTTGGCTAACTATTTTGTTAGAAAATCTAATTGCTGATTGAATTCAGTAACTTGTTCTGTAGGACTGAGTTCAGCAGTTACTATTTTAGCATCTTCTTTCATGGACGACTCACTACTTAGGTACAGATACTGATTTCTGGCAACTGTATCAATGAGCTCTTGAGCTTCTTCAATTGTCTTTTTCATGTGTATAGATCCACTAGCTGAGTGGTCCAAAGACATCTGAGCTTTCTCTGTAAGCCCATAATAGAAGATGTCTAACTGCACCCACTCTGAAAACATTTCAGAGGGGCATTTTCTTAGCATCTCTCTGTATCTCTCCCAAGCATCATAAAGAGATTCATTATCTCCTTGTTTAAAGCCATGGATGTTCAGCCTTAGCTGTGTCATCCGTTTTGGAGGGAAATATTGATTCAGGAATTTTTCTGATAGCTGTTTCCATGTCCTTATGCTAGCCTTAGGTTGGTTATTTAACCACCTCTTAGCTTGGTCTTTTACAGCAAATGGAAACAGTAATAATCTGTAGACATCCTGATCTACTTCCTTATCATGTACTGTGTCAGCAATTTGTAAAAACTGTATCAGAAACTCTGTAGGTTCTTCCTGTGGAAGACCGGAATACTGGCAACTTTGCTGCACCATGATAATGAGCTGAGGATTCAACTCAAAACTACTGACTCCGATGGAGGGTATACAGATACTACTCCCATATGAAGCAGTAGTGGGGTTAGCATATGACCCCAGAGCCCCTTTGGGCTGTTCATTTCCACTTAGGTCCATGATGGAGAAAGGGAGATGTTGTGAATTGCAAATAAAATATTTTTTTTTGAAAACCGAAATTAAAATAAAATAAAATAAAATAAATGAAAAATTGACTATAATTTCGAAAATTAGAAGAAAAAGAAATAAAAGAAAATTGAAAACTAAATTAATTAATTAAAAAGATTTGAAAAAATGTGGGTGAGGATTTTCGAAAAAATGAAGAGAGAGAAACTGGTTAGGAGGTTTTGAAAAAGATATGTCTTAAAATTAAAGATACTTGTAAGAAAATAAAATAAAATAAATAAAAAAAGAAAAGATATGAAAAAGATTTGATTTTAAGATTTGAGATTAGAAAAGATAAGATAAGCTAGGTAAGAGAAGATAAGGAATTTAAATTAAAAAGTTTTGAAATTTAAATTTTGAAATTTGAAATTTGAAATTTGAATTTTGAAATTTGAACTTTGAAATTTTAAATTTTGAATTTTGAATTTTTGGAAAAGTCAACAATATAAGATAAGGATTTGAAAAAGATTTAAATTTTGAAAAGATTTGATTTTTAAATTTGAAAATTAAATTTTGAATTTTAAATTTTGAATTTTGAATTTTGAAATTTGAATTTTGAAATTTGAATTTTAAAATTTTAATTTTGAATTTTGGAAGTTGAAATTTGAAATAAGATAAGATAAATTTTGAAAAAGATATATTTTTTTTTTTTGAAAAAAGATTTGAATTTCGAAATTTTTTTAAAACTAAGATAAGATAGAGTAGAAATTTTAAAATAAAAATCTGAAATTCTTATGTAAATTTCGAAAATTACTTAAAATAAAGAGAAAAGATATTTTTTTGAATTTAATGAGGAAAGAGAAAAACAATAAAATGACACAAAACTTAAAATTTTTAGATCTAATGCTCCTTATTTTCGAAAATTTGGAGGAAAAACACCAAGGAACAGCAAACATAAAAATTTTAAGATCAAAACACAAGCAAGACTCAAGAACACCTTGAAGATTCACAAGAACACGAAGAACAAAAATTCAGAGACTCAAAGAACTAAAGAACATAAAAAAGAACACTAAACTTAAAATTTTTAGAAAACCAAAAATAAATTTTCGAAAATTAAACAAAAACTAACAAGAAAACACCAAACTTAAAACTTGACACAAGATTTAATCAAAGAAAAATTATTTTTGAAAAGATTTTAGAAAGAAAGACTCAAAGGAGCAACTATTCACAAGAACATAGACACATTCAACAAATGCAAGGATTAAACAGAGAAAAACTTTTTTTTTTATGACAAAAACACAAAGGACACCAAACTTAAAACATGCAACTAGACTCGAACAGAAAACTCTAAAGATTAATAAAAAAATAATAAATTTTTGGAAAATTTTTGAAAAGAAAATCAAAGACTCTGACCCAAAAGACAAGATTTTCCTAATCTAAGCAACAAGATGAACCGTCAGTTGTTCAAACTCAAACAATTCCCGGAAACGGCGCCAAAAACTTGGTGCACAAATTGTGAATCACACTTTTCATAACTCGTACCACTAACCAGCAAGTGCACTGGGTTGTCCAAGTGATACCTTACGTGAGTAAGGGTCGATCCCACGGAGATTGTCGACTTGAAGCAAGTTATGGTTATTTTGTAATTATTAGTCAGGAAATCAATGATAAGAGTGATTATATTTATGAAGAGTAAAAAGCATAAATTAAATAGTACTTATTATGCAGTAATGGAGAATATGTTGGAATTTTGGAGATGCTTTGTCTTCTGAATCTCTGCTTTCCCCCTATCTTCTTCTTCACACACGCAAGGTTCCTCCTATGGCAAGTTGTGTGTTGGTGGATCACCGTTGTCAATGGCTGCCATCCGTCCTCTCAATGAAAATGGTCCAAGTGCGCTGTCACCGCACGGCTAATCATCTGTCGGTTCTCACTCATGCTGGAATAGGATCCATTGATCCTTTTACGTCTGTCACTACGCCCAACCCTTGTGAGTTTGAAGCTCGTCACAGTCATTCAATCCCTGAATCCTACTCGGAATACCACAGACAAGGTTTAGACTTTTCGGATTCTCAAGAATGCTGCTAATGGATTCTAGCTTATACCACGAAGATTTCGATTAAGGAATCCAAGAGATACTCATTCAGTCGAAGGTAGAACGGAGGTGGTTGTCAAGCACGCATTCATAGGTTGAGAATGGTGATGAATGTCATGGATCATCACATCCATCATATTGAAGTGCGAATGAACATCTTAGATAGAAACAAGCGTGTTTGAATAGAAAACAGCAGAGCTCCTCACCCTCAACAATGGAGTTTAGAGACTCATGCCGTAGAGATACAATGTAAACGTGAAAATGTCATGAGGTACAAAATAAATCTCTAAAATTTGTTTAAATACTAAACTAGTGACCTAGGTTTACAGAAAATGAGTAAACTATGATAGATAGTGCAGAAATCCACTTCTGGAGCCCACTTGGTGTGTGCTGGGGCTGAGACTTGAGCTTTACATATGCCTAGGCTGTTTTTGGCGTCAAACGCCAGGTTGTAACCTGTTTCTGGCGTTTAACTCTGCTTTGCAACCTGTTTCTAGCGTTTAACTCCAAAATAGGACAGGAAGCTGGCGTTGAACGCCAGTTTGCATCATTTATCTTCGAGAAAAGTATGGACTATTATATATTGGTAGAAAGCCCTGGATGTCTATTTTCCAACGCAATTGAGAGCGCACCATTTGGACTCTTGTAGCTCCAGAAAATCTACTTTGAGTGCTGGGAGGTCAGAATCCAACAGCATCTACAGTCCTTTTTCAGCTTCTGAATCAGATTTTTGCTCAGATCCCTCAATTTCAGCGAGAAATTACCTGAAATCATAGAAAAACACACAAACTCATAGTAAAGTCCAGAAATGTGATTTTTATTTAAAAACGAATAAGAATATAATAAAAAGTGACTAAAACATATTAAAAACTACCTAGAAACAATGCCAAAAAGCGTATAAATTATCCGCTCATCAGATAGCATGACCAAAACTTTGTAAACAAGTTCTTGAGGAGTTTCCAAAACCATTTAGCAAACAAAATTCTATTGACACAGAATTTCGTCAAATAGAAGCTTGTTGCACCAAATAAAACAATGTCATTTCATAAAACATGGTTAGGAAAAATCCGGCAGCATTTCAGCAGTAAGTTGGCTATTTCCCAAACTCAATCAATCAATCCAGATTCTATATGAATGTATTAACAATTAAAAACAGAAAAACCATATATAAATTCATCGAAAGTAAGCAAATGAGCCAAAATACACCAGCAAAATATGAATAAGCAATTCAAAACAAGTCAACCAGCAACAAGCAGCAATGAATAATTAAGCAACCAGCAGCCACGAGCACGTAATGGTCTAAGTTATAGCATCAAGACAGCACTGTGAACAAAAGCAATGGATTGAGACAGTCAGCCTTCCTTCATTGAATTCAGCAATCAACCATAAGCAAGGAATATGGATTCAAACAATTGCACCTAACTGAATCCAGTGATTAGGTTCAAATTAAAGCAAGAACTCAGCATCAACCAGGCAGGACAAGGCAGCAATAAACCAATATGTAGCAGCATCAAACAAGCCAAATTAGCATAGGGGCAAACCATACAGCAACAAACAACCCAAGGAAAATCAATAGAACAGTAACATTTTCAATCATCATCATTATTCAAAACAAACCTAAATCCACTATCCAGTCTAGATTCTCTAACCACCTAATTAAACTAAACTAAACCAAACTAATTGAACTAAACAAGCTAACCAGAATGAGCTAAACCAGATTAATCAAAAGGAAATAAAATAAAAATGAGAAGAAAGGGAACCTGGGAAGCAGGGGATCGGAACAGAGGAAGGGAAGGGAGGGTGGAGGAAGAGGAGTGAACGGCCAGGGCAGGAGCGGCGGCCTGGTGGTACAGCGGCGGTGTGGCGCTGCTATAATAGCAGCGGTGGGGAGTTGCCCAGCAATGAAAACAGAGGCTTTGCGCTGTTCTGGCCTTCGAAGGCAGAAATGGAGAATGGATCTGGGGTGAGTGGGAAATGGAGGAAGAGAAAAAGAAAGAGGGAGAAGGGAAAGAAGAGGGTTGCGCGGCGGTTGATGGCGGCGGAATGTGGTCGCTGGAGGTGGCTGGGTGGCTGGTGGTTTTGACGATGATGGTGAAGGAGGGGGAAGAAGAGGGAGAGAAGTTGGGAGAAAGAGTGAGGGTTCGCGAATGCTAGGCTTTCGCGTCCTTGGGGTAAGTGAAATTTTAAATCCACGTGTGCACGCACCGTGCGCGTCCACGTGGGTGGGAGTTTTGGGAATGGGCGCGGACGCGTACGGTGCGCGTCCGCGTGGGTGAGCTGGACCAGAGGCACAAAAGTGGCCCAGAGTTGGCATAACACTCGAGTCTTTGGCCTGGGTGATGCAAAAATGCATCGACGCACGGGCACTGTGCGCTTGCGCGTGGATGAGTTGAACGATGATGGGACGCGGATGCGCCAAGTGCGCCTACGCGCAGGTAGGGAAACGCAAGGGGACGCAGACGCGCCATGCGCATCCGCGTGGCTTAAGGCCTAGAGTTGGCCCAAAAGTGGTACAACTCTCTGGTCCTTGGCCCAAAAAGTGCGAAATGCACAGCCGGCGCGCGCGCACACTGTGTTCTTGCGCGTGGCTTTCTTTTCTCTCTTTTTTTTTTTTTGAAACACCAAGAAGAGCTCATAATCCTCCCAATCTCCTCTAGGACTCTAAAACCAGTTAGAATGCAAAATCAAACATATTTTTGAATTTTTGGGGATTTTTCAAACAAATTAAGGAAACTTTCAATTCAAGCAAAAACTCAAATTCAAAGAATCATCCCTAATTAAGGCACAAAGTGTATAAACAACTTAGCAAGCAGGGCAAAATATGCTAACGGGGTAGGGAAGCTATATACAATGGAACCCAATTCATTCATTCTTTATATCTATAAGAGAATGGAAAGAGTTTACCATGGTGGGGTGTCTCCCACCAAGCACTTTTAGTTTAAGTCCTTAAGTTGGACATTTGGGAGGCTCCTTGTCAAGGTGGTTTATGCTTGTATCCATCCTTGAACCTCCAAGAGTGCTTATCCTTCAATCGGTTGTCAGAAGTTCCAACCATCTTCACCGAACTTGGGTGAGGTTCTCTCCAAGATATGAGCTCCCAAAATTGGTTTTCATGTTGGGATCCAGGGTCCCATATCTTATCTTCGCAGCCATCTTCTAGTTGATCGCTTTGATTCCGTCCGGGTGACAAGAAAGCCGAATTCTCATGAAAGCACCAAACTACCCTCCTAGACCCATTCAATTGAGCGCTACACCAATCCATGCTCTTCAATTTTGAGCTTTCAACCATAACGAGTCTAGATTTACAACGCCAATCACTAAACATCCTCCTCTTTCGCTTAATTCCACAAAGCGCCCTAAGTTGGCCATCCGTTTCAAGCAAACCGAATTCAAGTGGGATAATAAAGCTGAGAGTTAGAAGTTTTACCCACTCAAATGAAAGATTGGATGACAACCTAGGTGGAGGAATTCCCAATGATCTTGATAAAGCACGCTCCACTCCTGTCCACCCTCTTCTAGAGGCTTCCACCACTTGGCAAGATCTTTCAAGTTTCTCCTCTTGCCAAGCTTCCTCAAGTTCACATTCTTCTTCACAAATTTCTTCTATCTCTTTCCCATCACTCTCATCATAAATAGGAGGTCTAGTGAAGTCTACCTCATCATCAAGTCTAAGCATATTGGGGAAGGACTCTCCAAACTCGAAAGGGTCATATGTTGATGCGGAATCATCGTATATAAGGGGGCTTATTGCTTGGGACACTTCTTCCAATTCTTCACTCACAATATGCCTTGGAGATTGTACATCCTCCTCAACATTGTGTTCCAGTCCACTAGGAGAAGGCTCAACAAGATCGTCAAAGGGATTGATCAATGTGGGCAAAAAATCACTAATGATGGAATCCACTTCTTGATCAATTTTCTTAAACTCTCTGTCCACTTCCGCAACATCACTCTCCTCTTTAACATCCCTTCCAGACTCCTTGGAAGAGGGCTCTTCAACTTGAGATTCCTTTATGTGTGGTGCGCAGAAATCGTGATCGTTCATTCCTTGGTAACGGCGCTAAAAACTTAATACGCACGTTCATAATCTTAATTCTTTGTCACAACTTTGCACAACTAACCAACAAGTGCACTGGGTCGTCCAAGTAATAAACCTTATGTGAGTAAGGGTCGATCCCACGGAGATTGTCAGCTTGAAGCAAGCTATGGTCACTTTGTAAATCTTAGTCAGGCAGATTCAAATGGTTATGGTGAATTGATAAAATTAAAATATAAAATAGGATAGAGATACTTATGTAATTCATTGGTGAGAATTTCAGATAAGCGTATAGAGATGCTTTTGTTCCTCTTGAACCTCTGCTTTCCTGCTGTCTTCATCCAATCATTCCTACTCCTTTCCATGGCAAGCTTTATGGTTTTATAATTTTAAAAATTTTTTGTATTTTTTCGAAAATTAATTGGAAAAAGAAAAATAAGGATTTCAAAATTTCTAATGAGAATTCCAGGAATCATGCAATTTTAGTCTAAAGCTCCGGTCCAGGAATTAGACATGGCTTACTAGTCAGCCAAGCTTTCAGTGAAAGCTCCGGTCCAAAACACTAGACATGGCCTATGGCCAGCCAAGCTTCAGCTGAACATTACATACAACAGCTAATTTGCTGAGAAAGACAAAGAAGCTCTTCTCAAGATATTTGAAACCTCGGTCCAAAAGATTAGACATGGCTTAACAGTCAGCCAGGATTCAACATATCTCAAGAAACTCTAGAATTCATTCTTAAAAATTCTGAACAACACAGAATAATTTATTATTTTTAGAAATATTTTTATTAATATTTTTTTTTGAAAATTTTTTCGAAAATAAATAAAAACAAAGAGTTAAAATTAAAATAAAATTACCTAATCTGAGTAACAAGATGAACCGTCAGTTATCCAAACTCGAACAATCCCCGGCAACGGCGCCAAAAAGTTGGTGCACAAAATCGTGATTGTTCATTCCTTGGTAACGATGCTGAAAACTTAACACGCACGTTCATAATCTTAATTCTTTGTCACAACTTCACACAACTAACCAGCAAGTGCACTGGGTCATCCAAGTAATAAACCTTACGTGAGTAAGGGTCGATCCCACGGAGATTGTCGGCTTGAAGCAAGCTATGGTCACTTTGAAAATCTTAGTTAGGCGGATTCAAATGGTTATGGTGAATTGATAATTAAAATATAAAATAGGATAGAGATACTTATGTAATTCATTGGTGAGAATTTAAGATAACCGTATAGAGATGCTTTTGTTCCTCCTGAACCTCTGCTTTCCTGCTGTCTTCATCCAATCATTCCTACTCCTTTCCATGGCAAGCTTTATGTAGGGCATCACCGTTGTCAATGGCTACTTCCTGTCCTCTCAGTGAAAATGGTCCAAGATGCACTGTCACCACACGGCTAATCATCTGTCGGTTCTCGATCATACTGGAATAGGATTCAGTAATCCTTTTGTATCTGTCACTACGCCCAGCACTCGCGAGTTTGAAGCTCGTCACAGCCATTCCTTCCCAGATCCTACTCGGAATACCACAGACAAGGTTTAGACTTTCCGGATCTCAAGAATGGCCGCCAATAGTTCTAGCCTATACCACGAAGACTCTGATCTCACGATCAGAAGGCTAAGAGATACACATTCAAGCTTATTTGCATGTAGAACGGAAGTGTTTGTCAGGCACACGTTCATAAATGAGAATGGTGATGAGCGTCACATAATCATCACATTCATCATGTTCTTATGTGCGAATGAATATCTTAGAGAAGAAATAGGCTTGAATTGAATAGAAAAACAGTAGTACTTTGCATTAATTCATGAGGAACAGGAGAGCTCCACACCTTAATCTATGGTGTGTAGAAACTCTACCGTTGAAAATACATAAGGGATAATGGTCCAGGCATGGCCGAATGGCCAGCCTCCCAAAGAGGGTTCAATCATCAAAACATGATCAAAAAAAGATGATCCGAATATGTAAATACAATAGTAAAAAGTT
The DNA here is from genome assembly GCF_059453495.1 of Arachis ipaensis. Lineage (NCBI taxonomy): Eukaryota > Viridiplantae > Streptophyta > Magnoliopsida > Fabales > Fabaceae > Arachis > Arachis ipaensis. Next base: position 113,923,645 of record NC_142436.1, read on the forward strand.
CTATTTATACTAAACTAGTTACTAGGGTTTACAGAAATAAGTAATTAATGCAGAAATCTTCTTCCGGGCCCACTTGGTGTGTGCTTGGGCTGAGAATTGAAGCTTTCACATGTAGAGACTTTTCTTGGAGTTAAACGCCAGATTTTGTGCTAGTTTGGGCGTTTGACTTCAGCTTTTATGCCAGTTTTAGCGTTTTGATGCCAGAATTTTTATGCTGACTTGGAACGCCGGTTTAGCCCATCAAATCTTGGGCAAAGTATGGACTATTATATATTATTAGAAATCCCAGGATGTCTAGTTTCCAACGCAATTGAGAGAGCGTAAATTGGGCTTCTTTAGCTCCAGAAAATCTACTTCGAGTGCAGGGAGGTCAGAATCCAACAGCATCTGCAGTCCTTTTTCAGCCTCTAAATCAGATTTTTGCTCAGGTCCCTCAATTTCAGCCAGAAAATACCTGAAATCACAGAAAAACACACGAACTCATAGTAAAGTCCAGAATGTGATTTTTATTTAAAAACTAGTAAAAATATAATAAAAACTAACTAAAATATACTAAAAACTACCTAAAAATAATGACAAAAAGCGTATAAATTATCCGCTCATCACAACACCAAACTTAAATTGTTTCTTGTCCCCAAGCAACTGAAAATCAAATAGGATAAAAAGAAGAGAATATACAATGAATTCCAAAAACATCTATGAAGATCAGTCTTAATTAGATGAGCGGGGCTATTAGCTTTTTGCTTCTGAACAGTTTTGGCATCTCACTTTATCCTTTGAAGTTTAGAATGATTGGCATCTATAGGAACTCAGAATTCAGATAGTGTTATTGATTCTCCTAGTTCAGTATATTGATTCTTGAACACAGTTACTTTATGAGTCTTGGCCATGACCCTAAGCATTTTGTTTTCCAGCATTACCATCGGATACATAAATGCCACAGACACATAACTGGGTGAACCTTTTCAGATTGTGACTCAACTTTGCTAGAGTCCCCAATTAGAGGTGTCCAGAGCTCTTAAGCACACTCTTATTATTTTGGACCATGACTTTAACCGCTCAGTCTCAAGCTTTTCACTTGACACCTTCACGCCACAAGCACATGGTTAGGGACAGCTTGGTTAGCCGCTTAGGCCAGGATTTTATTCCTGTGGGCCCTCCTATCCACTGATGCTCAAAGCCTTAGATCCTTTTTATTTTACCCTTGCCTTTTGGTTTAAAGGGCTATTGGCTTTTTCTGCTTGCTTTTTCTTTCTCTTTTTTTTTCTCTCTTTTTTTTCGCATATTTTTTTTTTGCAAGCTTTTCACTGCTTTTTCTTGCTTCAAGAATCAATTTTATTATTTTTCAGATTATCAATAACATTTTTCCTTTTTTATTATTCTTTCAAGAGCCAACAATTTTAACATTCACGAACAACAAATTCAAAAATATGCACTGTTCAAGCATTTCATTCAGAAAAATAAAAAGTATTGCCACCACATCAAAATAATTAATCTGTTTTAAAATTCAAAATTCATGTACTTCTTTTTCTTTTTGCAATTAAAAACACTTTTTATTTTAGAAAAGTGATAGATTCATAGGACATTCATAGCTTTAAGGCATAGACACTAAGACACTAGTGATCATGTAATAAGACACAAACATAAATAAAACATAAAGCATAATTTTCGAAAAACAGAAAAATAAGAACAAGGAAATTAAAGAACGGGTCCACCTTAGTGATGGCGGCTAGTTCTTCCTCTTAAAGATCTTATGGAGTGTTTGAGCTCCTCAATGTCTCTTCCTTGCCTTTGTTGCTCCTCCCTCATGACTCTTTGGTCTTCTCTAATTTCATGGAGGAGGATGGAATGCTCTTGGTGCTCCACCTTTAGTTGTCCCATGTTGGAACTTAATTCTCCTAGGGAGGTGTTGAGTTTCTCCCAATAGTTTTGTGGAGAAAAATGCATCCCTTGAGGCATCTCAGGAATTTCATGATGAGGAATTTCCTCATGCTCTTGGTGAGGTTCATGAGTGGGCTCTCTTGTTTGCTCCATCCTTTTCTTAGTGATGGGCTTGTCCTCATCAATAAGGATGTCTTCCTCTATGTCAATTCCAGCTAAATTGAAGAGGTGATAAATGAGATGAGGAAAGGCTAACCTTGCCAAAGTAGAGGACTTTTCTGCCACCTTGTAGAGTTCTTGGGATATAACCTCATGAACTTCTATTTCCTCTCCAATCATGATGTTATGGATCATGATAGCCCGGTCTATAGTAACTTCAGACCGGTTGCTAGTGGGAATGATTGAGCGTTGGATGAACTCCAACCATCCTCTAGCCACGGACTTGAGGTCATGCCTTCTTAGTTGAACCGGCTTCCCTCTTGAATCTCTCTTCCATTGAGCGCCCTCTTCACAAATGTCTATGAGGACTTGGTCCAACCTTTGATCAAAGTTGACCCTTCTAGTGTAGGGGCGTGCATCTCCCTGCATCATTGGTAAGTTGAATGCCAACCTTACATTTTCCAGACTGAAATCTAAGTATTTCCCCCGGACCATTGTAAGCCAATTTCTTGGGTCCGGGTTCACACTTTGATCATGGTTCTTGGTGATCTATGCATTGGCATAGAACTCTTGAACCATTAAGATCCCAACTTGTTGAATGGGGTTGGTGAGAATTTCCCAACCTCTTCTTCGAATCTCATGTCAGATCTCCGGATATTCACCCTTTTTGAGCTTGAAAGGGACCTCAAAGATCACCTTCTCCTTGGCCACAACTTCATAGAAGTGGTCTTGATGGACCTTTGAGATGAATCTCTCCATCTCCTATGACTCTCAAGGATGATTGATTCATTCATACACTTCCCAGTGTCTAGGATTATGAAATCAGCAGGGATGTAGTGGCCTCCAACCTTTAGCAAGACATCCTCTACAAGTCCATAAGCCTGCTTTCTTGAATTGTCTGCCATCTCTGGTGAGATTCTTGTAGCTTGTACCTCACGGATCCCCAGCTTCTCTATTACAGAGAGTGGTATCAGGTTTATACTTGACCCCAGGTCACACAGAGCCTTCTCAAAGGTCATGGTGCCTATGGTACAAGGTATTGAGAACTTTCTAGGATCCTGTCTCTTCTGAGGTAATCTCTGCCCAATCAAGTCATTCAGTTTCTTGGTAAGCAAGGGGGGTTCATCCTCCCAAGTCTCATTACCAAATAACTTGGCATTTAGCTTCATGATTGCTCCAAGGTACTTAGCAACTTGCTCTTCAGTAACATCTTCATCCTCTTCAAAGGAAGAATACTCATCAGAGCACATGAATGGCAGAAGTAAATTTAATGGAATCTCTATGGTCTCTGTATGAGCCTCAGATTCCCATGGTTCTTCATTAGGGAACTCCTTGGAGGCCAGTGGACGTCCATTGAGGTCTTCCTCAGTGGAAATCACTGCCTCATCCTCCTCTCCAGGATCGGCTGTATGGGTTATGTTGATGGCCTTGCACTCTCTTTTTGGGTTCTCTTCTGTATTGCTTGGGAGAGTACTAGGAGGGAGTTCAGTAATTTTCTTACTCAGCTGACCCACTTGTGCCTGCAAATTTCTAATGGAGGACCTTGTTTCAGTCATGAAACTTTGAGTGGTTTTAATTAGATCAGAGACTATGGTTGCTAAGTCAGAGTGGCTCTGCTTAGAATTCTCTGGCTGTTGCTGAGAAGATGATGGAAAAGGTTTTCTATTGCTAAACCTATTTCTTCCACCATTACTGTTGTTGAAGCCTTGTTGAGGCCTCTGTTGGTCCTTCCATGAGAGATTTGGATGATTTTTCCATGAAGAATTATAGGTGTTTCCATAGGATTCTCTCATGTAATTCATCTCTTCCATTGCTGGATTCTCAGGATCATAAGCTTTTTCTTCAGATGAAGATTCTTTGGTACTGCCTGTTGCTGCTTGCATTCCAGACAGACTCTGAGAAATTATATTGACTTGCTGAGTCAATATTTTGTTCTGAGCCAATATGGCATTCAGAGTGTCAATCTCAAGAACTCTTTTCTTCTGAGTTGTCCCATTATTCACAGGATTCCTTTCAGAAGTGTACATGAATTGGTTATTTGCAACCATTTCAATGAGTTCCTGAGCTTCTGCAGGCGTCTTCTTCAGATGAAGAGATCCTCCTGCAAAGCTATCCAATGACATCTTGGACAGTTCAGATAGACCATCATAGAAGATACCTATAATGCTCCATTCTGAAAGCATGTCAGAAGGACACCTTCTGATCAATTGCTTATATCTTTCCCAAGCTTCATAGAGGGATTCACCTTCCTTTTGTCTGAAGGTTTGGACTTCCACTCTAAGCTTGCTCAATTTTTGAGGTGGAAGGAACTTTGCCAAGAAGGCATTGACCAGCTTTTCCCAAGAGTTCAGGCTTTCTTTAGGTTGTGAATCCAACCATGTCCTAGCTCTGTCTCTTACAGCAAAGGGGAAAAGCATAAGTCTGTAGACCTCAGGATCAACCCCATTGGTCTTGATAGTGTCACAGATTTGCAAGAATTCAGCTAAGAACTGATGAGGATCTTCCAATGGAAGTCCATGAAACTTGCAATTCTGTTGCATTAAAAAAACTAATTGAGGCTTAATCTCAAAGTTGTTTGCTCCAATGGCAGGGATAGAGATGCTTCTCCCATAGAAGTCGGGAGTAGGTGCAGTAAAGTCACCAAGCACTTTCCTTGCATTGTTGTTATTTTTGGCTGCCATGGCTTCTTCTTGTTTGAAAATTTCTATTAGGTCCTCTCTAGAGAGTTGTGCTTTAGCTTCTCTAAGCTTTCTCTTCAAGGTCCTTTCAGGTTCAAGATCAGCTTCAACAAGAATGCCTTTGTCCTTACTCCTGCTCATATGAAAGAGAAGAGAACAAGAAAGTATGGAATCCTCTATGTCACAGTATAGAGATTCCTTGAGGTGTCAGAGGAAAAGAAGAATGGAAGGAGGAGGTAGAGAAGAGAGAATTCGAACTTATAGAGAGAGAGTCCGAATTGCTGATAGTGGAGGAGTGTTAGTCCTTAAATAGAAGGATGTGAGAAGAGGGGAAGAATTTTCGAAATTAAATTTAAAAAGATTTTGAAATAATCAAAAGAAATTTTTTTAAAAAAAAATTGATTGATGATTTTCGAAAATTAAAATTGACAAAGTAGTTAAGTGGTTTTAAAAAAAAGATTTTGAAATTAGAAATCAAAAAGATATGATTGAAAATCAAATTTGAAAAAGATGTGATTGAAAAGATATGATTGAGAAAATATGGTTTTCAAAAAGATATGATTGACAATCAATTAAAAAGATTTGATTTTTAAAATTAATGACTTGGCTAACAAGAAATTTAAAAGATATGATTCTAAAATTTAAAATTTGATCATTTCTTAACAAGGAAGAAATTTTTGAATCAAATCACTAATTGTATAGCAAGGATTTTTGAAAATGGAAAGAAATTGATTTTGAAAAGATATGATTGAAAAGATATGATTTGAAAAAGATTTGAATTGAAAATAAAATCTTCCCTCTTGTGCCATCTTAGCGTTAAACGCCCAGAATGGTATTCATTCTGGCATTTAATGTCCAAAATCCTACCCTTTTGGGCGTGTAACGCCCAGCCAGGTACCCTGGCTGGCGTTTGGCGTTTAAACGCCAGTTTTCCTTTCTCACTGGGCATTTTGAACGCCTAGCTTTTTCTGTGTAATTCCTCTGCTGCATGTTCTGAATCTTCAATTCTCTATAATACTGACTTTAAAAGAAAATTTTTTTTTTAAATTTTTAATGATGAAAAACAACAAAATGAAACTAATCATGTAAAACTAAGATTAAACATACAATGCATGCAAGACACCAAACTTAGAAATTTCCATATTAGAAATACTAACAAATTGAGAATGCATATGAGAAACAACTAAACACACAAAACAAGAGATATTAAAGATCAGAGCAAGGAAATCATCAAGAACAAGTTGAAGATTAATGAAGAACAAAATTCATACATTCGAAAAATGCAGGGAATTAAATAAAACATGCAGGACACCAAACATAAAAATTAGCACTAGACTCAAACAAGAAACACAATTTTTTTTTTTGGTTTTTATGATTTTATAAATTTTTTGTATTTTTTTCGAAAATTAATTGGAAGAAGAGAAAGTAAGGAATTCAAAATTTTTAATGAGAATTCCAGGAATCATGCAATGTTAGTCTAAAACTCCGGTCTAGAAATTAGACATGGCTTACTAGCCAGCCAAGCCTTCAATGAAAGCTTCAGTCCAAAACACTAGACATGGCCGATGGCCAGCCAAGCTTTAGCAGATCATTACTTTTAATAGCGAAATTGATAGAAATCAACAAGCTCTTGTGATGATAAGTTGAAACCTCGGTCCAAAAGTTTAGACATGGTTTCACAACCAGCCAGACTTCAACAAATCATCATGAAACTCTAGAATTCGTTCTTAAAAACTCTGAAGAACAGAATAGAAATATTTTTTTCTTTTTTTTCGAAAATAAAGAGTAAAAAGCTTAAACATAAAATAAAATTACCTAATCTGAGCAACAAGATGAATCCTCAGTTGTCCAAACTCGAACGATCCCCGGCAACGGCGCCATAAACTTGGTACGCACAATTGTAATCTCAACTCTTTTTCACAATTCCGCACAACTAACCAGCAAGTGCACTGGGTCGTCCAAGTAATAAACCTTACGTGAGTAAGGGTCGATCCCACGGAGATTGTCGGCTTGAAGCAAGCTATGGTCATCTTGTAAATCTCAGTCAGGTGGATTCAAATGGTTATGGAGTTTAAGATAATTAAAAGATAAATAAAACATAAAATAAGATAGAGATACTAATGTAATTCATTGGTGAGAATTTCAGATAAGCGTATGAAGATGCTTTGTTCCTCCTGAACTTCTGCTTTCCTATTGCCTTCATCCAATCATTCATACTCCTTTCCATGGCAAGCTTTATGTTGGATTTCACCGTTGTCAATGGCTACCTCCCGTCCTCTCAGTGAAAATGGTCTAAATGCGCTGTCACCGGACGGCTAATCATCTGTCGGTTCTCGATCATGTTGGAATAGGATCCATTGATCATTTTGCATCTGTCACTACGCCCAACACTCGCGAGTTTGAAGCTCGTCACAGTCATCCCTTCCCAGATCCTACTCAGAATACCACAGACAAGGTTTAGACTTTCTGGATCTCAGGAATGGCCGCCAATAGTTCTAGCCTATACCACGAAGGTTCTAATCTTAGATTAGAAACCCAAGAGAGTATACTCCAGCTGTCGTCCAATGACTACGTTGAACATCATGTAGATCGCTTTGTAGTTGTCAAGCACGCGACCTTGGCTAAGTGAGTAACGAAGATTAGGTGATTATCACGGGTCACCCCTTCATTCTGACTTAACTGAATTAAGTACGAGAGTATATCTTGGAAAAGAAGTAAGGGTGAATTGAATAGAAAACAGTAGTACTTTGCATTAATTCATGAGAAACAGCAGAGCTCCACACCTTAATCTATGGGGTGTAGAAACTCCACCGTTGAAAATACATAAGAACAAAAGGTCTAGGCAAGGCCGTGAGGCCAGCCTCCTAACGTGAACATATAAGTTCCAAAGATGAAAAATTCTATGAAAGTATATGAAAATACAATAGCAAAAGGTCCTATTCATAGAAAACTAGTAGCCTAGGGTTACAGAAATAAGTAATTAATGCAGAAATCTTCTTTCGGGCCCACTTGGTGTGTGCTTGGGCTGAACATTGAAGCTTTCACATGTAGAGACTTTTCTTGGAGTTAAACGCCAGCTTCTGTGCCAGTTTGGGCGTTTAATTCCAGCTTTTATACCAGTTCTAGCATTTTGACGCCTGATAAACCCATATTTTATGATATATTTTGTGCTTAATTTGAGTGATTTATTCAATCCTTCACCCACTTATTCATGTTAATTGCATGGTTTTACTTTCCCTTCCTTATTATGTGATGTATGTGAAAAACATATTTCCTATGCTTTTAAATTAATTATTTTAATCACCTTTAATTCCATTCGATGCCGTGATTAGTGTGTTGAGTAGTTTTTAGATCTTATAAGGTAGGAATGACTTAAAGGATGGAAAGAAAACTTACAAAAATGGAAGGAAAGCACAAAATGGAGCTTCTGAAGAAACTGGCATCCACGCGATCGCATGGGCGATGCGGACGCATGCCAAGCGCAAAGAAGCAGCGACGCGGCCGCATGACTGACATGATCGCACGCCTTAAGCAGAACGAATATGATGCGGTCGCATGACTGACGCGACCGCGTGACAAGAAAAGCTCCGAATGACGCGACCGCGTGACCTACGCAGACGCGTGACAGAGGCCACGCACCAGAAATTGCAGAAAACGCTCACTGAAGCCCTTTTGGCCCAAATCCAAGTCCAGAAGGCATAGACCAGAGGTTATGAAGTGAGGGAATGCATCCATTCAAGGAGAGCTCGCCAATTTAGTTACTTTTCCATTATTTAGATCTAGTTTTGAGAGAGGTTCTCTCCTCTCTCTCTCTCTCTTAGGATTTAGGACTTCTCTTAGTTTTAGGAGTGACTCTCAATCCCAGGTTCTTTATTTTTATTTATTCTTCCAATTTAGTTTATGAACTCTTCATGTTAGATTATAATTTCCCTTATTAATGTTATTTGAGGTATTTCAATTCATGATTGCTTTCTTTAATTTATGTTATTGTTGCTTTACATCTAAAGGCATTTTTATTCCAGCAAATTTACTTTTTCTTCTTTTGGTCTTGGTTAAGAAAGCAGTAACTCAGGAGTTATCTTATCTCAACATAATTGATAACTGTTATCTTTGCTAATTGAACTGAGCTTCAATAATCCCAACCTTTTCTTAGGAAATAAATAGGATTCGAAGATCAAACTAATTAGTCCCTTGACTTTCCTTTACTTTAGTAATGGCTAACCAAGTGGAATTAAGATTCGACTTTCATTGTTATTGATAAGGATAACTAAGTCTGGACTTCCAATTTCTCATACCTTGCCCAAAAGTTTGCTTTACAGTATTTATTTATTTTTAATTGCCATTTAAATTATTTGTCATATTTGTTCCTCATTCTTGAAACCTCGAATTTACAATCTCCATAACCAATAATAAGAACATACTTCCCTGCAGTTCCTTGAGAAGACGACCCGAGGTTTAAATACTCGGTTATCAATTTAAAAGGGGTTTGTTACTTGTGACAACCAAAAACATTTGTATGAAAGGACTTTTGAAGGTTTAGAAACTATACTTGCAACGAGGATTTATCCGCAAATTTCTAGACCACGCAAATGTCCTCTCGTCAAAATGGTGCCGTTGTCGGGGAACTGCTAACGTGTGCCTTATTATTGGTTATTGTACATATTTTTCCTTTACTTGTTTATTTATTTCTGTTTTTCCTTTTTAATTTTATTTGCTACTATGAAATCTCACCCCTCTCGCTTTGAGTTTGGCTCTAACTTTGTTGAAGGAAATAGAAGTTACAGCGGGAATATGCATCAAGGTCAAACCAATCAAGGATGGATGGAGCCAAGAGGATCTAATCAACCCTTTAGGCAACAACACCCTCCAAGATATCACGGACAACGACCAGTCTACAATGCATACCCAACTGATAGATATGGTGGACAACCTTGTAACTACCAACAAGTCCCACCCCATGCCTATAGACCAACCTCTCAACATAACCTCGAACCACCACACTCACAAGCTTCTCTTCACCATTCGCCACCGTATGATCCTTTCCTACCCCAGTTCCAATCCAATCACTCCCAAGCACCACCACTTCCCTATGTCTCATGTCCAAATCCATCACCCCGAGAATCAGAGGTTCACCTCAAGGCAACAGTAAAAAAACTTCAAACAACCATTCGACAACTGGAGCAAGCAGTAATTCAATTAGCTTCTAGACGCGCGAACATTCAAGGACCAACCACAACCCCATGTGGACAATCTAATAAAGAGCGTAGCATGAAGAAGATATTAGAAACTCCAGTAGACAAGACAGAGCATGAATTCGTACTAGAACAAGTAGAAGAAGCTGTCATTGTACAAGAAGAAGAGTTGGTTGAAGATCTAGGAGACGCTGAACCTCCATGGGAATCCAGAGTTGAGGAGAAATCCGTCAAGGACATTATAGTTAATGCTAAGGAGGATAGCGCACAATCCCCAAGGCAAGTCGTTTATGAAGAATCAGACGGAATAATCCAAGAAGCAAATTCTCTTGATGATGATAGTCACAAGTCAATTTCTCTTAGTAATGAACTTGCATCTGCAAGTGAGTTCTCTGAGATCGACGAATCTTCCCCAAATGAATACGAGGATGATACAGAGGTAGATTTCTCTCAACCTCCAATCTATGACTCAAGTGATGAGGAAGACATAGAAGACTTTGACCAGGGTGATGATGCATTTGAAGAACCTTACAAGGAAGTGGAGGAATTCACAGAAGAGCACAAGGGAGTAGAACATACAGAACCACCAGAAACACCTTCCCTAAGGCCAGTACCACCTAATACAAGCTTCAAGTGGGTACAATCCTTAACTTTTAACTTTACTTTTTCACTTGAATACGGTTTTCTTGAAACAGATGGCCAGCTTAGAGCTCTCTGCGGCTTTAAGAGTAAGAGGGAAATGGCTCGTACTCAGAGCTGGTGCACAAGGTTCAATAAGATTCCACGCTTCAAATCGAAGTGCACGGATTAGTATCATGCTCAATTGAATGGATCTCGAAAAACGTTTGGTCACTATGGTGAAAATCTACTTTCTAAACCGCCCGGATGGAAAAATATAGATCAAAACAAAGGCAGATTTAGAACCAAAGTTTGGGATCCTGGAAAATATTCTGATATTCATCACCCCGGGAGCCTGAAAATCTGTTTGAAGCTACTCAGAAGCTTCACATGCCTAGTTTGGGACCCCAGAGGCTGTTGGCATTCCAAACATTGGTGGAGATTTCTAGATGAATTTAAACACAAGCCACCATAACAGGAAGCTCTTCAAATGTCCAACTTAAGGACTTTAACTAAAAGTGCTAGGTGGGAGACAACCCACCGTGGTATGATCGTTTCTTTTGCAATTTTAATTTTATTTAGTTTTGTTTGTTTTTTAATTTTATTTTATTTTATTGAACCTGGAATCATGCATAGCATTCACATTAAGCACTGCATTCTGCATATTGCATTCCGCATTCTGCATATAAAAAAAAGGGGTGCGCGACGCGACCGCATCATCCATGCGATCGCGTCAAATGGCGAACTACACTCCCCACGTGACCGCATCATCCACGCGGCCGCGTGACCTGGAAATCGGCGTAAGGATCTAACGTCCAGAGAGTTGGGCTGGAATCGTGCGGCCATTGTGCGTCTATCACAAAATGGCCCACGCGATCGCATGCCCCATGCGATCGCGTCACTTGCACACAATCAATCCCACGCGACCGCGTGAGCGACGCGACCGCGTCGCATGGATTGCACGAACACCCCCAAGGAGACAGAGAGTTGTGCTGAAATGACGCTGGATTCGTGCGTTTAGCACAAATTCCAGCGACGCGATCGCCTGCCCCATGCGATCGCATCATTTACTCTTTTTGCTCTCCGCGCGATCGCGTCATCCACGCGATCGCGTCAACCACCTTTTTCGCTCTAGCCACACGACCGCGTGCTCCACGCGGCCGCGTGGATTCAAAAATATAACCCCCCAGTCACGCGAAACCCCATCAGTCGCGACACCTCCCCTCCAACTCTTCTTCTCCCTCTCTTCTCCCCCAACCCTCAACCACCACCACCCAGCCACCACCGCGCCACCACCCAGACGCCGCTGACCACCCAGACGCCGCCGCCACCCACCCCCTCCCTCTGTCCCCCTTCTTTCTTCCTCCTTCTTCTTTCCTCCTCCTCCTCCGCCACTGCTCCCCTCCTCGCCACCACCCACCGCCGCCAACCGTCCCAACTGCAACCCCCTTCCACCAGCAACACCACCTCTCTCCCCCTCCCTTCCCCTACCCCCATCACCCTCTCTTCCCCCTGCCCCGAACAGCCGCGCCGCCCTGCCACCACTGCCAGCCGCCATGCCCAGCACCGGACGCCACCATCATCACCATCCCCAGCCACCTTTCTGCCTATTCTCATTATTCGGCCTCCCAGGTTTCGCAACATGCAATCCCTTTTATCCATTCGTAGTTTATTCTTATTTTTCCATTTATGTTCATGTTAGGATAGTTAGATATGCATGTTGTAGTGGATTTTAGGTTGTTAGGTAGCCTAGGATGTGGTTAGTGGATTTAGGTCTGTTTATTTGCACTATTCTTGTTTCTGTTTTATCAAATCTGCAATTCTGCTATTGCTGTGTTCATGTTCATATGCTGTACTTTCCTGCATTTGCTGCTCTTTACATTGAACTTTCATGTTTATATTCCGTATATGTAATTGCAAGCTTTAATTTGGATTCATATGAACTGCTTGATTGCTGTTTATTTTCTGGGAAAGTCCTATTTTAGCCGGAATGCTGCCCAAATTTCTGTAAAATATTTCTGTTCATGTCTTGGTTTTGGCATTTTCAACTGTGCTTTTCAATAATTTCACCAAACAAATTCATGAATGCTTAGGCACACATTCTTATTTTCTTTGATCTCCTGGTTCATAAACTGCAATTTTGATGTTTGATTCCTATTTTTGCTTTCTTTATCTCTATTTGAATCATCATCAAACTGTTTTACTTGTTTGAATATGAGTTACCTATAGCTTCTACCTGTGATTACTTGTTACTTGGACTGTTTTCCTTATGCCTCTTACTTTAACCCATTTTTCACTAACTCACTAATTTTAACTCTAACCAACCTAACCTTTTCAAAACTTCTTTTTTTGCTTTTCTTTTAACATTCTAACCAAGGCATGATGTTAATTTTTCTATTTAACTTGCATTCAATTACATTTTGGATTGTGATTTCTTCTTTTCAGACTTTTCACTCCTATACAATCCTAAATGCACATTTTACTTAACTCATATTCATTATCCTATTGCTCCTTTGCCACTTTATGTTTTCTTTGATTATTTGCCTATTTGCTTTCCTATTTTTATTATATCCTGGTTTTTTGCTTTTCAGGATGTCAGATTCCCAGAGAAAGGGAAAAGGCAAGGCCACTTCTGGCAAAAGGAAAAGAGGAGAAGCCTCCGTCTCTATCATCGACCTCATGCATGATGCCTCCTCGCGGGAGAAAGCCTTTACCCCGCAGGAGAAGGCCGACCAGCTACTTCCCGCCAATGACTCAGTAAAGTTTGCAAACCGATATTGTGAGCTGAAGTATCCGGTGTTTGCAAACTCCAGGAACCTATACCTGGAGCGGACTTTGAAGATCCCAGAAGAACTCCAGCAATATACCTCTGATCAGATCAAACAAAGAGGCTGGTTCTTTCTGGAGAGACCTCTGACTGAGGTTAATGCATCTTGGGTTAGGGAATTCTACTGCAACTACTTCAAAACTTCCCTAGATGCAGTGAACCTCAGAGGGAAGCAGATTCTGGTTACTGAGGAGGCAATAGAAGAGGTTCTGAAACTTTTGCCTAAGACTGATCAGACAGATGGCTATCAGAAAGCTGAGAAGGATATGCGCTATATGCGATTTGACTGGGACGCAGTAAAAGCGAGGATCGCCCTTGACCCGACAGTTCCTTGGATCATGGGTCAGAACACCACCATGCCCAAAGGGATCAAGCGGATTTACCTGAACGATGAGGCTCGGCTATGGCATCAGATATTCAGCAACTACATTATGCCGAGTACTCACGAGACTGAGATACCAGCCGCTATGATCACCCTCCTTTGGTGTGTGATGGAGGGCAAGGACCTGTACCTGCCACGCTTTATCCAGCACTATATGGCCAGGGTCCACATCCGAGGCACTCTTCCCTTTCCCTATCTGGTTACACAGCTGGGCCGTCCAGTTGACGTGCCATGGGAAGATGCTGATGAGAGGCCACCTGCTGCGGAGTGCAAGAAGCTTATCCCGCACAGCAGGAACTTCCTGGCCTTGGGCTACAGACCTCCATTCCTGACTGACACTGCTGATGATACAGCTACACTATCTGCCGGTCCCTCTTCCTCCACTGCTGCACCACTTACCCCTGCCACCACCACTGCACCTCCACCTGCCACAGAGCCTGTCCATCATCTGGTGCACCGCTTGTTTCGACGACTTGACCAGATGGAGCGTCGCAACAAGCGACGCTATGAGCACCTGAAGCTGATGATACGATCTGGCGACATCTCCTCCGAGCCTGACACACCATCTGAGGCATCTGAGGAGGAGGCGGATGCGCCCGAGGCAGAGACCCATCCCCAGGGAGAGGCAGAGCAGGCAGACACTCAGCAGGCAGCACCCCAGCAGATCCAGGCTGCAGATCCTGAGATCCCCATTCAGACAGCCCCTCCTCTCCAGCAGCCGGACATTCAGCCAGCCACCACAGAGACACCAGCTACCATCCCTTCCAGTGATGACACCCCTTCACACCCTGCTTGAGTGAGCATCAGGGACGATGCTTCATTTTAAGTGTGGGGAGGTCGCCATCTCTGGCGTATTATTTTGGTGAACCACTACAGACTCTTTTTCTTTTATTTTGGATATTTTTCTGTATTTTTCTCTTTATTTTTATTTTTATTTTCTAAGTACTTATACATTGCTACTTTTATGTATTTTTACTCTATTTCTGCATTTTGCACTTTAGTTCATATCTTAGTTATTTAATTTAGTTTGCAATTCTAACTTATTAGTGGATTAATTAGTATAGTTTACCCTTTTTATCATAAGATAGCTTAGTTTAAATTGAAAATATAAAAAGAAAGTAAGCTAGGAACTTGAACATAACAGATTTAAATCCATAAACTTGTATATATAGCATTACATCATGTAGTTAAGTTACCAACACTTCATCAAGGAGAAACACTAGAACTTTAAAGCCATTCAATATAAGTTTTACATTGAGAATAATGAGAATTTTTAACTAAACCTGCATGACATACATAAGTGATAAATGATTTTTGAGCTAGAGAACACATAGCATGTGAGTTTTGAGCTTAATTGTATGGTTTCATTCAAACCATAATTTTTATTCCTGTGTGTTCCGCCCTTCTTTTATATTCTGATGTTCTTTACTTTGTTTTAATCTATATGTCTAATTATAGAATATAGAATATAGAATATAGATACATACCAAAAGAGTGATTGAGGCCATTATTTGATTTTAGCTTACTTATCCCAAAATAACCTACCTTTTACATCACCCTTGTTAGCCCCTCTTGAGCCTTTAAATCCCCTTTTATTCTATTAGCCACACTACTAGCCTTAAGCTGAAAAACAAATAAAAATCCCAAGTTGAATTCTTGGTTAGCTTAAGATAGAAAATTATGAATAGTTTAAATGTGGAAAACCCATTGGGAACATGGATGATAAAAACAAAAGGTAGAAAAGTTGAAAAGAATAAAGCAACTCAAAATAAGAAATTTTGGGAAGCATGTTCATGAAAAATCAAATTAATTAAATTACCATGTGCATTTAAAAAAAAGGTTATTTTTCAGTATTTAATAAAGGGGATACAAAAGAATTCCCCAAACGCAAAATAAAAGCAATACACATGGGATAAAAATAAAAATTGAAACATGAGCATGTAGCATCAAGTGGGAAAATATGGGAAAATAGGTAAAGAAGTTTTGTTTTACTAAGTATGTATGTTAGGTGAGATCTTAGTCTAATTAAGGATTCACTTATTAGCTCACTTAGCCTTATATATATATCCTTACCTTTACCATTGGCCCCATTACAACCTTAATTAAAGACCTCATGATTTTGGGTATGACTGTATTCTATAATTGTTGATTGGTTAGATGAAGAACAAGGTTATAGAAAGGAAGAATAAAAAAAGAGGAATAGAGTGATTAACCCAATAAACACTGAGTGACTAGAGAGTAAACACAAATCCAGTGAGGGTTCAATAGCTCATTAACATTTATCTCTGTTTGAATTGTCTAATTGTCTTGCAAGTTCATAAAATGCTTTTTCTCCCATCTCAATTGTAAAAGTGCTTATTGATTATCTAAGGCTTGGCTTTATATACATATATGACTCCTTGAGAATGTGAATTAATTTAACTACCTGTAAGCTTTATATATGAGTGAATAAATTAGAATTGCATGTTGCATTTAGGTAGTTGCATTTAGATTAGATTGCATTGCATGACATTCCATCACTTTAACCT
The DNA here is from genome assembly GCF_059453495.1 of Arachis ipaensis. Lineage (NCBI taxonomy): Eukaryota > Viridiplantae > Streptophyta > Magnoliopsida > Fabales > Fabaceae > Arachis > Arachis ipaensis. The sequence goes on from NC_142436.1 coordinate 113,939,910, forward strand.
TACTTATTACCTTGGATTTAGCATGAGGACATGCTATTGTTTAAGTGTGGGGAGGTTGATAAACCCATATTTTATGATATATTTTGTGCTTAATTTGAGTGATTTATTCAATCCTTCACCCACTTATTCATGTTAATTGCATGGTTTTACTTTCCCTTCCTTATTATGTGATGTATGTGAAAAACATATTTCCTATGCTTTTAAATTAATTATTTTAATCACCTTTAATTCCATTCGATGCTGTGATTAGTGTGTTGAGTAGTTTTCAGATCTTCTAAGGTAGGAATGACTTAAAGGATGGAAAGAAAACATACAAAAAAGGAAGGAAAGCACAAAATGGAGCTTCTGAAGAAACTGGCATCCACGCGATCGCATGGGCGACGCGGACGCATGCCAAGCGCAAAGAAGCAGCGACGCGGCTGCATGACTGACGCGACCGCGCGCCTTAAGCAGAACGAACATGACACGGTCGCATGACTGACGCGACCGCGTGACAAGAAAAGCTCCGAATGATGCGACAGCGTGACCCACGTGGACGCGTGATAGAGGCCACGCACCAGAAATTGCAAAAAATGCTCATAGCGAATTCTGAAGCCCTTTTTCGCCCAAATCCAAGTCCAGAAGGCATAGACCAGAGGTTATGAAGTGAGGGAATGCATCCATTCAAGGAGAGCTCGCCAATTTAGTTACTTTTCCATGATTTAGATCTAGTTTTGAGAGCGGTTCTCTCATCTCTCTCTCTCTTAGAATTTAGGACTTCTCTTAGTTTTAGGAGTGACTCTCAATCTCAGGTTCTTTATTTTTATTTATTCTTCCAATTTAGTTTATGAACTCTTCATGTTAGATTATAATTTCCCTTATTAATGTTATTTGAGGTATTTCAATTCATGATTGCTTTCTTTAATTTATGTTATTGTTGCTTTACATCTAAAGGCATTTTTATTCCAGCAAATTTACTTTTTCTTCTTTTGGTCTTGGTTAAGAAAGCAGTAACTCAGGAGTTATCTTATCTCAACATAATTGATAACTGTTATCTTTGCTAATTGAGCTGAGCTTCAATAATCCCAACTTTTTCTTAGGAAATAAATAGGATTCGAAGATCAAACTAATTAGTCCCTTGACTTTCCTTTACTTTAGTAAAGGCTGACCAAGTGGAATTAAGATTCGACTTTCATTGTTATTGATAAGGATAACTAAGTCTGGACTTCCAATTTCTCATACCTTGCCCAAAAGTTTGCTTTACAGTATTTATTTATTTTTAATTGCCATTTAAATTATTTGTCATATTTGTTCCTCATTCTTGAAACCCCGAATTTACAATCTCCATAACCAATAATAAGAACATACTTCCCTACAGTTCCTTGAGAAGACGACCCGAGGTTTAAATACTCGGTTATCAATTTAAAAGGGGTTTGTTACTTGTGACAACCAAAAACGTTTATATGAAAGGACTTTTGAAGGTTTAGAAACTATACTTACAACGAGGATTTATCCGCAAATTTCTAGACCACGCAAAAGTCCTCTCGTCAACGCCAGAATTTTTATGCTGACTTGGAACGCCGGTTTGGGCCATCAAATCTCGGGCAAAGTATGGACTATTATATATATTGCTGGAAAGCCCAGGATGTCTACTTTCTAACGCAATTGAGAGCACACAAATTGGGCTTCGGTAGCTCCAGAAAATCCACTTCGAGTGCAGGAAGGTCAGAATCCAACAGCATCTGCAGTCCTTTTTCAGCCTCTGAATCATATTTTTGCTCAGGTCCCTCAATTTCAGCCAGAAAATACCTAAAATCACAGAAAAATACACAAACTCATAGTAAAGTCCAGAAATGTTATTTTTATTTAAAAATTAATAAAAATATAATAAAAACTAACTAAAACATACTAAAAACTACCTAAAAACAATGCCAAAAAGCGTATAAATTATCCGCTCATCAATGCTGCAGTTGAAAGCTTTAAAAATGCACTGGTCTTAGAGCCAAATGATGGTAAGTTGTGATTTTGTGTAAGGCCTTAGTTAAACAAGAACTACTAGTGTACTTATATAGGTGGACATTTAATTTTGTCATCTATCTGGTAGGTTCATGATTTATCAGAAGTATTCAATTTTTATTTTCTTTATATAAAACACCTTTTCAATATAATCTGAACATAAATGAAATGAACTATCATTTTTTTATTAAGATTTGAATTTGTTAGGAAATCCAAATGAAGAGAAGGGAGGATATATATACTTAAAAGATGAAAAGATTTAAATGGTTATGTTTGGAACAATAAGTAATAAATATCTCTTTAATAATGATGAATGAAATTTTCCACTGAACTCAAAATAAAATGTCTTCCAAATTTGATTGCTTACTTGATACCTTGTTACTTACAGGTGGGATTAAGAAGGAACTTGCTACTGCCAAGAAGAAGGTGAGTGTATATCTAAGTTGAGCAAGCATGAAGGTGCATTATAAGCGTATTGCAAGTTTAACTAATTATATTCAATTTAAAGATAATTTAATGTAAAGATATCCAATTTGCATGTTACCTAAACTTCAAAAGTAATCCATGTGAAGGATTAAGATCTACTTGATTTTCTTTTTCATTTTCAATACTTTAAGGCAGAATTGGTATTTGCTTTTATTTTCTATCTCCATTATTATTTTTATTTTTGTTCTTATTCAATGATTTATTTTTACCACGGAAGGTAGGCGAAAGGACAGAGTAATGGCATGCTTAGTTTATATAAATCAGGTTCAGGTATATATCTTACTCTCTTTTGATTTATTAGCTGCAAAAATTTGTCATAACAATATATCTAGAAAAAAATGTTGTTATTAAAGAAAATCACATTGTCTGATGTTAAAAGGTTGAAAAAAAATCATTCTCTTGTGTCTAATTTTGTATACGTGCTTAAGTTGCAATCAGTTACTGCCGAGTGTCATGCCCTAAATTTGCAACCAATTTACAAGCAGAATAACTTTTGATTTTTGTCATTTTTATACAACATAGATACCATGGCCTTTTTTTGTGTTCTGTTCCATCCAATTACTGCCTAATTGTGATTAGTACCTTTAATTTAGTCTTGTCATCAAGGACATCTTATATAAAGCTATAAACTATATATGAAATTAATTTCATTTGTTATGATATTTTTTGGGTTTTGTGGGTTTTTTTTCAATTTTTTTTTCTGTTTACTCAGATTTGAGGTGAATATCATACAGTGGGGTTGAGCAATTTGAAGTAAGCTTCTACCTTTATGTCATTTTGGGTTTCTTCAAGAGGACTCAGCCTCGCAAGGCTTGAATGAATCACAGGTAGAAGGTATTCAACCCAATATGGTCGCGCTTGAGCAGGAGCCGGCGCGTCTTAGGACGTGTCTTTTCAAAGTCGACGAGCGGGTGGAGCAAGCCCGCTCAATGGATTCGGCTAGTGACCAAGAGCAGGCCCGACAGCAGGCGGAGCTTCGTGCCCCTTTTATTCAAATAGAGGCCCGGCTTGCTGCTCGAAGGCAGGCCCTTGCAGAAGCGGTTAATTCCCTTCAGCAACAGCTCCGGGCCCAAAACCAATTCCTTTAAGAAGCGGGGGAAGGGTCGACTTCAGCTCTCGTATTAAAGGGGGGCACCCCCCTTCCAACTAAAATAAAAGTAACAAACATTTCTTCTTTTCTGATCAGGTCGTGTACAACAACCTTAACCGCACAAACCTAGGCTGGGCCTACTCTTCTTGTTTTTAATTTCAGTAAATGATCAACTAAGTTAGATGATTTAACTATTTTTGTCTCTGATAAATGAAGTGTATTGGTGGATCTATGTTCTATTTTGGGAGGGAGGTAATGGGAATATGGGTATCCAGTACCTGCAACATATGTGTGAAGATCAGTCCTGCCGGAGATTCTTCCCATCAGGTTCTGCCTTTGAGATATGGTCTGAGTTTAAGTGAGTGCCCTGGCATTGTTTCTGTATAATGTTAATTTATCCTCATGAAAGATTTCTCATTCTGATTTTATTTTTGTATTCTATGTTGATGCTTAGCTAAAATTGTTATTAAAGTGAATTGCCTTGTTTGAGCCATCAGCCATATAAGGATTTATTATTCATTTATTTGTTTTTTAAGGGTTTTTTTTACTATATTATTTATTATCAAATGATGAATTTTCTTGTGCTCAATGAATAAATTTATAGATCTTTATTGCAAAACCCATGGCATAATTCATCCTTTGAGGGATCTGGGTTTGCAAGACTATTCCTTCCTATGAACGTGGACAATCAGAATTTTTATTCACAGTAAGAAGTATATATTTCCTTCTTTCTTTTTTCTCTTTAATTTTTTTATTGGCTTTCTGCGAAATTAAGTTTTATAATTGAGTTGGCAGTGATTAGATTGAAGAATGTATAGACTTGTGGGGATCTATATCAAATTGCCAATTTTGGAACAGTCAATGGGCAGATGTGATAGCCCATGTCATAAAAAATTACCACAATCTTAATTTGGAGTGCTTTCTTTTTTGCCAGATACTTGAATATCTTTGAGGTGAGCATATAAATTCGAATAGCAATGCTTGTCTTATGTCTTATTAACATTTGGTTACTATCGACTAACATTTGCCATAAGATGATATTCATGTCTAATCAAGAAAATTAGCAATCCATTAATTATTTTTCAATGCTATAATCTTGATGTACATTAGGGTTGGTTGTCTAATAGTCTAATAAAGATTTAAAATCACAATTCTATCTCTTCTGTGATAGGTGAAAGGGTAGAGAACTTTATAAGAAGAAATAAAATTCTATATTAAAATATATATCAATATCTCCCTTTTTTTGTATTTTTTGTACTCATAATAATTATATTTTTATTATAGGGATTGGATCAACCGAGTGAGATTCCATCACCAAGAGATTTAGGAAGTAGATCTTCTAGAGTGAGCAACAAAGAAGAATAATCTTGTATGATAAAGATTTTATGTATTAAGTATTATATATATGTGTTAAGACGAATTATTGAAAAATGTTATCTTTGATACTTTGTTTTTGGATTATGATTTTTTATTTTCGAAGATCGTGTATGAATTAAAAAATCTTATTATGATGTATGATTTAAGGTTATGCCTTTTGGTTATTATGAGATTTTAAAATTTGAGTTCTAAAAATGTCACCTTAAATAAGTAGTTTCAATCTCATTTTAAAAAGTATAAAATTGCCATCATACTTAGATAAAAATAACAGCTAAAAATTGCCATTTCAAACAAAAAAGGTAACATTTTATCCTGGTAAAAACGGCGGTTAGAAAATGCCATCTTAACCGAAAAGGATGCCATTAAACACAAGTAAAAACAGCGGTTAGAAATACCATTTTAAACGAAAAGGATGCCATTAAATACAGGTAAAAATGGCGGTTAGAAACGTCATTTTAAACAAAAGGATGCAATTAAACCCAAGTAAAAACGGCGGTTAGAAACGCCATTTTAAACGAGAAGGATGCCATTAAATCCTGGTAAAAACGGCGGTTACAAACCGCCCTTTTAAACAATAACAAAACTGCCGTTTTATTTGGTTAAAATGGTGGTTAAAACCGCCATTATAACCGTAAGAAAACCGCCGTATTATCCACTGGTTATTACGGCGGTTTTCAGAAAACCGCCGTAATAACCAGAATGGCGCTCAGAATTCTGGCGTTTCTTGGAGGTGTCATTTTTTTGTAATAATGGCAGTTGTAACCGTCGTAATTTCCATAAAAAACCGCTATTTTAACCCTTTTTTGTAGTGATATATATTTTCTTTTCATGTTCCAAAAACTCACTCTCGAGATTCAATTTGGTAAGATTTTTGAAAAAATATTTGTATTTTTTAAAAGTACAAACTCTTTTTGTTTTGTATTTGATAAAAAAATAAACTATATACTTATATTTGCAGTTTTAAAAGATGAAAATACTTTTAAAAATATTTAAGGTAAAATTTTTTAAAATTGGCTTGTACTTATCCTTGTTAAAATATAATAAAGTCAACCTAAAAAAAACATGTATATTTTTTAATGTATACTAATATCGCCTTATGTGTATTTGTATAAAATTATGAATTTTTAAAAGTAATTATTCATTCTAATAATTCAAAATTCACAACAATCAAATAATTTCAAATGCAAAAACTCATAATTCAAATTAAATATTAATAGTAATACATTTAAACGTAATTATAGGTATAATATCCACTGACAATAACAACAACAACAACAATTATGAGCTAATAATATTGTTAATTAATATAATCCTTCTCAATTTGACAAAAGTCCCAAATTTTTTAACCTTAATAATACTAATTTGCATACCATAAATATAGAGATGACAAAATTTAGAGATATAACTAATTATTAAGTTAAAGAGTTACTTTGAAGTTTTAATAATGACTAAAATTCAAGATCTGAAGCTCTTTCCTCACCCACTAAACTTGAACTCCATTAATGAGATTGTGAGAAAATAATTTTTTTTGGTATAAGTGATATATTAAAATTGAGATAAAATAAAAGAATAAAAATAAAATCTAGTGTATTGTAGTTAGGTAAGAATTTTGAAACAAAGATGATAGAATGGGAAAAGAGTTAAAAGGGAGGAGAGGGTTTGAATTGTATGAAGGAATAGAGAAAGAGAAAATGAGAGACTGAGGAGGATCAAGGAAGAGTAAGGAGAGAGAAAAAAAGCTTAAGTGGGGCATGTGCCCCACATGCCTGCTCTCTCTCTCTCTTTTCTTTTTGTTATTACATGTTGTTTGTGAGTGTTTTAGATTATTGTCATAGTTAGATAATAAGTGTCATGAAGTGGACTTTGATTAGGTGTAATTATTTACAGATGAACAAATTTAAAATAGTTCCTGTTTTTCATCATGAAAAATATTTTAAGATCAATTTATAGGGTGAACTGAAGTATGTTAATGGGAATGTGAAGAAACGGCCATATTTAGACATTGGTTACATAAATTACAAGACTATGTTTTAATTTGATAGCATGGTCCCTGACTTGAAATTTGGGTTAGGTTAGGACACGATTTTTAGTAAATTGATTTGTCTGGCTATTTTATAACTTATTCTGCAAAATCTCGAACCATGGCCCAACAAGATTTAATGAGGTAGGCCCAATGATAAAAAAATAAAAGTTAATTAGTAAAAGGTATTTAATGAGTCAAACTTGACTTTATGAGAGTAATTAATTCCTCTAAATTAAATTTTACTAGTAAAAATTAAATACTTGGCTGCCATTGGTTTATTTTTCTCACTAGACACTTTTTGAGCTGAAAATTCACTTTTAGTGATGGTTTTTACGCATGCTAGGAAAAAGTTGGTAATAAAAAATAATCTTAAAATCAATGGTAAAAATAATTTATACTTTGGTAATTGTGTCCCAAGATTAATCTTAGCATTCATTCATGATTTATACCTTAAAATAAATCCTAGTTGCTAATATTTTACCGCACGGGATAAGTTACTCCAAAACGAACCTCTGACTAGTATTCAGCAAACAACTCATAAAGATTCCGAATCATCTTGCTTGTTTTTCAAGTAATCCGCTCCTCTCTACTCTGTTTTTAACTCCGAGTAACTAATCGCGATTAACTACGGATAAGCACGTCATTGTGAGGCTGATTGTGTTTTCTCGAAGTCACACCCATTCTTTCTCAATCTCAACTCATTCTCCTCTGATTTTTTTAGCTCCTTATACCACAATTAATTTAACCAAGACTCATATTTTTATTTAAGAAATTCTTGATCACAAAATTCATGAAACACTTTATACATTTTTACACAAAATGGCGGAGTTTTAGAGAGAAAAAGAAAGTAAATTCCTGTACTTCTTCTCTGTGTTTCAGCCTTTATTCCAACTTTTCTTCCATTGTTCTTCAAGTGTTCTTCAAGAATTCAAGCCATACAAACACAATTTCTTACCTGTTTTCACTAATTCCATTTTTCTGTTTTTTCAAAAGTAATCATGATGAATTTTTTATATCTTCTATAACTATAAAACTCCTCTTGAATTATATATGGAGCACGCCTAAAGAGCTAGAGAAACTCAAGCTTAAAGTGGCTAAATTTCATCACTTTTTATGACATTTTTCAGCCAAGAAAAAACTACACCGCCACCAGCAGTGTCCCTACCATTGTGTGAGTGTTTTCTGGTGTTTGAGAAGTCTAAGATCTGAATTAAATAAGAGGTAAGGGTTAGGATTAGATAGAATATGTTTATGCTTGTTTCGATGTTTATATAATCCACTTTGTGGTAATTTTGTGTTCAATTTTGTAATCTGAAAATTCATTGGTGCTTTTTTATTTTTTGCTTTGTTATTTGAGTGATATATGAAGCTTATTTACCTCTAAAAATGATATGAAATAGCCAAAAATATTTAGAGCCCTTGGGGTTTAAATTTTAAGCCTTAAAAGTCACTAAAAGTGGACTCTGGCCATCAAACCTATACTTCTAGAAATTTCTGTCCCTGATGACCTGAGGAGTGACGTGTTAAAGAGTTAAAAAGAAGTTAGAAAAATAGTATTAATCTTATGGAACAAGTGTGTAAAAGTAAAAAGGGTATTTAGTTATTTTCGAATAAAAAGAGGGCCAAAATATAATTTAAGTAAGAATGTACTAGTTTTAGAGGTAAAATAGTAATTATATAAATTAGTTAGGTCAAAATTATAATTAAAACCCTAAGAAAAACTTTAGTAAAAGTTAAGAGTAAAAGTGCAACATATCGTAACTAAACAAGTAAATAAAATAATAAAAGGTAAAATAGTCATTTAGGTTTCTACAGGTAAAATTGACATTTATTGAAAATATTAAGGGTGATTTGGTCATAAAAAATTCTAGGATCAATTCGGTAAAGTTTTGACAGAATATTCTATTAAACAAACTGAATATACCTAACACTTTACTGAATATTCTGTATAGTTTAATAGAATATTCTATTAATTTCAATATTTTTGTCACGGTAAGGACTTACAAAATTTGATATAGTATAGGGACCTAATTGAAAATTCGGTGAAATTATAGGGACCGACAGAGTAATTAAACCTAAAATTAAACAAAAAAAACTAGAGAATTTAGAGGTAAAATGGTAACTTTATATTTTAAGTAAAATATAAAAATAGTTAATTAACTTAATGAAGGGTAAAAGGGTATTTTAGAAAAGGTACGAGGGTAAAATAGTAAAGTAACACTATTAGTGGTGAAAGAGATTAAAACCTAAAGAAAATGATAAAGAGAGAAGTTATATACAAAAGGACAAATTGAAAATATATAAAAGTACCAAGGGTAAAATAATAAATAGGACAAAGACTGAGAGATTTAAAGAGAAGAAACCGGGCACAAGTTTTTATAAAAAGGAAGGACAGAAAAGTCCTTTAGAGATAAAGTTTATTGAAAAATGCCGTGAAAAAAGAAACTGCAAGCCCATATAAAGCAGGCATAAGGAGCTAGAGAAACTCAAGCTTAAAGTGGCTAAATTTCATAACTTTTTGTTACACTTTTTGACCAAGAAAAACTGCACCACCCCCAGCCGTGTTCCTGTCTTTGTGTGAGTGAAAAATTGCACCATCACCAGCCGTGTTCCTGTCTTTATGTGAGTGTTTTCTGGTATTTGAGAGGTCTAAGAATCGAACTAAAATCTGTTTGTTCTTATTTCGGTGTTCATATAATCCACTTTGTTTGGTGATTTTGTGTTCAATTTTGTAATCTAAAAATTCATTGATGCTTTTCTATTTTTGGCTTGTTATTTGAGTAATATATGAAGCTTATTTATCTCTGAAAATTATATGGAACAACGAAAAATATTTAAAGCACTTAGAGTTTAAGTTTCAAGTTTTAAAAGTCACCAAAAGTGAATAGAAATGTAAACCTGTACTTCTTAAAAATTCAGTCCCTGAAGACCTCAAAAGTGAATTGTTAAAGAGTTAAAAAAAAAGAAAAATAGTTTTAATCATATGGAACAGAAGTGTAAAAGAAAAAAGGGTGTTGTGGTCATTTTCAAAAAAAAAGAAGACTAAAAATATAATTTATGCAAGATATAATTCAAATTCTGAATTTAATAGTTCTAGGGATAAAATAGTAATTATATAAATTATTTGGTTCAAAATTATAATTAAAATAAAATTTTGGACCTAAATAAAAGTTTTAGTAAAAGTTAGGAATAAAAATGCAACATATGGTAACTAAACAAGTAAATAAAATAATAAAGGGTAAAATAGTCTTTCAGGTTTATAAGGATCAAATTGGTATTTATTAAAAAATATTAAGGGTGATTTGGTCATAGAAAAATTCTAGGATTAATTCGGTAAAGTTTTAACACAAAATAAAATCAAACGAAAAAATTAGAACACTTGGGGATAAATTGATAATTTTAGGCTTAAAATGAAATATAAAAATGGTTAATTAACTTAATGAAGTGTAAAAAAGTCTTTTAAAAAAGATATGAGGGTAAAATGGTAAAGTAATATCATTAGTGGTGAAAACGTCACTAAAAGCCTAAAGAAAATGGTAAAAAGAGAAGTTATATGCAAAAAGGCAAAATTAAAATATATAAAAATATCAAGGACAAAATAGTAAATGTGACAAAGGCTGAGAGATTTAAAGAGAAGAGACCGAGCACAAGTTTTTACAAAAAGAAAGGGTAGAGAAGTCCCTTAGAAATAAAGTTCATTGAAAAGTGCCACAGAAAAAGAAACTGTAAATCTCAAGGTGTTAGAGATTACCTGGTATAGCGAACTTCCACCCTGCCTAGCCAGAGACTATATGATGGTGGGACACCCATCAGAATGCACAATGTTCCTCCAACTGTTAGCATACTATGGCATCAAGCCCTGCGACGATTGCTGGTTGCCAGAATGTACGTGGCTTTGTCCATTAGGCATATATACAAAACTTACGCAGTTGGAAAAATCATATTCAGGCTTAGTCCCGGGTAACGTCGGGTTGTGGGTAGTTGACGGAGGAAAAATGTCAGTAAAGATTTTCATAAAAATGTTGCGTTACAAGTATAGTTCTAAACCAACAAATTTTCCTCAGTCAATGTTCAATTTGTTTGTTACTTAAGCAAACTCAATAAAATTAACCGAAGTATTTAAACCTCGGGTCGTCTTTCAAGGAATTGCAGGGAAGTGTAGTTTATTATTTGTTATGGGAAAGTATATTTTTGGGGTTTTTGAAATAAGGAACAAGAAAGAAAAATGGCGAGAAAATAAACTAATAATTAAGGAAGCTCTTAGCAAGGAAAGAGAATTAGAAGTCCTATCCTCATTATCATCGTCAATTGTGATGGTAAAAGTGAATTGCCTTCACTTAGTTAACCTCTAACCAATGGAGGAAGGTCAAGTGCATAAAATCAACTTGAGTTCACAAGTCCTAGTCAACTCATAGTGAGAGACTAGCTTTGGTGAAGTTTAAGCTAACTGGCAATCTTCAATCACCAATCAACAAAAGACTTTTGATAACTTAAAAGTCTCTAATTAATCAATCCAAGTCAATAACATAAAAATCTAATTTAAAACCCAACCAAGCATTTTATCAAACACTTGGAAGGCATAAAATAAAAACATAGAAAACTAACAAGATATAGCAAAATCTAAGACTAACAATTACAAGAGGAAACAATAACAATAAATTAAAGAAAACAATCATAAACATGGAAACATAACTTGCATTAATATGGATTAAAGGAAACAAGAAGAATACACAAACTAAATTGGCAACATAAAGAAATCAACGAGAGAAATAGATCAACTAAAGTATTAGAACAAATAAAAGTAGAAGAGAAACTAAATTAAAGTAAGGTAGAGATCTGAATTTGAGAAGGAACAAGACTAAAAACCCTAAAACCTAGAGAGAGGCTAAAATTGTGTGAATGAAAATTAGTCTCGCTTCCAGCTCCAGTCTGTAGCCTCTAATATGTATTTTCGGGCCTGAAACTGGGTAAAAAGCAGCCCAGAAATCGTTCCCAATGAATTCTGTTTAATGCAGCACGTGATGCTCGTCACGCATATGCATCAACCACGCATACGCGTTGCTGGACTTTTCACTGGCCATGCATAGGCGTCAACCACGCGTGCACATTGTATGTCTACTGCACCAGTCACGCGTACGCGTCGTCCATGTGTACGCATCACTGCCAGCTTCTCAAAACCTTAATTTCTTGTGTTCCTTCCACTTTTGCATGCCTCCTTTTCCATCCTCTAAGTTATTTCTGCCCTATAAAACCTGAAAACACTTAACAAACATATCTTGGCATCGATGGTAATAAAAGAGGATTAAAAATTAGCAAATTTAAGGCCAAAGAAGCATGTTTTCAATCATAGCACAAAATTAGGAAGGATATGTAAAACCATGCAATTTATATGAATAAGTGTATGAATAATTGATAAAATCCACTCAATTCAATACAAAATAAACCGTAAAATAGTGGCTCATCAGTAGTAAATGACACATGAGCTCATAGCTTACATAGGACCAGGCATATATCATACTTGGTTGTTGTATTTCTTTGTGATTGTGATTTATCTCTGTTTCCTATATTCTATGCTTGTTTACTATTCTACTATATACTTTTTCTTGTACTTGTTTTCGTTACTTATTGACACAACTGCGTGAACTCTTAGATTCAAGCTGCGGAACCCCTTAGTTTCCTGCTTAGTACCCTACTGGGAACCTTTGATTCTCACTCCCTTACTTTCTCCCGTTTCACAGATGGGAACCAGCGTGATCTTCTTTGAAATTCCCGCATTTGGACAAGCTAGCAACAACATTACAGGTGTATCTAATGGCTCTCTCCTTGCTTTAGCACAATGTTTTCTCAACTACCAAGATATCCATGAGCAGCAGCAATAATAATAGTTGTAGTAGTAGTGGTCTTTGCCCTCACTCTACATAGACTTTTAGAGGGGTAGTTGCTTTTGTAAATATCTATATATGTAAATTAGAACAAATTCCAGACTAGTGTGACTCTTGTAAGTCAAGGCTTGTTAGTATAAATAATAGAATCTGTAAATATTTACATGAATAAGCAGTGATTTAACCCTATGTGCACTATGATGTACTAGATGAGCCTTCAAGCATATATATATATATATATATGAAATTACTATATTTTCTATGCTTCATGTATTATCTGTTTAACAATTTGCTATTCCATTATATCTATCTAACACACAATCTCGACTAGAGCTATAGACTCATATGTATATATTTAATATAAGATCTAAAGTCTCTAAAAAAAGCTGTGAAGTAGTGCCTGGCGACTAACATTAGTCATGACGTGCTAGAAGTTGGGTCATTACATGTTACATGTAATGAAGGGTGATGCTTGATTACCCAAGCATCTATTTTCACCCATTTTTAGTATCCACTTCTCTAATTGATTCTCTAATCCAATCAACCTATCCTCTAGCTTTTTAACTTTGTCATCCACCGAATCACTCTTGCCTTCAAATCGATTCTTCTTTTGCATTAATACTGCTTTTGAGATTGTCTTTATAGCATCCTCATTAAATAAAGAAATATAATCATCTAGCCACGCAAAGAATGAACAATGAGTTTCTACAATTTACTATTCGAATTAAGCTTGTGAGACTAATAGTGAATACAGAATTCAACCAACCAACGTATTATTAAACATATCATACCTTCAAGTAAGGGCAACGAAAGAATAACTTATCTGGGTTGTTTTCGATCCAAGACATAAATAGAATGACATGAGACCCGCAATAGCACTTTAGAGAGACCCATCTCTTCTTCCTTCGATCTCGAACACTCTCGTTCATGCTACAAGTCAAATTTTCACCTTCGATTCACAGGTTTAATAATAACCAACGTTTTTCACTTTCAATTATGGTGCCCTAGGATTTGTCTATGATTTCAAAGATGAGTGAGTATGGAAAGATTGGGACTACAACGAATCATCCAAATTAGGTTTGGTTAAGTGGATTTGAGAAATGACATCGTTTTTTCAAAGAATATAGGAGATACATCAATTTTGTACATTCCTCTTAAATCAACATGGCACTTAACTCTGACTAAATGTCCACATCAGCGTTGTTAACTAATATATGGATTGCATTGGGTATGTATTCTATTTTTAAATTTTAAAAATTATTTTACTAAATACAATTATTATTAGTTATACTTACTAAAAGTTATTTTTAATTTAATTTGCTTAATATAGATACAATAATTTTTAAAAAATTATCTTTTAAAAGTTTGATTTTTATAAGTTAGCTTAAAAAAAAAGTAAAAGCTTTAGTCATATCCTTCATGATGACAACTTACATTTTTTTTTTTCCTTTATGCTCAAGTGTAATGGCCATTAAAATTAATGCATCAACAAAGTCAGTTGTACCAGTAAATCATTATGTTGAATTCTGAGTTTCATAGAGCTATTTTTATTTTAGGACCTAGATTGTTCCATACATCTCTAATATTATAGGAACTTGGGTATTGACATAATGCTTAAATGCTATGACAATGTGGATTGCGTAATAAAAGTATAATATGTATAGGGTTATGGAAGAAGGGTCATTATTATTTTTTCATTCATATATTTGTTTTATTGTGTATTCCAGGTGTTTATGAGAACAGGATAAAAAAATAAATTCTGATCTCATTTATAAGGTCTAACTACCTCTAACTAGTAATTAGCGACAAGAAATAGCTAAGTATTGTGTAAAACTATTTTCATTTAAAATATTGAAATTAAAAATTGTATTTCAAAGTTATACAAAATTCTTTCTCCACCCTGCGAATCGTAAGATGAAATACCATGCAAGTTTATGTATACAAGTCTGTCTGTACAGTAAAAGAAATAAAATCACGGGCAATGACATTTTCTTGATTGCATTAATAGACATCAGAAGAAAAAGAATTTAAAAAGAGGACTCATATAGACAGACAGTTTGTATGTGTATGAGGTTTAAAATGTTGGTTGCTAAGGAACAGGATAGAGAGTGAAGAGGTTGTAACCAGAGATGAGTGAACTAATGGAAAATGCAATGAATGCTAGGAAGGAGAAAGCAACTGAGGCACTCGCCATCTCCGTGAACTCATCTCTTCCCCAGTTCGATTGCCAGTCATCTACCCGGGTAGCTGCCGATGATGATGCAGACATCAAGAGATATGCCAGAACCTGTCATTCAATTTCATTTATCGTGCGCCAAGGCATGCACACAAAAAAAAAAAATTGTTAAAGTTTTCCACAACTCAGTCTGTTATTCAATTACAAAAGAAAATTCAAGATTCATTCAATTGAACAAGGCATGAATTAGTTTAAGATAGATGAATTATAATTGCTTTCAACATGGTTATCGTTTCTTTTTCTTGTCATCTCTTGGACTCAGATCTGAAAAGCATAAATTGAAATGAAGCTTAAAAGTTGAATTGGTTTCTTTAACTAACCTGATCCATGAAGAAATCAAAGTGAGGGCGGAAATGGTGAACGAGTAATTGTTTGCCAGAGAACTGGGTGGCAAGATCACATGCTTGAAATGCAGCATAAACAAATGCTATAACGTTCATTGATAAACAATACCTGCGCCCATATCACCCAACAGTAATTTGGTAAAATTAAATGCCAAACAGAAAAAAAAAAAAAAAAAAAAAAAAAAAAAAAAAAGAGGAGTATACAAATCCAATGATGACAACAATTATTATTGTAACAAGTAGTAGTACTCGCATTATTCAGGTACGGATTTTCCATGTTCAAAAAATTGCAATTAAGTGTAGCTTCAAAAGCAATTCAAAACATCGTCCTGCCAAATTCAACGGCATTTCAACGAAATTATGGCCTTTGACATTGATCTGACCCAAACCAAAAAGTTGCACATTTTTCATCCACTAAAGCAACTCTAATAAGTGATTACTTGTTTATAAATTATCATAAACAGAAAAAGTATAAAGAACTGCGATTGAATTAAACAAGTTTCACGGCAGAAGCAAATTAATTTAAATATACCCCATTCTTAAATATAAATGCAAAAAATAGTAATAAAGAAATCTTAATAACGTACATATAAGATAGAATTATATTACCTTTAAACAAATATACATGCGTAATTAATGTTATTTAATCATTATAATTACAATTAAATTAAGGATGCTATTAAAAAATTAATAGTATTATCTAAAATACATTTATAGTATTAATGTTTATTTTAAAAATTCGTTATTTCCTTTAACTTAACAATAGGTAGGTAGATTAAAAAAAAATATAAATATATAGCAAAATCCAATTTAGAATAATCGAATAATTTGATTAGTTCATTTTATACCTGTAAATTATCCTGAAAACCAGAAGAGTAATACTCCTAAGTAGACAGAAGAGATACTTTACACAACTCTTTAATCATTCGGTAATATTACATAATTAAGTCACTTTGAGAAGAACTAAGTTTAATTAAGTTAATTCAATTATTTATTAAATAACTAAAAAATTTAGTTAAAAAAAAGACACATAATAATAAAAGAAAAGATTAAATTTAAATTTGATTACAAAAATAATTTGTTCAATTCGCATTTTTTAAATTGGATTAACAAAATTTATATGAGTATAACGCTCTTGAGCTAAAAAAGTCACACATGTAATGACATATCACAAATAATGAAAATGCATTTTTCATTAGCAAATACTACTTAAAAGAAAATAAAAATAAAGATAGAAAGAAGTGACTGAGTATTCGATATCTTCGATAATAGTTAAAATATTAAACAATTTAGTAAAATATGTTCATACATGCATATTGAAGACATTGTATATGGTGAGTACTGATGACTAGTATTGATCGAGCTACTATATTGCAAATAATATAATATTTGCTAAAAAAATAAAATAGAAAACGAAAGAAGAAATTAAAACCTGTATTCCTTGTAGCGATAAAAGGAGTCACCACTCCAACCTTGAGTCTTATCGGCCGCCATAACCGAAAACGAAATCAAACACAGAACCACCTCGCTCACCCGGAACCCTAGTGCCGCCGTCCTCATTATCTTCTCCCTATTCATCGCCGGCGCCGTCCTGCTTCTCCCCCTCCCTCCGCCTTCTCTGCCTCGTCCTCCATGACCGGCGCTCAGATTCGTCGGCGCAGGCTGAGGCTCCTGCCTCACAGCGCGGTTGATTACCACCACCGGCGGTGCATTCTCCGGAGTCGGGCTCTGGCGATCGGAATCGTGCAAGGGAGATTGGTGCGCCGGACTTCCGACGACCACGATTGCCCTGGAGTTGTCACGGTGTTGACTTTCCGGTGAGTTTTCTGGCGAGTGAAACCGCTGTGGCGGAGATTCGGACTCGTTAGGATCGCCGCCATCGGAGAGAGGAGAGGATCGTATTCGGAATGGTGAGTGAGGCGAGTCGAAATGAGTCGTCGACTCGGGTTCTTTCAACACCGACTTTTTCATTTTTTCTTTTTTAAAAAGAAAAATCGCAGAGTGCACTGCGTTTTACGTGGAATCGAATTTCGTAGCCTCGGCGGGTTTTAAAGGCGGGGAAAAGAGGAATAAAGAGGAAGAAGGCGTTTGAGTGGTGGGAAATGGGAGAGAAAGTTGAAAGGAAAAAAAGTGTAGTAGTAAGGAGGAGTAGAGTGGTATTCTCTAGGTTCTGTAATTTTCAGCGTAGGATCTTGCCACGTGGGCTTCGATCTGAAAAAGCCCATTGTTTTCAGTACACAGTCAACCAATAAGAGAGCGACACGTAAGCAGGGCATGTGGGTGAGATGGGTTTGATTCTTGGAGTGCAGGTAGGAAAAAGGTTTGGGTTCCGCATGGGATTCAAAACTCCACTGAGAGTCAAGTGTTTCCTCCTTCCGATTCTTTCTGTTCCTAACTTCGACTTCACTGTCATACTTGCACTTCTGGAAACTTAGCAAACTTAGCTTAGCTTTTCTTATTATTAAGTAAAGGAGCTTCATTATTGATTTTTGTTCCCAAACTGCTTTTTCGTTTGTCATATGTTAATGTAACTTGTAAAGCCAGGGTTGCATCACTACTCACTTATAATGTTGTTTGTACTCATATTTTTTTTAATATTGAATTAAGTTTATTCTATTATTACACTAAGCATGCAAAATTTGAAACATCATGATAATAACTCAAAAATAATAAATTTGATAATCAAATGCTCTATTAGTATATATATATTGTTAGTACAAAATTCTGACAAATTATATGATTCGACCATGATGAAGCAAATGACGTCTACATCATGCATGATATGAGTCGAGTCGAAATTGGCTTGGATTGAATTTTATTAACAACACATGAGTTAATTCGATGGCACATGATAAATAAGGAATGTGGAGGTAAAAGCTTAGGGATCACCCTAAAAAAAAAAGACGTCGAGTTTTTAACTTGGCAAATAAGGTACTTCATAGTAGTTAAGACAAGGTCGTGGATTATGAGAATCCAAAAAAAAGAAAAGCTAGATCCTGGGATAGAGAGAAATATTTAGCTAACATCATTGTCTATAAATAAGGGAAACTTAAAAGACTTAGGAACTTCAAGAAAAATATTTAAAAATTACTCTAAAATTTTGCAATTTCTAAGTTATACTAACATCAAGAAGAATCATGGAGTACAAGTGCATATAAGTGTCTTAAGTCAATTTTCAATATATTTTACTGACTTCTTTTCTTCAAGTATTTTACCTTCTTTAAATTCTAGTTTGTTTTCTTTTTTATTTATTTAATTTAATTTCTCATTTACATTCGTATTCCAAATTATTCACATTATTTTTACAAGTTATATCAAATACTTCATATATTTTATACAAGTAATTTTTGATACACTGAGTAAATTCTGAATCGAATTTCTTCTTTTAAGAGGAATCGTATCTACTCCCCAAATTGAGATCTTGATACAAGTTTGAGTCGACGACACTTATTGAGACTAACGAAAATTAAGCAAAACAAATACAATGTACCATTTATTTATAGATGATGAACAAATAAAAAATAATCAAATAATAAATATCTAATATTTTATTATTAATAGCAATATCAATCATAGTCAATCTAATTAATATTCAAATATCGTAATGAAAGTTTTCAATGACTTAAAGAAGGGAGTTGAATTTATGGCCTATTTTTGCTTCTTTTTTAAACTTTAAAACCAAAAACATATTCTGTTGTGTCTACAATATGGATTATGCAGGAGATAATTTAATATTGTCTCATAACGAATATAACAAAAATAGAACATAGAAGAAAGAAGTACACAACCATGTATTATGGTTCAATCATCTTGTGCAATGTGCTTTACGTCCAATCTCCATCACAACAATAGTAAAATTCTCACTATCTTTTCAAATATTACAAACAATAATTCCCTAGAATTCTTCTTAATCTTATACGAGACAAACCAAATTTCTAACCAAGCTTGATTTGGCTAGATTCATTCCCTGAATTCTCAACACTAAGTGTCTACTCAACTTAGTAAGAAAACCTCTTAGATTCAAGAAATAAAATAGAAAATTATTGCAAAAGAGATTAACATAATTTTTTAATTTTCTCTAAGCAAACTCTCTTTACTTTTTCTCTCAATGGCTTTTTCTAAATCCTCACATTTATGCCTTTTTTTCATTGAATGAAAAAAAAAGATAAAATTGAAGAATTAGAAATATTTTTATCATTCAATATCCTAGAAGGGAACCCACATTAGAAGTAAAATTCCCAATTGTTTTTGCCATCGGAAGCTGCGAGACCAATGAGAAATTTTGTAAATGCATGACCTCTCTTTATCACCGCCACCCTTCAATGTTATGGGTTTGGCAACAGTAGTACCAATATCTGCTATTTTTTCAGTTGGTGCTTGGGATGAAATAAAATATTATTCGTGGACCGATAGCCTCAAGTGCTGATTTCTTCCTTTTGGTATTAAAGCGGCTCATTCTTTTTGGTTCACGACTCATCTAAAATTACTTTCCTTCTAGCTTGACTTATTCCATTAGGTATGTGGCTTTGTTGTAAGCGGACCTACCAATCATCCTCTCCCCCTTTTTCTAAGGGGAAGTGTAGGCATCAGAGAAGTCCTGCGCAGTGCTTGCCTTTCTACCTCTCTCTGTAGTGTATTCATCCCATCTTTTGTTTATGTTCATCTTTCCATTCTCTTGGGCTCCCAAAGAATATTCCATCACATCAGCCAACCTTTCAAACATCATACTCCTTGTTATCGTATGAGTCATGGTATAATCCTTTAGGGCTATCAGTCAAAGTGGAAAATATTGTTGTCTGAAAAGTACTCCATTACGTATGTATGGTAGTTTTTTCCATATGCCCATCTAAGCGTGAGTATAGGTTTTCGACTAGTCTTGGAAGTCTTGTAATGGATTCTTCTGGTTGGTTTGTAGCACGGGTTTCCATTGGGTGAACCCTTATTGATCTTCTTCTTGTTTGGTAAGCGACCTCTTGCCAGGAACATTAACCTCTTTTAAGATGATTTAACTACTCTTTGATCTCTTTTTCGCATTCTTTCATTTCTTTTGTATAGGGAGTGGATTAAGTTGACTTTTTTCCCCACTCTATAAGAAAGTTCCCTTAGCGGTCTAAGCTTTTCTGCCTGCTTTGTATTACGTATATCAGTCGGTTCGGTAATCATTCCGCTAGCTCTTCTTCCCGTAAGGATTCGAAGTAGTGTCTTACTGTAACTGGCCCCACCGGGTAGAAATCCTCTAAGAGTCCCACAGGTAACCCCATAGGCTAACTTATCCCTCTGCATATTCATTGAAGCGAGGGCCCGGTCTTACCCCTCATCAAGGATTTCTTTCTTTTATCGCTTCCTTGATAAAGCAGCCTTTGCCACATTTCCCTAGTCCATCTAGCTCTTTCCTTGTGCAAGCTTTCTATTAGCAGTTCAAGTAGTGGAATCGTTAACTGCCTAATCTAATTTGTTTGCTATTCCTTTTTTTCTTCTATGAGGAAGCAAAGCGGTAGCATGTAGGTTTGACTAATGCAACTAGTCGGCCGAGAGGAAATCAATTCTCATGAAAGAACCCCTAGTGGCCCGGTGCATCTGTGTCTTAGTCGTGGAAGGAGCATTGGCTTAGTCTTGAGACTCTTTAACTCCTTAGTCAAATAAGGTGTTTTCATTCTTCCCTCAGATGATGTCTTCGAAGTCGTAGATCAAGTGAATGCAGTTGTAGGTCTAGCGGCATCCCTGACAAACTCCATTTTTAGGGTTTATCTTGTGCTTAATTTAGAGGATTTTATCAACTTATCTCATATTTATTCAATGAAATAGCATGGTTTTGTAATTCTCCCTAAATTTGTGCTTAAGTGTGAAAACGTGCTTTTTAGGCCTTTAATTGGTTAATTTTAATTCACCTTTGATTCCACTAGATGCATTGATGTGTTTGTTAGTGAATTCAGGATTGAAAAGGGCAAGGAATGGATCAAAGGAGTGAAGGAAAAAGCATGCAAAGTGGAGAATTCATAGAAAAACAAGGATTTGGAGTGCGCAGATCGACGCGCATGCGTGGCATGACGCGCACGCGTGAAGAGGAGGTCGTCCAGGCGACGTGTATACGTGACATGACGCATACCCGTGAGAAGGAAAACGCCAGATGACGCGTACGTGTGGCCCATGCGTACGCGTCACAGCAGGCACGTGACCTCAATAAAGGCAATTCACTGGGGGCGATTTCTGAGCTTCCCAGGCCCAAATCCAACTCATTTTTGAGGCTATTACATGCAGAAGTCAAGAGGGGTCAAGGGGGGAGCAATTAGTTGAGTTCACCATGCTTTAGGTTAGAATTCTAGAGAGAGAAGCTCTCTCTTCTCTCTAGAATTAGGTTAGATGTAGATTAGGTTAATTTCTGTAGATCTAGGTTTAATTCATGTCTTGATTTACTTTTCCTTTACAATTTCTTGTTCCTTTACCTTTACTTTTCTAGTTTAGTATTTTACTCCTTGTATTTGTTTACTTTGTTGTTGATGCATTCTTGTTTCTTTGATTCCTATTCATGCAATTTACATTTTATGTTTCTTTATGTTTAATTGAATTGTTGTTGTTAATTCCTTGCAATTGGTAGTTGTTAGATTTTATTCTTGTTGTCATTTTATCTTGTTTTTGTAAGACCCAGAACTTTTGAAAAAGGGCTATCATGAGCTAATTTCAAATTCAGTATTTTTGTAGCTGTAATTTCAGAAATTCTTTATTGAAGAAAATTAAAGTAAGTTTCGATTAATCGAATTTGAAATAAATTAAGATTATTATCTAATTTTACAATTATTAGATTATTTTCTATATTCAAATTATAAAGTTGGTAATTGTGAAATAATAAGGATTTTTATATAATTTAGATTAAATAATTAATATTTTAAATATTAATACTGCTACTTTGGAAAATAAAGGATTTAATTATATTATTTCTAATGATTTGATTTGGACATTCCATTGAAAATAATTTGTAAAATTGATGAGTAAATAGTATTTTCTATATACAATTAGTATTGGATTTAATTTGGGTTTCAATTGCTATATCATTTCCAATTTTATTTGAAATTACCGAATCGCCCCTAACCCTAATTTTCAAAATAATGGAACCCTAATCCTCTCATCCCAGCAACCGAAATCCCCTTCCCCCCAAAACAGCAGCAAACACACATGCAAACCCCTCCAATGGAAACAAAACAGGGAGAGAGAGGCTGAGTTTCGGCTGAGGAGAGGAGGAGGGAAGCTCACCGCGTCGCGCCGCCGCAGCAGTCCATGCCATCAGAGTCGCACAGCCGGAAGCGTGAGCTTTGATAGTTAGGGTGTTACATTATGGTATCAGAGCGGTCTTTCCTGTAGAGCTTGGGGAATGGACTGACTATGCTTCAGTTGCATACTCTGAGCATTTGTCATGTAATAGGTCTTGTCCGAATAACAAGAATTAGAGCTTTATGCACATGACGATCTATTGATTAATGCCATTAGCCTTGCATTGCACAATTCCTGATATTAAGTTTGGCCAGCTTAATACTAGTGAATTATGTATATGAAAGCACTGATGGGTTATCATAGATGATATACGAGTTCTGAGTAAAGCGAATCGCGGATTTTGGGAACGTTGGAAACTATTTCTCGAGGCTATTCAGTTGTGTGTCTTGAATTCTATTCGAGTCGACTTGTTCTTTCATCCTGACTTGAAGTTCTTGTTTGCTACTCCTCTTGAACAGTAATTGGGTGTTTCAACTCTATTCCTCTTTTCATATGCATTCTTGTTGATTCTAATTGCATATGGTTGTTTGACATCCTTGTCGTATCTATCTTTCTCTATTTAAATTCTTCTCCTTGATTCATGTGTGCTTTGATATACCTTTAAACTGTCCTGATGCGCTGTACCTTTTTAACTCCGGATTCTGAGTCCATTCTTAGAGAAAATTTTGATTCAGTTTTTCTCTTATTTGGCAGTGATTATAGCCAATCTTGAGATTCTTATAAAAATTGCTGTTGATTAGATATATACTTATCTATATATGAAACTTTGAAAATTTCTTATATAGTTTAACAACTATTTACTTCTAATACCCCGCCTGTGTTTTTACTGGTTTATGAAACTACACTTACTTAAAATACAATTTGACTTTCTAGTAATTTTACTATAGTTCCAATGCACATCTTTATTTGATTATGTATTTGGCCATTTTTCCAAATTTCGGAAAGAAAGGATTTTTCGCTTTCAATCCGGTTGAGTTTCGTTTGATAAACTTTACTTAATTCATTTTGATTTGAGTTTGGCCTAGCATACTACATTGTTTATGCCATTGTTGTTCTTTTGAAAATGTTGGACTCATGGCTTTCTTCTTATGAGCAGACTCGTTCCTTATTAAGCTTTTTATCTCTATGAATGTCATACTTGATTCTGTTTTAATTATTCTTCTATCTCTTGTAAGCACTACAAACAATCTCAGTTTCCCCTTCTCTGGTGAATCTCATTCATGAGTCAGTTTGATTCGTTTCAAAATAGTGTATCATTTATCCTCTCATTGTCTCTACCAGAGTTTTTAGTTAAAGATTTATCCTTGAGAACTTACTAATGATTGAGTTGTCTTTCCTATGACTTTTGTATTCTTTTGGATCAATTGAAAGCTTGTTTGATATCTCATGCCTAGTGGATCTTGTTTGAACTATCTTGATTTAAGATCTTTTCTTGTGTGGCTTGACTCCTTTTTAAGTACATCCTAATTTTCTTGAATATCCTTCTGAGATGGTGATTTCAAGTATACTTTTGGAGTCTTGTTTAAGACTTTTTGAAGTTTTGAATTCTCTTTGAAGAAGTTCTAAACTAAATTTATTTTTCGATTGCCCAATTGTAATTGAAACCATTGTTCAATTTTGATAAAGTTGATTTAAAGTTGGCATGCGCCATTTTAAATGAAGTTTTGGGAAGCTTCCATATTTATCGAAAACCTGTCCATTTGTAATGCACCACTTATTTCCTTTATAAATTTATAAGCAAATGTTACCTCGGATTTTCTTTTCTAAATAGAGTTTAACTTTCCCTTTCGTCCTTGCTAAAACTTTTATATACGCTTGTTTGAATATGGACCTTGGGAAATTTTAAACAAGCTTTTGATTTCTATTCCGAGTTTTATGATCACCTTTGGTTAGGTGGTGCACCTAACTATCTTTCTAACATATTTGAAGAGATATTTTAGCTCTTAGCCAAACTTGTGTGCATTTTGTTTTTAACATTCTATATAATCTACTTCAACATGAAATTGAATTAAAGCAAAGCCACGTTTATGCTTTTGTTACTCTCTTGAAGGATGTTTGTTGCTTAACTTCTCTTTCAGACAGTGAAGTGATATTTTCGCAAGTTTTTCGATCTTTTTATGAATGATGTATTTGGAAGTATTTTTAATCGTGCTCTTGAGTTCTGTGAGCTTTATCTTAGGTTTGAGATATTCTCTTCTGTAAACCTCATACTTCTTCGACTCAGCTTGAATTTGTTCAAACTAATGCGCTAGTTTTCTTCTTATTGATCCTATTGAATTTCTTTGATCCAAGGGTTGTCTTTGAAGTTGTCAATTGAATTGTTTCTAGCAAACTTCATTGCTTGAGCATCCTTGTTTATCTGGAATTGGATACATTCTCTCAAATCTATGAGTATCATCCTTGACATGTGTCTCTCCTTTCTAAAATCTTGTGTTCTTCTGAGTAGACTCGAGGATTATTTTGATGTCACGTGTGATCTGTAGATGTAGTAACGTGATGCGTTAGTTC
The DNA here is from genome assembly GCF_059453495.1 of Arachis ipaensis. Classification (NCBI taxonomy): domain Eukaryota; kingdom Viridiplantae; phylum Streptophyta; class Magnoliopsida; order Fabales; family Fabaceae; genus Arachis; species Arachis ipaensis. Next base: position 113,965,117 of record NC_142436.1, read on the forward strand.
TTTAAGACGTGATATGTATATACGGAAGTTAAAGCGGTAGGTGTGCAACGTTATGAGTTGTGGGTGTTTTGTTCCTTGCGAACGAGTTTGCGGTTGTTAGGCTTATGATCGAATATGGGGATTGAAAAGTGCTTGATAGAGTTGGAAAGTTGAAGCTTTGAGGTTGATATGAGATTAGTGTGCGGATGTTAAGTACGTCATTTTAACCCTATCCTGTTCTATAGCCTTCGAGGCCTTGCCTTACTATCGCATGTTTGAACCATGTCATCTTTTGCATGGAGCCTATCCGATAACGTTTGCTTTACAATCACACTCCTACCTTTGTATCCTTGTGCATACTACAACCCAAGTATTTGAAAACCGTATATATGTCTATATGTTGAGATATTTTTGCTTCTTCCTCAAATGTGATCACGAGTAAACTGTTGTGAAATTTCTTTCGTTTTGTATCAATTTTCGAGGACAAAAATTTTTATAAGGTGGGTAGAATGTAAGACCCAGAACTTTTGAAAAAAAGGCTATCATGAGCTAATTTCAAATTCAGTATTTTTGTAGCTTTAATTTCAAAAATTCTTTATTGAATAAAATTAAAGTAAGTTTCGATTAATCGAATTTGAAATAAATTAAGATTATTATCTAATTTTACAATTACTGGATTATTTTCTATATTCAAATTATAAAGTTGGTAGTTGTGAAATAATAAGGATTTTTATATGATTTGGATTAAATAATTAATATTTTAAATATTAATACTGCTACTTTGGAAAATAAAGGATTTAATTATATTATTTCTAATTATTTGATTTGGACATTCCATTGAAAATAATTTGTAAAATTGATGAGTAAATAGTATTTTCTATATACAATTAGTATTGGATTTAATTTGGGTTTCAATTGCTATATCATTTCTAATTTTATTTAAAATTACCAAATTGTCCCTAACCCTAATTTTCAAAATAATGGAACCCTAATCCTCTCATCCCAGCAACCGAAATCCCCTTCCCCCCAAAACAGCAGCAGACACACATGCAAACCCCTCCAATGAAAATAAAACAGAGAGAGAGAGGCTGAGTTTCGGCTGAGGAGAGGAGGAGGGAAGCTCACCGCGTCGCGCCGCCGCAGCAGTCCATGCCATTAGAGTCGCGCAGCCGGAAGCGTGAGTTTTGATAGTTAGGGTGTTACAATTTTCGTTTTATACCTTCCAACTGTTTGATAAAATGCTTGCAAGGATGTTAGAGTAGAATTTTTGTGTTCTTGACTTGGGATGGTAACTTAGGTGAACTTGAGTTGCTAATGTCCAAGTGATTGATGATTGGTGTCTACTGACTCTAGCTTTCACTAAGTTAAATAGTGAGGTGGCTAGGACTTATGGATTAGGATTGATAAAGCTCATTCGACTTTCCTTCACTTGTTAGAGGATGACTTAATGGGATTGATCCTTGCAATTATCGTGTTGTGGTTAGTGACAAGGATAAAGATCCTTAACCATCAACCCTTGCCAAGACCTTTTTATCATTTGAGTTTCATTTACTTTCTTGCAATTTATTTTTCATGTCCCTTATTCAAAACCCCAGAATATACAATCCATAACCAATAACAAGAACACTTCCCTGAAATTCCTTGAGAGACGACCCGAGGTTTGAATACTTCAGTTATTTTTATTGGGGTTTGTACTTGTGACAACCAAATTAAACTTTGGTTGAGGATTGTTTGTTGGTTTAGAACTATACTTGCAACGAGATATTTTTGTGAAAATTCTTTACCGACATAAAATCGCACATCAAATTTTGGCGCCGTTGCCGGGAAATTGCAATGGTGTTATGTTATTGGCTATTGTGAATATGTTTATATTGTGAATATCTTTCTTTTTGGTTATTTCTAGGTCTTGCTAGTAATTAGGAGTTTACTTTTTCTTTACCTTTTTTATATTTTTGTTTTGATTTCCTCTTTTCCATATGAAGTCTCATCCTTGTAGTTTTGGATATGGTCATGACTATGTTGTAGGTAATGGAAACTTTAATGATGGCTCACATTATGAGAGGGATGAATTCTTGAGAAGGGAGCCACATCCATATGAGCAATCACCATGGCAACCTCCTTAACCAAGCTACTATAATTGCAACCCCTCCTATAATGCATATCATTCCAATGGATATGATGGTACTTATCATGATTATGCCACTCAACCACCATCATTCCATGCACCATACTCTCAACATAGTCCTCAAACACCATCATTCCAACCACCATATTCCCAATCCACATCCTATTTTCATCAATCACCTCCACACAATCCTAATCCATATCCTCCATATACACACACGTATAACAATTACGAACAAGCACCCATGGAACCACCACCACTCCAACATCTTTACTCCTCTAACCAAGCCCCTATGGATGATACACTTGGTATCATTCCTCATGAGCAAGAAGAGCTCCAAACCGCATTCACCAGTTTCACCTCCGCCCTCCAAGAACTTATATTCGGTATACCTCTATCTTCTACCAACAACCAAAATACCTTCCAACCTCCAAGCTTTGATGAACCTCCTTTTCAACCACAAGACGAATTCTCCTTTCCATCACAACCCTCCATGGAAGAATATCCATGTCCATCAATCCAAGAGCAATATGATCCTACTTATGTTAGTGAAGTGGAATAAGATCCAAAGGATCGTCTCAAGAAAGCGATGGATCGACTTTAAGAAACCATCTGTCAAAAGTTGGACTCATGAGATTCATGCCACAAGCAAAACATGTCCACGGATGATTGTGGAGAAGCAACCAAAGAGAAGAGTGTGAGGAAGATTTTAGAGTCTCAACTTGAGAACAAGGAAATGGAGTGTGTTTTACAACAAGTGGAAGGGATGGAGATTGTTGAAGAAGATTGGTGCACGAAATTGTGATGTCCAGGCTCGAACAATCCCTGGTAATGGCTCCAAAGCTTGGTGCTTTGATCTTAATTCATAATTGTCACAACTTCGATACAACTAACCAGCAAGTGCACTGGGTCGTCCAAGTAATACCTTACGTGAGTAAGGGTCGAATCCCACGGAGATTGTTGGTATGAAGCAAGCTATGGTCACCTTGTAAATCTCAGTCAGGCAGATATAAAGTGATAATGGTGTTTTCGAATATTAATTAATAAAATAGGGATAGAGACACTTATGTAATTCATTGGTAGGAATTTCAGATAAGCGAATGGAGATGCTTTCGTTCCTCTGAACCTCTGCTTTCCTGCTATCTTCATCCAGTCAGTCTTACTCCTTTCCATGGCTGGCTTTATGTGATACATCACCACTGTCAATGGCTACTTTCGGTCATCTCACGGGAAAATGATCCAATGCCCTGTCACGGCACGGCTAATCGTCTGGAGGCATCACCCTTGTCAATGGCTTCATCTTGTCCTCTCAGTGAATAATATGCTCACGCACCCTGTCACGGCACGGCTATTCATATGTGGGTTCTCGATCATGCTGGAATAGGATTTACTATCCTTTTGCGTCTGTCACTAACGCCCTGCAATCGCGAGTTAGGAGCTCATCACAGTCATTCAATCATTGAATCCTACTCGGAATACCACAGACAAGGTTTAGACCTTCCGGATTCTCTTGAATGCCGCCATCATTCTAGCTTACGCCACGAAGATTCTGGTTAGGAGATCTAAGAGATATTCATTCTAGCTTATTTCATGTAGAACAGAAGTGTTTGTCAGGCACGCGTTCATAAGGGAGAAGGATGATGAGCGTCACACATAATCATCACCTTCATCACGTTCTTGGGTGCGAATGGATATCTTAGAAGCGAAATAAGAAGAATTGAATAGAAAACAGTAGTACTTTGCATTAATCTTTGAGGAACAGCAGAGCTCCACACCTTAATCTATGGAGTGTAGAAACTCTACCGTATGAAAATACATAAGTGAAGGTCCAGGCATGGCCGAGATGGCCAGCCCCCTAAAACGTGATCAAAGGATCATAAGGTAATCCAAAGATGATCCTAAGATCCTAAGATGATCAAAAGATGCCTCATACAATAGTAAGAGGTCCTATTTATAATAAACTAGTCACTAGGGTTTACATGAGTAAGTAATTGATGCATAAATCCACTTTCTGGGCCCACTTGGTGTGTGTTTGGGCTGAGCCTGAGTGTTGCACGTGCAGAGGCCATTTGTGGAGTTGAACGCCAGTTTCTGTGCCAGTTTGGGCGTTCAACTCTGGTTTTGGATCCTTTTCTGGCGCTGGACGCCAGATTTGGGCAGAAGGCTGGCGTTGAACGCCAGTTTACGTCATCAATTCTTGGCCAGAGTATGGACTATTATATATTTCTGGAAAGCCCTGGATGTCTACTTTCCAACACAATTGGAAGCGCGCCATTTCGAGTTCTGTAGCTCCAGAAAATCCACTTTGAGTGCAGGGAGGTCAGAATCCAACAGCATCAGCAGTCCTTTTTCAACCTCTGAATCTGATTTCTGCTCAAGTCCCTCAATTTCAGCCAGAAAATACCTGAAATCCCAGAAAAACACACAAACTCATAGTAAAGTCCAGAATTGTGAATTTAACACAAAATCTATTAAAAATATCCCTAAAAGTAACTAGATCCTACTAAAAACATACTAAAAACAATGTCAAAAAGCGTATAAATTATCCGCTCATCACAACACCAAACTTAAATTGTTGCTTGTCCCCAAGCAACTGAAAATCAAAATAGGATAAAAAGAATAGACTATACTATAAATTCCAAACTATCAATGAAACAGAGCTTCAATCATATGAGCGGGACTTATAGCTTTTTGCCTCTTGAATAGTTTTGGCATCTCACTTTATCCGTTGAGGATCAGAATGATTGACATCTATAGGAACTTCAGATTTCGAATAGTGTTATTGACTCTCCTAGTTCAGTATGATGATTCTTGAACACAGCTTCTTTATGAGTCTTGGCCGTGGCCCTAAGCACTTTGTTTTCCAGTATTACCACCGGATACATAAATGCCACAGACACATAATTGGGTGAACCTTTTCAGATTGTGACTCAGCTTTGCTAGAGTCCCCAATTAGAGGTGTCCAGGGTTCTTAAGCACACTCTTTTTTTTTTTTTTTTTTTTTGCTTTGGACCTTGACTTTAACCGCTCAGTCTCAAGTTTTCACTTGACACCTACACGCCACAAGCACATGGTTAGGGACAGCTTGGTTTAGCCGCTTAGACCAGGATTTTATTCCTTTAGGCCCTCCTATCCACTGATGCTCAAAGCCTTGGGATCCTTTTTATTTGCCCTTGCCTTTTGGTTTTAAGGGTTATTGGCTTTTTGCTCTTGCCTCTTAGTTTTAAGAGCTTTTGGCTTTTTCTGCTTGCTTTTTCTTTCTATTTTTTTTCGCCTTTTTTTTTCTGCAAGCTTTGTTCTTTGCTGCTTTTTCTTGCTTCAAGAATCATTTTTATGATTTTTCAGATTATCAAATAACATGTCTCCTAGTCATCATTCTTTCAAGATCCAACATATTTAACATTCTTAAACAACAACTTCAAAAGACATATGCACTGTTCAAGCATACATTTAGAAAACAAGAAGCATTGTCACCACATCAATATAATTAAGCTAAGTTCAAGGATAAATTTGAAACTCATGTACTTCTTGTTCTTTTGAATTAAAATATTTTTCATTTAAGAGAGGTGATGTATTCATAGGACATTCATAGCTTTAAGACATAGTTATTACTACTAATGATCATGTAATGAAGACACAAACATAGATAAGCACATAACATAGAAAACGAAAAACAGAAGAAATAAGAACAAGGAATGAATCCACCTTAGTGATGTCCTTGAGCTCTTCTATGTCTTTGCTGCTCCTCCTTCATTGCTTTTAGATCTTCTCTGATTTCATGAAGGATGATGGAGTGCTCTTGATGTTCCACCCTTAGTTGCTTCCAATAATTGTGTGGAAGAAAATGTATCCCCTGAGGTATCTCAGGGATCTCTTGATTTGCAGTCAAATGTTCTACCACTGAGCTATAGACCCTTGATGGAAGCTTTTGTCTTCCCTTTCCTCTTTCTAGAGGTTTCTTTGGCCTTAGGTGCCATCAATGGTTATGGAAAAAAAAACAAAAAAGCTATGCTTTTACCACACCAAACTTAGAATGTTGCTCGCCCTCGAGCAAAAGAAGAAAGAATAGAAGAATAAGAAGAAGATATGGAGGAGATGGATGGGAGTGTGTATTCGGCCATATGGGTGGGATTGGGTGGGAGAGAGATGTTGAATTTTTGAAGGTAGTGGGTGTATGGATGTGAGTGGTAAATGGAAAAAAAGAAGGGATGATCATGAATGGAAAGAGAGATGATGAGGTAGGTGGGGATCCTGTGGGGTCCACAGATCCTGAGATGATCCTGTGGGGTCCACAGATCCTGAGGTGTCAAGGCATTTACATCCCTGCACCAATTTAGGCATGTAAAATGCCCTTGCACACAACTCTGGGCGTTCAGCGCCAGGTTGGTGCCCATTTTGGGCGTTCAACGCCCCTTTGCTGCCATTTCTGGCGTTGAACGCCAGAACCATGCTTGTTCTGGGCATTCAGCGCCAGGATGCTCCCATTCTGGGCGTTCAGCGCCAAAACTATGCTCTGTTCTGGCGTTTGAATGCCAGACAGATGCTCCTCCAGGGTGTGATTTTTCTTCTGCTGTTTTTTATTCCTGTTTTTGATTTTTTTGTTTATTTTGTGACTCCACATGATCATGAACCTAAGAAAACATGAAAAATAAGAATTAGATAAACATTGGGTTGCCTCCCAACAAGCGCTTCTTTAATGTCAATAGCTTGACAGTGGGCTCTCATGGAGCCTCACAGATGTGCAGAGCTTTGTTGAGACTCTCCAACACCAAACTTAGAGTTTGGATATGGGAGTTCAACACCAAACTTAGAGTTTGGTTGTGGCCTCCCAACACCAAACTTAGAGTTTGACTGTGGGGGCTCTGGTTGACTCTGCTTGGAGAGAAGCTTTTTCTGCTTCCTCTCCATGGTTGCAGAGGGAGATCCTTGAGTTTTGAATACAAGGGAGTCCTCATTCCATTGAAGGACTATTTCACCTCTGTCAACATCAATCACAGCTCTTGCTGTGGCCAGAAAAGGTCTTCCTAGGATGATGGATTCATCCTCTTCCTTTCCAGTATCCAGGACTATGAAATCAGTAGGTATGTAAAGGCCCTCAACCTTTACTAATACATCTTCTACTTGTCCATAAGCCTGTTTTCTTGAGCTGTCTGCCATCTCTAGTGAGATTTTAGCAGCTTGCACCCCATAGATTCCCAGTTTCTCTATTACAGAGAGGGGCATGAGGTTTATTCCTGAACCAAGGTCACACAGAGCCTTAAAGATCATGGTGCCTATGGTACAGGGTATTATGAACTTTCCAGGATCCTGTCTCTTCTGAGGCAATGTCAGTTGATCCAGATCACTTAGTTCATTGATGAACAAGGGAGGTTCAACTTCCCAAGCATCAATGCCAAACAATTTGGCATTCAGCTTCATGATTGCACCAAGAAACTTGGCAGTTTGCTATTCAGTGACATCCTCATTCTTTTCAGAAGAGGAATACTCATCAGAGCTCATGAAGGGCATAAGGAGGTTCAATGGAATCTCTATGGTCTCTAGATGAGCCTCAGAGTCCTTTGGTTCCCCAGAGGGAAGCTCCTTTTTGACCACTGGACGTCCCAGGAGGTCTTCCTCCTTGGGATTTGCGTCCTCTCCTTCCTTTGCAGGTTCGGCCATGGCGCTTATGTCAATGGCCTTGCACTCTCCTTTTGGGTTCTCTTCTGTATTGCTTGGGAGAGTACTAGGAGGGATATCAGTGATCCTTTTACTCAGCTGGCCCACTTGTGCTTCCAGATTTCTAATGGAAGACCTTGTTTCATTCATGAAACTTACAGTGGCCTTAGATAGATCAGAGACTAGATTTGCTAAATTAGAAGCATTTTGTTCAGAGTTCTCTGTCTGTTGCTGAGTGGATGATGGAAAAGGCTTGCTATTGCTAAACCTGTTTCTTCCACCATTATTAAAGCCTTGTTGGGGCTTTTGATCCTTCCATGAGAAATTTGAATGATTTCTCCATGTTGAGTTATAGGTGTTTCCATAAGGTTCACCTAAGTAATTTACCTCTGCTATTGCAGGGTTCTCAGGATCAAAGGCTTCTTCTTCAGAAGATGCCTCTTGAGTACTGTTGGATGCAGCTTGCATTCCATGCAGACTCTGAGAGATCATATTGACTTGCTGAGTCAATATTTTATTCTGAGCCAATATGGCATTCAGAGTATCAACCTCAAGAACTCCCTTCTTCATAGGCGTCCCATTGTTCACAGGATTCCTTTCAGAAGTGTACATGAACTGGTTATTAGCAACCATGTCAATGAGTTCTTGAGCTTCTGCAGGCGTTTTCTTTAGGTGAATGGATCCACCTGCAGAAGTATCCAATGACATCTTAGATAACTCAGACAGACCATCATAGAATATATCCAGGATGGTCCATTCTGAAAGCATGTCAGAAGGACACTTTTTGGTCAACTGTTTGTATCTTTCCCAAGCTTCATAGAGAGATTCACCTTCTTTCTGCCTGAAGGTTTGAACATCAGCTCTAAGCTTGCTCAGCTTTTGAGGAGGAAAGTACTTGGCTAAGAAAGCCGTGACCAGCTTATCCCAAGAGTTCAGGCTGTCTTTAGGTTGAGAATCCAACCATAATCTAGCTCTGTCTCTTACAGCAAAAGGGAAAAGCATGAGCCTGTAGACTTCAGGATCTATTCCATTAGTCTTAACAGTATCACATATCTGCAAGAATTCAGTTAAGAACTGAAAAGGATCTTCAGATGGAAGTCCATGAAACTTGCAGTTCTGCTGCATCAGAGAAACTAATTGAGGTTTCAGCTCAAAGTTGTTTGCTCCAATGGCAGGAATGGAGATGCTTCTTCCATGTAAATTGGAATTAGCTGCAGTAAAGTCACCAAGCATCTTCCTTACATTATTATTATTTTCGGCTGCCATCTCCTCTGCCTGTTCGAAAATTTCTGAAAGGTTATCTCTGGATTGTTGTATTTTAGCTTCTCTTAATTTTCTCTTCAGAGTCCTTTCAGGTTCTGGATCTGCTTCCACAAGAATGTTCTTATCCTTGCTCCTGCTCATATGACAAGGAAGAATGGACAGAAAAATGATAATAATAATAGAGATCCTTTATACCATAGTATATGGATCCCTTTGTGAGTGGAAGAAAAGGGGGAGACAAGGAATGTAATATAAAGGAAGAAACACAACTGTGAGAATGGAAGAGATGTGAGATGAGATGTTAGGATATGAATGAATAAATAGAATGAGATGGGGGAGGAATAATTTTCGAAAATTATTTTGAAAAAGAGTTAGTGATTTTTGAAAATTGGTTTTTGAAAATTAGTTAGTATTTTTCGAAAATTTTTTTGAAATAAAAATAAAAATAAAAATAATTAGTTAATTAAAAAGAAATTTTTGAAAAAGGGGAAGATATTTTCGAAAATTAGAAAGAGAGAATTAGTTAGGTGGTTTTGAAAAAGTTAAGAAACAAACAAAAAGTTAGTTAGTTAGTTGAAACAAATTTTGAAGAGATAAGAAGTTAGGAAGTTAGAAAAGATATTTTGAAAAGATATTTTTGAAAAAGATAAGATAAGAAGATATTTTGAAAAGATATGATAGGATTAGTTTTGAAAAAGATTTGATTTTTAAAATCACAATTAATGACTTGATTCATAAGAAATCACAAGATATGATTCTAGAACTTAAAGTTTGAATCTTTCTTAACAAGCAAGTAACAAACTTCAAATTTTTGAATCAAAACATTAATTGACTATGTTATTTTCGAAAATTTGATGGAAAAATAAGAAAAAGATTTTTGAAAAATATTTTTGAAATTTTCGAAAATAACTAAGAATTTTGAAAAAGATTTGATTTTTGAAAAAGATTTTGAAAAAGATAAGATTTTCAAATTGAAAATTTGATTTGACTTTTAAGAAACAACTTGATTTTAAAAATTTTTGAAAAAGTCAACTCAAATTTTCGAATTTGATGAGAGAAAAAGGGAAAGATATTTTTTTTTTTGATTTTTTGAATTTTTATGAAAACATGAAAATTATGCAATGCATGAAATTTTTAGATCAAAACAATGAATGCATGCAAGAATGCTATGAATGTCAAGATGAACACCAAGAACACTTTGAATGTCATGATGAACATCAAGAACATATTTTTGAAAAATTTTTAATGCAAAGAAGACATGCAAGACACCAAACTTAGAATTCTTTAATGCTTAGACACTAAGAATTCAAGAATGCATATGATAAACATGAAAAGACACAAAACAAAAAATCATCAAGATCAAACAAGAAGAACTACCAAGAGCAACTTGAAGATCATGAAGAACACTATGAATGCATGATATTTTCGAAAAAATGCAAGATGCATATGCAAGTGACACCAAACTTATAATATGACTCAAGACTCAAACAAGAAACAGAAAATATTTTTGATTTTTATGATTTTCTGATTTTTTTGGATTTTTATTTTATATTTTTCGAAAATTAAAAAGAAAAATAAGGATTCCAAAATTTTTAATATGAATTCCAGGAATCTTGCCATGTTAGTCTAAAGCTTCAGTCCAGGAATTAGACATGGCTCACTAGCCAGCCAAGCTTTCAAAGAAAGCTCCAGTCCAAAACACTAGACATGGCCAATGGCCAGCCAAGCTGTGATATATGGAATTACATGCATTGAAGTTATTAGTTGAAGCCTCAGTCCAAAAGAATTTAGACATGGCTTTACAGCCAGCCAGGCTTCAACATGCTTTATGAAACACTAGAATTCATTCTTAAAAATCTTGAATAAAATTTTTGAAAACATTTTTATTTTTTTAATTTTTTTCGAAAACAAAGGAGAAATTTTTGAAAAATATTTTTGAAAAATTTTTGAAAAGAAAACGAAAAGAAAGTTACCCAATCTGAGCAACAAGATGAACCGTCAGTTGTCCAAACTCAAACAATCCCTGGCAACGGCGCCAAAAACTTGGTGCACGAAATTGTGATGTCCAGGCTCGAACAATCCCTGGTAATGGCTCCAAAGCTTGGTGCTTTGATCTTAATTCATAATTGTCACAACTTCGATACAACTAACCAGCAAGTGCACTGGGTCGTCCAAGTAATACCTTACGTGAGTAAGGGTCGAATCCCACGGAGATTGTTGGTATGAAGCAAGCTATGGTCACCTTGTAAATCTCAGTCAGGCAGATATAAAGTGATAATGGTGTTTTCGAATATTAATTAATAAAATAGGGATAGAGACACTTATGTAATTCATTGGTAGGAATTTCAGATAAGCGAATGGAGATGCTTTCGTTCCTCTGAACCTCTGCTTTCCTGCTATCTTCATCCAGTCAGTCTTACTCCTTTCCATGGCTGGCTTTATGTGATACATCACCACTGTCAATGGCTACTTTCGGTCATCTCATGGGAAAATGATCCAATGCCCTGTCACGGCACGGCTAATCGTCTGGAGGCATCACCCTTGTCAATGGCTTCATCTTGTCCTCTCAGTGAATAATATGCTCACGCACCCTGTCACGGCACGGCTATTCATCTGTGGGTTCTCGATCATGCTGGAATAGGATTTACTATCCTTTTGCGTCTGTCACTAACGCCCTGCAATCGCGAGTTAGGAGCTCGTCACAGTCATTCAATCATTGAATCCTACTCGGAATACCACAGACAAGGTTTAGACCTTCCGGATTCTCTTGAATGTCGCCATCATTCTAGCTTACGCCACGAAGATTCTGGTTAGGAGATCTAAGAGATATTCATTCTAGCTTATTTCATGTAGAACAGAAGTGTTTGTCAGGCACGCGTTCATAAGGGAGAAGGATGATGAGCGTCACACATAATCATCACCTTCATCACGTTCTTGGGTGCGAATGGATATCTTAGAAGCGAAATAAGAAGAATTGAATAGAAAACAGTAGTACTTTGCATTAATCTTTGAGGAACAGCAGAGCTCCACACCTTAATCTATGGAGTGTAGAAACTCTACCGTATGAAAATACATAAGTGAAGGTCCAGGCATGGCCGAGATGGCCAGCCCCCTAAAACGTGATCAAAGGATCATAAGGTAATCCAAAGATGATCCTAATATCCTAAGATGATCAAAAGATGCCTCATACAATAGTAAGAGGTCCTATTTATAATAAACTAGTCACTAGGGTTTACATGAGTAAGTAATTGATGCATAAATCCACTTCCTGGGCCCACTTGGTGTGTGTTTGGGCTGAGCCTGAGTGTTGCACGTGCAGAGGCCATTTGTGGAGTTGAACGCCAGTTTCTGTGCCAGTTTGGGCGTTCAACTCTGGTTTTGGATCCTTTTCTGGCGCTGGACGCCAGATTTGGGCAGAAGGCTGGCGTTGAACGCCAGTTTACGTCGTCAATTCTTGGCCAAAGTATAGACTATTATATATTGCTGGAAAGCCCTGGATGTCTACTTTCCAACACAATTGGAAGCGCGCCATTTCGAGTTCTGTAGCTCCAGAAAATCCACTTTGAGTGCAGGGAGGTCAGAATCCAACAGCATCAGCAGTCCTTTTTCAACCTCTGAATCTGATTTCTGCTCAAGTCCCTCAATTTCAGCCAGAAAATACCTGAAATCACAGAAAAACACACAAACTCATAGTAAAGTCCAGAATTGTGAATTTAACACAAAATCTATTAAAAATATCCCTAAAAGTAACTAGATCCTACTAAAAACATACTAAAAACAATGTCAAAAAGCGTATAAATTATCCGCTCATCAAAGATCTAGGGGAGGTTGAACAAAAAGGAAACTCCATCATTGAAGACAACTCTACACCAAGTGACAATGGTGATCTTGTTGAAGCTTTTAACATGAGATGTGAAACCGATGTTAAGGAGGAATGTGCACAACCTCTAATACATATTTTGATTAATGAGAAAGAGTTGGAAGAAGTTAGAAAACAAGAGGAAATTGAAGAAAGTTGTCAAAAGATGGAAGTCATCAAGGAGGAGTCAAAGGAAGTGGAGCCTAAAATGTCAAGACCATTGGATATCTTCCTTGCTAAGTCACCATCCAAATTACAAGTTGAATGGGTAACCATCTCATCCTTTAATTTCCTTGGCCGATATCATTATGCATTGTTAGAAACGGATGGTCAACTTAGAGTTATGTGTGGGTTAGAAAGTAGAAAATAGTTGGGTGTTGGTTGGCAATAAGAATCAAGGTGCATAGTGGAAGGAAGCTCAAATTTTAGGATTCATGGTTGGAGTGAAGCTCAATTCAAGGGATTTAGGATGATGAATAGGAGTTACAAGGAGAATTCAATAAGTTTGTCACTCAAATGGAAGCATGAAGATCAAGAAGAAAGGGGGTTGACAAACAAAGTATGGGACCCTGGAATATACATAGACAACCATCAACTTTGGGGTCTTGTCATTTGCTTAAGCTTCCTTAAATGCCTTGTGTGCCTAATTTGGGATCCAGGAGGCTATTGGAAGTGCAAACATTGGTGGGGATTCAAGGAAGAGTTCAAGCATAAGCCACCATAGCAAAGCTTACACCAAATGTCCAACTTAAGGACTTTAAATAAAAGTGCTAGGTGGGAGACACTCCACCATGGTAACCTCTTTCCATTCTCTTGTAGATATAATCAATGAATGAATTGAGTTACCATTGTAGGTAGTTTTTCTTAATTCCTATACTCTTTACATTGCTTTGATTGATAGGTTGCTTATTAGATTCATGTTTTGATTAGAATAATTGTTGTTGAATTGTATGTGCTTGAAGTGGAAGTTTTGTTTGTTTTTTATTTGAAAATTTTTCAAAACCCAAAAGATTTGTTGTTGAATTTGAATTTTGGTTGCTTTAGAATGTATATAGATTAAGAGAGTGCCCTGTTTCTGTTTTATTCTTCTATAAAAAAATGGTGCGCCACACGTGAGCGTGGCCGACGGCACGCGTCGTATGCCATATTGAAACTCCTAGTACAAAAACCAGAGAGTTGAACTGGAGTGGTGCTGCCTTTGTGCGAATAGCACAATTGATGCCCACGCGTACGCATGACTGATGCGTACGCGTCATCTCTATTTTCTGTAATCCATGCGTATGCGTGGTCGATGCTTACGCGTCACATGCCATTCCTGCTTTCGACGCGCACACGTGGATGAAGCGCGCGCATCGCTTTCGCGCCCTGTTTCTCCCCTGTTTTCTTATTCTTACTTCTTCTTTCTTTTTCTTTCTTCTTCCTTTCTTACCTTCTTATTTTCACTTTCTTCAAAATTCCAATTCTCATTTTTCTTATTTTTCATTTTCTTTGGTATGTTGCATTTGTGCATTTTCATTCATTGCATTTTAATTTTATTTTTGTAGCTCATTCTTATTTTCTTTTCTTAGTTTCTTGTTTTAACATTGGTGTTGAACTTTCCTACTCAATTATTGAGAATTTCTTAGATTCTTTTTGTGCTTCTTGACTTGTTTGATATTATTAAGTGATGAAATTTTTAGGTCAATGCTTAATCTTTGATGACTCTTGTATCCTTTGTGCATTGATATGTACTCATATTGTCTTTCATGACCCACTCTTTCCTATTTGAACTTGATGCTTCTGAGTGTTTTCTTCATGTCATTTACTTGTGCTTTGATTTTACTCGTGCATCAAGTGTTATTGATATGCCATTCTCTTATATTGCTTTTTCACTTACATGTTGTAGCTACCATGTAGTTGAGAACCCTACTCTTATTCGGCATTAGTCCCCGCCTATGTTCTATTTACTTTGATATCCTTGTTATGGGCTTAATCTTCTTTCTTTTTCTCTCCTGCTAGGCTGGCCACCAAGAAGGAAAAGGAAAAGTTTCTACATGAGATGACAAACAAGTCATCCGCACAATCTTTTGAAGAAACTCATCAGTTATAGCAACCCATCCACCTTGCTCGTCATTACATGCACCGAGGACGGTGCAATCTTTAAGTGTGGGGAGGTCGAGACCGACTTCCGTGGGTAAATACTCCCCTTTCCAACACCAATGTTCAATTTTTTTGTTAGTTAGTGTTGCATTTGCATGATAGGTTTCATAATAGTAGAATTTGTACATATTTTGCCATCCATTTCTTTCTTGCTAGGACTACTTGGCTAGAGTGATGATTTCTTTTCCAAGAAACTATTTTAGGGCATTTCACTAATTTGAATAAAAATTTTTGTTGAACTTGCTTGAAAAATGTATTTTGGAACATGGTTTTTGAGCTAAGAACACACAACCTTGTGAGTTTTGATCCTAATTGTGTGGTTACATCATACCACTACTTTCCTTCTTGTGTGTATTATTCTCTTTCTATGATTATAATCTTTGATTTGTTTGATTCTTTATGTCCATTATTCCATGTATACATGCATTTATATGTATACATGTATATATTTGATTCTTTATTCCATGTATACATCCATTATTCCATGTATACATGTATACCCAAATAGCCTACCTTTCATCAACCATTGTTAGCCAATTTTGAGCTTATTTTAATCCCCTCTTGTTCTTAATTTTAGTACATTACAAGCCTTAAAGCAAAAAATAATAAATGTCCTTTATTCGAATCTTTGATTAGCTTAGGCTAGTGAGTGTGTGTATCATTCAAGTGTGGAAAAACTTGGGACATTGGTTGAGGTAAAAGTATGTTTTGTATTTTCATTGAAGATCTTAGGAATTGGGTACATACTCATGCATTAAATGTTAAACCATATGCATTGATGCTCTTGTATATATTTTTAGTTTGAAAAGAAAAAAAAAAGAAAAAGAAAAAATATACATATATAAAAAATGAATGAAAAAGAAAAGAAAAGAAAAAGAAAGCAATAAAAAGGGGACAAAAATGCCCCAAAGTAAAGTAATAATAACAATGCATATGTGTTGTGATAAAAAAAAATGCATGAGTGTGTGAAAAAGTAAAGAATGGGTAGTTAGGTTAGCATTTAAATTGTATAGGTTGTCATAGGTTAGGTGGAAAGTTTAAGTTAATCAAAGATTCAAATTCTAGTCCACTTGACCAAATATAACCTCACATTAACCCTAACCCCATTACAACCTATGGATAAGCCCTCATGATAAATGTATGCATGCATTAAATAATTGTCAATTGTTAGATGAAAAACAAATCTTAGAAATCATGATTAGAGGAGAATTGAGTGGAACAACCCTATACACTTGAGCGACTAAGAGCGGATACACATCCGGTGAGGGTTCGATACTCAACTCCTTGTTCCCGACTTTCATGAGCTTTCTTCTTGCAAGTCTATTTGTACTTTATTTTGAGATTTGAATTAGTGGAATTCATGAGTTATCATACTATCTTAGCATTACTTTCTTATATATGTTCTTCGAGATTGATTTACTTTTAACCAAGTAGGTAGAAACATTTAATTGCATTCATTTAGATAGATTGCATTTAGATAGGTTGCATTTAGGTAGTTTGCATTGAATAAATATTGATACCCTTCGTTTCTTTCTTAGTTTAGCATGAGGACATGCTATTGTTTAAGTGTGATGAGGTTGATAAACCCCATTTTTAGGGTTTATCTTGTGCTTAATTTCGAGGATTTTATCAACTTATCTCACATATATTCAATGAAATAGCACGGTTTTGTAATTCTCCCTAAATTTGTGTTTAAGTGTGAAAACGTGCTTTTTACGCCTTTAATTGGTTAATTTTAATTCACCTTTGATTCCACTAGATGCTTTGATGTATTTGTTAGTGAATTTTAGGATTGCAAAGGGCAAGGAATGGATCAAAAGAGTGAAGAGAAAAGCATGCAAAGTGGAGAATTCATGAAAAAATAAGGATTTGGAGTGCGTAGATCGAGGCGCACGCGTGGCATGACGCGCACGCGTGAAGAGGAGGTCGTCCAGGCGACGCGTACGTGTGAATGACGCATACGCATGAGAAAGAAAATGCCAGACGACACATACGCATGGCCCATGCGTACGCGTCACAGCAGGCACGTGACCTCATTAAAGGCAATTCGCTGGGGGCGATTTCTGAACTTCTCAGGCCCAAATCCAACTCATTTCTGAGGCTATTACATGCAAAATTCAAGAGGGGTCAAGGGGGGAGCAATTAGTTCAGTTCACTGCTTTAGGTTAGAATTCTAGAGAGAGAAGCTCTCTTTTCTCTCTAGAATTAGGTTAGATGTAGATTAGGTTAATTTTTGTAGATCTAGGTTTAATTCATGTCTTGATTTAATTTTCCTTTACAGTTTCTTGTTCCTTTACCTTTACTTTCCTAGTTTAGTATTTTATTCCTTGTATTTGTTTACTTTGTTGTTGATGCATTCTTGTTTCTTTGATTCCTATTAATGCAATTTATATTTTATGTTTCTTTATGTTTAATTGAATTGTTGTTGTTAATTCCTTACAATTGGTAGTTGTTAGATTTTATTCTTGTTGTCATTTTATCTTGTTTTCCTTTTATGCCTTCCAAGTGTTTGATAAAATGCTTGGAAGGATGTTAGAGTAGAATTTTTGTGTTCTTGGCTTGGGATAGTAACTTAGGTGAACTTGAGTTGCTAATGTCCAAGTGATTGATGATTAGTGTCCATTAACTCTAGCTTTCACTAAGTTAGTTAGTGAGGTGGCTATGATAAAGAAATAGAGGCAGCAAACAGGCAAACAACCTTGTAAGAGTACCAGCTATAGTAATCAACCCACTCCACTAGGTCTACCCTTTGCATTCATCTTGGCAGCCGTTGGTTGCTTTGTTGCTAGTTGGATGGTTTGCTTTCGTGCTTCTGGTTGATTTCCTTTAGGTTTTTGCGAGAGAAATCCAGTAAAATGAAAAATATCAGAGAATGGGAGAACTAGACCTACCGGAAGAGGTGTAGCTGCTTTCAGGTTTGTTTAAGACAGTAATCCAAACAAAAATAGCCTTCCCTTGGCTTTGATCCAATTCTGAAGCTCATTTTCTCACTGGCCGATGTCATTTTAAATTGACTTAGTTAGAAAAGTATAGATATTTTAAGTAGAAAGAAGTTTCTTTACCTTCTCCGGGGGTAGTAGTGTATACGATACATATTTCTATTAGGAATGATCTATCCCTTTCAAGTGCCTATATCTGAGAGTTCTCTCTATTAGAAGATGCCAGTCTCATAAAAAAAATTTGAAGAACAAAAAAATTTAAAAAGTTCAAAAATACAAAAATGTTGACATCATATTATAATTTAAAAAAATAACTAAAGAATAATAAATTTGATAATCAAATATTCTATCAATATAATATAAGGGTGATGAAAGTAAAAATATAATAAAATAATAAAGGGAGTGCACTAATAAGTTTTTGTCTTTAATAAACCTTTTTCAGAAATTGATCATTCATCAATAAAAGAATTCACTTTGAATTTGGTGTATGCAAATCACAAAAAAGATTAAAATTTTGGAACTCTTGTAAAGCAACGAATAAAGTTGTGGCGAATGTTTCCCCAAAGTGACTTCCCAATTTGTAATAAAAACCTACGCTAGTGGTATCCCTTGAACATTTTTCTTAACGAGGTAGCCATTTTCTTTCCTAAGGCCCTCTCAGTCTTTTTTCTTCACTGACCTCTTTCGATTTCAATCTCCTTGCTTCTTAAGTTCTTGTATGTCTCTATATAAACTATATATGAAAACAAAATCGCACGCAACTACTTTATTAATAACTAGTGGATTGAATGTCATTTTTATTTATTCATGGGTATAAGTTTTACCTTTCCAATTCCACTTGTTTATTAATGATTTTTTTGTTGAAAAATTATTTGTATTTTTTATGTTGTATTTTAACTCTCTTCAATTCCGTCATACGAATATCAATCTCGCTAGATAATCAATTAGAGGTGTAGTCATCTGCAGTCAATTAGCAATTTTTTTGAATTATCTCTTCGAAAGGAACCTAAATTCAAACTATCATAAAAAGGATCCAAAATCTAAATGAAAAGAAACATCCAAAATCTAAAAAAAAAAATATTTAAAACCATTTTGAAAATTTTAAAATTTATTTTAAAAATTTATTTAAATATTCAAAATTCATTTTAAAAATTCCAAAATCATTTCTAAAATTATTTTTAAAATTTCAAAGCCATTTTAAAAATCATTATCAAAATTCTTAATAAAAAGAAACATCTGAAACGTACAAAAAAAAAAAACATTCAAAACCTAACAAAAAAGAAATATCCAAAATCATTTCAAAAATTCTAAAACCTAATAAAACGAAACATCCAAAAAAACATTAAAAAAAAGAACATTCGAAAACTAAGCAAGAAAAATTTAAAACTATTAAAAAGATCCTCCAAAACTAAAAAAAAAAAACATCCAAAACATAAGAAAAAGAAACATATAAAACTTAGGAGAAAGAAACATCCAAAAATAGTAAAAATAATCATCCAAAACCAAGAAGAAGTTGTGTTTGAATGTGGCGGGACACGATGCCTAAGACGGAGGTTGCTACATTCGAGAAAAGGGGACTGTGGCGATGATCGACAGCATTGTGTTTGCAAGGGGAGGGCCTGCGGCGGTTATCGACGGCGCTGCGTTTGAGGGGAGGGGATGTGGCGATGATCGACGAAGTTGAGCTCGCAAGGGGAGAGCAGTGGAAGTGCTTGATAACACTGCGTTTACGAGAGGAAGATGGAACAACGCTACTAAGAAATGCCGTGAAGAGAAAGGACGCAGGAGCGACTAGCAGGCAGCGTAGAGGTGGAGGATGCATGGGCGAGTAGCACATGCATTGGAGGGGGACACCTCAGGGGCAACTCGAAAACGCGGAGGAGGTGGAAGGACGCTATGGCGAATGATAGATGCAGTGGAGGGGGAGGAAATAGGCGCGAGGGAGGACGCAGGTGGAGGGACAAGAATTGTCGATGGAGGTCACGACTTTGAGAAAGACTGATTAGAGCGGGAAGTCAAAGTAGGGGTTAATGTTAGGTGGTGCGTATTTCTGAACCTAATCCTAAATTTTTGAATTTTAAATCAAAATTTTTAAAAAATTGTTCAAGTTGACTGCACGTATGGTTGGTTCGCTGAACTTTCTCTATGACTATTTTAAGAAATGAAAAAGTGGGCAACAACTCGGCAAGTAACAACTTCATGAAAGCTCCTTAGCATATATTATAGAGGTAAATACTAAATCGGTACTCGAAAGATTCTGGTATTGACAAAATTGTACCTAACTTTTGTTATTAACAAAATGGTCCCTAAATTATTTTAAAATTTGACAAGTGTGCCCCTAAATTCGTCGGAGCACGTCTCTGGTGAGAAAGATACTGAGGTGGCCATCGTATTTTGATGATATGGCAACCTTGTTAAATGTATATACCAAAGTGGAATTTTTAATTAATTATCTCAATCCAACCTGGAAAATCCCCCACCCCGAAGCCCTAATCCTCATCCCCAACGCACTCTCTCACTCTCACAAAGCCAAAATGCGGTACCTCAACCTTCTCACTCTCATAGTAATGTTGTCGCCGACATCGCACAGTCACTGTCTCGTCGCCGAGTCCTCTATGTTCGCTAGCTTGCGTCGTCCCTATGCCTTCACTGCTATCACTTTGCCTGAACCCACTCTTTGTCATCCCTGCACCTTTACTACTGTCTCCTCAGCGTCACCTCGCCCGTCTGTGCTTTGTAGTGGCTCGCTTCTCTCCCTGTGGTCTAGCATAAGAACAGACACATACAACAGTAGTAGTGTCTCACTCATTGGCGTCGTCGCACCTCTCACTGGCAGCTGTGCCTTGTCTCCCCGCCGCCAGTCACTGCTCGCAATTACTCACTGTTAACCGCCAGTCGCCGCTCGTATATACTCGCTTCTCTCGCTACTAGTCGTTACAACTTCCTTCTCTGCCTCCACCTCTTAATGTTATTTGAGGTTTTTTGTTTCAGATGGTTGTTTATTGATTTTGTTATTTGCATGTTTGATTTCAAGTTCGAAGCTTGAAGTTTCTATTGTGCGATTTGGTGTGTTGTAGTATCATAGATCATGATTCATTGTTGTTTCAGCATCTAATATTTCTTTATTGTTCTTCAATTTTTGTTTTTAGTTTTTTTTTTGAACTATTTTGTTTTGTCTTGTTATGGTGGTCCAACTACTTTTTATAGTGGTTTTCAAATCAGTGGTGGTAGTGGTGCCTAAAACAGCAATAGTGAAAGAGGAAAGAACCGTAAAAGACGTGAGGCGAATCCTTTTGTAGAGATTGACTTAGAAGAGTATAACTTAGCAAAAATTAGAGCAAAAGAATTGGAATTTTTCTATTTGTAAATTTTAAAATTAATTATAAAAAATAACTTAATAATTAGCTAAAGAAACATGCCATGTCATCAAAATATAGTAGCCACTTCAACATTTTATTCAACAGAGATGTATTTTGATAAATTCAAGGACACATTTGTCAAATTTTAAAATAATTCAAAAATTATTTTGTCAATAACAAAAATCAAGCACCATCTTATCAGTACCAGAATCTTACGAAGGTGGATTTGATATTTGCCTCTATATTATATAAATGCAATCAAGTTGCGTTAATTATGAATTCCAAATTGCATGCAAGTCAAATCTAGTAGCATACTAATACTATGGTTGCGCGTCAATGAATCAGCCAATGAAAAGTGAAGTCGAGACCCGAATGATTGCGACACCAGTGCTGTTCATTAAAATATGGTTTAAACCTCTTAATAATACAATAATACCTTTCCTTTTCAATATTCCCCCAGTTTGAAGTTCTTGGATTCGTGATCTGTGAGCCATTTAAATATGAAGAAAACATAGATCAACTTCATTATCTATTTCATCTAATTCTCAAAAACAAAAATGATAGGTAAACATTTTCCTTCATAAGAATATATAATTTTACCTTTACTTAATTTATTCCATAAAGGAAAGTACCAAAAAAGAAAAAAAAAAATCAGTGAAAGTTAATCATTTTCCTCCGTAGAAAATAAAGTGTGGCTAATCAGGGTTTATTGATGTAACATATGACAATAATGGGGAAATGAGTGAGACTGTCCCAGGTACCATAAAATGCCTCTCTCGCTACAATAATGTGTGTTAAGTCCACAAATATTCTGACAGCTAATATAAGACAAAAATGATTTACAAAAACATATTTTAAGAAAATCTAAAGTGGGTCCAATTTAAATGCCAACAAGTTTTTGTAATGGAGAGATAAAATAGGTCACTAGTCACTACTCACTAGTCCTAGATTTTCCTTCATGGAATGGAAGAGCTAACATAAGTTCCTTCGTACCTTAACCAAACTCCTATTGGTAAGGTTCCTCCTACGCGTTTTAATGATATCCATTTATTTAAATACAGCATTATAGCAGCGCAACCATGGGAAGCAACATGCTAAACGAATAAGCTACTCTTACTTCTCACTAGACATATTTTATGTCTTCCTCCCACCATAACCAAAAGCACAGAGGTTTATACAGGAATATCTACCTACCATAGCCAATGAAAAGCATCTTTTCTCTAAAACTTATCTGAGGCACTTTATGAGACTAACATACTATTAAGTATATTCTTTCCTCTTGAAGAAAGCATGAGAAGAATATATGACTTTTACCATTTCTTTACTTTCTCCTTTGCAGAGGAAAGAATGTAAAACAATCTTGTCATAATCAGCAAAGTGGTTTATACACAAAGTGACAGGAAATGAAAATGGAAGAAGAACAAAAAGAATTATGATCTAGTGAAAGGATTCGGAAGTAAGGAGGGGGGAAATAAAAAAAATAAATTACAAGCACCTGCATGCTGCGAAAACTATCTTATCTCAAAATGTCAGAAATAGTATTCTCTTTACCGATGTCAGAATCCGTGATGCCTGCTCACCGTCATAAAAGAAAGGAACTAGACTGGATCAGGGAACAATGGCTCACTCTGGTAATTTCAACCGGTTGAACAGCACAATAAAACTCTGTTCAGGCACAACATAAAGAAATGCGATATCTGCACCTTTTGTATGAGGTCCAAAGCCCTAAATATGACGAGGAGAATGAAAAATTATCAAAACAAATTGCCAAATAATAACAGATCCATTAGTAGTTACAATTAACCATGCTTGTACATGGGAGAGGAAACAAAAAAGCCACAACAAACACTTCAAACCATCCATCTCATACCTTGCCATTAAGCATGAGCAATTCTCCATCAACCCATTTCGGATTTCGGAAACCAAAATCTGCAATTCTCCCTTGGCCTTTGTAACTTGCATCCTGTAAGTAGAAATGTGAAATGCGTATTGTAAGTTTTGCACAACAGTCCAAAGCAGCCGTGCACACATATGTGTGCACGCATGAACACATGCTGAAAGGAACTAAGTTATAGATTGCAATTACCACTCCTATTTCATTGGGATACAGCCCACGGTTGGTGTTGCGATTGCCTCTCCCAATTTTTGCACGGAATGTCACCTGAATACCAAAAATTTAACTTTGCTTTTCTTTTATGTATAAACAAAATAAGTGCTATAATGACTCGAGGGACGAAGAGATTCAAAATGCATAAACCTGGCCAGCAGGAACATTAAGATCGCCAGTCAATTTCACTGCTTCTACATATTCAAAGAACTCCACATCTGAAGGGTTGTGTTCATTGTCCACATCATTCCAGTGTCCGAATTTCCGATTCAGTTGAACTACTTCAGTGCCATAAGGTCCAAAGGCACCGACATAGAGACCTACGTTTCAACAAGTAGATTTCACTCTGCAAATGGTTCTTTGCACAAATCCTATGGAACACAATTAGCATAGGAATAAGCAACCTCACCATCAAAAGGATCTAAATCCCCTCTTGATGTAGGAATCCGACTGAATGATGTATACTCAGATAATCTTCTTTTTTTCTGTGCTTGATTGATAGCAAGGTTGACAATTTCACGTACGCTTTTTGAAACCTGAATCAAGTGAAGGCATTGGTCAGTTCATTATCCAAAAAGAAATGAGATGGAAGCAAAAAATTTGTAAGGGAACAAGGGAATCAACCGTTGTTTTTTTTTTTTTTTTTCTTAATTTTAGATAAATATGAAACACCCATCATTTTTGGGGAAAACACACATTTGCCATAGTCACCGGGGTATTTAAATTTGATGATTCAGAAATATAATTACATGAACTATACATGAAAAATAAATAACCCCTATAATAATAATAATAATGATGACGACGACGACGACAACAACAACAACAACAATTAGTAGAATTAATTAAACTCCCATAACATTTAGGAAACCTAGAGAACATCATCTGGTTTTGAGTTATAAAAAGACTTACCCTAACTTTTCATGGAATATAAGGATGAAAATTTAATATTGCAGTCTGAAATTCCTAGAACTAGAAAAGATGATCACTTAGGTTTCATAAACTTGAGGAGAGATCAGCATAATTCATTAAAACACTTTAGTCAACTTGATTTTTATCACAAATTCAAAATCATATTTGGTGACTACATAAAGTCACTGATCTCTATTTCACCTTGGAAGAGACCTTGTCGGAAGCCCAAAATGCCTTGGCAACATCAGAAGGCATAAGCTCCGGGACTCCTTGTGCTGCCATGTTTGAATTGGGCAATTTCTGTTCCCTAGCCTGATAATCAAGATTGCCCCTAGGGACATGCAAGAGAAAAGAATCTCTTTCCATATCTTCTATTTCTGCTGGTAGGCGAATATATTCATCCTTAGCAGGAGTGTCGTCATTATTGTGTACAACACCACCAATAAAAAGCTTCATATCCAAATCCTTTTCTTCTGAAACATCACTATCTGCTTTGAAAGAGATCTCATCAGGTTTATCAAGATCATTACTTTCCTCTCCAGGATTCTCACTGGAGCTGGTTTTATTACTACTTTCCTGCATAAATTGCTTAATAGAATCATGACCCTTCACTCCTTCCTCCTCAACATTAACATTCATAACTTTCACCTTCAATCCCGGAATTTTTTCTTTAAGGAAATTTATTACACTTTTAATGCCTTCTTCTGTTGTTCCCTCAATATTCCTGTTTTTCTCATCATTTATCTCAACCTTCTCTTTGTCTTCCTGCATCTCAACTGATGATGTATTCTCTACCTCAGTTTTGGATGGGCTTTTAGCAACTGTAGATGGAGGGCTACTCATTGAATTCCCTTTAGCTCGTCGCAAGTACACTACCTATTAGGTGTTAACAGATATGGTAAGAACATTAATTATACAGTAGTAAAGAATTGATAACTGTACAAATGTAAGATGTCAAGGACAAAAGACTCAGTATAGGCATGCCATATATATATATATTGAAACACAGAAGTATAGTCTAGTAGGAAAATTTGAACAATA
Organism: Arachis ipaensis; assembly: GCF_059453495.1. Classification (NCBI taxonomy): domain Eukaryota; kingdom Viridiplantae; phylum Streptophyta; class Magnoliopsida; order Fabales; family Fabaceae; genus Arachis; species Arachis ipaensis. The sequence goes on from NC_142436.1 coordinate 113,990,495, forward strand.
CCTGCATATGGTATGTGCTATCAGCGTCTTTTACCACATAAATTTCAAATATTGGGGTCCCAGGAGATCCTGTGATCAACTGCCTGTAAAAAACCAAAATGAGCAGAGCACCCAGCTAAACCAGAGATAAAACCAAAACTAGAATTAACATACCTTGGACTGTAACTCCTGCCGACAAATCTGCCCATACCAGAACTTACATGTATTATTCTACCAAAGGGGTCGTCTGAATCTTTCGTGTAGCCTACCCACCAGCCGATCTGCACATAGTGGTTAAAATGTTAATAAATATGGATGGAATGTCCTTCACAAAAACATATCTTATGTCACTAGTGACATATATGATGCTCTCACCATTAGTTTTAACGTTTTGAAGATAACTTTCAAAACTAGGGCAATTGTATTTAAGAAATCGTACTATCATAGAGCTTAAGTAGATATCACATAAAAGAGAGAAGGAACTATGACAGTAAAGCTGAATATATAATTAGGAAACAAAATATGTTAATGATCATATCCAAACTAACAAGTCCGTAGAAACTCAAAAGTAAGCTTGTGTAATAAGATTAAATGACTAATAACAGTAACATATTCTAACATGTATCCTTTTGTAGACTACTGTATGACTCCAATAGGACACTTCAGTTTAAAGCATGCTCCCTTCCAGCCGAGGGTAGGACAAAGAGTTCAATTCCAAGTGGCAGCTCTCCCCTCTAATCCATGTTGCTTTCAAGAGCAACTCTCCTCGGCACTAAATGGTTATCAAAACCCAGTTCATCCACCCCTTGATTGTGGAATGACAACCTTTCCCAACCTGATGGGATTGATGAAAGCACATAATGAGAAGTATGATATTAATTGGGAAATTTGTTGTTTGAACTGAGAGTGTGTTCCAGTCATACAGCTCACTCTAATGCCAAATTATTTTCACAAACAAACTTGTTACTCACTCACTCCATCCCCAATCCACACCATTGCTTCTAACTTGTAGGAAGAATACTGCACGGTTTTATGAACTGTGCAGTTGTACCACTATTCATTGTGATTAAGCTAATGCTTGTATAACAGCTTGTGACATAAAATTACGCTGGAAGAAAAAAGTAACCGTTTCCTATTATTAAGTTTGTGTAACCCGTTTTTTATTGGCATATCAAAATAGCAAAATGAGTGCACGATCAACTTTCTGCCTTTCTAATAAAGCTCTTAGGTTTGTGCAACTCATTTGAATAAACATAGCAAATAATCAACTTTCTGCCGTCTTTGTGAAAACATATTCATATGTACCATTTGCTGTTAACAAAGAAGAAGCTAAATAGTTACTGGAATTAAATTGTACCAGACCGCTTCCACTGCATCTACACAATCTCGAAGCATCATGATAACGTTCCTCATCAATGGCATTCTGAGAAGAAAAACAAACAAACATAGAGACAAAGAGAAGATATCATACACAATACAAAGAATGAAAACCTGAGATGAATTGATCAAATTCAAATGTGAATTAGAACCTTTAATTGAGACATGATCTCAGCAACAGTGTCTTCTCTAGCAGCTTCGTTTATAGCCCTCTTCACCCTAGCAGCTTCTCGAAAATCCTCCCTCTCAATTGCATCCTCCAGTTGAAACTAATAAAGTAACATTTTTTTCAATAACAACATAAACAAAATAATAACTTTCAAGAAGATTAATATTAAAATTAAAATCAAATATTAAAAGAAAAGGTATGAAGAGGTAATTCACCTGAAGGAGAGAGGCGAAGCTCTCGGCGTGTTCAATTTGGGAGAAATGGCGGGTCCATCGATTCCAATCCCAATCTTCGAGGGAAGAGAAAGAGGGAGAAGGAACGCAACGGCAGAAGACGTTGCGTTTCGGTGTTCTTATGCATTGAGATTGAAGGAAATGGATCGTATTCGGGATTGGAACAAGCTTCGCCGGAATTGGGGCTAGGGTTGGTCGGAGTTGTGGATCGGAGATGGCACGCGCCACCAGCACCATGTTTCAGTTTTGGAGAGTCAAAAGTCAAGGTTCGAATTAATGGCTGAAAAGCACAATTATTGAATCAATGAATAATGAAGAAAGAGGAATGTGGTTGGAACATGTATGTGCCTTCTTCCTCTCCACCTGCACCTGGGTATGGATAAGCTTCTTGTTTTTCTTGTGTTAACCACACGCTCACAAAATTCACTAAGTGCTTTTTTTTTTTTTTTAAATAAATAAAGAGGTAATGACCAAATCAGTACCCGAAAGATTAAAACGCTGACATTGCGGTACCTAACTACTGGAAACGACAAAATGGTACCTAGTTGATTTTAAAAACTGACAAACGTATCTATAACCTGGCCGAACCTAAGCTCCAGTGAGGACAATGCTTACGTGGTCACCGGATTATACTGACAAATCATGTTTTAATTGAGTTGTCATTTCTAATTAATTAATTTGCTAGCCTAGGTGGAAATTAGGTTAATTGGAATTCAATTTGCCCCCAAATCATTACTCTTTGCCCTAATCCCAAATCAACAACGCTCTCTGTTCATTCATTCGCAGTAGGGGATCCAAGATTGGAAGATGCATTCTGCAAGGGCTCGTGGAAAATCTGCAACGCTGAGAAGGCAGCCCTCGATGCAAGCCTGCGACGTGGATGGTGCTTCGGGCATTGTGAGTAAAAGTTACGATGGCTGTTGCTTTTGTCCCCTTCCAGTGGTTCCGTTGAAGTCGAAGACAAGTAGCAACCCTGATAGATGGTTTCTACGCTGCCCTCTGTGGAAGATAAGATTGGAATTGTGATGAATATGTGAGGAAGTAGAATAATATCCCTTCTTGGTGTATCGTCTGTTCTTATTCATTTTTAGATTTCGATTGTTGTCTGATGTTTGAACTCTTCGTGTTGTGCCAGAACACAGAAATGCGTTGTGGGTATTTCCAATGGTTGGATGAAATACAAGCGGAATGTGTGGAAGGAGAGGTTTCTTCAGAGAACAGTAATATGCTGGGCAAATCAGAACCCAAAAAGAAAGGCAGAATCAATGTTGACTGTGGGGATGGCCAGAAAATTCAAAGGATGATGATGGTACTATCTGTGGTGAATGACATGAAGGAGAATCTGAAGAGGGTTGAGTTGTGCCTAATTTTTATGTGTATTTTGATTGGGTTAAATGTGGCCTTGATTATGTTTAGGGTGGCTAAGTAGGTAGACATTGTAGATTATAATAGTATAACAGTGAGAGATTGGAATTTTGTAATCTTGTCCTCAATGTAATTGAGATAAATTAATGTATGCTGTGTTCTTGTTGTGCTTTGATTGAGTTGTTGTTGTTGTTGTGATTTGACCAAGATACATGGAGTCTATGTAAGCCATGTCAATTAGTTTTGTAAACATAAACTGAATAAAACACCAAAATAACATCAAGTTATAACCATTAACTATTTAGAGTAACAAAGTTCAGGCCCCAAATAAGACAACCAAAATGACACATGTTCATAGTAACTGCTACAGACCCAAGATGACAGTAACAAAACACAGAAACACTAGGTTAGCACTTACATGCCATAATGGCTGTTGGGTGCATTTTAAGTAAATCATGTCCAAAATGCAAATAACAACAAACTAAAAAACCCAAGAATCTAAGCTCATTTCTTGTCATTTGTTGATGGCTTTGATGGTGGTGGTCCGGATGGCTTTTTCTTCTTCAAGGATGGGGTGGGCATGAAGCCTGTGAACCTGCTCTGGGTGGCTGGGCTTGCTGCTGCCATGGTCTCCCTAGTCACAGTTGGGGGCCTAAATGGTACTATAGGTTGGGCCTGAAGAGTGGGCCTAAGTAATGGACCTTGAGGCTGAGGCCCAACATTGGATGGAGATGCAGGAATTTGGGATTTAGACCCAACATCAGAACTGACAAGACTAGGTTGAGTAGGGGGTGGTGGTGCAGCTGCTGCATTTTGTGCTGGAGTTGGAGTTGTTGTAGTGGCTGCCATTCCTCTTCGAGTGGTGCTGCCTCCTCCTCTTGGTGGAACTGTATTGCCCCTAACAAAAGATGGTCTGCCTCTCCTCTTTGGTGCTGGTGATGGTTCTGAACTAGCTGGTGGAGCACATGGTTGGTTGCTGCTGGTATGGTGGCTACATTAGGGGCTGAAGCAGTTGTTGTAGTGTTGCCATCATTGATGTTATTCTGCATCAGTTTGTGCATTCATGAAATCAAATCTTCTATGGAGACAGATCCAACAGTTTAGTATAAGAAGGTAAAATAAATCATTAACATTTACCTGATCATGCTGAGTTTGTGGATGGTTTTGAGTGAGCTCTTCCTCATCTGCAACATGTGCAGCGTGTGCAGCCTCCATGGTCTCCTCCCAGTTAGCTTCTTGCTCCCTAGCTTCATCCTCATCAAGATCTGGTTCTTCAGCTGCTGTTCCACTTGCTTTGTCAGAACAAGTTCTGCTATTATGTCCAGCCTTGCAAAAAACACATGAGTAAGGTAAAACAGCATTAATAAAGTTGCAGATAGGACATAAAAGGTAAAGTAAATACATATAAGTAATGGTTTTTGTGTTGCTTACCCTTTTGCAGGTTTGGCATGTTATCTGTCCATATCTTCTCTTGGCCTTGTATTGGCTGTCAGAACTTTGCTCAGTGCTATCCTTTCTTCTCTTCTTTGTAGGTCTGCCAATAGGCCTCTTGTATGGAGGGGGCAGACATGGCAGCCCTTTGTGATGCTCCCAGTACTCCTGACTCGGTATGCTATTAATGTGAAACATATAAGTCCTATTATAAGCCTCGATAGTGAGCTTGTGATGGACATAGTCTTCAGGTTTCTCATTCTTTCTTTGAATTGCTGCAATCCCATGATAGCATGTTAGTCCAGTGAGCTGCCATTTTTTGCATGAGCATGTCCTCTCTCGTGTATTGACTCTCACTCTATGCTGCCATTTTGTTACTTCAAACTGATTGTGCTCATCATCACCACACCATTGTGCTTCCCAGTAATTAGCTTGTCTTTTTTCTTTCTCTAACCTACTGACTTGTACAGGGGCTATTTGTCCAGTATAAGCCATCAGTGAGTCTTTGTGAGTTGCCATTGTCTTCATGATGTAGAACCTAAGCTCCTCAAGCATTGTTAAGATGCTCTTCCCCCGAAGTCCCACGATTGTTGAGTTAAATGACTCACAGTTGTTGCTTGTCAAACTGTCTACCGTTGGCCAGTCTGAAAACCTTGATCTCGACCACTGTTCTTGTTCAAATTTTGACAAATACTCCCAGGCCTGTTTATTGATCCGTTTCACAGCTCCCATTGCATCATTAAATTCCTGATCAGTAGTTGCCTTTGCACATTGCCAAAATGTTGCCTTAAGTTCCTTATTCTTCCATCTCTTGTTCAGATTTCTCCACATATGCATACAACAGAATCTGTGCTTCACCCCTGGCATGACGTCCTATAATGCTAGGATTAAACCCTGCATTGAATGGTAACCACAATGAATTAGAGGACATTTGAAAACTAATTTATATATACTTACAGGAACTCAAAAAACATTAAGATAGTCCACATCACCTTTTGCTGGTCTGACATAAAAACCCAGCCATTCTCATTGAAGTCCCCAATGTCTGTGTGCAACTCCTCCAGAAAGAATCTCCAATTTTCCCTAGTTTCTGCATCAACAACCCCATACGCTATTGGAAACAGCTAATTATTCGCGTCCTGACCAACTGCTGTTAGTAATTGCCCTCTAAAATACCCTTTCAGAAACGTCCCATCCAAAACAATAAATGGCCTACACCCTGCTCTAAAGCCATTTTTGCAAGCAGCCAAACAGATGTACAAGTTTCTAAACTTAGGCAACCCCTCTGGCTGTGGAGTAGTCCCCATGTTGGCTCTTGAACCAGGATTAGCCTTCATGATTTTGTTAAGGTAGTCTCTGAGCCTTAGGTATTGATCTTTCTCTGTTCCCTTGATATCTTCCTTGGCTTTGTCCATAGCCCTATACATCATCCTCTCGTTGAATGAGATGTCATACTCCACTTTAAACCATTCCTGTGCCTCTCTCTGTAGCATGTTGGGATGGATCCTCAGCTTTGGGACCAGTTCCTCAGCAACCCAAGCACATGAAACAGATTTACTCTTGTTACTCCTGGGGCACGTATACTCGTCCACAAATGTCTTTATCTGAAAGGATGCTGGGTAGTTGGTCCTGGCACAGTAGCACAACCAAGGGCAGTCTGGATCATAGCAGATCACCCTACACCTCTTCTTCTCATTCCTAAGGTAGAACACCTGTCTCCCAATTTGTATGTTGTACTTCTGCACTGCTGCTTTGAACTGCTCCATGGTCTCAAACTCCATATTCAACTCCAGAGTTATTTTTCCATATGGCGTGTTGGGATTATGTTGAGGAAATACAGGTTCGTCTTCGTCATCAGTTGCAGGGGGGCTACAGAGTTCTTCGGATTCATATTGGTACATCTTAGGTTCACTATCACCATCTTCTCTATTCGGGTTTGGCACCTCTACCCTTGGTGCTTCATCCTCCTTTCCAGGTACAATTCTTTGCCCAGACAGTTGAGGCCTTGGATGATTTCTCCTTGCATTGTCCCTCCCACTAGTTTGTGTTACATTATCTGCTGCAAAGTCAGTTGAGATACATGAGAATTGAAGCAATTTCTATTCACATATCCTCTAACTAAAAAAAAAAACTAATATACCTGTTAGGTTTTCTGTAACAGGTTCCTCTGCCCTTTCCTCATCCACGAAAGGTTCTCGAAATTCAGAACCTCCATTGAGACCAGCAACATCATCAACATTGGTCTCCTCTGTAGGTTCATTCCCAGCTTCAGCTTCTCCATGGTTACTCTCATTTACACCCTTATTCTCGGCAGCTCTTCTTTCTCGGGGTAAACCACTAGGGGCTGGTCTTGGATGTCTCTTTTTAACCTTCTTAGCAGGTTTCTCCGGAGCTGATTCTCCTTCAGTGTCTTTCTCCGCATTCCCGTCATTTGCAGCTTCAAACCCTGCACCACTCTCACCTTTGTTCGACTCGTTAACTTCAATAGTGGCCTCATTTACACCCTCATTCATATTCTCCTTCACAGCCACACTCAATACCATCTCCAATTCATTAACCTCACCACTGGTCTCATTCACACCTTCATTCTCCTTCTCATTAGCATGACCGTCAACCTTATTAGTAACTTCATCCTCCTTGACACTATCACCATCTGGATTAACTTCAACCACACTATCACTACTACCATCAGATACGACTTCTTCATCAATGATTTCATGGTTTGCGTCAATGGGGTGATCAAAATATAGGTGTACAGTGTTGTCATTCTTCATCGCACTCTCACACATTCTCATGACTTCAGCATCTGTCCTAAGCACTCTAAGACCCTTACCTAACTCTAAACCAGGTTCTAGCCAGTACACCTCATTGTATCCAGGGTAACCCAAGTCTAGAAATAAACCCTCAACAAAGAACAAATTACATGTCTCCACATTCACCCGGTGTATCTCAATTACTAAACCCCCGTCGCATATCACATTACCGTCAACACCCTTTTTCAAGGCACCCATATGATGATAAACAAAAGTAACTAGACGATCCATCTAAAAAATCATAGAGGAAAGATACAATGAATAAAACAATCAACATGATAATAATGCTGTCGACAGAAAGCACGTAAATGAGAGGATGGAGTGAAGGTGAACTTACCTCTACGTAGCGTTCTTCCTAGCGAAGACTGGGGTTGCGATGATGCCACTACCAACCCCTCCTTGTTGACGGTACGACTTCGACAATGTCTCTCAAATCCTCTTCGTTCTTCTTCGCGCCAAGTAACCAGGGCAACGTCTCTCCCTCTTTTCCCTCTTTACGTGACCTTTCACTTTTACTCTACGTGAAACACTAAGTCACAGTAAGTCACCCAGCAGTAACAACACTTGTTGATTTGGGATTAGGGCAAAGAGTAATGATTTGGGGGCAAATTGAATTCCAATTAACCTAATTTCCACCTAGGCTAGCAAATTAATTAATTAGAAATGACAACTCAATTAAAACATGATTTGTCAGCATAATCCGGTGACCACGTAAGCATTGTCCTCACCAGAGTTTAGGTCCGGCCAGGTTATGGATACGTTTGTCAGTTTTTAAAATCAACCAGGTACCATTTTGTCGTTTTCAATAGTCAGGTACCGCAATGTCAGCATTTTAATCTTTCGAGTACTGATTTGGTCATTACCTCATAAATAAATAAAATCTTGTGGTATCAACTAGTAATTGAAAAATAAAAATTTATAACAATATATAATAACAAAATTTGTTTTGGTGTCTAAAATCCTTTTTTAATTTTGTCCTTTTTAATAATCTACCCTACTATATGTAAGTTATTTCCAAGGTTCGGAAAATCGAATCGATTATCAAACCGTTCTAGCTACTGGTTTATTGGTTTACTGATCCAACCGGTCTAATCGGTGGGTCAACCAAAAAAACCATTTTAAAATAAAGTAATAAATAAATTATAAATAAACATCCTAAAATATAATTATAGTATAATATAAATATTAAAATAATTTTTAAATTTAAAAAACTACATTAAATGTCATGAATCAAATTCTTATAATCTTATTAATATACAAACTCAAGTTAAATAGTATAAAGAAATATCAAATATTAAATGTCAACATAAAGATTTATCAATCATCAAAACCTCAAGATGTTCTTGTGAGTTTCTTTTTTTCTGAGAAGGACAAGGTTTTCCCTTGTCCAAGGCACCAGCGACCAATATTCACCTCAGACAATTCTGGAACATGAGTAAGCTCTTCATCTCTATGATATCTATCATTAGTCTTTGGAATTCTGAATCTAAATTTAACTTTTGGTTTAACTTGTGTAGCCCAATAATTTGGCTGGGTGATTTAAATTATCGGGTAGCCCTTTCTTATCGTGCGGCAAAAGCTCTTGTTGAGATGCATAACTGGAAGGACTTGTTAGAGAATGACCAAGTATGTTGCTTTCTTTTTCCCTTTTGCTCCTTTCTCAAATCTTACCTTACTCACCATTTGATATCTTTTGCTTTCAGCTGCGAATAGAGCAAAGACAAGGTCGAGTAAGGAAAAATATACTTCCCTCCCACATACAAGTATTCAAACAACTCAGGCAGGTATGCAGGAGATGGAAGACATTCAAAACAAAAGAGAACTCCAGCATGGTAGTGTTCTTAGTTCTTACCACCATCACCTGTATCAATCAGAGAAGTGGTTAATGGAAATACAAAACAATCAAAATAATGCATGTTTTTTTTTCTCAAGGTGTGATAGAATCTTATGGCATGGGAGAGGCCTTCACCAATTATCTTATGTTCGTGGGGAGTCATGATTCTCTGATCATAGACCTGTGTATAGCATATTCTCAGCAGAAGTTAATCAAAGAAGCTCTAGTGGCCAAAACATTTAAGCAAAACCAAAATTCAGCATTCCAAAACCAGCAAAACCAGCAACTACAAAACACTAAAATCTGCCTACACCATTAAGCATTTAGCACATTATGAAATATTCCAAAACACTAAATCTTTACCCAGCAAAATCAGTGGTGCGCAGAAATTGTGATTACACTTTGATTATATAAAATTCATTGCTCTTTCTTTCCCTGGTAATGGCGCCAAAAACATGATGCCAATAACATGGTTCACAACTTCGCACAACTAACCAGCAAGTGCACTGGGTCGTCCAAGTAATACCTTACGTGAGTAAGGGTCGAATCCCACGGAGATTGTTGGTATGAAGCAAGCTATGGTCACCTTGTAAATCTCAGTCAGGCAGATATAAAATAGTAATGGGGTTTTCGAAAATAATACTAAAATAAGGATAGAAATACTTATGTAATTCATTGGGTAGAATTTCAGATAAGCGTGTAGAGATGCTTTCGTTCCTCTGAACCTCTGCTTTCCTGCTATCTTCATCCAATCAATCTTACTCCTTTCTATGGCTAGCTTTATGTAAGGATGTCACCGGTGCCAATGGCTACTTTCGATCTCTCTCGGGAAAATGATCCAAATGCTCTGTCACAGCACGGCTAATCGTCTGGAGGCATCACCTTTGTCATTGGTTGCATCCTATTCCTCCCTATGAAAATGGTCCGATGCGCTATCACTGCATGGCTAATCATCTGGAGGTTCTCGATCATACTGGAATAGGATTTACTATCCTTTTGCGTCTGTCACTATGCCCAGCACTCGCGAGTTTGAAGCTCGTCACAGTCATTCAATCCCAGAATCCTACTCGGAATACCACGGACAAGGTTTAGACTTTCCGGATTCTTATGAATGCCGCCATCAATCTAGCTTATACCACGAAGATCCCAATATCTCGGACTCGGTCCCCTGTATTAGTAATTTAAGAGATACTCGTTCAATCGAAGGTAGAACGGGAGTGGTTGTCAGGCACGCGTTCATAGGAAATGATGATGATTGTCACGTTCATCACATTCAGGTTGAAGTGCGAATGAATATCTTAGAAGTGGAATAAGTTGAATTGAATAGAAAACAGTAGTACTTTGCATTAATCTTTGAGGAACAGCAGAGCTCCACACCTTAATCTATGGAGTGTAGAGACTCTACCGTTGAAAATACATAAGTGAAGGTCCAGGCATGACCGAGAGACCAGCCCTCAAAACGTGATCAATAGTCTCCTAAGATGAACAATGGATTAAAACTGAGACCAAAGATGTCTAATACAATAGTAGAAAGTCCTATTTATAATAAACTAGCTACTAGGGTTTACAGAAGTAAGTAATTGATGCATAAATCCACTTTCGGGGCCCACTTGGTGTGTGCTTGGGCTAAGCTTGAGTGTTACACGTGTAGAGGTCATTCCTGGAGTTGAACGCCAGTTTTGGTGCCAGTTTGGGCGTTGAACTCCACTTTGCAACTTGTTTCTGGCGCTGGACGCCAGAATTGGGCAGAGAGCTGGCGTTGAACGCCAGTTTGCGTCATCTAAACTCGGGCAAAGTATGGACTATTATATATTGCTGGAAAGCCCTGGATGTCTACTTTCCAATGCAATTAGAAGCGCGCCATTTTGAGTTCTGTAGCTCCAGAAAATCCAGTTTGAGTGCAAGGAGGTCAGAATCCAACAGCATCAGCAGTCCTTCTTCAACCTCTGAATCTGATTTTTGCTCAAGTCCCTCAATTTCAGCCAGAAAATACCTGAAATCACAGAAAAACACACAAACTCATAGTAAAGTCCAGAAATGTGAATTTAATATAAAAACTAATGAAAACATCCCTAAAAGTAACTAGATCCTACTAAAAACATACTAAAAATAATGTCAAAAAGCATATAAATTATCCGCTCATCAACTAGCAACTACAAAACAAAGCCATTAGCAAATTTGAACAAAAAAATTAGGAGCCATCAGCAACTAGTAAACCAGAGTAACAAACTAACAGAGCCATCAGTAAACTAACAGAGCAATCGAGCCATTGAGCAATTAGAAAACAGTCACACTAAAACAGATTAACAAACTAACAGAGGGAACGAGCCATCAGTAAAAAAGAAGAAGATCGAAGAAGAAGACAAAAAATTGAAAACAGTCACACTAAAAATGGAACAAAAATTGAAGAAGAAGACCGAAGAAGAAGACCAAAGAACAACAATTTCAGAACTTTAAAGTTCAAACCAAGAAGAAGATCGAATAATCAGTGAAGATGAAAACGAGAAGCCACTAACCTGGATTCTGTGCCGAGAAGCATGCGAAGATGAAGACGACGTGCCGCGCTACTGGGTTCCGGACATGGGGGAGAGGAAGAAGCAGCGACGCTGACGACCTGGGGATGGCGGCGGCGCTCTGGACCTGGGAACGGCGGCAGCGATGAAGGACTAGGGTTTCCCTTGGCTTGAGAGTTCTCTAGGATTAGGACGATTCACGAATGATTGGCTCACGAAGACTTGAGCCTGCTTTAGTTTTTTTTTTAAATCAACAAAACGACGTCACTTTATCCGAACTGGCCGGTTACCGGTCCGGCCCAACTGGTCGGTTCTCAGCCGATTCGATGGTTTTTCAGCGGTTTTTCTTTCAGCGGTTTTAGAGGGAGGACCGGACCGCTTGCATTGCCGGTTTCTGGTTGAGCCGGTTCGACCGGCCAATCCGGTCCGATTTTCAGAACCTTGGTTATTTCACGTTAAAAAACTTTCATTACTTCATCTTCTCTCTTATCATATACATTCACGTTTTCTGTTATCTCATACATTCATATTCATGGAACTTTTATAATTATCTCTTTCCTCCCTTATTATCTCTCACTTCAGATTACTGTACTGCAGAATAAAAAAACTTTCTTTTTTTCTTATTCATCAAAACGACAACGTTTTTTTACTAAAACTGGGTTACTTTTGTTACACTTTCTTATAGTCAAAGTTATACCTTTTAAATCTTTGAGTTCTTGTTGATGAAATTGACGTTTATTAGTTATTATACGTTTGATTGAGTTGCCATTGTTGATTTTGTTCATTGGTTGGTTATAGTTTTAAGTAATTTTGCAATTTCACTATATTTGGTCGTTATGCCCACTAAATGTTTGTAAAAATGTCAATTTTGAATATGGAGTAGATTTTCACTCCTTAACTTGGGAAATGGATACATAGGATACTAGAGTCATAATGTCTGACATTTAGTGGTGATTTTGGGTTGTTAGCTGCTCTTGTTTTCACTAACGCTAGCTTTTTACTAAGTTAATCAGTAAGTTAGCTCAGATTTGTGAATTAAGGACAATTATGCTCACTTGACTTACTCTCAATGTTAAGAGTTGACTAAGTGAGCCATAGTTGTGGTTATGACAAGGAAATGATTCCTTAATCTCCAACCGCAAGCCAAGGTTTCTATGCATTGAACCACATTTTCACTAGTTTTGATCTTGTCCTATTTAGCATTAATTGTTCTTTGATTCATTATTAGTTCATTATTTATGCTACTATTGCTTAGCTACGATTATTCACTTGCTTGCTTGATATTATTGGTTCCTATTAATTCATTGTTTGATCTATTAATTCTTTAATTCCTTTAATTTCTGCTCTATGCTTGTAAACCCCCAACTTCACAACCAAACTTGTGTACTCGTAATTGTCAACTCCATGTGAAGACGACCCGGGAAGTAAAACTCCCTGTTATTTGAATTGAATTGTGACACTCTTTACTCTAAACTTTGATTTGGGTCAATTGTTGGTTTGAAACTATACTTGCAATGCAATCTTTATTCGTAAGAAATTTCGAACCGACGTTTGGCCCTCATAAAGTTTTTGGCACCATTGCCAGGGATGCTTATACAATTGAGTGCCACATTTTTTGTTGTTGTGAATATGTGAATAGTGTGAATATTTACTTTTTGTTTGTCATTTGACACTAATTGGTAGCACGTTCCTTTGTTTTGGTAGTTTTTGGTAGTTGCTAGTTGTTAGCTTGCTTTTTGGTTACTTTCTTACTCTTGTTTGGTTTTGATAATTGCATGATTTCTATGATTCCCCAGTTGAATGACACGGTCGCTTCCAAATCCGAGCTTGGCCTCTTTTGATCTTGAGATAGAAAGGACTTTAACCCATCATAAGCAAGCTCGGCGCCCGTTATCATTTGCGTATAGTGAATCGGATTCTCTTGAAGAGCAACCCGATTCACCATCACTTTCTAACCGTGATTCTCATTCTCCATTTAATAAGGGAAACTTGTATTCTTCTGTTGGAAGTACTGAAATTTATGTGTGTGAATTAAGTGACGAGAACATGATGGCACCACCTCGGAGAGTTACTCTTAAGGAAGTGGAAGCTCCAGACATCACCTTGCAACCATTACAAGTTCGTTACCCGGATCTAGATGCAAACTTTGAACTTAAGAGTGGGTTGATCAACTTGCTTCCAAAATATCATGGGTTACGGGGTGAAGATCCTCTCAAGCACTTGAAGAACTTTCATGTTGTGTGCTCAACTGCAAGGAGACATGGCTTGGATGAGGTAGCTATGATGGTCTTGCTTTCCCTTTCTCTCTAGAGAGAAAAGCAAATGAGTGGTTCTACATCCAACCAAATGAGGTAATAACTAATTAGGAATTATTGAGAAAAGAGTTCCTTAAAAATTTCTTTTCACCTCAAAAGACGGATCGTTTGAGGAAAGAAATTTCATGCATTATGCAAAGAGATGGAGAGACACTTCATGAGTATTAGGAAAGATTTAAGAAGTTGTTGGAATCTTGATCTCACTGCCGCATAGACGATTTGCTGCTCATTAGCTACTTTTGTCAAGGTTTAGTCCCTCAAGATGAGCTTCTTATTGATGCCTCAAGTGGAGAATCTCTCATAAAGCACAAGACCGTGAAAGAAGCATGGGAAGTCATTACGAATTTGGTGGATTCAACACAACATTTGAGGGCAAAAAATACCGAACCAAAGTATTTGAGTGAAGTTTCCCCCGCCAGTGATGCTATTTTGACTAAGACACTCGGTGAGATGACCGTTTTATTGAGACAAATCTCCCAAAGTCAACAATTCCACCAATGCTACTTGCTCAACTTCAACCTACTAGGATTGAAGGACCTCCTAGACCTTGTGGTATTTGTGCTTGCAATAGCCATTACACCGATGAGTGTCCCCAAATTCAAGAGGACAACACATTGGTGGTGGCAAATCCTTATCCATAAAGGTCCAATTTTAATCAAAGCAATCAAAGGTCATACCAATATGGAGGCAACCAAGGTCAAGGGTAAAGAGACAACTAGTATGCGAAATTGTTACTCCGAGGTTGTAAAATTTGTTGTTCATTCTCTCCCTGGCAATGGCGCCAATAACTGGTGCACAATGCCATGGTCCAAATATAACTTCACAACTTCGTACAACTAACCAGCAAGTGCACTGGGTCGTCCAAGTAATAAAACCTTACGTGAGTAAGGGTCGATCCCACGAAAATTGTCGGCTTGAAGCAAGCTATGTAACCTTGTAAATCTCAGTCAGTCGGATATCAAATGGTTATGGAGTTTTCGAATAATAATAATCAATAAACAGAAAATAAAGATACTTATGTATTTCATTGGTGAGAATTTCAGATAAGCGTATAGAGATGCTTTCGTTCCTCTGAACATCTGCTTTCCTGCTGTCTTCTTCCAATCCTTCCTACTCCTTTCCGTGGCAAGCTTTCTGTAAGGGCATCACCGTTGTCAATGGCTACATCCCATCCTCTCTGTGAAAAAGGTCCAAATGCTCTGTCACGGCACAGCTAATCATCTGGAGGTTCTCGATCATACTGGAATAGGATTCACCCTCCTTTTGCGTCTGTCACTACGCCCAGCACTCGCGATTTTGAAGTTCGTCACAGCCATCCCTTCCCAGATCCTACTCGGAATACCACAGACAAGGTTTAGACTTTCCGTATCTCAGGAATGGCCATCCATGGGTTCTAACTTATACCACGAAGACACTAATAACTCGGACTCGGTCTCCTGTATTAGATATCCAAGAGATATCCATTCAATCTAAGGTAGAACGGAAGTGGTTGTCAGGAACGCGTTCATGGGGGAATGATGATGACTGTCACGATCATTACATTCACAGTGAAGTGCGAATGAATATCTTAGAAGTGGAATAAGTTGAATTGAATAGAAAAACAGTAGTACTATGCATTAATCTTTGAGGAACAGCAGAGCTCCACACCTTAATCTATGGAGTGCAGAAACTCTACCATTGAAAAATACATAAGTGAAAGGTTCAGGCATGGCGGAATGGCCAGCCCCCATGATCTAAGAACAAAACATCCCAAGATGTCTAATACAATAGTAAAAAGTCCTATTTATATTAAACTAGCTACTAGGGTTTACAGAAGTAAGTAATTGATGCAGAAATCTACTTCCGGGGCCCACTTGGTGTGTGCTTGGGCTGAGCTTGAAGTTTACATATGGAGAGGTCATTCTTGGAGTTGAACACCAGTTTGTAACGTGTTTCTGGCGTTCAACTCTAGTTCGTGACGTGTTTCTGGCGTTTAACTCTAGACTGCAGTGTAAAACTGGCGTTCAATGCCCTTTTGCATCGTCTAAACTCGGCCAAAGTATGGACTATTATATATTTCTAGAAAGCCCTGGATGTCTACTTTCCAACGTAATTAGAAGCGCGCCATTTTGAGTTCTTTAGCTCCAGAAAATCTACTTTGAGTGCAGGGAGGTCAGAATCCAACAGCATCAGCAGTCTTTCTTTAACCTCTGAATCTGATTTTTGCTCAAGTCCCTCAAGTTCAGCCAGAAAATACCTGAAATCACAGAAAAACACACAAACTCATAGTAAATTCCAGAAATGTGAATTTAACATAAAACTAATAAAAACATCCCTAAAAGTAACTAGATCCTACTAAAAACATACTAAAAACAATGCCAAAAGCGTATAAATTATTCGCTCATCAACAACTCCAATCAAAGATGGCAACAACCTTCTCAAAATCACCCTTTCCAACCTCAACAAGCTTATCTACCAATCATCCCAAAGCCAACAAGCCTTCCATCAACCAACTCAACCCCACCATCAATCATACCAACCACAAAGCCCACCTACTCACAATCCAATCAACAATCACACCCCCAACCAACATATCAATCCCCACCTCAATCAAGATATCAACCACCACACACTAGACCCTTTTCCACCAAAATAGCTAACCCTTTTCTTCAAACTAACCCCATATGAATGATGAAATTCAAACCTTCATCCAAGAGCAATAGGAGTTCCAAAAGAAATAAGAAACCTACGTGGAAACCAAAGCCTTGTCCCGTTTGACTCTACCTCATTCCAACAATCACAACACCTTCCAATCATATACCTTTAGTGGCCTAACCTCTCCACCTCAACCAAACCCCAAGAAAGAATTAATACAATCACCTTAAGAAGTGGTACAAGGATGGAGGAGGTTGGTCCTAAGCTTATACTTGTGAGGGAGGAGGTACAAAATGAAGAAGTTGAGGAGGAGATGGAGTTGGGTGAAAATGAGAAGGAAGATATTGTAAGAGAAGATGAGGATTTATTGAAGTCCAAAGAACCAAAGAGGAAAAATCCCCTTGAGGAGCCCACACCAATACCTTTTCCATCGGTGGCCAAGAAAGCTAAGAAGCATGAGGAACTTGATCCTAATGTGGTGCAAATTTTCAAGAATGTGGAGGTCATTGTTCCCCTTTTTCAAGCCATCCAACAAGTTCCGAAATACGCCAAATTCTTAAAGGATGTTTGTACTCACAAGGAGAAAATTGGTGAGTTAGGGAAGAGTCCGGTGAGCAATTCTATCTCTTCTCTCATTCAGGAAAAGTATAGTAATCCTGGTCCTTGTTTGGTAACTTGTGTGATTGGTGGAATGAAATTCATGGATTGTATGTGTGACTTGGGAGCGTGTGTGAGTATCATGCCGCTTTCCATCTATAAGAAGTTGAACTTGGTACCATTAAAGCGGTCCGGAGCTAGATTTGTGTTGGCGGATAAGAGCAAAGTATCGGTTGTGGGTATTGCAGAAAATGTGTTGGTGAACATTCAAGAATTGTTATTTCCGATGGACTTCCATATCTTGGAAACACCTCCAATTGACTC
Organism: Arachis ipaensis; assembly: GCF_059453495.1. Lineage (NCBI taxonomy): Eukaryota > Viridiplantae > Streptophyta > Magnoliopsida > Fabales > Fabaceae > Arachis > Arachis ipaensis. Next base: position 114,008,079 of record NC_142436.1, read on the forward strand.
GGATAAGCCATCTTCCATCCTACTTGGAAGACTATTCTTGAAGACATCCTGGTTTAAGTTACATGCATTTTCGGGAGCTTATGCGTTTGAAGCCGAAGGAAAAGCGGTAAAGTTCATGTTGGATGGAACCATGAAATAACTACGTGAGGTGTATTCTATCTTTGGTTGTCATCTTATTGAAGAAGAGGTGATTGAGTCTCATTCTGGAAAAGATGAGGAAGTGATTGTCAACAAGAGTTTGAACATGGAAGGATTGAGCAAAGAAGATGGAGAAGCTCAACCATTGCCTACCAATCAAGAAGACAAGGAGCCTATCTCCCTATTAAAGGATGAACAAGCTAAGCATACCAAGGAGTTAGAGATTCCTCCTTGGGGATGCCCCAAGAGTGGATAATTGAAATCATGCCTGTCCAACTTAAGAACGTTAAACCAAAGTGTTAGGTGGGAGACACCCCACCATGGTAACATCTTTCTAACTTCACTTTGTTTATAGTTTTGGTTCATTAAATTTTACTTTTCTTAGCAAGCTTAGGTTTAGTTTGATTTTAAGCTTAGTTTGATTAAATTCTAGTTTTGATCATGTGTTTTTAAGGTATACTACATGTTTTGGGGTTGAAAACCTTTATTGGATATCATGTTTGGTGCCTCAGAGCCTTTAAAATTTTGTGAAAACAGAGTTTTGTGCGCACAATACCCCAATTCCTGTGATCTTTGCGTACGCGCACATGGTTGTGTACGCGATCTTGTTTTCAGCCTTCCTGCCACGTGTGCACGTACACGTCTATGTGTACACACACATGACCCTTTTCCCATTAAAAAAAATACCTCAGTGTGCGTACGCACCCAACTGTGCGTACGCAACACCGTTTTAAGCCTCCCTGCCGGGTGCGTGGGCACACGCTTGTGCATGTGCACACCCTGCATTTTTCCCTAGCGTGCGTACGCACGGACCTGTGTGCGTACGCACAGGCATCAAATTATGTGTTAATTCGAAAAGAAAACCCTACCGCACTATATTCCCTCATTACCTTTCTTCTTTCTTCTTAACCCCTACTCACCCAGCACCACCATTCACCATCCCCCTTCCGCCATCTCTGTCCGATGACCCCACTGCCGCCGACAACCACCATTGCACTCTCTCTCTCTCTTTCTCTCTCTCTCTCTCTCTCTCTCTCTCTCCTTTCCTTTCTTCTTCTTCTCTCTCTTCCTCCATTTCTGCTCTCCTACGAGCTCTGTTCCCTGCCTTAGCAACCGAAGTTGCGTGGCTCCTTTCCAATGCCGACTCCGCCATGACTCTGGCAGTGGCAACCTCCTAGTGCCACTGTAACATCTTTCCCCTTCGTTTTCTCTCATTTACTCAGGTTCTTTTTCTTTTTTTTTTTGTTTCTTCTGTTTATTTTATGTTGTATTTTAGTGCTGATTTTAGTAAGTATATAGGTAGATAGATTGATTGTTTGTTATATGAGTTGCAAGTGTTTGTTTGTTGATTTTTGGGTTGAGTGGTGCTTGAATTTGGCTCAAATTTTGTTGAATTTCCACATTGCATGCCAAGTGTTTGTTATATTGTCTGAGTGAAACTTATGTTTGATTCATATGTTGTGGTCACCATATGTCTTGAAGTTTATTCCTATTTGGAAATTTTTTTTTGTGAATTTTGCAATTTTGAAGTGATAGTAATAATGTTTGAAAGTGAGTTTGGCAATGCATTTATTCATTGGTTTGACTTGCAAACACCCAAATCGTTGAACATTCATACTTTGTTGCATAATGGGTAAATTTTTAATAAGTGCATTGAACTTAATGAATTGAATTGACTTATTTGTTCATCATGATTTTCAAATCTTTTCAATCACATAACAAATTGCTTGTGCTTGATGTTTTAAAGTTGTTGAATCAACTTGACATGGTCTTAGCCAAGTTGATTATGTCAAGTGCTTTGCTCATGTGATTATGTCATTGTTTGGGATGAATAAATGGTCTCTTCCTTGGTTAAATTGGTTATTGTTTGTTGTGCTATCTTATATAATCTTGCGCATTTAATTGCACAACTTTAATATCCATTTTTCTCAACGAATTCAATTCCCTTTTTCTTGGATTTGCTTAAGCTTGCTTATGCTTCACTCTTTACTTATCATGTGACTTGCAAATTAAGCCACTTAATTGAGAAACTTGGGCTTTAATTTCTGATTGTGCAGTTGAAGTTTTAACTAGCCAATGTATGTGTTCTAAGCACGTGCACATTTAGAATACACACATTGTCTTTTCTTGAATCATGCCCTTATACAATTTTCCTCAATTAAGTGTTTGTTACTTGATTCCATTGTGTTTACTTCCTCATTTGTTTTCTTATGCCACTTATCTTGTGATCTTGAATTCTATTCTTTTGTTCCTTTTTAGGATGCGCTACAAAGGCAAAGGGCCGGCTACATCATCCTCGACCCCTCGAGACATTCTTCCTTGTCTTTCTGATAGTCGGAGCGATAAGCCGGATACTTTCATAGATGAAAAGGCCGACATCCAATATGGAAAGCTCGAGCAAAGAGCCATACATTGGGAGTGAAAGCTCAATGTACTGGAAAACTATGCAGCTGCTATCCATGACCGAATTGCCTCCTTTCATTAGGAATTTCTTAACCAGGATCTGATGCATGAGCATCTTTACCCTATTTCCCCTATTTTCTAGTAATTTTTAGTTAGAATTTAATAAGTTTTATTATATTTAAATGTTAAAATCCTCCTTGGATGCTACTTTGAGTTATTTTGGTATTTTAATTATTTCAGGTAAAATTCGAGCGAATTTGGCATAGTTTTATACAAAAACAAAGGAAAAAAAGTAGATGTTGTCAATCCTGATCTCCCTGCCTTCTAATGAGCATAACTTGAGCTACAGAGATCCAATCGATGCGGCTCCAACGGCGTTGGAAAGTCAACTTTCAGGGCTTTCCAATGATAGATAATAGTCTATACTTTTTATTAGGAATCAATGCCAATTTTGGCGTTAAACATCGAGCCTGGTGTTTAGCGCCCAGGAAGACAAAACTCACTACCCATTTTCGGCGTTGGACGCCAGCTAAACGCCCACTAAATGCCAGAATATGGATCCACTTTCACCAAAGGAGCATCTTTAGTTGGATTTGGCTTCTAATTGCTATATTTTATTTTTTTATTTTTTTAATTACAAACAAAATCTTTTAGATTTAGAATTCAATATTTTATTTTAGTTTCAAATCAAATTAGGTTAGTATAAATGGGAAAAGATTCACCCTTTGGAAAAGGGGGACTTCCGCACTTTTCAGAATCTTAGTTTTTCTCTATAAGTCATGAGCCACTAGACCTCCTTGGTTAAGGTTAGGAGCTCTGTTTATCTTCTATGGATTAACATTATTGCTTTTCTATTATAATTAATATATTGATTCATTTTCAAGGATTACTTTCGTACTTTATTCTATGAATTTGGGTGGAACGAAACTATGACCCTTTTTCTATATGTGTTCTTGTGATTCTTGAAAGAGTTATCTCACTTGAACAACAGCTTGAAAGTAAATTCCTCCTAAATTGCTAATTACATGAACTAATTAGGATATGTGACATATAATCCTATTAGCTTTGGGTAATTAGGGTTTTTGTGGCCATAAACTAGTTTTAAACTTAACCCTCTAATCAGAATTAAGTGACAAAAAAGGTGACAGTTGATGAAGGTTAGAGGAGACTAAATCACTAAGACATTAGGGTTTAGTCAATTAGTTTGTGATGCGGGCAGAAATTGGTGAATTAAAAATTATTAGAATATATGCGTTGCAAGTATAGTTCTTAACTCGCCAGAAATCCACCGCTCAATTTAGAAAGGTGTCACAGAAAATTGAAATTTAAAATACTGGGAGTATGAATCTCAGGTCGTCTCCCAACGAGTTGCAGAAAAAGGTGCTATTTTATTAATCAGATATTTTCGAAAAGGTTTGAGTTGAGTAAACAGGAAATTAAATTGATGAAATTGAATAATGTAAATAAAAGCCTTGACTGGGAGTTGATTACATGGAAGCCCTATTCTTGATGGAACACTCTTAAGATTAATTGACAATTGAGAGTTATTTCGTTTAGTTATCCTTTACTAAGTAAGGGAAGGTAAAACAAGTTGGAATACTGTTCTATCCACAAGTCCCAATCCACTCTTGGGAGGATTGGTGTCAGGAATTAGAAAGCAAACCAACAATAACCCAATTACAATCTTTCTCTTGAATCTTCCAACTCAAGGGTTCCTTTCAATCAACTCCCCATCAAGTTAGGGAACTACTCACTCATTATAAAGGTAAAATTTATAGCATATAAAAAAGAATTAAAGAAAGACATTATAAATAAAAATAAAAAATAGTTAATTAAAAATAAAAGTGATCCTTGTATTAAATAATCCTAAAAATATTCCGATGGTAAAATTAAACAAAGCAAAGAACATGGAAGAGTAAGCCAAGTAAAGAAAACGAACTAGAATGACGAAGTCTTGATGAGGTAATAACTCTTCTCAATAACCCAATGGAAAAAGCTAGAGAAACTAAAATCCTAAGAACTATCAATGTCTCCAGAGAAAAAAAACCTAGGGGAGGAGTAAAACTAGATCTAAAATCTAAAAACTATGTAGAATGAATGTTGTCTTTGGTTTCTGCATGTTCTCTAGCTCTAGTCTGCTGTTCTGGGCCGAGAACTGGGTCAAAATAGGGTCCAAAATCGCCCCCCAGGGAATCCTGCAGATTATGCAGATCGCGCATGTCACGCGATCGCGTCATCCATGCAGACGCGTCATTCGCGCTTTTCCTTGCCACGCGTTCGCGTCGTCCACGCCTCCGCGTCACTCGTGCTTTTCCAGTCCGTGCGGTCGCGTGAGCCATGCGGCCGCGTCACTGCGATTTCTCCTCTTTCGCGCGGTCGCATGAGCCATGCAGCCGCGTCACTTCTCACTGGTTATCTCCTCAATTTCTTGTGTTCCTTCCATTTTTGCTAGCTTCCTTTCCAATCTCCAACTCATTCATGCTCTATAAAGCCTGAAACGCTTAACGCACAGATCACGGCATCGAATGGAATAAAGGAGAATTAAAATGCATAATTAAGAGTCTCTAGGAAGCAGTTTTCAATCATGTAATAATTTCAGGAAGGAAATATAAATGCATGCTAAATTAATGAATAAGTGGGTAAGGATCATGATAAAACCACACAATTAAACACAATATAAACCATAAAATAGTGGTTTATCAACCTCCCCACACTTAAACATTAGCGTGTCCTCATGATTAATTGAAGGAGATAAAGTAAATAAGTATGAACATGCAGAAACTCATGCAATGCAATGCAATCCTATATATATGAATGCAACTATATGATTCCTGTCCACTTGATCAAAAGTAAATAAGCTCTTCAAAACAATTATAAATCAAATTTCACTAATTCTATCATTATACAGTAAGACAGATAAAAGTGCAAGAAGATAGCTCATGAAAGCAGGGAACATGGAAATTCAAGCATTGAACCCTCACTGATGATGTATGTACGCTATAATCTCTCTAGTGTATAGGGTAATCACTCTATCCTTCTCTAATAATGCTCTCTAACTTTTGTTCTTCTCCTAACCAATCAACAACAGTTAATATACCAATGCAAACATCATGAGGTCTTTTCAAGGTTGTAATGGGGCCAAGGTAGGTAGGGATACATGTATGGTCAAGTGAGCTTATAAATTGAATCTTTAATTAACCCAAGCTTCAACCCAACCTATATAACTTGCATAACCTTAGAATTCATACCTAGCTACCAAGAGTTCCCCTTTTATATTCCATACTCATGTATCAACTTTTTATTTTAATTTTTATCATATGTGCATTGATCTTTGAATTCTCAATTCAGCATTGGGGTAATTTTGTCCCCTTATTCATTTATTTATTAATTTTTTTTAAATAGAAGTAAAAATAAACATAGCTTATCAATGCACATAGATTTTTAATTCTTATAGTTTCACATGAGTAGGTACCCAAATTCCCATTAAATTATCATGACACATTCCCTTAATAACTTTTGTTCCCACAATTTCCCATACTTAACTAGCACACACAATTCTATCTTAAGCTAACCAAAGATTTAATTTGGGATATACAATTGTTTTTCCGCTTAAGGCTAGTAATGTGGTGAAATATAGAACAAATGGGATTTAAAGGCTCAAAGTGGTTAACAAAGGTAATTGAAAAGGGTAGGCTTAATTTGGATGAGTGAGTTTAAACAAATAATGGCCTCAATCATGTGCAAGCATATAAATATAATAAATATTGGACATATAAGATAAAACAAAATATAGATTACAATCATAGAGAAGTAAACACACAAGAATAAAATAATTATGGTTAAATAATGTAACCATGCATAAAGGCTCAAATCTTCACAGGTTGTGTGTTCTTTATCTCAAACATCATGTTCCAAATACAACTTCAAGAAAATTTATCATAAATTTTTTTTTAAAAATTAGTGAAATTTTGTTCCAAAGATAGAGTCTTAGAAGAAACTTATTGTCTTTTCAATCAAGTAGAGCATGCATGCAACTAACTTATTACTATGCAATTTATCCTATTCTATAAAAGAAAGAAAAACTAACTAAAATATCCTAATTTATTGGTGCTAGGGAAGAGAAATTACCTCTGGAAGTCAGGTACTGACCGACCTCCCCACACTTAAGGCTTTGCACCGTCCTCGGTGCCATCTGTCAGGAACAGGGGTGGGCTAGTTGCAGTATCTCCACAGTTGGGACCATCATGGCTCCCTGTGCTGGTAAAAGAAGTGGAGTCCGGGGTGTCTGAGTCCTTGAAGTGTCCCTTGAGTAGCTCCTTGAGGTGTTTGAATCGGCGCTCGTTACGGCACTCTCTTAACTTCACTTTCTGTTCTTGCCGATCCAATCTTTTGATTATCTGCTGGAGCAGTTCATCTGTGGTAGGTGCTTGTGGTGTTGAAGAAGGGATATCTTCAACCGGAGTAGTGGGAAGGCTTGTAGTGGCTGCTGGAAGTCTGAGGTACTTCCCATTGGGGACATACTAATCATCCCGTGGAAGCATGGCTTTGGTGTCTCCAGCTCTGTAGGAAACTCCGGCTGCTAAGACAAGATCTGAGACCAAGGCGGGAAAAGGTAAGTTGCCCGCAATTTGTATGTGTCCCATGGCATTCCGGATATGTCTTGGTAGATTCAGAGGCTGGTCCGTAAGGATGCACCATAGTAGAACGGCCATGTCTGCAGTGAAGGAGGACTCGTAAGTGCTCGGAAAGACGTAATGGGACATGATCTGTGCCCATACGCGAGCCTCCAAGGTAAGTGCTGAAGCTGATATTCCCTTAGGGCGGGTACGATGGTATTCGTAGAACCAACGGCTGCCAGGTAGTGCGATAACTCTGAGAACAGATTCCCAGTCAAATTGGTACATCTGGCGCTTGAGTGCGGCTTCTTGAAAGGCGTCCAATCCTTCTAGACTAGGGGGAAGACTCAAAGCTTGTTGAATAGCCTCTTCTGTAATGGGGACTTGCTTTTGACGGACAAAGACAGACTGCAGGGTGGGCAGGTAGAAGTTAGAGTAGAACTCGACTACCCAAGAAAGATTGACCTGCTTCTGTTGTCTCTGTAGGAAATCCCATTGTCTTCGTTCAATTTGCGGCTCAACAAAAGTAGCAATATTAGGCGGGAGGATAAGAAGGTGTTCGTTGTGGTAACTCCTTCCAGCTAGAATAGGGAACATCTGCTCACAGTAGCGATTTGGAAATCACGCAGTGTCCTTTGCTTGAAAGGCTTTCTCCTTTTCATCAACCTTTATGATCCTCTTAACTCTTTTTGTTGAGGGCTTGACTGCAGTTGAAGAAGGCTCTGCCACTAGTGCTCTTTTAGTTCCTCTTCTTGCTGGGGGTTTGGGAGTAGCTTTCTCTTTTCCTTTCTTGGTGGCCATCCTGAAAAAGGGAAGAGAAAGTAAATTAAATTCAAAGAGATATATAGCAAGGAAAAGAACGGAAAAGGTGGTGATGGATGCACATTAGGAGGTAACTGACATTAACACACGCTCATGAGTACATGTGAAAAGTCATCAAAGGAGAATAGCCAGTGCATATAATGACAAGTGAATGCAAGGTGTTTATTGGCATGCCGAAAAAGGGCATGAGTAGCATAGACCAAGCATTACTTTGTAACAAACCATCACATTTGTATTGACAATTAAATTCAATTAATTTAATAGTAAAGAGAATTTGTGAAAAGCAAGCATTGAATATTAGAATAACATAGAGAAGTGCATAATGCCATATGGGCTTTTTCACAAACACATAGCATGCATGGTAAATAAGGTATAGAAAGTATTAAAGTGAACATGCAAGCAACCCTTTAAAGAAAATAATATATAATTGCCAAACAATTTGCAACAATTCACAAGCATATAATGAAGAATAATGACTCAATTAAAATTCTAACACCATGTAAAAAGGAAAGAAGAAGAAAGAAAATATGAATAATGAAAAGAAAAAGAAAAGAAAAGAAAATAACATATAAAATAAGAAGAATGAGAGAAAAGAAAAGGATGAAGAAGAAAATAAAACCTTGTTAATGGAAGTGAGGGAGAGAGAGTGAAAGGTGAGATAGAAGGAAGAAGGGAGGAGGAAGAAATAAGGAGGGAAAAGAAAAATTAGGATTTGGAGAAGAAAAAGATATGATAATTGGCAAAATTAGGTTGAGCTGTGCGGCGCAAGCAACGCGATCGCATGTGGCACGCGGTCGCGCGACTTGCGCTTAAGGTGAGGGACGCGGTCGCGTCGGTCACGCGGTCGCGTGACCCAGTTTTGTGCCAGTGGCACGAGGGTTGCCTCGCACTCGCACAACTCTCTGTTCAAAATCATTAAATGCCAAATTTTAGGTGACGCGATCGCATGGGGCATGCGATCGCGTGAGTGGGCAGTTTATGGGGTACGACGCGGCCGCATGGGGCACGCAGTCGCGTGAGGGGGACTGCGCATCCAGCGCCAGTTCAGCACCACTCTAGCATAACTTTCAGCTGTGCACCCTTTCTACGTCGAAAATCAGGGCACGCGGTCGCGTGGGGCACGCGGTCGCGTGGGAGGCCATTATTCCCATATGACGCGGTCGCGTCAGCGACGTGGTCGCGTGGGGTGAATTGGGCCATTGGCACGCCTCCAGCCCTGCTCCTGCGTATCTCTCTATTTGTTTTTATTTTTCTCCCCTGTCCTTGCGACGCAGACGCGTCGCTGATGCAGTCGCGTCGCATGGCATTATTTTTTTATTTTTTTTAAATATGTAAATGCAGATGCACGAAATATACTAATAAAGAGAAGAGTTATTGGATAAGAAAACTAAAAATAGAGAAAAGAACGATCATACCATGGTGGGTTGTCTCCCACCTAGCACTTTGCTTTAACATCCGTAAGTTGGATGCTCCACTAGCTCAGTCTTTGGCTATGTGGGGATATTCCAAGAGGAAGATCTCGAGTTCCTTGTCTTTCTTCCACTTTTCACCATGGTACAGCTTTAAACGATGTCCATTAACTTTGATAAGCTCCGAGCTCGAAGGATGGCTAAGGTGATAAACTCCGTACGGTTCGGCCTTCTCTACTCTGTATGGACCTTCCCATCTTGATCTCAACTTGCCTGGCATGAGCCTCAGTCGAGATTTGTAAAGGAGGACCGAGTCCCCAGGTTGGAACTCTTTCCTCTTGATGTTCTGGTCATGTACAGCCTTCATCTTCTCCTTGTGTAGTTTTGAGTTCTTATAAGCTTCTAGGCGAAGGCTCTCCAGTTCTTGCAGTTGCAACTTCCTTTCAGCTCCGGCTTTCTCAATTCCCATATTGCACTCCTTGACTGCCCAAAAGGCTTTGTGCTCTATTTTAACTGGGAGATGGCAAGCTTTTCCATAAACTAAGCGAAAAGGACTCATCCCAATGGGTGTTTTGTATGCTGTTCTGTATGCCCAGAGTGCATCTTGTAGCCTGGTGCTCCAGTCTCTTCTATGAGGCTTTACTATCTTCTGCAAGATACGCTTTATCTCTCTATTTGATACCTCGGCTTGCCCATTGGTCTGAGGATGGTATGCTGTCGCAACTTTATGAATTATCCCATGCTTCTTCATTAGTCTTGTTAGTCTCCTGTTACAAAAATGGGTGCCTTGATCGCTCACGATTGCTCGTGGGGATCCAAAGCGACAGATAATATGGTTTCTCACAAAGGAAACAACAGTGTTAGCATCATCAGTGCGGGTAGGAATTGCTTTCACCCATTTGGAAACGTAATCCACAGCTAACAATATATAAAAATAACCATTAGAATTCGGAAATGGACCCATGAAGTCAATGCCCCAAACATCAAAAATTTCACAAAAAAGCATATATTGTTGAGGCATCTCATCCCTCCTGGATATATTACCAAATTTTTAGCATGGGAGACAAGATTTACAATACTCAGCAGCATCTCTAAAAAGGGTAGGCCACTGGTGCACGAAATTGTGATGTCCAGGCTCAGACTATTCCTGGCACGTGAGCAACTTGGTACGCGTAATCGTGATTACACATTCATAATTTGTCACAACTTCGATACAACTGACCAGCAAGTGCACTGGGTCGTCCAAGTAATACCTTACGTGAGTAAGGGTCGAATCCCACGGAGATTGTTGGTATGAAGCAAGCTATGGTCACCTTGTAAATCTCAGTCAGGCGGATATAAAGTGATAATGGAGTTTTCGAATAATAAATAATAGAATAGGGATAGAGGTACTTATGTAAATCATGGGTAGGAATTTCAGATAAGCTAATGGAGATGCTTTTTGTTCCTCTGAACCACTGCTTTCCTGCTGTCTTCATCCAATCAGTCTTACTCCTTTCCATGGCTGGCTTTATGTGATACATCACCACTGTCAATGGCTACTTTCGGTCATCTCTCGGGAAAATGATCCAATGCCCTGTCACGGCACGGCTAATCGTCTGGAGGCATCACACTTGTCAATGGCTTCATCTTATCCTCTCAGTGAATAATATGCTCACGCACCCTGTCACGGCACGGCTATTCATCTGTTAGTTTTCGATCATGCTAGAATAGGATTTACTATCCTTTTGCGTCTGTCACTAACGCCCTGCAATCGTGAGTTTGGAGCTCGTCACAGTCATTCAATCATTGAATCCTACTCAGAATACCACAGACAAGGTTTAGACCTTCCGGATTCTCTTGAATGCCGCCATCATTCTAGCTTACGCCACGAAGATTCTGGTTAGGAGATCTAAGAGATATTCATTCTAGCTTATTTCATGTAGAACAGAAGTGTTTGTCAGGCACGCGTTCATAAAGGAGAAGGATGATGAGCGTCACACATAATCATCACCTTCATCACGTTCTTGGGTGCGAATGGATATCTTAGAAGTGAAATAAGATGAATTGAATAGAAAACAGAAGTACTTTGCATTAATCTTTGAGGAACAGCAGAGCTCCACACCTTAATCTATGGAGTGTAGAAACTCTACCGTATGAAAATACATAAGTGAAGGTCCAGGCATGGCCGAGATGGCCAGCCCCCTAAAACGTGATCAATAGTCTCCTAAGATGAACAATGGATTAAAACTGAGACCAAAGATACCTAATACAATAGTAAGAGGTCCTATTTATAATAAACTAGCTACTAGGGTTTACATGAGTAAGTAATTGATGCATAAATCCACTTCCGGGGCCCACTTGGTGTGTGCTTGGGCTGGGCTTGAGTGTTGCACGTGTAGAGGTCCTTCTTGGAGTTGAACGCCAGTTTTTGTGCCAGTTTGGGCGTTCAACTCTGGTTTTGGCTCATTTTCTGGCGCTGGACGCCAGATTTGGGTAGAGAGCTGGCGTTGAACGCCAGTTTACGTCATCTATTCTTGGCCAAAGTATGGACTATTATATATTTCTGGAAAGCCTTGGATGTCTACTTTCCAATGCAATTGGAAGCGTGCCATTTCGAGTTCTGTAGCTCTAGAAAATCTATTTTGAGTGCAGGGAGGTCAGAATCCAACAGCATCAGCAGTCCTTCTTCAACCTCTGAATCTGATTTCTGCTCAAGTCCCTCAATTTCAGCCAAAAAATACCTGAAATCACAGAAAAACACACAAACTCATAGTAAAGTCCAGAAATGTGAATTTAACATAAAAACTAATGAAAACATCCCTAAAAGTAACTAGATTCTACTAAAAACATCCTAAAAACAATGTCAAAAAGCGTATAAATTATCCGCTCATCACAACACCAAACTTAAATTGTTTCTTGTCCCCAAGCAACTGAAAATCAAATAGGATAAAAAGAAGAGAATATACTATAAATTCCAAACTATCAATGAAACATAGCTCCAATCAAATGAGCGGGACTTATAGCTTTTTGCCTCTTGAATAGTTTTGGCATCTCACTTTATCCATTGAGGTTCAGAATGATTGGCATCTATAGGAACTCAGAGTTCAGATAGTGTTATTGATTCTCCTAGTTCAGTATGATGATTCTTGAACATAGCTTCTTTATGAGTCTTGGCCGTGGCCCTAAGCACTTTGTTTTCCAGTATTACCACCAGATACATAAATGCCACAGACACATAATTGGGTAAACCTTTTCAGATTGTGACCCAGCTTTGCTAAAGTCCCCAATTAGAGGTGTCCAGGGTTCTTAAGCACACTCTTTTTTTTGCTTTGGACCTTGACTTTAACCGTTCAGTCTCAAGTTTTCACTTGACACCTACACGCCACAAGCACATGGTTAGGGACAGCTTGGTTTAGCCGCTTAGGCCAGGATTTTATTCCTTTAGGCCCTCCTATCCACTGATGCTCAAAGCCTTGGGATCCTTTTTATTTGCCCTTGCCTTTTGGTTTTAAGGGTTATTGGCTTTTTGCTCTTGCCTCTTGGTTTTAAGAGCTTTTGGCTTTTTCTGCTTGCTTTTTCTTTCTAATTTTTTTTTATTTTTTTTTTTGCCTATTTTTTTTTCTTTTTTTTTTTCTGCAAGCTTTGTTCTTTGCTGCTTTTTCTTGCTTCAAGAATCATTTTTATGATTTTTCAGATTATCAAATAACATGTCTCCTTGTCATCATTCTTTCAAGAGCCAACATATTTAACATTCTTGAACAACAACTTCAAAAGACATATGCACTGTTCAAGCATTCATTCAGAAAACAAGAAGCATTGTCACCACATCAATATAATTAAGCTAAGTTCAAGGATAAATTCGAAACTCATGTACTTCTTGTTCTTTTGAATTAAAACAGTTTTTATTTTAAGAGAGGTGATGGATTCATAGGACATTCATAACTTTAAGACAAATTTACTAACTACTAATGATCATGCAATGAAGACACAAACACAGATAAGCACATAACATAGAAAATGAAAAACAGAAGAAATAAGAACAAGGAATGAATCCACATTAGTGATTGTGGCGTTTCCTTCTTGAGGAACCAATGATGTCCTTGAGCTCTTCTATGTCTCTTCCTTGTCTTTGTTGCTCCTCCCTCATTGCTTTTTGATCTTCTCTTATTTCATGAAGCATGATGGAGTGCTCTTGATGTTCCACCCTTAATTGTCCCATGTTGGCACGTAATTCTTCTAGGGAGGTGTTGATTTGCTCCCAATAGTTTTGTGGAGGAAATTGCATTTGAGGCATCTCCGGGATCTCATGGTGATGAGCTTCCTGCGCCTCTTGAGCTCCATGAATGGGCTCTCTTGCTTGCTCCATCTTTTTCTTAGTGATGGGCTTTAGAGATGAATCTTTCCATCTCCCATGGCTCAGAGGTGAAAGCACTTGCCTTCCCTTTCGTCTTTGAGGTTTCTCTGGCCTTAGGTGCCATTAATGGTTATGTAAAAACAAAAAGCTTATGCTTTTACCACACCAAACTTAGAATATTGCTCGTCCTCGAGCAAGAGAAGAAGAATAGAAGAAGAAGAAGAAGATATGGAGGAGAGGGGGAAGGTGTTGTGTTTCGGCCAAGAAGGGTATAGAGGGGTTGTGTTGTGTGAATTTGAAGAAGAATGGAGGGCTTTATATAGGGAAGGGAGGGGGTTAAGGTTTGGCCATTTAGGGTGGGTTTGGGTAGGAAATTGGTTTTGAATTTTGAAGGTAGGTGGAGGTTATGAGGTAGGTTTATGGGGAAGAGTGGATGGATTTGAGTGGTGAAGAGGTGATGGGGAAGAGTGTTTATGGGGTTTTGTGAAGGAGGGGTGAGAAGAAGTGAGTGGAGGTAGGTGGGGATCCTGTGGGATTCACAGATCTTGAGATGATCCTATGGGGTCCACAGATCTTGAGTTGATCCTGTGGGGTCCACAGATCCTGAGGTGTTCAAGGATTTACATCCCTGCACCCATTAGGCATGTAAAAATGCCCTTGCACACAACTCTGGGCGTTCAGCGCCAGGTTGGTGCCCATTTTGGGCGTTCAACGCCCATTTGCTGCCATTTCTGGCGTTGAACGCCAGAACCATGCTTGTTCTGGGCGTTCAGCGCCAGGATGCTACCCATTCTGGGCGTTCAGCGCCAGAACCATGCTCTGTTCTGGCGTTTGAACGCCAGACAGGTGCTCCTCCAGGGTGTGATTTTTCTTCTGCTGTTTTTGATTCCGTTTTTGATTTTTTTGTTTGTTTTGTGACTCCACATGATCCTGAACCTATAAAGACATATAACTAAGAAAAATATAGTTAGATAAATAAAAATTGGGTTGCCTCCCAACAAGCACTTCTTTAATGTCAATAGCTTGACAGTGGGCTCTCATGGAGCCTCACAGGTGTGCAGAGCTTTGTTGAGACTCTCCAACACCAAACATAGAGTTTGGATATGGGAGTTCAACACCAAACTTAGAGTTTGGTTGTGGCCTCCCAACACCAAACTTAGAGTTTGACTGTGGGGGCTCTGGTTGACTCTGCTTTGAGAGAAGCTTTTCATGCTTCCTCTCCATGGTTGCAGAGGGAGATCCTTGAGTTTTAAACACAAGGGAGTCCTCATTCCATTGAAGGACTAGTTCACCTCTGTCAACATCAATCACAGCTCTTGCTGTGGCCAGGAAAGGTCTTCCTAGGATGATGGATTCATCCTCTTCCTTTCCAGTATCCAGGACTATGAAATCAGCAGGGATGTAAAGGCCTTCAACCTTTACTAATACGTCCTCTACTTGTCCATAAGCCTGTTTTCTTGAACTGTCTGCCATCTCTAATGAGATTTTAGCAGCTTGCACCCCATAAATTCCTAGTTTCTCTATTACAGATAGGGGCATGAGGTTTATTCCTGAACCAAGGTCACATAGAGCCTTAAAGATCATGGTGCCTATGGTACAGGGTGTTATGAACTTTCCAGGATCCTGTCTCTTCTGAGGCAATGTCAGTTGATCCAGATCACTTAGTTCATTGATGAACAAGGGAGGTTCAACTTCCCAAGTATCAATGCCAAATAATTTGGCATTCAGCTTCATGATTGCACCAAGAAATATGGCAGTTTGCTCTTCAGTAACATCCTCATTCTCTTCAGAAGAGGAATACTCATCAGAGCTCATGAAGGGCATAAGGAGGTTCAATGGAATCTCTATGGTCTCTAGATGAGCCTCAGATTCCTTTGGTTCCTCAGAGGGAAGCTCCTTATTGGTCACTGGACGTCCCAGGAGGTCTTCCTCCTTGGGATTCACGTCCTCCTCTCCCTCATTGGGTTCGGCCATTTTGCTTATGTCAATGGCCTTGCACTCTCCTTTTGGATTCTCTTCTGTATTGCTTGGGAGAGTACTGGGAGGGATTTCAGTGATCCTTTTACTCAGCTGGCCCACTTGTGCTTCCAGATTTCTAATGGAAGATCTTGTTTCATTCATGAAACTTACAGTGGCCTTAGACAGATCAGAGACTAAGTTTGCTAAATTAGAAGCATTTTGTTCAGAGTTCTCTGTCTGTTGCTGAGTGGATGATGGAAAAGGTTTATTATTGTTAAACCTGTTTCTTCCACCATTATTAAAGCCTTGTTGAGGCTTTTGATCCTTCCATGAGAAATTTGGATGATTTCTCCATGATGAGTTATAGGTGTTTCCGTAAGGTTCACCTAAGTAATTCACCTCTGCTATTGCAGGGTTCTCAGGATCATATGCTTCTTCTTCATGAGAAGCCTCTTGAGTACTGTTGGATGCAGCTTGCATTCCATGCAAACTCTGAGAGATCATATTGACTTGCTGAGTCAATATTTTATTCTGAGCCAATATGGCATTCAGAGTATCAACTTCAAGAACCCCCTTCTTCATAGGCGTCCCATTACTCACAGGATTCCTTTCAGAAGTGTACATGAACTGGTTATTAGCAACCATGTCAATGAGTTCTTGAGCTTCTGCAGGCGTTTTCTTTAGGTGAATGGATCCACCTGCAGAAGTGTCCAGTGAAATTTTTGATAGCTCAGATAAACCATCATAGAATATATCCAGGATGGTCCATTCTGAAAGCATGTCAGAAGGACACTTTTTGGTCAACTGTTTGTATCTTTCCCAAGCTTCATAGAGGGATTCACCTTCTTTCTGTCTGAAGGTTTGAACATCAGCTCTAAGCTTGCTCATCTTTTGAGGAGGAAAGTACTTGGCTAAGAAAGCCGTGACCAGCTTATCCCAAGAGTTCAGGCTGTCTTTGGGTTGAGAATCCAACCATAATCTAGCTCTGTCTCTTACAGCAAAAGGGAAAAGCATGAGCCTGTAGACTTCAGAATCTACTCCATTAGTCTTAACAGTATCACATATCTGCAAGAATTCAGTTAAGAACTGAAAAGGATCTTCAGATGGAAGTCCATAAAACTTGCAGTTCTGCTGCATCAGAGAAACTAATTGAGGTTTCAGCTCAAAGTTGTTTGCTCCAATGGCAGGAATGGAGATGCTTCTTCCATGTAAATTGGAATTAGGTGCAGTAAAGTCACAAAGCATCTTCCTTACATTATTATTATTTTCGGCTGCCATCTCCTCTTCCTGTTCGAAAATTTCTGAAATGTTATCTCTGGATTGTTGTATTTTAGCTTCTCTTAATTTTTTCTTCAGAGTCCTTTCAGGTTCTGGATCTGCTTCCACAAGAATGTTCTTATCCTTTCTCCTGCTCATATGACAAAGAAGAAGGCACAGAAAAATAATAATAATAATAGAGATCCTTTATACCACAGAATAGGGATCCCTGTGTGAGTAGAAGAAGAGGGGGAGACAAAGAATGTAATATAATGGAAGAAACACAACTGTGAGGATGGCAGAGATGTGAGATGAGATGTTAGGATATGAATGAATAAATAGAATAAGATGGGGGAGGGATAATTTTCGAAAAATATTTTTGAAAAAGAGTTAGTAATTTTCGAAAATGGTTTTTGAAAAATGTTAGTAATTTTCGAATTTTTTTTTTGAAAAGGGTTAGTAATTTTTTTCGAAAATTCAAATAAAAAATAAAGTAATTAGTTTAATTAAAAAGAAATTTAGAAAAAGAGGGAGATATTTTCGAAAATGAGAGAGAGAGAGTTAGTTAGGTGGTTTTGAAAAAGATAAGAGACAAACAAAAAGTTAGTTAGTTAGTTGAAACAAATTTTGAAAGGATAAGAAGTTAGAAAAGATATTTTGAAAAGATATTTTTGAAAAAGATAAGATAAGAAGATATTTTAGAAGTTAGTTTTGAAAAAGATTTGATTTTTAAAATCTCAATTAATGACTTGATTCATAAGAAATCACAAGATATGATTCTAGAACTTAAAGTTTGAATCTTTCTTAACAAGCAAGTAACAAACTTCAAATTTTTGAATCAAAACATTAATTGATTATGTTATTTTTGAAAATTTGATATAAAAATAAGAAAAAGATTTTTGAAAAATATTTTTGGAATTTTCGAAATTAACTAAGAATTTTGAAAAAGATTTGATTTTTGAAAAAGATTTTGAAAAAGATAAGATTTTCAAATTGAAAATTTGATTTGACTCATGAGAAACAATTTGATTTTAAAAATTTTTGAAAAAGTCAACTCAAATTTTCGAATTTGATGAGAGAAAAAGGGAAAGATATTTTTTTGATTTTTGAATTTTTATGATGAGAGAGAAAAACACTAAAAAGATGCAATGCATGAAATTTTTAGATCAAAACATGTGATGCATACAAGAATGCTATGAATGTCAAGATGAACACCAAGAACACTATGAATGTCAAGATGAACATCATAGACACAATTTTGAAAAACTTTTAATGCAAAGAAAACATGCAAGACACCAAACTTAGAATTCTTTAATGCTTAGACACTAAGAATTCAAGAATGCATATGAAAAACAATAAAAGACACAAAACAAAAAATCATCAAGATCAAACAAGAAGACTTACCAAGAACAACTTGAAGATCATGAAGAACACTATGAATGCATGAAAATTTTTGAAAAATGCAAGATGCACATGCAATTGACACCAAACTTATAGCATGACTCAAGACTCAAACAAGAAACAGAAAAATATTTTTTTGATTTTTATGAATTTTCTAATTTTTTTTGGATTTTTTTTTCGAAAATTATATGAAAAAGAAAAAATAAGGATTCCAAAATTTTTAATATGAATTCCAGGAATCTTGCATTCTTAGTCTAAAGCTTCAGTCCAGGAATCAGACATGGCTCACTAGCCAGCCAAGCTTTCAATGAAAGCTCCGGTCCAAAACACTAGACATGGCCAATGGCCAGCCAAGCTTCAGCATTTAACACCAGAGTATATTGCTCTTGATAACAAATTGCAAGCCTCAGTCCAAATAAATTTAGACATGGCTTTACAGCCAGCCAGGCTTCACATGCTTCATGAAACACTAGAATTCATTCTTAAAAATTTTGAATAAACTTTTTGAAAATATTTTTTTTTCCGAAAACAGATGAGAAAATTTTTTGAAATATTTTTGAAAATAAAATAAAAAGAAAATCACCTAATCTGAGCAACAAGATGAACCGTCAGTTGTCCAAACTCGAACAATCCCCGGCAACGGCGCCAAAAACTTGGTGTTGTTGCCAGGATTGGGATCTCAGACGATTCTTGGCGCCAAACAGGAACAATTAAGTCCCCGGCAACGGCGCCAAAAACTTGGTGCACGAAATTGTGATGTCCAGGCTCAGACTATTCCTGGCACGTGAGCAACTTGGTACGCGTAATCGTGATTACACATTCATAATTTGTCACAACTTCGATACAACTGACCAGCAAGTGCACTGGGTCGTCCAAGTAATACCTTACGTGAGTAAGGGTCGAATCCCACGGAGATTGTTGGTATGAAGCAAGCTATGGTCACCTTGTAAATCTCAGTCAGGCGGATATAAAGTGATAATGGAGTTTTCGAATAATAAATAATAGAATAGGGATAGAGGTACTTATGTAAATCATGGGTAGGAATTTCAGATAAGCTAATGGAGATGCTTTTTGTTCCTCTGAACCACTGCTTTCCTGCTGTCTTCATCCAATCAGTCTTACTCCTTTCCATGGCTGGCTTTATGTGATACATCACCACTGTCAATGGCTATTTTCGGTCATCTCTCGAGAAAATGATCCAATGCCCTGTCACGGCACGGCTAATCGTCTGGAGGCATCACCCTTGTCAATGGCTTCATCTTATCCTCTCAGTGAATAATATGCTCACGCGCCCTGTCATGGCACGGCTATTCATCTGTCAGTTCTCGATCATGCTAGAATAGGATTTACTATCCTTTTGCGTCTGTCACTAACGCCCTGCAATCGTGAGTTTGGAGCTCGTCACAGTCATTCAATCATTGAATCCTACGCAGAATACCACAGACAAGGTTTAGACCTTCCGGATTCTCTTGAATGCCACCATCATTCTAGCTTACGCCACGAAGATTCTGGTTAGGAGATCTAAGAGATATTCATTCTAGCTTATTTCATGTAGAACAGAAGTGTTTGTCAGGCACGCGTTCATAAAGGAGAAGGATGATGAGCGTCACACATAATCATCACCTTCATCACGTTCTTGGGTGCGAATGGATATCTTAGAAGTGAAATAAGATGAATTGAATAGAAAACAGAAGTACTTTGCATTAATCTTTGAGGAACAGCAGAGCTCCACACCTTAATCTATGGAGTGTAGAAACTCTACCGTATGAAAATACATAAGTGAAGGTCCAGGCATGGCCGAGATGGCCAGCCCCCTAAAACGTGATCAATAGTCTCCTAAGATGAACAATGGATTAAAACTGAGACCAAAGATACCTAATACAATAGTAAGAGGTCCTATTTATAATAAACTAGCTACTAGGGTTTACATGAGTAAGTAATTGATGCATAAATCCACTTCCGGGGCCCACTTGGTGTGTGCTTGGGCTGGGCTTGAGTGTTGCACGTGTAGAGGTCCTTCTTGGAGTTGAACGCCAGTTTTTGTGCCAGTTTGGGCGTTCAACTCTGGTTTTGGCTCATTTTCTGGCGCTAGACGCCAGATTTGGGTAGAGAGCTGGCGTTGAACGCCAGTTTACGTCATCTATTCTTGGCCAAAGTATGGACTATTATATATTTCTGGAAAGCCTTGGATGTCTACTTTCCAACGCAATTGGAAGCGTGCCATTTCGAGTTTTGTAGCTCCAGAAAATCCATTTTGAGTGCAGGGAGGTCAGAATCCAACAGTATCAGCAGTCCTTCTTCAACCTCTGAATCTGATTTCTGCTCAAGTCCCTCAATTTCATCCAGAAAATACCTGAAATCATAGAAAAACACACAAACTCATAGTAAAGTTCAGAAATGTGAATTTAACATAAAAACTAATGAAAACATCCCTAAAAGTAACTAGATTCTACTAAAAACATCCTAAAAACAATGTCAAAAAGCGTATAAATTATCCGCTCATCAGCCACCAGAATCCACAGTCCAAGATTTTTCTAGCAGTTCTTTGAGGGCCAAAATGTCCTCCACTCTTAGATGAGTGACAGGCCTCTAAGATGGACTGGAATTCTGATTGAGGAACACACCGTCTAATTACCTGATCAGCGCCACATCTCCATAAATATGGGTCATCCCATATATAATATTTAGACTCGCTTTTCAGCTTGTCTCTTTGATGCTTAGAAAAGTTTGGAGGAAATGTGTGGCTAACTAGATAATTAGCTACAGGTGCATACCAAGGGGATACTTCAGATACTGCTTGCAGGTTATCAAATGAAAAATTATCATCTATATGAGTAGAATCATCCTTAATGTGCTCAAGGCGACTCAAGTGGTCTGCCACTAAATTCTGGTTACCACTCCTATCCTTTATTTCTAAATCAAATTCTTGTAATAACAGTATCCAACGTATAAGCCTCGGTTTGGACTCCTTTTTAGATAATAGATATTTTAAAGCTGCATGGTCCGAATACACTACTACTCTAGTACCAAGTAAATAAGCTCAGAATTTATCCAGAGCAAAAACAATAGCAAGAAGCTCTTTCTCAGTAGTAGTATAATTGGACTGGGCAGCGTCTAAAGTCTTAGACGCACAAGCAATAACAAAAGGATCCTTACCTTCGCGCTGAGCCAGCGCTGCTCCTACTGCATGGTTGGAAGCATCACACATGATTTCAAACGGCTGGTTGACGTTAG
Source organism: Arachis ipaensis (assembly GCF_059453495.1). Classification (NCBI taxonomy): domain Eukaryota; kingdom Viridiplantae; phylum Streptophyta; class Magnoliopsida; order Fabales; family Fabaceae; genus Arachis; species Arachis ipaensis. The sequence goes on from NC_142436.1 coordinate 114,029,654, forward strand.
GATTTTTGCCAGTAAAGAATTTCATAAAAACAGTTGCGTTGTAGATATAGTCTCTAAACCAACAAAAATCCCTTCGTACAAATGTTTTGGTTGTCACAAGTAACAAACCCCTTTGAAATTGATAACCAAGTATTCAAACCTCGGGTCGTCTTCTCAAGGAATTGCAGGGAGGTATGTTCTTATTATTGGTTATGAGTTTTCTGGGGAATGTTGAGTTTGGGAAATGGGCACAGGTATATTTAAATGACAAGTAAAATAAAGTAATAATAATAAAATCTCTTGGCAAGGTATAAGAAATTAGAAGTCCAGACTTAGTTATCCTTATCAATAATAATGAAAGTTGAATCTTAATTCCACTTAGTTGACCTTTACTAAAGCAAAGGAAAGTCAAGGGACTAATTAGTTTGATCTTCGAATCCTATTTATTTCCTAAGAAAAGGTTGGGATTATTTGAAGTTCAGTTCAATTAGCAAAGATAACAGTTATCAATTATGTTGAGATAAGGTAACTCCTGAGTTACTGCTTTCTTAACCAAGACAAAAAGGGAAAAAGTAAATTTACCGGAATAAAAATGCCTTCAGATGGGAAGCAACATTAACATAAATTAAAGAGAGCAATCATAATTCTGAAATACCTCAAAATATATTAAAATAGAAAATCAATCATAAAGAGTCATAAACAAAAGTGAGAAAAAAAATAAAAAGAACATTGAACCTGGATTGAGAGTCACTCCTAAAACTAAGAGAAGTCCTAAATCCTAATCCTAAGAGAGAGAAGAGAACCTCTCTCTCTAAAAACTACATCTACTCCTAAAATTGTGAATATGAAAGCCTCCTCATGAATGGATGCATTCCCCCATTTTATAACCTCTAATCTGTGTGTTCTGGGCTGAAAGCTGGGTCAAAAGCAGCCCAGAAATCGCCCCCTGCGATTTCTATTACGTTCAGGTCGCGGAAAGGTGACGCAGCTGCGCGGATTGGGTGTTGGCCAGGTCACGCATCCGCGTGACCCACGCGTTCGCGTCGCCTGGCGTCAGGGCAACTATGGTAATTTATATATCAAATCGAAGCTCCGAACGTTAGCTTTCCAACACAACTGGAACCGCGTCATTTGGACCTCTGTAGCTAAAGTTATAGCCGTTTGACTGCGAAGAGGTCAGGCTGGACAGCTTAGCAATTTCTCCAACTTATTGTATTCCTTCCACTTTTGCATGCTTCCTTTCCATCCTCTGAGCCATTCCTGCCCTATAATCTCTAAAAACACTTAACACACATATCAGGGCATCTAATGGTAATAAGAGAGGATTAATATTAGCAAATATAAGTCCAAAGAAACATGTTTTCAATCAAAGCACATAATTAGGAAGGCAAATGTAAAACCATGCAAATAGTATGAATAAGTGGGTAAAGAGTTGATGAAAACCACTCAATTGAGCACAAGATAAACCATAAAATAGTATCACTGGCTCCAGTCTGGTCCTCTCACAATTGGAGCTTGAGTCAGGGCGGCCTTCAGCTTATCAAACGCTTGCTTGCTATCGTCACTGAACTCGAACTCAATATCCTTCTGTAGTAATCTGGATAAGGAAAGTGCTACCTTACTAAAGTCCTTAATAAATCTCCTGTAAAAACCTGCATGGCCAAGGAACGAACGGACTTCCCTCACAGAAGAGGGGTAAGGTAAACTAGAAATAACATTCACCTTTGCTGGGTCTACAGAAATACCATTATTAGATACTACATGTCCTAATACAATCCCTTGTTTTACCATAAAATGACATTTTTCAAAATTCAATACAAGGTTTGTATTAACACATCTGTTTAATACTCTAGATAATCCATCTAAGCAAAGGCTAAAAGAATCACCATAAACGCTAAAATCATCCATAAAAACCTCCATACAGTTCTCAATAAGATCAGAGAAAAGACTCATCATACACCTTTGGAAAGTAGCTGGTGCATTGCACAAGCCAAAGGGCATTCTCTTGTAAGCATAAGTCCCAAAAGGACATGTAAAAGTGGTCTTTTCCTGATCCTCAGGAGCTATATGAATCTGGAAATAACCTGTGTAACCATCTAAAAAGCAATAATGTGATTTACCTGACAGGTGATCCAGCATTTGATCAATAAATGGAAGTGGGTAGTGATCCTTACGGGTGGCTTGGTTGAGATGCCTGTAATGAATGCAGACTCTCCAAGCATTCTGAACTCTAGTTGCTATGAGCTCTCCATGCTCATTCTTCACTGTAGTGACTCCAGACTTCTTGGGCACCACTTGTACTGGGCTAACCCATTCACTGTCTGAAATGGGATAGATGATACCTGCTTCCAATAGTTTGGTCACTTCCTTTTTGACAACTTCTAAGATAGTGGGATTCAATATTCTTTGGGGTTGACGGACAGGTTTTGTGCCCTCTTCTAAAAATATTCTGTATTCACATACTTGAGGGTTGATACCTACTATGTCTGCCAAACTCCACCCAATTGCCTTCTTGTGCCTCCTCAGTACATCAAGTAACTGCTCTTCCTGTTGAGAAGTGAGTTCCCTTGCAATGATAACTGGAAACTTTTGCTCATCTTCAAGATAAGCATATTTGAGGTGTGGAGGAAGAGGTTTTAATTCCAACTTCTGATCATGGGCAGGCTCTGGATTGTCTGGAACTTGTGAAAATGTCGAAGTGCCCTCATTGTCAATCAAGAGGATCCCCACACTTGGACCTTGTCCAGTGTGCCTCTCTTCTAATTCTTCCTTGTGAACTGCAGCTACAGTTTCATCTATGACATCACACTGGAAGATAGAATAATCTTTTGGAGGGTTGTTTATGACTCCATTCAGATTGAAGATTACTATCCGGCCATCTATTTCAAAAGAGTATGTTCTTGAAAAAACATCCAATTTGAATTTTGATGTCTTCAGAAATGGTCTTCCAAGTAGGATTGATGATGGCTTATCTGAGTCATTATGGGGCATCTCCAAGATATAAAAATCAGTGGGAAATGTAAGCCCTTTAATGTTCACTAAAACATCTTCAGCAACTCCAGCCACTATAATAATGCTTTTATCTGCTAACACAAAACGAGTTGCCGACCTTTTTAAGGGAGGGAGCCTCAAAATATCATATATAGACAAAGACATTATACTAACACAGGCTCCTAAATCACACATGCAATCATAAATTACTATAGCACTAATAGTACAACTAACTATACAAGGACCTGGGTCACTACACTTCTCAGGTAATCCTCCCATTAAAGCAGATATGGAACTACCTAAAGGAATAGTTTCTAATTCATTAATTTTGTCCTTATGTATACATAAATCTTTTAGAAACTTTGCATATTTAGGTACTTGTTGAATAACATAAAAAAAAGGAACGGTTACCTCAACCTTTTTGAATATTCCTACCATTTTGGGATCGGGATCCAGCTGCTTCCTGGGCTTCCTTGCAAGTTGTGGAAATGGAATGGGAGTGGTGTTTTCTGTAGTGTCTGTGCCTCTTGGTGCTTCCTCCTGTGGTTGGGCTTCTTCTTTTTCAGTTATGTTCTGTATGTCCTCTTCCTCTTCAACATCTTCTATTTCTACGACCTCTTCAGCTGAGGCGTGTTCTGGTGGGCTTGGCTCCTCCTGATTCCTCTCCTGCAGTGTGGTTCCGGACCTCAGGGTGATGGCATTAATGCCTCCCTTTGGATTTGGTAATGGTTGAGAGGGGATTCCAGTGGAGCTCGAAGGTTGGTTACTGGAATTTTGCATTGATCCAATCTGTGAGACAAGAGCTTGCAAAGTAGCGGTCAGACCATTCAGACTGGCATTAATGTTATTTTCCATGGTCTGTTGACTTCGCTCAAAAAATTTTAGTAACTCTTCATTAGAAGATGAAGAAGGATGAGTGAATTGAGAGGTCTGCTGTTGGGTATTCTGTGGTCCTTGGGATTGCCTCAGGTGAGGTGCTCTGTAAGGTTAGTTTTGCTGCCTGTTGTTGTTATTATTCCACCTCTGATTTTCCTGATTATCTTTGCCTCCTCTGTTATTGTTGTCCCTCCAATTCTGGTTAGAATTGTCCTGCTATCCATGGTTATGATTTCCACCTTGATTGTACCCTTGGTTGGGGCGGTCATAGAAATTATGAGTGGATGCCACCATGTTGCCTTCCTGTTGGAGCTGCGGGCATTCATAAGTATAATGGCCATAATCAGCACAAATTCCGCAAACTCTTTGTGGGACTAACTGTTGGTTTTGCTGTGGTGAAGGAGGTTGAGCTTGCTGAACTTGTTGTTGATTCAATTGTATTTGCTTCAGCAAGTTGGTCATTTCACAGATACTCTGAGTCAGAGCAGCAGTCTCTCTGCTAGAGGATACTTTTGTAACAGCTTTTGAACGGCCTTGCTTTTGTCTGTGGTTCCTAGTAGATTCAGCTAGGTCGCTGATTAATTGCCATGCCTCATTAGTGGTCTTGTACTTTTTCATAGACCCATTGCTAGCACTTTCCAATATGGTCTTATCTTGGGGCCTCATACCCTGTGTGATGTAGCTGAGTAACACTATCTTGTCGATCATGTGGTGGGGGCATGCTTCCAGAAGACTATTGAAGCGCTCCCAGTATTCAAAGAGAGTCTCGTTGTCATCTTGAACAATCATGAAAATGTCTTTCCTCAGTTTATCAGTAACTTCAGATGGAAAGAACTTCTCCAAAAACTCTTTTCTGAGCGTATCCCAGTTGGATACATTTGCTAGGGGTTGAGTGTAGTACCACTCTCTTGCTTTTTCCTTAAGAGAAAATGGGAAAGCTTTCAGTAGAATTGAAGTTTCATCTGTACCATCTCGCCTTATAGTAGAACAGGCTGCCTGGAAATATCTCAGGTGCTTGATAGGCTCTTGAGTAGGTAAGCCATGAAACTTGGGCATCAAATTGAGCAGTGCGGTCTTTATTTCGAAATCTGTAGCCACCATTGGGTGATGCGCTTGAAACGGTTGCATTATAAAATCAGGGGCTCCTTCCTCCTGGATGGTAACTCTTCTGGCTACCGCCATGTTACCTGTACGTAAATCAACCGAATCAGTAGAACGGGGGCTGGTTTCTTCCTCAGATGGCGTTTCAAATCCGCCCTTAGAGAGGACTAACCGACGCCGAGATCGCCTTATTCGTGAGATGGTTCTTTCAATCTCAGGATCGAATAGGGGCAAGCGTGGATCAGGAAGTGAACGCGTCATCTAACGAAAGAAACATGCAGCTCATAGTAGCAAAATAAAATAAAATGCAAATAAATAAATTCTAATTAATAACTTTAGCACTCTATTGCAACTCCCCGGCAACGGCGCCATTTTAATGAGAGGAACTTTTGTGTGGTCTAGAAATTTGCGGATAAATCCTCATTGCAAGTATAGTTTCTAAACCTTCAAAAGTCCTTTCATACAAATGTTTTGGTTGTCACAAGTAACAAACCCTTTTTTAAAATTGATAACCGAGTATTTAAACCTCGGGTCGTCTTCTCAAGGAATTGCAGGGAGGTATGTTCTTATTATTGGTTATGAGTTTGTAAATTAGGGGTTTTAGAAATTAGGGAGCAGTATGTTGCATAAGAAGAATAAAATAAATAAATAACTATAAAATAAACTCTTGGCAAGGTATGAAAACAGGAAGTCCTATCCTAGTTATCCTTATCAATTGTAATGAGAATTGGATTTTTCTCCCACTTTGTTGACCTCTAACTATGAAGGTAAGTTAAGTGGATGAATTAATTTTTATTCCTCAGGTCCTAGTCTTTCCTTGGGAAAGGCTAGAGTTATTGGAACTCGAATTAATTCTTGAAGAATTCCAATTTTCAATCAACAATGAGTTTGATAACTCAAGTGTTTCCAATGATTCAACCAAAGCCAAAAGGGAAGAAAGTCTACTTGAATGAAAATAACTTGGATAAACACAGAGCATTAATAAATTAAAGAGAGCAATCATAAGTCTGAAATACCTCAAATTATATTAAATAAAATATTCAAATCATAACATGGAAAAGTTCATAAATTAAATTGGGAAAATAAATAAAAATAAAGAACCTGTGATTGAGAGTCGCTCCTAAAACTAAGAGAAATCCTAAATCCTAATCCTAAGAGAGAGGAGAGAACCTCTCTCTCTAAAAACTACATCTACTCCTAAAATTGTGAATGTGAAAGCTTTTTTTATGAATGGATACAATCCCTCTACTTTATAGCCTCTAAGCTGTATTTTCTGGGCCAAGAACTGGGTTAGAAACAGCCCAGAATTCACTGGTTGCGAATTCAAACATGCTGAATTTCCGTCACTGCGACGCGTCCGCATGGAGCATGCGGTCGCATCACCTAGCGTCAGGGTAACTATGGCATATTATATATCAAATCGAAGCCCCGGACGTTAGCTTTCCAACACAACTGAAACCGCGTCGTTTGGACCCTTATAGCTAAAGTTATAGCCGTTTGAGTGCGAAGAGGTCAGGTTGGACAACTTTGTAGTTCCTTCAACTTCTTGTATTCCTTCCACTTTTGCATGCTTCCTTTCCATCCTCTGAGCCATTCCTACCCTGTAATCTCCGAAATCACTTAACACACATATCAATGCATCTAATGGTAATAAGAGAGGATTAATCATAGGGAATTTAAGGCCAAAGAAGCATATTTTCAATCAAAGCACATAATTAGGAAGGCAAATGTAAAACCATGCAAATAGCATGAATAAGTGGGTAAAGAGTTGATAAAATCCACTCAATTGAGCACAAGATAAACCATAAAATAGTGGTTTATCAACCTCCCCACACTTAAACATTAGCATATCCTCATGCTAAGCTCAAGAGAAGCTATAAAGATGAAGAGGAATGGTAGAATGCATGAAATGCAACCTATCTGTATGAATGCAACTATATGGAGAATGTTTCTACCTACTTGGTCAAAAGTAAATAAGTTCTCCAAGACAAATACAAACCAATTTCCACTAATTCAAATTAGACAATAAAAGACAAGTAAACTTGTAAGAAGATAGCTCATGAAAGCAGGGAACATAGAATTGAGCACTGAACCCTTACTGGTAGTGTATATCACTCTAACTCTCAAGTGTCTAGGGTCAATCACTCTACTCTTCTCCAGTCATGCTTTCTAAAATTTGTTCTTCACCTAACCAATCAACAATAAATAATATACCAATGCAAACATCATGAGGTCTTTTCAAGGTTGTAATAGGGCTAAGGTAAGGGTAAGGGTATACGTATATGGCTAAGTGAGCTTTATAAATTGAATCTTTAATTAACCTAAGCTTTCACATAACATACATATACTCTATATAACTCTAGAATCATGCCTAGCTACCCATAGTCTTCACTTTTGCATTACATACTCATGTATCAACTTTTTCTTTTTAATTTATCACATGTGCATTGATTTTTTCATTAACTCAACATTGGGGTAATTTTGTCCCCTTATTTATTTATTTATATTATATATATATATTTTTTTTTCTCATTTTTTTTTCTTTCTTTTCTTTTTTTTTTAAATCATAAAAGCAAACATAACTTATCAATGCACATGGATTTTTCATTATTTTTCTATTTTGGTTTTTCATGAGTAGGTTCCCAAATTTCCCATATTCAAATAAATTAAAAACATGATACATTCCCTTATCAACCCATGTTCCCACAATTTTCCCACACTTATTTAATACACAATCTCTATCTTAAGCTAATCAAAGATTCAATTGGGATAATTAATTTGTTTTCCACTTAAGGCTAGTGATGTGGTAAAATATGCAGCTCATAGTAGCAAAATAAAATAAAATTCAAATAAATAAATTCTAATTAATAACTTTAGCACTCTATTGCAACTTCCCGGCAACGGCGCCAAAAATTGATGCGGGCAGAAATTGGTGAATTAAAAATTATTAGAATATAGCATTGCAAGTATAGTTCTTAACTCACCAGAAATCCACCGCTCAATTTAGAAAGGTGTCACAGAAAATTAAAATTTAAAATCTTGGGAGTATGAATCCCAGGTCGTCTTCCAACGAGTTGCAGGAAAGAGTGCTATTTTATTAATCAGATATTTTCGAAAAGGTTTGAGTTGAGTAAACAGGAATTTAAAATGATGAAATTGAATAATGTAAATAAAAGCCTTGACTGGGAGTTGATTACATGGAAGCCCTATTCTTGATGGAACACTCTTAAGATTAATTGACAGTTGAGAGTTATTTCGCTTAGTTATCCTTTACTAAGTAAGGGAAGGTAAAACAAGTTGGAATGCTGTTCTATCCACAAGTCCCAATCCACTCTGGGGAGGATTGGTGTCAGGAATTAGAGAGCAAGCCAACAATAACCCAATTACAATCTTTCTCTTGAACCTTCCAACTCAAGGGTTCCTTTCAATCAACTTCCCATCAAGTTAGGGAACTACTCACTCATTGTAAAGGTAAAATTCATAGCATATGAGAAGAAATTAAAGAAAGACATTGTAAATAAAAATAAAAAATAGTCAATTAAAAATAAAAGTGATCCTTGTATTAAATAATCCTAAAAATATTCCAATGGTAAAATTAAACAAAGCAAAGAACATGGAAGAGTAAGCCAAGTAAAGAAAATGAACTAGAATGACGAAGTCTTGATGAGGTAATAACTCTTCTCAATATCCCAGTGCAAAAAGCTAGAGAAACTAAAATCCTAAGAACTATCAATGTCTCCAGAGAAAAAAAACTAGGGGAGGAGTAAAACTAGATCAATAAACTAAAAACTATGTAGAATGAATGTTGTCTTTGGTTTCTGCATGTTCTCTGGCTCTAGTCTGCTGTTCTGGGCCGAGAACTGGGTCAAAATAGGGTCCAAAATTGCCCCAGCGAATCCTGCAGATTATGCAGATCGCGCATGTCACGCGATCGCGTCATCCATGCGAACGCGTCATTCGCGCTTTTCCTTGCCACGGGTTCGCGTCGTCCACGCCTCCGTGTCGCTCGTGCTTTTTCAGTCCGCGCGGTCGCGTGAGCCATGCGGCCGCGTCACTGCGATTTCTCTTCTTTCGCGCGGTCGCATGAGCCAGGTGGCCGCGTCACTTCTCGCTGGTTATCTCCTCAATTTCTTGTGTTCCTTCCATTTTTGCTAGCTTCCTTTCCAATCTCCAACTCATTCATGCCCTATAAAGCCTGAAACGCTTAACACACAGATCACGGCATCGAATGGAATAAAGAAGAATTAAAATGCATAATTAAGAGTCTCTAGGAAGCAGTTTTCAATCATGTAATAATTTCAGGAAGGAAATATAAATGCATGCTAAATTAATGAATAAGTGGGTAAGGATCATGATAAAACCACACAATTAAACACAATATAAACCATAAAATAGTGGTTTATCAGTTTGCCATGGAATGAATCTTGCATTGTTAAAATAGTTGGTAAGAAAACTTAATCCGAAAAAGTAAACATCTCCAATACTTTAACTATTGTCTCTCACGTTTTCACACTAGACCCATTTTTTGCATTCTTTACTCTTGTTTTGCTGTTTAATTTGTTTTAAAACCCACCAAACCAACTCTTCCATTTGCCTAACTAAGCCAATCAGTTGACCATTGTTGCTCAGTTTCTCAGTCCTCGTGGGATTGATCCTCACTTACCTGAGGTATTACTTGGACGACTCGGTGCACTTGCGGGTTCAGTTGTGGGTATTCTAATTCTCGCACCAAGTTTTTGACACTGTTGCCGGAGACCGACGGTGATTGACAACTACCAGTTGTCTAATTGCTTAGATTATGTATTTTTCTTTAGTTTTGTTTATTTTTTTTTTAATTTTCGATTAGATTTGATTTGTTTTTCTTTAATTTCTGAAATTAAGTTTGGTGTCTCCTTATTTGTTTTTCTTCTACTTTTCTTTTATTTTTCTCTTTTTAAATTTCGAAAACACTAGCTGATTTTCTTTATCCAATTAATTTATTTTCCTATTCATTTTTTGAATTTTTTTAGGTATATTTCTTATGTTAATTAATTTTATTATTTTTTAAAATTTTCAAAAATATTAGTGTTTCTCTTAGTTTAATTTTCGAATTAATAGTTTAATTTTTCTTAAATATTTTTCAAAATTTATGAATTACTGCTTGTGTCATTTTATTTTATTTCTTTTACGCACTCTGAGTAGAGATTCTCACTTTTTCTTATTTTCTGTTTTTGTGTGAGCAAGAACAGGAAGGAGTTCACTATGAATCCGAATGGGAATGAGCAACTTAGAAGGACCGTGGACTCATACACTACTAATCCTAATTTCTATGGTAACAGTGTTGTTGTGCCTCTCATTGGAGCAAACAATTTTGAGCTGAAGCCTCAGTTGATTTTACTGGTGTAGCAGAATTGCCAGTTTCATGGACTCTCGTAGGAAGATCCTAACCTATTTATTTCTAATTTTCTGCAGATCTGTGACACTGTGAAGACTAATGGAGTAAATCTTGATGTCTACAAGCTACTTCTCTTCCAATTTGCTGTCAGGGACAGAGCAAAGCAGTGGCTTGACACTCAACCCAAGGAGAGCTTGGACACTTGGGATAAGGTGGTCAACAAGTTTCTAACCAGATTCTTTCCACCTTAGAGGATGACTAAGCTGAGGAATGATGTCCAAACCTTCAGGCAAAAAGATGGTGAATCCCTCTATGAAGCCTGTGAGAGGTACAAGTCTATAATAAGGAAGTGCCCTCCTGACATGTTCTCAAACTGGATCCAATTACAGATGTTTTATGATGGACTCTTAGAGATGGCTCAAATGTCTCTAGATAATTCTGTAGGTGAATCTCTGCATATGAAGAAAACTCCTAAAGAGGCTAATAAGTTGATTGAGATGGTTGCTAACAACCAATATTTATATTCTTCTAAGATGACCTCTGTGAAGAAAGGAGTCATGGAGTTGGATGCCGTAGATGCTCTTCTTGCTCAGAACAAGCTTTTGTCTAAACAAATGAGTCTTATTACTCAACACTTGAGTGGGATGCAAGCGGTAGCTGTTAATACTCAAAATGCTCCTCAAGATGTTTCTTATAACATGAGTGGTGGCTTCACCCAAGGTGAGACTTATGATTATGCTTAATTTCCTCATGAACAGGTTAATTTTATGGAAAATGCTCCTAGAAACCCTAATGATGATCCATATTCCAAGATCTTTAATCAGGGGTGGAGAAATCACCCAAACTTTGGGTGGAGAGAACAACCTCAGAGGCAACAGAATTTCAATAATCCTCAGGGCAGTTTTAATCAAAATATTTTAAACAACTGACAATCCCAGCCCTCTCAACCACAACAATCACCGTCTCCATCTTAGAATGCTCCTGACTTGGTGTCTATTGTTGCAGAGCTCTTCAAGTGCACTCTTAGTTTCATGCAGAACACCAAAGCTTCACTTAGGAAATTGGAGGTTCATATGGATCAATTAGCCACCAAGGTTACTGAAATTGATCAAAGGACCACTAATACCCTTTCTAGTACCAGAATTCCAAATTCAATAGAGGAGTGCAAGGCTATCGCCTTGATAAGTGATCAAGTGGCAAGTGTAGAGGCAAAAGTTACTGAGATGCCGGTTGAAAAAAAAGCTCTGGAGGAGGTGCAGAATAAAGAGGAGCACGCCCCCTCTAGACACCCGGACAACCCTTTTTCAGTTGATCTTGAAAAGTATCCAGTGTTACCCAAGGCACTAGAGTATAAGCCTAAGATGCCATACCCTCAGAGGCTCCAAAAGGAGACCAAGGACAAGCAATTTTAAGGTTCTTGAAAGTTTTTAGAAAGCTAAAAATAAATATTCCTTTTGCTAAGGCTTTGGAGCAAATGCCTCTCTATGTCAAGTTCATGAAAGAATTACTTTCCAAGAAGAGGACTTTAAAGGGAGATGAGACAGTGATTTTGACTAAGAAATGTAGTGCCATAATTCAAAGTAACTTGCCAAAGAAGATGCCAGACCTAGGAAGCTTTCAGATTCCATGCACCTTTGGGAGTACAACCTTTGAGAAAGCCCTGTGTGATCTTGGTGCAGGCATCAATTTGATGCCCTTACTCGTCATGAAGAAGCTCGGAATTCAAGAGGCACAACCATAAAGGATAGCACTATAAATGGCAGATAAGTCTCTAAAACAGGCACATGGAATAATAGAAAATGTCTTGGTCAAGGTTGGAGAACTTTTTCTTCCTGCAGATTTTGTGATCCTTGACATGGGAGAGGATACAAACGATTCTCTGATCCTTGGAAGGCTATTCCTAGCCACTGGGAGAGGTCTGATTGATGTTGACAAAAGGGAATTAGTTTTGAGGATGCATGAAGACTACTTGGTGTTCAAGGTCTTTAAACCTTTACATCACTCTGATGAAGGAGGCACTTGTATGAAGGGTGAGCTCACTACCCCAAGTATACTAGGACCTTTGACTGATGCAAAGTAGAGTTCACTGTTCAAGTCTCCCTTGGTGGGAACTAATAAATTCTCCCTGACATTAAACCTAAGTTTGGTGTTGGGAGTGCATCATCCACCAAGGAGGGAGTTCCTAAGAAGAAGTTGCCTAGAGGTTAGATGAACAAGAAGATTTCCATTGAAGACTTCTCACATGGAATGAAGGTGTTCATCACTAAGAGTCTGATTCTGCCTTATACAGTGAACATAATCCTATTTTTTGAGCACATTGAGTTAATCCATGATAGCACAAGAAAGAGATTCATAGTGAGGGGTAAAGATCTGAGCCCCTATGACCCTCCTCTTTAGAGGAGCTGACCGTCAAGCTAGTGATGGTAAAAAAGTGCTTGTTGGGAGGCAACCTAACCATGGGTATCCTTTAGTTTTATTTCAGTTTGAGTTTCATATTTTGTGCTTTATTTTCATTGATTTTCATAAGTTTTTCTAGGTTTAATCTTGTTTGTGATCATGCACAGTACTTAGAACAGGGACAGGAGGACTCAGGATGAAGAACAGAACACCCTAGAGCAGGGAGTGTTTTGGTGCTAAACGCCAGCTGAGCATTTAGCACCAGTAAAGGAGCAGAAGAACCTGGCGTTAAATGCCAGGAGGGTATTTAACGCCTAGAATGGTATCCAAAATGGGCATTTAACGCTAGAAGTGTAACAACCCCGATTTTCGAGTACGTGAGATCTTTTCTGAAAATACGAATTTCTCCGAAAGATCAGTAAGGGAAAACCTCTATTATTTCATCAAGAATTTCAATCCTCATTGTCATTATGCCATGTTTAAGCTAGGACCTCTTTTGAGGCAAGCTCGATAAAACAGTCACGAAGAACCTAGTTTTTGAACCGTATCGGTTAGGAGTTTTGATTCGGTTTTTTGTAAATAGTCTCTGTTTGACAAACCGGACTCGATTTATGAGAGAAGAGGGATAATAGGATGATATTATCATTATATTAGTATTAGAAGCTTCTTGAATGATATTATAAGGTTACCTGGTCAGTTTTAGTTAAAAATAGAAAATCGGTTTAACTGGGTTCACAGTTTACTGGTGCAGCTTAGCACCAGCACTCTTTGATGACTTTAGCAATGCTAATGCCTCATCATACATGTTCTATTCTCATATTAAATGTATTACTAGTGTCATTTATGCTAGTAGCTCAGAAAAGAAATTGTAGAGATGTTTTTACAAGTGTTCCGATACATCTAGTTTTAGTAGTTATACACCTGAGATATTTTAATATTATTTTAATCCACCTCCAAGCCAACCAATCACAACTCACCCTACACCCCCAAGACACTCCAAGGCTGTCTCATTTCTTCATTTTGGACGAAAATAACAAGAGAGAAAAGAGAGAAACTTTCATGAACACTTAATCTTCAAAGTTTAATTTATTCTAAACTAAAACTCAAATCAAAACTCCGATTTCACCAAAATGATCCTCTCTTCTTTCTCTACATGATCATATGACTTATCAAGGCTGGAATCAAGGTGAGTTGGCTGCACCATCTCCCTTTTGCTTCGGTTTCAAGGAAACATGCTTAAACATGTGTTTTCTTGATGTTCTTTCTTAGGAATCATGCTTAACTTGACTTGAGGGCCAAGAAACATTAATTTCCAGAAAGTCTAAGGTGAGATATCCCTTCCTAATGTGCTGAGAGAGATTTGGTCAGTTGAGGGTTTGTGGATTTAAAGTTGTTCTTGATGTGATTTAGGAGGAAAAAGTGCTTAAGGACCACCTGAAAGTCTAACTGAATTAGGAGCAACAAAACCAGGTAGGGTTTGGTAAAATTAATCTTGATTAATTGTGTTTCACTTGTGTGATTATGATATGGTTTGGTTATGCTTGAAATTGATTGCTTATAGACTTAATGAACCTATACTTGGGACAGGCTAACTATTCATTCCAAAATTTACATAAGTCTTAAAAACAAACGTTAAACAGAGAAATCAGAGCAGAATAAAGTAACACAGAAAATAGAGTAACCAGAGTAAAGTAAAGAGATAAAGAAAAAAAGAGTAATAGGGATATAGAGAAAAGAGTAATGAGAGCAGAAGAAATAGATACAGAGAGTTGCTATTCCTGTAAGCCGAAGTTCACTTACAGGGGTGCCATTTCTGTAAGCTGAAGTTCATTTACAGAGGTGCCACTTCTATAGGCCAAAGTTCACCTACAGAAAGTTGTTGTTTTGTGTTTAGACTATTCCTGTAAGCCGAAGTTCACTTACGGGAGTGCTATTTCTGTAGGCCGAAGTTCACCTACAGAGAATAAACCATATCTGGGACTTGTTCCTATGTAATGTCGGGTTGCAGGGTGTAAACCGACACGTGAGCTCATGGCCTGCTTAGGACAGACATGCATCATACTTGGTTGCGCATTTCTTCTGTTATGATTGTTGTTTGAATGTATGCTTTCTTTGTTTGTATTCTATCCACTGTGTCTGTGTTTTATTTTCTTGTATTTTTCTGTTTATATTTTATTTTCTCTATTTTCTCTATTTATCTGTATCTTCTGTTTACTGCTTCTCCGTATTCTGCTATTTATCTGCTAAACAACATAGAATTAACGAACTTAACTAATAACCCCGGCCCTACTAAGAACTCCATAGTTCTTACCCCTTCTCTCTCCCTTCCCTCTTCAGATGGAAGCGTGAGTACCCTTCCGTAATTCACTGATGACCGTTTGCAAAGAGGATTCCGCTCTAGGTAGTCTTCTGAGTCTAGGGTGAATCTCGTTCTCTGTTTATATGTATATACGGTGAGACCAGCCAATGTCTGCACCCCGTTTGTACGTGAACCTTAACCTAAGTCCTGTGTACGAGACTCTTGCTATGTGGCTACTTGATGAGGTACCAGAAAGATGTCATATGGCAATGACTGATCGTGTAGAGGAGTAGTAGATGGTGCTCCACCTTTTGATGATGTTCCATCTGACTTGAGTTTTGAAGACCTAGAACGTACTTTCCCTCGCTTTAGTAGTTTAGAGGGACTAAGTGAGTATAGAGTCTAGGCTAGCCTGGGTGCCAGCTTAGGAACTTCTTGAACAGGTCAGGACCTGGGATGTTGTATGTATATATATGTATATAGTTATTATCTAGCTATATCTAGGGGTGTTCTAACTAAAGATCTTTACTCTAATAAAGGCTGGATAACCAAATGTTATTAACTGTTGAGTTGTATATAAGTGTGGTTGTTTATAACTATTTTATCTGTTATTATTTTTGAAATGATTATGAATCATTCAGTTTACTAACCCAAATGATTTTAAAAAAAAGTACCTCACAAAATAACTACGTTTTTAACAACGAATTAGGCTCATATAATAAATAATAGATAATAATTAGGAAGACAAGTTGGTAGCGCTTAGTTTCTAGTATGATCATGACGTACCAGAAATTGGGTCATTACAAGAAGAGGGGTGGAGCATACCCCCCATTGGGCGCTAAACGGCTGGCGTTTAGTGCCACCCATCTTTAAAAAAAAAATTAAATTCTTCTTCCCCTTCTATCACTCCTATCTTCTTTTGCATTAATTTTGTTTTTACTCATTCGTGTGCTTTTTATGTTCCTCCCTATTTTCAGTTTTTCTTTGCTTTGGGACAAGCAAGCTTTTAACTTTGGTGTTGTAGAGTGAGCTCTCTATTTATATTATCATCAATGGCACTAAAGGGAGGTGAATCATCTTCACGGAAGAGCAATAGCCACCAGGTCTGAGATGGTTAATAAACCCCAAATTTGTGATTTATCTTGTGCTTAATTTAGGGAATTTTATCACCTTTCTCACATTTATCCAATGAAATAGCATGGTTTCGTAATTCTCTCTTAATTTGTGCTTAAGTGTAAAAATATGCTTTTTAGGCCCTTAAATTGGTGATTTTAATTCACTTTAATTCTATTCGATGCCTTGATGTGTTGTTGAGTGATTTCAGGTTCATAAGGCAAGTATTGGATGGAAGAAGTGAAGAGAAAAGCATGCAAAGTGGAGAATTCATGAAGAAATGAGCATTTGGAGAATTGAGGGCCACGCGCACGCGTCATTTACGCGTACGCGTGAATTGAAGATTTGCAAGCCACGCGCACGCGTCACCCACACGTACGCGGAGGAGGAATTTTGGCCAGCGACACGCACGCATCACCTACGCGCACGCGTGAAGCTGATCACATGACCTCATTAAAGTGAATTCGCTGGGGGCGATTTCTGAGCTTCCCAGGCCTAAATCCAACTCATTCCAGAGGGTATTTCATGCAGAATTCAAGCTGTGGCAAAGGGGGAGCACTTAGTTGTAGATTAGAAAGCATGTAGTTAGTTTCTAGAGAGAGAAGCTCCCTCTTCTCTCTAGAATTAGGTTGGGATTAGGACAAATTCTCCTAGATCTAGGTTTAATTTCCTGTTTTTATCTTGTTTCTATTTCAATTTCTTGTTGTTACATCTATGCTCTCTTAGTTTTCTTGTCAATTTCCCCTTTGATGTATCTTTTATGTTGATGTACTATTGTTGGATTTGGATTTCCTTTTAATACAATTCATGTTTTATATTCCCTTGTTGTTTAATTGAGTTGTTGTTAAATCCTTGCAATTAGGTAGTTGTAGATTTAATATTCTTGTTGTCAATTTACCATGCTTTCCTTTTGGCGTAAGCGTGGATTGGTGAAATGGGTTCGACGCGTATGCGTGAGTCACGCGTATGCGTGATGGGTTATTCAGAGAGGCGACGCGTACATGTGGGGTGACGCGTACGCGTTGGTGGGTTTTGTGCTAAAAGCACAATTCCAGCCCAAAACTTGCACAACTCTCTGGAATTTGTATAGGAGGTGAAAATTTTGGATCCACGCGTACGCGTGGGCGATGCGTACATGTGGATGGCTGAAAAACTTGGGATCATGTGTACGCGTGGGTGACGCGTACGCGTGACATGGTGCTCTATTTTTCAAAATTTTTTCAAGTTCTTGCACCAAACCAAGCATTCCAAACCTCCAAACAGCTATCAAAACACCATAAAACCTTATTTAACATACTAGACTCCCAAATAAACTCAACAAACTAAACTAAACATGAATTTAAACCTATTTTACCAATATGTACAAAAGAGAAAAATGAAAAGATGTTACCATGGTGGGGTGTCTCCCACCTAGCACCTTTGTTTATTGTCCTTAAGTTGGACTTATGGGGAGCTCTTTATCAAGGTAGCTTGTGCTTGAATCCATCCTTGAACATCCACCAATGCTTGGACTTCCAATAAACTCCATCATTCAAGATTGATATCTCCAAGCTTTGATGGAGTTCTTCACAAACCTTGAGCTCCCAAAATTGATCCTCTCTTTGTAATCCGGGATCCCATACTTTGTTTTCACACCCGTCTTTGAGTTGATCATGATAATTTCCTCCGGGTGGTAAGCAAGCTGAATTCTCACCAAGACACCAAACTATCCTCCTAGACCCATCCAATTAAGCACTACACCAATCCATGCTCCTAAATTTTGAGCTTCCAACCATAATGAGCCTAGATTTACACCACCAACCACTAAACATCCTCCTCTTACACTTAATTCCGCAAAGAACCCTAAGTTGGCCATCCGTTTCAAGCAAATCAAATTCAAGTGGGATAATAAAGCTAAGAGTTAGAAGTTTTACCCACTCAAATGAATTATTAGATGGCAACTTAGGTGGAAGAGTTTCCAACGGTCTTGACAAAGCACGTTCCACTCCCGTCCATCCTCTTTTAGAGGCTTCCACCACTTGGCAAGGTTTTTTAAGCTCTACCTCTTGCTAAACTTCCTCAAGTTCACGTTCTTCTTCACCAATGTCATCTAGCTCTTCCCCATCACTCACATCATAGATAGGAGGCTTAGTAAAGTCTACCCCATCATCAATTCCAAGCCCAAGGAGAAAGGATTCCTCAAACTCAAAAGGATCATATGTTGATGCGGAATCATCATAGATAGGCGAATTAGGTGCTTGCCCCACTTCTTCGAATTCTTCATTCTCAAAATTCCTTGGAGGTTGTGCACTATCCTCCTTGACATCACTTTTAAACTCCATGGAAGAAGGCTCTTCCACTTGAGATTCCTCCTTACACTCAACATCTCCTACATCTTCAACCACTACTTTCTCTTGTTCAATAATCTCTACCTCTTCCTCTTGTTGCACTTCTTGTCTCAACTCCTTCTCTTCACCTTGAAGCTTCAAGTCTATTTCCTCACTAAGCTCCTTAGTTACTTCTCCACATTCAACAATGTGAGTGCCTTGATTGTGTAAGCTTAGGTGGGATGAGACCATGTTGCTAATGGCTTCCATCACGATAGCAATCTTGGCTTCTACCTCCTTGAACTCGTTTTCCGTCTCCTCTTGTTGCCTTAGGATATAAGATCTAAGATCTCTTTGCTTTAGCTTGAGGGCATGAAGACCTTCATCTATTGGAGGTGGTGGAAGAAATGGTTTATTGTTTGAGGGAAAGGTATTGTAGTTGGAAGATGGTTCATATTGGTGAAAGTCTTGAGGTGGTGTATATGGAATTTGTGGTTCATGGGAGTGTTGGTGTTGGAAATGTGGTGGCTCTAGGTATGGTTCATATGGTGGTTGGTATGGTGGATATGTGTTAGGATCATATGGAGGTGAATGGTGGTATGAGGCTTGTGAGCATGATTGACAACAATATTGAGGGTTTGGTTCATAATTGTGTACATTATAGGGTGGATTGTAGCCATGAGAGATTGGAGGAGGGTGTTGCCATGAAGGTTGACCATAAGCATGTGGCTCCTCTCTAAATTGATATCCATTCCCACAATGTGGTTCCTTATTAAAGCTTTCATTCCCTACAACATAATTGTAACCAAACTCATAGCCAATGGGATGAGAATTCATAGTGAAAGAGAAAACAAAAACAAAAGCTAACAAGAAACAAAGAAAACACAGTCCTACAACTAGCAACAACTAACAAAGAAGCAAAAAGCAAACATATTTAGAATATTCACATATGAACAATAGCCAATAACATAACACCATTGCAATTCGCCGGCAACGGCGTCATAAACTTGAAAGAGTCGAACCGTCGGCTAAGAATTTCTTCCCGGTTAGAGGAAATAACTTCGTTGCAAGTATAGTTCCCAACCGAAAAGCAATGCTCAATCAAAGTTTAAATTGGTTGTCACAAGTACAAACCCCAATGAAAATTAACCGAAGTATTTAAACCTCGGGTCATCTCACAAGAAATTGCAATGAAGTGAATGATTATTGGCTATGAAGGAACACGCCGGGGGGAGGGGGTTTGATTTGGTAAAAGGGCAAGAAAATAAATGGCAACAAAAGTAAAGCAAGCAACTAAAGAAAGAAATTAATAAAGAGACATTCATGGCAAGGATTGAGAATATAGACTTTCTATCCTAGTCATATAATGATTAACAAGAATTTATCTTATTCGTCATCTCCAACAATGGAAGAAGGTATAATGTTATCTTCATATAGGGAGAAAGTCAAATAAGACTAGCTAATCTCAATCCAAAAGTTCTAATCAACTCACTAATTGAATTAGCAAGATTTGATGCACCACTATTTCGTGTTACATTTTGTACTTAATTGAGTGGATTTTATCCACTAAACTCACACTTATTCATATAATTCGCATGTTTTACATTCTCCTTCCTAATTTTGTGCTATGATTGAAAATATGCTTCGTTGGCCTTAAATTTGCTATGTTTAATCCCCTCTTATTACCATTCGATGCCTTGATATGTGTGTTAAGTGTTTTCAGGGTTTATAGGGCAGTAATGGCTTAGAGGATGGAAAGGAAGCATGCAAAAGTCGAAGGAATACAAGAAATTGAAGGAATTGCTAAGCTATCTAGCCTGACCTTTTCGTACTTAACTGATCATAACTTGAGCTACAGAGGTCCAAATGAGGAGTTTCAAGTTGCATTGGAAACCTAACATCCAGAGCTTCGAAATGATATATAATTTTCCATAGTTGCCAAGCTGTTAGGCGATGCGCACGCGTGAGGCACGCGTACACGTGACCTGGCGAAAGTTCAATCCACACGTACGCGTGGACGACGCGTACGCATGACAAAGCCACGTGCTGGACGCATCAAAAAATGCTGGGGCAATTTCTGGGCTGTTTTTGACCCAGTTTTCGGCCCTGAAAATACAGATTAAAAGTTGCAGAGTGGGGGAATCAATGATTCATCATCAAATATTCATTCACTTCTCATTATTCAATCATAATCTTAGGTTTTAGATGTAGTTTCTAGAGAGAGAGGCTCTCTCCTCTCTCTAGGTTTTAAGATTTCTCTTAGTTTTAGGTTTATTTCTTCTCATTTCCAGGTTCAATGTTTCTTTAATTTAGTTCTCTTCTACTCTTATTTGTTCTAGTCCTTTAGTTTATCTATTCCTCTTGTTGGTTATTTGCTTACCCAATTTAGCTTTATGAATTCTAATGTTAGACTTGATTTTCTATATTAATGCAATTTGAGGTATTTCAGATTTATGATTGTTCTTATGTTATTGATGCTTTCAATTGGTTGTTTGGATTTTACATTCCCTATTACTTTTCTATGTTTTTATGTTATGCCTTCCAAGTGTTTGATAAAATGCTTGGGAGGATTTTTGCAAACGTGTGCCTTATTATTGGTTATTGTAAATATTTGCTTTTTTGCTTGTTTGCTAGTTTTTGTTAGTTTAGGACTTAGTTGCTTATTTTTACTAGTTTTTGTTTTTATTTTCTTTAGCTACTATGAATTCTCACCTCTTTGGCTATGATTTTAGTTCAAATTATGTTGTAGGGAATGGAAGCTACAATGAGAATATGCATCAAGGTTGGGACAATCAAAGATGGGAGGTACTACAAGGATTTGATCAACCCTCTTGGCAACAACCTCCACCAAAATACTATGACCAAGAGCCATTCCAAGAAGCATACCAAGATAACGGCTATGGTGAGCACTCTTTTGATTATCAACAACCACCACCATACGCCTATGAACCCCCTCCTCAACATAATTTTGAACCACCATCCTTACAAGCCCCTTACCACCAAACACTCCCATATGACCCTAATCCTTACCCACCATACCAAGAGCCTTATGAGCCATACTTAGAACCACCCCCATTCCAACACAATTACTCCCAAGAACCACCACATTAATATACACTATCTCTACACCCTTATCAAGAAGAACCACCTCCGTATTATAAGCCCTTTCTCCCAACAAATGAACCTTCCTATCCACCCCAAGCTCCCATAGATGATACCTTTAGTGTTATTCACCAAGGGCAAAGAGAGATTCCAACCACACTTATCTCTACTCTCATTGGTCTCACCTTTAAAGTCTAAAATCTTATATCCCGCATGGAACAACCCTCTACCTCTACTATTCAACCCTCAAGCTTTAGTGCACCACCACCCTCTGTACAAGAATACCCATATCCATCAAGCCAAGAACAACATGATCCCAATGATCCTACTGACCCAGAACAAGAGTGAAGAGATCATCTTAGGAACATAATGGATTGGTTTTACGCACACATATTTCAAGAGAAGCAAGAGGAGGCCCAAAAGGTGGAGGTAGGAGAGACCCTTGAAGATGAAGTAGTTGACAAATTAGTGAAGG